>NC_135342.1:46974154-48347071 GCF_023851605.1 Tamandua tetradactyla | reverse complement strand
GTAGCATGCTAACCAGCCAAGAAGCTGGTTGTCTGTTGACCGTTCCTTCCCTCTGAGTAAACTCTGCATCACAGGGACCAAGTTCAGGACGGAGGCAAATCCTCCAAGGATCCACTGGGTATGTGCGCAAGTCTGGATTTTTTGAAGGATTTTAATTAAGCAGAGACCAAAGAGGCACCCAGGTCACTTCTGCACCAAGTGCCATAAGATTTACTGGGCTGCGAAAGAGGAGAAGGAGAATGAGTAGAATTATAGCACAGACTTATTCCAGGTAAAGCTCTGAGACCTTCAAATGGTCTTATTTTATTCACCAACTCTGAGGCTTCTCTTAATCAAACATGCCAACCTGTCTTTCGGGAGTGTTATTCCATAAAGGGTTTTGTCTTAATTCTCATCCATTTGGATAGTTTCCGAGAGAAAGGAAGAGTGTTCTCGGTAAGGGGAATCATGCAGGCAGTATTGCTTCTGAAAAAGAATTTAATCGCAACAGCTTAGCTCTCAATTAGAGCCAAGTTATAAGGATTTGCCACTAATCTAAAACGGAGGCCAAGCTTGCTGGTAAAAACCCGCCTGGTGTTTGTGGATCATGCATTTTGTGTATTGCAGGAATGCACTTCCTCTCCGGGTTTAGATATTGGAAATGCCACGTGATTAGATAAAGACAATCATTTTTATACTAGCTCGGTGATTGTTTTCTCTCTGCCAGATCCTCCAAAGCACTGAACTCCATTCGGAACTGACAAATGGGGCCTCTGATTGATTGAAACGTACAGGACGTTGCCAGAGGGCTGCATATATAAAATAAAATATACATACAGGGTACCAGAGCCGACCCCTATCAGCTACTGTTAAGTTATAAGCAGAGCTTGTCATATGGAATTTCAAAATCAGAGCTTTGTTGGATCATGTAATAATCTGCTGCTAAGTGTGTTGTTTAAGGGTTTCTCCCCTGCCCAAGCCTGAGTCCTGCAAAACCATCATAAAATTTCCAAAACGGAGGCATTCTCGGTGGGAGCCTGAATCTGCCCTATAAACCTGTTCCTTTGTTAGAAACCGATTTAATTAGCACTGCTTTAAATCAAGTTGTGCCCTCTTTGCCCGAGAGAGACAGGGCCTTTACCTGAAACAGTTGCCACCTGATCTTTGCAAGAAGACAGAGCCGGCTCTTTGCATCTCAGAACTTTGCAAATCTGTCAGTGGCTCCCATATGACTCTGTAGTGCTCTTAAAATGAAATTATGAGACTTTATCAGATCTGAGCTGTTCTTTTGCTGCAGTGAGATAATTTCTGGAGGCAAGACACCTGGCTGGCCTCGAGTGGTGATTAATTTTGTGTTTGGGGTGCAGTCAGCACTCAGAAACAAGGTGGAGTGTTGGGATGATAGATGACGCACAGGAAGGAGATGGCCTCTGGACCTGTTCTACATCATCAGTTCCTTTGATCGCGGGCAGAAGTTCAAAGATAACTTCTTCACATCTGCTCAGAATAAATAAAGCTACTGTAGACTTTGCAGAGCCCCATTCCAAGAAGAGTTTGAAGACCATAACACTCAGCAGCTGAAGCTGAGAGTTTTCCACTGACTCTTCATATGCTTCTTTGAAAATAATGTGTGTCAAACTATGTTTTGCATTTAAAGCATGTTTGCTAATTTGTGGCCGAAGTGGGTGCTATCATGTGCTGCTCAGATCCCACTTTTTGGCTGAGGCACTCACTCTAATCACCTTTTCACTGCTCACAGCTGCTTCCTTCTCTGAGTGTGGGGGTGGAGGATTAGGGTGGTGCATGCGTCCAAAACCTGGTGATTGTTGGGGTGCCAAAGCCCATACTGTTTGTTCCAATTTAGGACAACTCTGAAGGGTCATCTCAGCAACTATATCCCTTCCCATGGGATCAGAGATGGCCTCTGCTGCAACTGCAGCCCCACCTTCCCTCTCCCTCTGCCCTCTCCCGCTTTCTTCCCTTCCCAGCAGGTGTGGTTTCTGAGTGCACCCTGCAATAAACTTGCAGCACACAAAGCTCCATCTCAGAGGCTATTTCCAGAAAAATCCACCTAGTACAGTGCTCATCTGCATGAGAAAGCACATGTGATAATAGCATAGCAGAATATAATCGTTTGCCCCTAAAAACGGGTATCCATGTTTAAAAAAGCAAAATGCCAGCCAGGCTAACAGTCTGCATCCTTGTCCACAGTTACAGTGGCAGACTGCTCTCCAGTTAAAGCTTGCCTCAGTGAGTAAGGGCATTACTGAACAACTACTAATCAGGAAAATGATGGATGGATTAAAGTAAACACTTACAAAAGCATTTTTGCTCAATCAAAGAGATTTGAGGGACAAGATGCTTATACCAACCAGAGGAGAAAAAAATACCCGTTTTGTACTTCAATTAGCAGACAATAATTTGGATAATTGGAAGCCAATTGTTTCTTCTTTTATCCTATGAATTCTACAGTTCTTGGCCCAATGCTGTCCCCTGCAGGGTAGAAGAAATCAAATCAGAAGAATCTGAAGCACTCATGGGCCAAGAATCCCTGAGATTACAGCCTAAAGGGAAAAAGATTAGGTGGAGAGTCACCCCTCCTAGCTACTCCCACTACTGCTGCAATTTCCTGGAGTATCATTCCTGGACATCATGCAAAGAATACTCCCTGGAAATCATTTCTGAGGCACCCGGAGCCAGCTTCCTGGACTTCCTTGGTTAAATGTGGGAGTGCAGATGTCTGCTTCTTCTGAGAGAAGGACTGATGTTTGAGAAACCAGAATGCAACAGCCAGCCGAGCTGGACGTCTGCAAAACCAAGGCCTTCTCAGCTGGTAGTAGGCATTTCTTTTTTAAGAGGTAAGTAACAAAAGACTGGAGAAACTGCTCTAAGCTTAGGGAAAGGCAGAAAACCAGGAACTCGGAGCCATTGTTCCAGAGCATAGCTGCTCTCTGAGATGAAAGCAGGACTGTAGATATGTTAGGGATAGATATGAAAAGACTAATAAGTCCCACAGTGAACCCTCCAAGGGTCAAAACTGCAACCCAAGCCATGCACATCTTCCTCCCTGTCCCAGCAGAAAGCGCTGGGAATGGAGGGGGGTTGGGTGGTCCTGGGAAATTTTATTGTGTCCTGGGCTTTTCTTTAGCACCATTGACTTCCCAGGAGCTCGAAAGGCATCTCTTGTAAGAAATGTGCCATTTCTATTTGCATAGGTGTAGAGACTTGGTTTTTTGGATATGCAAAACTCAAACCCCAAATCTCTTCACATCTTCATCCTCTCCCTTCTCTCAGCTCCCTGTTGGCTTCAGTTGATTGTCTTGCCTCTGTATCCTCAGATGATGATGGTGATGATGATGGTACTTTACCTAAAATGGTTCATTAAGCTTTTACTGCCATCCCACAAGGTATTATTTATCTCTACTTTACAGATGAGAAAACTGAGACTCAGAGAAATTGAATGACTTGACCAAAGTCTCACTCAGAAAGGGAAGAGTTAGGATTTTAATTAAACTCTGGGCTTCAGTTTACCTTAAGTTTAAGCAACACTCACAGATCCCCTACCTCACCTGCATAACAAAGGGACTTAGAAGAGAAGAATGTGGTCCCCCTACTGTGAGACCTACTCCTGAGAAAGGTTAATCACTTAGAAGCCAGCATTGGTCAGTGGATACAGATTTAATGACCCTTTCAATCTTAGATCCAGACAAAAACAGGGGCAGAAAAAGTGTCTGTGAGGTTCATCCATCTGTTCATTCATTCATGTAGCATTTACTTAGAATTGCTCTGTGTCAGTCCTGGGTTGGGTTGTAAAGCCAACTTGGTTATGGCCTAAGTTTTAGAGGTCCTCATGGTGCGGTTGGGAGAAAGAGGTCTGTCTTGGGGTCCTCCCTCCTTCTGTACCCTCAACACCTCTTGGAGGGGTGGAAGAGCTAGCTGAACCCAGCTTTTCCCGAGAAGCCAGTCAGGTGTGAAAGGAGCATCTGGCAGCTGCCCTACATTTTACACTGGTGGAAGCATTGTGCACCTACCTGTTTCATCTCTAATAGCTCATATCCAGTCATTTTCTGAGCCTCCCATGTCTGAAGTTGTCCAAGTAAGCTTCATTCTAACTCTCTACGTTGATCCCAGCACTTTGCCATGTGGACCCACCCTCTAGTCAACTTTAGAACCTAGAAACTGACATCCTGTTTCTGGCATAGAAGTCATTTCACCACTTTCCAAGAGACTGGCAGCTCTGGGCAGCTTAGTTGAGCCACTGGACCTGGTGGGCAGGGAACCTGGGCTGTGAACATAGAAGGACACATTTCCACTGGTCCTGGCCTCTCTTGACTAATATCTTTCCCAGGTCTCAGTGTTGTTCCAGCATTGTACAGAGGGGCATGGAATGACCACAAGGGACTTATAGGCTGGTTTCTGGAAAGCACATAGCGTGAAAACAGGAGACACTGACAGAATCCTGGGGAGGTCAAGATGGGGAGGAAACGGCTATTATGCACTTTTGGCCCATCAGTGCAATTACATGTTCAGCCTTAGAAAAAGACTAAACAAGGGCGGGGCAGTTAAAAGAGCACTGTGTTGGAGTCTTTGCCTATTCACTTGTCCACATACTTATTCACTCAAGAATGATTTATTGAGCTTTTCCACGTATCTGGCCCTATGTTAGAGGTGTCCCTGCCCTCATGGAGCTTAAATCTCAGTGGGGGACAGTGATGTTATGCAAATAATCAGATATGTAAGTGGCAGCCCCAAGGTCTACCAAGCTCCCTTGTGCCTCCCATCCCCTGCCTGGGTGCTCTCTGTGGGCAGCAGAAGTCATAGGTGGGGATGCCCTGCTGTTGCCTTCACCCCCTCCCCAAGGCAAATGCCTCTGTTCCTAAATGTCTAAGTCCCATCTCACCAGGCTCAATATTCACTTCTTGTGACACTTCCAAGAGTCATCGTCTAAAAATTGGGTTGACTCGCCCAATGGACTACAAGATAGTTCATACTTGCTAGGGGAAGAAAATAATCACATCTATGAATGTGCATTAAGTTACTTATAAGCCATGCAGTTTGGCTGCTAACAAGGGTTGAGACTCTTCCTAGTGGGAGCCATTGGGACTTATAAACTTCATCCCACAAGTATAGATTGTATATTGAACTGGCAGAGTTTAAAAGGGAGGCCGAGGGCTTTCTTCAAAGCAGATATCACACTCTGCTTTACACACGTTTTATTTATTTATTTTTTTGCATGGGCAGGCACCTGGAAACGAACCCAGGTCTCTGGCATGGCAGGTGAGAATTCTGCCACTAGGCCACCATTGCACCACCCCTACATGCTTTATTTTTGTTGCCATGATAAGCTATCATTTTAGTCACAGCACCCCAACTTAAAAACGAACTGTGCCCATGATCATTAAGCAGCTTCTGAAGTTGGACATATGTTGGAAACATTGATCTCCTTTGCCAGACGCTTTCCACATCCCATCGGTTAGATGCTTTGAACTTTTCTTAACACCATTAAGAGATAAAAAATTAATCTACTGAGAGAAAGATGTATGACCCTTCAGAAGAGAATGGTACCACTGTGCAGCCTCTTGTCGTTGCAGAGTTTTATATTCAGGAGTCAGGTATTATGTGTATCCAGGCAGGATCATTGTGGAGAATATCATGGTACAACCAGGGAGGTCTACAGCCCATCTAAAGTAGCTGAGAATTAGGCAAAAAAGCTTTAAGGAACAGGATGCATCTGGCTGGGCTTCACCAACTTCTATGGTTTCTGTGAGCCAGTAAAACCCCAAGCCACTTTGAATGGGCTTGAATGGGGTCTAATCACAGCAGCCAGCTTTCATGTAGTTCTTGTCAAGTACTAGATTGGTGATCTCAGACCCTTATTATCCCCTTCATTTCCCACATCTCCCAGTCAGAGCTGGAAGAGAGTCTAAAGGGCATCTACTTTGGGCTTGTCACACAATGCTCTACAGAGTTCCTAAATTTCGTTGGAGATTCTTAGGAATGAACAGGCTCTGAAGCGTTGGGGCCCCCGCCCCATCTCAACTCTACCCAGAGCTACACCTTTTATTTGTTTAAATATTGGATTTCCAGATGCAATCTCATTTGCAAAAGAAAAAAAAAAAAACAGATTCTCCTTTTAGGGAAAAAAATCCACACTGGCCTAGCTCTCCCTTCATTATAGAGATGGGGAAATGGATGGATAATCACTTGTTCGAGATCAAGTAGCCAATCTAAGACTAAAACCTGGGGAAGGAAGGCAGAGTGGGACTGTACACATATAAGGTCTTGAGCAGCACAGACTAATCTTATCGTGGGGCTGTAAAGAAAGGACCTCGGAGTCACAGGCCTGCGTTGGAATCCTGCCACCACTACTCACATACTGTATGACTGCAGGCAAGCTATTTCCCATCACTGGGTTTCCCACGGATGGGTCTGCATCTGGGAAATGGAAACAATATAGTAAACTACCTCCTAGGCCACCTGTGAGGATTGAATGAGGTAATCCACATAGGGTACTTAGCCCAGGTCTAGCACATGTGAGCACTCAGTAAACAGAAGCTATTTGGGTGATTTTTCTAATTATTGCATCATTCCAGGCTACAGCTACCTGTGTGCAGAGGGCTGAAGGGGCCTCCCGAGACCCCATCCTTCACCCCGAGACCCCATCCTTCACCCCGAGACCCCATCCTTCACCGTACCCTTCTACTTCCTCACTGAATCTGTGAAGGTGAGTATTTTCTCTTGTCACTCTTGCTGGGCAGAAACAGATCCTATCTAGGAAGAATAACATATCCAGTTTATTCCACCATCATCTCCCAGCCTGGGCAAGTCTCTCCTCCTTCCTAAAGCTCCGTTCCATCACTCTACAACAGGGACAACAATTCCTGCCTTTCAGAGCCATTGTGAACAGGGCCTGAAAGAGTTCATATAAATTGTTAGCACTGTGTCGGGCACATTGCAAGCAACATGAAAGTAAACAGTAACTTTACTAATACCAATAATTAATTATTAATTAATTATTAATAATATTATTGACCAGCGACATTTGACAGAGCCCCCAAAGATACTTTTCATTTGAAAGAAAGGCTTTGGCTGTGGAGCTCCGCCTGGGCAAGATCACAATAACTGGGCCCCTGAACCCTAGAGGCACAGTTTACATGAGCTGTGCATATTCAAAACCTCATTCTCTACTGCAAAAATCTTATTAATGGTGGAAGACCACTCAGAATTTTTCCCCTCTCTACAGATGAGACAATGAAGACTCATTAAGCATACTTTTGTGTGCTCACAGATACCAGGCAATCAACATTCAGACCTGCCTAAAATCTCAAAGCTCAGTGATTATTCTGTGATTCCAGTGCTTCTCAACCGGGGGCAGTTTTGCACCCAGCAGGTAGAGGCCAGAGATTTTGCCAAACATCCTGCAAGGCATAGGTCAGCCCCTCACAAAGACTTAGCCATCCCAAAATGCTGATACTGCTGACGCTGAGAAACTCTGAAGCATCTTACTTCTAATGGAAGCATTCTGGCAGGCAGAGATCAGAAGGCAATGGAAAGAAGGCGGAAGTCAACGGCAGTGCTCGTAAGGGGAGGTGCAAATACACATTTCACTTTCCCAACCTGAACTCAGGGACTAGGGACTCATAGACCAACTCTGGCCAGGCTAGGTGTTGATCTAAACAGTGTTGTGATAATCATTAGTTCTGCTCACCAAGTACTTTCAGTTCTTCTGGGCACATGGTAAGGCTGTCCTTCTCTGACTGCAAAATTAGGGGTGATCTCCAGATTTGCTTTGCCCAGTGAAACGTGAGTGAAGGGAATATCTGTTACTTCCAGCAGATGCTATACGAGCCAGTGTAAGATTCACCATATCCCCATTTCTCTGCCTTGGCCTCCCCTTTCCTGGGGTGGAAGAATAGGAGTCAGGTGTGGAGAATCTGAAGGCACCTGCTGACCTGGAGTGACCACCCTCTGTTTCCAGGGAAGAGGTTGCATATATTTCATACAAAAGGGGGATGGTTTCTTCCCTATTTGGGAGACAGGCCTCTCTTCACACCATTCATTTACTCATCCTTCAACTTATCCATTTGCTCATTCATTTACTTCTATAATCATTCATTCATTTAATCATTTATCTAGTCACTCATTTATATTTATTCACTCACTTGCTTATTTATCCCTTCATTTGTTTATTTAAGGGTGTTTCCTGTGGGCCTCTCATGTGCTAGGTCTGTGTACAGCCTCGCCAGCACATGCAGGGAATATTTCCCAACACTACATTCTGCCTGCTTAAGTAGGGATGGTATGTTGACTCCAAAGATGGCTACCAATCATTCCACCCATTTCTGTCTGAACACGCTCTTCCTCCTAGCAAGAGGTGGAGTCTATTTCCCCTCCCCGTGAAATCTGGCTGACCTTTGGACTTGCTTGGATCAATGAAATGCAGCAGAAGTGATGCTATGTAAGTTCTGAGGCGAGGCCTTAAGAGATCCAACATCTGCTTACTTTTGTTCCCTTAGAATTCAGCCAGTCTGGGTTACTTGAAGTTGGATCCCCCATATCTACATAAACTGCCCCAGAGGATACCAAGCAGAACAAAGCTAAGCTAAACAGTTGATTCCAACCAAGATTGCTGAATTGTGAAAGAATAGATAGCAGTTGTTTTAAGTTACATGTTTTAGAATGGTTTTCTATTTATCAATGTACAACTGACCTAATGTGGATCTGAACAAGGAGGTTTCCAGGCAGAAGTTAAAAGTGCCAACTGGCTTCTTACAACTGGGTATGATAAAATATTAGAAGAGAGGGATGAACTAGAAAATGAGCTATTCGGTTTTCAGGCAGAATTTAAATAAAATATAGCTGGCCCAGAAGATACCCTCTAATTGGCAAAAATTATCCTCAAAGTCAGGAATGGTTTCAGGATGCAAATCAATTCCAGGCTTGTACATCAGATTCTTTGTTAATATTTCAGAAAGTTTTAAAATTATTTAAACCTAGTAAATCTTCTTAGCTGGAAAAAAAAAACAAGAATAATAAGAGCATTGTCTTAAAGTATTCTGAAATACTCAAAGTAGTGGGATGTCTGTCTCAGAAAGAAATGTGGATATAGCTTATGGGGCATGGAACAAATCCCATCAACATTCATAGAAAACCCATGATGTCTTTAAGAGAATTGTATTGGTGAAAGTATCATCAGCTTGGGGGAAAAAAAGGCCACGTAGCATTCAAAATGATGAGGCCCCAGACCCCCACATCTTTATAGGCAATAAGCAAGCTGATAGAGGTACTCAGCTAGAAATATAAGCCAACTCTTATGGGAAAGGAAAGACCTCTCAGACGATAGAGCCAAGATCCCAGAAGGCTGAGGCAAAGGCCAGGAAGAAAAAGAAATTAGGAATATTTTTCTAGGGAAAAGAAATGGGTCATAATCAAATAATATTCCTTGCCACCAGAGGAGAAGGCCCTGGTAACATGTACCCAGCTGAATTTTAAGAATTTCTATGGACCAGTGACTATGTGCTTTGCAGTCTTCTCTTTTTAGAAAGAAAGTCGCTACTGCAGTTATCCTGTCCATGCTTCATCATTGTATGTTGTAGATACAATGTATGTACAATGGGGATGCAGATAACTTATCCTTGTTCTTCATAAGTCTCTGAGAAAGTGTCCTTGAGGATCTTCTCTGCATCAGAACTGATTTTGATAATTCTATCCTGAACTTCTAAATGATACCATAATGATATGAAACTAATGCAGGAGAAGAGCGTGTGTTTCGCGTGTGGGAGAGATATGATTATTGTGCACACAAGAAAAATTTGGTAGAGGGTTTTTCAAGACAGCTTCAACAATCCCTCTCATACTGAATGCCCTTTGGCGCGAGTTATCCAGGCCTCCCATTGAGAAATGGAGCTTATTTTTTTTCTCCTTGAATATGGTTGGCCCTGTGTCTTCCTTTGACCTTTAGAATATAGCAGAAATGATGTTGTTCAAACTTCTGAAGTTAGAACTTAAGAGATTTCACACTTCTGTTTTTCTTCTGGAGCACCCTTGCTACAGTGAGAAGACGCTCAGTCTAGGTTATTGTTGAGAGACTACATGGAGAAAGATGTCACAAGGGAGAGAAACATCATGTCCCAGGTGACAGCTGGCAGCAAGTCCCTATGAATGAGGCCATCTTGGCCTGTCCAGGCTAGTCAAGCCACCCCTGCCAACTCTACATGAAGCAAAGAAGAACCATGTGACCCAGACCACAGAAAAATGAATGATAAAAGATTGTTGTTTTAAACTATTACGTTTTGGGGAGATTTGTTACAAAGCAATAGATAACTGAAACATGGGGGTTCTTTCTTCAAAGGCAGAAGATAGTGTCTCCAACTCACTCCAAATCAAAGCTGAGCTGTCGGAAACATCTCAGAGCCTTTCACCCCATCAGTGGACTCACTTCCCAATAGGCTTTGAAACAACTTCAACATGTGTGCTGGGAAGCTCATCAGGGAGCCAGATGCTGCTACTGAGAGCACTTTCTTTGCCAAATTGATATCTTACTTTTTTTTAACTACCAAGGAAAAAATGAGGAGTGAAAGATGAGAGATATAGAGAGAGAAGGTACACTGGTACTCTCCCATCTCCAAATTCCAAGGGGAGACTTTTTTATTGTGCTAATTTTTCTTTTCAGCTACAACTTACTGACCAACAGTTATATGCTAGGCACATTGCATATACATAGATAGATAGATAGATAGATAGATAGATAGATAGATAGATAGATAGATAGATAGATTTATATATAGATAAAGATATATCTTTTCAGGGAGATTCTCTTGAAATCCCTATTTTGCAGATGATAAAACTGAGACTCCCAGCAAATTAAGCCATTTAGCTAAAGTCATTCAATAAGGAGAATGGAGAACCTGTGACAAGAGTCCAGTGTTTCAGGCTCCAGCAGCAGACTGTTGGCTTCTGGTCTGTGTCCTGCCTCCCTTCAGGCCTTGACTTGGGCACAGTAAGCTCTGGAAAGAGAAATCTCACTTGCATCTGAGGCACTGAGTACCCCATTGGACCCTGAACAGGTAAATGAACATCAAGGTATGGCAGATGATAACCACATACCTGGACTGGAGAAAGGTAAAGTATAGGCAGAGTAATGCAGGAAGTGAGAGAGAGATTTTTAAATGGAGAAAGAAGGATTATATTTGTTAGGGCCTTAATTTGTATTTGGCACTGTGCTAGCACGTAGGTTTATCTGCCCTATTTCACAGATGAGGAAGCTGAGGTTTGAAGAAGGTAAGTAACTCACCCAAGGTCACAGAGCCAGTGAGTAACAGAGAAAAGGTTTAAATCCAGGTGTTTCCCATGTCAGAATCCATTCCTTTCTCATGGCCCTGGGTTGGCTACTGGAGGAATGAGGCCTCAGAATTCTACTTCCATGACTATTCGGAGCTGATTATCCAGTTCATGGCAAAGGGTTTCTCCTTTGACCCCCATTCCTATAAACTGTGCCCCCTCCCCCCAGTGTTCTAAACAGTTATGTCTGGCCTACCAGCACCTTGAGTCAGCAGATAAAATCAGTCTGGATATGTAAAGGAGCTCACAGATAATGAAAAAGGAATGATCCTATGGAATCAAATAAACTGGAAGGCTGTGCTCCGTTGGACGACCAGTAATTTTTCTGTGTCTATTTCAATTTCCCCTAATAATTCATGCATTTATTCCCTTATTTTATAGTGCTGATTAAACACATCCTTCATCTCATTGTTCCTCCAGTGATTCAAGCTGCATTAAGGAACAGTGCAAAATGCCTACCCTCGTGACATCTCCATTCTAATGGGGGAGACAGGCCATACATAGTTTTCTTCTGAACAAATCTCTTTTTTCCTAAAATTAGAAAAAAGCCCAAGATTGTTTGGAGTCGGAGGAAAATAGCAAACTCCCTATCAACCTCTTTTACCCATTTATTAAAACCGAAACAAATTAATCTGGGATGAAATCTCAATGTGTAATTATTTGTACCCACGACATCCCATGAGAGGGTCAAGCCGTGAGTAAAGAGATTCTCAGGAGAACCTAAGAAGCTCTCCGCACCCACCCCCACACCATAGGTGACCACAGGAATCCTTACCCAGAGCCTGCCTCTACAGCCCAGCTCCAAAGCATCTCTTAAAAACGAGCCATGAAAGCTTCAAGACATACTTTTCCTCTTACTGATAGCAATTAATGTGCCACAAGACATTGCCGAAATAAGTTGCTTATTTTAAAGCAACTCAAACAGGCTATTTCATTTTCTGGGCCCATTCATTAAGATGTTGATTCACCGCTTACAGAAGAAATTGAAGCCCTGTTTAGGAGAACTGACCCCTGTTCCAACTTTTGCTTCATTCCTTGGACTTTGAGATTATTGATGGCCTTTTCATTCGGGGAAGGAGAGAGAGCTTCTTATTTTGATACTTAATCCAAAGGTGGAAGAGGGGGGTAATGAAATTATCAGTTAGAATCGGTTTCATTGGCAAAATTTTAAAGGTCATTGAAAAGTCATCAATGCTCACAGATGACAATTTAAAAAAAAGTGATTATAAAAGGGAAAATACCAATTTTGTCTTGTCAAACAAAAAACTAAGCATTGTGTTTTTCCTGAACACCCAGTGGCTTCCACCAATTTTGCAAAGCACGTTTCCCTTTTGGGTGGGGATTGTCAAGTCTTCCCTTCTATTGCATCCTTCCATTGACATACCGGGGGCCTCCAGGGAGGAGAAATCCACCCAGATATTTGTAACTCTAAAAGTTCATTTGCGTCATTTGCGTCCAAGATGGGTCATTATTCTAAGCTCAAACCACATCCTGCAAAATGAAAACAACAAGGTGACCTTTGACCAAAAACTGGGGAGGAGGTGGGAGAAGGAGCCAAGGGGCTGGGAAACTGCTAAGGTGTTAAAAGACACAGCCAGTGTTTCAAGAGTTTTGAGAAACAAACTCTCCCTGCAGTGTAATGTAATTACAACCTTTTCTTGGCTAAGAGTAGTACCCTGGAGATTACTATAAGTAACTTATAATAGAATTTTTATTAGCGGTAGTAATTTTTTATGATAATTAGAGTAATCTGCAGCCCATAAAATCAGAAGATATATAGTTATCTTTTGTACAGGAAAAGTGTTTCTTCCAACTATGGAAACACCGTAAATGGCAAATGCAGCTTTATGGCCAGCGTTTGCTTTTATGCTGGGCTGTTTGGTGCTCCTTTCCTTATTAACACTCTCCATTACTTTGGCAATAAACATTTGATGACAAATTCAGTGTGCTCAGTGGGATCAAAAAGCAGTAGAAGCATCTCCCAATGCCTGTCTGGACTGATGCCATCCCCCTACCCCATTCTCTTCCCTATTCAGAGGTTTCCCAGAGGCAAGATCATTTGGTAACAAACCCCCTACCCTACCCCAAGCAGTCTTGGGCCTGCCACAGAATGATTATAGAATTATCCAACTAGGCCATAATTTCATAAGGACTAGATGGGGCTTTCAGAATCTGCCCAGAGGAATATTGAGAGAGACCTGAAAAGGAAACCCATGTCTACACTGACTGTGTAATAGTTGGTGGATGTTATGCTAGCTGCTGTAACAAATAACGCCCCACATTTCAGTGGTGGCTTAATACTATAGATGTCGATTTTTTGCTCTGCTATTAGTCAAATGCAGGTGCCCTGGTTGGAGAGTATCTTTCTTCCAAGTGGTATTTAGAAACCCATGTTCCTTCCATCTTCTAGTGCCACCATCCTCTGGGACCTCATAGTAATCTGCATCCATTTGACAGATATAGGAAGAGGGAGGAATGAGGGCACCCATACATTTTAAACCCGATTCCAGAAATAATGCATCCTATTGGTGAGAACTAGTCACATGTCTACAACCAAGTTGCAAAGAGTCCTGGGAAATTTAGTCCTGAATTAGGCAGCTGCCCCATCAGTAGCCCCACTCTGCAGGTCGGGGGTAAGAATGCTGTTAGGTGTTTAGCCCATTGCCGCCCCCTACACAAGACACATGCCATTTTATACAGATTGTGTGGAAAGATGTGAGAAGATGACAAGTCTTAGCAGAAGCGGCAGAGTATAATGTTTAAGAAAAAGCCCTAAAGACAGACTGTCTGTGTTCAAAGCAATTCATGTCAATTTGATATTGTTGAGGTTATTTAACCTCTCTGACCCTCAGTTTCATTAACTGTAATATGGGAATAACAATGACTAAAACTAATTGAATACATAGGACATGGCTTACACTGCTGTAATTGTGGTTTAATTATTTCTTCTGATCCTCACAGCATCTCTAGGAAGCAGATGCTATTATTACCTAAGCTGTACACAGAGGAAACTGAGGTTCAGAGAGGTTAAGTAAGCTGCCTTTGGTCGCATAGGTTATAGCGGAGTCAGGATTCAAGTCTAGGTAGTCTTAGGCACTAGTCAAAAGACTTCATCTGGTAGCTCCCAGTGTTGCTGTGAAGATTTGATGAGATACTCAGTAGAAAGGGGTTTAGGCACATAACGGACATACTATATTTGCCTCATTATTTATTTGTGACCCTATATATCTCCTCTGCCCGCTTGTTATAATACCAGGAATATGTATACAGTTAGAATCAATGTTTAGGGTTAAAGTAGTATTTCCAAAGACTACTCTACCAAAGTCCTTTCTCAAAGGATTTACCTCAAAAAGAGGGTTTTATGATCAAATAAACATAGGGAATGTTGAATGCTGTACTCTATTTTTGAGATTCATCATGCACATTAGCCCATCAGAGGCTCTGATAAGTTCTGCAACAAAGAAACCTTTTTAACTTTAAACCCCACAACTCTAAAATTTATTTGCTTTGGGACCTCTAATTTAGACAGCATCTATGAATGCTCCAGAAGCTATGTTCCATTCAATACACTTTATGAGACTGAGTAAATTCCTAGTGTCTTTGGGAGTTCCCTGCTAAAAAGTATGTGCCTAAAAGCTGTGTCTGCTAAACCTGTCTGTGGATGGGGCTTGAGAATGCGGATCAAGAGAAACGATGCTTTGTAAATGGGCCAGTTTCTACTCATCGGGGATTTTTATTGGTTGGTTTGTTTTGTTTCGGTTTGTTTTTGCCTATGTAAGCTGTATTGCCTTTCCCCAGCCAGTCTGATCATTTTTTATTGACATCATCTAAAAGGGTTAATTTTAACTCTGTTGATATTGCAATGCCTCAGTTTACCTTATCTTCAGGTAAGTTTTATAAAACCCCTATATTTAACCATCCCTTCAAGAAACAACTGTGGCCCACAGTATGAAGGAAATTGTCGATGTCCGTGAATAGGAGAGGAGAAAAGAAATCTGTTCAAGTTCCTATTTAGCTTCATTATTTAGTTTGAATGTAATATAACCTACAACATGTCCCAGAGTTAAACCAAGAAAAACCTTGATTGGTTAATCAACGGGAAGTCAACTAATTAGAATTTTTAATTACCCAGAAACTTGTCCCTTCACAATTCACTGGACAGAAAAAAAAGATAAATGACAAGTTAATAAGCTGATAACAGTAATTTTAAAACAATGACAACAAATGGGAAAATATTTGCCATATTAATGACAAAGATATTATCCTTAATGAATAAACAGCACATAAAAGATCAATTAAAATATGAATTAATAGAAAATATAGGCAAAGGATAGGAATAGATTAGGCATAGAAAATGCAAATGGCTAACAAACATGAAAGGTCTCACTAGTAATCAGAGAAATGTCAATTAAAATAATAAGACCCAATTTTTTACGTGGATAATGAATAAAGGGAATATTACAATTATTCTCCATTCTGGCCAGAATGCCAAACATAAAGATATTTAGGTCCTTTGACCTGGAAATGCTGGTTCTAAGAAAGTATCCTAGAAAAAAACAAGGAATCAAATAAAGGTTTATACACATATATATATTTCTTTCAGGGCTATTTATAATGTGAAAGGAAAGAAAAAATTAGCCCAATTAGATAGAAAGGACTGAGAATACCATATTCCTAGTGGAATATTATGAATATAAAATGATATTTTTCAAAACAATATTAATGACAACAGGAAGTTCTCATGATATAATTCATGACAAAACTAAAAGCAGGATATGAAAACAACATTTACACTATTAACATAATTTTAGGAATTGAGATGGGATGGACAGAAGGAGAGAAAACGGAGGAAGAGAGATGAAGAAAATGTAGTAAAAAAATGTCAACAGAGGCTGCTTCTTGGTTGTAACATCAGAGTGGATTTTGTTTCCTATTTTTTACTTTCTATGTTTTCCAGCATTTCTATAATAATCATGAATGGCTTTCAAAATTAGAAAACCAAGATAACAACAATGAAATGTAGGAGCAAAAACATCAAAGATCACATTTTCTAAATTTGCTGTGATTCAGGTCAGCCTCCCCTCTCTTTCACCCAGGCCTGCACGGTGGAAACTGATGTTTATTCAGAATGGCAACCGAGAAGCCCTGCTAGAGCCTCAGTCACTAAGAAAATATTCTGCTGAATTTACTGCACTGAACTTCCTGAGGCCGGAACGTGAAATCTTCAGAAAGATTTTCAGCAATGAGATTTGAAACCAAAAGACTTCTTGGCTAGCCCTCACTTAACCAAAACAGCACATTAACAGAGAATTCTGATCAGGCGAGTTTCTATTGTATAAATGGTTGCTTAATTATATGCTGCTCTGGCTGACTCAAACGTCTGCTTTTCTTTTGATAACATGGAAAACTAAGGCCTAGCTCCATAACTCAGTTCTGGAACATTCCCCTCTTTGCATCTGTCCTGTGGCAGAGGTTATTTTGTGTTCACCAACTCCCATTTTTTTTCTCCAGTGCACACAGCTAGACCATATTTTCCAGCTTGCCTTGCAGTTAGGTATAGTCAAGTGATGAGTGCTGGCCAAAGAAGGTGATCAGAAGTGGTGCACCAAGCTCATGAAACCTGAACTTGTGCAACATGTTCTGCTCACTCTCATTTCTTCACCTGCTATATACACAAAGAAATGTGTATCCAGTGGAGGATTCCAAAGGCCTAAGGGATGGGGAACCACTAGACAGAAGAAGTGCCTGAATCTCTGAATGACTACCTGGAGCAGAGAGCTCAAATGCACACATGCACACACACACACACACACACACACACACACTCCTATGCACACAGACCCACACACAGCAATTACTGAGAATGAGGAATAAGCAATTATTGTATCGTGTAAATGAAATCTGGCAGACTGTTTGTAAGAGCAGCTAGCTTGCCCTGTCACCTGTATCAGCTTACTGTCACTGCCCCCACTCCTCTCAGTGCATTGTTTTTGGTAAAATGATAGTAGAAAGCATCTTATATTAAGCAGAAGATTTAAAGATAATTAGGGTTGGATTTGAATTCTTGTTCCCATTTCTAGCTCTAGGGCTTTGAGCAAGTCAACTCTACTTCTCTAACTCTCTCTCTGGAGCTGTTACCTTCTCCGGCAAACTCAGTATCAGAGCAGTACTGACCTCAGGTTGTGGGTGTGAAATTTAAATTAGTGTATGTAATTCAGCCTAGTGCAGTTCCTGGCAAATGGTATGCATTCAACAAATGCGATTTTTCTCTTTCTCTCATGAACAAGATCCAATATAGCAACTCATTTTCTCATTCAAAGGGAAAAAATAACTGTCACAATCTGAAAGCAAAGAGAAAGGTCCCTGAGACCTTGCGTTGCTGAGACACTGTCTCTTCATCTAAGCCTGCCCATCATTCCTCATGCCCTAGAACTGTGCTCCTTGTTTCACTCATGCATATTGGACAGAAATGTGTCTGAAAATCTAAAAGTAAGAGAATCAAAAGATAAAGCAACAGCAAAAGACCCCACGTGGCCCTCGCTGTGTCTGAGTATTCTCAGTGCACAGCTCATCAGGGAGTGAGATGTAGAAGAAAAAGCTTCACTCAGTCATTCACTCATTGAAAAAATTTTATTGAGCATCTACTGTGCACCAACCCTTGCGGTAGGTAGTGGGGCTACAACAATAGTGGAAGGAGGTCATAGTCCAGCGGGGTGAGATACAGAAGTAAACAGACAAGTACAAAATAGCGAGAATAAGGGCTACAACTCATTTATTCAGTCATTCAACAAATACTGAGCATCGAAATGAGCCAGGCCCTCTTCTAGGTGCTGACAGTTCATCAGCGAACAGAGCAGCAACAAAAAATCCTGTCCTTGTAAAGTTTGTACTCCAGGCAACATACAGATCTTGTACAGAAATTTTTTTTCAAATGAATAAGAATGTATTTCACGTTGGATGGGGTCAGATCTACGGAAAAACAATCATGCACGTGTGGCAGGGAGTTAGGGTGTTCAGGGACGCCCTCACAGAGAAGCGCCATTTAAGCAGAGTCCTGGCGGAGGTGAGGGAGGGCGCCATATTGTTATCTGAGGAAAGATGACCGCAGGTGGGGGGTACGGCTAGGCCAAAGGCCCCAGAGCCGAAGCCCACCTGGTCTGCTTGAAGAACAACAGGGAGGCAAGATAGGCCAAAGTCAAATAAGCATGCTGATTTTTTTTTTTCATACTTCCCATCACATTGCACTTGGTTTTTCCCCTAGGGTGTGTCTTCTGTATTTTCAGCAAGAGTACAACAGCTTCCAACAAGAGGACATGAGGCATGGAAAGCAGGAGGCTGATGAGTGTGATAACAGTGGATGTGGAAAAGGTGAAAGACAAGTATTCCATGTTGGTGGTCATCATGACAAGGGACTATCTCTCCTTCCTTACCCAGAGATAGGGAGATCACAGCCCTAGAGGTCAGCGCAGGGAGGGATTGAAGCTGCTGTAATGTAAGTACTTGCTCAAGGGACATAACAGAATCAGACAGGGGAGAGGCCACCACTGGGTGAAGTGGGAGAGGTTGATGAGGGTCACAGGATGCAGGATGGGGGTAGGGTCCCAGCTGCAGCCCCCAGAGGTTCTTCCCTCTTTTGCTATCATCCCCTGCCAATGGCACAGGCCATGGGAGAAAAAGGGGCTGGGATACCCTTTGGTTGCTTCTGTCCAATTTTGAAGGTGGAACCTTCTCAGGAAAAGTGGTCTGGAGCTTTCCATGAATTATCTCACTGATTCATAGATGGTTACATCCTGGGCGGGGCTTGCATGGGAGTCTGCACGAGGAGTAGCTCTGCCAGTCACAGCAGGTGCTACCCAGCATTCTGGGCTCCTTCACTTTGCACCCCCAGTTTTGAATACGATTTTTCACTGTTCAAAGATGGTCAAGTCTGTGCTTTTAAATAGGGTTTTAAAAATAGTAAACTTTTTTGTTTTTTGAAGAGACAAAACACGTATATTATGCAAAGCCCCAATGTCACAAGAGCTGCAATGAAACCTCCCTGCCACTCTGTGACTCAGTCACTTAGTTACCTCAAAGACTCAACCAACATTCTCAGTTTCCTGTGTATCCATAGCTCCATCCCTCTCTTTAGTATGAATGATGGTATCTTGCTTTTTTTTTTTCACTCAACAACGAGTCATTATGAGTCCCCTAATTGTGCTTTTATGGCTGCATAGCATTTCATCATGTAGGCAAACCATGATTTGTTTAACCGATCCCCTACTGGTAGACATCTAGGGTATCACCAATGTTCTGCTACTACAACCAATCCCAAAATAAAAAGCCTTGGGTACCTAGCATCATGTACACATTTGAATGTATCTGTGGGGTAGAGTCCTGGAAGTGGACTTGCTCAGTAAAGGATGTGTGCATTTATGATTTTGATAAATGCTCTCAAACGACCTTCCATGGAGATTGTACCCACTTACCTCCCCACCACTAATGTAAGAGAGTACCCCTTTCTCCACACCCTCTCTCACATAGTTTGCTTTTGAACTTATGTGTTTCTACCAATCTGAGAGAAGAATATGGAATCTTGGTGTACTTTTAACTTTATTTATTTTATTATGAGGGAGGGTGTTTCCTTGGAATAGATTGTGCTGGTTGCTCTCCACTGGCCCCTCCAGATGTCTTATCTGCCTTTCTCTATCCTGTGCTGTAGCCAGGAGGCCAACCTCTACGTCGAATGCATCACTCGGGCTGGGCTTCCTTCTTCTGGCTTCTAGTTGGGCTTGGCCTGGGAGGGACAAGGAGGAAAGCAGAGGGAGGGAGGAGAGACAGGTTGGGCATTTATTCAATGGCAGTCTCTCTTCCATGGCCCCCGTCAAACTCCATAACACCACTCCTTACCCTTGCTCCTAAGGTCTAGAAGAGGTAGCACCTTCCTGCTGGTGCCCCAACATCCCTTGTCGGTCCCCTTCACGCTTCCCACTCCTATGTACATAGTGCCCACACCAAACCCTCTTCAAACAAGCATTTTGTAAGCACCATCTGTTTCCTGCCAGGTCCCTGATGAATGCAAAAACTTTCAAAGAAATTTTAACATTCTGCTCTTCTGGGGAATTTGATGTTAGAGAACAGCCAATGCTTGTAAATCTAAGAAGAAAAAAAATCCCAAAATACGAGGTGGCCTAAAGAAGGTACCAGTTATTTTCCTAGGAACCAAGATCATATCCATTCTAGTAGCCACCTGTTCTTCTAGCAGAGGTGCTAGTCTGGATTTTATCCTCAGGGAGGTCTAAAATAGTCATAACTTTTTTTTTTTTTAACATGGGCAGGCACCAGAAACTGAACCTGGGTCTCCAGCATGGCAGGCAAGAATTCTGCCACTGAGCCATCATGGCCAACCCATAAAATATTCATACTTTTTCCCCTCATTTGTTTTTCCTATTAAACCAGCATCTTTGGCCACCACCCAATACCACCACCATTCAGCAGCACTGGCCTACCACGCTTTCTAGCTGTGCGACTGTGTCAGTCCATGTCAGTCACTCCCACCCTCATCAACAACTCCTGTGTTCTCTCAAAGTACAAGCTGAACTCCAGCTGGCCACATCTCTTCCAGGGCAGTTTCATAGTTGCTTACTGAGCATCTATTATGCACTGGATTTCTGGAAAAACAAAGATGATGATTTTCTTCCTTTGAGGTATTTATAGTTCAGAAGGGTAAGGGGGACAATAAACAAACATTAATCATCATTGAAATTAAAGTCTATTGGATCTATCTAAGATGTGAGCCTAACTAGTGACCCTGATTTAGAGACTCCGCAGACAAATGGAGCCCAAAATATTCAAAGACATAATATAATAGCATAGCACTTCCTTGATGTAAGGAAAGAACTAAATCTGTAGTGCACAAGCATATGTTGCATTCCAGAAAATGTTGATGGAGGATGATTGGCACTGAGACATTCCCTGGTTAAATGTTTAGACTTCGAGAGGAAAGAAAGATTTCTTCAGGCACCCAGCAGCAATGTCAAGGTACTGGTGTTAGAGGAGTCAGTCCAATGAGGAACATTCATGACCCAAAGATGACTGGGGAAAGTCTACAGACTTCTGAGGAAAAGAAACTGTGACCCAAGTATATCATACCAAACAAGTTATTATGTGAGGATAAAGGCAATAATAAAATGTTTTCAGACATATATTATGAAATGTGCACCCTAATCCTGTTTGGAAAATTAATTACATTAAACTTCTATTATATAAAACTTCTTAATGATGAAATATATATATATATATATATAGAGAGAGAGAGAGAGAGAGAGAGAGTCAGCTCTGTTCACCTGGAGAACTCTGACTCTCCCTATAAACATGGGTGTTCCTCTTTCTTTGAACCGTTCATGGATACCAACAATTCAAATAAATTTCTCTTTCTGTGAAAGTAGAATGTGTCTCAGGACTGTTGGGAGCCACTTGCAGAGGGTATGCCTAAACTGGAGAACCAGTTTACCCTGGAGACTCAGTGAATGGACAGGAGCCCCCGCCACGCTTCACTCCACACATCTGAGGAGACCCACTCTCATTCTCAACATCTCCACACCCCTTCCCTGGTTTTACTGCTCCTGCAGGACCTGTATGGGTCCCAGATTTTCATGAGTGACACTTTATGAAGATCGGTTTTATGTGTCAGCTTGGCTAGGCTATGATCCCTATTGCCTCACTATACCAAACACTAATCTAAATGTCGCAAGATGTTTTGTAGATGTGATTAACTTTCATAATCAGTTGACTTTAAGGAGATTATCCTAGATACTGTGGGTGGGCCTGATTCAAATTGTTGAAAGGTCTTTAAGAGCAGAACTAAGGTTTCCAGGAAGAAGAATAAATGCTACCTGTGGACTGCACCTTTGGCACATGCTGCTGAGTTTCAGCCTGCCCATCCCTGGTGACCTGCCCTACAGATTTCAGATTTGCCTGGTGTTTTAGTTTGCTTAGGCTGCTGGTATGCAATGCACCAGAGATGGAACAGCTTTTATAAAGGGGATTTATTTAGTTACAAATTTACTAATTTGAGAAGTCACATGAGATGTCTGCTGGGCGTATCTCCTGGCCTCTGGGTTCAAAGGGCTTTCCCCAGGGGGTGTCCTTTCTGCCTCTCCAAACGTCTGGTTCTGAGCCAGCTCTGAGCTCTGAACTGTGTCGTGCTGAGCTGTGCTGAGTTCCTTCTTTTTCTTCTGACTTCTTTTAAGCCTCATTCATTGCCGAAGGGGCTCCCTGTAATGGGCCACAGATAAATTTCACATGCTGCTGATTTAAGTCCACAGCAATAGAACTTTGCACCATCAGCTGACCAAGTTGATACCTGAACCTGGCTATCACACCTGGTCAGCCTCCACAATCAAGGACGCCAGTTCCTTGCAGTGAATCTCCTACAAGGTCTACCTCTCTGGTTGAACTTTGGTAACCAGATAGTTTTTTTCGCTTTTTCCGACTTTTAGAGTTCACCATGTGCCAAGGGTAAGTGCCAGAATGGCTAGTGCACAGGCTTGGGGACATCTGTGCCAGGTTCCGTACAGGAAGAACTTGTATATAACCTAAATATTTACCATCTTTCTTCTTCCCTTCCTTCCCCATGGGATAAAACACCTCCCAGTTGCGGTACTGACCAGCTTTTTCCCTAGCTCCAACTCAGAATGTTCTCCCTGTCCTTGGCAGGGTTAGGAAAGAGGAGCCAATGGGAGGCTTTGGTGAGTATCATTCATTTGTTTATTTGAGACTTAGGCTCAAAAAACCAGATCCAATCTTCAGAAGCTTATCTTTATGGTTTCCATTTTATTGAATCTCATTTTGCTAATTCCTCGTGATTCCATACTCCCTATTAGCCATAATGGGTTCTTTATTGGTTTACCCCTAATAATATGTTAATTGATATCTCTTATTGCTTTAAAAGCCAAGCTTTCCCACATTGAGAATCCCCAACAATTGAGCCATTACTAATAAGGTTCGGATATGGGGAGATTTGTACGATTCCAAATTTGGCAGGGGGGAAGGGAGGCTGTCCTTTAGGCAGCAATGTTCCAGGCATGAAGCTTCTTTGCCAGTTCCTAAAGGCGTGTGGCTCGAGCTGTGGGTGGGAGTCAGGGAAGGCGAGCGGACAGCCTCAGCGCAAAGCGCCGCGTGGCCTGGAGAAGCTCCTTCCTGAGGGGGGGTGGGGGGTGGGGGGACGCCGTGGGGACTTGCAGAACCCGTCTGCAGCCGGTGCCCCCAAGACGTGCGACAGCAGGACAACATCGTGTTCAGCTGTTTGTAAACCAAGCAGCAGCCTCGAAAACATCCCGCTCCCAAGGAAAACATTGATCTGAAGAGGCTTGGAGTGGGGCTCGAGCCTCAGCAAGCACGGAAGGGCCCTCTTCAACCAACACAATAAATTAGTTCAAAGCCGATGACAGCCCCGTCGATTACCCACCGCCCCACAAAGGAGGAAACGCTCTGGTCCCCTTCCCGAAAACATAGATAAAAATTGTGTTCTTCTCCTCTAATGAGGCAAGCTCAGATATAAGTCAATAGAGCAATTCATTAACAAATCTAATGAAATCCCCTGGGCTGCCGGCGAGATGGCAATGAAAGTCTCCTTGGGCAGACTGACCATATGTTGAGGGTCAGATTGCTGAGTGGTTTCCCCTGGTCTATTCACGGCCCACATATGCCAGTTAAGGTCACTGTTATCAGACACTTTCTCTGTACACAAAACAAAATTTCCATATGGCCCATGGAAATGGTCTGGCCCCGCTCCTGGGCAGCTTCCCACGGCTCTCCCTTTGTGCGGCGCGGGTTAGAAGTGTAAAAGAGGGTGTGAGGGTTACCTCGCCGCTCAATTGCTCTCCCTGCTTTGTGCGTCAGTCCAATTTGGGGGAAATCTGCAACACTTTTTCCCCTGTCTTTCAGGCACAAATGCTCATGCCAGTCTATTAGAACGTGATGGAAGTACTGATCGCAGCCTCCGCATTTAAATCCTTTTGAAACCGCGGTGACCTGCTGAAGCGCGTTCCGAGGGGAAGGGCCCTCTCAAGGTTCTTTCAAATCCACATAAATAAAGGCCTTCCCTGGCTTAAAGTGGCCCCTCCGATTGAGCCCCACAGAGCCCCTCAAAAAAGCTCAACACGATTGTCATGGATATTACATGACAGTAACAAGAACAGGCCAGGGGAGACAAGGCTCTGAGATGCACAAAACTGGACAGAGCTTGCTTCATGATGGGGGCCCCGGATCGCTGACAGCCCAGTAAATAGGCTGTTTAACCCTTTGAAAGTGAATAAAGAGGGTGTAGACAAATGCTTTCTGATGGAGTTTGTGCATGTAATACTCAACAGAGTACACACCCTCCAGGGCTTCTGGGGCCCGGGGAGGGAGGTGGGGGTGGGTGGGAGGGGGTGGGAGGGGATGGGCTGGGAAAAGCGGGGGCCGGAAGCCGCTGCAGGATTTCTTACGGAGGAGGCAGGTGACCGGGATGGCTGGGTCAGCAGCAGGCCGGTGTCCCGGGGCCCCCGTGGCTGGTTAACCTCTGGCGGTCGCTGAAGTTTGGGGAGCCGTCACGGCGGCCCACGCCACCCCGGCCCCTTCCAGCGAGTTTTCCGCTCAGCACGGCCCTGAGATGATGACCGTTAAGTCACATCATGACAACAACAGACAACAGGCATAGGATTCCTGCCGAGGCAGATGCTCTGCCAAACAGCCCCCCATTTAACGACCATCACCTCTCGGCAAGGTAGCAATGACTAACCCCATTTTACCGGTGGGGAAACTGAGGCTCTCGGTGGTCAGGCAACTTGCAAGGGATTCGCAGCTGGTGAGCAGTGAATCAGGGCTTAGAACAGGGGCCGTACACTGCCGCCATCCACACTCTCCACCCCTCTGCTCCCCGTCTCCAGCTGTGACCTTCCCATTGTCTGGAAGAAGGAAAGTCCCTGTTCAGTCTTGCCAGTGTTTTAATATGAGAAGGCTGTTTCTCCCCCACTCCCCCCGCCACCCCCATCCTTCAATCTGATTTTGAGGGGAAATATATTTCTATTGACCTAAGAAGCCAAAATAAACAGGGGAATGAAAGCTGCCTCCCAGAAATTTAAAATTATGCATATTGCCTCCAATTTCATAAGCTGTTTAGGTTACCATTGAAATGATTCCCCTGTGACCCACAATTCCTAAGGCTTGGCAGCCGTGGAGTTTCCATAAATCCAAATACTACTGTTTCTAACCTCTGACTGTACTTTAACTGGGAAAGACCTTTTTAATTCATTTAACTCATTTTAATTGTCTGTGGGGGGATGAGAGCTTTCCTTGGCCGGCTTTGCTGGCGGGGAGGCTGCTCGCGGGTGTGCGCGCTGCCATTCACCGAGACCGCTCATGAAAATGCACGCCGGGCTCCTCCACCCTTTGGTGATCGTAATATTTCTTCCTTACTGTTTATGTCAGACGAGTCATTACTGGGAGAGGCTGACACGTCTGACATGTGTGGCATCGACCCACATTAGGTGGTCCTTCGATAATTTTTAGACAAAGTTTAGACAGTGTGGCACGAGCCCAGCCCTGTTCTCAGCGGCAGAAATGAAAGGAAAATACAGCTTCTCATGTGGGCTCCTTGCACGTTATGATTAACCCTATTTGCATGGGGTCTCTTTCTCCCCAGCTCTAGATTGCAAAGCTCTTGTGGTCTGGGGTCTTGTCAAAGCCATGTATGTACTCTCCACCCTCCCTTCCCACCCCGTGTTCATATCAAACTTATGAAACAAGTTTTATTATTTAATAGAGAAAAAGGTCTGAAGCCCAGAGAGGTTAAGCAACCTTACCAGAATTAACAGCTCAAAGCCTAAAGTCAAGCCCCAGTCCGGCTGCCTTACTTAGTGGAGTGTCCAGTATGGTCAAGAGTCAGCAGCTACTTATTCCCATTTCAGTAGGGGCGAAGGTTGAAGCTCACAGGCATTTCGGCATTGATTTTATCCCATCCAGAGTACCTCACGATGACTTCCTCACTGGTCCTTCACCTCCCCGCCCCTTTTCTTCCCTGTTGCCCCGACAAGTGGCTCTGACAGTCTGGGCTTTCGTTTAAGGCCAGATCAATCCATGTAAAGAAATGTCTCATAATTGCTTGTGTTTTACTACTGAGAAATAAATGAGCATTTTCCATCACCTGGTTTAATAGCACCTACTTTGACTGCAAGAGGTAGCAAATCAATGGCTGGCAAAGGAAAAGGAGAATTTTTTTAATAACTCATACTTTAGCTACATGATCTCGAAGTTATTACAAATTATAAGGTTAAGACCTCTTAGACAAATCCTAGCTGCTTAAAAATTTAAAACTCTAGGGTAAAACACTGAAGTACTAATGAGCTTCAGGCTACTAAATACCGGATTCTAGGGGGAAAAGTCTTGTTTTATGTGAGAGCGTATCAGTGCATAAAAGCCAGATTGTGAAATGCTTAAGAAAAGAACTGGACTGGGGGGAGCAGAGAGGCAGGAAGGCGGGTGTGGAATGGCGGTTCAGAAAGATGAAAAAGGTAATGATGGTGGGTTAGAACGTTCCGGATGAGACCGGCTGGTTGTCTGATTGAGAACTGTAAGACCTGGGCTTCCTCTGAATGCTTCATTATGTCAACGTGCACAGCGTTGGGTTTTCTGTAACACATCCCTTTGCTCTCCGAAGAGAAGAAAGAAAAGCATTTTATGAACCGAGGTGCCTTCACACCAGGGTTGGAGAGGGTGTGTGTGTGTGTGCAGTGCATTTGCATTTGTGTGCATGTGTGTGTGTGTGTGTGTGTGTGTGTGTGTAGAAACCTTTCATGAGGAATCAGGATTAAAAATCTCTAAGAAAATATAGCAGGCAGAAGCGACACGCAGTATTTATTTTCCCAATGGAAATGTAAACAGTGGTGAGAGATGAAAATATTTACAGAACAAACTGACCCGACCCAATTAAACGCTCTGAGAAATGCCTGCCTCACAAAGAGCTGCAGGAGCTGGCAGGCTTCATTTCCTATGCAATGGCATGTGACACAAATGACTTAGCCCCTCTCCCCGGGACCCTCCAGCTCATCACCAGAGCACACCCTTGGAGAGAACCCACCACTCACAGAGGCCGATGAGGACCTGGTAAAGTTCACACTCAAGTTCAAAGGTTTTGCTGGTATAGCAGACAACAATTTTCAAGTTATTTCCATTTCTTAGCTTTCAGGGGTTGAGATCACTGCCTCATCGACCCAGTCTACGACTTTCAATGTCCTTCCCGTACTTCTGGTTCAGGGACAGCCCACAGTGACAGCCCTGGGTACCCCCACCCCACCCCAATTTCCAGCATCCCAACCAGGGCTGACAATAAAGCCCCAAATGACCTCATTTTAATGGATGATGCTAAAATGGGCCATTTGGAGGGAGCTCCTGTTCGCGCCACACAAACCTCCGCGTTCCAGCCAGCTCGGGTCTGAGTTCCACATTTAAAATTAAATTATGCTTGGGATAATATTGTCTTGCGCTCATAGTTGCTGACATGGATATTGACAAAGACTTAGCCAGTATTTTAATAAGAAAACAAAACACAGGAAAAGGCTCCAGAGTTTCCAGGTAGATCATTAGGAAGCCGCCTTCGAGGCCAGAGGCTGGCAGTGCCTGCATCACAGTTCGTCATACAACTTAAACTTCTTTTGACATCTAGTTATGTCGAAATGTGACTGATCACCTAGGGGTTGGAGCTCCAGAGAGGGAAAAGTTCACTGACAGACAGCAGCGCACGAAGCAGCTCTTAAATGAGAATCAAGAGAAAGTAGCATCCGGGGGTCCTGACAAGTCTGCAGCTGCTATCTGGTGCCGTCTAACTAAGGCAGCCCTGTTCTGGTGAGTTCCATTAGCATCTGCACGCTTCTGTCTCATTATCACACATCTGCCCACCTTTATTCCAGTAACGCTGCCTCTCATCTGACAGCTCAGGCATTGTCAGGGGCTGGATATTATGGAAGCAGGGTACAGCAGGCTCACCGTGTTCCCTTTTATTTTCTAAAGACTAGTGTACAGTTTGACAGTACCATGGCATGGAGGCGAAAAAGATAATTAACATATTGGGCCATTCCTAAACAAAGCTGAGGTGCAGATTCCGGCGCAAACACTACTAGCTGAGTGGACTGTGGGGGGTTGGGGGTAGGGGGTGCTGGGAGATCAAAGCTGGTGTGGCCCTTTGCCCAACCCCAGAGTAAGAAGCCAGAGGCCAAAAATGAGCTTAACTTCCTGATATTTCAAATAAAAAGAAAAAAATATATTCTTTGGTTTTGATCAACTTAACAGCAGTCAACATCTCGGCTTAAGGATTTTCTCGGCCATGTCACATGCTTTCAAACTCAGCTCTGGCAGATGCAGGAAGGAATGAGAGCCCCTACTTCGCTCTCAGTTCCCGCCCATGGTTAAAACAACAGGCTAACGTGGCCCCACTTTGTGGAAAATGACATCCCCACCTAGCTACCTGGCTATCAGGACTTCAGCAGCTGCACCTGCCTCCCTAGAACCTGGAAGGGGAGGGGTGGTTCTGTGCCCAAGCAGCAGCCAGGAGGGTTTGGGGGTTCTCTGCTCTCCTCCTGGTGCACCGGGAGCTGGGTTATCCCCACCCCTTGCCTGCTGGCCTCTTCCTTCGGGGAAAGGAAGGCCCGGTAAGTGTTCCGGTAAGTTTAAGTTCTGAAAGGACTTTGAGCATTCCTGAGTTGGATTCTAGGTGAAAACTGTGGTCCTCGCCTTGGGAAAGATACAGGATTGAACATCTTCCCTCTGAGGGGAGGGAAACCCAGTCCCCTGCTTCCCAGAAGCCCTTCTTTACCCTGCCAACACACAGGAAACAATAGAATTTAGCAGAAAGGGTAAAAGGTGCCCACTGGGAATCAGACCCCAAGGGACCCCAAACACAGCCTAAAATGGCATCACTGATGAACCCCAAGCAGCCTGAGGAGCTGGTACGTGCAGTTGCCTTTAGAGCCATTTTGGAAACTCTGGGCTCCCCTCCCTGGCGCTCACGGCTTTCATCCCTCCGATATTTCTTTGTTCTCCTGCTTGCTGACGGTTTGTATGGGTTAATGGAAAAATTACTGCTATTTTGCAACAATGCAATCAAAGTCAGTTCAGCAAACCCTGATAAAGTGAGAATAGCTTATTCAGATTGAGCTGGCAGGCCTGAACTCACAATTGCAAAGTTTGAATACAAAATAAGATATTTCTTTAAAAAAAAAAAAAAAAAGACAGAATCCGTTGTCATTCATGCTAAAAAGGCATTACAGACTGTCGACACTGTACAGAAAAATAGGAGATGTTGACCTTTTTATTATAGACTTTTCTCTACTGTTGCCCTTCTTTCAACCGCGCACCGCTCCCCCTCCCCCCTGTCCTCCCCCCTCCCCCCCTCCACTCACACACACATTCTCTTCAGCTGTATGTTATCTCAAATAATTACCCTCGCTTCTGGCTGTCCCTGGTGACTTCTGCTGCTAAAAAAGCTACTCATTGTCGGAGACTGAAGAGGGATTTCAAACCTGCTTCTTGTGGCCGGGCAACGGCTCTTAATTAACCACTCAGGTATTGTGGAAGCTCCCAGCCCAGCTCGCTTCCATATGGCTGGAACATGTCCGCAGTGATAATCACGGAAGGAAATATTGTATCAAAAAAAAAAAGCTCTCACAACCGAAAGCTTGTGCAAATTATTTTTAATGATTCTTCTCTGGTGAGTCGGCTTATTTGTTATTTCAAGCAGAGGGAGAGGAAGGTATTTGTCCCTGCCCCCCCTACCCCCCACCATGCCCACCGCACATGCCCCCCACCCCCACCCCATGTCCCCCACCCTGTAGCCGACCTGAGTCCCGTTCTTAAAGAGTGTGCTCCAGGAGTTAGGGATGCCCCAGAATGCTTATCTCAGGATGGTTTGCACAAGCTTTTGTTTCTATTGGGTGTCGCGCTGTCCTCAAACACAAACACACACGCACACACACACACACAGAATTTCCAGCAGCGAGTGATTTTAAATAACGGGAGGACTGACGGTCTGCAGTGCTTCATATAGCCATGCCTCTTGTAGTTCTTGCTTTAGATAATCCGGGGGTGGGGGTGGGGGGTGGAGGGCAGAGGATTGGAGGTGGTGAAGTTTATAAACCTAATTAAAAATGAAGTTGCATTTACATTTTAAAAACCACCCATCCACCGGCGTCCGATGTCACCAGACATTATGTATGATTTTTACTTTGCAACTGAAACCATTACATTTAAAAATTCATTACAGCAAGGTTAGTTAGACACATGATGGATGCGGCTTTAATCCTGCCATACATTATTATAGTTAAAATGTAAATGATGAAAAATATTTTGTGCTTATCAGCATTTATGTGGAAATGTGTTTTACAGTGATATATGGTGTTATATTTCTATTATTGTGATGAAAAGAAAGCAATACAAAAAGATGAAGTGTTTATTAAAACATGGTTACTTGTGATAACATATTCCTGTTGTACATGACTTTAACATATTCAGCGGAGGGCATTTGTCCAAAACAACTGGGAAATGTGTTTGCTGTGCAGTTCAGGCTAGGGTTTTTCTTCTGATTACAGCTCTTTTTAATAGACTAATATTAATTCAAAATCATGTAAGATGCTCTGAATTTGGCAGCCCTGTTTCCTTTCTGACATGGTTAAAAATGCATGTGTGTGTGTGTGTGTGTGTGTGTGTGTGTGTGTGTGTTTAAAGAAACGGTCTATGATTCTAAAAGGAGGGCTTGTGTGCTTCTACAATCACCGAGAGGGAAGCAGGCCCTCCAATTAAATGATGTTTCCAAAGTGATGTCATCGAGGACACAATAAAATCCTATTAGAGCTGTTAGTAACATAATGGAAAAGAAATATCAAACTTCACTTTCCAATCAGGTGAGCATAAAACAATGAAAAGGCCGCTTTGGGCCCATTGCTGCTCCCATCAGGGCACGGGAAGGGCTCAGCTGCGATGACGGCCGAGCCCACAGGCCAGGTGCACTGCAAACTTCAGATACCGGGCCAGACGGGAAAGTTCCCTCCTAACTCTCCTTTGCCAAGTTCCCTCACAATGTGGTTCCTGCCTCCTGCTCCCCTCCCCATCTCTCACCAGCTCCAGAACAATGGTACATCCAACTGCAAAATGAAAAACTCCACAAAAAGAAAATAAACCAGAATGAGCAACCAAAAAAAAAAAGAAAAAAAAGGAAAAGAAAATTTATTACCAAATTCTATTTAAAGAAAAGGAACAAAAGGGCTTCCTACAGGCATTCTCTGTTCTATTTAAGAAAAGCTGTTGAATATTTCACCCACATGTCCCTATAACCTTTAGAGTCAGAATATGTCATAATGTTTACCCATCTACATGTGACGCATACCTGGTAAAGGTAGCTCCTTGTTACCTGAGTCGCTGTCTAAATCGTACCACTTTGATGACAAATTATGTACTAGATTTGGAATCGACCAGCATTGCAAGTCACTTCTACCTGGCCCACCTTTCACTCAGCTTCCCAAGGTAAACTCAATGCAACCCTCCATCAGGTTTTTTCCCTGCCTTGCTTTTTCTTCTCCTGGCATCTGCTTGCAGGTCGAGGCTGCCCTGGACCTCACACTGTCAGGTTTAGCCCCCGTCGGGCCACCTTCAGTGCAGGAAACAAGGGAAAAGCGGGCCAATGAAAATACGGGCCTCGGGATTTCCTATCTCAGCGCTCTCCTGAGCTCAGCTCCTCAGCTGCCTGGAGTTGTTATCTTTAGGAAGTCCGAGGTGGGGAAGAAGGAAGGTTCCTCTGGCTCCCATCCTAGTTATAAGACACGAGACTCCTCCCTGTACACCTTGGGAACATTGTCACGCAGGGGTCACATCCGCTTAGACCCGGTGCCAGCGGCCGAGCGGCCCCTGACCTGCACTGTTCTCCAGGTCCCTTTGTTTGAGGCACGAAACTAACTCAGCTGATTTCCTTCAAAGCCCAGGTGACAAGGTTTCTCAGGGCGTTTTACTGCTCAACTAGGAAAGGAAGGGCTCTAGTACCCGCTACGAGACACAGCTTTTCTCTTCCATGTTTGTTTGTGTATGTGTTGTTGTTTTTTTAGTTTTGTTTTTTTTTATTTTAAGGAAACACACACATGCACACATGCACACAGTCCTTTCCAAGGCAGCAGGAGCTCTTGAAACAACTCCCCTAAGGCACACCCCTCAGTCCATTTTCCTGCTTAAAGAATTTCCCTCAGCCTGGTAGATCTGAGAAGCTGTGGACTGACCCGAGGTTGCCCTATTAAATGTATATATTTCTTGTAGCTGAAGAATATTTGCTGAAAGCTGGATTATCACTTGGTAGACCACCAGCAGCTGTTGAAAACCAGGGCATAAAAGCTTGTTTATGTCTTTAATGGCCCACTTAATGATGGAGCAAGTATGTTATTCATAATAAAATGCCAAGGAATAATCTTAATACCCAATGCATGGCGCTAGCGAATTAAGAAACATCTGCTGTGTCATAAAAGAACATTTTATTTGGGGTCTACATTAAAAACATGATCCCATGGAGTTCTACTGATTTATATTGTACACAACAAATTATGATGTCTTGAAGTAATTATGATTTACAATTAAACCTACAAGGGCCACTCTTGGAAAGAAAAAAATCCTGCCCAGTCTTTATCACTCTGGGTCCTTTAAGCATAGACAACTGCCCTGTCTCTCTATATTCCTCCAAAGCAATGTTTAAAAATCTCTTTTGGCATTTGTGCCTCTCTAGGAAGATATCAGTAAGCTTAACGGTATTTTCCTGAAGTCACCAATGCAGAATACAATGGCTATTTGATTTTGTGGACAAAGGTATAAGAAGAATCCCTTCTCCCCTTGTCTTTGGCCTGACTCGGACCCTGGAGCATATTTTCAGGTCACGTGAGGGAGGGCAATTCAGAATCGGGGGTGTCTTTGGGGATGAGAACAATGACCCCCACCTCCCCCCAAAGGCTTAAGGGTGGCAGTGGGGGAAGTGCGTCCTCAGAGGGAGAGACGTGAGGCGCCTGGGGACAGCGCGGCCCGGAGCCCCTGAAGCAGGAAGGTGCTGAGGGACGGGGTGTGGGCAGCCAAAGCCCAGGCCTCCTCCCCTCCTCCTGCCGGCCCCTGGCTGTCCACACCTGCTATCAGACCAGGAAGCCCGTGTCACCACCTCCGTGCCCACACCACTCACGAGAACAGGGACATGTCTAGTGCTTCCTGGAGCTGGGTCCTCAGAAAGGCACATGTCGCAACAGAAGAGACAAGTTATTTTAAAAGCTGGCTGCAGGGCAAGCTGTTTGTTCAAGGGCAGTGGCTCTTGACCCGGGCTGCTTGGGGGGTGGTGGTGGCGGGAATGAGAGGACTCAAAGAAAACCCACGCCTGACCCCACCCGCAGGGATTCGGATCTAATTGAGCCGAGGTGTCCTCCCCACTGCGCCCCACCCCCACCAATGGTCTATTTCAGAAGTCCCCTGAGATGGTTCTCAGGTGCAGCCAGCATCCAAAACGACTCCTCTAGGGAGACTGGGTCATCATTTTTTTTTTTTTTTACATGGGCAGACATCGGGAATCAAACCTGGGTCCTTGGGCATGGCAGGCAAGCACTCTTACCTTGGGTCATCTTTTTGCAAAGCTGGGTGACATTGTCGTGAGGCAAATACCTCCATGAGCCTTTTGTGGTTTTAAGAAGTGAGGCCACCTGGATGTTTGCTGAGGCCAATGAGAAAAAAGAGAGAGCTCCGCAGCTCCGAGTGACAAAGGAACACTTTTTTGAAACTCCCTCCTGGCACGGGTGTGAGGAGTGGTCTGGATGACCAGGAGGAGCCCACGCATTTCTGGAAGGAGCAACATCTGCCACTCCATTGGCAGACGACGATTTTTTGCTCGGTGGTGGAAGGACCTCCCACCCCCCCTTAGTCCCTGGCATAAGCCCTGTGTTACCCTGATCCTTCTTTGCCTGTGGCCCCCTTTTCATAGGTGAGGAGGCTGAGATGCCACCTGACCCTACCACCTCTCCTTCCCAGCCAAGGTCCAGGCAGAGATATTTCAGCTTTTGCCAGCCAAAAGGTCTCTTTTCAACTATCCTCTATTCAACTCTGCCATCACAGCACAAAAACAGTCAAAGATGGTATATAAAGAAATGAATTGGGTGTTAATCAGATTTTATGTATGGGCACCGAAATTTGAATTTCGTGTCATTTTCACATATTATGAAATGTTATTTTTCTTTTGATTTTTTCCCCAGTCATTTAAAAATGTAAGAAGCATTCCTAAGGGCAGTGCAACGGCGGCTCAGTGGCAGAATTCTCACCTGCCATGCCGGAGACCTGGGTTCAATTCCCGGTGCCTGCCCATGCAAAAGAGAAAAAGCATTCCTAGCTTGGCAGGACATACACAAACGGGGGTGGGGGGGCTGGATTTGTTCACCGGGCCATCATTTGCCAGCCACGGGTGAGACCCTGCTCATGGTACCTGGAACCCTAGAATTTTAATCCAAATCACCCAGGTCCGATTCCAGGGCTGCTCAGTCCTCGTCCCTGAGTTCCGCCTGCACCACCAGTGTGTATGCCCTCTGGACCTGAGAGTGGCCAGGGGGTAGCTGAGGTAGGAGGTGGGCAGCGAACAGAAACTGACGTGTGGGCCTGCACAAAGGCCTCTCCACCAAGGGTGGGACAGGAAGGAGGGCAGAGAGGAGGGATGTGAGCCGCGGGTCTATCTCTGAGGAGTCCAAGAGTTCTAAATACAAAACTGTCCTTCCAGGTGGCTGTGAAGCTCTATTTGTAAAGGCATGAGAATAGAATGTTCTAGAACATTTTGCTATTTAGAAAGTCTAAATCCTTAGGCATCCGGTAAATGGGTTTCCATCTGTGTCTCAGGGCCCTGCGAACATTAAGGATGGCCCTGCTCCGCCCAATCCCCGTTATTCTGAAACTTCCATTGGGGTCCACCTCTCACAGCTGGCCGGGGTCATGGCACTTTGGAGGACAACAGAAAAGGTGCTGAGCAGGGAGGGAGACACACCGCATGGTGGCGACTGGGAATCCAGCACAGGGATTCAGAGTGAAAGCACACAGGGCACGGCACTCAGGAATTCCAGACTTCTTGGCCAGAGGTTGGTCTTCCCTCAATAGGTGGGAGCTAAAGCCTGTTTATCTGAATAGTAAAGAAAAGGGGACCCTCAAAGGATTTGGACATACTCAGGTGAGGATCCCCTGGTCCTCAGCTTGCCCCAATCTGAGACTCTCCTGTTAAACAGTCTTCAACTCAAGAGTAGACAAAATCAGAGGTTCTGCTTTCCCCTGCCCTATACTGATCTCTCCTTCCAGGCCAGTTTCATCTGTTTCTGCCTAGCTCATCTTTTAATTCTTTAAGTGCAATTAGAGTATCTGTCCAACTGTCCGCCCTTGCCCAGATGGAAGCTGGCAACCAAGAGGGAAGGCATTTGGTTAAATTGTTCTAGAGTTCGTTCCAGCTGCATGGAGTGAAGTGCTGCATGGACCAGACCCACCCTCTCCCTCTTTAGGGACCCCTAAAGCCCCTCCCTGAAGCTGGTTCCAATTCCCACCCTGTGTCTCCCATCTGGAACAAAATGGGCAGGAGTGACACTTTTATGACAAACAAGTTGATGAACTAATGAAGACATTAATAAAATGTATATGAATATGATGAGTGCTTGCACTATCTGAGCAGTGATCTATAAGAAATATTTCCTCAAGTAGTGGACTCTGTAAGGCAGGACCATAGAAATGTCCCAGTTACCCTCCTTAGTCATCCTGCTACCAGAGTCAGCATAAATAGCAGAAGCTATGATGGAAAGGAGCCAAGCAGGCCACATGTTCATAGACATGTCTACTTCCCAGCCAAGTACATCACAGGCATATGACGGGCTTAATGAAAAACAAAAGCAAACAAACAAACAGAATTTCCATGGCCATAGAATCAAATACACATCTCTAGCTTGCACACAATATTACTACGATCTGGCCCAACCCTACATTTGCAGTTTCATCTCCCACTTTCTCTCTCTCTTTCCCTACGCTTTGCTCTAGCTGGACTCACCCAGGCACCATTTCCCAGAAAAGCCTGGTGTTTTCCAGGCTTCAATCCATTGCTCACACTTTCCCTTCCACTTAGGATTCCTTTTATTCTCAACTCCATTTTTCAGAACTTTCAGGGCCCTTCTCAAATGCTCACTTCTCCATCAAGCTAGGATTTCGTCTCCTCTACTTTTGCTTGAACCTCAGACTCAGCACTTAATTATCTGCCTTTGGGTCTTGTGGTTAAGTCAGTAACCAAGACAGTAAGTCCACCTGTATGACCTTGGAGAGTTGCATGACCTCTTAGAATCTCAGTTTCCTCATCTGTAAGATGGGAATGTTAACAGATGTGCATACATCACATGGTTGTCTGAGGATTGAGGATTCAGTGAGATGATACTTCCAAAGTACTTAGCATCACACCTGGCTCGGTAAATGGTGGTCAACATCATTAGTAGAGTTATAGGGAAAGCTTTTGGGATTCGGAGCAGAGAATGGACAACTTCAGAGCAGGGACTGAGCTTGACATGACACACAGGTAGACCACTGTCAAGCTCTTAATAAACAGCTGCTGCCTGAATACCTCCTTATATTCTTGAGTGGAGCTTAGTAGATTGTGAAGGGTAGCCCTTCCACTTCTGTGATCCCTCTTGCTCATCCAGCTTCCCAGCTTCTGTCCTCACTCATGCCTTCTAGGTCAGACATCCAGGCATGTACATGTCTCTGCCATGGTTTCCAACATATCTAAAAGTATTAGTTGGATATAAGTTTGCCTACATTTACAGAAAGCCCCAAAATAACAATGGTTTCTAAAAAAGATAGATTCTAGGTCTCCTTTGTTTCCAGAAAACTGGAAGGAATTGATCCAGAATGTGCCGTGGTATTAGAGGCCCAGGTACCTTCTATCCTGCTGTTCTACAATGTCTGGCCATGACTCTAAAATCAGTCACCTCATATCAAAGACGGCTCCTGGAGATACTCCAGGAGAGCTCCAGTAGAAAGTCACAAAGGACAAAGAACAGGGCCACTCCCTTTAAGGATGCATCTCAGAAGTTGCAATCATTACTGCTGTTCATAGTCGGTTGGCCAGAGCTAAGCCACATGACTGTGTCTAGCTGCCGGGGAAGCTGGAGAATTTCATCCTTATTCTAGGTGCCAAATGTCCAGTGAACGTTGGGATTCTATTTCCCAAAAGAAAAGGGAGAATGATGATTGGAGACAGGAGCATCTGCCCTACTGTGAAACATCACTATTATTATTTCTTTTACTTTAAGTGTATTTTAAGTTTATCAAAGTAATACAGGCTTATAATGGAAATAATAAAAACAGTGCTAATAGTGATAATGTGAAAATAACATCGTTCACTGTGCACCCGAATCTTACCTCTCCAGAAGCATCAGTTTCAATTCTTTAGCAGTTTCTTTAGGCATGACTGCCTAAACATGCATTTACCCCCACATTCCTAATAATATGGTTATACTACTATCTCTTCCAATTTAAGGAGCATTTTCTGCAAACTGGACAAAGAAAATTCTCTGGAGAGCCTCACTGTGCAATGATGCAGATGTTCACTAAAACTACCTAATTTTATTGCAGCCCTTCATCCTCATTCCACTAACTTGGCTACTTCTTTCCTATCAACTTTCAATTTTAACATATTATAGTCAAGTGTTAAAGATGCCTTCCAGTTTCAGTAAACATGGTGTTTACGTTTTCATTTCTCATTCTCCTGGATATTTGGAAGTGATTCCCACAAAGGAAAGGGGGCAGAAAAATATCTGTCTTCTCAGTTCTGGAAAGTTCTATGCTATTGTTTGATTAACAACTGTCTCTGTTTTCCGTTCATTCTTTTACTGAACTACATTTATCCCAAAAGGGAACTTCATGTCACCATTGCAAATGAAAAGCAAGAATGGAACAATAAAAATAAAAACACAAGCGTAATTTTATTAATGCTGATCAGATACTGTTGCTTATGAAGGTCTGAAGGTCCTGGGCTTAGGGTCTGCTCTCTTTTGGAGAAATAGTTCAGCAAGTATTAGAAAGATATTAAAGACTTAGTAACGTCAAATGGAAACTTTTTTCCTTTGTTGACCAAATAGTCCATTGAAAAATAGTGGAAAATGGGAATAGCCAGCCTACTCTATAATTCAAGGTCATGGGAATAACTGACCCAGTCCATAATTCAAGGTCATTTAACCTTATCTCTTCCCATCCCTGCTGCAGATCTTTGCGTAGTTGACTTCTTGTCATTGTTCAGGTTTCAGCTCAAATTTGGTCTTCTCAGAGAGGCCTCTGTCCACTCCTGCTAATAAAACTCTTGTCACACCCCACTGTTCTGTTTTATTTAATGCATAGCATTTATTGCCCTCTCAAATGACCCTATTTGTTTACTTGTTTATGTTCTATCCCTTCCACATGGCTGCTAGAATGCAAACTTCATGAGTGCAGGGAATTTTCCACCCCATTTACCCAATATGCTCAATGCTTAAACCAAAGATAGGCACATAGTAGATGCTCAATTAACTTTATTTTATGAATGAATAAATATATAAATATAAAAATAAGAAATTGTCCTACTTCATATTCAGTTTCAGTCTTTCATACATTCCAGTCCCTCCATGACTTTTACTTTCTCTTCCTCTCTTTCACTGTTGCACTCTCCCTTCCCTCTCCCTTCCCTTCAACTGTCAGGTTTCAGCCACCAGATTGAAACACTCCCATGTGAAGTGAAGAGAAACAATTCTGAAATGGCAGCTGAAACCAAGTTGAAATGTGCTGACAGCTCCCTCGCCACCTCTCATCTGCCCTGGGAGTAGCACCTCACAGGTACAGGCTGGCCAACTAGGCAGAAGAACTTTCATCTTAAAAAAGAGAGAGAGAAGGAGGATTTTAAAATGCGAAAGTGTTTTGGGTTGACATAAGTATAATTAATTTCTTCACAAGACAAAATAGACAGAGAAGAATGCCATTAAGAGTCAAGGTTTCAGGCTGCCAAAACAACAAATTAATTTGGGGAGAAAGGCAAACTAAACATGTTTTATTCTTCCCTCACTGTTTGAAAAAAAATTTTTTTTAATGAAATTAACATGGAAAAGTAGAGAAAGTTCACATAAAAATTCAGATTTCCAATCGCTTTTACAATATGGGGTGACCCAGCAACACTGGGCCAGAATTCCCAAACGGGAAGCACCATAGGAGCTGACCAGCATCCTCCCCTTTAGGGGAAACAGGGTCTCTAGTTGATGCCAGCTCTGTTATGCATTTGAGCTCCGATGGTGGAACCAGGGCACACGCACTAGGTCTTACTCCTCTACTTTCCCTGCAAGACTGAACCCAGAACCAGACACACAGTAGGTCCACAATTACCAAACCCTTGAATAATGTTATGACCCCTTGCGTTTTCCCAATTCATAACCAATCTATTCACTCTCACGCACCTCTATCTCTATGAAAATGTCATATTTCTTAATACAAGGAGTTCCCCTTAATCAATAAGACAACCCCTTAATTTTGTATGAGCAACATCTTCCAGAAATGAAATAGTCATGATTTAAAAATATATATTTAAACAACCACTCTGTATTTCCAAAACCAGACTGACAAGCACTTAAATGGGCAGGAAGCCACTTCCCACAGCAGAAAGTACTTTATTTCCTCCCTTATGAACAAACATAAGAACTTTCTTTAAAATAAGATAAGTGTCTGTGCTCACCCATGAAACATGGTTTCTGGTGGTCAGAGGCTCCCCCAGGCAATGAGGACATCTGGTGGGACAATGCATCTCCAGGGCAACTGCAAGTGGCTCTAAGTTTTGCGTATGCTCAGGGCGGGCTGCCTCCTCTCTAAATGAATAAATAGGAGGTCACATTGACTTGAAGAGGTAAGTAAGTAGGAATAACTACAGGTGATTATAGTGCTTTTTTGAACATTAGCCAGAGAGGCAGTGATCCACCTTCCATCTCCAGTAGAACAAGTTCCAGCTATTGAGATTGTGTGCAAATTTATTTAAGGTAATTTTAAAGAACGAGGATTTGGCAAATATCAGGAAACGTCAGAATTTTCTCTTTAATTAAGCAGGTCTCCTGGAGGTGAATTTGCTGACTGTTCTTCTGAATATTCAGCTGTAATAAGAAGGCTTGTCTCTACACTAGTATTTTGCAATCTTAGGGTATATAATAAAGCAGAACAACTAAACTAGTAAAAGCCAGTGAAGTTATGCAGGTGATGGACTCTTTCATATATAAATAAGAGCACTTCAAAGTTATCCATCAAATACTTCATGCTTGCTCATTTGGCTCTTTGAGCAGGAGTGGGACGGATGTGGTTAGAATATACCAGGAATTGCACATAACCCAAATCCCAGCTTATCCATGCCAAACTATGTGCTGAGTAATTGTTCCCAATGTACTATTATTAGTCCTGATCTATAACTTCAGAGCTTAATTTTTCTGCCAAATTCCTTAGGGTTAGTCAAAACCTTGGTTCACCCATGAGAGTGTGGCATTTGCGTACATCTTAACAGAAAACAAAATGTTGAAAACCACCGTTCTTTTTCATAGCGGCAGTGCGCTATGCCAGTTATCATTTTTTGACATTATCCATTATGTTGTTACATCTTTATGTAAGAAGTCGTGCAATAAATTCCTTCAAGGTTTTAATGTCAGGGAAAAATATTTCTCTCCAGATAAACATATATGTCTTCTTGTGATCAGATCATGAAATGATGAGCCACAAAGTTCAGCTTCTTGGTCTTTTTACTCTGTGCCAGCAAGCTTGGAGTTTCAAGTTGAAAAACCACTCGTAGTTGAATGTAGTGAAATGAACACTAAATTGGGAGCCTAAAGAGCTGACTTCTAGACCTATTTCTATCACTTGTAATCTGCATGTTGCCTTGATAATTTTACTTACTCTATCTTAGCCTGTTTGCACATCTATCAAACGATAATAATAACATCTGCCATCATAGGGTTTGGCAGACGCTCTAGACTGTCCACTTAGCACTCATCTGCCCCCTTTTTATCTTGATAACAGAAGTCTTGTATTGTTTGGGTTTCCATTGGTGATGTGGTCGGGAAAGGTAAGCCCAACCTGAGTGAATGAATCATAATTAGTCAAAGCTAAACATCATAATCCCACTCCTTTCCCTTGAATTGCTTTAGAGGTAGACATGTGACTCAGTTATGATGACTAAGTCATAACAAGAAGACTGCTAGGAACTCCAGGGAGAAGTCTTCTCCATCAGAGATAAGTAGGAAGAAAATCAACTCTGTCTCCCTATCCCCAAGCCATCCTTATTTTAGATAGAAGTTCTGTGAGGATATGAGAGCTGGAGCTCTGGCAGCAATCTTGGAACCATTAGGAGAAGCCAAGACAGTTGCAGCAGAGTCAACTCTGAAATTAAGGTACTGTGGAATACCCAACTCAGGCAATCTTTCCTCTGTGCTTCTTATTATATTGGACAACGAATGTCCTTACATTCCAAATCATTGATAGTCAAGCATTCAACTTCTTGTAACCAAAAGTAACTGTTGAAGTTACTTTAAATAATGTACATTGGCACACCATGAAAATTTTCTATATAAAATTCTATGATAATTATTATGCTTCTTCTGGGTACATTTATTTCTCCTTCCTCAAAAAGGTTATTGTTTTCCCTATTTATTTTAAATAATTTTATTGAAAATCAGCCCTAGTAATTATTAGTTTTATTGTTGCTCTTATGTATAGGATAGATACCATTCATTGACTATTTACCCTGAGCTTGGCGAAGTGCTAGGTATTTAAATATAACTATCTCATTTAACCCACACAGAACCCTATGAAGGAGACAGCATTATTATTCCCTTTTATAAATGAGTAGAATGAAGCTCAGAGAGGTGAGAGAACTTGCCCAAGATCACACCAGTAGCAAGAGGCGATACTGAAACACAAACTCCAACCGAAATGACACCAAAGGTTATGTATTTAACTGGATTCTCAATGCTGCTCATTTAGGAGAATTTGCAGGGATGTAAATGACAAATCCGACAATCTATCAACAGGAAACATACTTATTAGATCTCAGAGATTTTTTTCTGATACCCAAACATATGAATGATTCATGCACTCACTCTAAATGGCTCAACCTGTCCAACTTTGGACTTTCGCCTTGTCAGACATTGCAAATTCTTCCCACCATATTTCTATCATTATAACGTGACTACCAACTGAGAAGATCAAACAGAACCTGTGAGAGTGGGAGGAAGAAATCCAGGTTTCTTCAATAGCAAAAAGGTTAAAAAAAAAAGCAAATCAAGCTCATCATTTCCTTGCAAGGTCCAAACATTACAATACAAATCTCGGAGTCAGTTAAAGTCGGCTGGCAGTGACAACACCTCCACTCTGCAGACATCAGGACCATGGATCTCTTGCATAGCCGATGAATCCACCCAGTAAACGGGGCTGTCAAGAACGTACCGTTAACGCCAGTGCCCACCAACTCAACAAGAAACCCTTATTGTCATCAGGATGACACCAGCACGTTCAAGAAGGTGCAGAGAGAACAGTTCCCCATCAGTCTCATCGGAATGAGAAATACCTCCCCAAAGAAATGCTCGCTTTTTAGCCTGTCAGACTCTATTTCAACAGATGCAAAGGCAAAAACAGGAATCACACTGGGTGGGTTTGAAATTGCCTACTGCTCCCAAACCACGTTCTACTCTTACAGGGTGCCCCTGCTCAGTCTGTCATCAATCCTGCTCAAGCAGGATTACCAACCATGAAGAAACAGGGAGACAGATATTGGGAGAAGTTGAGATTCAGAAGCTCTAAGCAGAGGGGACGAAGAAAATCTAGATTCCTCTCTCTAAGGCAAATGTCAGTGTACCCAGGAGGCCACGCAGTCCCAAAGGGTGGTCCAGTGCCAAAATGAAGCCCAAAGTCCTTACACAGGCCTGGGGAGAATACAGACAGAAGGCCACGATGGCAGCATAGCAAAGACTTCAAGACAGCAAGAGGGAAAAGTTGGTGACCACCAGTCCAGGCTCTTGTCCTGGGTGATGGTGCTGGCGTGGGGATCCTTTCCTCTGAATTTGGTACAAGCCAGGATGGGGGCAGAACCTGGCATTGGCAAGTGGGAGGGCAGAAGGGTTCTAGACAGTTTGTAGGCAAGCACACTTAAATGAGTCCAAATGCAGACCTTTCCACTTATGCCTTATTACCGGGGTCGGCTAGTCAAGCATCATCTTTTGGGAGAAGACCCTTCTTACTTCGAGGTGACAAGTCTTAGCCCCCTCTTCCACCCAGCATTTGTGCAATGCCCACCCTAATCCATCCAGTTCCCATCACAGCCAACATCACAAACGGGATGTTCTGGCTCGGCCATCCCTTCTGCCCAGGTTGGCCGTCACTGGCCTGGTAAGGAGCATGGGTGGGCATCCATGAGGTCCCAGGACCGACAGAGTCCCCAGTCACTTCTGCTATTCCCTGTTCAGGTCAGGCAAGCAAAGGCGCGCTTGTGAGTAATTTATAAAGTGTCTATACTCAGAGGTATTGCACAATCTCATTACCATTAATTTTTGCATATTTAACTACAGTTTTTAATTAGATGGTACTTTATTATTCATGCACATAATTTGAGCCCAAGTCAGCTTGCTCTCTTGGAGGAAGGAGAAAAAAAGTCAAGGGTGGGGGTGGTGGCTGAGCCTTCTGAATTGAACATTGGAGTTGGCGTTCAGTCTTGTCTGGTGAGTGAGCGTGGCAGACTGCAAGTCTATAATGGCTCTCTTTTAATTTTGCTAATAGCTATCATGTTGCGTACCTTTATAAATTTGTTAAATCCAGAGTGCTGGGAGTTGTCTCTGTATGCGGTAACTGTAAATAGTTTGCTCTGTTTGGTTTGCACATACAAACTGTTTGCTCAGGCTCCTTGATGTATTATTAAAATGGGTAATGGGCCCCTGGGAAACCACCTAGTTATATGCCTTCATTTGCAGAATAAACCATGCGTTGTTTTCATCTTTACTCATGATTGTTAATGGCACCAATGATGAGATGGGTGGGTTTTTTCCCCCCACTGCCTTTATCAGCACTGTTTTATTATGCAGGCAAAATGGCCAGGCTGCTGATTTTGTTTAAGGTTTTCAATTAGTCATATGACTGAACACATCTGTGCTGGCATCCACCCAGCACTGGACTGCAGCTATTACTGGTTTACACCTGCTGAACCATGGCCATCAACGCGGATGGGAATAAACCTAAATTGGCCTTTTAGATATGGTTGAAAAGTCATAATGTTGCCATGTTTTATAGCACTGTCAGGAAGGAGTGAACTTTTCCATCTTAAGACCCGAGAACCTGCCACGAGAGTCCATGCCACTTAAATGACTCACTTATAGGTTGTTTATTAATATCTGTTTACCATTCTGCAGCCCGGATGACTTAATCAGCTGACGTTAAGTAGATAAGATTCTGTTTGTACTGCAGCGGGGAATGGTCTGGGTTTAATTGTGTGGGTAAACAGAACACCGTGGCTGCGTCGGGATCTCTGCAGATGCCTCGGAATTTACTCAGCAGCACTTAGGAACGTGACGCCTTCATCTTCCACCGAAATGAAAATTGCTTCATGGCAGAGCTGACGCCTCTGTGCTGGAACTGGAGGCCAGGTATGACTCCAATTCTCCCAAGACTCTTTCATTTATCAAGGAGGAAGAAGATGGGGTGAATTTCTGCAAAATAAAACGCAATCTCCTCTTTGCTAGGTGCACGTTATGTTTTCCGGACATACTTAGCCAGTCGCTAAATATCAAGAAATCTCTTTGACTCTGGTCCTCAGGGCCCCCAAGAGGCGAGAGGCCAGGCTTCAGGCAGGGGAAAGCAGGTCACTGAGAAAGAGCCAACATTTGGATGCCGGAGTTCGGGGATGTGTGCGGAAGAAGAAACATTTCTGTTGGAACCAATGGATTCACTGGGGACTGGAATAAAAACATTTTCCTCACTGTGGGAAAATTCTGAAGAACATTTCAGATTCTCAGGATGACAAAAGCTATCGGCATTATGGCAGGCATGGAGGTGCTTGCCCTGACACCTCATTTGCCCCCAGGGATTAAGCTTTTGTTGGTTCACCATGGCTGCGGGAACGTGTGACCAGGACACTTACACTTACTCCTAAGAGACATCGCTGCCTCCTCCCAGGCTGAACCCTTAAAACCTGGCTTCTGGGAAAGTTCCCTGTTTCTTTCTTGCCCCTTTCCCTTTATCTGGTGCTTCCCTTTATCTCATCATTTTCCTGACCTCAAGATGAGCTTAACTGGTTTGTGAGCAAGTAAGGATCACATCTTGGCTTACATCAGCAAAGTCCATTTCTCTGAGCTGTGTTCTTTGTGTGGGGTTTCGTTTTGTTTTGCTTTGTTTTGTTTTACTTTCCCAATTAATACCCGAGACAGGCCCAAGCCACAGGTAAGCAACCTCAGCATCATCATCATCATCATCATCATCATCTCACCCCATCTCACATTTAGGGGGCGGCACGCAGCAATATGATCTCACAAACGCTGTTCCAGAGACGCAGGGGCATTGATTCCTCTAGTCTTCAGAACAACCTAGTGCGCGAGGTGCTGCAACCATTACTCCCACTTCACAGATGAGAAAACCAAGGCACAGAGAGAGCAAGGAAGTGCCCAAGATCATACTGTGAGCAAATGCGTGGCTTCTAACAATGAGGCTACACTACTTCTAGTGTTAGAAGTTGCTTCTCAAGCCAAAGATTTGAAATAAAAAGCTCGGATATTGCTGGAAGGATTCCATAAGTTAGAACCTTCTTTCCCTCACTCGTTCCCCTTGTTGGTGACTATTTAGGCTGCTTCCATTTTTTTCCCCACCATTGTAATGAACATCTTTGGGCATGCATGGACATATTTAGAAGTGAACTTGCACAATCATAGAACATGTGCACATGGAATTTTACTCAATATTGCCAAATCACCTTCTAAGAGGGTTGAACCGGTTTAAATACCCACCAGCAGTGTATGAAAGTACGTTTTCCCACCTCCTTGCCAACATTTTGATATTATCAAACTCTTTAAGTTTTGCCAATCTAAACACAGTTTTCAAAGTTGAGATTTTCAGCTATTTGTGAAAGTAAACCTTTAGACTTGCCATTTGTAAAGTTAAACCTCACATCAGTCTCAGTTCTACCCTCTCATTCCCACCTTAGCACCTAAGGAAGTAAGATGCCTTGTATTCTTTAGGATACAAGTCAAAATACAAGTTCTTTCTCCTGCAGTTGCACAGATCCATACCAGAATAACTAGTTGCACAGTAGCGTTTTTTTGCTGTTTGTTTTGTTTTGCCTCAAAACTGCCAGCAATGGCACGTTGAGTTGAGAAGTAGTGTAATATTTAAGTGTGCTGGCTCCGGAGTTAGACTTACTGAGTTTAAAATCTGGCTCCCCACCTCCTAGCTGTGACACCTTAGAAAGTGTTCCTTCCTGCATCTCAATTTCCTCATCCATAAAATGGGAATGCTCAGAGTATCTGTCTCACAAGGTTTTTCTAAGGACTAAGGACTGAATAAAGTATGCATAACACTTAGGTGAATGCTCAGCTCATATAAAATGTTCAATAAGTTTTGTCCATTGTAAACTCTGTCCAACAACTAGGCCTAATAGAACAGAAAATGTTTTCCTGCTGCTTATTTTAGATTTTTTACAAAGCATCTTTTTTAAAGGTTATGGCATCTGAAATGGTAGGAATCATTATGGTCGTTGGGTCCAACTCTTTCCAGGACCTGTGAGCAATTTTGAGGGCATGGTTGGTGCCTTCTTTTAATACCCATGGCCTACTCTGGTACTTGGCACATGGGGGTGCTCAGTAAATGATAGCTACTTGGGCAGACAGAGAGACAAGTTATGGTTCATTGGTCTCTGGAGGGCAAAATTCGCATTTGCTCAAAATGCAAGTGCCCAGGACTCATGCTTAGCTCACTGAATCAGAATCTCTTGGATGGAGCCCTGGAATCTGCATTTTAGCTGTCCAGATGCTTCTCAGCACACTAAAGCCTTGGGTGTGGGATCCTAGACATGCTTGGTTTAGACAAAGTTATTTCTACCAGCCGGCACGGTTCCTTACACATGGTTGGTGCTCAGTAAATATTTGACTTTCCTCCTTATGTGGTCCCAAGAGGCAGAGGCTCATCAGACCATTTCTGCTACAGTGTTGATGGTATAGGTCCCGGGGACGCCTTGCTGGGCTCACAAGAGTAAGAACCAGAGGTCCCCGTGGCCATCTTATTCCTTCCACTCCTCCTCCAGCCCATCTGCTGCCACCCAACACTCTGAAATGACCTCCTGCACATGACTGGGACCTCCAAGCTCCACACATACCATTAAGCAAGCTGGAGGACAAACTGTTTGGGGTCCAAGGTCAAGCCCACCTTCACTGGCTGCGCCATCAGCCCACCTGGCCTCACCGGACCTCTGGGAATGAAGATTTTAGCCTGCAGCCTTCCCAGACGTCATGTTCTGGCAGCTCTTCCTGCCTTGCTGACCTCCTTCTGACCATCACGGAGACCCTGGCTCGGCTTTCCTCATTAGCATAACGCCTGCTCTCCCTGCTCTCCTGTCCAGCCACAGCAATACACCTCGCTTCTTCCCAGGCCCTGGCTTAGTAGGGGAGGGTGGAGGGTGGAAAGGAAGAGTTGAGTTCCCAAAAACTGAGTCACAGTGTAAGTCCTTCCAGTAAAAGGAGAATGGTATTCAGAGCTACAAAGCACTCGTGACACTTTTGGTGATGGAAGGTAATGTTGGCTAAGCTATATATATATTTTTAATCATGGTTTTGCTTTATAAACATTATTTTCACTGTTGGAAGAAGCAGTAGTCATCTCTTGAAGCTACTTTTAAAATATTGTGGATTTCTGGACCTTGTCCAAATGAATATTAAATGGATGCTTGCAAGGATGGTTGATGTTTATGAAGTCCTTGCTGCTGCCAGGCAGAGCAGTAAGCTTTGCATGCATATTCACTCACTGAATCTTTACAGCGACCCCATATGGCTGGTATCCATTGTACAGAAGAGGAAATTAAGCAAGAGAATGGTGAAGTAAGTCGCTCAGGGTTAAATAGGTCACAAGGGGCAGAGTCTAGATTTGAACCCAGGACGCCTGGCTCAGGTACACCACAGGTTCCAGGGGGCGGCCCAGGCTGTCGGCAGCCTTGCATGCCCTTCGATCTCTTCCTTACAAGGCAAGCATTCCCAGAGCAGCAGAGACACAAACAGGGCTGTCCTTTTTGGGAAGGGAGGCCAGACCGGTTGGACCGGCCAAGGGTTGCAAAATTCCCCCGCCTGTCCCCTCGGAGCCCCGTGGAGGGCGAGATGGGAAGGTCATCTCAGGCCTGCAGCAGCCCCTTCCCTCAGGTGCCCCTGAGCCGCGGCTCCGGAAGGGCTTCCACGCGGAGGTGGCCACCTCCTCCCCACGCAGGCCCCAAATCGGCCGCGTGCGCGCGCCTGGGTCCGGCGAGTCTGCTTCTCTCCGTGCGGTCTCGGAGCGCACGTCCCCAGCAGATGAAAGCAGGGGGCCCGACAAAGGGAAAATGAAATTTCCCTTGAGCTATTTGCCCTGGCTGACTCCCCCGAACCGTCCCTCTCAGGATGAAGAGCAGCTCTGATGTTCTGATGTTGAAAGCATCAAAGGCTGATCCCCTCAGCTGAGCAGTGACACGCAGTGACTTGGCAGGGAAGGCCTCGGGGGGCTCCCGCCCACGCCCCCTTCCAAAGCCCAGACCCCCAGAACTAAGAATCCCTAGTTAGATGGTGGCTACCTGTGCTCTTCCTTCTCCTCTTCCTCCTCTTCCCAGGACGCTACCCTCAGGCCCCCGCACCCCTAACAGGCACCCAGACCCCCTCTCAGCACCGCCCACCAAGTTCAAAGCCCAGTGGAAGGGGAGCCTCCAGAAAGACACATCAGCTTCCAGGAGGCCCCCAAACACGGTTTCTTGAGAATATTTTTCTCAACAATTTTTTTTCCTCTGACGGCAGAAGCGATCCATGTTCGCTGTTGGCATTTCAACAATTGAGAAAAGTCTAAGGAAGGGAGTAAGCACTGCAGCAGAGCCCGTCCCGGAGAGATGCCCGCTGTCCCTAGTGTGCTGACGGCACGGCCCTAGGCACACAGCAGCTGGTGTCTCGCTGCCACGGCGGCCTCTCGGTGACCTGCGGCCTGCTCACCTGTCTGCAGGATGGAGGTCACCCATCAGGAGTTTTTTAAAAGCGTCTCTCGGAGTGAAAAGCAAATTCTGAAACTCCTGTGCTTCTTCCCTTAAAACGTAATAGCATCATGCTGGTGACAGGGCAGAGGTTGCTTCGAAGTTGGCTTTTAAGCTCAGTTGAACTCCAAGAAGGTGGCAGGGAACCGACCTGAGACAGCCGCACGCCCGGGAGCCTCCCTCCACGAGTTTTCTCAAGCCAGAGCATGACCCCTTCCTTTGTTTTTAGAAATGAATGAAGCGTCTCCAGCACGCTGCTCCCCCCCCCCCCCGGCCCCGCCGCCGCTTTCGTGAACAGTCAAATCACGGTTTTTATTCCCAGCTCACTACATCGAGTAAATAGAAGCTTACAGCATAGACCAGGGAATGATAAGCAATTCCCACGGCAGCGAATTCTTAATATATAAATTCATCCGGCAGCAGTTTAGTATCAACTGGCAAAACCAGGAACAATGGGAAGCAGCCAGGCCGGGCTCTGCAGAGGTCAACCCTCAAGGTTATCTATATTCAATTACTGGTATCTACAAACTTGCATAGCTGTCAGCTGGTCAGAGCCCAAATGAAAACTCACCATGCACTCGGCAAGCAAATATAGTTTCCAAGGAGAGCCTCAAATTAGCTCCGTGAATGACTTGGCTTCCAACGCCCACACAAGAAATCAGCCTTCGGGATGTTTCTGCCCGCAGCACCTTAATGTCTAAATTTGGGCATCATCTTATAAATCTCTGTTCCCGAAGTAGGAAAAGACTGGAATTGCTCCTTAACCCTTGACGACGATAAATTATACCACTTAACAATAGATAAACTTAAGACACTTTCCTGTAGCGCGGACCTATTGTGAGGGAACTGCTAATCTCTGGCTTCATTCCTCTCAGTCGGTACCACTAAAGACCTGTCGGCGGTGAGGAGACACAATAATTTGTTTTCTAACTCCTCCTCTGGAACCATATATCATGTGTGGAAACAAAGCTCACCCACAACAGATATGTATCTGTTTCCTTTATCTGAGTTCCTCTTCCCATCAGGAGTGCTGAGAGGAGGACATGTTTGCAGGGCGAAGCTTCCAGAACCTGGAAAGTGGGGGTGGGGGGTGGGGGGGACGTCTCCCCTCCAGGAGTGGCTCCCTGTTAGGATCTGAAGGGAGGAGAGAAAGAGCAACTGCTGGAGAGGTGGTCCTTCTGGTCACTGCCACATCTGACCGCGGCTCCAATCACACCTTTTTCCTTCCTTCCTGGCAGGTGCCTTTCAAACCCAGCTCCCATTTCCAGGTCACCGTGGAGATTTACCGACTCCGCCTGCCGGGGTGAATCGATGCCGGGGTAATTTCGAGATTCGCTTGGGGAGGCCATACATCGTGGGCCTGTTTCGATCTAGATGTCTTTGGTTTTCTCCTTGGCCCAGTGGCGTTTGAGTCGCTAGTCTACGTCATCCACTCCGGTCTTCCTCCAGCTTCTGTCTTCTTCATGGTCTTGAGGACCCTCCACCACCCAAGAGTGACCCCTTCCAATTCCCTCCCGACGCTGGGAGATCAGCCGTGGGGTCACATAGTCCACTGCAGTTACAAAACAAAGGGCTGTGACTTCAGTTGCAAAATAAAGGACTGTGCATTCATCGGCGGAATCTGTTCAGGTGGATAAGACCAGGCTTCGTGACACAGGTAAAACGTGATTATCTTCCTAAGAGAGAAACTGTTTAACATGGGGCTGATACAGAGAGGGAGAAGCCCCATTGAGCAATGTCGATCTTGACTTCAGGCCCAGGACACCCTCCCATGTCACACGGGCCCTGGGTCTACCTGGAAAAAGCCACCCACGTACAGCTGTGCCGGTTGCACACTGCACAAGAGGTCCTACCTAAGGGGTGCCCATTTGCATTGTAGTTTTTATAGATTTCCCTAAAAATCATGACAATTTTATGGCAGACAACAATAATATGTTCTGTTCGAACAAAATCAATATGGAGACTCTTCTGCAGATGAAAGTAAAGTATCTTGAGAAGGGGATACTCTTGGATGCTCTTTACTTAGAATAGAAGTGTCAGGTGAGTTAATGACAATCTACACCAAGGGACCTAGTTGTCATCCCTGAAGCCCACATGACCACTTATTTCATAGAAGCCCTTCTACATGTCAGAACGGAGACCCGGGTCGTTATAGTGAGATGACCCGTTCACAGCTCTGTCTCCTCCCATGGAGATGATCAGCACAGAGCCCAGTATCTGTCTCATGACACTTCCAATACATACTTGTTGAATGAATGAATTAAGAAAAGAATTTTGTGTCCTTCAACCCTATCACACAATAAAAATAAATGTTTTGTTGAACTGAACTGATTTTATCCGTGGTTTGGAAACTTCTCCATTTGCCCAATAGAACATGGGGGCTATTAAAATATAGGAACATTTTAATTTTTACTGGACAACCTGATGCTAAGAGCTTATCCAAAGAGACATGTTTTGCTCCAATTCTTCTGGGGGCCAGTGGGGAAGGAGGAGTCTGCTCCAAACAAGACCGGACACCTCTTGGTCAGGAGTGGTGGGAGTACACTGTATGTGAAGAAGTGACAAATGTCCTCTCCTATGTTGGGATATTGGTACATGTTTTCTTAAAGTGTGGAGTGCACCTAAGAGAGCAGAGGTGACATCCTCTGAAAGCTGGGAGCTTGGCGGCCCTGCTGAAACTCCATGTTGAGGATTTTAAGATCCAACCTCCTCAGAGAGTCAGCAAGGAGTTTCTCTCAAGGACCAACAAGTCCGATGTCCCTGTTCCTCCTGTCTGTGAAGTCCCAGGTCCAGTCATCACCAGGCACCTTCCATCCCTTTGAATGTCCTTGGAAAACCGCAGAGCACTCAGCTGCGTTTCTCTGGAGTTCAGTGCCACCTGGGAATATGATGAAGGAATAAGATCTGGCCACAGAACAACTGGACAGCATTAAAAGACAATCACTGTAGCATTTAGTGCTTATTATCTATGCTTATTGTTTGAAATAATTCAAAAGAGAACAGAAAAAGATAAAGAAAATTAACGTAAAAGTCCATCGTCCCCCTAGTGGATATGACCATACTGGTGAATTGGTCTGTGGCTTTCCAGTCTGTCTCTGTCCAATTTGTTTACAGATGTCCTTGTTCCCTTAGGCATTATCCATTAAAATAGCAATGAAAGTGTCATACCGTATTACAATTTTTGTAATCTGCTTTTTAAATTCAATAATATATTTCAAACATTTTCTTGTCAGTAGATAGAGTTTTACATGGTCTTTTAAAATACTTAACTAGTATTTAGTTATTGTGGATGAACAATCATATATTAAACCAATTCCTGTTTGATGGCCATTTAGCTTATTTCCTTTTGTTTTGCTGTTATACACAATGCTGTGATGCAATTCTTCATATACACATCTTTGCACTCTGGTCTGGGCATGGAACTTGCCTTTAATAGGGAAAAATAAAGTCTGTCTTCAGGAATGGAAATAAAGAAAATGGAGGTGTAAACCTCAAACCACAGATATGAAGCCCCCCATCAGGTGCCAAGAACTACGCTACAGATAGGGGGGTAGGGCAGGCTTGGGTGTCACTCATTTCCTTGGGAAGAAAGAGCATCATTCCAGTGCACTGTGGTCAGTACTGGAACGGAGTGGTGTGGGGGCTCAGAGAAGGGAGAGCAGAGGAGGGCCTGGCAAGGCCAGACCTTGAAGAATGTCTCAACAGAGGCGAGCTGGGAAAGGGAATTCCGGGGAAGGCAACGGCAGTGGCCAGCAGATTCCTGATGCCCCAGCACGGGCGGTGGTTGAATCTAAGGTCCCAGAGTCAGGCGGCCTGTGCTTTAACTCCTTCTTCCTCATAACACTCTGGTGACCCTAAAACAAGTCCCCACCATGATCAGAACTTCAATTTTCTTCATGTGTAAAATGGAAATACCATGACACCAGCCCAGGGCCTACGGCACCAGCTAAGGGCTCCGATGGTGGTGCCCAGCTCCTGGGTTCAGATCCTGCCAACACCGCCTTCTAGTGTGTGTCTTTGAACACTCAACTTCTTTATACTTCCACTTTCTTTATTGTAAAATGGGAATAATCTTGCTACTTACCTCTTAGCTTTTGTGAGCATGAAATAGATAAATATATGTAAAGCATTTAGGACAGTACCTGACAAGACTATTATCTTTGTAAGGATAGAAAAATTGCATATTAAGTGTCTACTCTGATTCAGATTCTAAGCTAACCATCAACAATTCCATGATGAACAGATGAGATGGGGTCCCTGCCTTCGTGGGGTTTATATTCTAGTGGGAGAGACGGACCAAATAAAGGGGGTTAGGAGGAGACTAAATAATTATGAGTTGTAATAATTTTTGTAAAGGAAATGAATGAGGGGCTGAGACCGATAACAAAGGAATCTTCCAAAATATGGCAGTCAAGGACGGCCTTTCTGAAGAAGAGAGGTTTAAACTGGACCTGAAAGAAGGGGAAGGAGTTCACAATGCCCAGTAGGGATAATGGGGAGAACGTCTAGGCAGAGGGATGGGCAGTTACAAATACCAGGAGGCAGGAGAACACTTTGGTAATTCAAAGAGTAGAAAAGGCTTGGGAGGCTGGGAAGGAGGGGCCACAGGTAGGTCTATAAAAGGAGGCCAGTAACCCAGGCAGAGACCAGACTTGTAGGGTCAGGCGGCCATTCTAACTTGAGTTCTGTCCTAAATGCAGTGGGAAGTTACTGAAAAATGATGCAAAGTGATGGGGGTTGGGGCAGTGGGTGACATGATCTTACTCACATTATAAGAAAATTATGCTAATGGTTGGGTAAAGAGTGAATTCGAGGGTGTGCCATGCTTTCATCCTGATTCAATCTTGTGGAGTCAGCCTTTCTTTTAAACCTGATCCAATCCTGTAGGTTGTAAATGTTGATTCGATTATCTCCACAGAGATGCTTGGAGCCCAGCAGAGGTCGCCATGAGATGTTAAGCAAGCCAAGACCTGGAGAGAGTCGAGGGAGGCCAAGAGATGCAAGTAAACCCCAGAGAAGCAAAGTGAGGAACCCCCCATAGGAACAGAGGCTGAAAGCAATGGAGCCCAGGAGTAAGGGACCAGCAGATGCCAGCCACATGACTTCCCAGCTGACAGAGGTGTTTCTGACCCACCAACCTTCCTTAAATTAAGGTATCTTTCTCTGAATGCTTTAGTTTGGACATCTTTATAGGCTTAGACCTATAAACTTGTAACTTATTAATTTCCCTTTTTGAAAGCTGTTCCAGTTCTGGTATATTGCATCCTGGCAGCTTGCAAACTGAAACAAAAAGGGTGTATCAGTTACTCAGTGCTATAATACTGTTGCATAACAAACTTTCCTGAAACACGGTGGCTTAGAACAACATTTATCTTTGTAGGGAAAATGTGATTTATTATTTGTCACAAGTCTGTGGATCAGCTAGGCTTGGCTGATTTGGGCTGGGCTTGTTCATACACCTGTAACTGGGTTACCTAGGTGTCAACTTGTCTAGGATAGCTGGGCTGGGGTGACTTATCTCTTCTCCATGTAGTCCAAGAAAAAACGCACATGCAGCAATGCCTCTGGAGAGAACTTCTGTGCCGTCACTTTGCTCACATTCTATAGCCAAAGAAAGTCACAGAGCCAGTCCAGATTCAAAGTACGGGGAAACAGTCTCCACCTTTTGGTGACACGAAGTGAAAAGTCATACTGTAAAGGGGGTGTATAGAGGGAGGGGCTAAGAACTGGCACTATTGTTGCCATCCATCTATCAGGAGACAAGAGGAAGAGGAAGGAGACCAGCTAGAAACCCATTGCAGGCATCAAAGCAAGAGAAGATGGTGGCTTACAGCAGAGCAGTGGATGAAGACTGTGAAAGAGGAGGATAGAAACCATATGGATCCCTTAGCACCTGTTAGTCCTTTCAGTAGACCACAACCCCCTGAGTCAAGTGGTAATACCAAGGAGGAGGACGCAACAGCAGATCTGGGCTTCAAACCTATGACTGTCAAACATAGCTGCTGCTTCCTGGCAGGTAGCATGGTGGTGGCAGTGCTGTTGGTGGTGACGGTGGTGTTAGCAATGATGATGTGACGGTTGTGGTTTTGGGGTGGTAGCATAGTTGTGTTGGTAATGGTGGTGGTGAGCAGTGGTGGCTGATGATATTTGTGTTGGTGGTGGTGGTGTTGGTCATGGAAGTGACAATGGAGGTGGTGGTGGTGGTGGCCGTAGCAATGATGGCATTCTAACGGTGGCAACACTATTTGTAATCATGGTAGCGGTGATGTCAACGCTACTGGATTTGTTGGTACCCGTAATGGGGGTGCCGGTGGTTGCAGTGGTGATGGCAGTGGTGGGAAGCGTGGAGAGGGGGAATGAATGAAATGCTAGGACTTAGCCCTATTTTAAGACATACAAGGAAACTAAAAAACAAACAAAAATAAAGCCATATGAAGAAAGTGCCAGAAAACTCAAGCATTTGGACCCAGGGAAGCCACTGAGCACCTTCCAGCATGGGCTGCATTTCTAATTAATGATCAGGGCCAGAGCAAGTCCAGAGTAAAGCTCGAGAAAATCATGCTGGCTCTGAGGCTTTGGCTGACAACATCTTTGTTGATTGCTCTCTCTGCACTCTAAAGAAGAACCACCTCACCTTCTGCCCCACCCAATAAAACGGCTCGGTAAATATAATTACTTGCACCATCTAATCAATAGCGAATTGCTCCAGGCCCCTGCTTGTTCAATATCAGTGTCTGGGATCACAGAATCTTGATACTCCCCTCAAGATGCCAATTTCTGCTTAATGTTAGATAAACCACATCTATCAGCCCCATCCGCTAATGAGATTTTATTGTGTCATTAATAATACACATCTTAAAAATTATGTTTTCAACTAATAGAACATGAAATATGAGGTTGAAAATATTCTGCACTTCCCAGCCATATAATTCCCAATTGCCAATTGAACAACCCAAATCAATGCGGTATTAAGCAATCTCATAAAGTGATTATGGAATTTGAGAGGCAACCAACGGGTAGGTGAAGAGAAACTATTTCTCCATTGATTTTTCTGAGAGGGAGAGAATTAAAAAAGCGGTCCCCATCTATATGAAAAAGCCCCTTCGTGGAACTTAACTTGTAGCATTTGTCACCCACAAAGTACGTTGGTCCTTTGCCCTGAGTTTGGACACAAGTTCCAAAGGAGAGCAGGGCTCTGAGGTCTCCATGACTATCTGACATCTGAAAACCAGAACTCAGATTTCTCCAGAAGAGACGGCACTGCCCCCCTCCCCCCATGTCCTCATGAGAAACACTGTCCACAGCACGGGACCTGCCGCTGAGGTCTGGCTCTGCGCAGAATAAATACCAGGTAAGCGGCCCAAAGCTGAGAGGAGCTGTCTCCATGTCAAATCCCAGGACGGAAAACCCCAGGGATGTCAAACTGCATCACAAAACAAAAGCAGCTGCAAGAAGACACAGGAGACATGGAGAGGTGCCATGGAGTAATTAACAGACCCACGTTTTCTTGCTCTGGAAAAATCACATTCCTTCTCATTGTCTCACTATTGCGCCCATCACATGAAGAGTTTGGCCTGCTCTCCTTTATTCCCTTATTAGAAATACTTTCATTTTGGAACAAGGTAATCGTTAGTTCCATCTTCCCAGAGTTTGTGGCCTTTCAGTGAAGGGCAGGCGTCATCACTGCAATGGGAGGTTGTCGGTAGATAGTTCGTCAGGCATTCACCCTCATTTTCTATTAAGTAATTCACCAATTATCTGATTAGTAGCATCATAAATAGCAAGTTCCTTAAGCAGAGGAACTCAGGCTTCCATATCTACTAAGAGAACATGAGCTAGCATGCTATCTTCTGAGCTAGCATGAATGGGTTTGGGCTTCTCACTCTCAGGGCGGGTGTAGCCTGGCCAGGATGCCTGGAGGTTCTGGCGTGTGACATTGAGTCTTCAGCCCTGTGAGGGTGTTGGCAGTGGAAGTCTGCAGCCTTCTATGCACCCTCTAGTACAGCCCGAGTATTCAGGCATCTCCAAGCCACGAGTTATGTCTGCACAGAACAGTTGTGATGAACTTGTGGGCTTCCTCTCGAGGACTCTGGGGTCCTATGGCTTCTCATCCTCCTGGGCCCTCTGTGCAGCCTCTGGTAGAAACCATTGTTATTTCCCAGCAGAGAGCAAACACTGTTCAACCTCACCGAACGGACCTCACCAAGGGGCCAGAGCCGGGATCTCTCTCCTTCCTCTCTCTCTTGCTCTCCTAATGGCCCTTCTAATTTTAAACTGCTGTGAATTCCAGAATGGTCTTTTGGGTGAGGTAAGGGGTAAATAAATATTCCATTTTGAAAAAATGTTCCCCAAAGGGTGGGACCATCCCCAATCCCCTCGTCCTCGTCCAGGTATCTAACGATGTATATAGCTTCCTTCATCTTTTTTTCAGTCTTTTACTACTAACTAGCTCATTTGACCCTAGAGGTAAGTATAGCAGCTCAGCAAACATAATTTCAGACATGAACCATTTGATCAAAGAAGTGGCAAATAGGTGGCCAATGTGTGTAAGGTGCTACCTTTGAGGAAGGAAGGGAAGACACAAGATCACGTGCTTGCGTTAGCTGAGAGGAACCCTTTGTTGTGGTGTGACAACTGGGCAGGTGCCCAGCAATGGATTGGAACAAAACTTTCACTGAACATATTGTTGGAATTTTGGTCTATGTGTGTATGAAATCTATCAAAAAATTAAAGATAATAAGTTTCAAAAACAAAGAAAAACCATTGACATGGTTGTTCGATTGGCTTTTGGGAGCTGTCTGATTATGACATATTGAGTATTTTCAGCCAAAAATGGGCAAAAGATTATAAAAATGGGTCCATACATTTGGCACTGTGCTTAACTCACAGATTAATTAGGGGGCTCTCTTGAACTTTGCAGTGACTAGCTGACTTAGTGTAGACACAGCCTGCGAGAGAAACCCTGAGGAGATGGCCTGGGAGAATGTTGTTGACAGAAGGGAGGTGAGTGTGAGGAGAGAAGACGTGTGCTGAGGAAACCACAGGATTCTGAAAACAGCACTTAATTCTACAAATTTGGAAAATGGAGGCACAGGCACTTTGTGGAGAGATTTTCAAGTGGTATTCCTTTTCTTGTCACCCTCAATTCTGATAAAATATTTCGAGAAGCTGGTGCTGATACCGAAGGCTCTCTTTCAACCAAAAATCAAAGGGGGGGTCATTTCCATCCCACAGGATAGTTTGGGCCACAGCTGCAGGTCTCCAGGACAGGGCTCTCACCAAAGGTCTGATGTCATCGAAATTAAGGATCTATTTGAACTCCAGCCATAGACCAAGCGGGCATTGAAAGACAGTCATTCCCTTTTGCTCATTTGTTTCCATGTATTTTTCCACCATTGTCCAAAATGCTATTCTTTAGTCTTTCATTTGTCACCGTGAATCCCAGGTGGACAAGACACCAAAAGAAAATTGCCAAAGATGCACAACAAACATTTTTCTTTCTTGGTTCTTTTTTCATGCATAGGTTCAAAAACGTGTCTCACTTTCTCTGAAAACAGCCCTATGGTCTATTCATTTTATTTTTGGTGGCTCCAATAAACACCTAGGCAAGGAAGTGGGGAGGGGAAGTAAAATCAAAACAGCGGACTCATCAGCTGGAGATGGCATTTATGTGTAAGTGATACTAAAACTGAGCTGAGTAACTCAATAGTAAAATGGGTAGGGTTTAGAGCTGTTGTCATTAAGAAAATAATGTTAATCCAAGACACATGTGGCTGCCGGTCAGGCTGCATCCCCAGAGCTCCTGGGAAGCTCAAGCTGGTTCCTTAGGCTGAGAGCTCTACCCCAGCTCACAATCTCTGCTGTGATCCCAGGTCAGAATCTGGTAATGTAATTTTCTGCCAAAGCGGGGGAATCCATGTGTTCCCAATGACACATCAGGCGGTTTGGTTTTGATCAATTAGATCATGGAATCATTGACCTTTAGGACTTTGAGATCTGTAAGTTCTGCCTGGCCCTTTTTTTCCTGAGAGTAACCCAGAAAGGTTAAGTGACCTATACATGTGGTAACATGATGAATCCATAGTAGAATCAAGACCAGCACCCAGATATATATTGTTTTTTTGCTTTTTTATTAATTAAAAAAAAATTACAAGAAAGAAACACAAACATTCCCAAAGCACCCAGATATTAATAGCTGCTTTGCAATCAGTGTTGTCACAGAAATAAGGTGGATTGCACATCACCTCTACTGGCGTGCCATGCTTGGTTTAGGTATCATTCTATTTTTGAGATGCTGTTATGATAATGTACTCTCCTACATCAAAGGACTGCACAATAAACCAAAAGCACATATAACAGAATTGCTGTGTGTGATTCCTCAACTCTTGACTGCTGTTCCTTTCTGAAACCTTTCTCTTCTTATTTGTTCATCCTTTGTGTTGAAGCCTGAAGATCACCAACGAAAGACATCCTCCCTGACAACTGAATCTAAAGTTGCCTCCTCCACCAGTCACTTTCTTCACTTTTCTTGTTTGCCTCCTTCACTGCCTAAAGTTATTATTATTTTTTTTTACTTCTGTATTGTCTATCTCCCTTTCTAGAACGTGAGCTCCATGAGGGCAGAGATTTTTGACCATTTCGCTCAATGCTGTCTTCCAGTGTTTGGTACATGGTAGGTGCTCAGTATTTGTTGCTTCAGTGTATAAATTCCACTAATTGAATGCAACCTGCCTTTCCTTAGAACCTCCATGCATCCTCTTCAACATACCTTGGCCCTATAGTCTGTCTTGAAAGACACACCCCATCTAGCCCACTCTATCAGCTTGGAAGTCCTTTGTATCTTCATCAGGGCTTGGAACTGTGTCCTGCCCATATTGGTTCTAAAATCTAATTGAAACAGGCACATAGATCAAGAGGTTTTGGCACCCATCCCAAAATAAAAATCAACTTGCCATTTCTAGCCCACTGAACTAAAGAAAAGCATGATTTTAAAGAGTTCCATTAGAACTAATTAATATGCTTTGGTCTCTCCCTGTCTTCTGGACTTGAAGTTAGGCATAGCCAAGACTCTGTGTTGAACAAAGGTATCTTGGACCAAGTTCTTGTTTGTGTCTCCTAAACAGCTACACCCAGCTGGCTCTATTCAAGCGATCATAGGATCAAATTTCTACATGATCTCCAGGACAGATTGCTTCATCTATCATCTCCAGGGCTGGTGAGCAGCCCAAGAAGAGACATATGACATTCAGGGAGTCATCGCCCCAGTGGAAAGCCCCCAGCCCTCAGGCGCCAGAACGCGACGTCGCCCAGTGTTGACTGAAAGTGCAAAGAAGTGAGCAGTGCCCTTGCAATCAGATCTGAGTTCTAATCGCAGCTTTACTATGAGCTGTTGACCTCAGGCGTCTGGATCTCAGTTTCTTCATCTGGAAAATGGGAATAATATGTAACTTGCATGGCTGATAAAAAAAGAGTAAAAATTTGTCAAATGCCTGGCACAAAGTAGTCAGTTAATGGGTAGCAATCACGATGACTGCTGCTACTTCCCCACACCATCAGAGTACTTAAAACCTACAGCCATTTCCAAGCCTACAAGGCCCCACATAACCTGAACTCTATTCCATCTTCTCCTTTTTCAGTTGCGGTTCCTTTCCTTCAGAATCCAGCTTCCACTCCCCCATGGCCTGTTGATTATTTCCTTATGTGGATCTCAGCTCAAATGTCACTTCTCAGAGAGGCTTTTCCAATAGCCTAGTCAGAAGGACCCCCACGCCAAGCCCTCTGCATCCCGTTACCCCGCTTCACATACTTTACCCAGCTCCTCATCCTCGGAAGTTGTCCCATTTGGCATTCGTTTGTCAATACTCTGCCTCCTCCCCACCTACTCCTGTGGCCTATGTGCACCCTGAGAGCCAGGACCTCGCTTTTTTCATTGCTGCTTCTCAAGCATCTGAAACAAAGTGGATGCTCAAGAAATATTGGCCGAATGAAAGCATATATAAATAAATACATCTATATGAAAACGACCCAAGGATTGAAGTCAGGACTGGCTACATAATTTGAGGAGCCCAGCATAAAATGAAAATGCAGGGCCTCTTGTTTAAAAGTATTAAGAGTTTCAGGGTGACAACAGCAGAACATTAAAGCAAGCATAGGGTCCCTCTGAGCCCAGGGCCCTGTGTGACTGGACAGGTTGCAGGCTGTGAAGTTGCTCCTACCTAGAAGGCCAGGATGAACTGATGGTGGGGCTCTTTACAGACAGGCAAGGCCTTGGGAGAGCTGTCAAATCACCCCACACTGCCGGCTACCCCAGAAGACACAGTACAAGCCTTGACTTTCTCCCCCACATCTTCCTGTCCTTTCTCTTCCTCCTCTACCCTCCAGACACTCCAGAAAGCTGGTTCCCTGTAAGTTCCATTCCTGCCCTCAATCCCCTATGTGGTGCTATTCCCCATCTTCAGAAAGTTCTCATATCAGAGAAGACTACAGCTCCCAAACTTCTGGGATAAAAGACAATCCTCCCAGGAGGAGGGCTGCCATGTACAAATGCACAGGCTGTTCACTGCACAAAGGCCCTTCTGAAGTACAAATGGGGCCTGAAATCCAGCCTGAGCTAAAGTTATCAAACCAGGTCCCCATTGCAGGACTGCACCCGCCCAGAGGAAGGGACACCATTTTCTCTGCACAAAGGTACTGTGCACTTGACAAACCATGTGCCTGCCTGGAGGGGGCATCATTTTCTAATTTGCACAAAAGCACCAAATACTTTAACAACATCCCTGCTAAACCAAACAAAGGAAGATTTCTGGGCAACTGAAAGAACTTAAAAATATAAGTAAGCAAAGCAAAAGAAAACTATACCCTCTTCCACTTCTAATTAGGCTGGTCTGTTCAGTACCCAGAGGCATGCAGATACACAAACAAAAACAGCCTCAGCAAAATCCACATTGGAGCTATCAGGACATTATGTGCAGCTGGAAATGGAATGGACAAGATATCTCCCTGCTGGCACACAGGACTCAGTACGTATTCCTTGGGACACTGCAGGAACCTTGGTAGTGGCCATTTTCTGGGGTGTATTTGGAGGTGGGGTTAGGAGGAGGAGGGAGTAAGGTGGAGTGGTGGTGCAGGTGGCCATCAAATACTGACTTGCTGGGCTGTTTGCAGAGTGGCACTCACCTTTGGGTGACATGGCAGGGTGCTTTAAGGACTACAGCACTCGGTGGAAGAGCTTTGTCCTCTCCTTTCGGCTGGGAACCCAAGAAGTGTGGAGGAACAGGAAAAGCCCTCTTTGTCTACCCCCTGGGTGCCTGGCCTAGGGCTCTGTAGGCAACATGGCAGCTGCTGTCCAAGAGCCACTTCTCAGGAACTGTGGGATTTGGGCACCTAAAGGGCACATGTGACGTCCTGCCAAAGCTATGGTGCTCTCGGTCGGTCAATGCTCTTAATGAAACACCACACCCTTTCTTTAGCTGTCTTTCAAAAGTTGCTGGGTTTTAACTGGGACTTTTACCCAGAGAGAAGCAATGTGGATTTTTGCATTTGATTTGATTTTTAAGTTCCCTAGGTCCTCCACTTTATAATTGGGTAGGGGGTAATGAGGGAAGTGGGCAGTGTACCATTGTTTGAGTTAGCTGCTTTGCATGCATGCTCTCAATTAATTCTCATAGCAGCACTGTCAGGGGAAAGCAAATGCTCAAGCCCTAAGCACTGTGAGGTTGGTGCAATGGTGCAGCAGTGGCTCAGCGGTAGAGTTCTTGCCTGCCATGCCGTAGACCCAGGTTCGATTCCTGGAGCCTGCCCATGCCAAAAAAACAGCCATGGAAACTGAGGCCAAGAAAGGGAACATTTATCAAACCCAACTCTGGGCAGTAGACTAGGTCCCTTATCCCATATGATGAAACAGCCCTGGGAAGGCATTATTAAAATTCCCTTTTATATGTGAGGGAATTAGAGTGCTGAGCAGCTGAGGAATATATTCAAGATTCACTTAACTAATAAGTGGTATTCCTGGGATTCAAACCCAAGGACCAAACTCTTTCAGTTCTGGCTCCCTCTCATAGTGCATGTTCTGGGCTAATCCAGTGTGGTGTGGACTCAGTGCTAAAGCATCCAGACCCACCCATTGGGGGTGCAAGTGGCGGGGGGGGATGTACTTTGTTAGTCTCTTTCAAAAGTCAAGTGGTGTAACTTTCCAGCCACCATCTGGATAAGAAGGGTCTTGTCTTCCCCCATGATCTGTGGCAACCAGAACTGAAAGAAGCCAACAAGTCGATGGCAAACATGGCCCCACACCCCTCTAAGCCCCCACATTCTTTTTACCATGAGATTTACAACTGCCAAGGGCCTTGCCTTAGACAGAAACCAGCCCAGCTTCATGATCCAGGCCTCAGAGGCTAAACCCTTTCGGGTGGGGAAACATCCTGCCCTTTCCAAGTCCGTTCCCTCACTTGGTTTATTAACCAGAAGGCTGAGATCTGGATATGGGTTTGCAATACCAGTTACCAGCTGGAGGAATCACAGAGCAAAGCTCTTTCTCCTGGAACCAGCTTAAAGACCAGGCCAAGCCACCAGATGGGCAGTAAAATTTTTTAAACAGCTGCTGTCTGTGACTATGCTACTACTGGAGTTGTAAGTTTATTTTATAGGGATCATGAGCAAGCAAAGCCCTTCAGACTGAAAATTTTAAATACCATGTTACAAAGGCCAGTTCATCTTCCCCGTCTTGGAATTGTGACTGCTTCCTGGAGTTTAGCTTGGGGAGCCCAAAGCTCTTCTATATTCTGGGACCAGGGCGTGGTACTCTAACAATCCATTGATTATGCATTTGCCAGGTGCTTAGCTGGTGTGACCTCATTCAATCTTCATGACAGCCCCAGTGAGTGGGCTACTATTTGGCCCATTCTACAGATGGATATTTTGAGGCTTAGCATGCTTAAGGATTTGCCTAGAATTACACAGCTGGGAAATGGTAGAGATGGGGTTTCAAGCCAAGGTCTCCCTGGGCCCTCACCCTTTGGGGATTCTCTTCCAACTCACCATGACTCCCACCGACCCCTGGGACAGATGCTCATCAAGGAAATGAACAACTGCAGGAGGAAAGGTGCCTATGGCTAGGTACTCACTCACCAATGCTCCACTGCCCCCTAGGATTTCTAACTCCACACGTAATGTGCTGCCTCAGTTTCCCCAGCAGTAACATGAGGTTGGTAAGAATACTCCCTCATAATGATATTCACGAGCCATGACAAGACAATGAATGCAAAATGCTTAGAACAGTGCTTGGTATGTATGATAAGGGTCCAATAAATGCTGGTGAACATTATTATGATGATTTGTCTTACTGTGATTGTAGGTTAAAAAGAAAAGATCTACTCACCCCCTTGTTCTGTTCCCTTAAGACTATTTCAGTACACGAGTCATGTCTGCCCTTGGAAGAAAAATGTCTGGGAGAACTCTGCTTCGTTTTGTTTTTAGAAGCCAAACTACTCCCCTCTTTCTTTCACCATAATTTGTAGAAAGTTCTTAACATTCAAACCAGATCCTGTTTAACCTTTTGCCCAACATAGCTTTACCTACTTCAAACTCCTTTGGCTTGCTGAGGCCTGGCTTCCTTCAGGAGCAGGCTGTAAATGTTTGACTTTGATTTGAGATACATGACAATAAATTAGGGGACATTTATCAAAGCTGCTTTTTGCATAAATTACTGCATTATACAAATACACTTAACAGGATCCTGCTTCTTTGATGTTGGGATCGAAGATTTATGTGCAATGGAGTTTTTATTTATCTGCCCTGTTCACCCCTACAAGAGCTGGACATATTCCTCAATTAGTTCCATACTTCTCGAAATGACATGTATCTCTTGCAACTGGAGTCAAGGGAACAAAGACACTTAAATCCCATCCGAGTGGCCTTTTGGGGAGAGGAGAAGCTTTATCTGACCCACTGCATCTCTGAATTCTTTCTCTCAAGAGCAGATTGAATGGTGTTTAAATCAGTTGCTCTGGAATCTTTCTCCACCATTAAACAAAAATTGAATGAAAGAAAAGGATTTGTTCTTTCATAATGATATTAATATTAAGAAAGTCACAGAAATATAAATGACCATCCTCCAAATTTAGGAGTATTAAGAGAGGCAGGCATCTGGGAACATTCATTCTGGACTTCTGAATTTAGCACCTGAATTTATCACATAGGAATAAAGCTCTGTGAGTCCTGATGGCTTGCAATGTAGGTGCTTAGATTTCACTAACCAGTAAAAAGTTTATGCATTCATTGGAGAAACTATCTGAAAGTTACAACTTTTTCCTTTGTCTATTTTTTTAAGTAAGAACATTTTAGAAAGGAGAAAAAACTCCTGGTACCATTATTTCATAAAAGATGATTATGGGTTAGCAATGCCATGCAAAGCCATTTCAGAAGGATCTGTTGGGAGATGAAGTCCTGGCCCTTCAGAGTAGTTGCAACTCATCTTCAGACAGAGGCTCAAGGGCTGCTCCTGGTCCAGTTCTCAGACAGCACCACCCACTGGGAGTGGAGAAGACGGAATGAGACCTGGGACAGAGGAGCTGTGAGCCTGGTCCCACCTGGGCAGGAGGAGGGATCCACACCAGCTGCCAGCAATGGAATCACTCACCCCCACCCGGTGGTTTTACCTGGTGCCCAAGCCAAACCCCTATGAGGCAACTTGGACATCGGGGGAAGGTAGCTTTCCAACCAACCAGTAGAATACACCTCCATTCTTCCCTCAAGCCCGCAAGGGCTGTATCTCCGAAAGCTATACCATCCCAGCCCATCTCCTCCTCTCAGGTAGCCATTGCAGTCTCTGAAGCCCATAATAAGTGCAGGCAATGCAGGGAACACAAGTCAGAAACAGGTACAACATAGGGAAGGACTTGGTTGGGTGACGGTGAGAGGAAGGGACACTTCCATAAGGGGAGAGGATGGGAGAAAGGAAGTAGAGACATTCAAGAGTAGCAATGATGTTATAATAATGTTTGCACTCCCCCAGCACCTGTTCTGGCCAAGCACAGATGTACTGGGTCATTCAACTCTGTCCACAATCTGTTCTGAACCCCATGTTACCGATGAAGAAACTGAGGTTCAGAGAGGTTTTCCTTAAGTCACCCAACCCGTAACCTAAGATCTGGACCCAGTGTGCCCCAGAGCTTTTCTATGCTAGAAAGCCAGTGTGGCCAGAGTGACCACGTGGGCACCAAAATTAGCAGCAGCTAACATTCGATATTGGGCACCCACAATGGACACAGCAGTGGAAGCCACCACAGAGGCATAATTCCAGTCCCTGCTCCCTGCACGATCATAGTGCCGGTAGGAGAACTGGCAGCAAAGGGTAGAGTTAGGGTTTCCCATCAGGGGGTCTTGAACACCGCATTAAAATGTTGTGATAGGGCAGTGCGATGGTGGCTCAGTGGCACAGTTCTCGCCTGCCATGCCAGAGGCCCGAGTTTGATTCCCAGTGTCTGTCCATGCAAAAAAAAAAAAAAGTTTGTGATAGTTCATGAGCAGTAGAGTGACAGAGTAAGCAGGGCACAAGTCTTTCGTTCCATACTTATCTGGAGTCAGAGCTCAGATGGCCTTCCCCCAGAGTTCTGCCTGCGTGTCCCCATGCCTGACCACACAGAGCATAGGATCTAAAAGGCCCTTCCCAGGGGTCCAGGCATCTCCCCAACCTTCATGATTTTGGTCAAGCCAAGGGCTCTACAGCACTCTGAGTCTTACAGCAAGGCTACCACGTGGATGGTTGCTTAGTTGAAGATTACAGCTAAAACTTCTGGACTCTGGGCAGATGTCCCTTTCATCCCCAGTCTGCAATGTAGTTGGTGCAGGAGGTGAAGCCAGAGGGTCCATGACAACTTCTTCTTGTGCGTTTTGGTAGAAAAGGGGAGAAAAAAGCATCTAAGCTTCATTGGAATTCTGTTCTTACCCACAGCAGCTGTGTGATGTTGGATCATTTGCCTACCCCTTTCCACATCTGGAAAATTCATATTACACTGCACATCTCACGGGGCTGTTGCAAATATTTAAAGAGCTCATGGGGCAAGGAAAGTCTAGGGTTTGATGCATATTGGGTGCCCCAGTTAATTCCCATTCTTCCTGAGCCTGTTCCAGCTGGTGAGTACTTGTTTTGTTTTACTGTTATGATGACTTTGTAAAATTAATCTTTATTTCAGGAGAGTTTTAGAGCTACAGAATTCTAGTACAGAGTATTCCCATGTACTCTACACCCAATTTCCCCTATTGTTAACATCTTACATTAGTAGGACACATTTGCCACAATCAATGAACCAATATTGATACTTTATTGTCCACTGAAGTCCACACTTGCATTGGATTTCCCCCACTTTTCCCAATGTCCTTTTTCCCTTCCAGGATACCATCCAATATTCCGCATTACACTTAGTCTTTCTGTCTCCTTAGGCTCTTCTTGGCTGTGACAGCGTCTCAAACTTTCATTGTTTTTGGTGACCTTGGCAGTTTGAGGAGTACAGGTCAGATGCTTCGTAGAACATCCCTCAATTTGGTTTTATCACGATTAGACCGGGGTCACATGTGTGAGGAAGGAAGAACACAAAGGTAAAAGTGCCATCTTCATTCCTTCGTATCAAGGGTATACGCTCTCTACATGACTTATGATGGTTGATGTTGACCTTGATCACCTGGCTTGAGGTGGCCTTTGCCGCCTTCCTCCCTGGTGAAGGTCCTCTGATCGTCTCCCTTTCTCTGCTGCACTCTCCGGGAAGAAAGCCACCGCAGAAGCCCACGTATAAGGACCAGGGAGTCACGCTCCACCTCTTTAAGTGCAGATGATCTGTCTACATAAGCTATTTTGGATTTTTCTGCACAGATTTATTTATTCTTCCCAATTATGTATTTATTCAATCATTTATTTATACCAGCATAGACTCATGGATATTTATTTTATACTTTGGGTTATAAGCCAATAGTAACTCCTGCTGCTGCTCAAATAGTTCTAGCTTTGGCCATTGGAGGTTATTTCAGGTGATTCTTGTGCCCCTTTAACAAAGCCCTGATCACTGCAGGTGTATTCTTTTAAGCACTTCCTCTTGATGACACAACAGGATTCTCCAGGCTCATTTGAAAAAACCCCCCCTAGTCCTAGAATCAGCCATTTCTCCAAGGTCCCCCGGCTCCTTTTATTGGAAGATGGTATTTGAAACCAACATCTAGGAACCAGATATGCTCATTGATCCTTGGGTGTCATTGCTTTTATGCCCTCTCAGCTGACAAAGTCAAGAAATACGTGTGTGCATACTACCCCACGCGTGCACACATGTATCTATACATTTCTATATGCAGCATATGTATCTAAATTAAACCAAATATGAATTCAAACTGAGGTCTCCAATTGCCACATGGATATTTTATTCTCCTTATCTTCTTTTTCTTCCCTTTCTTTTCAATAGTGAATCCTGACTTCCAACATCCACAATCCATTTACTTAATTGTTCGGTTCCCAGGGTACATGTTGAGTGGTTTCAGAATTCCTCGTCCGTATTGTGGGGAATGTGTTTCTCACATGAGCACTTTATTTCCCCACCCACCTCATTGAATGTTGGAGGTGGAATCATGTCCCCCTCACAGGTACGTTCAGGTCCAAACTCCCCACGCCCACCCTGGTCCAGTGGGTGTGACCCACTGTAAATAAGAACTTTGAAGATGCCATTAGTTAAGTTGGCCCAAACTGAACGAGGATGGGCCTTAATCAATATGGCTGAAGTTCTTATAAGCAAAGGAAATTGAACACGGAAGAAGAGGTTGGAAGTCAACAGAACCCAGAAGAGCAAGGGGAAGGTATGGCCATGTGCTTTGCCATACAATGGAAAAGTCAGAAACTCCAAAGATTGCCAACCAGCCAGAAGATACCGACCCCAGGAGGAAACAAACCCTCTGGGCTCTGAAACCGTGAACCAATACATTCCTGCTGTTAAGTCAACCCGTTGTATGGTATTTGTTCTAGCAGCTGGAAAACTAAAACAGTCAGATTGTTTCACTATTTGTAATACAGTTGGATTCTTTTGTCACATTCTGTATTTTCATCCTGGAATCCCTGACTTTCTAAATGATTTTTTAAAAAAATTCTTGATACCTTAAAGTTTATTCTTTTTGCTGTAAAGATCTATGGGTTATGACAAATGTATAAGGCCTTGCATTCATCATTATAATATTACACAGGAGAGTTTCACTGCCCTGCAATAGCTCCTGTGCTTCACTTATTTAACCTTCCCTCAAAACTTTGATCTGTTTACCATCTCTTTAGTTTTGTCTTTCCCAGAATATCATATAATTGGTATCGTAGTTTTTTTCAGACTGTCTTCTTTTACTTAACAATTCATTCTTGTCGTTTTGTGACTTGAAAGCTCATTTACTTCCATCACTGAATAACATCCCCGTGGATGGCTGTGCCGCAGTGTGTTTATCCGTTTGCCCATTGAAGGACATCTTGGTCACTTCCAGTTTGGGATGACCAGGAATAAAGCTGCTCTGAACATTTATGTGCAGGTTTTTGTGTGGACACATTTGCAAATCAGTTGGGTAAATTCCTAGGAAAGCAATTACTGGGTTACATGTTAAGTCTATGTTTAGCTTCGTAAGAAACTTGCCAACTGTCTTCCAAAGTGGCTCTAATGTTGTGTCTTCCCACCAGCAATGAATGAGGCTCCTAGGGCTCAGCATCCTTGCTAGCATTTGGTGTTGTCAGAGTTGTGGATTGTAATCATTCTAGTAAGTGTGTAGTGCTAGCTCACTGTTATTTTATTTGCAATTCCTCAGTGGCAAACCATGTTGACTATCTTTCCATAGGCTTATTTGCCATCCCTTTGTCTTCTTTGGTGAGGTATCTGTTCAAATCTTTCACCCATTTTTAAATTGGGTTGTTTGTTCTTCTTATTGTTGAATTAAAAAAAAATTCTTTGTATTTTGGATACAAGTACTTTTTTTCTTTGTCTTTCTCTTGCTTTTAGGGCCAACTCCATCCATGCTGTCCTACTTTCCCTGCAACTGACTGTATCATCTTGCATTCAGAGCACATGAAATGTTCCAGTGCCCCAGCCTTGCAAATCCAGCCTCAGAGGAATAGGAAGGTGCAGCTTTTCAGCTGTGACCAACAGACATCCTGCTGCCTCCCTAGGAGCCTGGTCTGAGAGAGCCCAGCCGGCTGAGCCCATCCCCTTTCCAGTGCTCCTGGAGTCCCCCGTGAACTTCAGAAATTGCCCACAAACCTCATGAGACCATGTGCCCAGGGGACCGCCCCTTGCCACCTTCCCCCAGTTTCAGAGCAATGCGTCCAGAGGTTATAATGCTTTAAAGTTACAAGGATCCCGAGAGAGGGGTTAGTTTATTTTATAGATGAATGAACTGAGGCTCAGCTCATAAATCTGAATTTGCCAGATGATGCATTGTGTTTAATCCAAAGATATTAAGCTCTCTGCACCTTTATCTGGTGTAACACCTAAGCAACCCATTGATTCCTTCCTACCCCGAATGAAGCAACATCAGCCTCACCCGAGAGCACACTAGAAATGCAGACTCTCAGGCCCCACCTGAATCAGAATTTTCATTTAAGCAGATACAAATATTTATTAAAGTTTGGAGGGAGAATGCTTTAATTCAATAATTTCTCAAGGTCTTATTGAGCGTCTTTTGTATGCCAGGCATTGCGCTGGGCACTGGGGCTTCATCACAAGACAGACAGACAGATAACACCTGCCCACATCAAGTTACAGCCTAGACTGTCCACTAACATCATGAAATTACTTCCCGAATAACTTGACTAGCACCACGATTTCTACCAGAAAGAAAGAGGAAAGGGTATTCGAGAGTCAGGGTTCTGAAGGATGGGGTGGATTGATCTAGGCTAGAGACAGCACAGAAGAGGAATGTATGTGCACAGCACGTTGCTAGGAAGATAATGTAGCTGACAAAGAATCCCCCAACATGTTTCATCCCGGAATCTTGCAGAACATTCCATGGGACTGCTGTTCTGCCGAGCAACAACCTTTAAAAAATGCTGCCCTGGACGCTATAGGACCTACCCAAGACCCTACGGGATGGTGGAGCTGGACACCCAGCTCTCCCACCTCCCCAGACCCCCTTCCCACCCCACCATGCTACCCTGCCTGGGCTTCTGGGAGTGCAGAGCGACATGGACAGCGAGGGCCCTGGGCATTGGGCTGGCTGCCGGCCAGGCTGGACACACATGCGAGTTATTTTCATGGGGCAGCAAATTCTGGAAAATACGTGGTTTAGAAGCAACATAATTATCATCCTCTAAAATTAGGATCATAGTCTAAACAACCCTAAGTCTTCCTTCTGCAAAAAAACAAACAATCGCAGGCAGGAAGCCTGCAGTGATGCATGTCATGCCGGCCAACAGGCCTGCTGGTTCCCCTGCTGAGCTAAAAAGGCAAGCAGCATGCAAAAATGTAAATATTATATTATTTTTCAAATACCACCTATTCCATTCTCACCCCAGCTGGCTGTGTCTGTCCACCTCGGCGCCCTCTGTGTGCCCCCACCCCTGCCCCCAGGCTTTGGCCGTGGAATACATAGATATATATATTTTCAGAAGCCATTATCTAAACTGCTGATGTAATAAGGCCCTGGTATATGAAATTCACTTAATAACTCACGCTTAGTTATTTATTGTGGGCCTGGGTGCATTCTCCTCGATTCCATTTCCCAGCAAAATATAAGTGCAGCTTTCATCATGAGAGCCTGAATTTATGGCAAACAGACCAAGTGACATTAAGAAAGCCGCACAATCCCTTCATTCAGTCTTTAATAAGGAAGCCAAGGAAAAATTATCCTAGCTGGTTTGCGGGTGACAGCACAAGAACTTTCTGGAGTCAGAAAGTTAGCACCGCGCCTCCTTGTCAGCCCATTAAAAAGCAAAGCTGGCATGGCATGATATTAGAACCATGTGTGGGAAGGAATTTCTCCTCTGGTAAGACATTCCAAATACTGTCTCCGAGCCAAAGACTTTGGTGTTAGACTAATTTAAGCAGCATGTTGAAATCAGCGCTCAGGACTTTGATCATACGGGGATCGTTTGTTACAAATTGAACTAACCCAGTCTCTATTTCTGGCGGATCAGAACTCTGGATTTGTTGAATTAAATGCCTCATTTAGTGCCGTTTGCACATGAAAAGGAATGCTGCACTCAGGAATCTGATAGTGAATTTTTCACCTAACCAACAGGTCCATTTTTTATTACTTTTAAACCTAATCCATACTGGGTCCACACTGCTTCTAATAACCCCGGGGCTGTTCAGAGTGAAGTTTTAAATCAACTTCCATGTTTATTGGGGGCTGGCGGGGGGCGGGGGTTGAGGGGCGGTGGCAGGGCATTTGGGGTTGCTAAGCCATCCTTGAATTATCAAACCATGTAATAAAGAACATATTGGAACCCTGTACCAAAATAGAGGAAGCAAAAGAAATTAGTCCTCAGTTGTTATTTACTGACTAAATAACCCACTTTCCTCTCATGACAACTGTGGGCTAAAATAGCAAAATGGTTTTGCAGACCTGTGATTTTTGTTCTGTTGTCTGTCTGGGGTCCGGATGAAGCTAAGAGGGAGGAGGGTTAAAAGGGCACAAAATAGACCATTTCCACATATGGCTACACTTTCTTTTCATTTTTGAAGCTATAATATCTTTAACTGTAGATAATGATATTATAAACTGTCATTTAGTGCATTTTAAGTATATTACATACATGAAACAAAGATCTAGAAGGAGCTGCAGCTTGAGCCCTAACAAAAACATCGTGACTCCAATCTGCCAAGCAGGAGACAGCTATTGGGTTTGCTAAGAATGTTGCACAGCAGAGAACACAAACACAGATTGCGAGCTTACTCCTGCACATAAACTGTTATCCCAGCCTAGACCGGGCGATGATGATTTAATAGTAATTAACTGTTAATTATTAACATTCAGGACCAACAAGCTACTTTGCGGTAACGGTTTTACTTTTACATTATTTGGCTCATCCACAATTTTGTTTCCCGTGATTTACCTACAGGCGGGGGGTGAGGGTGGGGGGGCTGGAGAGTCATCCCCAGTTCAGCTATTAAACCAGCCCTGCCAGCTCCCCAGTGGGGGCGGGGGGAATCATCTATATTTAGGAAGAGGATTCTTTCCTAAGCCCTGAATGCAGTTAACTTGTAAATATCCCTACAGCTTAAAAATCCACTTGAATGAGGAGTGCCTTAATTTGAAAGGAAAAGAAAATAATTAATTTTTAAAATTTTATAGGTGCTTATTATGTACCAGAAAGTCAACAGCTGATTCCTTAGTTTTATTGGCATGACGATGAGGTTGATTCCTCCCACCCCTTTGGAGAAAGAAAATTGTTACCAAACAGATAACGATAATAAATGTTTTATTGGTGAAAAAGGAAAGATCAAATCTTTAATGAAATCAGGATGGGCTCAGAGATGAACTCCATCTGAACTCACCGGGATTCATGGAACTTCAATTAAAACAATTTCAGAACGGCAGCTGACAGCAAGGCTCTTGGAAGTATAATTAAAATTGAGCAACATTTTAGCACCACTCCTTCTAGCAGGAGACTGAGAGTATTTGGTAGCTGAGGGGAGAAGGGCAGTGGGGGGGACAGGGTCTGTGAGAAGGGGTGTGGATTCTAGGCAATGCATGTAAGTAATCCCACAGATGCTGGAATCCAGGTACCGACAAACAATATGTAAGTTTTTTATCTGCTCTTTTTACCTCATGGCTCTAGACAACTGGTTCCTAGGGCTAGGGACTGGCATTTTCAACCTGAAAGGTTCTTTAAAAAAATAATGATAATAATGGATGTTTGTGAAATCACACACAAGGATTCCAGACAGAAGAACATTAGGGCCACATAAGGCTGTAGTTAAAATCATGGGCTCTGGTAACTAGTTGGAACACTGAATGAAGCTGCAACTGAAATATGGTTTTTTGTTTGTTTGTTTGTGTGTTTGTATCTTTTGTTTTTGTTTTTTTTCTTTTTCCTTTTTATATATATATATATTATTAGTATTATTATTTTAATTCTCTTCTCTATATTAACATTCTGTATCTTTTTCTGCTGTTTTGCTAGTTCTTTTCCTAAATCGATGCAAATGTACTAAGAAATGATGATCATACATCTATGTGATGATACTAAGAATTACTGAGTGCATTTGTAGAATGGAATGATTTCTAAATGTTGTGTTAATTTCTTTTCTTTTTTTTGATTAATAAAAAAAATTAAAAAAAAAAAAATCATGGGCTCTGGAGCTGTATTGCCTGGGTTCACATCTTGCTTTCTCATATAGCAGCTATGTGACCTTGGACAAGTTACTTAACCTCTCTGAGCCTCATTTTCCCAATGATAAAGTGGAGATGATAATAGCTCGGTCTCAGAGTGGTCCAGAGAATTTAACAAGATATGCCATGTAGAGTGCTTAGCACAATGCACGGCACCCAGCTAGCACCCGATAACTGTGGGAAAATACTGTTACTTATTAGTGTTGAAAAGTAGGAAAATTAGCTCTAAAAGTTCAGTCTCTCTTTCAAGAGGCAGAGCCTTATACCAAACGTGGTGCCAGCACTGTGCAGAAATAGAAGGTCTATGCAACCAACTGTGGGGCCCATCAGTCAAGGCTGAGGAGCTTTGTATAAGAGCATCTTAGTATCGCGGGTAGAGCTGGAGCTCTTCTCTAAAAGCAGCCAAGGTGAGTAGATATGCAGCTGAGACCTGGGACCTTAGAGAAACTCTAGCTCAGCCTCGCCTCAGTCGAGAGAAAATGGAGGCAAGAGAAGAGGAGGCGCTCCTGAAGGAGGGAAGGAAAGAGCAGCTTTGCTCCGTGTCTCTCTCAGGCTTCACCCCTGCTTCCATGCCTTACGTCCCGTGAGAGTTGCATCCCTGCAACAAACCACTTTCTGACCAAAGCTAGTATGAGCAGGTTTCTGTTCCTTGGTCACCAAAAGAATTCTCTCCACCACTCTGAGCAGTCCCATCAAACGTCAGGGGATGGTTTTCAGCGAAGATGACGGAAGCCAGGCTCACAGCTACCTAGCTCTCTGGGGCGCGGTGGGGACAGAGTTTACACACAGCACCCACAGCATTACTGAGAATCGCCCAGAACAAGTCAATACCGAGCCTTCTACTCTAACTGGTCAAACCCCATAGGTAGTACATGGCACTGGGCAACTCTCCAGACACCACTCAGTTCCCTGCAATGGAATGCTAGGGCCTGACTCAGCAGCTTCCCCAAATTTTGAGGTCCCTGAAATAGAAGCTCTACATTGGCTTTTGGAACCAGCTTATGATTAAGTTAACTTTCAAATGGCATAGAGAATCCCAAACTGTGAGTATTAATCTTTTTAAAAAATTAAATAACCTTGGGACTGCCTTCAATGTATTTTTTTTTTTAGCTGCAACAAGAGAATTAACTTCTAAATTATATTGGGCCCAGGTTATTAAAATGACTTCCAATTATCTGAGTATGTAGAGATAGACAGCCAGGGAGGGGAGTAGAAACAGTGGGATTCTTGTCTTTTCTTTTTTAAAAACTTATTGCAGATAAGCCACACGCAGATAACTGAGAATTGACTATCTCCCTCTTCAAATAATCCATTTCCTCTGGTGTCTGGTATTTACTCCTAGACTTCCCTGGTTTACAGTATAAACCAACACTCTTTTAATACTCCAAATCCATTAGACACTTAACTTTTCCCTCGCGAACAAAGGCGAAATGTTTTCGTGCAACTTTATGGAAGCCATCAATCTCCCTGAGAGGCTTGCCACACTCAACAGAATCCACATTATAACTTATGCAAAACAGAGTGCACAGGAGGCGTGGGGGGAAACCCTGGTTTCTTTGAGCAGTAGCAATGCATTAAAGAAAACATGCATTTCTGCTGAAATTCATATTGGTAAATGGATTTCCCATCTGAAACATTGTTTTTCACTAAGAGAAGCTTTTAATCCCCTTAAGTTCCTTTCTAATCTTCCTTGGAAGTGCTTGTCTAAGGAATATAGCAGTGATGATATAACAGATTTAATTTATTAGAACGAGACAGCAGCCAGCCAGCAGAGCACAGGAGAGTGCACGTCTGCCAACTGAGTGGGGCTGTCGCTCTTGGGTGGCAAAGCCGTGTCCCATCTGCTCCTGAATCCAGCCCCACTGGAGCTGAAGTTTCCTACCTTGCCACTTGCCCAAGTTCAGATCTTAGCTACCCCGGGGGCTCTCTCTGGAGCAAAAGGCTGAGTTTTATGGGGAAAAGCCTTTTAACCTCTGTGCCCTGGGACCAGGGAAAGTCGATGAAGGAAGACCCTCTAATAATCATCACTGTCCCCACCCATGACCAGGACCCGATCCTCGGGAGAATATGCACTTGGGTGGAGTATAGACAGCCCAGCCTGCAGGGACCGACGCTCTAAAGTTTGGCAGAAGTTCTCAGCCGGACACTCTTCTCCCACTGCCCTGTCGGAAGAGCCACCTCTGGTAGCAGATGGCCCCACTGGGCCCAGAACCAGAAGGACAGGAGATGCCAGCTCCACACTCACCACACATGACCCCACTCCCAATCGAGATGTGGAGGAAGATAATACAAAAGCCCAGACCCCCTCCTCAATCTACATTCCGCCTATTTTGGGAGGCGGCAGGGAATTGATTCTCTCGGTTTGACTTACTGCCTTCTCCAACCCAGCTAGCTCAGGGTCCTGGTTGAACTGGGGCAGCTCTGCCACGGGGCGGCGGAGACTGCATGGCTGGCATGTGTCCCAAACAGCACGCCAGCCCCACGAACGGCCACGCAGAACTCCATTTCCTCTTCCCCCGAACAGAACACTTTGTCCATTCGCTCATTTATTTATCCAGCCACGCTTATTTAATGCTGTCACGAGCCAGCCTTTGACTCATGCGTATAAACTCGAGCGTCTTCCAGCCTCGTAAGGATGCAACAGATTTCAGCACAGACTATTAGCATAGCTTTCTAAGTCGGCCCTTCTGCTGTCACACGCAGTATGATATGATAGTGGTCAAGAGTATGGCTTCTAGAACTTTCCAGAAAGGTGGAGGTTCAACTCCAAGCTCCAGTACTTACAAGGTGGTAAACTTCAGATAAGTAATTTAACCTCACTGAGCTGCTGTTTTCTCATCCATAAAATGGAAACACTACTTTCTACTCCCAGTGAAGAATTATTGACATCATTTTGCAAAATGCTCAGCAGAGTGCCCAGCATATATTAAGTACTGAGCAAATAATAGCTATTATTACAGAAGTAGAACAACCTAAAGTGACATTTACCCCTTCTGTTCATTCATTAATTCCACCAACATTCACTGAGCACCTACGCTGTGCTGCTCTGTCCCAGACAGGAGATAGCAGCAAGGTGGAGAGATGCCTAGCAAAATAATGCTTGATGAAAGCACAATTTTGTTTTCATTCTTTTATTTGCTTTTCACACACACACACACGCACACACACACACACACACATCTTGGTAGTTATTTAGGGAAGATACAACCTCACTCATTTAACAGATGCACAAGCAGAGCCAGTAAGATTAGGGACTTTCTCACAATCAAAGGGAGAGTAAATAGCAAAACTGGAAGAAAGCCAGACTGGTAGGAACTGAGAGAAAGCTCCAACCATGTTTTCCCCTGAGCAGGACTTTCTAGAAAGTGAGACTTCTGAACCTGGTCCACGTAAGATGGAGTAACGTAAATCCTGCATGCACACGCCCTGCATGGGCCCAGGACATGCCTCGTCTGCAGCCCAGTGTGCTGGACACAGCATCCTGCTCAGTGGGCTCCCTGGGCCTGCCGTCTAGAGATGGTGAGGGGGAGGCCAGGAAAGAATGGGAGGCGTGTGGACTCGATGCTTATGAAAAGCACTTGCTCCCAAGCTGCGTGCAGGCCCAGGTGGGGCCCAAAGCTGGGAACCTCGGCCGCGGCAGGTGTGGATGGCCCTGCCCAACAGGCCTGAGCTGGAGTCTGGGCTGAAGACGGACGGGGCTGTGAAACACGCTCCGGACTGGTAATCCGCACTTCCCGGGAGCACAGGCTGGTATTTGGGCCACTTCCCCACACTTTTCATGTGCCCAAAGTCAGGGGGAGAGAATTTTCGTCATTTCAGATATAAATAACTCACGAAAGCGTGTCAAGATCAGACATCTCAAAATTAACCACTCCCTGCCACACAAATCCCTTCAGCTGGGCTGGATTTATTTCTCAGTTGCAGAGTTGCCTGAGGTTAGGCCAAGGCCAAAGGGCAGTACACCTGGTCTGGCACTTCTGCCACGTTTCCATGAGCCCCTGTCTGCCCAGAGAGATGCCCTCTCCATGCTTTCTCCTTGCCCCGTGGGCTGTGCACCTCACTCTCCCTCTCCTTAGCTGATCAGCTTGCCTGTATTTATACCCCACTCTCCTTCATTCTTCCTGTTACAGTGGAAGACATCTCTTCTTCCCTGCAGGGACCACGCTCCTCTTAAGCCCGGTAGCTTCTCTCCTTCCATCTAGGGCACTCATGCATATTCACCTCCCACTCCCCTGGATCATTCTCACCAGCAAGCACGTATATTCTAGTATCTCCCAACTCAAAAAAACAAAACAGAAAGATTTCCCTTGATCCCTCATCTTTCCCGAGCTACGTGCTGTTTCATTAATTCTCATCTTGAGAAAATACTTTGAAATTGTCTCCAGACCCTGCCGCTACTTCTTCACCCAACTCCAATTTTACTTCCCCACCACTCCACCAAAACCCATCTTGTCAAGCTGATCAATGAACTCCATATTGTCAAATCCAAAGGGCTTCTCTCTTCCTCTCTATTTGACTTCTTAGTTGACCCCTCATTCCTTCCAAGGCACTCTCCTGTCTTACTTCTACTTCATCACCCCTCCCCTCCCTGGTTGCTGCTCCTCGGTCTCTCATTGGACCTTCCTTCTCCATCTGACCTCTAGAGATTGGATTCCCCAAGGCTCATTCCTCAGCCCTCTTCCTTCTTGCCCTGTTGTGAGCTCATTCATTCCCATGGTTTTAAATACCACCCATGTACTGCTGACCTTCAAAATTACAGCCCCTGCCCAGAAAACTCCCTTGAGCTCCAACTTGTCTCTCTGGATGCCTCCTTAACATGTCTACTGGCACTTCTAGTAGGTTTCTCAACTTGACATTTGCATGATTGAGCAGTTTACCCAACAAGAAACACAACAGGCTTTTTAAGTGTGACAAAGATGGCCATCCTCATTGAGAGGTAATAAAATGCAAATTAAAACAACAGTGAGATATTATTCACCAATCTCTTTGGTAGAGAGCTCAAAACATTTTAAAACACTGTTGACAAGGATATGCGGAAAAGGGTGCCTCTGTAAATTGGTGAGGAGTATAAATAGGCTTAATCCCTTTGTAGGATAAATTGTCAATATCTATCAAAATGAAAAACACACACCCTCTGTGACCCAGCAGTACTACTTCTAAGAATTTGTCCAATAGATACATTTAATCAATACATTAAATAATTTTATTTCAATTAATATTTCTCTAACAGATAGACACATATCTATAAATAGAAGCTCAGTGCACTCAGGAAACCATCTAATATTCAGCAATTAGTGATTGGTTCTATAAGTGAAAGTATAATTCATGATAGAATGCCACAACTGTTAAAAGAATGGAAGAAATCTATACAAGCCAATGCAGAAAAATCTCTAAGACATAATGTTAAATGAAAAAATTAAGGTGTAAAATGTTGTATATAATATGCTACTATTGGCATTAAAAGGGGGCAACAGAGACAGAGATATGCGTGCATAAAAGTTTCTATAAATGCAGGATATTACTGGAATGTTCCAGAATATTACTGGAAAGAGATGCACAGAACTGATAACTGTGGCTGCCTGGGTGAAAAGGATACTTTTTCCTTGCATACTTTTTTTGCACCATTTGAATATTTTACCATGTTCATTTATTACATTTTCAATTTAAAAATAAGGTTATTATTCACCGCTTGGGTTTTTCTTGCCCTTTAGCTCTCAGCGTAGATGTTACCTCTTCAGAAAGGCCTTCCCGGACCTCTCTCTCTCTCTCTGTCAGTCTCCCCTATATTTTTACTATCCCCCACCAGAAGTAGCTCCACTTTTAACTCTTTTCAATACTGGAGTTCCAAAGAAGATTTAATTCAAAGAAACATCTCTGCTCAAATGTCACCTCATCAAGAGGCTCCCCTGTGCGCCCCATCTAAAATAACCCCTTCACCACTGTGCCTCACTAACCCTTTATCCTACTTCTTTTTTTTAATGCATTTATCATCACCTGACACATTCTGCTTTTCAATGGTTAATCATTTGCTTTCCCCTATTAGAATGTAAGTTCCAGAAGAGCAGGAATCGTGCCCATTTTGTTCACCGTGCTATCCCCGCAGCTAGAACAATGCTTGGCACGTAGCAGATGTCCGCTGAGTATTTCTCAAATTAATGAGTGGTTCTACTGCTAAGGAATAATAAACAAATGAAAAGATGGTTAAAGGCCACTGATGGAGAAAAGAAAATATCTAAAGGCTCAGGTTTAGTGCGGCATTTAAAAGCCACATGTAGGCCACCTCCAGCGCCTCTGCTCAGTTTGGATTGACATCACTGGGTTAAGCAAAGGTCCTGGGGACACATCACATAAGCACCAAGTGGCAGAGCGAGGATAAAGAGGGCAGGAGCCGGCAGCTCCTCAAGAAAAGGCTAGACGTCTGGAGGAATAGAAGAGACGTTTCCTCAAGAGGAAACACCTTTCCAAGCCAGCTGCTCCAGGAAACAGCCCCTGTGTAAGGGAAAGTCAGCACTGTAGAGAGAAGAGAGACGGGAGTGGGGGCAGGGAAATCCTTGGTCCTTTATATGATCCTGACATAGCTGAGGCCCAACCATGCCATACGTGGTGTCAGAGCAGACAACTGCCAAGGGAGTGAGTGAATGAATCATTAAATTACTTAAAACCCCAGTGATTTGGCTGAAGGCAGGAAAGCAATGAGTCAGCAAGTCACCAGGAATCAGTGATAGAAGTGGACGGGCTTGGCAGCAGGCCCCCAGGGGGCACCCCGGCAGCATGTGCCCACCAGACCTGCCTGCCCCTGGCAGCGAGCGCCTTCTGAAAACGAGGCCCACAGACCCTTGGCTGGAGGCGGGGGTGGGGCTGGGGTGGGAGAGGGTTTGGGGAACCTCGATGGCCAAAGCCTCTTCCTGACTTCAGAAAAAACGTGCTCTGAGTCCCGGAGCTTCAGCGCCAGCATCGATCCCTGCCGGGGCCTCCCTGAACCTCGGGAAACCTCATGTTTTCTAAATTGTACTTTTATGCTCAGCAAGCCCTCAGGCTACCTGGTTGAAAGTTTACATTAAAAAATCCTCCGTAATTGGTTCGTTTGAATGGTGCCCTCTGCAGAGTCATCAAGGCAGACCGTGTTCATTAGCAGCAGTTCACATAAAATCCAGGCAATAAAACGTCAATCATTTCCCAGGGCTTCGGAAACTTCTCTGGGCTTCCTCGAGCCCCACCAAATGCCAACACGAATAAATCCAGGGCAAGAGGAGCTCAGGGTGGCAACTTCCAAGCCAGGGTTTCTCAACCTCGGCACTGTTGACATGTGGAGCAGGATAATTCTTTGTTGTGGGGCCTGTCCTGGGCATTGTAGAGGGATCAGCGGCATGGGCTGGCCCCTGCCTTCTAGATACCAGGAGCGTACCCTTATTCGTGATGACTGAAACTACCCCCCAGCATTGACAAATATCCCCTGGGTGGGGCAAAATCATCTTGGGGTTGAGAGCCGCTATTCTAAGCTACCCATCCGGACGGTTGAAATTTGGGGGAGAAGAAGTACCTTCACCAACTGACAAAAGTCCCTTCAGAGAGGCTACTCTATGCATTATGCTGTGTGGGACATGGTTAAAAATAATAATAATAAGAGGTACACATGGTCCCAAGCAGCTCTCTTTAGTTCCTTCTCAACATCCTCGTTTTAAGAGCTAGGTTTTCCGACAAGAGGTAAGGGCAGGGTGATGTCAGAGTGTTTCATTAGGAGGGAATGGGTGGGTGAGCACTCGGGAAACTCCTCCGAAGGAAGGCCTTAGAAATACTTGTTTTTAAGCTCCTCATGTAAATGGATGTCACCAGCCTTGAAAAGAGCACAATGGGTGTACAGCAGTGAATCATCTAAGTTAATTAGAGAGATCGCCGCAGAGCTTTGCAAAGCCCGAGCTGAGTTTGCAACAGCAGGCAGCAGGAACAGCAACCAATGATGATGTTCACGTTAATAATTGGCACCGACACAGTTACAAAGCACTCCCCGCTCCAGGCCTATGCCAGGAAAAATAGAGATGCAGTCAAGAAAAACACAGTAGCTTTTATGACACCCTCCGGTGAGAGGCAGCTACCCTTTTCCCGCCACTGCAACCTTGGAGATGGACTAGTGGGAACAGTGGGGTATGGCTGGGATGACCAGACAGATTGGTGCTGGGGAGCTGGGGGCGAGGAGGAGGAGGGGAGCTCACATGGAATGGGGAAGGGGGGGTAAGAGACTGAGATGGGGGACAGACCCAGGCGCACAGATGCATAATTTCATTGCATTAGGGGCTTATTCGAGTGATGGCAAAGTATCCCCAAGAACTAGGCTCTGAAGTAGGCAAGGCCGTTGCTGAGAATCCCATGAGCAAAATCCACACGCCGTGGGTATGCAGGGCCCTCTCTGTAGAAGTCAAGGGTCTGTCATTGTATAATAGGGCAGGAGAGTTTGGGAAACACCTCATGCTCCCATCAAGATTATCTAGAAGAAATGTCAACCAGGCAGGCCTGGGAGGTGATTGAAATGTAGCAAATGGAGAGCTAAGAAGGGGAATATCAGCTTAGAGGCACATTTCTTAAAACATGGCATAGTTATTCCGGATAGTACAGAGGCGGCTTGGGATGCTTCAGAGGACATAGCTTTCTCTAATATTGAATCACAAGGGGAGAGAGCCATTCCTTTTCAAGTCTCTGCTAGCGATTCTGGTGATAAGGAGAAAGTATTGGTCTGGTGCTGAGCTATCTCTAACATTGCATCAACATGTAGTCAGCTTCCTTTTCTGGCACAGAGAAAGAAGATGTTGGGCTTAAGCTTTGGGTTTAAATATATATAAATATCTGGCCAGCGTTTAATGGCTTTGGTTTTTATTTTGATTTTTAAGTCAAGTTGATTAAAGCAAAATCTACAGACGGTAAAATTCACTTTTTTTAGTGTACAGTTCTATGAGTTTTGACAAAGACATACAGTTGTATAACCACCATCACACAAAGATAGAGAACATTTCCAGCACTAAAAATCTCTCCCAGGTCCCCTGTGGTCAGGCTGCCCCCACCCCCAGCACCTCGCAACCAATAATCTGTTTTCTGTCCCTATGGTTTTGTCTTTTCCAGAATGTCATAGAAATGGAATCACACACTGTGGAGCCGTTCTGGCATCTATTTATTGTATTTATTTTTTGCTTCAGTTTATGAGGTAGGTTGCTGGTTTTCCATTTAAGGTGGTTCTCTAAAGTAAATTAAATAAATGTTTTTAAAAAGAGATTTGGTTTACAGCAAGTATTAAGTAATTATGCAGGTATTAGTAGATATGACAAAAATCAGGAAGATCAGGTAGGAATTGTCAAGCTTTGTGAAGGCTCTGAGATTTCATCCTACTTTCAAGTTGCCAGTTTTGTGGATGCCAGCAGAAGACACAAGATTCTTGGGTCAGAGACAAAGGACTTTATTACTCATGGCACAGCATGAGCATTGGCGTATTTATGCCCCTCATCCCTAAACCACAAAAGTGACCCACATGGCCAAATAGATACCTGCACACACAGGGGTATTGCATTACAGAAACTCCGAGTTTGGGGAACTGGAATCTTTTATAATGGGCAGTAAGCTCCTGGTCTGGAGAAGGGAACCATCTTTGTCTTCCAAGGCTGTTTTCTGTACAAACATATTTGCAAAGACCACCAATGCCAGTTAGTGCCTCTCTCATAAGACATGCAGAAAAATGACAGACCCATTGAGAATTATCTACCAATATGAATGACTAGAATCTAGAACCCACTGGCTTAGGTGACAGAAAAAGCAAACCTAGGCAGTCACAGGATCCAGGAGAGAAGACGTCATGGCCTAGCAAACTTGAACACTCCATGTCCCTCTGGAAGGCTTTCTCTGCAGAAGGAAGAGGCCCCCAATTACTGCTCTCCAAAGTAAACTTTTCCTTAGAATTCAATCTCCCACAGGTACTCCTCCAGAGAAGGATGCACAGCTTTGCCCAGGCGACCCCACCATGGTAATCTAATTGTAATCCCATTAGGTCATATTCAGGTTTATACATCAGACCATGCTGGTTAATGTGAGTCTGCCTCACCCTCACTGAACCTAAAAAATCAAGCTTCTAATCTTGAAAGGTTGAGAACCAGATCCCTACATGTGCCATAATGAATTTAATAATAATAAATAGTCTCTGGAACGTACTAAATGTTCTGACTTCTTTATATTCATAATCTCATTTAATTCTTCAACCAGCAGTGTATTTGTCAGGTACATCTATGAATATAATTTTATTTAAGGAACATCAAGCACGGAGAGATTAAATTACTCAACCGAATCCCACAGGTGGATGTGGCATAGGTGGAAGGTGAACCTGGTCTGGCAGAGGCTGATGTCAGTCATGTGACCATCAGTCAGCTTTGCTTTGCCAGGAAGTCCTGCTCTGGGAGACCTGACAGGTAGCCAGCCAATCCTCTCCTCCAACCCTTCTGCCCTACCCTCTCCGCTGAATGCCTCAAACTGTGATGGTGCAATTAGGCCAAATCTCACTTTTCTTTCCAGGATGAAGCCTCTGGCTCCCCACGGGGAGATGCTCTGAGCACATACCTGGGAAGGCTGCCTTCACAGGTGTGCGAGACAGAAGCTTCACGCTCAGCCCTTCATCGTAGCAGACTCCCCTGGAGATGCAGGTATCTCCTGTTTCTGGAGCCCTTTCCCCTCATCTACACTCTATCTAAAGTTTCCAGAAAGTTCTTGTGAAGCAATGACCCTAGTTTCAGTTACTAGTGTTACATAACATATTACACCATAAAAATCAACAGCTTAAAAAGAAAATTTTATTTTGCTCACAATTATGTAGGTCAGAGATTGGGAAAGGGCTCAGTGGGGAGGTTCTGGCTTGGGGTCTAGTGTGAGGTGGCAAACAACTTTTATTGGGACTGCAGACATCTAGGAGCCTGGCCTGGATGTCCAAGAACGCTCAACCGTGGCTGACAGCTGTAGCTCAGCAGGGCTGTGGATCCCATGTCTGCAGATGGCCTCTCCAGCAGGGTAGCCTCAGTGGAATCAGACTTCCTATATGTGTCTGGTTTTCCCCAGAGCAAGGAGTAAGAGGAAACTGCATGGCCTTTTCTTACCCTGTTGTACAAGTCACATGGCATAACTTCCACCATACCCTATTAGATGAAGCAGTCCCAACCTAGCCAGAGCCAAGAAGCTCCCATCTCTTGAGTGTCAAAAAAATAAATAAAAGGGAGTTCATGGCTTAAGACCACCCAAGGTTACAACTAGGCTTCCTCTTCTTGACCCATATCAGCGGCATGGGCCCCCTTGCACTTTTAGCTAAGGGAGCCCAAGATGAAAAAGAATTTGTACTGGGGGTTTATGCACAATCCACCTCAGATGACTTGAGTGGGGAAGTACAATAGAGCGACTTTTGACTTCATGAAGGATGGTTCATCTGGGGTTCAGCAACTTCAGCTCTGCCAAACCAAGTTTCCCCCCACACACTGGCTTCCAGGAGAAGGTAGAGAGGAGCTGAGAGCCATCCACTGTCTATAAAAACTCTCATAGTCTCCGATGGTGAATAAGCAGACCCCTCTGCAAGCCCGCTCTCTGCAGGCCCTGTGAGCTCAGCCTACCCTTCCTCACAGAAGAAACCAAAAAGTACATCAAACCGCTCTCCTGCTGCCCCAAATTTGGCAAAGGTCCAGCTTCAACTTATAGTAGGAGCTTTTATGCATTGCCCCTCAAGCACCAGATTTTTCTTCCCAGCCTGTCCTCTCCAGTGACATCCTCTGAAGCAGGGATGCCCATGGCTCGAGGATGGGTTGCAGCCAGTGGGAAATCGTCACTCAGGTTCATGCTCCTCTTGGAGACACAGCTCTCTGGAGCATTTGCACCCCCGGGGCAGCCTCTGACCCCATGAGATTTCACTTTGGGCCCTTGCAACTAGCTTTAATCAAGGTGGTGAATGAAGTCTTGCCCAGGTAAGGGAGCAACGCCTATGTGCAGGGACTTTATTGTACAAACCAGTGTGTTATCTATCCACTGGTGACAAATCTTCCAGGTTCTACAGAGAGAACCCATCTTTTTTACCTATTTAAGTTACACTCTTTTCCATCCAGTATACTCCAAATACATATTTAAATCATTCCCTCTGCACATGCTTCAAGCAACCAGCCCAATTGTGTATTAATACGGTCAGGGCCAGGAGCCAGGCAGTGAAAGCTCAAGTGCAACTCTGCTATCTGTTAGTTGCACGACCTTGCTGAGATACTCCATGCCTCAGTGTCTTCATGGGAATAATCAAAGTTCCTATTTCAAAGAGTCATTGTGAGGATTAGATGAAGTAACACAATTAAAGTGTTTAGAATAGAAAGTCCTCCACTTCACTATGTTTTCTGCGTTTAAAATCTTCTAAGATGAAACACTGTCTTATTATCAATTACATTTTCTAACCTTGAATATTCAAATGATTAAAAATAGCCTTGCACAATCCAAGCCTTTGTTTGCAACTATAAAGCCTCCTAATAGTCTCTGAAAGCCAATACCTAGTGACAGCATACAGCGTGTTTGGGGAGGGACCCTCAACCCCACAGAACCTTGCAAAACCCTACAAAATATATTTTCAAGTGTTGCTTCAGATCACTTGTCTCAAAGAAACTTCACAGGCTGGAGTTGGTATCAAGAACCACAATTTAATTGCTTTTGACTTGGAACTAACACCAAGGATGCCCCAGTAAAAAAAACAAAGGTTGAGTGCCAACAACACCCAAGGCACAGGGCTCAGGAGCCTGCTAAGTCCAGCACTGGACAGAGGGCCTGGTGTTTCATTGGGGTTTAAAGGGTATCCATTTTCTAAGGCCTTCACTGACATGCAAATGCATTCATATAAAGTTAGCCAAAATCATTGTATCTTAAAATATTTAGCATCCCCTAAAATTGTATTTGGCATACACGCTCTTTATTGAGTACTCATATATATGGCATACATATTACCATACACATTTTACATCTATAATCACAACCGACTGTTTAAGGTTAGTTACGGGTATTTGCGATGGTAAGTTAAATATTCACAATTTTGCCTTATGTGCTAGCTTAAGCTGGCTAAGCCCTGTTAAAGATGGAACTCCACTGTGTCTCATTTTATCCTCCTAACAGGCCTGGTGTGTGGGCACTATTGCTCTATTCTAGAGAGTGGGAAACATGGTCTCAGGGAGGTCAGCTGTTGGGGCCAATGTCACACAGCTAGGAAGCTACAAAAGTGCATGCGAACACACAGGACGTACCCTCCACACCTCCTTGTTCTGTCACCCCTTCTAGCCTACATGTTACTCTCATGTGTATTAAGACATGTGAAGCTCCTAACAGTCCTTCATCAGACAGTAGTAACTCCTTTTCAGGAATAAAGAAATCGAGATGTATTTATGTAACTTACTCGTGGTTGGAACCGGTCCTGACCTCAAGCTTCCTGATTCCAAATCCAGTGCTCACTCCACTACCCCATCTGCTCCCCCCAACATGGCCAAATCTCTGTCTTTATATTTTTTTTACCAAAGCATCCACGACTCAGGCTCAACCTCTTAGAGTCACACTCTGCTGTCACCCTCGCTGTCTCCTTGTCCACATGCTTATCACTACATGTGAGGACACTGAGGGCCACTAAAACAAATGCCTACAGACACGAGGCAGGTCATGTACATGAGCAAATTGGGTTGGGAGTGATGCATTAAGGAATGGTGGGAACTATGGCAAACTGAGGAGCACAGGCTCCTGCTAACAAAAGTGGGGCCCAGGAATCTACCCCAAACCCATTCTTGTTTCTCTCTCCTACTAGTCCACATGCCAACCTCACATCATCCCAGGGAACATTAAATGCCCTCCTCATTAGTTCAATTGCCACTGGTCTTTCCCTGTCCAATTCGGCCCTCATGCAATTGTCTATTTAACATCTCTGAAACACACCCTTGCGTATTTTACTCCTGTTCCAAAACTTTTGGTGGTTCCCCATATTGTTGGGTGGGATCTTTTTGATTAAGTTCTTTCCCTGGAGATGTAACACACCCAATTGTGGGTGGGACTTTTTGATTGGGTGGCTTCCATGAAGATGTGTCTTCACCCATTCAAGGTGGGTCACTTACTGGAGCCCTTTAAGAAGGAACCATTTTGAAAAAAGCTTGAGAGCCCACACAGCTAGAGACCTTTGGAGATGCAGAAGGAAAATGCCTCTGGAGAAGCCTTTTGAAATGAGAAGTTGGGAGAGAAAGCTAGCAGATGCCACCATCTGCTTTCCCAGCTGACAGAGGTGTACTGGACCCTTGACCTTTCTTAAGTTAAGATACCTTTCTCTTGATGCCTTCCTTTGGACATTTTCTGGCCTTAGAACTGTAAACTTGTAACATTATAAATTCTCTTTTTAAAAGCCACTCCATTTCTGGTATATTGCATTACGGTAGCTTTAGCAAACCAACATACCTCTAAATCTGCTAACTTGGCATTCAACCCACAGCTTTCTCTCAAACTTTCCTTGTGCCTACTATACTTATTTCTGATCTTTCCAAGTACCCTGGATTATCTGTGCCTTTCATTTGACAACTAGTTAATGCTGCTATGTATTCATGTGGACGTCATTATGGATGAGCCCTGTCCCCTCTGTCATTTACTCATTCATTCATTTTTCCTTTATTCATTCATTTGTTTATTCAGTTCATTCATGCATTCTTGATGGAATATCCACTCATGTTAAGTAACCCACAGTTGGATTACAAGCTCCTTGGCAGTGGAGGGCCATGTGTTAACAGCAATTTAGTGCCCTCCCACACTGAGAGCTTTACGTACAGAGTCAGATGTTAGCTGGCAGTGATGGGCTGACAAGGAGTGGGGCATGGTATAACAACTAGAGAGAAAGGGCTAACGAAGTGGAACTGGGAGGTACAAAAAGGCAACTTCTTGGGCTGGGTAAAGTGGCATTGGTCAGAGAGATGTGAAAGGCTGGGATAGGGGAGGTATGGAAGGTAGGGCAGACTGAGGCCATCCTGAGGGTCAGACTGAGGTGTGTGGTGTCTGTAATGGGTAATGTGTCTCAGCTAGGACTCTGGGTAGAAAGCAATCCAGAAACTCTACACAAACTGGCTTAACTAAAAGAAGGGGATTTATCTGTTCAAGTAAATATAAAGTCTTCAGGTAGGGCTGGCTCCTGGGGCTAAATGATGTTGTCAGGTATCCACCTTGACCTCTCTCCCCCTCAGCCTTGCTTTCTTCTTTGTCCATGCTCAGCCAGCTCCCAAAGTTCCAGCCTGACCTCCTCTCAGGAACAACATGGAAAGAATATATCCTTTCCTAGTCACTCCCACAAAGAGTTCTGGGATTAAATCTCTCTGGACTAAGTTGTGTCATATGGTCATCTCTAAAACAATTATAGGAGCCAGGGGGATTAAATGCTCTGATCTGCTTGGCCAGGATCACAAGTTCAACCCTTAACCAATCCTGTGGGTGGAGTGAATGCTGGCCAGACCTGGTTCATGATCTACCCAGGAACCAATCACTATGGCCAGTGGCCTTGAATACTCTGATTGGCCGGGCCTGGGTCACATGACCATCCCTAGAAGTAGGAAGTGCAGAGTCAGCCCCTTCAACCCACCTGTGAGAGAGGGAGGGTGGATTTCTCTAGAAGGTGGGCAATAGGACACCAAGCATATAAAGCCAGCAGACATCCTTTAGACGATGGGCAGACATGGAAAGAAGATGCCAGAGCAGGCATTACTGTGCAGGCAACCTTCTAGGAAGGGTCAAGAGAGAAAGCGCCTTCTGCCCCAACTGGAGCCCGTGACTCCCACCTCAGAAAACCGGCGCCCACAGTCCTGGTGCAGGCAAAGCGGCCCCCACGCTCTTCACACCGTGGGAGGCCCGAGGGCTGGCAGGGCCCAGAACCACCCTCCCTGCCCTGCCACACCTGGAAGAAGACCTGCCACGACCGAGGCGCAGCCCCCCCACCCCCACCTCCACCCCATGCTCTAACCGGGGAGTCCTGCCTCTGCGGCTGGCGCTCCCTCGACCCCTGCGCCTTCCCTCCTAGCCGTCAGCCTCTCTGGCACAGCCTAATCTCTGGAACAGGTGGGAGGCCTGAGCCCTGGCTCTCGGCTTTCACGCCGGGAGCAAAGCAAGGGGAGACTCATTACATGGGTTTAACGGGGTTTAAAAGGCGTTAAAGAGTCCTGTGGGCCAAATTAAGAGACCTCGCCTTACGAGCCGAGTTATGAAGAGAGATCTAAGGCATGTTTAGGCAAAGGGCAGGAGCCCAAAACTTGGTCTAGCCCAGTCGCGGTGAGAAAAATGTGCACTCCAGGGAGTTAGGGCACAGAAAGGAAATAACAGGTGTTGGAGGCGGGGAGGCTGGCCTGGGGTAGGGGTGTGGAGGTGCCTGAGGATGGAACTTCTCCTCTCTTCTCCATAAACGCCCAAGGGATGGCAGTTACGGTTTCAAAAAACCAGGAACTGTCCATCAAGAGGCAGCTAGTTAAATAAATTAAGGTTTATGTTCATACCCAGATACTGCACAACCGTTAAACAAGAATAAGACATCTGTAAGAATTCATCGTCTCTACAGTATATTCTTAGGTCAAAAAAATAGATGTAGATCCATGTGCAGTAGTAGGCTATCATTGTTTATACACAGACACACACACACACACACACACACGCACCATTTAAGTTGAACCACATGAAATTCCTATTTTTGTAGGTAAAAAAGTGGCTGTCTGTACATTTATTTATGCATCCATACATCATACATTATTTTATATATTGTATACACACGTATATGTATGTGTGTATGTAAGTATACATATATATATAATTTATATGTGCGAATATATGGAGAAGTTGGAAGTCTTCCTTGGAAGACACGCTATGGGACTAAGAGGTCAATAGCGGGAAAGTTACTTCTCACTGCATAATTCTTCACACCACTGGAATCTTTTAAATCTTATGCCGAGTCCACATTTGGGAAAAAAAGTGCTTTTAGGAACAGACTAAGCACCTCCACTATGCAAAGTTTTATACGCACGTTATTCTCACTCACTCCTCACAGCCATCCTATGAGGAAAGTGCCCTCACGGACCTATTTCTAGATGAGGAAACTGAGCTTTCTGTACTTGCTGGTGGGTCTGAGCAGATGCACAGTCAGGAATGTCCAGGTCCAGAGACTGAGGTGTTGACCACAAGGAATGTCACGTTTCCTCCCACGGGGACGGTCAACTCAGACCAGAATCTCCTGGGGTCGCCCCAGTAACAGCCTCCCTGAGACCACTGATGGCTTGGCAAAGGGGCTCCTTTGTCATGCTCAATTATTCCTTTGTCTTTGGAAGGATGGCCAGACCAAGGTCCATGGCCTCCTCTGTTGGAGCCTCATCCGGAGGACAGAGTGTCAGGGCTCTGCCTAGTAGACCAGGGGGTGCTGCCTGGTGGACCCCCCTTTGTACAGGCCCCAGATTGTACAGGCCTCCAGATGACCCCCAGAACTCCCAGGTGACCAATCTCCTCACAGGCCACATCATAAACACATCTTCAGACCACTGCCACCTGCCTCTCCTGTGGTAAACGACAAAAAAGGGCTGTTGACCTCAGGGATGGGGCTGTAGAGCTGCCACAGACTTTTAATAGCAAGTGTAAGAAGACTCTTATTATGTGCAGATACTGTCCTAAGTGTTTCACACATTTTATCTCATCTCAGCCACCCAGTCGGGGCTATGACATCGACGCTATTTAAAAGCCCATTTCACACTGAAAAAAAATGGCACAGACAGGGTCACTAACTTGCCCAAGTGGGCATCACCCACACTCTGACCCACCGCACGGAGCTCTGCCTGGGCCATTGCCTTGGAGGTGGCCATGTCTCCTCGTGTCAGGACAGCTTGATTCATGCCCAAGGTGTAGGTTCAGGAATTGATCTCCAAACAGCATCTGTAAAATGGGAAATAGAGCACAGAGAAGACAGATTCAGGGGTCCACGGAAGCCGTGATCTCAGGAAGATAGTGACTGGTGGGGAGGGAAGCCAAGGAGCTTCCAGCGGTTGCTCTGCTGTGCTTCCTTTTGGGAGCCTGGAAGAACATTTGAGGCTGAAAGGCAGTTCTGAGGAATCAGTGCAGTCCCTCCCCTTAGTCCTCGGGCCCATCTCCATTGGAGCCCTTAGGAAGGCAGGGGCAGCCTTGCTTTTGAACTTCCATGCAGCCAATCTACTCCTCCTCCTCAAGGTTCTTGGCTGGAGCAGGAGTCCATGTGCCAGCCTGTTAGACAAATTCTTTCCAGAAAGAAAACCTATGGGATCTCCCGGGACGCAGACGAAGCATGCCTTCAAGGAACCGGGAAAGCAGGGCATGGCCCTCCTCCCATACCCAAACTATTACATCTTCGTTATTTGAGTTTTTATAAAAAATGAAAGTATCACGGAAGAAAATCAGAATGTTGTTAAGCCTGTGTAATACTTAGTTTATATATAGCGGGGAGGAGCCGAGGATACTTAACTCTTGTCAGTACTAGGGTCTTAGTATTTACTAGGGCCAGATCAACTGCTGTAACCAACAAACCCCAAGATGTGTGATTGTGCAAATGCAATGGGAAATTATTTCTCACTGGTAAAGTCCAATATGGGTATTCCTGGTCAGTGCAGCTCTCTTCCAAGCAGTGATTTAAGGACCCAGAGCTTTTGCATGGTATGCTCCGCTGTATGTGACATGTGGCTCCCAAGGTCAGCACTCTCACTGACGTCAAGCTGCAGAAGTGTTAAAGCAGGGAAGACTGCCTGTGGGAGGTGTTCATGGGCTGGTCTGCTAGTGGTGACATCACTTCTGCTCAAATTCCGTGGGCTAAACCTCAGTCACATGGCATACCTGTGGCAAGGGAAGTTGGGAAATACCGCTTGGGGGAAGAACATATTTTGGTGAAGAGTTGACAGTCTCATCACAGTTCCCTAAGGTCTTAATCTGACCGCAAGGGAGAAGCTGATTCAGCTCAACTGTAGGCAAGATGGCAGAGGGGGAGAAGGGAGCCACGTTTCCAGCTCCCAGCACTGTACCTGGGAAAAAGTAGCTCTTCAATAAAGAATGTGTGAGAAGATAAAGGGATGCGGCCTAAAAATTACTTTCAATGTAGCATGTTAGAAGGAGAAAGCTATCAAAACATAAACCCATGTTTTAGGCAGAAAGGGATTTTCCACTTCAATATTCTTCCATTTAATATGTATTTACATTGCATCTACTATGAGCTGGGCATTCAACTAGTCACCTGGAATATGATGTTAAACTCTTATGGAGCTCACAGCTGTGTGAAGGGCACAGTCATTAATCAAATAATCGCATAGAGGTAGATCACCTATGTTGGCCTCGGTTCCTCCAAAAGCAGCTCTTGCGACAAGGATTCGAATGACGCGTTCCTTTCAGGAAACACCAGTAAAGAAGCGCAACAGGGAAGGGAAGGAAGTCAACGAAGTGAACATTATCTAGCAAATTGCCACCGTGGGCCCCTGGAGCTCAGTCCCACTGGGGACATCTGGGGAGCAGAGGAGAGCACCCCATTAGAGGTTTCCCACCAGAGGGGCCAGGGAGCTGAGGCATTTATACACCCACTGTCACTCGTCTTTGGTTCAGCACTCCTAGGAGGTGTTTATTTCCTGGCACTTCTGGCCTGTTGTGTGAGTGGGCAGAGAGGATTCCCAGGTTCAGAGAAAACCCTCCAGTAAAAAGAAGCAGACACCACCCACTGGAATTGGGCCACTGGGTGTTCCCAACATGGGAAGGGTGAAGGGTTTCTGGCAGCAGCATATGACCATCACTCGGGTGACATGAAGGAGAGAGCCAGGGAGAAGGGAGCCAGAAAATGATGAGCAGGCACAGCCAGGCTGCCTGGTCTTAACCCCCAGCTCTGCCACCGGCCAGCAGGGTGACTGTGGGCAAATCAACCACGCTCTGCCCCCGTCTCCTCATCTGGAAGATGGGCGCTCAACAGGACCTGCCCACCAGGCGTCTGGGAAGATGAAATGAGCCCGTCCATTACAGGGGCTTTGATAATGTGGGGCCCCGCGGGCCTCCACCCAGCAGCTCGGGGGCGTTGGCTTCTCCCTCCCGCCCTCTCACAGCAGGTGGCTCCCCCTCGGGATCGGTTCACACCACCGCCAATCAGGGGCCGCTTCTCACCTCCCCTCTAGAAACCAAACTTCCCATGACCCAAGGACTGGCAGAATCCCCGGACCGGCCGCCCTCTGTGCTCAATTGATCCCGCCGGACACTCGATAGCGCATTTGTCCGTGGCGGCCTTTACTTCTCCTCTGCTGGATTCCAGTTTCAGGCCAGTTCTGAGCGCCCGGCCGCAGGGAGAACAATGTCTTCTCTGTTTCCCCCCACCCCCCACCCCCCTCTCAGCCATTCATGTCGACTTTTGTTTCAGCCTAAAATAACACCGCTCTGGAGGGTATTTTCTTAGCACCACCAAGCCCTGTGCAAAATGGGGCGGGGCGGGGCTGCTGGGGTCCCGGGCCGGGAGGAAGGCGTGCTGTGGGGTGAACCCCGGCTCCGCCAGGGCCCCGCGACCCCGGGATTAGGGCTGGGCTTATCTCCCAAGACATCTCGGAGCGCCTGGGATCCCGTTTCACGAGGGAAGCCCTGGGGGCTGGAGTTATGTTCTGTGCTTATGAACAAAGTGGGCTATCCCTGGTCAAGGCTGGACTGGATTATGGCTGATCGCTCGGCCTAAAGCGAGGACATCTGAGAATGTTGAAGAAAGGAAGAGGACTCCACAAACCCAAACAAACGCCGACTTCAAGTGAAGGCTCGGGCACTAAGCGATTTTTAAGGCCGGCCTGGGGGAGCAGGGCTCCCGTGAAGAGGGGGCTCCCCAGGTCCCAAACGTCTTCAAAGTCCCACGCCAACCTGCCCGGAACGGCTCTCAGCAGAGCCTCTTAACCGCTCCATAAATCACCCACGGGCGGCTTTATGCCAAAAGGTGCTATTAAAAAATAAAATTAAAAATTGACTTGTCCAAGGGACCTTAAAAAAAAAAAAAGTACCAAGTCCACCACTTTCTTTATTAAAGTTCACAGAAAATAAATATCAAATTTCTTTCATCCTGAATTTTCTCTCCAACTATAATCATAGAAACTAGAGATGGAAAAGGGCAGTGAGGGGGGGGGCGCGGAGGACCCTATTGGGTAACTTTTTCCATAATTGGTGCAGTAAAATTTGTTGCCACCGTCTTTGCAAATTCCCTTTCCCATCCACTCTCAAGAAAGCAAACAGAGCCCCACAAACTGATTGTTGAGAGCAAACACAATTCTAGAAATTTCTAGGAGCCTGGCAGAAAACTGAAAATAATAATAATAATAATAATAAAGAAAATCCTCCCTTTAATTACAGACAAGCTTTCCCCTTATATTGAGTTCAGCCCAGTCATGAAATGGAATTGAACTTCCTTTCTGATTCATTCTTCAAAACCTCAATGCCGATTTTATCAGAAACAGATCTGAGGTTCTCGCAGTGCCGCCTCCTGGGTCGGCCTCAGACCTGGATCCACTCTTCATTAGAGCTCATCTAGTTTGGCTTGCTTAGGGAGAAATCATAACAGATCAGGTTCGATTGCTTCTTTGTTCGTGAAAAAATGTACTGACCTTTCCCTTGCCTTATTAGGGTAGCCGGAGGCGACAAAAGTCACAAAACACAATATTTTCCTGAGAAGGCCCCAAACCTCCAGCAGAAATTCAACAGCCAGTGAAACCAGCTGGGCCTCCCCTCCTTCTTCACGGCAGAGCCCTGGCCCTGGGATGTGTGGGAGTCTTGCTGGCTACCACCAAAGTTTGCTCCTTACCATTGGCAGAAATTCAGGTAACTGCAAATGTCCCTAAAAGCGCCCTCCACCCCGCCTCCCCGCCATGTTCTTGGAATTGGTGCCTCCTTTTCTCACTAACCTTAACTAAGCCACTTAAAAAGAAAGTGTGTGTGTGGGGGGGGGCGGTAAAGGGGCAATCCTTATAGAGCACCATCAAAACCCAACCACAAGTGGTTCCAATTTGCCGCAGTGATTAAATCTATGTGAGTTTAAGGGTTTTCATTCAGGTCATTTGCTACTTTGGAATTTCGCTGCATGCCTTGCTAAGAAAACGAACGTATGCGTCACCGGTAAGCGTGAAGAAGGGAGAAGGTTACTAACCAAACTCCAAGCAGAGCTTAAGTGGATATAGAACATAAAGGCTCCGGATTCTAAATATGGATCTGAGACGAGTGTAGAAGGGATTAGAGCTGCTTTTGTGCCTGCTGCGGCAGCCCAAAGCCAGCTTGCCTTTTCAGAGCCGCCAGCCCCGGATCAAAGTAACAGCCACCAGTTTGTCAATATGCTAAGCTGCGTGTTTACACAAAAGTGTCAGTGCGTGCTTTCCACCACAAAGGGGCTCATCCGTTCGAAGATTAATTACTTCCAAAACAGAGATTGTGGGTAAATACTGGCTTCTCCAGGGTCCAGCCTCTTCAGGGGCATTTACTTGTGCCCAGGCTGAGGTGTGCTGCCACAGCAGAGAGGCAGGCCAGCCCTGAGAAGTTGCTCAGGCCCATCCTGTTTCTAGGACATTTGTTTTTTGGGTTTTTTTTTGCAGTATATGTGGTTTCATGAGATTTCACCTTCCCTGGGATAATGCAGGCTGGATTTCAAGAATCAAATCCCCATGTGGAACGTCTCTCTTCTCTCCATCTAGCACTCTGTCTCTACCATGCTTCCCTCTACCTGCACCACCACCCCCCACCCGCCTCCCCATAGCACTTCAGTACAAAGGCCATCATGAATCTAGAGAAGATGGGTGGGCTGGGGCATCCCTAGTGAAATGATCTTAAGCAACTCCAGCTTCAGTGTCCTCCTCTGTACAATGGGAATTGGAAACACTTTTGCCTTATCTACCTCACAGCCCTGTTAGAAGACTTAAAGGATAGAAATGCCACTATAACTGAAAGCAATGGGGTAATGGATATGGTGGTAGATTTTCTGTAGTGTTCTGATGAGATCTCATCTGATTGGACATCTGGAAACCCGCTTGGATATGAATCACACACACATATACTTACACACATACAGACACATACCACACACATACCACAGAGATACACACCACACATATACACACATGCACTACACACACACACCACACACATACTCATAAACCATACACATACACACACCACATACCACAAATGTACAAACATACTAATACACCACACAGACACCACACACACACACCACACATATATGCACACACACCACACATGCACTACACACACACACCTCACACATACTCATAAACTGTACACATACACACACCACATACCACAAATGTACATACTAATACACCACACAGACACCACACACACACACCACACATATACGTGCACACACCACACATGCACTACACACACACACCACACACATACTCATAAACCATACACATACACACACCACATACCACAAATGTACAAACATACTAATACACCACACAGACACCACACACACACACCACACATATATGCACACACACCACACATGCACTACACACACACACCTCACACATACTCATAAACTGTACACATACACACACCACATACCACAAATGTACATACTAATACACCACACAGACACCACACACACACACCACACATATACGTGCACACACCACACATGCACTACACACACACACCTCACACATACTCATAAACTGTACACATACACACACCACATACCACAAATGTACAAACATACTAATACACCACACAGACACCACACACACACACACCACATATACGTACACACCACCACCTCACCGCAAAAAAACAAATCTGGGGCCCCTTGTTCCTCAGAGCCTGGTCCTCAAACCATGTGTGTTAAAGTCACCAGGAGATCATGCCCTAAGGGCAGATTTCCTGGCCCTACCCCAAGACCTGGAACTGAAATTCCAGTTTCTTGTTTGCTAAATGAGCGGCCTCTTTCGCCTGTGGCAGTAGGTGGGGAGGCCTCCATTTTAACAGCGTTCTACGGATTATAACAACTATTAGCACTAAAGCAACAGCACAACTGCTTGTATGACTTCAAAGTGGGATTAAAAAAAGGTTCATAGATGTTTGAATCAGAGCTGGTGACATTCTGTTCCAGCCACACTGGCCTCCTTGCTTTTTCTCCAGTGTGTTCCTGCCCCAGGGCCTTTTCACACACCTTCCCTCTACAGGCATGCCCTTGACCCAGAAAGCCACATGACTTGTCCTCACCTCCTTCAGCTCTCGCCTCAAGTGTCACTCCTTGTCAGAGAAACCCTTCCTGATACCTGTCTGAAAAAGCCCACCCCCTCCCCAAACTACCCATCCCCCTTGTTCTGCTTTGTCTCTACAGCATTTAGATGTTATACAGTATGTTTTTATTGTTCTTATCAGTGAGGACTGGTGCTGGTATAGACAGAGTGCTCAATACATATTTATGGAGAGAATTGGTAAGTCAAAGAACCCGGCGGAACCCAAGTTTTTTGTCGCATCAAACGGGCATCATAGTACCCGCTCAGTAAGTTGTCCATGCCCATTGGTCAATGTACTCATTTCTCCATTTACTCATTCACTCATTATTTAAGGGCTATTTATTGAGCATCTTCTATTCACCAGGCACTGTGCTGGAATTAAATGAGATAATTCATAAATTAATTAATTTGTTAGATGTGGTCAACTTGTTAGATACAACAGAAGGAACTAGTAAAGCACCTATATCGGCACGCAAAGAATGAGGGCAGCCAGCAGCAGCAGCACCAGCACCGTCTACTCACACACCCAAAGTGGACTTTCGTTCCAGGGCCAGGGGATTTCTTAATTGTTTGCCTGACTGTGCACCCCAGATCCATGCTCCTCCCTTCTTTGCCCTGCTCAGAGTCCCACAAGGCTGATGCCCATGGACTGCATGGCCAGGCTTCCCCGTTTCCATGCTCTCCAGCTCCCAGTTGAGATTGGCAAAAAAGAGATCCTGATGAAAGATGTGGAAGAGAAGAGGACAGGATGTCTGCTCCCCATTCTCTTCTTGCTTTGGGTCGTGTTTTCTAGCCGTGGATGTGTCCTTCTAAGAGCACAGCTCCTGGTGGGCAGCCCTGCTCCAGCCTCCCCACCCCTGCAGGGCTCTTCCCACACCTCCTCCTGCCATTCCAGAACTCTTCCAGGTGGTACCAGCATCCCTTTGTTGCTAGTCTCTTGGGTCCTTGTCATCCCCCATTCAGTCCCTTAATAAGCCTAGAAGCATCCCCTTCTTTAAAGTCTCTCGAACCATCCGAGTTAGAATCTATATCCCACTGGGACCTGCATACCATTCAAAAATGGTCATATAACTCAACCTGTCTGGATAGATCATTTAAACAATCCACGCACAGGGAGCCCAGAATAAGAATGAGGGCCTTTAATCCTGTATAGCTTAATGTAATGCCTGGGTACATCCCAGAGTATATTAAGCAGATAATCAAAAAGTATTGGCAAAGTCCCTCAAGTGATGGGAGGAAAATTATGAAACTATTAAACTTTACCACCAGGGAAACCCCTGATACTGTGCCAAACATTAGGGACACCCAAATCGATAGGGCAGGCCCTTGATCTTGAGGCTTGCTCTTTTGAAGCTTATGTATGTAACAGAGAAGCTTAGCCTACCTATAGGTATATCTAAGAATTACTTCTGGAGGACCTCTTTTATTGCTCAGATGTGGCCTCACTCTCTCTAAGCCCAACTCTGCAAGTGAAAACATTGACCTCCCCACTATGTGGGTCATGACATCCAGGGGTGAACGTCGCCCTGACAGTGCGGGAGAGGACTCCCAGGGATGAGCCTGGCTCTGGCACCAAGGGATCAACAATGCCATCCTGACAAAACAAAGGGAGGGGGAAAGAAGTGTAACAAATAAGGTATCAGTCACTGAGAGAGTTCAAATAGAGTCAAGAGGCTACACTGGAGGTCACTCTTATGCATACTTCAGTTTTTAACTCCCCAACCCCCAACCAAAACCATTCCTGCCAATCCTAAAGAATACCTTGGGCATTATATAAGATTCTACAAAGGTTCCATGCACTAGGGTAACCCTCCAAAACCTACAACCTCCAGATGGGATCCTGGACAGATAAGTCCTGACATGTAGAGGGGTCAGCCTCTCCAGAACATCAACTAGTTCCATCCCCTATCCCATATTATCAACAGTCCCATCCAACATGAAAAATTTACTCCTAAAGAGTGGGAGAAAGATTAAAGAAGATGGTGGAGTTATACAGAGAAAGTTGGATTTAACAAATGAGTATGAGTGCTGGATCATTATACTGATATTTCTTTTAGCCTCCAGTACCTTAGAGAAGCAAGAAATAAAAACCTAACATTGTGTAATTTTATTGTGGAATTGTAGCCTATACCAAACTCTGAAATTTGTTCTACAACCAATTGTTGTGATGTGATTTGAAATTTATTGCTTTCATGTATACATGTTAGTTAAAAAGGAGGAGTATAACAGAGAAGACACGATTCAACAAATGAATGTGACTGCTGAATCATTACATTGATACTTCAGTTGGTCTCCAGTGTCTTGGAGCAGCTAGAAGATAAAACAAAAAATCATAGGAATGTAACCCATACCAAACTTTAAAATCTGTTCTATAACAACTTGTGAAAATATACTTGGAAATTTATTGTTTTTTTCTATATGATTATATTTCACAATTTAAAAAAAGTGAAAAAATGGTCATGTGTATATTTTGAAATAACATAGACTTATAGAGATATATACATACACAAATGCATATTGTATTATATGGACTCCCATCCCTCCTTCCTTGTAATTTGCAAATGCCACACTGGCTAAACTTTGGCATAACCCTAAAGAGTTCAGCCGCTTGCCCCTGTCCGTCCCAGTCCCAGGGCTGCCTTCCCCTCCCACGGACACCACTGCCCCTGCCAGTCTGTAGAATGGCTGATATCAACCCACTAAAAGCACCCAGGTTCTACAGAGCTTTCCAGAGGCATCTGCAGTCACCAGCACTTGTTGCCTTGTTTGTCCCACCCATGACAATAGCTGTACCCACACATTGGGACCAAACCAGTCTGGTTCCTTCCCAGTTATAGACTGCAGCTTGTCCTTAGGCCTGGAAAGGAGGTGGCTGTGGGTAGGATGCAAGGTAGACTTGGGAAGTAAACTGTCAGCCCCTGGGGGTGCTGGGCCGCATTCATTCCTCAGGAAACAGTCTTCTATCCATCCATTCATTCATTCATTCAACATTGGTCCAGACCAAGAATGTGCTAGCCACAATGGCAGGCTCTGGGGACCCAGAGACGAACTGGACAGGCACAAATTGAAATGCCAAGAAGCTCCACTGGGGAGAGAAAGAGAAAAGGAGGAGGGTCCTAATGCAGACCAGTTTGCTGGGTCCGCACTTCTAGGCAGTTAGAAGGAGGAACTGCTTAGAGGGAACAGCAGGTTCCCTTCCCTACAGGATGGGCAAGAGACCCAAGTAAAGTTCTGCACAGCTTCGGGAAGGCCCTGGCATGGTGTCTGAGCACCTTCCAGGGGTGAGGAGCTCTTTATCACCCAGTCCGCTGCTAATTGCGCAGCATTGTTCCCAAGGGGGACAAGGAGCTCACAGCGCATTAACACTGCAGAGAATGCATTTAGCATGGGTAATTATGGGAGGATTGGCAAGACAACTAATGGAAGTACAAGTTGTTCAACAAGAAAAATGGGTTGTCTGACCTCCCTGTGTCCAGGGAGCCAGTTCAGGATTGCTCCACTCTTCTCCTTTCCTTATCTCCCATCTCGATCATGTCAGCGATTGCAGAACAGGGAAGGTGCTATCGCTTGCATCTGCCCCTGGCATCCGATGGCAGATATGATGGAACAAATCAGTTTGCCAAGGGCAGCCCAGTACCTGAGCTGGGTATGGGGTGCCCAGCGGCCGGGTGGAGTCAGGTCTCGCTGGGGCGGCGATGGGAGAGCAGATAAGAGGGCTATTTTCCTTAGTAGTCACAGTTTGTTCAGAGGCTCAGCTGGTGGTCACAGGTTTAGGGAAAAACCTGATCCTCCCACGTGGGCTGGGGCAACGCCTCGGGTCATAGGTCGGGAGGAGAACCGTGGGGAAAAGAATGAGGAGGTTGGGTGCAGCGGGGAGCCCTCCTAGGACACCGGGGAGTGAGCGCCGCGCAGAGCTGTGCAGAGACGTGCCACGGGCTTAGGCGGAAGCAAGGGCACGGCCCTGAACAAGGACCCTGTGGATCTCCCTGGCCTTTGTAATTAACTCCTATGCAGGTGAAATGTGAAAAGTCACGGCCTAAACAAAGAGATAGCGTTGGCTAAGTTCTGTACAGCTGGTTCACTTTTTAAGCCAAGGGGCAGAAGGAGAGAAGGAAACATGGTATTGACTCAGAAACTGGAGGTTAAAAGTAAATACAGTCAGTGTTGATAATTAGGCTTTGAAAGAGCATTTCACACTGTTTCCTGGACGCCCATGAGAGCTCGGAAGGGGGAAATAGAAGAAATATCAATTGCTGAGGGCGCCTCTCCCCTCTTTCATTCCGTCTTTAGGGTTTCCTAGCCTGGCATAAACAGGAGATCGGAGAGAGTGGTTGGGAGGGTCTGAGAACCCCTGGACTTGTCCACAAATTTCATATGCCTTGAACATATATGCATTGGTGTCATTTTTCCAGGGAGTTGTTAACCTCCCCTAAAGTTTATAAAAGCCGGTCTTAAAAAGATCTAAAAATGAACACAGAACCAGGAAAAATAAGCATTTAGCTCCTTGCCGGCTAGGGCTCTCTGAATTGCATGTGACACAAAATGTGGCACAGAGGAGGGCACCACACATTTTGGAGTGAAAAAAATCAACAAATCAATGCACAGGCCCTCACATTGGTCTAATAGTTCCACGGCAGTATCAGCCAACATTTCTTGGGCAGCTTTTAAGGACCAAGCACTTGCCAGTGATTAACTCCTTCTCCGGCGACACTGCAAAGCATACTACTACCCCCCATTTTGCAGACGTGGGAATTGGGCCTTCGAGAGGTTACCCGACTTGCCCAAGGCCACAGAGCTGGCTAAGAGCAGAGTCAGGATTTGACCCCAGGACCACCGGCTCAGAAGTCTACAGTGTCCTGCAGCTGCGTGTGAAGGGAGTACTGGGTGCCCCGCCCAGCCGGACAGACCCGCGACCGGCCACAGGCCACGGCGTGAAGGAAAACCCTATTCCTTCTCCATCTGACCCACCGCTTCGACGGGAAGGTGAAACCATCTGTCCAAACCCCATTCTAACACAGGCTGAAGCAACTGGGCCCAGCTAAGGAGGCTGGAACGTGCTTCAGAGCTACCCAAAAAGCTGCCCACAGGTGGGCCACGGTGGCTAAGTGGCAGAGTTCTCACCTGCCATGCTGGAGACCCGGGTTCAATTCCCAGTGCCTGTCCATGCGGGGGGGGAAAAAAAAAAAAAAGCCTGCCCAGACCTGCCGGAAGATGCCCCAAGGTGGTATGAGGCCATAAGCCATCCCATAACCTCCAACCACACTCTCCGGGGCACGGGGGCCACCTGAGCCCTTGACCATGAACTCAGTGTACTCGCCAACCCACAGACGACCACTGGGGGCAAGCAAAGCGAAGTTAGTCAAGTATCTGATTTAGACTCGTACGACAGGAAAGTGACAATGACAGAATTTGGCAATTTTTACCTCCTAAGCAATGCAGGCTCCACCCCATACCAGATTCCAGATGGATAACGGGTCCCGGCAACCCCTGGCTTTTCTATTCTCCCACTGGCCCCGTGACTCCCGCACACCAGATCCCCGTGGTGGCCGGGAGGTGGCAACTCAGCGCAAAGCAGGTGGCAGCTGTCAGGGCCACACTGGGCAGAGCCGGGCAGGGGGACTAGTGGTTTTGCCAGCTCCCCATGCACAGGAGGGCGTTGTCAACTGCACACCCGGCCCAGACCTCGCAGCAGCGCGGTGCCCGGGTGGGCGTGTGGACAGTCCTGTGATTTGCAAATAAACTAGGTCTACACAGATGAGAGGGCTTTACGTGGACAGGACCTATTTATTCTAATGTGATCGGGACAAAAAGAATGCAGCCCCACCCGTACGTGAGCCATGAGTTGAGAGGCAACCTGTTTGGGAGTGTGGAGACCTCCTGGGTTTGAACAGATGGGACCTTGGGCAGGTGACTTCATCCCTCTGTGCCTCAGTTTCCTCACGTGTTAGATGGGGGAGTAATCGCCCAGTGTAGAACCTCCCTCTAGGGAGTGACATTGACCAGGTCAATACATTTAAAGAGCTTACAGTAGTGCCTGGCATATCAGAAGTGTTCTTTGAGCGATACTTATCATTATATCACAAATCTTATTGCTTACGAAAATGCTAAATATATTTATATTTTAAAATGCTGATATTGTGAGCCCTTGATGGCACACCATGTATAAAATGTTTGTAGATCAAGAATGTTTATAGGCTTGTTAAAGTTTGACAATAAAAATATTTATGAAAAAAAATGGTTCAAATATATGTATATGCGTGCATGTGTGTATATACCTAATGTAAATGTACGTGTGTGTGTGTGTGTGTGTGTGTGCGTATAATATAAAGACCAGCACGGAATGAGGGGTGTGGGAAACCCAGGAAAGCGGTGTGTAAATGATTGCTATTTGGGAAACGCTGAAAACACTGGCTGATTTCACCAGTCTACCTTCCTGCTGGCTCCCAGAGGAGAGCTGCCCCCTGTGCCGCAGTCTCAGCAGGCTTCTCACCTGCTCCACACCCTGGTGAAGCTCTATGCCCCAGGGGCCTCCACCGAACACAACCAGCCTCTCCAGGTGGCCTCTGCTTGGAGGCACGCAGGCGTGGGGAAAGAGGATGCTCATTGTTCTCCACCGAGTCCCCAGCTTCTCTCTGCTCCACTTTGACCCAACTTATCTCTCCTCCCTCCTACAGGAACCTGGCAGGGGGGCGAGGGGCGCTAGACAATGGGCATGACTTGACTCGTCTGACTTTGGACGAGATTGGTCTGACTTTGGCAAGAGATTGGTAGAAACTTCAGCCCCCTTCCCACTCTCTGCCCACACCTCTGCCCTGAGAAAGCAGACTCAAGCGCCCAGATCCCATAGGATACTAGGCTGAAGGGTTAGCACACCCTGCACATAGTCATAAAAAAATCCATCTGCCCACAAACCTGCTACTCAGGTCTGCCCATTCTATCCTCCTTCGGAATCTTATCAGAACCTTAGAGAGGCAGCCCCAGCAGCACATGCTCCCTTTGTAGACATACAGTGGATCACTCTATTACTGCCTCCAGGGTCTCTGCCGAAATGAACTTCCAAGGGATACTGTTCTGCATGTCAGTACCAAATGTCCTTGGAGGAGAACCAAGATTAACTTGCCTTATCTTGAATTCTGCTTTACAATCAACTGGGTTGTGGCAAGCTTCCACTGCAGGCAGAGAAATTCAAACCGCCCCAGAGTACCTAAGTTCCCAGCCAAATCCTTCTGAGGCCAGGGCAGCCAACGGACCCCCAAACTTTCCCACCCCTGTAGCAGGTAGGGAAGGCTCAGGATTGTTGGGGTCCGTACCACGTGACAAGCACAACCTGGGGCTCCCACTCTCACACCCAGGCTGAGTCCCCTGCACACTGGGTCTCCTTGTGAAAGAGAGACGGGAGAGCCTGACAAGGAGCCTGGTTTTAAGATAGGTGATAGCTTGGCTGATGTCACCCATACCATGTAGAACTGGCAGAGGAAAATGCAAACAGATCCATGGAACAGAAAAGAGGATCCAAACCTGATTCATTCACACATGGAAAGCATTTCATGATTCTAAGGGCTAGTGACTATGGGGGGAAAAAAGGTCTCTTCAATAGATGTTGCTGGCAAAATTGGTTGACCATTGTTGGAGGGAATAAAATTAAATCATACCTCATACTATACACAGAAGGAACGAATTCTAGACAGATTAAAAATCTACTGGTTGGGGGTGCAAGGGTAGGTCAGTGGTGGAATTCCCTCCTGCCAGGTGGGAGACCTGGGTTCAATTCCCAGACCATGCAACTCCCCACCAAAAAAATAAATTTTAAAAAATGTAGTGGTTTAAAAAATTCTGTGAGTCTTAGAGAACAGTATGAGTTAGTAGTTTCATAACCTTAGGGTGGGGAAAGTCTTTCTGTATCTTAAGCAAGCCATGGAAAGCAGAATCCATAAGGGAAATGGTTGACAGAGTTCTTTGCTTTTAGGTTGACCGAGATTTCAAAGTGAGTTTTTAATGACAATTAAGAGAACAATGAGCTCCTGCTGGGGGTGGCCTGAATCGGAGCCCAGAGTTCCCAAACCTCAGCCATTCCTTTATCAATGTCACAATTTTTACCTTTTCAGGCAATATCTGTCTTGTTATGTGCCTGTTTTTCCTTTAAGCTCTACTTTTAATGAAGCTAACTGAGGCATACTTTGCCTGTCATAAAATGCACTTGAGTGTACATCCGTGAGTTTTGACAAATTCAAATCACCCATGTAGCCCTCACCAGCTAACAAGGTTAGAACACCTCCATCCCCTTAAAAAGTGTCCTTGAGCCCCTCTGCAGTTACCCCCTCCCCCCAGCCCCTGACAACCTGTTTGCTGTTGCCACGATTTGCCTTTTCTAAGGTCATGTAAATGCGATCAAAGAATACACGGTTTTTCCAACCTGAGTTTTCTCACTTAACAGAATGCTTACGAAATCCATCCACTTGTGTGCGTACTAATCTTTTGTTCTTTTTCATTACTGAGTAGTACTCCATTGTAAGGATCAATCACAATTTTTCATCTATTCTGAGGATATAGGGGATGCTTCCGATTTTTGGCTATCAGATAAGACTGCTAAGAGCAATTGCATATAAATAAATGTCTAGCGTAGCAGACTTTCACTTCTGCTTTCATTTCTCTTGGGTAGATATCCTTGGTTGGAATTGCTGGGTCAGGTGGCAAATGTGTGTTTCAAACTAAGTTTTAACTTCAATAAGCTCATTCTAAAAGGAAACTTCATGTCACTCCTAACATTGAAAGGCAGCACCGCTTGCAGAAGTAGAAGCTTACCATAATGATAAAAGTAATGAAAATTGAAGTGTATAGGATACTACTGGCCAGTGTAGGCAGACGTCACATCCGTGAAATCTTGTGCATGCCTGAGAGATACTATTGCCTGCCAGAGACTTTGAGCCTTAGTTAGTCCTGTCTAACTTTATCTGTTAAAATAGGAGATTAGCAGGTGCTAGGGGGTGGTTAAAGACGGTCTCTGAAGGAGGGAATGACTGTAATTCAATGCTATTTAATGTCGCATGTCATGTATAATCACAGTATGTGCACCAGAGGGTTCGAAGATGACACAGATTGCTGCTGGGAGTGCCCACCTCTGGTTCCACTCACAACTGCAGTCAAGGAAAAAGTTCTCCTGGCTCCATTCATCTGTTTATTTAACAAAATGTCTGTAGTGCTTACTCATGTAAATGCTTTACAAATATTTGCTCATTTAATAATAGATAGGGTAGAACCGATTTTTTTTTCATTTTTAAACAGTTTTATTCACACATCATACAATCCAGCCCAAGTGTATAGACATGCCTTTGCTACCATACTCTATCTGAAGACATTTCCTTTCCTTCCACACACAATCCATACCCCTTCCCCAATCTCCCCGCCTGCTGACATTTCGTCTTGACACAATGCCATCGTTACATTCAGTGGAAGCATAGTACAATGGTACTGTTGACTATAGACCCTAGTTTGCGTTGATTGCACTTTTTCCCATTTATCATCTATTTTCAACACCCTGCAATGTTGACATTCATTTGTTCTCCCTCATGCAAAAACATATTTTAATTTGTATATTTCATCCCCATCATTGTCACTCTGGGCATCCCTAAATTATATTGTCTCAGTCTTTATCCTCTCTCTTTTCCTCTGGTTTCATACGTGCCCCCAGCCCTTCTCCCTCTATCATACTCACGTTCAGCTTCATTCAATGTACTTATATTATTGGGCTACAATCAGGTAGTATTGTGCTATCCATTTCTGAATTTTTATAATCAGTCCTGTTGCACAATCTGTATTCCTTCAGCACCAATTGCCTAATCTCTGCCCTATTCCTAACTCTTAATAACCTGTGTTCTTAACTGCAATAGAATCGCTTTTTATATAGGAGGTGAGAACACATAAAAAGCACACTTGGTTGTTTCTGATAAGAATAAGCTTTTTGATCCAAGTAATGAACACACGAAACAGTGGACCACTGCTCAAATTGGAAGCTGTGGTCAGAGACTGAGTGTGGTCGCGATGTCTTGATGTTGTGTCCCCATTAACCTAACTCCTCAGGGTCCCGACAGCCTGGTCCTAGCACCTGTGGCCCCCGTGTTGCCCACAGTCTTGAGTCCGGAATCTGAAAGGTGGCTCGGCCCTGCCACGTCCCAGCCGTGCAATCCTAAACAAACAACTTAGCTTCTCAGTTTCCTCACCTGTGAAATGGGAATACAAACAGTACCTGCTCATTGGTTCTGAAGATTAGTTGGAAGACTTACACGAGATAGTGAATGCAAAGTGTTCGGCACCTTGCCTGGGAAAGAGTCTTCAAAGAATGTCAGGTGGTGGTGTTGTCATTCGTTGTTATAACCATAATGCAGACCCCTGGTCTGCAGGGTGCTCTGTGGACAGAGGAGGTTATTGTCAGTCAGACAATCTCTGTGTGTCGATTGCCACTGTGTGCCAGGCCCTCACCGAGCCTCTTGGGATCCAGCAGTGTAAAGAGAACAGACAGGTGCTTGGTCCTCTCCCACCTGAAGCCTGCACTAAATGCAAGAGAGGACATTAACATGAAAACAATAGATAAGATAACTTCAGCTTCCAATAAGTGCAAGGAAGATGGAAAGCTAAAATAATTGGACAGAGAGGATTTAGGTGAGCTAGGCTCGTGGGCAAGGTCTCCCTTAGGAGATAGGAAGTTGAGACCTAAAGGATAATGAGGAGACAGAAGAAGACTTGAAAAGATGGGAGTTAATGAGGAGGAAATGATGGTCAGCTTTCCCAGCTGCAAGATCAGCAGGTGCAAAGGCCCCGAGATCCCTGGGCTTGAGGGGCAGAATAGGCCAGAGGGGAGAGGTAGGTGAGGGCCAGATCAAGCAGGGCCTGGAAGAGAATCCAAGGAGCTTGGGTTTTATTCTGGTTGGAACCGAACTATTTTCTTTAAAGTGTTTTAAGGCAGGGAAAGATGAGATTGGATTTGAATTTCAGAAAGATCACTCTATTTGCAGGTCAGAGGACAACATAAAGGGCAAGAAGCAAAGGAGGGAGCCCAATTTGGAGGCTCTTGTGGGAATCCAAGCAAAAGATGCTTGTGGCTTGCACTGGACTGGTCCCTGAAGAGATGGTGAGAAGTGGTCCCAGAGGAGGTACTTTGAAGGTAGGGATGACGGACTTGCTGCCGGATTAGATGCAGGGTATGAAGGAACAAGAGAAATCGAGAATGAGTCCAGGTTTCTGACCTGAGCAATTGGTGAACAGTGCTGCCGTTCCTACAATGACTAATGATGGAAGGGCAGCAGCCCCTTTGGAGCGTGCTAAATTTGAGGTCTCTGTTAGACAGTTGCTGAGTAGAGAGGGCAGATAGTTAGAGGCAGAGTCTGGAGCGCAGGGGAGAAGTCTGGGCTAGAAATTTAAATTTGAGCTAAAAATCTAATGTGTACAAAAGCTATGACATCACCCAAGGAGAGAGAGGAGGGGTCAGGCTCTAACACTTAGCGGCCAATAGAAGCATACATCTGAGAAATGCAACCTACCCCATTAGCCTCTTGGCTATTGCCCACGCATATTCAATGCTCTGACAAGTGTTGCAGTCAGTAAAGAAGCCTGCTTAGGTTTAATTTAGGGTTTCCCAAAGTTGTTGTCCTGGAAAACTTCTTACATGTGAAACCTATTGACGTGGCATGGAGCACCAAGGGGCTCAAGAACTCTAAGCTGGGTTTTCAAGGATGGAGTGCGAGCAGGGGAATTTAGAGATAAAAGAGCATCAAGGATAGGGTTGGCAAATGTTTTCTGCAAAGGGCAAGATAGTTCATCTCTTCAGCTTTGTGGGCCACACAGTCCCTGCCCTGGCTATTCAGCCCTGCGTGTAGTACAGAAATGACCACTCATGATCTGTAAATGAGTGGGTGGGGTTGTGTTCCAATAAAACTTCATTTCCAAAAACAAGCTTCAAGCCAGATAAGGCCCATGAGCTGTAGTTTGCAGACCCTCAATCTAGGAGAAAGAGCTCTAAAGAAGGCACAAGGCAGAGAGAAGGGAGATCTGGAGAAGATAGAAAGGCATAGCAGAGAGAATGAGGATGCCCACGTGGCTGGGAGAGGGGGCATGCCCCCATGTGGGGCTCTTCTCAACAACCTAGAAGGGGGTCAGGAAGGGCCCAGTGTCCTGTCCTGCAGAAGGAGAAACAGGAACTCAGAGGAGAAGCAACTTCTCCAACTGAGACCCCAGTCTGGGTCGTTTGGGTCCAGCCCCTGGCCCCCAACTGGGCAAATCAACAGTCCACGTGACAAAGAATGAGAAGAGAGTCCCAAGGCCAGAGTCCGCATCCCCCCGTGGATGGAACTTTATCCAGAGGCCACTTTCACCCTTGGTCCTGGCCCAGACTGGAAATTGGATTCAATGACCCTCCTCGTCCATGCCAGTCTGCCAGGCTGAGCCTCCACCTTCCCTTCTCCTCCCTCTCCATTGGACAAAAAGAGAAAGTGTCTCACCAAACAGAGAAGATACATGAATTAACAAATGCCAGGGCCTCCGGTGCCCGTGATACCAAAAAGAGATCCAAGAAAACACTGATATTTATTTATCTTGTGTTTTCTTTCAGATCTCGCAATGTGACGATAACACGTGTCACTGTCAGCCCAGGCCCTGCTGGCTACACCTTGAAACCTACGTGGTGGTTCACAAAATAAATAGCAGTCGCTCTGATGCCAGTGATAAAATGCTAGTGTAAGGAGAGTCTCCTGGGATCCATAATCTGGAATTGTCAGGGGATAAGAATTGTCTGTCTTTTTGATAAAAGATGTCAGCTCCCCTTCTGGGTTTTAAACAGAAAGAAACCCTTCTGATTATGAGACCGGTTGTGTATCAACAAGTCAGCTGAAAGAATCACTGTGTGCAGTGAATGTGCTTTCCTTGCCCATCAATGTCCTTAAAATTTCCTTATCAGAAGAAAATTCAGCCAAATAAGAGTTACAAAAAGTACCCAATTCTAGAGTGCCTTGTTTTTCTCTGAGCAGCTTCATGAAGACTGAAGTTTCCTGATTACTATTCAGTTCAAAACGCCTTCAAAGACTGCTCTAGAATTGGCAAGTTTTTTTTTTTTTCTTTAAGGCTTAGGACTAATTAGCCTCATGAAAGATTGTTTTGTTGTTTGCGGTCTGTGGTTGTTCTATGACTTGTTTTGCCTTGAAAAATGCTGCAATTGCTTTTTTCTTTCTCAATTGAAATTCAACAGGGGGAAAAAAGCCCAATTAGGAATCATCAGTGGACTGCCTCACATATAATAAACACTGAATAAATAAATATTTATTGAATGAGTGAATGAGTGACTGAATACTGAATAGCCTGCCGTCCCAGGACAGACCGAGGATCCAAAATAGGAATTTAAAGAACCGTGAAGAGCTGCTGTCCAAGGCAAGCTAGAGGGGTAGATTTATTAATACTGGTCAAACACAAGTGGACTGCGGGAAACTGAAAGATCCTTCATTCATCCATGAAACAGTCATTGAGAGTCCACTTTGCTCTCGGCTCCCCGCTGAGCAGTCACCTAGAGCTCACCTTTTATTGGGGTAACACAGGCAAAATAAAAGTGCATTAACAAAGGAAAGAACTTAAGGTTTTACTAAGTGCTGCCATCAACAGGCAGTAACCTACTTGGTGAGGGACATCCTGGAGGCCACTCTGAGGAGGTGTCATTTAGACCAAGATTCAAAGTCAGAGAAGGCATCAGTCATCCGAAATTGTGGAATATGAAGCAAAGGCTGTTCCTCATGTGTTCATTTTCCTGTGGCTGCTGTAACAGAGTCCCACAAACTCAGTGGCTTCAAACAACATTAATTTATTTTCTCATGGCTCTGGAAACCAGGCATCCAAAATGAGTATCCTCGGGCCAAAATCAAAATGTCATCAGGCCAAGCTACCTTCTAAAGGCCCTAGGGAGAATCTGTTCCCTGCCTCTTCCACCTGCTGATGGTCACCGGCATTCTTTGGCTTGTGGCTGCGTCACTCCAATATCTGTTTAAGGCAGTCTAGGCTTCCTATCATGGGCCTCAAAATTCTCCCAGCTTCTACCCATTATCCAAGTCTAAAGCCACGGCCACGTCTACATTTTTTTACATATTTGTTACAGCAGCACCCGCTTCCCGTTTCCAGTCAAAAATCTCATGGATTAATGGAGATGTTCGTGGTATAGCCAAGCTCAGCTATCTGCTCAGGGACAGGGTCATTATGGAATGTTCTAGGGGCCACACGGTGTATTCCTTTAGCATCAATTTCTTTTTTAGTTCGACCATTTTGCTTGGAAATGTGTTGTGTCATTCAGTATTTTCCAAAACAAATACAACTCGATATAATTTTATCTTTTCTGGATGGCCCTATGGTCCATCCAGATGAGCTCCTCTTACTGCAGGACAGCTACTGATTTTGTACTTAAAGTTTAGGTTTCCCAAAATTGCTTTGATTATTGACTCTTTTTCTACTTGAGTTTCTCCTAGACTCCATGTGAGAACATACCTCCCGGGGTCTTACTCCCCATGGACCCCTGTGTTGGCAACATCCAGCTCTTGGTCGAAAGTTCTACCACAAAGAGATGAGGCCAGGCCACTGTGATCTTTGCCAAACACAAATGGGCTTGTCGCTATCCTCTTTCCATTTCCGCTGCCCCCATCCCAAGCTGTATGCCTAAAACCATTTAATGATTTCCCATTGCTTTTGTGATAAAAACCAAACACTTACACCGCCTTAAGTTTGTCTACAAGGCCCAGCCAAGTGGCCCTACCAACTTTTCTAGACCCACTCCACACTGCTCTCCAGCTGCCCTGGCCTCTTTAGTCCCTTGTATCTGTCTAGCACCCCCTGTCTGCCACTGGACCTTTGCACATGCAGTTCCTTCTGCCAGAAGTGTCCTTCTCCCTGCTCTCCTTTGTCTGGTGGACTCCTCTCATGCTTGAGGTCTAGCCCTGTGTCACTTTTGGGAGACGCTACCCCTGGCTTGTTGACCAGGTCTTTTTCCCCTGTAGGCCCCAAAGCACTGGGCTGCTCTCTTCTGTAGCTCTCATCACAGATGAACACATTTTTCATTTGTTCATGAGATAATATAACTGTCTAGTTGAATGAGCGAATGAGTGAACGAATAAATGGCCTGCTAAAAATACTAGCAGCATCATTGCCACCGGCAAAAGATGTCCTCCAAGGGCATAGCTTTTTCTACTCTAACAGAAGACAAATCACCTTTGCTTTCAGAAGTCTTTCAGTTTCTAGGGAAAATTGACTCCCACCGCCACGCCAACCCACACATCTGCTCTGATCTAGACAGGCCTAGAGTCCTGTCATTCTTCAAGGAAACGGTCTGACTCTTGCCATCTCATGTCAGCCACAGGATCAGATTCACAGCTTATGACTACGGAGCCAGTCCCCCACCCCTAGCCCCATCCTCAGAACCCACCGTTCACCGGAGCCCAGTGTCCAGCCCTGCGTGTTCCCATTACTCCAATCTCCTGACCACGTCACCTTGTCTTTCCCGAGTGCTTCCGGCTCCACGTAGCTGACAAGATGGGCTCCTCGGGCCAGGCTCAGGAAGGGGGCAGGAGCTAGAAAGCCGCCGCCTCCCAAGAAGAGCAGAGCCGGCTGCCGCAGCTCGCCCTTACCGCAGGAAGGGGTGGACGGTGTGGCCACCGGCTCAGCCTATGGCAGCTCCCTGCAAGCAGTTGTCTCCGGAGTCCAGGAGGGTGAGCCCTGGGCACAGCCAGTCCAGGCCTCAGAACCAGCTCCCACCAGTGGAAAGCGGAGGCTTGCGCCTGTGCCCAGGGCTCTGACCCAGGGCAGCCCTTGGGGGCGGGCGCAGGGTTTCTACTCTTTGGCCCACACCAGCCGCTGTCAATATCTGGGCTCCAGCCCACGACTGGCTGGGTCCCTGCGGCTTTCTGCATTTATTGAACTTCCCAGTGCCTTAGTTTCCTTGTAGAGAAAATGGGCTTGTCTGGTTATTTTTAAACCTATTTCACAGGGTTGATGTGAACACTTAAGAGGTGAGTCAGGACATTTAAGAGGAGAAAGAGGACCAGCCTCAGCATGCAGCCTCCAGGAGGTTAGCTGGTACGTTGTTGGAGCAGGCATGCATCAGAACGGTCAAGGCATACGATGTGGGCAATCCAGTTTTCAGTACATCCTGTGTGTACCACTTTTCAAATAGTGCAATGTTACGAAAGAACCCCCAAGCTGGATGGAAAGGAATGGCAATCTCTTTGGTGTATCAGAACGAATATTTTAGACCCTATGTGGCCTGGGCAGGAGTTGGCAGGGGAGGTGGGGGATCCCCCTTGAAGAGACTGGGGTCCAAGTGACCCCGATATGGAAGCACAGTGTGGGGGCTCACCTGGGTTCTAATCCTGTCACCGCCATTTGTCAGCTTCAACTTTGGCATAGGTCCTGAACCTTCTCTTGCCTTATCTGAAAAATGGGAATAATGATAGCACTTTGTCACAGGACCGCTGTGAAGATTTAATGAGATAACCGACCAAAACTCATTTAGCACGTGGCTCTGCACATAGCAGGTCAGACTGGACAGAATTCAATATGGCATGGCCCAAGGCCCACCCCCAGGAGATGCTGCCCCTGGCTTGTTTACCCGGTGGCTAAAGATGTAGAAAATGTAGGCTGTTTGGCTGGATCTAAGACCTTTATGCCTCTAGTTTTTCTGACAGTTGTTTTTCTTGTGAAAAAACAAGAACCAGAAGAAGATTGGTGAACAGGCGTCGGTGCGCCGTCTGGCTTCAGTATCAACAGGAGTTGATGATATTAGAACAAATCAACACTACAAGCTTTAGACAAAACAGCAGCCTTTGCTTTGCCCCTGTCATGAGGATTCATCATTTTATTGGGGTAGGGAGCTGTCCCTTCTGGACCTTGCACCTGATTCCAGCCAGAGCATATACTACCTGCCCACCCCAGACTGGCCCAGCAGCCATCTATTGTGATGAGAAGCAATTTCATAAATTCAAATGGGGCACATTTCCTACGCAATTTATTTGGCTTAACAAGTTAATCAGAGTGCATGAGCCCTATTTGTCACTCTGTTGTTTTCTTTTGCTGGCTGCTCTAATTGTATAAATATGCCCAGAGGTTTGATGAAACTTCTAACACAGCAAGCAATGCATGGTCCACTTACAGACTGCAAGGTATCTTCCTCCTGAAGCTGGCAGCTCCTGCCCACCCAACCACCTGGCACAATTTGGCTGCTGTCCCTTTGGATTCCGCCCCCCGCCCCCCGCCCCCCTCCCCCTCAGAACCCAAGGTCTGGACTATGACAAACAGGGAGTCGGGGAGGAAGGAAGAAGAAGGGTGCTGCAAAAATGCAGCTGCCTGTGGCTGCTGGTCTCAGTCCAGCAAATCACGTCCTCCCCCAGACCTTCTCTCTCTTTGGGATTACGCAGAGAGGCAAACAGCCAGATGAGCGGGCTTGAGAGCTTGATCCCTCTGAGTGCGCGCCACTTCCGGCGGGTTCTCATCTGAACCACTTTCAGCGCCTGATTTATTAGAAGGCAGGGGGGATGGGGTGAGGCCTTGGGCTGGTCCCAGGAAACCACTAATAAATCGGAGGCGTGTGTCCCCATTGGTGGGGTGCTTTGCACAGGATGGCGGAGAAAGTTTTGCAAACGGAAACGAAAGCGTCTGCATAAAATTCTGGAAGTGAACATTCTCAGGATTTCCTTTTCACTTAGTTTGAATTCCCTCATCTTGGATTTAAACTGTCTGTCTCCTCTCTGTGTTCATGTTAACATGTCAACCTATCAATTGAGTTTTAATAAAAGAGGTGTTTGGTGGGGGGATGAAAACGTTTTCCAAGACAGAAAACTTTTGTCCCCACCCCACCCCCTTCTTTCACACATTTGGTCTCAAGCCACAGATGTTTCCTCTGCCTTATCAGTAGGCTGAAAAGAAATCCAATATCCACCAGCCTTTCAAATTTTCCACTGCCAAAACAGAAGACCACAGGAGGGGAGAGTGGCCTTGTCTAACTCAGGCCCGGGATCCGCTGGCGGGGAAACGGGAAAGGGCCAGGTGCCCCGGGAGAGCTAACATGGCGGGGCCTCCTGTCACCTGGCCTCACCCTGCGCTTCCAGCTGAAATGCATTCAGGTAATAAATGCTCCACCACCTGTTGGGCCAAGCGGCCCTCACATCACCCCGCAGACAGCGGCTCTTCCAGGGCTCACATCACCCCGCAGCCAGCGGCTCTTCCAGGGCTCGGGTGTCAGGCCCCTGCCTCCCTTGCTGGGAATTTCCATTTCCCCCCCCACCCCCGAGATGGTCACTGCATGCAGCCTTGTTCTGGGTAGATTCTTCTCACCAGCTCTGGGAAATGCCCCCTCTGCCCTGACCCCACCCCACCATCCCTGTTGTCGCCCGAGCGCCCTGAGCCCTTTATTTACAATGGTGATCTTAATGCACACAGTTGAGCTGACTTCATGCTCGCTCTTGCCTGGTCACTGGTCTCCCAGGCCTCAGGCAATGTCCCAGCAGGGCCTTGCCTCATTCCAGCCGGTCACTGCGTCCTGTTGCCAAAACCTCTCAAGTGTCTCCAGCGGCCCCTATCTCATCTGCCACAGCTTACGCACTCATCCCTCTCATTAGACTACTGCATGAGCGCATATTTTATTTTAATTGATAGTTACTGTAATAGGTAATAGAAAAAGAAGTTGCTGTTTCGTTTCTAAGAAGGATGTAAAGCTATTGTTTTGAATACATGTATTTAAACACAGAAGGAAGCCCGTTTCCATTTTGAAAGGGTACATAAGAGGGCATTTAGAGCAGCAGAGGTGGTGGTTGTGTGCTGCCTGAGAACGCACAAACCTAGTGCTGCAGTTTCCTAGCTGTGTCACCCTGGGCAGGTCACTTAACCTCTTTGTTCATCCAGGGTTGTGGAGAGGATAAGTGAGTTCGTGTTTAGATTGCCCATTGCCGTATAGTGCTGTTGGATCACCACTGGGGAACTCTAGGCTATGGCAAAGGCTCTTTCCTGCCTCCCAGAGGAATGTTTCTAAAAGCTAATCAGAAAGGTGATCATGTCACTTTCCTGTTGAATGCCCTCCAGTTCCAAAGGATGAAGTGGGAACCTACCTAGTGGCCCAAGGGTCTTCAATGTTCTGTCTCCGACCAATTTCTACAACTCCTCCCTCTGCCATTGTTCGTCTGTACTCAATGAGGCTGTGATGCTAGGCTTGCTATTGCACCCCAAATGTACCTTGTCCTTTCCTGCCTCTGAGCATCTGCCCAGGCTGTGCCCTCGACCAGGCGCGGTTCACTCTCAGCTCGGCCCTTGGGAAAACACCTTCTCATGTTTTGAAGCTTGTTTCGAATATCCATTCCCCAAGAGATCTAACCTTGACACTTCGTCCCCAGACAGAGATAGGCACTTTGAAACTGCATAAAATCACTGAAACTGACTCCACTTAAAATTGAAAATAAAGCCAAAAGTATCCCAAAATATAGTTGCTTTTTTTAATCACAAGCAAAAACTCTTGTTGATGGTGCAAAATGGTTTGATTTGATAATGAAATAATGAAAGGAAAAATTATTTCAGATGCATTTATCTGGTATTCAACACTATTCAGGATGTAATTACAGCTAGGCACTAATTTTGAGAATTAATGAAGAACAGCTCACATTCTTAGTTACATTTCCTATAAAAGCAAGGGAAGAATGGATACAACAATTTTCGCCCCACATTTGAGTTTTGCAACACCATTATTTAAAAAGGTCATTTTGTGAGAATCCATTAATTTTCTCAAGAAATCTAGATAATATTCAACTCAGCCTCATTGGAAGCACTGACGTCATCATCCCTGTTTGTTCTCCTCTTCTTCATTGGCTCCACCAAATCTGCTTTGGACACTGGCCTGGAGAACTATTCCAACCAGCCTTCTAACATCACTTTCATCAGTTTCATGAGACCCCACGTCTTTCGCAAGACTGGGAATTTCAGTTTGCAATCAATTTGAGTCGTACTACCTGTGTGTGATAAGATGTTTACAACATGTGACAATTGCTAAGGAGCTAAGGACACGGTGACTAAGGCAGGGCTTGGAGGAATGTTCTGAGGAATTTTGCTTCCCTCCACACCCTGAGACTGCAGGGCCTCCAACAGTGGACACTCAGATGGCCAGGGCCCCTGTTTTTCTGTTCTATCTCTTATCAACTGTCATTGGGGCTTTGTACCTTGGCGGCGCAGAAAAATCACACAGAGTGAGCCTTCAGTGCCCTTGTATTCCCCTTTCTCCTTCTGCTTACCTCGCCCCTCTCCCTTCCTCCAATCACCCACACAGTCAATTACACACAACCCCTTTCCTCCTTTCTCTCATTTCATTTTCAAACACGTGGTGTGGAGAAAGGTGGTTCTTATTGATAATGGCAGGCAGGAATGACAAACATATTTTAAGTATCCTGCTAAATCTGACCGATTAATAAGGCCACTCCAGAGCATTGAAACAGGAGCCCAGGACCAAGCAATGCCCCATGGGAAAGATCACCCCTGTGCATTATTGAGATCTGCCCCCATCCCAAGTGGGGAGCGGCGGAGAATATGTAATGGGATTTAAACCTGATCCAGGGTGGATTTTAGACACGTGGGTTCCCTCAAAGTTCTCACTGCATGTTGAGCCTCCCTTTTCTCATCCTGTGCAATCACCTAAAAATCACCCGTGGAAGCCCTTCTTCCATACGCCAGGGCTTGGCCCAGTGAAGGAGCATCAGGAAACTGGGAACCTCATACCACAAGTGGGAGCAGGGGTTGCAAAGTTTCTTTCTGAGACCTTAAAGCCAGGTAGGTGGTCATGTATGTCCATAACGCCCCATGACTCTGCTAGGGATGGATTCTCACTTGGCTGTTTCACATCAACTTCTCCCGGATAGGTCAGAAAGACCCGCAGCCCAAGATAACCACCTTTCCAGGCGTGAGGGAAAGCATGAGCTGCATTTCCCACTGAGCTCATATAGGACACAGAGCCTCTAGAGCATCCAGAAACAACACGGAAGAGTGTCCACAGGACAAGTCTCTAGTTTGTCTCTGCTCCCTCTTAGTGGAACAGTCCATCCACACACCTACCCACCCACCCACCCACCCATCCACCCATCCACCCACCCACCCATCCATCCATCCATCAGTCCATCCACCCACCCACCCACCCATCCACCCATCAATCCATCCACCCATCCATCCATCCATCAGTCCATCCACCCACCCACCCACCCACCCATCCACCCATCAATCCACCCACCCACCCATCCATCCATCCATCCATCCATCCATCCATCCAGTCAGTGAGTTAATCGATCTGTCAACACTGCTCTTGGCACTGAGGGTCCCAGTGGAGCCCAGCTCCACCTTAGGGGACAGATCTGGGTGTGTCAAATGGACCGCCTAGAAGGAGCAATATCTCTGTGAGGTAATTACATTTATAATGTCACATTTCTGGGGGGGGTTTGCTTTTTAATTTTATTGTAGAGAATTTGGAACTAGCACTAAAGGTGACAGACGATAACAAACTTCTACATATCCTTATATAAATAGTACATTAATGCATTCACTTGGGAAAATAATTCTCAAACAGTTGATAGAAAGGTTGAGATTCCCTTAGCCACCTCCCCCAAACCCACACCCGTTGCCAGAGGTAACTACTACTATTTGTTTGGTGGGTTCCTTTCCTGACTATTTTCTAGAGATTTTCATACACTTATGTAATTATCTAAATTGTATTTAAAGACAATTGTATCTATACATTGTATTCATTTGTCTTTGTTATGTAGTTTTATTTGATTGTTTGTTTATATATTGTTTCTATATAGTTTATTTCATATTGTTTAGATCTTCCTGCACCCTTTCTTTTTTTCGACAGCAGAAAGTCTTGAAGACTTTTCCAAGTGTGTACATAGAATCCTACTCCTTGGCCATGACTGAGAACTCCTGCTGACCAGAGGGGATTGGAGACATGAAATAAATCCAAGGTAGGACACTATTTAAACATTGCCCTAGGAATGGACTTTTAGACTGTTCCAAATGCCTACTAAACAACACTGCAATGAGCATCCTTGTGGGAGCCCAGACCTCAGCTTGGTTCACGTGTGCTTTCCAATCTGCTGGGTCAAGGGCCATGCACACGCACATTTTAAATCTTTGATTTCATAAGGTCTCCCAAACTGTCTTAGACACTCCCACCAGAAAAAGAATTTCCACTTTCCCATACCACACAACACTCGACATTATTAGACTTTTAAAACATTTGCAATTTGATGGGTGAACGAACGTACATACTTTTTATTTCATTTCCCCAATAACTGGTGGGTCTGAGTTTTCTTTCCTCCTTTATTTGATTCTTTCGGCCATCTTTAACTCTGGCGTTATTGAATAATGATAAGATGGCTTAAGGCAGAGGCGCAAGGCTTGTTGTCGTCACCACTGCCCCCCATCCCCCACCCCCCACCAAGGTTCATTTCATGCCTCCAGTCTGTACGACTTCCGTGGTGACAGAGAAGTCCCTCTGGGTGAGCGCCCCAAGATCTGTGGTTGGGGGTTACAACAGGAACACTGGATGTGGGTCTGTCTTCTGGGAATTGAGGCGATTCCAAGGACATGAGACAGTTCTTAGACCTCTTCATGCAGGGAAGGCTCTTTGGGGAAGAAGCCGGACTGGCTGGGATGCACCACCGGGACTGTCCCAGAGAGAGCAAGTCCAGCGGCTTTGGCACCAGGAGGCGGTTCTCGCCCCGGCCCTCCTGCACCCCTCTGAGGACCCCATGCAGAGCTCTTGGGCCTGCTGACAGCCTGCCCTATTAGGGTCGGGCCCTCCGGGGACCCAGGCTTCCCCAGAGAACTGGCACCAGCCCCAGGAGAGGGCACAGCTGTGAAAGAAGCTAGTGTTATGGGTAATTTTGGCAATTAAGACTCATGTTCAATTAAATGAATGTGCATCATGTTACTTGGGGAGGCCTGCAGCCTGGGGTAGGACCTACAGGAATTAAGCACAGGGAACTCCAAGTTCCAGGCACAACCCCTCCACAAGCCTTCCTGTCCCTTCCCTCTCCCTGCCCGAGTACTTGTAGCAAGGGAGACAATTGACTGTGGTACTCCTTGTCCCCACTCCTGGGGACATCTGTGCGGAGTCTGGCAGAGTGCCTGCCGTGGGTGAACCCCATGGGATCTTTACAACGTCCCTGTAAGTATCCTCCACATTTTAGAGATGAGGAACCTGAGTCCAGGAGGTGAAGAATCTTGCTCAAAACCACACAGCTCAGATGACTCAACCCTGGAGATTCTGAATTAAGATCTACAGCTCTTTCCCCTATACCAGTATTTAAAGGGTTTTGATTTGCTCTATCCATATGTCTGCCATCCCAATATTCACCTAATATTTTTCTTTAAATCATCTCACTAGTAAACACTTAAATTCCTTACTCTAATAGGAATATTCATAAAATCACAGGTTTGAAAAGTAAACTAGGTATGTTTGCTTATATGCCCATCTGACTATGGAATAAAATGTTCATTCTTTGAACCATCTAAAAGGCAGCTTAGGTGCAGCCAGAACACCACGTTCAACCCTTGCCCTGGAATGCCTCCCAGCACCACGTCCCTTCCTTGAGCAGCACATGCCCCGTTTCGGATGCCAGCCCTCTGGGTGGCAGCTGCATGAGAGGGAAGGAGAAGCACTGGGGCCAGGTAGCCAACATCAAATCCTGGCTTTCCAAACACGGCCAGACCTCTTGGTCTCTGTAAGCCTCAGTTTCTCTGTCTAGAAAATGGGGTTCTGGGGCTGGTTGTTGGGATAATTAAGTGAAACCATGCCTGAGACAAACTTGGCACTTTGAGGCTCTCACGAGGTCTGCAGCTGCTGGGAAGGAGGAAGCAGGGTGCTGCCAGGGTCCTGCCTGCAGGACAAAGTTTAAGGACCCGATGGTCTGCAAAGGTCAAGGTCCGCAGCTCCCGGCTCCTTGTCCTCTGGGTTAGCAGAGCACAGGCTCCCAGCAGCACTCCTTCCTGCCGGGACTCGGGGCTCCGCTAGGCTGAACTTCAAGCTTAATCCAAGTGGGCAAAGTAATGACCTCGGATCAACTGGTTGCTTCTCCCCATTTGTCCTCACCCTACCTCCAGCCTGTACAAGGCAGGCCAGACTGGAAGAGAGCAGCAGAGGCCCCTGGGGTCACTCTCCTCCCCCCACAGGCTCTCCTAATCTCCATATCATCACATTTGTGGGCCCGGGGTACTTCAGCCCAAGGAGGCCTCTTCCTCCATAGAAAAAAAAATTAAAACCTATTTTACCACTATTTTTGTCTATAAAGACAAATTGAATCCAGGCTGGATTCTTTATTATATGTCCTTTATTATACATTCACTTTTTTTCTTTCAGGTTTAAAGGAAATTAAAACACTTTCGTGCACCCCTAAAGCATCATGGGCCCTGGGTACCCTGCCGACTGGACCTAAAGCATGAGTCATCAGGGTGCAGAGTATCCGGCCGGTGGTGCCACAGAGAGGGTCCCTGGGGCTGAACCAGGGGGAAGATGTGCCCAACCCACTCTCAGCTACTCCAGGGGAGGCCTGCGATGCCGAAAGAGCCTGGGAGAGGCTTTCCTGACCTGGGCGCTGGAACCAGACCAGAAGCAGGTCACACTCCCCAGGCTGAGGTCCAGGGCCAAGAACCTGAGCCCTGCTTCACCCCAAATGTCAAGGATGCGGCAGCGGTTCAGGAGGAACCATGGAAGGGGGGGGGGGGCTCAGAGGACGCTCCAGTGCTTGGAGAAAACTCCCCCCGCCGCACCCACAGCCAGTCAAGCCTCCCACTCAAGATGTTTATATCCCCCATACTGAATGCCAAATACAACTTAACAGGATAAAACTTTCTAGCTCTGTTTTAGGCAGAGTCGCTGGTTAAAAGTGACAAATCCAACCCAAGCTACTTCTATCCAAAGGGCTTCAGGGTTGTCTCTGAGAAGACAAAGGCAGGACTAGAACTTTTCCTTTGGAAAGGACTGAAAACTGAACTACAGTCATCTTCCTACTGTCCCAGTCTCTACATATTTCATTCTTCTTAAACCCTCTGCCAGCTAGAGTCCTCTGAGCTCTGGTCCAGGGGGCATAACAGGGCCGCCCCATGGCTCCCACGTCAGAATTCCTGTTTCAGATGCCCACAGAACCTCTTGCACTGTCTCCCCATCTTGAATCCCAACCTCCAGTAGAAAGAGAAGCTGACTGGCCCAGCTTGGGCTCTGGGTCCTGCCAGGGAGGCAAGGCACCCAATGGAAGCATCCCTCCTGGGTGTCTTTGCACTGTAGACTGAAGGGCAGTGTCCAGACAAAGTTGGGGAAGGGGCATCACTATAAGTGAGGAGGTCCCCTCGAAAGGTGTATATTCTGTTGAGCCCCTCAGTAGCAGAAGGAATGGAAGCAAGTGGGGGGCAAAAGTGTACCCAGTTTGCTGGTTGAGTCCAACACCAGGCGGGTGGGGACAGCTGCCGTCACTGGTGCTTCCTACAATCCTACAGCCAGAGTGTGATATTTACCCAGCAGCTGCTCCCAGGGGCCACGTCTCAAACATGCAACCAGGCCCTGACCTGACATAGCACCACCGGTGCCTGGACTCAACACACTTTCCAAACTGAGGGTGCCTGCCTGACAAACACCCCTTCTCCCTGGGCCCCTGGGAAGGAGACAGCAGGAGGGAAGAAGATCAGAACTGTGTGAGCCTCCAATACAGAAGGGAAACGGCAGTTCCCATCCGAAGGCTCGGGGCTGGGCAGTGCCTGAGCCTTCAAGCCAAGAAAAGTTGCAGCCAACATACCAGCGTCCCAGACACAGAGCAGATGACACTGCTCTTCTGCCATCTCTCCCAGGGAGCCTGCCAAGTCCCCAGGCCCAGCCAGTGCTGACATTTTAAAGCAAAGTGTGTGTCAACTATATTAAACAATATACCAAGCTGTGGGTTATTAAGTGCAGGGTAAATTGACCACAGCAATTAAATTGAGATTAGGAAGTGATAAAGCCAGGGTCCCAGGCCACGAGCAGCTTCCCTATAACATACGGAGGCCTGACTATTACAAAATGTGAAAACCACATCAGAAACACGGTGGCGTGGCCCTCAAAGGAAACTCTCCCCGGCATTCCAGCCTCTCCTCCCCACCTTTACCTGAATTTTATTCTTTAGACAATCTGACATTCTCAAGGAGACATGGCTTTTATCCAGCATCCAGGAATTATCGGGGTCTGCCAGGTAAGGCTTGGGGGACATGTCTTCAGGGAAACACCTGATCTGTTGTGGCTGGTGATCTCAGCCTCCTCCCAGCCCCTTCCCAGTTTGGATGTTGCACGAACCTGGGGTCCACTCAGAGCCCCAGAGGTAGGGAGAAGTGCTGTTCAGAGCCCACCAGCACCAGGACTCTATAGACACCGGGCAGCTTCAGAGGTGGGGGCCAGCCAGGAAGATCCCAGGTAGGGCCATCTGATCCCACTGGACAGATCACGAGGATGGCAGGAGGATCTCCTGGCACTGAGGAACACGCATCTGAATCCAATATCCACTGCCCTTTGAGTCATTGGCTCAAGCCCTCTTAGCAACAGGCCATGATTCTGCCAACAGCCAGTTGGCCTGTTCCCCAGACCTTTGGCTGGACCCAGATGTCCAGATGCTACTTGGGTTCTGCTCAGGCTTTGGTGTAGAGTGGGGGTGGGGGGGAATGAGTATCCAGTAGAGATTCTTCCTCTAGGTCTGGTCTAATCCCCAAGCCCCAGGAAAGGGCTCCCCATACCCAGGGACTGGCTTGGCTCGAGTTCATTGCCCCAGGAGACTCAGTGGGTTGGGGCTCAGTGGTTGAGGACATAGGATTTGGTATTAAACAGGATGCAATACAAACTCTGGTCTTGCTCTTGTTTCTTATGTGACCTAAGTTTCCTCACCTAGAAACAGCCCAATAACAGAACCTGTCTCTACATTGGACACTTAGATATTTTACAGATGGGAAAAACTTCAACTCACAGAAGGTCTGCTATTCATGGCAGCAGTGGTGGTGGTGGTGGTGGTGGTGGTGGTGGTGGTAGCTTTATTCCAAGAGACCCTGGGGTTGAATTTTGATATTTTCAACAACTTAAGATAAGCTTATATTCTGGGCTCTTGTAGATTTTGCCAAGGGGTTCCTTCCATGCTCCATGGAAGCCCATTGTAATGCAGGCTCTGTGGCTCAGGCTGCCATCAAAGTTGGCTTCCGCCATCAAAGCTGGGTTTCGATATACCTGGTAGGATTCCAGAGATGAGGAACCTGAGTCCAGGAGGTGAAGAATCTTGCTCAAAACCACACAGCTCAGATGACTCAACCCTGGAGATTCTGAATTAAGATCTATAGCTCTTTCCCCTATACCAGTATTTAAAGGGTTTTGATTCGCTCTATCCATATGTCTTTCAGAGCTTCTGGGCTCTCTCTCTGTCTCAGGTCATTTTCAGCAGAAACTACACCTCTTCTGTAGTTCAGGCTCATGCCAGACAGCCCACCCTGGCTACAGCTTCCATTGGGAGAACCTGGCCCCTGGAAACACACATGACCACCTCCCTTTATCCTCCAGGCTGAGGGATAGGGTGATAGCTGCTTCCATCTGCTACGAATCTCTACCTGGACTCACTGTCCTCTGGCTTCTCAGCTCTTCCTCCACCTTTAAGCAATTCCCTGTATTAATTTCCCTCTGTTGAAGAACTTACAAGTTCCTGGCTAGATCCTGAGTGATCCACCCTCCACTCCCTCTGAAGCACTTTTGCTGCATTCACAGAGGACACGTTCCTGGAGAACTTCTCAGCATTCTGACTCTTCCTCAGTAATATGCAAAAACACACAGTAAACTCCATGAAGGGAGGACATGGGATTCTTTCATTAACCCTTGTATCCCCAAAGCCTGGAAGAAGGTAAACACATAGCAGTCCTCCAGTAAACATGCACTAAATGGATAAACTAAATATCTGAAGAAATAGCCCATTGAGAGGAAGCCTTCTCTTAGGGGAAGAGGATTCCACAATCATTGTGGAGTTGGTTGACAGAACAACTGTATCTTTCAATCCCAACTGTCTTTTCATCAGTAGTAATAAAATAGATGGTTTCTAGAGAATTGGTTGGAGAAGAGTCCATCCATGGACAGGTCAAATCTCCACTTGGATTAAGTCAGATGTAGCCCATTGCTAGTCAAGCTGCATGAATTAACGGACTGCATTTTTTAGTCTCAGTCCTAATTGAACATTCTACGCCACTCTTGTTTTTCTTTTTTCCTTTGCTCCTCATGAAATGGGGTGGGGGTAAAATGGGGAGAGATCATCTTGTTTTATTTCACGTATCCTTATAAAATACCAGAAGTCTTTTTCAGTTGGAGGTGGACAGATCAACAACAAAAATGTAGTCTAGAGATGCTGTGGGTTTTGGGGAAAGAGTTTAACCCAGTGCACTGGCCTATTTTGCAAATGTACTCCTGCATCCAAGGGCCACTGACCAAGTTTTTGGAGCATTTTTGGTTCTGAGCTGTCAGGAAGGATGAGGAATCTCTGCTCAAAACTGAGTAGTTTCTATAAATTTTCTGTAATACACAGTCAAAATCAAGCTGTCTGGAGAGCTCATTTAAACAACCTAAGCTTCTGGAGTTCAGAATTGAAATGAGGCCTTGTAGTTCTGCATAGCTTAATGTAACACCCACATATATCTCAGACTATGGTGGGCTGATAATTAAAAAGTATTGGTAGAGTCCCTTAAGGGTCTGAAGAAAAAAAGAAAAACACGGGACAATTAAACTTCCTCATCTAGGAAACCCCAGGTACCCTCTCAGCCAGTGGGGACTCCCAAGAAAACAGGCCAAGCCCTAGATTTTGAGCTTGCCATTATGAAACTTATCTCTGTAGTGGAGAAGTTAAGACTACCTCTAACAAGGCCTAAGTGTTGCTTCCAGGAAACTTCTTTTGTTGCTCAGATGTGGCCTCTCTCTTTCTCTGAAACCCAACTCTGCAAGGAAAATCATTACCCTCCTCCCTACATGGGGCATGACGTACAGGGGTGAAAGTCTCCCTGACAACGTGGGGCATGACTCCTGTGGGTGATTCTGGTCCTGGAACTCTGGGATCAATAATACCTTCCTGACCAAAAGGTGGGGGGGGGGGGGGGGGAAGGGCAATAAAATAAGGCATCAGTGGCTAAGAGAGATGAAAGAGGTTATTCTGGGGGCTACTTTTATGCAAGTTTCAGTTACATAGTGCTAATTGCCATGGTTTGCTAAATCTCAATCAACATCACTCCTGTTAACTCTAAGAACACCTAGGGCTAAAACTGAGACTCTAAAAGTCTCACGCACTGTTTGTTTTCCTGGAACCTATAATTTCTACAGGTTCCTCGGATACATCCTGAAAGCCAGAGGGACCAATCTCTCCAAAATTATCAACTAATTACAGGTCCCTATCCTTTAATGTTGACACCCTTCTTAACAAGAAAAATTCAGAATGGGCATTGCCTAAAGATCCCTAAAGATTGGCAGAAGCATTAAAGGAGAAGAGTTTTAACAGAGAAAATAGGATTTAACAAATGAGTATGACTGCTGAATCACTATATCGATATTTCTTCTAGCCTCCAGTGTTTTGGAGCAGCAAGAAGGAAAAATCTGAAACCGTTACATAATAACCCATAACAAACTCTGAAATCTGTCTCTTAACTACTTGATGTGTACTTTGAAAATGATTGCTTTTCCTTTCTTTTCTTTGTATATGTATTTCATAATAAACACCGTTTAATAAAAAAAAACTGAGTAGGTTCCAAACTATAAAAGTATCAAGCATCAAGAATTATGTATTTGTTTTCCGGGGGAAAACAGTATGTGCCTGCTCCCTCTCAGGCTGCCATAAAAGGGCCCCAGGATCTAACTTCTACCCTAGAACTCAATTTATCTGTCCTGTGACCTCTGCAGCAGGACCTTGCTTTTAGCTCCCAGCCAACTGGAAATCTTCTGATAAGCTAATTCATACCAAAGTGTAAATTGTCTTACAAGAGCTTAATGTGTTCTCATGTTAAGGGGAAATGTGCCATAATCCTGATCTTTTGGGAAGGATTCTAGCCACCAGGGATGGGCTGTAGCCTGGGTGATTTCTTGGAGGGAAGCTTGTCTTCCCGCTGAGGGTCTACTGACTTACCCTTCCAGGTGCCCTGTGCTCACCGTTTAGTCCACAGCAGGACCTAGAGTAAGCAACATCTCCTTCTTGAGCCCCTGGTTTCCCACTTATTTCTTGAATGAGTTGGGGAAAATGGATTCTAGATTTCTAACTCAAAAGCTGATTCTTCAAGTCCAAATTTCTCAGCTCAACACTCAGATCTTTACATACCTAACACTAACCTCAACTTTATTATCAGTTGCTGCCCTATAGAAACCCATCTTCTCCAAGCAGATTATGTTAACAATGCTAACAATAATAATATAAAATCTATCCCGTTCTCCCTCTCCCTCTCTCCCTACTATTGTCTTTAGCCCAAGATCAATCTCCCCATTGCTTGGCTGGAAAAGCCTCGGACAGGGGATCTGGGAGATTCAGCAGAGGCAGCAAGTTGCTTCTCTCTCATGAAAATAAAAATCAAGAAAGCCAAAGCCTTTTAATCTGACCCAGAAAATAAACTTCCTTTCTTCTGGGCTGGAGAAATGGATGCCAAGTTCCACCTCAGGTCTTTAAAAAACAAAACCAAACCAAACATCACTAAGCCTTAAACTCCTCTACGATTCCATTTATAATAAAAACACGGACTTCCCCTCTCCCCTGGTGGGGCGAATTGCTGTGGTTAAAGAAACTGTTTTCATAGTCAGCTAATTACCCCCTTAAAAGATGACTGATGATCTAACTTCCCGCCCTCAGCTTGGCCTGAGAGTTCCCCACGCTGGCTCCAGAAGGCCAAATGGAAGAGAACTAGGCATGTGGGGGGCTGAGAAAGGGCAGGGAGGGAGAGAAGCCCCTCTGGACTCCTCCCCCAGAGGCCGGAGCGCAGAAACCAGAGCCCTGGAATGAATAAGTCCTGGCTTCGAACCTGGTTCTGCCAGCTCCTGGCTATATGATGCTGGGCAAGCAATTTCACCTTCTTGCGTCTCCGTTTGCTCATTCATAAAATGGGTACACCAACGGCACCATGAGAAGATGCCCGGAAAGCCCTTAGCACAGGGTTTGGCACAAAGCAAGCACTTAGGAAATGCTAAATTATTCATGTCTTTCCTGCACTCCTTTTCCTTTCTGCTTGGATTATCCAATGCTAAAGGGCCTGACAGGACAGTTGCTGTTTCCCGAATGTTCTTCCCTCGTCATAATCATTGTAATAATCACAGTGAGTATTAACTACCTACCAGCCAGAATGTACTCAGTGGTTTATAGCTGTTATCTCATTTAATCTTAAAAACAACCCCATGCAGCAAGTCCTATTATCATCCCCATTTTACAGAAGAAGCGATTGAGGCTCAGAAAGTTAACTCATCTAGAAAGTGTGACGGTAGAATTAAAACTCAGTCTTTTGACTCCAAAGCCCACCAGCTTCTAACTGGGGATTCCATAAAGTCAGAGGAGTTAAACTAGGGGAAGAAGGCTGGGGCTTTGCAGAGAAAATCCAAGGCTTTCTGTTCCCACGTCCTGGGCTGAACTTGAAGACCAGACCAGGAGGTGGAGGTTCCATTCGCCACCAAGTGCAGGCTGAGGTGGGATGGGAAATGGCAGGTGGCCCTTGCTAAGATGTAATTTGACTCCACTCTGAAGGGGAGATGGCTGCAGTGTTCCAGGGGATCCAGTCAGATGAGGAAAGGAAAGGCAGGAAGGAGATTTTTCCTTTATAAATAGCCAACAATTATTCAGTAGGATGAGCGTTATGAAGGAAACTTGCAAGGGACAGCACTAGACAGCCTCCTTCAGGGAAAGTGCTCTCTGAGGGTAAGTTTTTTTTTTTAATCACATCCTAAAATTTTATTGTTTTGGCTTTCAAATTTTGTTCTTTGATATCCCAGAAATTGATTTTTTATTGTTGCTTATGGTGTCAGATAGGGGTTGTTTCACTTTCCTAGCTGCTAAACCAAATACCCAACAGCCTCCTAATACAGGTCTGCATCAGTAAAACATTTTTTCTGTTTTTACTGAGCCTGTGGGTGTAAGCTGGGCTGGGCACTCACCAGCCCTGCTATCTCCTGGGATTCCCCTTAGCCTCTCTCTCTGGTTTCCTGGATTCTATATCTTCCTCCTTCTGGGTTTACCCCCTCATTTTGCTAAAATAAATCTTTCAGTGGCTACTTTTCATATCTGAAAATTTAGAATTGGCTAAAGTATTTTCTAGGTATGGAGTTCTAAGATTAGAATAGTCTTTTCTCAGGGTTTGAGGGTGATATTCCATTGCCTTATAACTTCCACTGTTGTTGTTGAGAAATCTGATGCCCTTCTTAACCCCAATCCTTTATGTGTAACATGTATTTCTCTGGGAAAACTTCAAGGTAATCTCCTTATCTTCACCATTCTGAAATTTCACTGTGTTGGCCCTTAGTGTTGATCCTTTTTCCTTCGTTGCACTGGTATGCCAGTGGGGTTTTTAATCTGCAGACTTCTGGATAGTTCTCTTGTATTTTTTCTTTGTCAATTTCTTTGTCTCTATTTTCTATGGGCATTCTTCCTAAGCTTCCTGATAGTAAAGTAAAGGACACAGGGATTTATTCTCTCTCTCTTTCTTTCTCTCTCTCTTTTTTTTAATATTTCCTTCCTAATAGCAATCTTTTCATTTTTGTATTTTACCTTCTCAAAGATTTTCTCAACTTTATCTTCCATCTCTTCTATTCCAATGTTTTTTTTTTAATTTTGGCTACTTTACTTCCAGTTCCCAAGGACACTTTCTTGTTCTCTAATTGTTGACTTTTATAGTCATTTTTTTGCAGGTAAAATTTCTTAGCACTCCAATGATATCATAGTTTTGTTTTTTAAATCTCTTCTAGTTTCTGCATTGCCTTTGTTTCCTGAGTTCATTTTGGGAAGAGAGAGGAGGTCCTTGATTTTCCATGTTAGAGACTTTGCTCAAATGTCTGAAGATTGTTGGCGGTCTGTTCATATTTAATAAGGGAAGCTCTGTGCGGGAACACAATTTTCAGTGACTGTTCAGAAGCTACGTTTTGTTTGGGGGGATTCTCAAATATCAGTATCTGTCCATCTTTCATTGGGGGCCATTCATATTCTCCAGAGAAGACTTGTCTGACCTCCTGCAGGGTGGAAGTGGAAAAGAAGGGAGGGGGCTGGTCATGAGGCAAATAGCTGGAGTACAAGGAGCAGGAGAGGGACTCAACCATCCAACATGCTGAATGTTCTGGGTCATGCTGTGATCTTCTTGAAATTCATTGGGAATATACACACAAAAAATAGTTTGGCAAGGGAGATTCATCTGTTTGGTGTCTTGGCTAAAATTTATTCTTGTCTGAAAATGTTAACACTGCTAGATAACATTCTAGGAGGTGGTTTTCAATTCAGATGGCATCTAGGAATTAATTAGATTTCTGCTACATTCTCCCCATGCAACTTTCCTGGAGGGATGAATAGTGAGAATAAGTATAAGTAAACGCTTGACTTTATTTTTCCTTTACTTTCACATCTTTAAAAAGGTACCAACAGTTTTAATATTTAAGACCCATATCTCATTGTTTTCTGTTATAATTAAGCTTTTCTATCACAAGTCAAAGTTGCCTGTTGTAAATAATGTTGTAAATAAAAGGAGAGTGGGAGGCAGCAAACTTTTTCTGTAAAGGGCCAGCTAGCAAATATTTTTAAACTTTGCAGACCATACAGTCTTTGTTGTACCTACTCAACACTGCTCTTGTAAGGCATTATAGACAATACATAAATGAACAGTCATGGCTATGTTCCAGTGAAACTTTTCTTTATAAAAACAGGTAGCAAGATTTTCCAAATCCCCAAACAAAACCATTCCTGTCAACCCTAAAGAACACCCAGGGCTCTATCTGAGATTCTACACAGGTTCCATGCACCATGACTACTTTCCAGAAGCCTACAACCTCCAGATGGGTTCCTAGGCCAGATTAGCCCAGAAACCCATAGGGACCAGCTTCTCCAAGAATATCAACTAATTCCATCCCCCTACCCCATATTATTGACAGCCCTTTCCAACATGAAAAAATTAGAATGGACAAAGCCCAAATAACCTTAAAGATTGAGAAAGATCAAAGGAGAAGGAGGGGTTATAACAGAGAAGATAAGATTTAACAAATGAGTATGACTGCTGAATCATATTGATATTTCTTTTAGTTTCCAGTGTCTTGGAGCAGCTAGAGAAGGAAAAACCTAAAATTGTAGAATGCAACCTAAACTAAACTCTGAAATCTTGTCTATAACTACTTGTTATAACGTACTTTGAAGCTTATTGGGTTTTTTTATATCTATTTTATATTTCACAATAAATAAAGTTCAAAATAAAACCAAAACAGCTATCACTTCAGTTTGCCAACCCCTAATCTAGAGAATATAGACTAATAAAATGAAGGAAAAAACAACTACCCAGAATCCCACCACCCAAAGTTAACCCATGCTACTATTTGGGTACACATATTTCCAATCCTTTCTCTATGCATATATATTTTATTCTCACAGCAGAGTCATTATATAGACTACCATGTGGATGAACCTTAAAAACACTATGCCACGTGAAAGCAGCAAGGCACAAAAGATCACAAATTGTATGACTCCATTTATATGTAATATCCACAATAGTTAAATCCATAGAGACAGAAAGAAGATGAGTGGTTACGAGGCACTAGGGGAGTTAGAAATAGGTTGTGACTGCTTAATGGGGGCAGAATCTCCTTTGGGGGTGATGAAAATGTTTTGGAACTAGGCAGAAGTGATGGCTGTACAACATTGTGAGTGTACTAAATGCCACTGATTTGTATGCTTTAAAATGGTTAATTTTATGTTAAGCAAATTTTACTTCAATTTAAAAAAGTCAAAATCAGTATCTGTATCTGGTTTTAACCTGTTTTTCCACTTCATCTGAATTGAATAGTCTTAATCTTAATTTAATAATCTTCTATAATATAACTTTCAATAGCTGTAAAATATTCTATAATGTACATACCTGTTCCTCTAATATGAGACCTCTTTTCCATTTTCATGTTTGCTAAAAATAATCAGGGTTGATATGCAGTTGCTTTGCACAGATAACAACCACTCTAGCACTCTACTGGAGGCACTGACTCTGATTATTTGGTGCCCCTGCCATCATTCTATATTTTTAATATCAACCCTATAAACGAGATCAGAATGAATATCATCAGAAATAAATCTGAGTGCAACTAAAAATTATTTACTTAAGATAAATTCCTAGAAAAGGACTTGCTATTTACAAAACATTAACATTTTTTACATTTTTTTGACATGCAGTGTAAAATCCACTTACAGAAGGGCTTAACCAATTTTTAACCTTATCAGCAGAATATGAGAGCATATTTTTCTTCGATGAAGGATTCCCCCCCTCTTTTTTCTTTCTTTGCATTGGCAGGCTCCAAGAATCGAACCCAAGTCTCCAGCATGGCAGATAAGAATTCTGCCACTGCGCCACCATTGCCCCACCCGATGAAGAATTTTTTAATAAGTAAATCTCACAAGTTATTATTACTCCTTAAACTCAGAAGTCATATCCAGGACAAACATAAATCTCTTCTCTTTCTTGGCCGTCATACAGAATAAACCCTAACACCTACCAGGCATTAATCTCCCATTTGTGTTCCCAAAATACTCATCATGAGAGGTATGCTGAGAAAAGAGGGCTCCACTGTCAAATAAATGTGGGAGATGCTAAGGATTGTAGCCCTTTCTTTGACAGTAACAGAGCTCATTAATATAGTAAAAGCCATGAGAAGATCTGCCTTTCACTTACAACCTAGAATTTACCAGAGACGTTGCTTCAAGTAACGTCTCAACCAACTAGTTCTTCAGAAGGAATTTGGAAACTGGCCTACTGTGTGGCCAGAAAGCATTATCCTTTCCTTGCATGACATTATAGCATACTTTTCCAGTAATTCTGCTAATAAACTGCATGGTAAGCATAAGGAAAATGGAAAGAAAAAAAAAGGAATTAAAATTATTAATAATGATAGAACTTCTATACTTCTATAGAGCTAAAAATGAAGACTGCTAATTCTGGAAAGAAGAAGGATGAAGGACATAACTGAGTGGAAAGGGTGCTTACCACCTCCTGAAATATCAAGTAGGCAGCTCACAGAGCTGGGAGGATGTGATTTAACCTTCGAAAGAGGATGACAAAGGTGAAGAACTCATTACCCCATTAAGTTCAAGGAACATTTAGGTTCATTTGTGGGTGTCAGATTCATAATGGATTATTGGAGGAAAGCTAGGAATTTAGGGGAAGAAAACATCTCTGACCTTTTAGAAGCTGACATCACAGAAGGAAATTACCTTGTTCTTCCTTGGAGTTAGCAAGTCCTCACTTTGTCCTTTTCTTAAAGGTCTCCAAAAGGAGCACTTCTCTCACCCCCTAATAACCTACCTCATGCCATCCCCATCATCAGGTGCTGGGAAAGATCTCAGGCCCATCAAAGCCCTTTCCGCCCCCTTTCATACTTGGAGCCGGAAAATAATTTTGAATTTTTACTTCTTTTTTTTATCAATGTAAAAGGAGGGGAAGGCAGGTAGAGTTTAGAGAAGACCCTTAAAATTTGCCTTTACCATTGATTTTCAATATGTTTCCAGGGTAACTTTGAATTTTGGAGCTTTCATCAAAAAATGCTTAGCATTCACACATAAAAAGCAAACTGCCCTCCAAGAGGCCCCTCTGCTGTCAATGATTCCTGCGTAGTATAAATTCTATTAAAAACAGTATTTGTACGGGCTTTTATGTCCTCTCTCCAGAAGCCTCCTTCATATTAGGGCATCCCACAAGATCACCAACACCAAACAGTCCCAAGTTTCTGGGCACCATGACCAAGCAATGAGACAGAGCAGGAGATTTCTCCAAAAGGCAGCAACCCAAGGTCCTCTGCTGAGCTTGGTAGAGAGAAGATGGAGAATGTAGGCAAGCAAATCATTTTTTCAAGTTCGAGTTAGAGAGCATCTTCTCCAATCCATTTCATTTCATATATGAAAGAACTGAATCTAAAGATAGGACTCCAAGCTGCAAAGTTATTGAGTTGTGGGGCTGGGATTAGGGCTCTGGGTCTCCCTCTTCAATAAAGAGCTCTATCCATTTCTTCCTGTTCCCCTATACAGCACTGAGCACTTTCTGCCAATTCTATCAGGGACAGATGATGAACCAGAGGGTCTAGGAAGACTCTTCTTATGGAGATGAAATTCCTGGACCTCAAGTCTATAAAAACAATGGCTACTCCACTCTGGGTTTTAAGACCTCTACCTTGTTTCTGTTAAGAGTTAACCCAACTCTTCCAGAACACTCTCTCCAATTGCCCAGCTGGACCTTTCCAAAAAGGCCCTCCTTAATTATGCAGAAAGCATCTCTTTTGTGAGGTTGCCAAATTTTATTATGAGAACTGCAGCAAAAGTGGGACTTTTGTTTTCCTCGCATCCTGTACTACAGGATGTGTAGATCTTTAGTTTGGTTTTAAATTTCACCATTCTCCATGGGTATTGGCAACGCTGGATTAGTAATGCTAAAAAATTTATCTTTACAACCTATTGTCTTAGGTAAGATTGTATCAACAGCTCCAGATGGACCAATCTCTAAGAATAATTTCACTTCCCCTTATCATTGACAGGAATCACATTTACATATTCTACTGGTGGGTGAGATAATGCAGAGATGATTAATGTGCCTCGATGTACAGATACCTGTAGACTGTTTGATCAATGTCTCCCCATGAAAGTGTCTTTCATTCTGGATGCTCAAAGTCCAAAAAAAACGCTCTGTGATTAATGTAAGTAAATGTTTGGGGTCGGCTGAAGCTGCGGGCTCTGTTCCTGCATCCCCATCACACTAAAGCGAGGTCACAGCAGACTGGATTAGTCATGTGGAGAAAAAGTCTGTGGGGCGCATGTGTGTTTGGGTTTTCAAACGCCCTCTTCAAGGAAGAAGTAGACTCTCCCCTGGAATCTCTCCTTCAGGGACTCTGCAGGGAGAGCAACACACTCCGTGGTTGAATGCAAACATAATTTCCATTTAGAAAACCTATTGGGTCTGATTCTCTGTGTTGCACTAGAGTTGGGATATATTTTTATTTATTTTGCACAATTCTTTCACCAGAAATATCTGGCTTCTTCAAGTTATCCCCTAGAGAGGTCTTGGAACCAGCTGGAATTATAGAACAAAAGGTATGAAGGAGAGTTAGATATTGTACCTTGTTTTCTCAATTCTCCAAACTTGCATAAACATCCTCCGAAATTCCTCTGAAGATGACTCAAAGTTACTTTGCTAGCGCTGGAGCCAGGAGATCAGAGAGGTTAAAGCAGAGGCTTTGAGGTTAGCCTGAACTGACTGCTCCCAGTTCTGACTCAAATCGGTGACCCCAGGGCACGTTTCAAACCTTCTCTGTGCCTCAGTTTACTCATCTGTCCTCCTCGAGGTGATAATGCTAAGACTCATAGGTTTGTTGGAAAGTTTAAATGAGAAAACATTTTTGACATGCTTAATTCAATGCTTGGCACTTAGCAAATTTTCAATAAAAGCCGGCTATTATTTTTCCCAAACAGCTTGTTGCAATGTCTCGAACACGTTTCATGCAAACAATGAGGCTTTCTTCAGGTACTGTCTGGCTAGGTTCTTCCTGCAAGGAGATCTATTTTCCGCTGGAAAATATTTTTAAGGAAATTATATTCAATTCAAGTACATTTACATAATAATATGCATATCTAAAACCTGACTAAGCCAGGCTGCCCCTAGCTGTGGAAGCTGAGGAGACCATATTTAGGAATACAAATTACTCCAGGAATAGGTTTCCGTGCCCTGGGCTGCTCCCAAGGAATGCACATGGGTCACGACTAAATGGCAAAACCAAAAGATAATAAAAGAATCAAGAAATAAAATCTAGAGCCTCATAGAGTGGACAAATCCAGGGGAAAAAAAAAAGGCTTTGGGAAGGACAAGTCCGAGAAGAGAATGTGGGGATTTCCCAGAGGGGAGTGAAGGTTCCGGAATATCATTCGAACCATTCCCTCATACATTCATTCACTCCATTAGCATTTCCTGCACGCCAGGTACTTCTAGGTGTTGGGATAATGCAGAAAACCATCCTGTTCTCATGATGTTTACATTCCTGGAAAACAAACAGACAAGACAAGCAAACAATAATAAGATCATCTTGGCCAGGCATGTGCGCCATGAGGAAATGAAGTCAGTATGGTTTCTCCAGCTCCCAGCAATGACGAGAGGCTCCACAGAGAAGCAGCCCAAAGGCATTTCAGGAGCTTAGATTCTATTCTTCACTTTTTTGTCCCATGGAACTTTGAAAAAAAAACCACGCCCTCATTGGACCTTTCTTCTCTTTGCAATGGGAGACCTGTCATTCCAAGTTCCCAAAAGAATTCTTTCAAAGGCAGGCCTTCCAAACTGTTTCACAATCGAGCCCAACTTCCGCCAACACCCAGCGTGCCTGCTCCGAGAGCCCTGTGCCCGGGGAAGGCATCACCAATCCATCATGAACACTTTACCACGAAGCCCGGAGCCCAGATGTGGCCTCGGCCGCAGCCTGACTCCAGGCAGACCCTCTCAATCAATCAGAGCGGGCATGAGCAGAGCCCTTAGCCTGCGCATGGGACCAGGTACAGCAAGTCTAAGAAGATGGCAGATTTCCTTGCACATTGTCACAGAAAGGAATTTATTGAACTACACAAGAAAGGAACAGACCACTATTTGTCAGCCCCAGCTTGTCCTTCAGGCAGCCGCATCACCTTTCCATGAACATCCTCACCCAACAATGGCAGCCCAGGGCTCCCCACCCTGTAAAGCTGCCGGCCTCTTCCTCAGTAGCACATCAAGACCCACCTCTGAACTTCCACCTCAGAGGCAGCATTGCAGATTGCTCAAAAGCATGGGCTTTAAGTTAGACCCACCTGAGTTTAAACCTGGATTCTACCCCCATGTGCCCTGAACCCCTCTATGCCTTAGTTTCATCAGATGTAACGCGGGGAGGAATGATCCTATTCAATAACAGGGTGAGCGTTAAGTGAGCTGATACCTTCAAGGATCAGCACATAGTTAGCCCTCAATTGGTGTTATCTGGTATACCGTTATTGCTGTCACCCGTTTAGGAAAAGGATACCACCACCTTACCTTGAAGGGTTGTTTGAAAGATGAGACGTGATAACCACAGATGTGGCTGGTGCACATCAGAAACCTGGGAGGCCCTGTCCCCTTCCTGCTGCTGCCATCTCCAGCCCTAGGTAGGCAAAGGAGGGGAAGGGGAGATGCTCGGTTTCAGAAAACAGGAACTAGGAGAGAGGGCAGGGTCAATTCCGTGTAACACATCTGATCCACAGGAGCCTGCTCATACTGCCCACGTTTAAATGTTTCCATCCAACATCAGTTGCGGTTTTCTTTGAATATCTCTTTGCCTTTGAGCCCATCAGGTACAAGAGAGCTACAGTCGGTGTGGCCACTGGGAGGAAAATGCCTATTGCCTGCTAAATAATGCAAAGCATTTGCCCTTTCAGACTGAGAAGGTTTAGAGGAAGGTTTATGTGATTTTGCATTTTTCTCCAATAGAGAGAGAGAGCCAGGAGGGAGGGTTGCAGCAGGGGGACTTGTCTGTAGCAAAAAAAAATATGCATCCAATAAACGGGAAAATTATTTAAATAAGCAATCCTGAGGAAAAAATGCGGAAGCGAATTTTATTCATAAAACAACTGATTTACAGCATTCTAGCTAAGAGCAGCTCTTAACTCAAGCTTGTGAGATCCTATTTATTATTCAGCAAAATATTCAAGATTAATAAAGGTATCTTTAATACTAATATAGCAGCAAGAGCTAATATATGTAAAATAATTATTATGAAAAGTATTATCAATATTTGGGGGGAATAATGTACATGCATAATGAATGAATTTTGCCCCTGGGTTTAGGCTTATATCTTGGCCTGATTTTGCATGGGGGAATTTTGCATTCTAATGAAAGGCAAAATGATCACACATTATAACTGCGAGTTTTTTATCACTGCTCAGAAGGATCCTAAAGCTGTCACCTAAACAGGAAAAATATATATATTCCATATAAGTGTGTGTATGGTGATATTTATCATACTTTAAGTAGTGTAAAAAACACCCAAATACCCAACTGCTTCCAAAATGACAATTATTGGCCCTGAAGAAGTAAATAATTTTTATCCGATGGCCAAATATCACAAAAAACCACCCAAGTTTTGGATAAAGGAAGGTTTTCTTATATTTATTTTTCATTTCAAATATTCCTGAAGCTGAAATCCTCAGGTATTTCTCAAAAGGCATGTGTAAGCTAAATCAAATAAAGAATTATTTGTATTTTCATGAGCCATGGAGGAAGGTCCCAATTTTAACTGAAACTCTTCCCCCACCTCCACCTTCACCCCAAATTTCTGAAGTAAGAAATCAAGGTCTATCCAACAAACATATTTGTACCTGCCATGGGCATCCATCCTATACCGAACCCTGTGGAAATACAAAGAGATAATTAGCAAGTCAGGAGGTGTCCTTTCCTTTCAGAAGCACAGAATCATAAAATAGAATTTGAAACCATTAAAAGGAGATCCCAGTGATTATAATATTATTCCCTCATTTTATAGGTAAGGAACCTGAGGCCTAAGTATGAGGAAAGACTCATTAAAGCAACATTTCCTTACTTCTAAAGCTGGGGATTTTGTCAGGGCAACCGACGAAGCTGCCATGTCCACTGATGATGTCAACCTTTTCCACGTAGAACCCCCTTCTCCGTGACAGAGGGCTGAGTAACCTGGGGGCCAAACTCATCACTCTCAGCCCACACCCCCAGGTGAACAGCAAATCAGCTGACCATTACGTGGGCCCTGCTATGCGTAAGAAATGATGCTGGTTACACTCACAGCCTCTGTTCCTCTTTATTGAAACTTCTCTAGGTCAGATTTCTACATTAAATGGCCCCCCAAGTGAGGCAGGTATGTTCAGCACTGTCTAAAGAAAACAGAAGTTTTCAAAGATTGGCTAGCTCTGGAATTTACGTGTAAAAACTCAGGTTCAAGAGATTTCCTCTTCTTTTATGTTAAATGACTACTCTATAAATTTCACTAACTGCATAAATCAGATGTGACTCCCCCAGCCCCAGGAGTGAGGTCAATGTATCATGAGGTGTGAGAGAACAGTGTGTTCTGTTTGTTTTACCACCTGGCAGGGACACGCAGAGGAGCCTAGGGGGAGGGCTGGCCATAAATGCCTAGGAACCAATCCACAAGGCTACAATTAATCGACCTGAATGGCAAGCTTCCTTGGGTTAAGAACTTGGACTCAAAGAACCAGACAAAGATAGACTCTCTGGAGGAGGCTTCCTGAGCCGGGATGGTGTTGGGTTGGAGGTCTGCTGCCACGACCACTAGCTCATGCTTGGCTTTAAACGTTGTCAATTATTATTATGACTGGAGAGAGTCCTCTATGGACTTTTTCAGTCTTCCTTGTTGGCGTTTGGAGATTTGAGATCCATATAAAATATTTTAATGGACATTTTGTGATATTTGAAATTAGGAAAATTTACTCTCAAGACTCCCAAACTGTTCAAGGGCTTTCCATGAATCCTGTCACCAGGATGCTCACTAAACAGGTATTTAATGAGCATCTACTGTGTGGCAGGTAGGTCTTCTCATGGGGTTTACCAACTGGTGGAGGGGGACAGAAAATAAATTATTAATGTATCAACTGACAATAAGTGCTACGGAGAAAAATAAAGTAGAGAGTGATGGGGGTATTTATCAGATGGGATGATCAGGGACTGTCTCTTTGACATGGTGATGTTTAGTTAGAGACCTGAATGAAGTGAGGGAAAGACCCATACAGATGACAACGTAAGAGCATTCGAAGCAGAAGAAACAACCAGTGCAAAGGCTGGAGGTGGCAGCAAAGTTGACATCTTCAAGGAACATCAGAGAGAGGAGAGTGGCTGGAAGGGAAGGAGTGAGACACGAGATGAGAGCAAAGAGGTAACTGGGGAGGGAGACGGAGGTGTCAGATCCTATAGGGTTTGTAGACCACGAGGAGGATTTGGGCTTTATCTCTGAGTGAGATGGGAAGCACTGAAGAGTGTTCTAGCAGAGGAGTGGCACAATGTGACCTGTGTTTTGAAAGTATCACTTTCTTCTTGGAGAACAGAACATTGGGAAGCAAGGACAGAAGCCAGGGGACCAGTTAGCATACTACTGCAAAAGTCCAAGCCAGAGAATTCAACCACTCTGCTTTAAACTCAACTTGCTCTATGTACTCCACATCAATTTTTCACTAACCAATGGACCCATTTTAAGAAATACACACTCACAGTTCAACCTAGAGCATGATAACTCAGGATAATTTGGAAAAAGACCAGTTCCTGAAAAATCCTGAATATATAAACAAGGATACTGCAGTTCCATTCATTGTATGGCCTCGCCAGGATAAGGGTGCATCCTAGGATTATACCATTCTTTCCAATGTCATGACTTACCTAAGACCAATTGGTTGCCTAGTACTTTCAGCTCCTGGGGAAAAAGTCTGCTCTATGCCTGTTTACCCAGGTGCCAAGCAAATAGTACGGGGGACCTCATCAAACTTAATTAAAGCCAAACTTGACTTCATAGAGAGAAGGGTGAGAGAAAGAGAGCCAGAAAATAAGAGACAGGGTGGGCTGCCCTTCCGTACCCTGTCCCAGCAAATTGGCTTCCGGCCATGGGAGCGTACTGGGAAGAACACCTAGGAGTGATTACTAAGAAAGGATGGCTTGTGGGGGGTGCACTGCCGAGACAGTGAAGAATGGGGCCAAATGGGAAGGAATAGACAAATTAATGATTAAGGAAGATTTTTTTTTTCTTCTAGGAGTCATGTCCAGCCTGGCCTCCCAGATTTGAGCAATCTTTCACTGTCAAGAGAGACTGGGAGATTGATTCAATTAAGATTAGCAGAATCAGAAAAATGGCATGGGTTAGTTTTGATTAGTACTGTCTCCTCTCTCATCTCATGGTGGTGGTGACCCGAGCCCAAGCAGAGTTTAGCTATCTCAGGTCCTGGCAAAGGCAAAGCAGGTTGACGGAGAGAGACTCGTGGAGCTGGCACTGGGCTGGAGAAGTGGCATTTCCCTGTTAATTTCTTCTAAAGCCTCGTCCATTTGTCCTACTTGGGGTGTGACTTTCTTATAATTAGCCACTTCTGAAGGAATTCTAAGGAAGTGGGAAAACTCTGAGATATGGGGGTCAGTGCTAGGTACAATTTCTTGAAGCGAATGAATGTAACTGGAGGTCTCATTAATTCTGCAGCGTTGCCCAGGCCCCTCTCTGATCTGGCAGAAGGGCAGACGGACTCTCCAGGAGAGGCGAGCACGTCTGGAAACAAAGAATACGAGGCACGCTCAGCATCCGCTGGCAAACCACCTCGCAAGGCCTGGGGGAGGTTCGGGGCGAAGAGAAGGGAGGGAATGAATCCCTCACCTCGTTCTGCCATCACACCAAGAGAACAGGCCTCCCCAGTGCCGTCGGATTCCTGCTTGGTGAGTCTTTGCATACAGGAGCAGTCGACAAATGCTCGAAATAAATGTGCCCTGCAATTTATCGCCGCCTCTAAATTCATATTCAGACCCAGTTGCTGGATAAGTTTAATGAAACTGGTACTTTCCACGAGGTCCCTGGTGGCATTAGTTCACATTACAAAATCATTATACATAATTTGACACTATTGTGCATCGTTAGCTTAGAAAAGGAGCTTGTTTTACAGCTCTGGGGACAGAGGTCCCTCCAGATAAGGTAGGGCTTATGAGAGAGGGAGAGAGGAGAGAAGTGCCTCCTTCTGCTTAGTAATGACGACTTTGATGTTTGATGTCACTACTCCCTTTACACTCCTTGAGACAGATAATAGTCCAACGGGGAAAAGAAAAACAGCCAAGTTCCTTTCCTAAAAGGCAACTGTGTACCATGCACTGAGCCCTCCTCTTAAAAGTAAATTAATCTGCATTTTAGAGGCTCCTCCCAACACTACTACACCTGAATTGATATCTTGTTCTGAAACCTCCTCCTTTCAGCGACGTGGCCCACATTGCCACATGTTGTTCCACGCTGTTCCGCGCAGCCCACCCAGGGCTCCTGGCTTTCACCTGCAGTGTGTAAGTGAAGCTTCACCAGTTGTTAGAAATTAAAATACTTCTAAACCAGCTGGCAAGTAGCCTCAGCTCCTGAGGGCCTCTGACCCCTATCTGGACATCCTACCCCTTCCCCCAGTACCCCCAGATATCCCCTTGACCCAGCCTGGCCCTCCAAGGGGCATCCTGGCTATTCTGATGGGTTGGTTCCCATGCCCTATATTAGTTATCAAATACATTCATTATCACCTACTAGTACCCTTACCTATAAAAAGAACGCATCCACTTCCTTCTGGTTAACTTGCAAAGGTGCCTGTTTGAGAATACTAATCAATTCACAGTCATCTGCTTCTATGAAATTTTGGTCATAAACTCCCATCTCTTAACAGCCAGGTGCCCAGGTGTCACCCTTGGCTCCTCCTTCTTCCTTGAACCCCTTGGCCAGTCAGTCACCCAGCCCCTTGGAGCCCCCTCCACCCCCTACCTAACACCTGTCCTTTCTCCTGGACAAATGTGCCCTTGGCTTGAAGAAGCACCCCTCTCACCTGGACTACTCTGAAGACTTCCCTTCCTGCTTCAAGTGTGCTCCCTCCCATCCACTCACCTCCCTGAGTCGACATGACCTTTCTAAATACCTGATCAAATCTGCTTAAAACTCCTCAGTGGCTCTCCATCATCCTCAGGACAAAACCAAACTCTGCATGTGAGGGACCCACAGGATCGTGTTTTGATCATTGAGTGTCTGCATACTCTGTGTCTTATGCCCAAAACAGTCCTTCATAGCCCACCCTCGGGCCAGCCCTTCTGCAGACTCACAATGAGGGAATTCGTTGCCCAAGTCTGGTGTGTTGTCATTATGATCTCTTGGGGCACTCTCAGTGAGGAGCGCTCAGGTCTCTATTGGGAGCCTTGTTCCATTGGGTTAGCTCTTTCTGTTAGCAAATCCATTCTGTGACTGATCTGAAATCCACCTCCCCCAAACCCTCCTTCCTGCTCCTTGTCCCCAGCTCCCCTTCCAGCTTTCCAGATGTTCTTAGTTCCAAGACTGAATTCCTGGGGCCTACAGTGCCTGGCACATTGTAGGTGCTAAGAAAATATTTGTAGAATAAATGAATGAAAGGAATATTTGAGATAGAGCATTAGAGCTGCTCATTTCACAGGTGAACAAACGAGAGTTCAGCCAAAGAAAGGGAATCGCCCAAGGTCACATGCCAAGAGAGCGGACAGGAGAAGCCAGAATCTACAGGTCTTTGTCATTTTGAAAGGACTGGGAGCAAACTGACAAATTCAGTCCATTTTCAGATTATTGGAGTAGGAACTCAATATGTCCTTTCCCCAAAGGTGTCATTGGAATAATGCAAACTTAAGCAAATGGCCATGCCTGGTCTCTCACCCGTTCATTTGCTAGAAGGAGAAGGATGCGAAATGGATGTGGTTGTAAGCAGAGTTGCATTCTGGGCATTCGTAACTTGGACTGGTGTGCAGGAATTCCTGGTTGTCTCACAGAGGGAGACAAATGTGCTCTGGAAAATTCCCAGACGAAAGGAGGGCACCAGGGAAATCTCCCTCTACACAGGTAAATCTGGTATAAGTCAGGAGAGGGGGGTCTAAGGTGGTTTCTCCATATTCCAGAAGCTTCCTGGAGATGAGTCCATGTTGGATGGGACAGGAGTCTCAAATAGAGAGCAGAAAGGGAGGCAGCAGCTGGGGTGACCACAGAGGACCCAAGCCCTCAGGCCCACCAGAGAATGGCTCACCCTAAAATGTCCCTCTCCTCCCCCATCTTTAAGCTCAACCCCTCCAAAGATGGTGGGGGGCTGCTTTCAGAGTCTCAGAGGAAATCCCTCACTCCCCAACCAAAAGAGAGGGAGGGAGGGAGACTCCTGGAAAATCCAAGAAAGAAAGATAGATCTGGGAGAAACAGCTGGACAAAGACAATCTAACTCCAGGCTAAGAGATAGAAAGAGAAAAAAATTTAATGGCTTAAAAACAAAAACAAAAACAAAACTATTGGCTTTAAGTACTCAAAAAGAGAAGCTAAAAATCATTCCAAGAGAGGGAAAGACAGTTTAAGATTACACCTTATTTCTCTCCTTTCTCTCTTTCTCTTTTTCTTTCTTTTACACTCACCTTTTCTGTCAAAGAGTTGACCTCATAAGGACCACAGGATGAGGAGAAGAGTTTTTCAGTTCTTGGCAGGAATGACAAAGTTCCAGAAATAAAGCCTAATCATTAAGAAACTAAAGACACCTGAAATCTACTGAGAGTTTGAGTTTACAACATGAGCTCTAAGTGTCTTACATGGATTTTCCCATTTAATCCTCACAACTCTAGGCAGTGGATGCTCTGGTTATTCCCATCTTACAGGTGAGGACACAAAGGTTTAGAGAAGTTGTCATTTGCCCAGGGTCCCAGAGCTCATCCTGGGTGAAGCCTGAACCTACCCACACGTCCAGCTCTGGATTCTGAGCTCCTCTCTGGGAGTGTGGTCAGAAGGCCCTGCCCCAGGCTGTCCAGGCCCCTCCTCTTAGCTCCAGTGCAATTTAGAACTTCATGGGAATCCTCAGCCATGTCATTGGGGTCCACTCCTCCTGTTCCCACCTACATTCACAGCTCACCTACATCACAGTTCCCACCTACATCCTGCTGTCCTCTCAGGTGGGCAATGGGGTTTGTGGGACCTGTTTTACAGACCAAGATTCTTTAACAATCGAGTGGTACTTCAAAAGGGTTGCTGGTGTATCCTACGCTTCTCTCCCAAAGTTTCCCTACAGGCAGAGGAGAGGGGCTAGGTGGCCCTGGGAGGTCTTGCTTGGGGAGCTGTGCCCCAAACATGCAGAGCAAGCTCCAAATTTCTATAAAGATTCATTTTTAATCTGAAAAACTCATAGGGGTTTTGCATTCTACTGTAGAAGGCAAATGTTTCTAAGAATATAGAGAAATAATCTTCTTAATTATGTGACTTACAATAAAACTGCTGATCTACGAAAATGGGCCTTATGTATCTCCTGGCCTGATGTCTGTCCCAGGGCAAAGAAGGGCCTAGTCTGAGAAGCTCAGAGCTAGTCTGGTGTCCTACCCTATCCCTGCCATTTTTCAGCTGAGAAGACTGAGGTCCAGAGAGGTGAAGTGATTAACTCAGGGCTGCACAGCAAGGCAGGGTCTAGGGCCCATATCTGCTGAAGCCTCACCCTGGATTCCAATCCATATGGGAATCTCAGTGGTTGAGAGCACAGCCATTGAGCAGGCAGCGCTGGACAGGAGTCCCCCACAACAACAGGGGTGTCACTCATCACGTCGTCAATGGAGCCTGCACACCATTGCAGCACCCTTTGGCACTTCAATTAGCAATTCTTACCAAACAGGAGTAATAATAGTATCGACTGTACGTATTTGACATGAGGATAAAGTGAGATACTGCAAATGTAATCATCTCCTTTGTTTAAGAACAGGACACCCCTTCTCTTTGCATGGCTCCTTTCCAAGGCAGGCAATGCTGGAGAAGTCCTTACAATTATACTTTTTATAGTCGTAATAATGTTACCCTGCCCCCATGGGTTTCTGTGAGGGTTAACCAAGGTTAACACCTGTGATGCTCCTAGAACATAGCTTAGCATAAAGTAAGCACTCAGGGCTGGCTCATTATAGCACACTATCTGTATATATACATGTAGATTGTCTCTTTGATTCAATAACTGTTTATATATTTATGGATAATCTTTACCCACCCCCTGCCCCGGGCTTCATTTCATTTGAGTTTTTGCTTCAAGTGAATCTCTTTGTTGTTGATGTTGTTAGTAATATTCTAATTTATTATAAGCATCACATAAGATCTGCTATATGAAAGTATTTATACAATATGAACTTCCATACTATACATTTTTATTTGGTAATGTATAATTGACTTAGAACCAGTTACAGAATTTCTGTTAAACAGTGGGGTATAACCCATGAACATAGGTTATTTAATCATTTAAATAAAGTAACACGATTATCTTAGGTAAGATAAATACTGATTTCTGAAATTGTATCTTATATTTCTATTTCTAGGGGGTCACCATTTCAGGAAATGATGAATACTCTTACTATAGATGTGCAGATGACAAATGAATCTCTTTGTAAAATGAAGGAAGGAGCTCTGGGAAGATAACATCAGGAGATCAGTTTTCTTACCTTGTCACAGGGGAGAAACTTCTTAATCCAAATGGAGCTGATTTTTCCCACTCCCCAACCAGCTCAAGCCCTCTCCTGGAAAGCCTGGCAAAGGCCAGCTCTCAGAGCCCTCTGGCTCCATTCAAAATCCCCCTTTCGGGGGCTTTGGCAGTTTTATGGCCTTTAATGACCCCCTATTGTACCCTGATTACCGATCAGGGCACACGTAATGACCAAGCGGCATCACTTAGCCCTTATTCCAATGACAATGGCCAGAGCGGCCGGCTCGCTGTTTTGACATTAGCAGGGTCACAGAGAAAGTTTTCGGGCAGGTGATTTAAAGAGCCTGGACCAGCCAGCACCCTCAACTCCTCAGTTGCTGGGGCTCGGACAAAAGAATGAACTCTGAACTTTTCCTTTGACGGATGGAGGTCATTAAAACCGTGGTGGGGCCCCTTCAAAGGCAGGTGAAGACCAGGCTGTCCCTCAAAGTGCTAATAAAGAGAGAACAGGCGATTGTGTGGGCTTCGGAGGAGGGGAACTTCTGAGAGATTCACTCAAGTGGTTCAAAGAAATCAATGAGCTGCCCAGGCCGATTGACAGGGGCCAGAAGTGCCGGGGCCATCCCTCCGCCACCCATTGAATGGATGGCTGCCCCAATTGTTCCCAAATGGGGGCCACCACAATAAATGTTTTGGGACCTTTCATAGGTACCCTGGGCTGCGGGCCTCAGACTGGCAAGAGAGTCTCCGAGAAAGCTTCGCTCCAGACTCCCATTTTAAATTCCATCCGTTTTAATAAAGTGCCGAGAGATCTCCAAGCAGCTTAAAATATTAAAGGTTTCTTTTAAACATCTGGAAGATAACATCTAATTACTAGATAGTGCTCTAGGTTATTAATATGTAATCAGAGTTAATCCCACCCAACACAAACAAACAGCAAACAAAAGCACTACCCTGGAAGCATCAACTCCGCAGGACACGGTGCTCTACCGCAAATGAAGAGGCTCCAGCCTAGTCTCCAGACAACAAATGCAGCCCCTCCACAGCCCCCTTTCCCACCGCAGCACAACCAGCTGGGGCCACATGCCGCCCCTCGAGGGGCAAGTCCTGAAATGGTGACCTCCTGGCAGTCGACAGGACAAGTCAGCTCAATAGATTGACTGCAAATGACTTGAGTCGTGGAAGTTCAACCATGAAGGGAAATGAAAGCTTGGGGAATTTCACCTCCTTCTTCTGTTTTTGGTTTTGTTTGGTTGTGTTTTTCAAAAGGTGTTTTTGCCTTTCGCAGAAAGGGTCAGGAATTTTGATCCCAAAGGCCTGCCCGGGAATATAAACGGATTTGGATACGCTGGGTCTTGGGAGAGTGGCGTGCTGTGTGTCTCGGCAGTCTCGCCTGCCCAGCGCATCACACCCAAGTGCACACAGGACGCCAGACTGGGCTCCCCTCTCCAGCCAGGGCAGCGGTGATGAAGGTCACGCGATCGGATGAGAAGGCGCAAAGGGGCAACCACAAAGTCCAGAGGAAGCAGCTGTGGAGACAAATAAATGAAGGTCCCGCCTCCCTGAAATGGACCCACAAGGCAGAGCCACATCCTTTGCTTGTCCAAGGACAAATCATTGTGGGTTCGTGAGCAGTTGGTGGTGTCAGCAAGGCTGGAGGAAAAAGCGATGACTGGAAGCCCCCGCAGGAGCACTGGAAGCTCGCGCCAGCTAGCAGTCCGCTTTAACCCTTCCCTACCTCCTTTTCCAACAATGAAATCATGGCTAAGTCCCATAAAGAAAAGGCTAAGGAGGCCATGAGAAATACCAAGCACGTTCCCTCTCTCCAGATCCTCAAGGAAAGTGGCTTGATTCATTCCAGTGACTCCCTTTTGTGTAACAAGCATCCTTTGAGCATCTGCAAGCACTGCCTTAGGTCTTGGGGTTCTGTGGCTCAGTGAGACAGGCACACCCCCTATCTTCATCGGGAGGATGGAAATCAAACAATTTCTCATTAATGAATATTTTGAGAGATGCTGCAAAAGAGAAATCGAGGATGCTCTGAGAACCTACATCAGAGGGACTGCCTCTGATCTGATGGGTGGGAAAGGCTGTGCTGAGGTTTCCCAGGCTGGGCAGGGCTCCCATGTTAAGTAGAAGTGGTCCAGACAGAGGGGACAGCACATGTCAAATTCCCAGGACCAGAGAGGGATCCTGGGATTTGACCAAGGAGGACAAAATGACCATAAGAGTGTAGCAGAGAACTTCCATCCCAGCCGCCTCGGTTTCCCTGTCTGCATTGTTTAAATGGCACAGTCTGAACAGAGAGGGTGGGTCGCCCCGGGCAGGGGACTGAGGCACAGACCACTGTGGGCTGATATATTTAGGACTTAGTTGCAGGGCCAAGTATAAAAAAATTTTAATTTAATTTAAAACTAGAGAAACAAATTAGGTTGTTTGGCAGGTACAATGCTGACAAGGGTTAAGGACGGAAAGATCCAGAAGGTGAAGATCTGCCCAGTGCCTGGGTCTGCTGAGTTACCCTAAGGCAAACCACTCAGGAGAGCCTCCTGGATGAGTTCGCCACATTCCACCCCCGTGGCCGCTGGAGGAGGACAGCATTATCATGAAACCTCTGTGTCCTGTTACTCAGTTCGGGGATAACCTAGAATGCTTCCCTTTAACCATCTAAGCGAATTTTGTTAATTAAAAGGTAAAAGTATAAAATCCACTAACAACGACCGCTAACAACCGACATTTTCCCACTGTTTACTTTAGCCTCTTCTGATCTTGCCCACAACAGGACGGGGTGCTACTACCATCCTGTGGGTAGGGAACTGAGGCTCCCGGCAAGGAGGCAACTTGTCCCAAAGTTGCGCAGCCTACAAACAGCGGATCTGGAAGTCACGACCAGGTAGCCTGGCCCCAGAATCCTGTCTCTTAACTACCACACCGCTTGACCTTTCTGCTAGGAGTTAGGAAACAAAAGATTCCACTCTATCCGTATCACTCCAAATCCTGCTGTTCATTCCGACCGAGAGCCCGGGGGCGGCCAGGGGAGGTGGGGCACAGCCTCCAGGCCCTGGGACACAGCTTCTGGCATTGGGTACGGGGCCCTCCGCGTCCCACGTGGTCAGGGTGGCTCTGCCTTTTTTTTTTTACAGGAAACATCTCAGTTAAATATGCCAGCGTGTTTAATTGCAGGGGCTCAGGCAACTTGTTTATCTTCCTTAAACACTGCCGGGGTGGCGCTGGTTTGTTATCTAGGGTGTGAAATGGAGGCTGACAACAATTAATACCTCCTCCCGGGCAGCGCGGCGGCGCTCTGACGGGAAGCTGTGTACTTCCGAGCAGGCAGCCGAGGAGGCGGCGGGCGGAGCCGTCACTCAGGATCCAGGGGGGAAAGAGTGACAGCGGCAGCTGACGGCCCCTCCCGCCGCCTCCTGAGAGGCCCCCATGATAAAGCATCCTGCTTTGTGGTGTAATCAACTTGCTATACATGCATTACCTCCTAATGAGCGCCGTGTTTAAACAAGTGTATAGAACACATCTGTCCGGGCCTTGGGACTCGAGGCTGTGTGACCAATTTCAGCATCTGAAAGTTAAATTAATGGTAAAGGGTTTAATTGTGAGTAAACAATACCGCATTAAGGAGCGGTAAACACAGCAGTGGGGGCCCACCGGCCCCGCTCTGGCATCACAGATGCGGCTGCCTCTGAGTGACGGTTAATAGCCCTCCCCGCCTGGACTTTATGACAGTGTCTTGAAGCCTATTTGTCATCAAAATGGCCAGACCCCTTCTCAAACGTAATTTTGGCCCACGGTCCATTCACAGGGCCTGCAGGGTCTGTGCTCCTTGGAAGGAGGGCAGAAATTCCCAAGGCAAGTGGGAAGGGCCTGGAAAAGTTCCAGCATCTACATATCTACATTCAGGCATGGGGTGGGGTGGCAGGGGGGCAGCCGTCCCCCCCACATCCAGGCAAGCAGCATCCGTCCATAGGCGTGAGTCTGCCACAGACTCCAGGCTTAAATGGCAAAGATTCCAAAACCTGGTTTTAAAACACCCTAGGGTGTCTCCCTGAACAAAGGATGCCTCAGAACCAAATTAAGTTCCCTTTAATTAAAGATCATAATATATGCCACAGAACATTCTGTCACGGTAGGGGGAAGGAAGAGACTGTCACATAAAATAAATCGGGTTCCACAACTCACGAAATTAAGAATCACACAGTGAGGGCTCTGGCCTGCCTGAACCGTGACCAGCTATCGTCACTGCCACCCTGGAAAGTGAGTTTGGCCATCAACGTATGAGCCAGAGGTGGTTGTAAAGGAGAGGACAGGATTCTCCCCAAAGGTGTACGTTGAGAGTAAAGCCCTTGGCCTTTGGGGAAGGGGAAGGGCACGGGTCCACTGTGTCTTCCTGACCTCCACCTGAGACTCAGGTTGTAGGACATCACAGGGGACCAGGTCTTAAGAGAAGAAGTTTCCAGAGGCTCAGAAGAGCAAAGGAGTAGGGTCTCCAGAGAGGGCCCTGGCCTCTCCTCCATCCTTCACTGTTCCCACCCGGGAAGGCTGCCAGCAGGTAACTCAGTCAAGCACAGGACAGTGCTTCAAGCACAGAACTGTGTGGTTTCAAAGACAGAATAACCTGGTACCTACATATCCAGCCTCTAGAGTCAGAGTCAATTCCTGTCTTTACCACTTTTACCTTTTTGAGCCTCACTTTCCTCATCTGTGAAATGGGGATAATAGCTGGGTTGTTGAAATGGTTGAATCCGTTAATACTTGTCAAAGGCCAAAAGGCTTTCACAGCGTCTGTCACAGAATAAGTGCTCAATAAATGTTAGGTGCTGTTAAGATGGGATCTCTTGACAAGATCTGATCAAACTGACACTTGGGAACAGCTAAAGGGAAAGCAAGGCCACCTTTGTGTTGGATCACCCTGAGGCACCTGTCTGCTGGGCTAGGAGGTACAGGGAGCAAGGATTTCCGCAGAAGGCAGCTGTCCGCTTCACTCAGTGACTGCGTAGACATGGAAGCCCCTACATGACTTCAACGTGAAGGCCGATGCAGCCCCACCTCTGCCCAGGCATGGGGACTATCCACACACTCCAGGGCTCAGTTCTCACAAGCAGGGTAAGGAAATTCCTGCCCCAGAAAACCAGTTCCAAGTCAAAACCAGCTCTCTATTTCCAAGGCAAGGTTTTAGAGTGAACTTTTTTATAAAGACTCCCCAGGGTGTTGGCTTTTTTTTGTATGTTGCAACTACAGGTAAGCTCCCATTTTTATTTCTGACCGCCCTTTTGCCAATTATTTTTAAACAACTCAGTGTTTTTGTTTTTTATATTTGGGCTGGGCAAATTAGGGTGCCTATGAGAGACCCAAGAATTTCTAAACAGGAGGGGCCCAGTGGTGACAGACTCATTGGAAGAGGGCACTAGGGGACCTCTCTTGATGCTGGGTCTGTGTGACATGCCCACACCTGATTTTTTATTTCTCCCCACCACCACCCGCTCAGTGGCTTTGGAAATGACATATGGCTATGAGGGGAAGCTGAAGCCTCTTCTTCCTTCCTCCAGCCCCACTCCACGACAAACGTCTGGGATGGCTCTCGCTGCCAAACTGCAGAAGGTCTGGTATTTTGAAAAGAGAGACAAGAAATTATTGCCCAGCTTTGCCACAGAGATTGGGTCAGGGAGTTTCATCACCACCAAAATAGCACTGCCATATTTTTGTCGTTGTGGCCTCTTGGCTTTAAAATTATTCCTGGTTTGTCTTGTGCCTCCCGTTGGTACATTTCTGTCCACCAAGCCCATGGAGGATAACCAGCCCAAGATGTCCAACTTGGCACAGAAGAGTCTTTGGTATTTCCAGAAATAGCTGGAACAGCATCCCCTCACCCACCGGGGCCTGCGCCCTCTCCACACCTGCCAGTTCCACCTCATTCATGGGAATAAGTTGGAATTAGTCTGAGTTGGATTTCCAGCAAAAACTTGGAGGCATGCAACATATGTTTACAGCCGCTCAGAAGTGAAAGGAAACCCGGGAACCGTCTCCTTCAGTGATTTTTCAAACTTTCATCTTTGCTCTGAAATTCTAACTTCAAATGAAATCTTTTGTAGAAGCCCAGAGCTGCTCTGACAAGGAGACCTGGATAGCCAGAGCCCAGCAAGCTGACCCAACTGCTGCCCTGAGGCTCCCCAGCACATCTGCAGTGGTTTCTCAGCACAGAACAGTCTGAAAATGACTGCACCTTGTCTGACTCATTTTCCAGTTGAGAAAGCAGAGGCCCTGAGGAGTGCATATACTTGCCAGAAGTAGCACAGCAGTCAGCTGGCAGATATCCCCAAATAACCCTGGCCCCTGGGGCGGGGGAGGGGGGGGAATATGATTGTCCTAAGTATCCTCTCCATCATTCTTTCTGCCCCAATCAAATGTTGGTCTGGCCAATGGACATTCTATATACCTTTAAAAGTGAAATTCACTCTTTTACTTTCTTTCTTTTTTTAAAACAGACTCCAGGTCCAGTCATCCTAAAGAGAAAGGACAAACGTAACCTATTGAACCAGCAGACATTGCTTTCCTCCCTCCCCTGCAACTTTAGTTTGCCTTTAAAGCCCATTTTCACTGTTTATTGATTTTAGTTTTCTACTGGTCTATGAATGACAACTTGAATTAAGACAACACAGGCTGAGAAGCCACTAGGCAGTGCTAAATGGATGCCCTGTGCTTTGTGGCAAAATGCCTCAAGACTGTGCCGCCTCCCGTCCTTGCCCATTCTCTTGGGAAGCTGTGGAACACAGGCCCTGGCCTTGCCACCCGCACTGGGTCCACTTGAGCCTGGACAGATCTCGGAGATGAGAGGTGAGCTGGAGGCCACATCAAAACAGCCCAGCCCTTCCGTGACAGGAGGTGACTTGTTCACTGGAAGGGGGCTGTGTGTGTAAGCACTGGTTCCAGTAGAGGCAAAACACTAGCCCCTCCCTCTACCTCTACTGGACAGAAAAACTGAGCCCAATTTGTGAGGTTCCTCCAGAGTTATTTACTCTTGCAGAGAGAAAACTCACCACATCAGTCCATGGGGAACTCGGTTCTCTTCTTGTTAAAAGCACCTCACCTCGGTCAAAATTCTGATAGAAATGCCCTTTCAGGACACCTTCAAAGTTGCATTGATAGTATTTCCTATTCCTTAATCCATACTAGAAATAAAAAAATTTAACACGAACATTTTAGCCCAGGAATTCTACTTTTACTAATCCATCTTAAGAACACAATCATAATGCATACACAATGCCTCTATCAGGACATTTATCACAGCACAAAGACCAAAGTGGAAACAACTTGAATATCCAGCAAGAGGGGATTGGCAAATAATTTATGGTAAATCTATTTAATTAAATACTAGGCATCCATTTAAAATGATGGTGCCGATTGATATTTATCTATATGGAAAACTAGTTTAACAGTATATGTTGCTAAGTAAACAAGAAAATTGAGAAACAATACACCTAGTCCCATAATTGATAAAACAACAACAAAAATTTTGGAAATCTTTCTACCATTATTTGCATAGAAATAAATGATGCTTGAGATAGGTTCATAAGTTAAAATTTGAGGAGATTTTAATAGACTTTGGGGGTGATTTTTAGGTGTATTATTTTATTAGCAGGTAAAGTTGCATGAGCCAAAAAGATAACCTTGCATAGTGCCCCAAGCTTTCTAAGGTAATAGTTGGAGCTCCCTTTTCTCAAACAGCAATAAGGCAATTCTAATTTTTTTCTAACTTCCCACATGAATAGGAAGCACTACACTAAATAGACTAATTTAGAAAGCCCATTCTTACAGCCACTTTGGGCAGCAGGAAGATGATGAGAGGCTTTGTTTTTGTTTTTTGTTTTCTCTTGACCAAATGGACAGAGAAGACAGAGACCCAGAGAGACAAAAAGAGTCTGACCCAAAGTCAGGCAGTTTACTGGCAACAACTCACACGAAGACAAATCTAACCCACTGTGGATCAGGGATGAAATTGAGAATCTAATGGAATATATAGTCTTCTCTCAGGAAAATTAAAATGCATATAGACACAATTTTGCACATGTTCCAGTAGAGTTATGGACCCTCCATGGTCCTTCCATGGGTTATAATGGGTCAGGAAGTCAGAGGAAGGCTCTACTCAGTGGGGACCAGCGTCCATGTTGGCTTAGCACCAGCCTCCATGTTTGATAAGGGTCTGACTCCAGACCTCACATCTACCGCCATGTTCTAAACTCCTTGAGGAGTTCCTGGAACAAGCCTTGAGCAAGTCATATGAAGGTCAACACAGAAGAGGGGTGAGGGGGAAGCAGTGATCAGAAAGGGTGGCCGGGGGAGTGGGGAAAGAGGTAGTCAAGGGCCCCACCATATCACCTTCTGTTCTAGATAAGGGGGGGGTGCCATCTTGTTACCCCCTGGCTGCCTGGTGGGACTATCTTATGTGTTTTGCAAGGGTGTTAAAGAGAGCAATTAAAGGGTACCACTAGTCAGACCTCACACAGGAGCCTACCAGATTGGAGGCCCTGCCTGTCTGATCCTCTCAGCTGGTAGAGATTGGGGCCAGCAACAAAAGGTGTTAATAGCCTGATGAGGGGCCCATGCTGATAGATGACCCATTATGGTGATCGCTCTTGTGCGAATGGCAAATAGGTTTGATCAATTAGATTTTAATGTAAAGTGGGGCCTGGGGGGGAAAAACAGCAACCAGGAGAGGGAAGACCCTTTGTTACTAATGTGTCTGAAAAAAGCACTTAATTGAGGTCATAATAATATTAGCAGTTCTCATCATCAATAATTCAGCCTTATTTATTACTACCGATAAAGTCCTGTCAGGTGTGGAATGGAGGGGGCTTTTGTTAGAGACTCAATAACGTACAGGGCAGCTCTTCTCTCTCTCTCTCTCTCTCTCTCTCTCTCTCTCAAACACACACATACACACACACACATACACACAGCTACCGGGCTACAGAATATCAAGGTTTCTTTAATTCCCAAAGCACTTTCTAGCTACCCTCTCTGTATGGAGAAACAGAGGGGACCTGAAAGATGTAAGCTAGCAATGATGGTTGAGTTAACCCTTTCCCGTCCTTCTCCACTTCATTAAAAAAATATATTTTCTGTGAAATTGTAACTACTTTTGTTTCAAAAATCTTAAATCTTGGTTTGGTACCCTAAAAAATGGCATGAATTCTGCTTTGTCACATGCTTTTACTCACCTGTGGTTTGTTATCTTTTAAAGCAAAAGAGGGAGAGAGTGTGTGTGTGCATGTGTGCTAAATGAATGTATAATTGTACAATTAAAGATGCTAGTGCCAGTGTTAAAATTTAAAATGTATTAGTCTCATAAAACCGCCTCATTAGTCTCCATGTCTTAAAGGACATACTTGTCCATAATGAGGCGAAGGCAGGAAATGGTGCAGGGTGAGAGCGAGGGGAAGGAGGAGACATTTGAGCTGGCTGCCATTTCATTTTTCAGAAAGGGGGAGGAAAAAACACTTAATAAAGATAATTGGGCTGGTAGTGCCTGCTCCCATCTGGAATCACAGCACAGACAGACCCCAGGGCAGACGATCGGTCATTAACCAGGAAAATAACCTATTTGGAAGGGATCCGTTTGTTTTATAAATGATGCTCCACTTTAGAACAGCTTAACTGCAATAATAATAAAAGTTCCTCGAAAACCCAGCGAAGGGATGGTGCTGAAATATCGATCCCACCTCTGCAGATAATGGTTGGCCTTTGCTTCCGCTCCGCTTGCAGGAAACGGCCTTTGAAGTTTTGCCCTTTTTTTTTTTTTTAAGTATAAATAGAATTTAAACTGCCCTTCGGTGATCAGTGACTATTAGCCGCGTTGGTTAGGAAACACCAAGTCATGGGGTCAGGAGAGGTGGCCCAGGTTGAGGACGGGCGGGGGGAGCCCTCTCTCCCTGCTCGGCCCCGAGCAAAGGGGAAGGGAGGTCAGCTGTGTGCTGGGCAGCATCCGCCAGAGTAAGTGGGAAACGAATCGCTGCAGTGGGGCTGCCCTGGCCTGCAAGGCATCCCAGGGAGGTGGATTTGGAAAAATTAATTCCCCCAGCCCCAGCTCCCCGTTGTGCTCCCTCCACCACACACACACACACACACACACACACGTACTCCCCACCCACCCCCACCACCCCCACTCAGGAGGGCAGAAGCACTCGGAAAAGCTATTCATCAAGGCAGAACTGGAATCATCTAGATCAAGCTAGAGAAGAGCAGCCCAGCGCCTTATCCCACTGCCCTTATGGTGAAGACAAGCGGGTGTAATTACTGTAATTAGAATTAAGGTTTCAGTGGCAAAGCTCCTCGGGTCCACCGATTTCCAGGGAAGGTTGCTTAGCTGCTTAGGAGGAGGGTGTGTGAAAGCAGGGTCTGCTGAGACAAAAGGAACCTGCCTTTTAAGGAAACCAAGGAATCCAAGCTCTGAAGGATCCAAGTCTACCCCAGTGGTTCTTCCCCAGGAGTGACTTTGTCCCCCAGGTGACATCTGGCAGTGTGGGGAGAGGTCTTTGATTTGTCACAACTCAGGGTGGGGGAGATGCTACTGGCATCTAGTGGGTAAAAGCCAGCGATGCTGCTAAACAGCCTACAGGACAGCGTGCGCGCTCGCACACACATATGCACACACACACGCATACACACACACACACACACAAAACCAAGAACTCTCCAGCCCCAAATGTCAACAGGGCCCAGGCTGGGACACTGGTCTACACCGATCATACTTGGCGAGTAAAAGCCTGGCTCTTGTGTTCCCTCGGTCCCCACAATGTCAGTTTCTGCCCTCACCTCCCACGGCCCCTCCACCCTCCCATTTCACCACATGGTACAGTAAGTTCCATAAAAACGCTACCCTTTAGAGCATCTCAGAAATAATGTTCCCGACTGATTTCTTCCTTAAGGTGTCAGTTTGAGCCTGGCAGCTGAAGGGAACGATGAATATCTGTCGATGGCCTGCAGGATCCATGTGTCCTCCAGCTTAGGAAACGGACGTCCTCCAAGGCTCCCCAGAGAGACCTGGGGTCAAGTCTTGAGGTGACCTTGGGCACGTTTTGAACCCAAGTTTGGCCTCAGCACCCAAATCTGTAAAATGGAGATAATAATTGTGCAATTTCATAAGTTTATGAGAAGGAAATGAGAAAACATTTAGCCCAGTACCAGGCCTATGTTACATGCTCAAAAAGGAATGGGGGAGGAGGAGAGTAGGAGTCAACTAATTTGAAGTGCCATGGTGGGCAAGGATTGCTGCCGCCCCAGGACCCCATAGGGGGATGGGCAGCGGCCACCACCCAGCGAGGGACGGCTGTCATTTTCTAGTCATAAAGCATAAAGCTGATGCACAAAGCTCATTAGAATTATCATCCCCATCACCTGCAAAGCTTAAGCATGTCCTGAGCCAAGTACCATTCACCTTTCTCCTTATCTCTCTACCTTGATTCTAGAAAGAGAACAGGCGGGGAGCGGACCTGGGGGTGGCAGGGGAGCAGCCTTACTAAGTATCTTCCCGCACACTCAACTGTTTCTTCTTGACAGTGTTTGACTGTGCTTATTATTTCCAACAAAGCCCTTATCATTTTCAATGTGAATTTCAAATCGCACTGATCCAGCTCGTCTTAGCTAAAGTCAGCTTTATCAACCACAAGAGATGTGGGATTTGAGAGAGATCTGAGTAAATTCACATTGTTTGGATAAACTCATTCGGGGAGCTCAACAAATCAAAGCCGAAATGGATATGTATTCCAAAGAGACTGAGAACTGCTGGGGGCGGGGGGGTAGAAGGAAAAGTTACCATTAACATTTTTATTTCTTTTAAAAAAAAAAAAAAAGGAGTCCCTTTTTAATGAGTGTGTTTGCAACCTCTTTTGGAACCATTACCAGAGCTCCCTAGGACTCCGAGTGAAGTGATGTGAGCTGTGAGATTGTTGACAAGGGAAGCAAGTTGTGGGAGAAAATCAAGTCAGCCAACACCCCCACCCCCACCCTCTGTGGTCAGTGAGACTGCTATCAAATATGGTAATGGGCGGATTTTATGCATTATCCCATAATTTAAGGAACTGTGTGCATCATGTATATTTAAAACTAGTTCTCTGTAGTTTTAATTATCTCAGTCTGCAGGGGCAAAAAGAAAAAAAGCAGGCAGTTCCCTTGCCTGGGACCAAAATGAAAGCACTTTCCTGCTGACAGCTAAGGCGTCTGTCCTAGCTGGTTGAGATTTCCTACAAAATTTGCATTGGAAAGGCAGCTTTAAGGATACTTAAAATATAAAAAAAAGGGGGGGGGGCATTTGCATCTAATTTGCTACACTTGCAGTATTAAAGTTTTATCTGAATAAAGACGCGTCAACTGGATTTATATAGTTAAGCTGATAGCTGGGAAAGTCAACACGAAAAACATCAGCTTAACTCAACAAAGTTGGAGAGCAGCTAATAATATTTGCAGGTTGTTTTTCCCCCCTCCACTAATGACTTTAAAACTGTAGCAAATTATCTTCTTTTTTTACACAAGTCTGGTAATTACACGGTTTTAAAGAAAGGCATCTTTATACAGAGAGTCCCCCCACCGCCCCGTCACCCCCACCGAGACACACCCAAGCACGAGCACCCATGAAAGGAAGGGTGCACGCAGGAGCGGGTGTAACCCCTGGTGTCGCAGTGAATTGCAGTGGCTTTGGACTCAGGTCGAGGTTTGAATCCTGACTCTGCCACTTGCCGGCTGTGTGACCACTCCCCGGTACCTCTTAAGTTTCAGTTTCTTCGGCTGTAAAATGGGAATTGTGGCCACCGCAGTTCAGGTTCGCTACAGTTGTGCATTCTGTGGACCTCAGAAGATGCCCAGGCAGGGAGCCGGTCGGGGCTGAAACCCAGCCCTTTCCAGCCTGATGAGGCAGCGCCATGGTGGGTGGACCACGGCCTCCCGGGAAGGGGCACCTTGCTCTAGATGGCCAGGGTGCTGCGTGCCTGCCAGCCCCAGCCCTCTCCTCTCGGGACAATGTAGGCTGAGCACTGGAGGAGCATCTCACACATAGTAAGTGCTCGATAAACGTTAGCTTGTGGACAGTGATGGAGATGATGATGGTGGTGATGCAATGAGGATGGTGATGCAGCAGTGAAATAACAAGGCCATGCTGCTGACCTGTTTCTTATTGCAGAAGAAAAGCTCCTTCTTGTCCTTCAAGTCAAGGCCAGTCCCATGCAAGAGAAACAAAGCCGGGGTTCCAGTGGGATCCTTTCACAGGTGATTCTCTCTGGTTCCGTCAGGAGCCCTGCAAGGAGGAGGCAGCAGTGACCGCGATGTCTTTTGGATTTGGAATGCCCTTTTGCTCCAACACCCTCTGCTCAGCTGGCTGGAGGACAGTAAATCCTGGGCTTTAGGCTCAACCTCACACAGCTGGAAACAAATTCCTGCACTCTTGAAGGCCCCTTGAAGGCTACCTTTCCTTTTCCCCCTCCCAACTTTGAAGGAAATACCTAGTCAGGAAGGGGGCACAACACCTCTCTGTGTTGGCTTCCCAACCTGGCTGTTCCCTAAGAAGCCCACCCACCTACTGCCCTGAAAGTCAAGCTCCTGAGACCCCAGCTGCCTCTCCAAGAAATTGGCAAGTGAGACATTTCCACCAGGCAGCCCTGTGCTTAGTTCATCCACCTCCATGACTCCTTCAATTTTCTTTCTCACCTCCAAACAAATGTGTCTTCAAATCATGGCTTGCCACTTACCACCTAGGTAAGCTGGGACAAGTCATTTCCCCTCTCTGAGCCTCAGTCTCTTATCTGCAAAAGAAGAGTAGAAAGAATATCCATTTCTCAAGGTTATTGTGGGTTGCAGAGTATGTGGTATGGTGGGAGAGTGTGATGAATAGTAGCTGACAGCAAGTCACAGAGCAGAGGACAGAGCTACCTTGTACCAAGCTCCAGCTAAAGGGGAGCAAGCACCTGCTGTCCAGCCTTGGGCCAGTTGGCCAGAAGTTCTGACTGCAGCTCACTGAGCTAGAAGCACCCATTTCAGGGGCAGACCCTACAGCCACTGCCCAAGTGTGATATCTGTGTTGATAGAAAACAAAGGGCCTCCCACCCACTCACGCTTGCCAAAGTCCACTACCTGGTCTGAGCGTCAACACACCAGCTGAAGGTTTTAGTATCTTAATGGGGAACAAGAAAATGTTAAAAAGCCTTTCCCTTGTGACAGAGCAAGACCCTGGGTCAAGAATGCAGTACTCCCAGCTGGCAGCTTCATCATGGCAAGTGACCAAACAGAAGATTTTGCTAGCTAGAAACAATGAGCAACGTGCTTCCAACATCCTTTGCCCCAATGAGCCCAGTGTCCTGTTAGCACAGAGCAATAAAATTACATCTCAGAACCGAGTCTGGAGCTGTTCCAAAGCAGTGCGCAATGGGAAACAAACCTGACAGGAGCAGGTAATGGAGGACGCAAGTATGCTGGGCATCGCTCAGCGCCATCTTATCCCACCTCCGTCTTAGTTTTGCGGTCCCCACTTCCCTACCCCCACAACAAAGCATATCTAGTAAGAGAATCTAGGCACAGGTGTTTTTTTGGGAGGTGATCCCCGGAACCCTTTGAAGAGCTGGGAAGGTGAGATGAAGAAGGGAAGAAAACCTACAAAGGGCATATTAATGAGCAGTTGCCAGTGGGCAACTGAGGTTCAATCTTTTGGGGAACATTTGGAGAGATTGTGTAGAAAACAACCCAGAACAGTTCCACTGAGGACAAAGGAGCTGGCATCCGTGCCTCATACCTCATTAAATGAGGGTCTTTCTTGGGGCTTTAACCATCTGAACTGTCCTACTGAAGGTCAAGAGAACATTCTCAAGCAGAGAGATGCAAAACCACTGGCAAGCATGGGAATTGACTTCAGGTGACCTTCCAAGTGGACCAAGGGGACCCAACTGGGGCCCTAACAGTGTAGCTATGCAAGGTGCTTGCTATTATTATCCCCATTTTGAAGGTGGGGAAATAGAGACTCAGGGGACTCAAAGTCTCACACATCAGAGTCACACAGGCAGAAAGAAGAAAGCTGGGATTCAAGCCCCGTCACACCTGACTCTAGAGTCGGCTCTCTGACCCAACCAGGCCATACTGCTTGTTCCGTGTGACAGTCTCCAAATTGCAGGGCAGTAAAGAATGATGTAAAATAATAAGTGAATTCTAATGGCATTCAAAAAAGAAAAAGTCCATCAAGATAAAATGACCTGTGTCCCATTTTTAAAAAGACTCTGTAAAACAAGTGTTTGGCACACAAGTGCTCAACAAAGGTTAATTTTTAGTCCTCAAAATTTGAGTCTCTTTGCTAACTAATATGCAAATGAGCTCCGCTTGGAAAAGGCAGCAGCTCGGAAAACTAAGAGCCTGGCACACTCCTTCCGCAGCCTGGACAAATGCAGAAGGGATGCAAGTGCCCTAGATGCCGCTGCAACCCCTGTAGACCCAAGAGCCCAGAAGTCCAGATCCTAGGCCAGGAGAAGATAGGGGAGGCTGCACCCTCGGCCTTTCAAGATCAGACTAGTTGGGAAATGGGGCTTGGGGAGAAAAAGAGACAGATACAAGTCACTCAGAGGAGGGAAATCCCAGCATGGGGACCTTCCCTGGGTGATTCTAGAAGCTTAGTTATGGTGCTAAACTCAAAGAGTCTCCTTTGAAATAGCCTAATAGGTTCAATGTTCTATCAGCCAAGGGTTCTTCACCTTGGATGTTTCGTAAGTATGACTGGTACATTTATAGTATCTGAAGAAGCTCATTTCAGCAAACGTGGCCATCCCTACCTCCCAAAGAAGCCAACAAGACTAATTCTATGTCCAGCCTGAATGCTGGACCCTGGCACTACAGGCATCACCTTTGGCAACTGACCAGTTCGTCTAATAATGTGATTGCTCCACTGGGCCAGATCCCTGGAGTGAACCCTCGGCCATCCTGGACACTGACTTCATCAAGCACATCAGATACCAGTAAGGGCGCTAGAGTCACACAGACCTGGATTCACATCCCAGCTCTCCCAAGTACACGTGGGTGACATCAGACATGTGGTTTATCCTCTGAGTCTCAGTTTCCTCATCTGCAAAATGGAGATAACCTTGGTTACTGATCTCAGGGGACTGTTTCCTGGTTTAAATGAAATTCTACATATGAATTGTTCATTTACCTGGTCTAACATGATGGCAGACTAAATATTTGAGAGAAACTTTCCTGCTACATAACACACATTTACAGAAAAAATGTTGGATAAAATATTTTTTTAAAGAAGTCTTTTTCTTCTTCTTCTTCTTCTTTTTTTTTTTTAATGTGTGGGTGACCTGGTAGGAAAAGTAAGTGAAATCCTTGGAGGTCAGAAACAATGAGAGAGCTCAAAAACAGAGGATAAGGAAGCATGAACTAGTGTTTGCCTGGAGAGCAGCTGCTAACACCTGGTGTACTTAAGCCTTTGTTTTAAATGGTCTCCAATGTGTAAGGAGCAAAGACAAGGTTTGGAATCTAAGCAGGATGAATGTTTAGACTGGGGACTTCTTGCATAAAGCCAGAAAGGTGACACTTTGAGTGAGTGAGGATTTAAAAAAAATCAACCTATATCTCAATAAAGCTATACCCTTCAAAAAGAAACAAACAAACAAACAAATCCTACAGAAGGAAGTCCATGGGAATTTTTTGCCAGTCTTGGCCTTGGCTCTGTGTAGAAGGAAATTTTGTTTAAAATCTCCCCTATGAACTCATAGTCACAAACCAGCCCTATGTTAGGTTTTGAGTCAGAACCCATCTACCATACCAACATGGTCAAAAAAAAAACCCTAAGTCAAATATGTAGTTTAAAGTGGTCCCCATGTTGGTAATTAACCAGGGAACCTGGCAGAAGCAAGTACAAAATTTCTGTAGAATAACGTATGACCAAAGAATTCCTACAGATAAATGGCTAGAGGACAGGAGTTCACAAAGACAAACCACAAGGAAACAAAGCACCATGAGAATAACATTTGCAATGTCTTCAGATGTTTGAATGATCAGAAACAGAGTATAAAATCAGGTATGTTTAGTATGGTTTAACTTCTAAGCTAAACTTTTAGAAATAGATGATACACAGAACCATAAAGATGCATCTTAAAAACATACAATTGAGTAAAAGTAGTCAAACATACATATTCTGTTGTTTCATTCAGGCAAAGTTCCAAAATGGGCAAAACTATGGTGTTGAAAGTTAAAGGAGTGGTTTCCATGGAGAAGAGGGTGAGCGGTGATTGGCAGGGAGCATAAGGAGGGCTTTTCGGGTGCTGGTCATGTTCTATTTGTTCTCGTGGGTTGTGGTTACATAAGTGCATTCACTTTGTAAATATTCATCAGCTTATCAACCTAATAATTCAGCACTTCTCTCTTTGTAAGTGATACCTCAATTTAAAAGAAGAAACAGATTAATTAAATGAATTAAGTACAGCTGAGGAGGAATTAGTGAACTGGATGATAGCTCTGAAGGAATTATTCAGACTGAAGCACAGATTTAAAAAGAGGTGAAAATTTTGGGAAAACGGTTAAAAATATATGGTGAATCAAGTGAAAAGGTCTAACATACCTCTAATCTGATTCCAGAAGGAAGGAATGAGATATTAGAGGAGAGGTGATATTCAAGCAAAAATGTATGAGAACCTTCTGGAATTGATGAACATCAATCCTCAGATTCAAGAATCTCAAGCAGAAAAAATTAAAAAAGAAAAAGTCCATACCTTAGACACATCAGTGGAAGAACGGCAAAGACAAAGAGAAGATCTTAAAAGCATCTCAAAAGAAAGGAGACATTACCTCTTAAGGAACAGCAATGAGAAAAATAGCTGATGTCTCAATAGTAGCATAGTAATGGCACATTGTAAGCATTTAATGAATGGAAGCTGGCATTAGTGTCATTGTAACAGTAATAATTGTCATAGAAGCTCTGCTGTTATTATGTAACCTGGAGTAAGTCATTTAACCTCTCAAAGCCTTAGTTTCTTTGTCTTTAAAATAGAGTTTTGGTAAAGATAAAATGAGGTCAGGTAAGTAAAGCACTTGGCAGAATATCTGGCCCTTGATTAATGTTCAATAATACCATCTACGAGCTCAGCCACATCAAGCCAAAGCAGGAGAAACGATGCTCAGGTTCACTTCAAATTACTCCTATAGGCCACTGCCCTGGGACTCTCATTTAAAAGTCACTACAGCTCTCCAATAGAAAACACTTATCTGGAAAATTCCAGACAAGAGCACACATATGAGGAAGCTCTGAGAAAGAACATTCCATGGAAACCGGTTCCACAGACTTGATCCCAGGCCACTTCCATTACTGGCAACAACACTCCCTACACACCCACACCCTGTATGCCCACTGGATGAAGAAATGTGAATCTAATCCTCTTCCTTACAATTGCATCCTACTTGTCACTTTCCAAAGTGACATAGGGATTAAACTGGGACCTCATTGAAACTTCGTGAAGTGAGCAGAACAGGTGAAAAAAGATTGTAGACTCAAAAGGGTGACTTACCTGATGTACCATACTTATAAATGGCAGGACAGGACTTGAACTCTGGCCTTCCAGCTCACCCAGCTGTCTCTTCTCTGGACTTCTTGAGCCCTCCAAAGCTGTTCTCCCCAGATCTTGGATTAAATGGCTCCTTCTCGTCTTTCAGGTCTCAGCTCAAATGTCCTGTTCTCAGAGAGGCCTTCTGTGAACTCCACCCACCCCCATTTAATTCTCTACAACCTCACCCTTCTCACTTCTAAAATAATACCCTTCATTATTCCTAATTACACATGTATTTGTTGCTTATGTGTTTAATACCCTTTTACCACTGCACCACCCCATGCCTAGCAGAGTGCCTGGCACATGGCCACCATTCAACAAATGTTTGTTGAACAAATAAATGGTGAATTCATTTGTAATGTCATCTCTAATTATGTGATCAGTTATAGCATCACTTTACAGAGGTCAAAAGCTACATGCTACATTATTGCTTACAACCCTTCTCCAGCCCACACTGAGCAACACTCACTAGACTGTTGCTCACTCAATAGCAACACTCACTAGACTAGCAACACTCAATAGCAACACTGTTTTATAAAGGGAACAGTTATTGACCACACTTGTGTGGTCTCTTCTGCCTACTGCTCTTTCTCATGCTAAGCCACTCCTGGGATAGAAGAACTGAGACCATGAAGAATTACAGTATATCCAAACCCCAGAAGCCTTCTCTTGCTTCCATGTAGACATTCAACAAACATTTGCTGGGTACCTACTATGTGTCAGGCACTTGTGCTCGGCTCTGGGGATCTAGGTAGAGACAGCCACTGCCCCTTCAGTGGGCATGGACACAAAACAAGCCATGATGGTAAATGCAATACGGCTGTATACAGGGGACAGCTGGAACATGAGCGTGGCCCACCAGATGACTGTCATTTAAAAAGCTTCCTCCTGCTCATGTGCTTTTGTTTTCTGGCTCTAGGACTTTACCAAGTCCCATCCCATCTCCCGTATCATGGAGGGCACAAGAGGGAGGAGAGAGAGAGAGGAAGGAGGTAGAAATACATTAAAACAAAAACGAGAAAGGGATGAATAAAGCGGTGTAAGGTTGGTCTCACACATTTGTCATTAAGTCAAAGCCAAATAGCAGTGTTTGTGTGAGGTGGAATTATCTCATTCTTTTAGCCTGTGGGTCTCTGTGATCCACCAGTCAAGTATGTGATTGGATTTCGGCTCAACAAAACCTTAAATTACACACCTATTGTGCCTGAGCTAAGCCTAGTTTCACAGCGGTGGAGAAGCTTCTCCCAGTTTCTTTGGCAATGTTCGATCCAGCGCCTGCTCTCATCCACTGGTTGATGAATGAGTAATAGGATTAGAGAGTCTCATTTCCAGACACACTGCAATTGTCATGTTGGGTGCGAGGACAAAGGGTGGGTGATGCATAGGGGTTGCATACTGGAGTTGGCCTGTTCCCCCCGAATGTGGCCACCAGAGCTCAGGAACAGGCTAAGGACATCAGGGAAGACACTGCCAAGTCCTGAGAAGATGCCTGCCTGCACTGACCAGGGGTCTGCCAGGATCAGCAGCTACATTAGCACGCTCACTGGAGGTGTCTACCTCAAGTCCACACACCTGATCCATGAGGTTGGGGAGGGGCATCTTTGGAAGTCTTCCTGCCCAGGATCTACCCCCCCCCCTCTTCTGGATTTAAAACCCACCTTTTCCAGGGGGAAATCCCCACATCCTTATTTTCAGGAAGAGGTTCTGGTGGGACTAACCCTACCTCCAGCTCCGAGGAGGTCATGCAACAAAGCCAGGCCACACAGAACCAGTGACATTCAACTGTAGAACTTTTGACCGAGGCACCAGGCACGTTCTCTGCACAGGGTTGACAAGAGGGCCAGAGCAGTGGGGAAAGGAGAAAGAGACAGTGACTTGGGTAGTGGGACTTGGAAAGGCAGAGGCTTGTTTTCTCTTCTACTAACATCTCGACCTCTAAGAGTGAAGCCACATCTACCCTTTAGATTTTTCAGTAAATAAAAGCCAGGCAATTTCCTTTTTGGCTCAAGATAGCGTGATATAGGTTTTCTGTCCAAATGAGTTCTTGCATATTTTACAAATGAAGAATTGAGGCTAAAAGGGGTCCAACCAAGGTCACCCAGCCAATAAAGGCAGAGCTGGGACTCGAACACAGGCCTTTTTATTCGAAGCTCAAGATTCTTTCCCATAAAATGTCCCTCCCCTCCAGGCCACTGTGGCCCTACTCTGTGGAAGGGCTCGAAGACTGTGAGACCATAGGAGAAGGAAAAAAGCCTGGAATACCTAAGGCACATTTTCAGGAATAGGGTTAAGGGGAGCAAAATAGATTTTCTCTTTCTGTCAAAACTTCTGGCCAAGGTTGACATTCTTCCCTGCTCTGGGGCTAGAGCATGAAAAGGTTTGGAACAATTAATATTTCAAGGGCTTCGAAGACAGATCTGAGTTCAAATTCTGACTCAACTATTTATTCTGGCTGTGTGACTTTGGATAAGTAGCTATCCTCTCTGAACATCAGTTCCCTCGTCCACATGGCTTTCCCCTGAAGATTACAAGGTGGCTACATCTCTAAGTACAGAACCCTCAGATCTGAAGGGCTTCCATTCTCACATCTCTCTCCTTTTTTAAGAGTGTTCAGCCCATCTTTCCCTGCATCTCATTGGCCAGAACTGGATCACATGACCACCTCTAGCTGCAAGGGATGTTGGGAAGGTAGGCATGTGGGAAAGGGGAATGAAGTGGCTAATGACTGGCTTAGCCAATCTGACCTCATCCTCTGGGACTTCACTAACAAGAAGAAGGAAGATGATGGCTGCTGGGGAAACAACCATCAGCATTTGCCAGATTATATAAAGCACTCCAGGCAGAGTCTGGTGCATGAAAAATACTCAGTCATTTGGAACTGTTGTTATTACTCTCAATGTTCTAAGCAAATATCCAGAAAGTGCCTTTTCAGCTTACTTCCCTTCCTCAGTTCAGAGCTTCCAAGAAGGCACAGAGCCCATAAACCTCCAGCTCCATCCCTCCTCCTGCATCTACAGAACCATCCCATGGGAGCAGGCAGTTATCTCATGCCAGCAAGACATCCCAGGGGCTGAATGGCTGTTCTCTTCCTTAATACAGAAAGCAACACTCACAGCAAGGGTCTGCAGAGAGACAGCAGCAAAAGACAACAGAGAAGAGATCTGAATCTGAGTGTTCCATGAAAAGCAGATGTGGGGAGTCAAGTGCAACAGGAGAACAGCCTTAGAGGCCACTAACGTCTTTGTGGGACTGTCACCTCAGGTGGTATTAGCTGGGTTTCACAGCCGGCTGCTCTGACAATGCAAACACTGGCCCCTTCCCACCCCTCCTTCCTCACCAACCTCTTTCCCTTATTTATAAGAAAGGGGACAGCTGCATTTCACCCCCACTCACAAGGAGACTGAGTACATGGCACTGAAGAGAGTTTTTTCCTGGAATAGACAAGGTAGCAGCCCATTTCCTAGTCTCTCCACACTCATCAGGCCCCCGGTGACGAGGACATTCATTCATTCATTCATTCAGTTGGTCATTTATTCAACCAATAGCTTTGAGTGCCTGCTATTGTGTCTGCTTCATGCTGGGTGCTGAGGCATAACCAACAGTGACTCACGCTTCCAAGTAGCTTTCTTAACTTTTGCAGAAGACACATCCCCAGACTTTCCAGGGATATTACTTAGGTAAGCTCCCAATTCCTTCCCCTCAATCTGACTCAGGTCATTCTAGCTGCAAACATGCACCTTGTGTATGTCCCCAACACTCCACTTTGCCTCCTCTGCCCCCGGGATGGCTATAATAAAAAAGAGGGAGAATAACAAGTGTTGGCGAGGATGTGGGCACACCGGAAGCCATGTACATTGGTGTATAGGAATATCAAAGATGGGCCACTTTGGAAACAGTTTGGCAGTCCCTCATAAAGTTAAACCTGAAGTTACCATATGACCCAGTCATTCCACCCCCAAAGGAAGTGAAACATATGTCCACAAAAACACTTTTACCAAATGCAAATAACAGCATTAATTCATAATAGCCAAAAAGTGGAAACAATTCAAATGTCCATTAATTGATGAATGAATGGATAAACAAAAGGTAATATAATACAATGGAATATTTTTCAGCAATAAAAGGGAATGAAGCACTGATATGTGCTACAACACGGCTGACCTTCGAAAACATCATGCTAAGTGAAAAAAGCCAGACACAAGAGGCCACATGTTGTGTAATTCCATTTGTATGAAATGCCCTAAATAAGCAATTCCATAGAGACAGAAAGTAGACTAGTGATAGACAGGGACAGAGAGGAGGGGGAAATGGGGAGTGGTTGCTAAGTGGATATAGGATTTCTTTTGGACTAACGAAAATTCTTTTTTTGTGGGATGGAACTAGATAGTGGTGATGGTCACACAACCTTGTGACTGTACTAAAAACTATTGAATTGTACACTTTAAAAAGATAAATATTATGGGATGTGAATGTATCTCTTAAAAAATAAAAACACCTTCCCCAGCCCTGATGGCCCTAAGAAAACCAGCACTTAGCTGGGAAGCAGCAGCTGACCCTCTTTGCTTCCTGTCTTCCCTGGCATCAGCACAGTCTCTTAAGTCCGCTGAGGTCTGGCACTGCATGACAAAGCCCCTCCCGGCCGCCTGCAGACCCTGACAGCTAGGCTGGGGCGGGGGCCACCCAACACCTCCCCCTACCCTACTCTGCCCTGAACTCACCGCCTGACAAGGGAGCCATGTTGGATACTGGGCATGTCCTTGGCAAGGACACCAGAGTGGCGGTCTCGGTGGCGTCCTGTCACTGACCAACTCGGCCTGACTGTCTGATCCCAGAGGGGGGAGGAGGCCAGTGGAGACGACTTTCGTCATGACCCTTGCCCGCATCAGAGCCATCACACCTGCACGGAAGGCTCGCCCAGGGGGTTAGCATCAGTTCTCTTTCCCTTTTAAATTATTCTAGTGAACCACACTGTAGTTAAAGAAGGGGCCAGGTGGAATTTTCTTTCATGCAGAAAGCCGGGACGGAGACATGGGGGAATCCGCAGCCGGCTCACTTTTCTAGGGACCTGATTAACAAGACCCAGCCTTTTTGGAAGTCACTAAAGGTTTTAAGTAGCATGTTTCCCCCTCCCTGTTAGACACATTGTTTTTACTTTCATTGTCCAGCTCTCAGGAGTCCAGGGAAAAAAATAAAAAACAATTCCTACATTCCCAAAGTTGAGGCGCCTGTGTGCCCCAACACCCCTCTTGCTCCTTCCCCTGCCCAGGGCCCCACCGTCTCCCACTGCTCCACTCCCCAGGTGGTGCGAGGCCCTCCCGCCCCTGCCGAGACTATGAAAACCGGGTGTCGTGGGAAGGGCTGGGTGGGAAGGGCAATTCCAATGACCGCCCAGGTTCCTTGGGTGTGACAATCTCAGAGTCTAAAGAAAGTTCCAGGCGCAATGCAGGCCAGCGCCAGATTGCCAGGGGCTCCTCCTGAGAGGGCACCACGCAGCCAAGGAGGAAGCCCTGGGGTCCAGGGTGGCCCTCAGGCCCAGGGCCACTGTCCCCAAATCAGGTTCAGCCAAAGTAGAGAAAGGACACACCCTGGGAGCAAAGACTCCAGCCCCGCAGAGGGAAGGGGAGGTGCCCTTGGACTTGGCACTTCTTCGCAAGTGGCCACAGAGCACCCAATAGAGGGCGTGGGACTTGCCCATCGCCTGTACCTCCAGCACCCGGGAAAAGCACCCAAGCTGGAGGATCCGGTAGCCTCAAGCCCTCCGCCGACTCCGCCATGAGTTCCTGTAAGACTTGGGCCTTAGCAATGACTCTCTGGCAAGAAGGGGTCTTATCTTGCCCACAGGCACTTTTTACACCCGATTTACTCACCTCTGAGAACAGATGGGAAGATCAAGGAAGGTCACAGATGGGAAGCTCATTCATGTCCCCGAATGTCAAGGAAATCTAGAGAAAGAATATCAAGAAGAAAAAATGCTTTTGTTGAAAAAGGTTTTAAAAAGACAAAAGCAAACCCTTTGCTAACCCAGTCCCTTCTGAAAGTTTATGGCCCTTGGACTTACTCTTTTCTCTGCAGGTTCCAGAAAAAGGTTCGCAGACAAAGCCTACAGTTACCTGGACATTCAACTGAGTTATTCCAATATTAAGACTCGTTCTTTTCTCAAACATGTATTAAGCACCGACTGCATGCCAGGCCCCTAGCCAGCCGCCAGGGAATGGATGAGTCATATGCAGACCCTGACCCCAAGGGGCTCCCAATCCAGCAAGGCAAAGGGGCAGGCATTAAAAAGCTAAATACATCACAGAGGCAGAGGCATGGAATAACATCCCAGGTTTCAGGAGGATGAAACAGTTTGTTTGGAGACACGAATGAGGAAAAGCTTCCAAGAGAAGCGAGAGTATGTTGCTTCTAAGAAGCTGGACTTTGGGAGCCCTGTAAACCTAGGTTTGAACTGCGACTTAGCCACTTAGACAATTTACAACGTCTGGTCGGATGATGTAAGGAAAGCAAGTTTATTCATCTGTAGAACGGTAAAAGAAACAGTGCCCACCTCACAGGGCTTTCGGGAGAGTTAAGTACATAGTGCATGCAGCAGGCTTAGGAAGCTGCTGGAAACACAGTGAGCATTCCCTCAACGGCTCCCAGAGGAGAGATGCCCTGTTGACTCTTAAAAAATGACTCTGGGGCGGGCCGCGGTGGCTCAGCGGGCAAAGTGCTTGCCTACTATGCCGGAGGACCTCGGTTCGATTCCCGGCCCCAGCCCATGTAACAAAAACGGAGAAACAGAATACAATAAAACAAGAAAATGTTTAAAAAATGTTTCCCTTTCTTCCTTCCTTCCTTCCTTCTATCCTTCCTTCCTTCTCTCTGTCTTTCCTTTAGAAAAAAAAAAAAAAAAAAAAAAAAAAAAAAAAAAAAAATGACTCTGCATTCCCCTGTGATTGGGAGGATTAAGGGGGAAGGTGAAAGAATGTAAGAACAGGTGTGGGTGGTCAAGAAAGACCCAGAAGCCTGGTGTCCTTGGACAACCGGGAGTTGTTTAAGATGACTTCCCTTCTGGACCCCAGGATGCCACCCCACCAAGGGTCTGTTTGTCCCGTCCTCACACAAGATGTCACCCAACAGGCTACCCTCACCTAAGAAGTCTCCTCCAGCTAGAGATTGTCGCCCCACTTGAAGGGAAGCCCCTCGTGGGCAGGGACAGCCTCCTTGGCTCCATGTGCCCTTCCGGCCCAGAAAACTGGGCCATACATCTCATTGGACAACTGGATTTAAGAGCTAAACTGGTTCTGCCTGGGCTAAGGCAGCATGTGAGCTGATTACATCTCTACCCCGTAGCCTGCCAGTCTGCCGGGAGCAGGTGGCCTGGAAGCTTCGCAATGTGGTCAAACAAGTGATGGCCCAAGAATGCAACCAGAGCGGTGAGGAGTGCCCCGGGGAGGGCAGGTGGCTGGGCCTCCCTCGCATGCAGAAAAAAGAAAAATGTTCCTCCTCACAACACTCACGGAATGAGAGACTGATTAACTGGTGAATAACTTCCCTGAGTAAATTCTTCTGGGGGATTTCACCATCACCAGCTGGTGCTGCTTGGCAGCTGAAGCAAGGTAATAACCATGTTGAAATGGCACCCACAGCCTTGTAGGAACAGGGCATGACTTGTTACCTCCTCATACTTCCACAGCTTCCACCTCTGCTACCCCAAATCTCTTCCCCAAGCGCCCCCAGGGCGGCTCCTTCAGCTCTACACCAGGCCCCCGCCCCGAAACAGATGGCACCAAGACAAGTGCCCACTGCCTCCTAAGGCCACACCCCAGCTCCTCTTCCGGGAACCTCTCCCACTCTCTATTCCACCCAGGTGTTCTTGGACATGTTGTTAAAATCTGTTGAATAAATTACCATCTCTACATGACCTGACAATAGCCACTGATAATCCAGGGCTATTAGAAAGCTTGTTTACAACTCCTATAATTCTAGGTTGTGCAAAACCCAACAAGTTAAGAAAGGTGTCAGCCTTCCCTCTGTCAATGGCATAACATGGATTCGTAAATTATATGTAATTGATCCAGAGACGTTGCAGACATTTGAAAAACAGAAGATGTGCCTCCTCCCGCCCAACTCTGCCTTCCGGGAATTTAACCCCAAGGAAATTACAGGAATGTGGGCGCGCACACACACACACACACACACACACACACACAAAAGTTAGTACAGGTCTGTTCATAGCAGTGCTGTTTATAATAACAAAATGTTTAGAAACAACCTACATGTGCAACAATAAGGAATTAGCTAATCAAACCTTGGAACATGTACAGGATGAGATACTAAATAGCCATTTAAAATAATAAGAGATTGCCCAGTGACCTGGGGAAAATGTTAATGATCTGTGATTGCATGGGGAGAAAACGTAGGTTACGAAGAAATAGCTCAAGTAAATTCCATTAAAATATTTGGCATAGGTATATTTACTTGCCCAGCTTTGGGGAGGCAATGTACGCTCTGCAGATAGGCAGACTGGAGTCTTACTAGCTGGGTGACCCGGGACTAAGTTATGCAACCTCTGTATGCTTCAGTTTCTTTTTCTATAAGATGCAGAAAACCACCTACTTCACAGCGCTGTTAAGAAGATAAAGTAAAAGTATCCAGGTAGGATGCTAGGCCCTGTGTATGACACAAAATAAATGCTCAATAAAAGATGATTCTTGTTACTCTTCTCGTTACATAAAAATAGGTAACTCTGGGTGGTAGAATTCTGGGTCTTTTTCTCTTTTTTCATTTTTTGTTGTTTTTGCTTATCTGTTTCCTGGAAGGCACTACTTATTGTGAGAAGTGAACATTTAAAAATTAATGGGGGAGGGGTTGCTTTGAAAGAGGGGAATAGACTAATCAGCGGCTGGGCATGTGCGGGACCTCTGGGGGGCGCTGGTGATGGAATTCCAATACCTCTGACTGCCCAGGAAAGAGCAGAAAAGCAACAGGGGCCCCCCAGATCCGCGCCTGGAACCGTAAACCCCTCTCAGAGACGAGTCCCCGCCTCAACCCTTCCGGCTCCCCAGGCCCCACCTCCATCACTGCATCTCACCTGCTCGGGGATGGGCGGCAGAGAGGCAGGTTGGGTGGGAAGTGAGCCACGAGGGAAGGGGTCATTGATAAAGTCCGTGAAGGAGAAGCAGAATTGGGGGTGGCAGCCACATCCTGAGGCTCAGGGCAGGGGACGCTGGGGCATGTGCTCAAAGAAAGGAACTAAGGAGAGGCGCAGCAGTGGGCACAAGCCCTTCTCCCATTTCCCAATCTTTTTCGGCCTGGGGTCCAGCAGGTGTGACGGGCATTGCTGAGCCTCCTTAATACAGCTGGTCTTCCGGGTCACAGGTGTGGCAGCAGTCACTGGGGACAGGCGGAGGACGGGGGCCACTAATCTAAAGCCAGTCTCTGCCCAGCGCACGTAGGGCGCAATTAATAGGGCCCCTTTCCCAGGTGGGGAGGTGGCCCCTGGGCTCAGACCCACACCTGCTTTGAGGGGGTGGGGAGGCTGGGCTTGAATCTTGGGCAGCGGGACCCGGAAAACAGGGAAAGCCACTCAAGGGTAGAGTCCGCTCCTTGGTGCTCTGGAGAAAGGCACAGGAGGGAAAAGGCGAAGGCAGGCCTGTTCCTGGAGGACGACGGTGAGACCCGCCATCCCCCACCCGCCTGGGTCTCTCCACTCCCCAAAGCAGAACCTCAACAGTGGCTGAGAGGAGACCCAGGAGCTTCACACCCAGCCCCCTAGCAGCTCCAGCCTGGCCTTCCACCCCACCCATCTCAGGGAGAGCCATGTGGTTGAGGGAATGCAAGACCAAAAGGAGACAAGCCCAGCTTCTATCATGGAAATGTCTTGGAAGCCTGCCATTTCTACCACTTAGGCACGAGGGAAGGGAGAGCCGGGGTCCTGCTGCCCTAGAGATCCCAGCTCCGGTGGGTGAAGGAGGAGCAGGGTGGGGTGGGGCTCTTCTGCCTGCCAGGGTCTCCGTGGGGAGACTGAGGGCCACACCTAAGGACGGACAGCACTGACTGTAAAAGGCCGTTACCTGGGAATGCAACCCAGCCGAGCCTCCCCAAACCATCTCCCTTCCTGCCGCTGCTTAAAAATGAGTTATAACACACTACTTCACACCCACTAGAATCACTATAATAAAGGAAAATAAGTGCGGGCGAGGGTGTGGAGAAATTGGAGCCCATTTCGTGCACTGCCGGTGGGAATGGAAAATGAGGCAGGCGCTGTGTGAAACAGTCTCAAAAAATTAAAACCAGAAGAATTAGCATATGACCCTGCAATCCACTCTGAAAGGTAGGTATACCCAAAAGAATTGAAAACAGGTACTCAAACAAATACTTGTACACCGACGTTTACATCGACATAACACATAATAAGCAAAAGGTGGAAGCAACACGAGTGTCCGTCAACAGATGAATGAATAAACAACATGCGGTCCAGCCGTACAACAGAATACCATTCAGCCATAAAAAGAAAACAATGGAGTTGTTTTCAAGGTGGATGAACCCTGAAAACATTGTAATAAGTGAAATAAGCCAGACACCTGGTCACACACTGCAATTTCACTTACATGAAATATCCAAAGTAGGTAAAGCTGTAGGGACAGAAAGCAGATTGGTGGTTGCCAGGGGAGGGGAACGGGAAAATGGGGAAGGAATGACTGCTTAATGGGTACAGGGTTTCCTCTTGCAGATTAAAATGCTTTGCTACTAGGTAGAGGTGATGGTTGCATGGCATTATCAATGCACTCAACGCTGCTGAATGGAACACTTTAAAACGGTTCATTTCATGTTATGTGAACTTTACCTCTTTTTTGTCTTTAGTGAATCATAGCTGAGAAACTTCATGCTGGGCCATGTGTTTCACCACATGATCTCCTTTCATCCTCAGAACAGGCCTATGAGTCAGAGATTTGTTATTCCGTTTTGCTGATAAGAAAACTGAGGCTCAGAGATGTGATTTAATTGCTCAAGACCTCAGAGCTCGTGCTCTGCTCGGGGCAGAGAACTCCATCACTGTACAGAGGTTGTAAAGGAATTGCCCAGAAATTCCTCAGAGTTGAGTGAGATGGCTTGGCAGGGTACCAAGGACAGGCAAACTGACCTGGGTGACGGGCAATAAGGGGTCTCGGTGACACTATGAAACTTTGGGTGGCCAGGATTCTGAAAATGATGGCAAGGGACTGTTTTGGGGAGTGGTGGCTAAGATTGAGTATGGCCCATCTGAGAGTTACAGGGGCTAGGGGTGGGGTGGGGTTGCGGTTAGAGACATCAAAGTTCCTGATCTTAGGGTGTCAAACATCATGGGTGACAAACTATCCTTGATTTGTCATCCCAACTCTGCCTCCACTCCCTCCAATGCTTTTCATGGAAACCTATCTCGGTATGGAGGCCACACAGGGGGAGAAGAGGTGCTTAGGCTTAGATGTCACCACCACTGAGTTCCCTGGGTCTTTAAAAGGGCATCATCATCATCATCATCATCACTAATATTTATTGGAGTCTTGCAATGTGCCAGGCACTGCTCCTGCACATAAACTTTCACATCTACATCACAGCCCTTCAATGTGTGATGGTGGTGATGGTGGTTGGCTTAGCACTGTCCAACCTATTCCTACTGTCTAATCGCAACCAGCCTTGGCAAATCCCATACCTCTTGCCACCTACTGGGTCATGGATAGGCATGGGACCCAATTTCAGCCAATGAAACATGAAGGAAAGTCTGTCGGTTCTTCTGAGAAGAAAGAGGCTCCAGGAAGAGATGGTTCTTTCTCTTCCCCTGGACATTTGCCACATCTGGGATGTACTACTGGAAGCTGCTGCCACCCTCCTCCCTCCAGCCTGAGAATGAAGTGAATGTGGAGATGGCCGAGCACAGAGGTGGAATGTCACCGAGCCTCGGATCACCCTGGGCTGGCCCCTTCCAGTCATGTGAGAGAATAACTTTCCTTATTGTTTAATCTGGCATTGGCTGCTATTTGTAGCTGAAAGGACCCTAACTGCAAATGAGGAATCTGAGCTACAGAGAGTAGAAGACATCACAGCTGGGAAATGGTGGGAGTGGGATTTTGAGCCCAGCCAAAAGCTCCAGTCTTCACCATTCTATGACTGATAACCCCTTAGGATTGCTGCACTTCAAATAAAGTGCCTGATACAAATGGGGATCAAAAAAAAAAAAAATTACCTGCCCCACAGGAAGACATTACTGAAACAATAACACCAGGAGCCACACCGGGTCTGGAGCAGAGCTGGTGCCCAGTGAACATAAAAGACTCTCTCCGCTGCATTTTTTTTCCTCTTAGAGGTGGGGTCCATCTATTCCCAAGGGCTCAGAGTCTAGGCTCTCTCCATACACCCACCAACTTCTTCCCTCCAAGAAGAGCACAGGTTTCCAAATGCTGGCCCTAGCCCACCCATTCCAGGCAGCCTTCCAAGATTTACCCACTATGCTCACCCCCGACACACACACTCACCCAACAGTAGCCTGCTTACCTTCTCCCACACACTTCAGCAGTTGTGAAAGAATCTGTTATTGTTATCCATACAGCAGTCAGAAGAATCTTGTAAAAATCAGAACATACCACTCCCCTGCCTGAAAAACCCCTCGCTTCTTCTCATTGCACTTGGAATAAAATCCAGACTCACAACCATGACCCAGGAGTCTATATATAGGTCATACGGGGACCTGCCTTGCTCCCCAACTTCCCCTTGAACCAAGATGACTTGGGTCTTAATTGCTGCTAATGGCAAACAGGGGGGTGGGTAGGGAGAGACGGCATTGATGAGCAAACATGCAGCTCCCAGTGAACAGACCACAACTCAGGAGGATTCTATCCGTCTGCCCCTGCCTTTTAGGGGTTTTGGTCTCAGTCCTAACATGGCCCACTGGGACCCAGGCTGTGGGAGAATGAGGAATATCCGAGGGCAGCAAGGTTCAGCGCCTGCAGCCCGGCCCCACCCCCACCGTCCTCCTGCTGAGCCTGGTGCCCCGCCGAGGTCCAAGACCACCCCTCCTGCCAGCTGCATCACAGGCCCTTCTTCCGGCCCGTCCTGCTGCCCCTCCCAGGAGGAAGAGGACCTCACCCTCCTTTCTGGGTGGGACTTTATCTGGAATGGTCCAGGAATGTGGTGTTCTTAACTGAGAATTACCACATCCTGCATGCATGGATATGGAAAAAAACAATACAATTTTATTTGTTTTTTTTTATTTTATGAGCCTTAGAGCAATAAATAATCATTAAAAGACACACAGTGCAGAAATATATCAAATCAAAAGTGAAATACACTCTCCCCCATAATCTTATCCCTCAGAAATAACTGCTGTGTGGGGGGGAGGGGGTGGTATATTGAAGATCTGTATGGGTTTTGCAACTGTCCTGTAAGTTTGAAATTATTTTCAAAATAAAAAGGTTAAAAGCCATAAAAAAAGAGAGAGGGGGAGGTGATAGAGGAAGAACCACTATTAAAACTTTGGTATACAACCTTCCAGATGGATAATCTTATAATCTTATATTGAGTATATATCCATGACATAAGTATAAACTACAAATTAAGGTTTAAGGATTAAAATGCTCTTATGTTAAATATTTTAGAAATTAATGTAATGAATATTCAGCTTAAAGAAATAAAACATTTCAGACTAAATTAAAAGCCACTATGTCTCCTGGTACCATTTGTCTCCCTTCTTTCTGCCCTTTCTCCCAAAGGTAACTTTTATTATCATTTTAGTTTCATTTTTACACTCCTTTCTACTTCTACTACAAATATTTGCATCCATAAACAATATGTAACATTGTGTTACAGTATTTTACCTTTTGTAGAAATGGTATCATAGTATATGTTGCCTTCTGCAATTTGATTTCACCCTCTACCTCCTCTGCAGATTTGCCCATGTTGCTACAGTACAGCATTCATTTTAACACGTCTACTATTTCACTGGGTCTTTATACCACAATTTATTTATCCATTCTCCCCTTGAGAAATATTGGGGTTGTTTTTCATTTCTCACGGTTACAGACAGTGCTGCAGTAACCATGCTCGTTCCCACCTGCTTTGGGCGCGTTGACTTTTTCCAGGGCACAGAACTCCAGATGGAGTTTCTGTGCCGTGGTGAGTGAGGATCCTTCACTTTACTGAACATGGCCAAACTGCTCTCCAAAATGGCTGCGCTCCCGCCATCAAGCACAAATGAATGCAGCTACTTTAGGGAGCGATTTGGCAGCATCCATCAGCATATGTAAGTGCCTGTTGGGTCACATCCTCGCCAACACGGTGTTGTCAGACGGTTACATTTTTGCCAGACTTTCCGGTACGAAGTGGTATCTTAGTTTGCCAGGCCACATTGGCAAATACCACACATTGGGTTGGTTTAAACAACAAGCGTTTATTGGGTCACGGTTTTGAGGCTAGAAGAAGTCCAAAAGCAAGACATCAACAAGACTTTCTCCTAAAGTCCTTAGCGCTCCGGTGCTGGCTGCTGGCAGTCCTTGGGGTTCCCGTCACATGGTGATTCCCTCTCCTTTCCCAGCTCTTCCGGTATCTGCAGTCTTCCAGTTGTCTCTCTGACTACTTATGACTCCTGGCTCCTAGTTTTTTCTCTCTAAAATTAATTCACAGTAATGTGAATTAAGACCCACCCTGATGCAGTTGGTTACAACTTATGTCTTCAGATCAGCTCAAAGGAATGTGCATTAAGATTAAGAGCATCTCCTTTGAGGGGTTACATAATCCCATCTACCACAAGTGGTATTTCATAGTTGTTTTAATTTTATTCCTTAAATTACAAGATTGACCATCGTCCATATGTTTACTGGACTCTCCAGTTTCCTCTTCTGTGAATTGCCTGTTCATATTATTTGCCTAATTTTATTACAGCTATTGAATAAATGATGAAGACGATGATAAAATAGATGAAAGATAGATGATAGGAATAAAGTTCTTAAAACAATTTACAGGAGGTGAAGGGTAGTTCAGTGGTAGAATCCTCGCCGTCTTTGCAGGAGACCCGGGTTCGATTCCCTGTCCACACACTTCAAAAAAAAATTTTTTTTCAACAAATGGTGCTTCAAAAACAGGATAGTCACATGGAAAAAGAATGAAATGTGACCCCCAACATACAGCAGACAAAAAAAACCTTACAAAAATAGTAACTCTATCATAAAGCATTTCTTGATATATAATAAATATATATAGTCCACATTCTACATAATTTTCCACAACATGCTTATTGCAGCTGCATTGCATGGCTATACTATGATTTATTAACCATTCCTCTATTGATGGACATTTACTTTTTCTTCATCTTTTTCCATTATAAATAGTGAATTTTTATAGAAATATATTTAGGTACTTTTTTGGTTTGTTAAAGCTGCAGGAATGCAAATACCAGAAATGGGTTAACATTTTCAACAGGGGTTTATTAGGTTACAAATGTACAGTTCTAAGGCCACGAGCATGTCCTAAGGCATTAACAAGAGGATACCTTCTCTGAGGAAAGGGTGATGGCATCTGGTGTTCTGAGCTCTCTTGAGTTTCATCTGTCTTCTAGCCTCTCATAGAGCACTCCAATGAAAGAATTAAAACCCACCTTGAATTGTCTGGATCACATTGCAATTAAAATAGCCTAACCAAAAGGCCCTACCCCAAATAGGTCTGCCCTCAGAGACTTATTAAAACCTTGGATTAAAAGAACATTTTCTTTTATGGGGTACATAACAGATTCAAACCACCACAGGTTTGAAACACAACTGTTTCTATAAAAGATGGTCAATTCTCAGTGAATTGCACGATGGTGATAGCTAACAAAGAAGAAATTAGAATATAATAAATATACGATGAAATAAATTCAACATTAAATCTCTTCTACACTAGTCACCCCGAGAGAACCTCTTTTGTTGCTCAGATGTGACCTCTTTCTCTCTAAGCCAACTTGGCAGCTGAACCCACTGCCCTTACGCCCCATGTGAGACATGACTCCCAGGGGTGTAAACCTCCCTGGCAACATGGAACATGACTCCCAGGGATGAGCTAGAACCCAGCATCATGGGATTGAGAGAGCCTTCTTGACCAAACAGGGGAAGAGAGAAATGAGAGAAAGTTTCAGTGGCTGAGAGATTTCAAACAGAGTTGATAGGTTATCCTTGAGGTTATTCTTAAGCATTATATAGATATTCCTTTTTAGTTTGAGGTGTACTGGAGTAGCAGAGGGAAGGACCTGAAACTTGAACTGTATTCCAGTAGCCTTGATTCTTGAAGATGAGTGTATAACTAAATAGCTGTGACTGTGTGATTGTGAAAACTTTGTGGGTGACTCTAACTTTATCTAGGGTATGGACAAATGAGTGAAAAATAAGGGCAATAAATAATAAGGAGGATAAGAGGTTAAAAAAGTTGAGTAGATTGCACTAGTGGTCAATCAGAGGTAAGGAGTATGAGATGTATGGATTTTTTTTTCTTTTTCCTTTCATTTGTTTTTCTGGAGTGATGCAGATGTTCTAAAAATGATCATGGTGATGAAGACACAACTATGTGATGATATTGTGAGCCACTGATTGTATAACACGTATGGACCATATGTGTGTGATGATATTTCAATAAAAATATATATTTCTAAAAGTCATACATTATATATTTCAAATTGGAGCAATTAAAGATGTTCTGTAAGCAGCATAAAAGAGTGTTTGTGGACGTCAAATACCTGCAGCTGAGTGTATATATAGATCTATATATACAAACTTTTAAGCCCATTCTCCATATGTTGTTAAATGTCTTCAAAGAAACTGTGGATAGTACCTCTACCTCTGACTCATTTCTTTGTGATGTGCAAGTCTTTTGATTAGTAAAGAAAGAAAATTACTTCAATTTTTTTGTGTGCTGTATGGCAGGGTCACATTTCATTCTTTTCCCATGTGAGTATCCTGATATTGCAGCCCCATTTGTTGAATTTTTGTTGGTTCATTTCTATTGGTTTCTTTTGTCTGTTTCTTTGAAGAAGTGCATGGACCAAGAATCGAACCCATGTCTCCCACATGGTGGGCAAGAATTCTACCACTGAACTACTCTTTCACCCCTAATTAAATTTTTATATGCATCTTTAAATTGGTAGAAAAATTAAACTGGATGTGCATTCATTAGAAAAAATCTCTTCTACACTAAAAAAAAAAAATTCCTCCCTTTTTAATTTTTATTTTGTTTAACAATTCAAAAACACCTGAGAGGGTGGGCCACAGTGGCTCAGCAGGCAGAGTTCTTTCTCACCTACCATGCAGACACCCGGGTTCACTTCCCGGTGCCTGCCCATGCAAAAAAATAATACCTGAGAGCCACCACTTTGCAAATACATTTGGCAAAATCTACTAAAATGCACCTACCCCGTGATCCAGCAATTCCACTCTTGGTTTTATGCCCAACAAAAATGACATCAATCATCCATGAAAAACAAGTGCATGACCATGTTCACAGCAGCTTTATTCAGAATAGTTCAGAATCGGATACGACCCAAGTGTGCAGTAATGGATATGGACAATAGCAGAAGGATGTGAAGACACTGTGTTGAACTGAACAAGGCTGTCGCAGCAGAGCACACGGTCTATCATCCCATTTGCATGGAGGGCAGGAAGAGGCTATGCCATAACCTAAGCCATAGCGGTAGCGATCAGGCTGATGACGATTACGTCTAGGGGCTGAAGTATTGACTGGACACAGGTACAATGGAGCCTCCCAGGGTAATGGAAATGCTCTTTGTCTTGATGAAGTTATGGATATATTTGCAAAAATTCATTGCTCTTTTACCCTGAAGATTGACATCTTTTATATTTGTTATGCTACGATTTTTAAAAATTCTTAAAGAGACAACCTGGCTGTTTTAACTTTCTGGTTGTTTGGATTCTACCTGAGTGAAAGGAATGAAATAGAGTTTACTGAGAACCTACTGAGTGCTAACCATGGGGCTAATCATTTTCATTAATTAATTTCAAATAATATTTATTAATTAATTTCAAATAAAATTTGTATAAGTATCCCCTTGGTTGTCTCTTGGTTTACATATGAGGAAACTGAGGTATGAAAAGTTGAGGTAACCTGTCCAATGTCACAGAGCCATTTGAATTCTACTGGTAGCCATTTGAGTTATAACTGTAGTAACTGGTATTTATTAGGCACATCAGGTGCCAGGCATTATCCTAAATGCTTTCACATGATTCAGCTCCTGTTATCTGCAAAATGATCCTATGAGGCAGGACCATTTTATAGATGAGAAAATTGAGGCCCAGCTGGAAGAAGTCCCTGCCCCCAGGTCACACAGCTGAAAAGTGAAGGAACCATGCCCTTCTCCTTACTGTATCATAAAAGCCCCAGTTCTAAATTACTTTTTTTTTTAGCCCCAAGGCAGTGGGTGGAATTTGCCTTTTATTAGATGTTACTGGGGATGCTCTCCCTCTACCCTTCAGTAATGCTGGCATTTGTTTACTTTGTTTCCATGTCTTCAGGTAGAAGTTGGTGTTTATTTGTGTTGTCGTGGTTTTCACACTCACTCATCTGTTTAGAAACTTGGAGAAAAGATCCAGGGAGTATTGAAGACCAAACATTCTGAGAAAACCTAACAGGCAGGTCTCTGCAAGGCAGAGGGGCTCGGGCAGGGGAGGGCATGGTTACATTTTTCTGCAGAGTTAGATATCAGTTTGAGACCACCTTTTAATGGGAAATACAAGCTGATGAAAATAAACTTCAGGGGTTCTTCTAGTTTGCTAGCTGCCAGAATGCAATATACCAGAATCAGAATGGCTTTTAAAAAGGGGAATTCAATAAATTACTAGTTTACAGTTCTAAGATCAAGAAACTGTCCAGTTAAAACAAGTAAATAGAAATGTCCAATCAAAGGCATCCAGGGAAATATACCTTGGTTCAAGAAGGCCGATGAAGTTCAGGGTTTCTCTCTCAAGTGAGAAGGCACATGGCAAACACAGACACAGTTTCTCCCTCGGCTGAAAGGGCACATGGCGAGCAAGGAGTCAACTGCTACTTTCTCTCCTGGCTTCCTGTTTCATGAAGCTCCCCAGGAAGTGTTTTCTCTTCATCTCCAAAGGTCACTGGCTTGTGAGCTCTCTGCTTCTCATGGCTATGTCATTCTTCTCTGCTCTCTCTGAATCTCCTTCTTTCTCCAAAATGTTCCCTCTTTTATAGGACTCCAGAAATTAATCAAGACCCACCCAAATGGGTGGAGACATGTCGTCACCTAATCCAGCTTAACAACCACTCTTGACTAAATCACACCATCTGGGGAGATGCTCTGATTACAGTTTCAAACATACAGTATTGAATAGGGATTATTCTACCTTTATGAAATGGGATTTTGATTATAACATGCTTTTCTAGGGTCCGTACATCCTTTCAAACCAGCACAAGGGGATATGAAGAAATGAAGGCCTAAGTCAACAGGACCAGTGAGTCACCCAGGGCAGCGGGTGAGTGGGGGGAAGAAGAAGGGCCTAAAGCAGGACAAGAAAGGAGGCCAGATGCCTGGCCACCCCCAGGGCATCATCCAGCAGAGGCTTGGACAGTGCCAACCAGTGTCCCTGTCACACAGCCGGCCCTCCTCAGCTACACAGCTCCATCTCAGGCCACACTCATCCTGCAGCCGGCAAGTAGATCATCTCAGCATTTACACAGAAGACCCCCTGTGGTAGTTTGGAGCTGTTATGCACCCCAGAAAAGGCCATGTTCTTTTCATCCCTCCCTGTGGGGGCAGACCTATTTTGGGTGGGACCTTTTGATTAGGTTGTTTCAATTGAGATGTGACCCACCCAATTTAAGGTGACTTGATCCTCTACTGGAGCCCTTTAAAAGAGGATAAAAGGCAGAAACACTGAGAAAGAATGCTCAGAGAGAAGCACCTCGGAGATGCTAAGAGAGGACCCACAGATACTCGGAGAGGAAGCCACTGGGACCAGAAGCTGAAAGCAACGAGCCCTGGGAGCAAAGAACCAGCAGACACCAGCCATGTGCCCTCCTATGTGACAGGGGTGTCCCAGATGCCAGCAACCTTTCTTCAGAGAGGGTGTCTTTCTCTTGATGCCTTCATTTGGATATTTTCATGGCCTTAGAACTCTAATTTGTAAACCAATAAATTCCCATTGTAAAAGCCAGGCCATTTGTATCTCAGCAGCTTTGGCAAATCAAAACACCCCAGTTGGACACCCCGAGTCCCCAAATCTACCTACATGGCATGTGCCCCTCTCCCATCTCCAAAGGGTAGATAATTTCCCATAAGAGATTTGGAGGAAAGAAATCTATCAGAGAGGGGAAGGAAGCACAGCCTGAGCAGCCACACTAATTGAGAGTCTGCTGTATTCTGGGCCTTTTACATACATTGCTGCTCATCCCTTTAAGAACATATGAGAGAGGTAAGTTAGCCTTTTCATGGAGGGGGTGCCAAGGTTCAAAGGAGGTTGAGTTTCACATGCCCCACATCTGGGCCTGCTGGCCTGCAAAGTGAAGGAAGAAGAAAGGAAAGGGGATTGGGAAGCAAGTGCATTGGCATAGTGCTTTGTACCTAGTAAGCACTCGCTGAGTGTTGGCTGTTATTACTATGACACTTAATGGTGACCACATGTGCCGGTTAAAATTCCACACTGCTCCTGACCATTTCCCTCAAGGAGAGGTCAATTGGAGCCCACCATTGCCCAGGGGGTCTCACCTAGCCGGCACCAATGACGTTTCCAGGAGTAACAAATGCTCCCCAGGGGTGTACACTCACTCAGCCTTCCCCTAGAATGGCACAACCAGGTAGGTGTCAGAAACCTCCAGTGGCCAGTGACAAAGTGGTGAGAGGGTGGGAAACATTGGGTGTGGACACAGGCTTGGCTACACCATGAATTTGGAGGAAATGAGTTCTGCAGGTGGGTTAGCTCAGCTTGAGAATGGGAGACTGAGAATGGATTAATAACACTGCCTGGAAAGCTTCTAGGTATCAGGAAGGGGTCCTGGTGACTCAGGCACTAGTGACTGGAAAAAAGCCAGGATCATGGATGGCGTCCATTTTAGACATGCCCAAGCCCTTTTTGGTGGCCAGGGGTGTCCTTCAGTGATCAACCACAGCCTCAGTTCCCCACCAGCCTCAAGCCACAGTGGACCATGCATAGGGGCTGCCAAGAGTGCTGGAGAAAGACTTTGCTCCAACCCCCCGCAGGCCAGCTCCTGGAGAAACAACCCCAGATTATTCCCTAGAGGTGAAAACTGGCTATTCAATTCCTACAGTACGAAGAAGGAAGCCCCTTGGGGAAATTATCGACCTGGAATGAACTCTTAGAATGCAAAAGGAAACCCAGGCAGAAAAAACAGATTCTAAAAGCAGAATTACTATTATTCAACCTTTCCAAGTAATTATTTACATGCAGCAAGGTCATTAACAGTCACACCTATCTGGCCACAGGGTAATTTTCAGTTCTGAGCACCTGGAGGCTGGACCCTGGTTAGTCTAGCTGTGTGACTGGGGACCAAACACCTGGCCCCACTGAGCCTCAGTGTCCTCATCCTCTCTATTGAACTGCCCTTTCCTTCTGCATTTGCCCTCTTGGTGGCCTGTATTATCATTTGCATAGTGGCCTAAGCAAAAATTCTGGGAGTCATGGAAGACCTCACCTCCATGGCCTCAATTCTTTTTTTTTCCCCTACCCAAGCCCTTGACACATCAAGAGGTGAAGTCCATTTCCCCATCCCTTGAATCTGGGCTGACTTTGGCACTGGCTTTGGCCAATGAAGTGACCGAGTAACAGCCTTCCATTCTTTTCTCCTGCATCCTTTGGCTCACTTCCTTGAGCCTCTGAATTTCCATAAGAACATGCCTGAGCTGGCTTCCTGGAGGATAAGACATGAGGAGCAGAGCCACACCCACCTCCCTGTGAAAGAGCCCATCCAAGATCAGCAAAGCCACGCACTGGCCCATGGCTAACCACAGACCCATAAATGATCTCTACCAAGCCAGGCTAGGGCAGCAGTGCCATCCAGCCACCGCATAGACGCCTGAGCAAAAGAAAATGTTTATTGCTGTATGGCACCGAGGTTTTGGTGGCTGTGATGCAGCATTGCTGTGGTCATAGATAACTGATACACAGGCCCCCATACCCCCCATACCCAATCAATCACTAATTGAAGCATAATTGAAGCCAAGGGGACAATGTTGTAGCCAGACCTCTTGGTCCCAAATCCCAGCTCTACCACTATCCAGCTGTATGACCGTGGGCAAGTTATTTAACCTCTTGGTGCCTCAGTTTCCAATCTAAAACTGGGGGTGGCAATAGAAGACCAGACCTCACAGGGTTGCTGTGATGGTTAGTGAGAAAATCTGTGTGAAACAGACCAGCACCTGGTACAGAGTTAATACTACATAAATATTTGCTATTAATATTATGCTAACTCCCAAATATTTTTAATCCATTTTTCTTGATTCCCCACTAATACCACCCTATTCCAGGAGATTTTCTGCCTCCATTTTATCCCATTAATCCACTTTCTCTAATGAAGCCAGAGGGATCTTTCCAAAGTGAAACCCTTCCTTGTCAGTGACACATCACCTTCAGGATAGAACTTAAGTTCCTCAGATGACTTAGAGCAATCATAGCAACCTCTGAAGAACTAACTCAAGGGCAGGCCCAAGGCTAAGCATGTAGGTTACATCATGCCCTGGAATCCTCTCCCCCACCTTTCAAGATAGATATTGTTACCCCTATTTTACAGATTAGGAAACTAAGGCTAGACTTCCCAGCTAGTAAGCAGCAGAAAAAAGATTCAAAGCTTTCCTGCCTCTAACGCGATCTACACTCAGGGAGAATGTCCAAAGATGCTAGAAACTCTTGAGAAAGGTTCCTCGCTGCTCTGGCTTTGGCCTCAGGTCCAGCCCTGACTTGGGCCTTGCTCCAGAAGGCCTGCTCTTCCAACGAGGGTGAGGAAACACCCTCCCTGAGCTTATGGCTTTTCATTCTGCAAAGTGCCAGGATGTAGGCAGCTCGGTGAGTAGCCACAAAGAGCAGTACAAGCCTTGCTGAAAATGGCAGAGCTTTCCCGAAGCCAAAACACTACCAGAGCACCAAGCTGGCCTGTGCACTCTGCAGCCTAATCCTTAGTAGGTGTTCAGTGCTGCAGGTAACAGGATTCATTTTTAAAATGTTTTTATACAGCTAACTGTAGGCTGAGCAGCTTTCCCAAGCATATTAGGTATATTAACAATTTAATACTGACAATAACTCTGTGTGCTGGGTACCATATTGTCCCCATTTTACAGTTGGGAAACTGAGGTTTAGAAAGGTTAAAAAATTTGCTCGGAGCCTGATTCAAACCCAGAAAGTCTAGCTCTAGAATCTGTGCTTTTAACCACACCACATTACCTTTTCAGAGACTCAAAACAAATTCTTCAGAAAGGGCTCAGTTGGGCAAGTGAGGCTTTGAGAGGTTCCCAGGTAGGACAAGTGTACCTGGGATTAGAGAGGAACCATGTAGGAAGGATCCCAAAGCAAAAGTTTAGGCTGAGCAGGTGCCAGAGGAGGCCTTCAGTGGGACAAAACAGTATCCATTTACCTTCTTTACTTTAGCACACAGGGAGAATAATAATTCTTACCCCTTAAAGCTAGGCTCATTGTGTGACTACTCATGGCCAAAAGGACATGACTGGACCCGATCCTCTGGCCATCTCTTTCCCTGGAAGCCTCCTGTTGAGATGGCAGTCATATTTCCAATTGGAAGGGTTCCCCGCACTCTGAGTCCAGAGTGACACACTACATCTAACAGTGCCCACCCCACCTCCACACCAAGCTGACTTGGACATGAAGTGTGAGTGAATAAGAAACCTTTGTTTGAAGCCAATGATATATGCCCTTTGGGGCTCTTTTGTTACCACATTACAACCTAGCTTCTCCTGACTGGTGCAAGTGGGCCAGGCATGTGAGAAAGGAGGCGATTTCAGGACTCTGATGCTCGGCCCATCTTTAGGGGTTAAATATGGTAGCAAATAAGAAGAAGGGGAGGGAGAATTCTCAGAAACTGCGTAGGCTTGTTACTTAGATTTGAATGAGAATAGAATGTTCTTTCTGCAGATGAGCAAACAGATCTTTCCAATCTGACTGGAACACTGTCCAAATGAATGTTAAAATTAGAGACAAAACTTAGCTGCAGAGAGAAATGTCAAAACATGACCCTTCATTAGACCAGGTTGAAGGAGAAATGCCCCATTGCTTCTGGTAACTAATTAGGGGTGGGGGAAGGTGGGGAGAGGTTGGCAGTAATATGTTGTGGAATTGCAGAGCTGATCTGGCTGGGACCAGGAAGATCTCCCCCTATTGCCATCATACCACCTCCCCACCCCCAGTGGCAGGTAAAACCCCTATCTAACCACAAATCCTGCTTCCTTTGCCCATCAAGTCTGCTCTGCCAATAAATTTCAAGTTGTATCGTTCCAAACTCAACAAATTGCTAGAGACCTATTCATATCAGATAGCTCAGAAATACTGTTTTGATGGTGCTTCAACCTTCTCAGCTGGGGAGGGAGAACATAAGTCTTCTCTCCCCACTGTCTATTCTCCCAAGATTTCCCTAGCATCCTAACATTAGCCAGGTTAGATCCAGGTAAGCCCCTACTTCCGCACCACAGTCAGGATCTCTGACAGCAGGTACCCACAAAGATGAACTACTATGAAAAAACATTCCCCACTGCAGAACTATACACCCATGAAAAATAAGGTCCAGAAGCTTGTAGAGGCAGCAGGGAAGTTGTATTTTGGTTTAACTTAGATTTGATATGAGATTCTGGCCAACGCTAGGCCATCAGCCCTTTTGTTAGTTTAGCCCCAAGTAGCTGAGCAGCAATGGAACAAACAACAGATTCCAAAAGCCAAAAATACAAGTGACGGTGCATGAGAAATTGCCTGAAAGGTCCATCTATGTAAATTAAGTGTTTGGACAAAGACATGGAATGCTCTAGCATTTATTTACCTTTCTCTTCCAAATCCCCAGCTTCTGGGATCAGGGAGCTGGAATCTGGGTCTCTTCATGATTCACTCTTTGACCAGATGAGGAGCTCAACTCTGCCTTAGATGGGGATGGAGGGGAGAAGGCAGGTATCATCTGAAGGCACCTATGGCCTCCTTTGGGCTTTGGGCTCTCACACCACAGGCAATTAAGCTGCCCTCCCTTTATCTTTGTGGCCAAGGAAGCAATTTCCTACTAAAAATCTAAGCATCAAGAGGGCTAGGCCTGTGTGATTGACCTGAGACTCTCTGGCAGCGCCCCTGCACAGAGTGTGCTCAGCGCATCATTGAGAATCCATGCACCACTGGCCATGTGGAGCTGGTTGATGCCTACCCTTGGGATGGTGTGGAGGTAGCTGGCATAGACACAGCCATGTCCCATCTTGGTTCTCATATGGGATTCATTGGTTAATGTCAGCCTTCCCCACTAGCCTTGGTTCACCACCTTCAGCACTATCTGGGCATGACACTGGAATCTCAGCACATTCTATCCTGACAGAAAAATGAGACTGAAAGAGAGATTGCAGGGGAAGGCTAAGACTAAAGCCAAAAATCATCTAGTGGTGAAGACACAGGTGGCCTTCCCTGTCCTGCCTTCCAGCTGCCAGAACCTTCATTCAACCAATATTCATTGAGCACTAATCATGGGCCAGGTATGTTGCTAGTATCTGGTAAGCAGTGGTGAACCAAATGGACTTGATCCTTATCTAGGCTAGTAAGAGTGACTGATGTTAATCAATGAATCCCACACATAAGATAAATAAAAACCAAGGTTTGTGTTATGAATAAACAAAGAAGGTGCAGCAATTAAAAATGAAAAAGGAGACATGGCTTAGAATGGGTAGGGGCAGGGGGGATCAAGGAAGGCTACTAAGGGGAAGTGAGATCTAGGGCGAGCCTAAAGGAGTAGGAGAAAGCCAGGCAGAGTCAGACCGAAGAGTATTTTAGGCAGAAAGACCAGCATATGTAAAACCAGAAAGCACTGGAGAGTTTAATGAAAAAGAGAAAAGACCACTGTGACCAAGCATCTTGGCTAAGGGGGACAGTGATTGCAGGTGAGACTGGGGTTCCAAATGGGCAAAAGTTGTAAGAAGTGTAAGAAGTCTGGACCGCAGTCATCACTGTGGGCCCTGGACCCCAACTCACCTCACTGACCTCAAAGGAAGGCTGTTCAGCTGCCTAAGTGAATATGCATCTAAGGGCTTATGTCTCCTTGGGCTTCTGCTGAGTGCCTCAAACCATCCATTCACTCCTCATCAGATACATGCTGAGCACCTACTATGTACCAGACCACGGGAATGCATCAGTGAATAATACAGAGTTCCTGCCTTCAAAGAGCTCCTCACCTAGTACTGGAGAGTGTCCACAAATCAGATGATTACGATATAGTGTATTAAATGTTACCATCAGGATAATTCACCCTGGAAGATGATGGAATCCTTCCCGAAAGATGGAACTCTCTAGTTGAGTCCTAAGACATATTTTGGAATTTGTTAAGAGGACAGGTAGGCATTCCAGACAGAAGTACAAGGTGTTGATGGACAATACACTTTTGCTCTAAATTGATGGTTCTCAACCCAGTTGCACATTAAAATCACTTGGGAGGCTTTGGAACGTTGGGGTATCTGGTACCTGCTTTCCAGAAATTCTGATTTAATCGGCCTGGGGTTGGGGACTGGATGATTTGAGAACCTCTGCCCCAGTCAATTCTTCACTGTAATCAATATATTGGAAGATAGTGCCCATTTGCCACCCAAGAAGCCCATCATTTTGCTACCAGGATGCTAGGGACCTGCCCCACAAAGCTCAGAGCAGCCTCTGGGTGGCCTCAGAAGCCTCAGACTGGGCAAAAAAGGAATTTACTCAACCAACTCATAGGCCATGGCAAAGAAGTTCTGGCTGGGGCAGTGAAATGTAAAGGTGGCCCAAGGCAGAGAATTGGGATGGGGAAGAAGAGGCAGCAGGATAGAAGCAAAGAAGCCCCCAGTGCTCAGGGACCTAGGTACACTTGAAAAATATCAGGGGCACGGATCTCCCAACTTCAGGTATTCAAGCCCCAGCTTTGTGATTTTCGTCCTATTCATGTACTATTATTTACTTATTATTTGTCTTTGCTTAGCTAAACGTACTTTAAAAGGAAACTTTGTATCAAATGGATACATGGCATACCTTGGAGATATTGTGGGTTCAGTTCCAGACCACTGCAATAAAGCAAATATCGTAGTAAAGCAAATCACATGGATTTTTTGCTTTCCCAGTACATAGAAAAGTTATGTTTACACTATGTTGTAGTCTATTAAGTGTGCAATGGTGTTATGTCTAAAAAAAAACAATGTAAGTACCTTAATTTACAAATACGTTAGTGCTAAAAATTGCTAGCCATCATCTGAGCCATCAACGAGTCATAATCTTGTTGCTGGTGGAGAGACTTGCCTTGATTTTGATGGCTGCTGATGGATCAGGGGGGTGGTGGCTAAAAGTTGAGGTGGCTGTGGCAATTCCTTAAAATAAGACAACAGTAAGTTTTCCACATTGATGGACTCTTCCTTTCATTAAAGATTTCTCTATAGCATGCTGTTTTAGTTTGCTAATGCTGTCGGAATGCAAAATACCAGAAATGTATCAGCTTTTATAAAAGGAATTTATTAAGTCACAAGTTCACATTTCTAAGGACTTAAAAACACCTGAACTAAGGCATCCCGAGAAAGGTACCTTGACTCCAAAGAAAGGCCGAATGGAGTCCAGGATTTCTCTGTCAGTTGGGAATTCACATGCTTGGCATCTGTGGTCCTTGCTTAGCTTCTCTGGGGTAAACTAGACTTTTTCTCTTACCTTCCTTAGGCTCCCTCCAAATACTGGCTTTTCAGTACTGTGGGTTCTTGCTTAGCATCTCATGGGCAGGCACATGGCGATGTCCGCTGGGCTCTGGTTTCTAAAGGCTCTGCAAGCTCTGTGTATTGGCACTTCAAGCATTTCCAGATGTCTGCATCTAAGCTTCCTCCAAAATGTTTACCCTTTTAAAGGACTCCAGTAAACTAATCAAGACTCACCTTGAATGGGTGGAGTTACATTTCATCTAATCAAAAGATCACACCCACAATTGGGTGCATCTCATCTCCATGCAAACAATCTAATCAAGGTGTTCCACCCTAAATAGTAGGTCTGGCCCCACAAGATTGGATCAGGTTTGAAAGAATATGGCTTTTCTGGGGTACATAACAATTCCAAACTAGCACACATGCAATGTTCTTTGATAGCATTTTATCCACAGTTGAACTTTCAAAATTGAAGTGAATCTTCTCAAACCCTACCACTCATTTATCAATCAAATTTGTGTAATATTCTAAATGCTTTACTGTCATTTCAACAATGTTCACAGCATCTTCACCAGGAGTAGACCCCATCTCAAGAAGTCACTTTCTTTGCTTTTCCACAAGAAGCAACCCCTCATCTGTTCCAGTTTTATCACTAGATTGCAGAAATTCAGTCACCGCTTCAGGGTCCATTTCCAATTCTAGTTTTTTTGTTATTCCCACAACATCTGCAATTATAGTTACTTCCTCCCCTGAAGTCTTGACCCCTCAAAGTCATCCATGAGGATTGGAATCAACTTCTTCAAAATTTTGTGAATGTTGATATTTTGACTTTCTCCCATGAATGTTCTTAATGGCATCTAAACGGTGAATCCTTTCCAGAATGTTTTCAATTTATTTTGCCCAGATCCATCAGAGGAATCATTATCTATGGAATCTATAGTCTTATGAAATGTATTTCAAGCCTTTCCAAGACTCAAAAGCTGAAATGGCTCCTTGATCCATGGGCTGCAGAATGGATGTCGTGTTAGCAACATTAAAGAAACTAATGAAAACAACATTAATTTAATTGTACACTCCATCAGAGCTCTTGGGTGACCAGGTGCATTGTCAATGAGCAGTAATATTTTGAAGGGAATCTATCTTTCTGAGAAGTATTCAATAAACCATGTTGTAAACAAATGTGTTATTATCCAAGCTTTGCCATTCCATTTATAGAACACAAGTAGAGTGGATTTAGCATAATTCTTAAGGACCCTGGGATTTTGGGAAAGGTAAATGAGCACTGGCTTTCACTTACCAGCTACATTAACCCCTAAAGGAAAGTCAGACTGTCCTTTGAAGCTTTGAAGCCAGGCGTTGACGTCTCTCTAGCTATGAAAGTCAAAGTTGGTATCTTCTTCAATAGAAAGCTGTTTTATCTACATTGAAAGTCTGCTGTTTCATCAGTTATCTGAGCTAGATCTTCCAATAACTTGATATAACTTTTACATCAGCACTTGCTGCTTCACCTTACACTTTTATATTTTGGAGATAGCTTCTTTCCTTAAACCTCATGAACCAAACTACTAGTACAAACTTTTCTCCAGCTTCTTTAGTCACCTCAGCCTTCATAGAATTGAAGAGAGTTAGGGCCTTGCTTCAGATTTGGCTTTGGCTTAAGAGAATGTTGTGGCTGGTTTGATCTTCTATCCAAACCACTAAATTTTTCTCCATATCAGCAATTAGACTATTTTGCTTTCTTATCATTCATGTGATCACTGGAATAGCACTTTTTGTTTCCAAGAACTTTTCCTTTGCATTCACAACTTGGCTAACTGCACAAGAGTCCTAGCTTTTGGCCTATCTCTGCTTTATTTTTGGGGGGTGGGGGGCGGTGCATGGTTCAGGAATTGAACCTGGGTGTCCCACACGGAAGGCGAGAACTCTGCCACTGCTCTCTCTGCTTTTGACATAACTTCCTCACTAAGCTTAATCATTCCTAGCTTTTGATTTAGAGTGAGAGACATACGACTCTTCCTTTCATTTCAACACTTACAGGCCACTGTAGGGTTATTCATTGGTCTAATTTCACTATCGTTGTGTCTCAGGGAATAGGGAGGCCCAAGAAGAGGAAGAAAGATGGGGGATGGCAGACGAGTGGAGCAGTCAGAACACACACTACATTTATCAATTAAGTTCCCCGTCTTATATGGGCGTGGTTCGTGGCACTCCCAAACAATTATAACAGTAACATCAAAGATCACTGATCATAAATTACCATAACAGATATAATAATAATAATAATAATAATAAATGAAAGACTGTGAGAATTACTAAAATGTGACACAGAGACACAAAGTGCACATGTGCAGTTGGGAAAATGGCACCAATATACTTGCTCGACCCAAGGTTGCCACAAACCTTCAATTTGTAAAACACACAATAAATGCAAAGTGCAATAAAGCAACAACATAATAAAATAAGGTATGTCTGTATTTGGAAATGGAAAGCCAGTACCCTTTGTCCCAAATAGAAGACAAACTTAAGAATAAATTCAACTTAGAAGAAAATGTTATTATAATTTGTTTATATGCTACTGCTTACTGAAGCCTCTGAACCTGAAGCATGCTCTATCTTTTTCTTAAGAAGGCAGACTAAAAAGAGTTGGAGAGGTGTTAAGGGCATATCAGCACTAAACTGAGACTCTGTTTTTTCACTTAATTAGAATTAAAAGAGGATTAAAGAGACAGTATAGTTCGCTGTATTGGATTCAATGTTACAATGTTATCAAATGGTTTCTCCATGCCCTGCCCCAAACCCCTTGGCTTTCCTTCCTCAAGTTGAGAACATTACACACATGACCCATAGGTTTCTCTTCAAGATCTATGGTCTCTCAACAAGCACATGATAAAAATCTGAATCTAACATGGAAGAGAACAAAGGAGAAAGAACCGGCACCGGGCCCATGATTTCATTTAATCCACTAATGCAGAGAGATAGAATTTATTCCTATTCTTTCGAAGAGGAAACCACAGCTCAGCAAGACAATACCTTCCCCAAGGTGACACAATTAGCCCATGGTAGGGCTGACTGATTCAACTATAAGCCTCTGCTCTTTCCACGCCACCATACCGATTTTCACAGGGCAAGTTTCAGAAGAAGCAAAGCCAAAGAAAGTGAGGGACAGCAAGCACCATCAGCAAAGAGACTGATGCGTGGTTATGTAAACACAGCAGCAGCACACTCAGCAAGCAGACTTCTAACAAGTTAATCAAAATAAATCGGAATGGCGCATGCTGGGTAGCACTCTTCCTGGGGCATAAATGGCTGTGGCACTCTCTGACCATGGGGCCACCAAGCTGGCCCTTTAATGAATGCACATATAAAGATGCTGGCCACCGAGGATGTGCCCCCTCTGCACATCCCTGGGGACCCACCCTGCTCCTTCTCCAGTCTTCACACCAGCAAATGGCTATGCATACTCACTCGGCATTTGGGGCATTTCTGCCCCTGCAGGATTCTGATGCAAATGGATTTGACAGGTACCCAGAGCATCTCCCTCCCAGCTGAGCTCCCCTGTTTGTTGATGGTTTTGAGCATCCTCCCTCGTCTGCTTACCTTCTTCTTTTATGTTTGTTTAAATAACAGCCAGGTAGAGACCTCGGCTAAACATCTTCCAAGATGCTGAGATCGGAAGCATTTCCCTCCACTCCACCCCACCCCCGGCAGCAGTTTCTGTGTTTGCAGTGGCTTCCTGATCACTTCTCTGGCTGGTCTCCATTTATTTGTGAGACTGGGATGGATCCATATGAATAAAGCCTGCATATTAGTAGGTATCTCATGCATTTCCAGGCTGAGGGAGGCAGCCAGCTACCTGGCCTGACCTTGTGGCTGCCTGCACTCACTTTATTACACTACCCTCGCCAGCGTGAGATGGATTGTATGCACTTGCCTCAGAGAGACACACAAACACTCCAAACAGAGTTTGAAATAATTTTCCTATGCTTAAAAAAAGCTGTATTGCCTTCTATCTGTCCTTCTGGGAGGGGAAGAGCTTTTCTTAGTACAATGAAACTGAAATTTTAAAAAATGACTCTAGTCTATGATTCCCCCAAAGTGAGCTCCACCGCCAAGTGTTGAGAGAGGAATGCCTCTCTGTCAACCCACCAGGAGATCATGCGGTGGCCCCAGTATGGCCCTCAGGAGCAAGAACCAGGACCAGGCTCAAACCTGAAGGCCAAGAGTGCCTGGTGTAGATGGGACACGAGGATTCCTGCCCACAGTGTGAGGACTGGGGTGCCCCCTTCACCTCTGGTGACTGCGGGGTCACCACAGCCAGGCTATGACTATGGCCTGCAGGTGAAGGGCAGCGACCGTGGAGTCAGACAGACTTGAGTTCAAGTCAGAGGTTGCCCTGTTCCACCCTCTGGGCTGCTCTGAGTCTCAGTTTCCTCAACTACTCCATAGGAGTGTGAAGATTGGAAGATAATCCAGGCACAGTTCTTAGCACAGTTCCTGACAAAAAGGAACCACTGGGTACTATGGCAGACACTGTCTGCTGCCCTCCCACCATCCATCCTGCCCTCTCTTACTTGCTAAGAGGTCTCCGATTTGGTTCAGAGTGGCTGCGTGCCCGGCATTAAGTCAATCATGGCCGACCTGCTGCCAGACTTTCCCAGCATACTCTGCGGCCAGAGGTGGTCACGTGACCCAGTTCCAACCAATGAGCACAAGGAGAAATGGGCCGCCCGCTTTTACAAAAGATTTTGTCCTCCCTGATGAAAGAAAAGCTCTTTCCCACTCAGCCTTTCTCTTCTCGCCTTTAATCTGGCAGCCGTTTTATGATCATTTTGCAAATGTCTAAGAATGAAAGGTTGGCATTCTGAGGATAGCAGAAGAGAATATAAATATAAAAAGGGCCTTTGTCTTCAATGATTTGGTTGCACACTTCACCAAAGCTGAAACAGCCCTTCTGCAGACCTCTTGCTATGGAATACGATTAAATGGTTGTGATGCTTCCACCTCATAGATGGATCTTATATATATTTCTGGGTTAGGTGCAGCTAGAAGCATTCCTACTCATTGTTCTCAAAACTACCCACACTTACCTTCCTGCCTGGACATCTAAGAGCCATAGCAAAATGGTTCTCCAAAGGAAGAAAATCCACAGTTTTAACTTATTTGTTTTCATCACTCAGTAGTTCCAGTGGCTCCAAGATACCAGCTCCAAAACCCAGCGTGATCGCCAACCTGGGGTGTGATGAGAGCCACGCAAAAGTAGCTGTGCCACTATCTGCCCCAGATGCCTCTGACCCAGGGACCTTGCACCAGCCACTTGGCCTCCAAATACCTCTGTTTCTTTAAAATGGGAGGCAGGATACCTACTTAGTAGAATGATTGAGGATGCCCTTCTCCAGGTAGGGTTCCTTTTAAAATGCAGATCAGGTGCCCCTTGTTTAACCCTCCTGGGCTCACAAGGCCTCCCATGAGCTAGCATCCACTGACTTCCTGACCCCCATCTACTGCCACTCACACATGCTCCCTAAACCCCGGTCAAACTCCGGTTAACCCTTCAGTTGTATACCTGCCATTCCCTCTCTTTCATACTTGCACAAATGCGGTCCCCTCTGCCTGAACACTTATCCTCTTGCCCTTCACCTGGCCAGTGCCTACTCTGTTTCAGCCTCAGCTTCAAAGTCACTTCCTCCAGGATGCTTCACTTGTCCCCACCCACGTGCATGCACGCACACACACACACACTCACACACATCCATGCATTCAAACACAGACAGAAAAACACACTTTTACAGCTTTTTTCAGATGCTCTATTCTACATTCCTGTTATCTGATCAACAGCTGCCTTCCCCACTGGTCTGAGAGCTGTGTATGAGCAATGGTCACATCCCACAGGGTTGTAATTGTATCGCTAGCAGCTAGCACTGGCCTGACACACAATACACAATTAATAAATGTGCATTGGTGAACAGAATGAATACTTAGTTGAAATAATATACATAAAGAGTCTAGCCCAACTCCAGGTACTTGACAGGCAAGCAATAAGTTCACATATACCCAGAGGCAGCATAGCACAGCGGCTAAGCACCTGCAATCTAGAACCGTCTTGCCTGGGTTGAATTCCAGCCAAACCATTTATTAATAGTGTGACCTTGGGCAAGTCACTTAACCTCCTTGAGCCTCAGTTTCCTCATCTATAAATGAGGCTCCTAATAATCACTACCATATAGAGTTGTGAAAATTAAGTAAGTTAACAAAAATATAGCAGTCGGTAAATGGTAAATGCTAGCTATTATTCTTATCAAAACTATTATCATGCCAGAGAAGTCCAAAATGAGAGCTGGAGAAAGCAGCCCACTGGGAAATCCTGCACCCAGGATTTTTCCACCACCCAGATTCTGCCACCTCCATTGAGCTCACTCCACCTGGCCCCCTTCCCCACCCCCAGGCAATAAGCCCACCTATCCAAGGCTTGCCCCCTCGCCCACTCTCCAGCCCGTCCACCAGTGGTCACAGACGTACTCGCCTGATTGATAAAGTCCCTATCTGGTCATTTACGATCTGGCTGCTGAAGAGGCAACTCCTGCCAGCTCAAAAAGCAATTAATCTGCAAACAAGCTGGGCAACAGCAGGCCTGGGCATTGCAGTCTCGGGCCGCGGCCGCTCTGGAGAGCAGATAAGGCTGCAGTCGGCTATTTATTGTACATTTTAATTAAGTGCTTGTTAACGACAGTTATTTTAACAGTCATAAAATTACTGTTGTAATGCATTTTGTTAGAGGGAAAATGGAGGGGCCGCAGGACTTTATGAAAGCAACCACAGATTGCCTTCACTTTAAATCAAAGAATAAATTCTGAAGAGGAGGGACGGTGCTGGGGTCCAGGTCCAGACACTAATGGTTATTTAATGCGCTCATCAGTGTTTGTAAGGCCTGAGCATACGGCACGGACACAACAGCCTCCAAACCCTCTTTAACACTTATTTGAGATGACAGGAAAAATGAAATCGTTTGTGCTTTCAATGGAAAAGCAATCATTGGTACATTATATTCGCCTTGCCCTATCAGGCTAATGCATGGTAAAAATGTCACCAAATGTATTTAAGGGCCTGATGGACTGTTACCGTTGTATTCCCGGTACCGGACTGATTAATAAAAATCTTCAATTTGTATGTAAATGCAGCGAAGCCTCATATCATCGCATACCTGCACCCAGAGAAAATAATAAACTGAAGTTTAATGCAGCAATTATCAGCATTTATGGAATGGTTAGAGTGGTGGCGGCCCTTGGAAGCAGGTGTGGAGGGAGTGTGGGGTGGCCACAGATGCTCCTTGTGGGCGCATGGGCTTTTCCCGGGGGCCCGTGTTGGCCAAGCTCCTCCTGTCACACCAAGGTGCTCTCCTCTCATCTAAGGATTGAGACCCACTGAGCTACTCTGGAAGGTGAGCTGAGGCTGCTGTCGTCAAGATGTTCCAGGAGGCGACTCCTCTCCAGTAACGCCCCCTCCTTGGGACACATGGTTGTGACTTTCCCTGCTTGGCTGTGGAGGAATCCCACACAGTGGTCTGACCACCTGCAGGTCCATGCCAGGTGCTTGGAGGAGATGCTTACCTGCTTGTAGGGATTTGGTTGCTTGGTGCAAACAGCAATAACAACAAAAACAGCCACTTAATGCATTGCTATGGCAGAGATCAGCTCACTATGCACAAGAGCCATTTCCTTTTCCTCCTTCTACTGGACACACAGCTGAACTACATTTCCCAGGCTGCCTTGCAGTTAGGTTCAGCTGGGAGGAGATGTAGACACCAAGGTGGGATTAGTTGCGCAAGAATTTACTGGGGGGAGGAGCAGGAAAAGGCCTTCAGGCCATATGTGGCTCTCACTCCTATGGAAGCAAAGTGAGGAGGTAGGAGGAGCGAGGAGAAAAAGTCACAAACCTCAGTGTTGTTCAACAAAGTCTCTGGCAGGCCAAGGAGAAGTTCTTGAGCCAAAGTTGCCAGGGTTGCCCAATGGAGGAGTCCCCAGCCTTGCCAGCGTGGATCTGACTTAGCCCCCAAACCATGCCCAGTCATCAGCTGGGAGCAGCCCAAGGGAAGCATGGCCCTGGAGAGTATGGGATGGTAGACCTGGAAGGGCAGCAGTTGGGGCCACTAGTCAATGATGAGGAGATCTGAGAGGTGCATTTTCACGGCCAGCACACTGTGCGACTGAGTTCTAGGCCTGGCCCACGAAGCATCCCTTGGGGAACCCTCCATGCACATCTCTCTTCCAACAACTAGATGCAGACAGGTAGGGGGCCCTTGAAAGCCTTGTGTCAAAAAGCTTGGCATGGAAGAGCTTGACCCACCACTTGCAGAACAGCCCCCACTGATCAGAAACACCCATTTAGGATATCACTCGATAGGATAACACCTATTGTATAAAGCCATTGAAATTGAGGGACCATCTATTATAGTAGCTATGCATTAGCCTAAGTAATAACACATCTGTATTGAATAAGTTCCTCCGGTGTCCATTTTTCAGGTGAGAAAAGCCAATCCAGAAAGGTAAGTGATTTGGCCTAAGTCATACAGCCTGGCTGCAGCAGAGCTGGCATTTGAACCCAGGACTACCTGACCCCAGACACTGTTTTCTCTTCTAATTGGTTGGAAACACATAGAAGAAGGAGACAAATATGTTTCTACCGCCACCCTATCCCCATACCTTCCAATGCTCCTCTCCCCTCTCTTCAGGGTCCCTCTGAAAAGAAGGAGAACCAGCCTCTAATTGGGCCCAGGAGCATGGGAGACTAAGCTCTTGATAGTAAGGAAAGGGTAACAGGTGTGTGTTTGGGTGGCACAGCCTGGCCACCCATTTGTTCCTCTCTCTGGCTCATGACAGTCTAAGGAGTACACTAGCCTCCTAGGCCATGGCCAGTGACAGAGAGAGGTTCATGAGTGTAAATTGGCATGATCATTTTGGAGCATAATTGGACAATATCTATTTGCATTTTAACTGTAAGCTCTCTTTGAGCCAGAAATTCCACTTCTAGGAACTCACCTCACAGGAATGCCAACACTAGAGTACAAAAAATGTTTGTAAACAGATATACAGCACCTGGGTTATAATAGCACATACTAGACATAAACCAACAGCTCATCAATTGGGGAATCTGCTAAAAAGAATGGGGTAGAGCTATATGAACCGTTTCAGGAAAATATACATTAAGTGGGAGAAAGTTACAGTATACTACGTATAATATGATTCCATGTTTTACAATAAAAATTGTCTTTGTGAAAGCATGGAAAAAAGTATGACAAAATGCTCATCAAGTTGTTAAGAGTAGTTATGGCTGAGGGGACGAGGGTGTGAAATCTAAAAGAACTATCATTTCCTATGCTATGCATTTCTGTGATGTCTGAATTGTGCCTCCAAGAGGCAGGAATCACTTCAACCATAAGAACAAAAATATTTAATTATTTTTGAAGCATCTAGATTGACACTATGACTCCAGGAGGCATGGTAAAGGAGCTGGGAAGTGAGACGGAGAAGGAAGAAAACCTAGAAAAGATGAATAATGGGTGGGTGGCTACTGTGGGCACCTGGGGTTCAGTCATGCCCAGGACCTTCTGAGAGCGTGTTTAGAGCACATCTCAGGGTGCTGTGCCCCCTGCAAGGGGTAATGAAGCTAGGTTGTTAATCCATCATCTTCTCATTTTTAATGTTTGAAGGCTGCCCCTACGGGTGTTAACTCCCTGGCACTCCTATCTGTCCCAACCAGCGACAGAGTCACTGTCCATTCAGTGACATGAGTCATTGTCCATGGAACTACCTACAGAAGCTGTGGGTGATCTCTGGGGCAGACAGTGGGGACATGGGTAGGGGGTTGTTTTGGTTTGCCAAAGATGCTGGAATACAATATACCAGAATTGGGCTGGCTTTTATAATGGGTATTTATTAGCTTACAAGTGTACAGTTTTAAGTCCAAGAAAATGTCCAAATGTCCATCAGTGGGAAGATACCTCCTCTGAAGAAAGATTATCAGCATCTGGGACACTCTGTCACATAGATAGGTACACGGCTGGCATCTGTTGGTCCCTCATACCCAGATTTCGTTGCTTCTACCTTCTGGCTTAAGTGACTTTCTCAGCTTCTGTGGGTGTGTCCTTGCCTCTCAGCTTCTCTGGGGGACATTTTCTCTAAGCTTTCCAGACCTTTTCTGTCTTTCATCCTCTCACAAAGGACTTTGGTAAAAGGATTAAGACTTACCTTGAATGGGGTGGGTCACATTTCAATTGAAGTAACCTAACCAAAGCTCCCACCCACAACAGGTCTGCACCCACAGGAATGGATTAAAAGAGCATGACTTTTTCTGGGGTACATAACAGCTTCAAACCACCACAGGTACCGACAGCCTCTGATGCAGCATGTTTTTCCTGCTTTCTACTGTGTCCCACACAGTGCTGAGCCCACTGTAGGGACCCAGAAAACATATGATGAAATTTACTGAATGCAGACACTTCAACCAGACTACTACCTCCTACCCCCTAAAAAAAAAGAGGAGACTTTTTGATGCTTTCTCTCAATCTTGACAATATCCAGGACTTCAAAAATAAAGGTAATGAAAATGGACTTGAAAAATTCAATGACACGTTTGGATAGCTATTATGTGCTAGGTCCATTATATCTATGATTTAACATCATCTTTATAGCCCATCTGTGAGGGAAAAGTTATCAGTAGCAGTCGTGGTCTTGGTTGGGGTCTTGCCCATTGGTCCTACCCAATAGGCAGGCTCAGCATGTGTTCAGGGTACCACAGAGCAGAAGCACCCAGAATTAGAGAGCAAAATTAAAGCATTTGATAAATGCTAATTCAGAAATCACTGAAACACTCCTTTGGAGAAAACCCAGGGCCTTGTTGAATTCCTTTGTACTTTAAGTATTTGTTGCATTTTGAATCACATTCCTGTGTATTTTGAGACATATGCTTTTCAGAGCTTTGGGCCTGTAAAGGTCTGTATGGGGTACCTCCTGGTCCCCCTCTTCCTCTAACCACTACTGTGATGAACAATTCCATATGGGCTTTGACCAGTTAACATAGGTACAAGTGGACAGCTCCTGGCTTGACTCTGCCATATTCCTCTTCCTTCTGGCGGTCATGGGGCTTCTCTGACCCAGTGGAGTGAGAGGCCTATGGGAATTCACCCAGTATTCACTACTCACGCGCATCTGTATAGTGATGAAAACGGCCCTAAAAGAGGTTCTGGCCTTTGTCCCAGCTCCCAGAGGGCAACCTCTTAAATCTCTGGAATTTCCTATAATAGGCATGCCTTTGTGATGGATGGTAGGCCTTCTGCCCACTTCTGACTTAGGGCCAGGCCTGCATCGTCTGCAGTCTTAGGGGAGGGAGAGCAGCCATGCCAGAAAGGCCAACCATGAAAGGCTAGAGTAAGGGATTGGGGTTTTGAGCCATATCCTATCAGCATGAGCTCCCTGACCACCAGAGAGAAAGGGGGCAGATAGAGGACAACCAGGCGGGCACTGACTCCACCAGTAATGCCTGTATAATGAGACCCCCAATAGAAACTCTTGGGCTCTGAAGCCCCAGAGTCTCCTGATTGATAATAAGCACCTCTGTGATGGGAGGGTGACATATTCTGACTGTACATGGAAAGGACAAGGAAGCTGGCATCTGAGACCCTCCCAGACCAGGCCCTATGTGTCTCTTCTTTTGGATGCTTCTTATGTATATCCCTTTATCATCATAAAGCTATAATAACAAGGATAGCCCTTTCACGGAGTTCTGAGTGTTGTTCTAGTGAGTTATCAACCTGGAGGATGGGAACCCCAAATCTGTAGCCAGCTGGTCAGATGCATGAGTGGCCTGGGCTCCCAGACTTGTGGCTGATGTTGAAGGGCAATCTTGACGAGGACTGCCTTGCACCTGTGGTGTCTGGCTTCACTCTGGGTAGAGTCGAAACTGAAGTGGATTGGAGCTGCCATCTCAAGTCAGTGACGTCACTGGGCAGCATTCAGAAACTATGAGGGAGTGAATGGCTGTAGAGTGGAATGCCTGAGGGGTGGACACTGATGGAAAAACGTTTCCTTTTTCATCCCCTGGGTGGACAGTACCAAGAAGCATTTCATAATACATCCCTGTGTTAGCTCTCCCTCTTCCTTGTTTCACCCACCTCTTCCCCCAACCCTGGCATCCCCCTCCCACCCATGGGGATCAATTTACCCATAAACTCCCTGCACATCCAGCCTTAGGACCCATTTTGGAGAAGTCCAGGCTAAGACAGGGTCTTAATCAGAAATAATCGAAGTCCCCAAAAGGCTAGAGGTTCAAACTGGGTTTTTAAGTAGGAAAAAGAAATAGCTTGACAGAGAGAAATGGGATGGGGAACCCTGGATAGACAGGGAGAGAAATTAAGCCAGGAGAGAAAGAGAGAGAGGGGGAAAAAAACTTAATTTGCCCAGAGCCCACTGCTTACCTCTCTTTTCTAAGTTTCAAATTGCCTTCACTTTCTCAGAATTCCAATCAAGGCTACGCCAGAGGAACCAATTTCTACCATTGCATGGTCTCTCCACCCCCTAACCTAGGAGAAGATCTGAAAATTTTAGCTAAAATAACTCCAGCAGACATCAGGAAATCAACTGGGAAAAAAATAAAAAGAAAAAAACCGCCTGCGCACAAGTCATTGCAGAGTCTGCCCCACCTGAGCCAAAGGCGTCCTCACCTTCGGGACACTGATGACAGCAGATTTTCTGGGAGCTCTGGGACAAAGAGGAGGATGCTGAGGCAGGAGAGAGTCAGCTCTCCATAGCAACACACACACACACACACACACCAATGGGGCAGCAGCAAACACACATACTATTGCCCCTCTTTTCCGACAACACACGAGGATGAATAAGCTTTCCCTTGAAATGTTAAAACACTTCCGTTTTAAAGCCCTCCTGCCTGCCCAGCCATGGGCTCTGGTTAGCTTTCTCCCCCACCTGGCTTGCCCTTGGCCCCAGGGGAGAGCATGAGGGCAGGTCTCGCCTGCCCACCCCCCATCCCCATTTCCCCCAGGAGCAGGTCTGTGACCCGCTGCTCTGCTCAGCATCAAGGTCACTGCACGTTGAGGTCGGGGCCTCAGTGAGAGAAGGAGCTGTTGACTGGGGCAGCCACAGTGCCCAGACTAGCAGCAAAGCAACCCAAGGAAAACTGAGTCCCATTAACTCCTCCATGGACCAGAAGGGAAGGATCATTTTTTATAACTAGGAGTGGCCCCATGGCTGGCCTGAGGGAAGGAGATAGGACATCGGTTATGGCAGAGATTTTACCATCAGGCCTGGTGTCAAATCCCAACTCTACCTCTTACCCTACAGATAATTGAATAAAACTTGCTGTGCATTTGGCATATGTCCAACACTCTTCGGTGCTCCTTTACATATATAATTAGCTTACTTCATCCTCTATAAGGGAGCTGCTATTATTAGCCCTATTTTACAGAGGAAGAAACTGAGGCACAGAGAAGTTAATCAGTTTGCCCAGGTTCAAATAAGGAGAAAGCCAAGATTCCAATCCAGTCAGGCTGGTTGCAGAGTCCACATAACAAAACTGCTACTGCAACTAATAATAATACTCACTACTACTATTGCTGATGATAATGATATTAGCAATAATATTGGTAATGATGATGCAAACACTCATTAGCTCTTAGTGTCAGACACTGCTCTAACCATCTAAATGAATTAGCTCATTTAACCCTTACCATTCTCTAAGGTAAATATTCTGTGTTCCCGAGATTGCCGAAGAGCTCCATAACTTGCACAACGTCACAAGACACCAGAAGAGGTCCCAGGTTCCAAACCCAGATCCCTTTGTCAGCCACACCCCTCACGGACTGTTTCATCACTGGTCTCCTCATGAATCCTTCTGCAAGGTGTGAGGAAGGACTTGGAGGCAGAGTTCTCACGCTTTCCAACGCTTCTAGCATATTCTTCAGCCAGAACAAAAATTCCAGGGACTTCTGGCAGAGAGGCAAGGAAGTTTGACGTGTGGAAAGGAAGAGGAAACATCACGGAGGCTGGAGAGGAGAGACAGATTTAGGGGCATTTGGAGACTGGGCACCTCCACAGCTGCTGCAGGATGTAGGAGAACAAGAGAAGAGAGAAAAGCTTATTTTAAGAAATGTCTCTGTGGTTGTGCTTGTTTGTTTGCTTTTCATTTTGTTTTGTTTTTTCACATGAGCAGGCACCGGGAAAAGAGCCCGGGTCTCCAGTATGGCGGGCGGGCCACGGTGGCTCAGTGGCAGAGCGCTCGCCCGTCTGTAGATATGAACTGGATCTACTTTAAGTTTTCCGAAAGTGGGATTCTGGGCTGTATCCCACCTCAGCCCAGATGCCAAGCTGACCCCAAAGAAGACTGATGTTTCTGATTGGTCCTCGGACTCACTGCCCCGAAGTAGCTGCTGGGTGCCTCCAAATTCTACTCTCTCCATCCTCCTTTTTCCTCTCACCAAGGGTTCCTCAGTCTTTCAGAAACTGTCTCATTTTTTGTTTTATTAATTTTAAATTTTTAAAAAATTGACAACAAAGAAACACAAACATTCTTAACATATAATCATTCTGTTCTACATATATAATCAGTAATTCACAATATATCACCTAGTTGCATATTCATCATCATGATCATTTCTTAGAACATTTGCATCAATTCAGAAAAAGAAATAAAAAGACAACAGAAAAAGATATAAAACAAAAACAGAAAAAAAAAGATTATACATGCCATACCCCTTACCCCTCCCTTTCATTGATCACTAGCATTTCAAACTAAATTTATTTTAACATTTGTTCCCCCTATTATTTATTTTTATTCCATATGTTCTACTTGTCTGTTGACAAGGTAGATAAAAGGAGCATCAGACACAAGGTTTTCACAATCACACAGTCACATTGTGAAAGCTATATCATTGTTCAATCATCATCAGGAAACATGGCTACTGGAACACAGCTCTACATTTTCAGGCAGTTCCCTCCAGCCTCTCCATTACATCTTGAATAACAAGGTGATATCTACTTACTACATAAGAATAACCTCCAGGATAACCTCTCGACTCTGTTTGGAATCTCTCAGCCATTGACACTTTATCTCATTTCACTCTTCCCTCTTAATTTTTTAATAGCCTATACTGTTTATCTCCAAATTTAAAAGTTTTCTATATTCCTTGTAGAAAAATTGGAAAATATCAAAAGGGGTAGAGAAGAAAATTAGCCACTCAAAATCACCCTGCCTTGGCATCATCGTTGGCTACCATTTTGGTGGGATAACTCTGCTAGAGGTTCCCATTTTACACATAAGGAAACAGAAGCTCTTTGGCACCCCAAACATCACCTAGATTTACATTTCAGGACGCAGGTCTGTCTGACTCCAAAACCCTTGCTCTGAATCTCTCCCCTCCCATGTCCTCTTCTTGTCCCTCCAGGGCTCCAGCCCTCAGGGATCATGCTGCTTGCTGGAACCGAAGGAGAAGTTGCAAGGAGCCAGGCTGGAGCCTTCATCTGGGAGGGCTGGTCCATCCCTCTTGTCCTATCATTCAGCCATGCAGGGGCCTGGGATAGCAACCGGGCAGGTGTCCTCTGCCCATGGGAGCAAATGCCCACTCAGGGCAGCCATTTTTTGAAGAGGTATGAGGGACTCTTACTCTCCCTCACCCCATGACCACCTCCTCTCCAAGGCGTCATGCCAACTTGAAGAAAACTCCCTCCCCAATGCCCAGTGCTACGGCACATCCACCAACCCTGGCTCCCTTTGGAGGCAGAGAGCAAGTCTAGGGGAGAGACACTGGAAACATTCAAAGACAGAGCACTGTGAGCCCTGTTTTCTCCCTGTACAAGAATTTAGGAAACTGACCACACAACCACTACAGTTGTATTCCTCCCATTTGAGTTCATGAGCAAATGACTCTAAAGACACCAGGACTACATCGTTCCCTGGAGGCCCTGGGATAACTTGGGGGCCATGTCCAGGTAGCTCTGATTACTGCTGGACGTCCCCAGCACCTCTCTTGATGAAGGCACTCCCACACGATTCTAAGTCAGTGAACACATTTAACCTTCATAAGGACATTCGCAAGCAGGTCAACATCCTTAGCCCCAAAAATGCTTTGGCCTGAGGGGGTGATGTGGCTTCTCCAAGGCCACACAATCACTTAAGTGACAAATTCAGCGTGAGATCCCAAGGCTTGTGAACGTTTAGTCCATGCTCTTTGTACTACATTTTGCTTAATTTATTTGCCTATTACTTAGTTTGATATACACTTCTAAAGCTCATATTAGATGCCAGGCACTGTTCTAAATAAATAACAAATATTAACTAAACACTTACTGTTCTAGTTTGCTAGCTGCCGGAATGCAATATACCAGAAACAGAATGGCTTTTAAAAAGGGGAATTTAATCAGATGCTAGTTTGCAGTTCCAAGGCTGAGAAAATGTCCCAATTAAAACAAGTCTATAGAAATGTCCAATCTAAGTCATCCAGGGAAAGATACCTTGGTTCAAGAAGGCCGATGAAGTTCAGGGTTTCTTTCTCAAGTGAGAAGGCACATGGCGAACACAGTCAGAGTGTCTCTCTCAGCTGGAAGGGCACATGGGGAACACGGCATCATTTGCTAACTTTCTCTCCTGACTTCCGGTTTCATGAAGCTCCCCAGGAGGTGTTTTCCTTCTCATCTCCAAGGTCGCTGGCTGGTGGACTCTCTGCTTTGTGGTGCAGCATTCTCTGCTTTCTCTGAATCTCCTTCATTCTCCAAATTTCCTCTTTTATAGGACTTCAGAAACTTATTAAGACCCACCCAAATGGGTGGAGACATGCCATTACCTAATTCAGCTTAACAACCACTCTTGATTAAATCACATCTCCAGGGAGATGATCTGATTACAGTTTCAAACATACAGTATTGAATAGGGATTATTCTACCTTTATGAAATGGGATTTTGATTAAAACATGGCTTTTCTAGGGGGCATACACCCTTTCAAACCAACACACTTACCAAACACTAACTCAACTACCCTACGAGGTAGACTTTACCGTTACCCCAATATCACAAATGAGGAGATGGACCACAGAGGGGTTAGATGACTTCGTCATGGCCACACAGCTAATAAGTGGCGGAGCTAGGATGTAAATGCAGGCAGCCTGGTTCCGCCAGGCTCCCTTCCACCATGCGGGGCTGCCTGAGGAAATGCCTGCTTCTCTCCTAGAATTCAAGCCCACATCCTGGTTGCACCTCAAAATAAAGGGGACCTTTGGGTTTGAGAAAAAAAAAGTATTCAGTTCAAATGGGGATGCTATGAGACCCCACATTCCACTTGGACCCACAAGCTTCTCGTAAGCGTGTGCTCCCACCTTGAACACACTGGTCTACAGCAGCCCACCACAGGGTGGAGGCTCCGTCATGAACAACAATCTCCCACATTCAGAACTTGTCCATTTCAAAGTGCTCTGACACCCAAGGCCAGCTCAGACCTGCCATGCAGCATGTTTTTGCCATTTCTCAGACTCCTCTCCCAACATATTATAAACCAATCAAGAACAGAAAGAGTTAGGTTGGAGTTCTAACAAAAGCTCTGCTACCTGATTGATTTTTTCAAGATTTTTCTTTTTATAAAAATCTGGTTATCATGCACACTGAATTAATGTATGTTATGATGTGATACATGGATATATATAAATGACTCCATAATATTACTGTGATGCCTTGTTTAATACCTATTTTCCCCCACTCAGCTGTGAGCTCCATGATGGTAGAAATAGAGTCTGGAATGTCCATTGCTATCACCTTCCCATCTCGCAAAGACTGCACAGAGTCAAGGCCCAGGCATCTGCCTTGTTTCCAGAGCTCTCCTTCCCTCCCCCAATCCTCCAGTCCTCTTGCCCCTGGCCCTCTGTATTCAGCACACTGTTCAACCACCAGTCAATAACCCTGCAAAACCTACCAACCATGGCGCATGTAGCCTGGTGATTGCCTTCAGGGGATGTAAAGTATAGTTGTGGAGGCAGAACTGGAAAAGACAACAAACATTAACCATGTAACATTTTAGTAGATATCTTATTGGGCCTCTTGCTTACAAGAAACAGAAACTCAAATCAAACTGGCTTAAGAAAATCAGGAAATGGAATGGATTACATTTATGGCTAGATCCAGGAGCTCTAGCAATGTGTAGCGTCATCAGAGTCAGTCTGTTCCCCTCTAATCCCCATAAGCTCCCCCTGCTTGTCTCAGTTATGTTTTTCTCTGTCTTCCCTTCACTATCAACTGAGTCATCCCCTTATGGGGGCGAGATAGCCTCCCTCAGCTCCATGCCTATATCCCACCAGTTCAGCCACTTTTCAGCTCCTTAGCGGAAAAGGAGTCTCTTTTTCTCAACAACAACAGAATTTAGATTCATGGGGCAAGCTTGAGTGCTGTGCTCAATCCTGAACCCATCAGGGTGGCTAGTGGCAATAGATGCACTTAGAGGCAAGGCCTGGCTCATACACCCACCCTGGAGCCAGGGAGGGGGCTGTACCATCCCAAAATGAGACCTGAGACTGAGAAAGATGTAATTCCTCAAGAACATTGAGGGTGCTACAACCAGATAGGAAAAGGATCTTGGGCAGCCCAAAGAGCCACTATCCAGGAAAGCAGGTATCAGCCATTCCAGCTTTGTCTACTTGACTCACCTTTCTTCTTTTCCCACCTATTATGGCATTTGACTCTCAAATGCACACTGAAAAGATGAAGTGGGTACTATAAATCACTTAATGGGTGAAAATATCTAGGCTCAGAGAGTCAGAGTGACTTACCTACAGTCACAGAGCAAGATGGTGTCAGTTATTTTAAAAAATTAATTTAGGATTGCAAACAGAGGACCCAGCAGGCAGTCGGGTGGGTTCTGGGACTGGAGCAGGAGATTCTAGTTGCTAAGGCAGTGTGCTGGTTTGAAACTGTTATGAACCCTAGAGAAGCTGTGCTCTTATAATCCAACCTTGTGGGTGAAGACTTATTGTGGGTGGGATTGTTGGACTAGGTTATTTCCACAGAGATGTGGCCCACCCAATTGGGGGTGGGACATTTTGACAGAGATGTGGCCCACCCAATTGGGGGTGGGACATTTTGATTAAATTGTTTCCATGGAAATGTGGCCCCACCCATTCAAGGTAGGTCTTAATTAGCTTACTCCAGCCCTTAAAAGACACAACACAGAGAGCAGTTGCCTATACATAGACATTTGGAGATGCTTGGAGAGCCAACATAGAAAGCCACTGGAATGGAAGCTGAAGGCAAGGCAACCTGGGAGCAAAAGATCAGGAGATGCCAGCCACATGCCTTTCCAGCTGACAGAGAATGCCCGGACATGATCGGTCTTTCTTGAGTAAAGGTATGCTCTTGTTGATGTCTTAATTTGGACATTTTCACAGCTTTAGAATTGTAAATTTGTAACGGAATAAATCTTCATTGTAAAAGCCAACCCATTTCTGATGTATTGCATTCTGTCAGCATTAACGAACTGAAGCAGGCAATGCCTAATATAGGTTCCCCAAAAGCAGACCTTGAGATAAGTTATCAGGAGCAGGTAGTTTACTTGGGAGGTGACCCCAGGAAGCATTAGTGAAGCAGTAGGAGGCGAGGCAGGGAAGGGAGGAAACCCAGTAAAAGCTGTGACGATGAGAAGGTTACCCCTGGGGCCACTGAGGCGCAGTCCCCCTGAGGCCCTCAGAGTAACCATGTAGCTCCAGCCTCAGAATCATCCCATGGAGGGATGGAAGAGCTGGGGCATTTATCCCCCAACTCCTGCCCCATTGGCTAAGTTATTATAAATATACATATAAGTGGAAATATAAAAATCTTCTATACCATAATTATATTGCATGACATTCTCTGAGTGTTTGTTAAAAGAGTTTGTGGGACAACTTTTGGAATCTTATCATGGCATTTCTTCACTTTTTGAAATGATTGGGAAGTTCATGAGAATAGAAATGGGGTTCCTCTCAGCATCTGAGAGGCCATACCTGCAGCTGTCCCGGGGCCTTGCAAGTGTAGCTAGGACAATGAGCTCCCGAGGACACTGGGAACCTCCTTCTGAACCAAAATACACATTTGGATTTTGCCAGAGTCTTAAATCCTCAGCAGCACCTCCCCGTGCCTTAGCTGGACAAGACGCGGTGGCCGGATCATCAAAGCAAAACGGAGATGACCTGGGTTCATCACCTGAACACCCGGACCAGGTCACCTTCCCATCTGGCTCCCCGAAGCTACCCCTACCAGTCCCTCTGCCCAATGGTTAAACTTCCCCCTCCAGGTCCTTGAAGTTCAAGTGTGCAGCACTTGGAAACCCTCTCCTTTTAAAGTGTTCTTCCTTCCTTCCTTCTCCCTTGCACAATGGAGAAAGCCCCGCTATCATTAATCAGCCAGGGGCCTCCCGGGACTGAACGGCAGGATTTTTAAGCCATGGAAAGCTCACATCAAAAGCCGCTGCTCCATTTGGACCCCGATGTGCTCTCACCAAAGCTTCAGAGCCAGGTTCAGAGCTCGTACAATGCAGAGTATTAAGGTTAGAGGGGAAGGGGCAAGGGGAAACCCAGGACATCCTTGCTGTCCTCAAGGTTTAGCTATTGGAGGTGTTTCTCCTGCAGTTTCTTTGTTCCACACCCAACCCAGAAGAAACAGCTTGATTCTTCTCGTCTTCTCCGGGTACTTCAATAAGTCAACAAGACCAATTTGTAGGGCCCAGTGCAAAATGAAAATTCAGGGCCCTTTTCAAAAATTATTTAGACTTTTAAGACAGCAAGAACAGAGCATTAAACCGAGCACTCACATCTCTATGCCTGTGAGGCTGGACCTGGTCAGCAGATATGTCTACGACCACTAATGATATCCTCAACCCCAGCTTCCCCTGGGCTCTGTCTCCAATGTGTGCCCCCGTCCCCAAGCACCTCTTTCCCATCTTCTGATTTTATTTTCTTTTTCTTATCATGCCTTGAAATATTTTTTAAGTGATTAGTGTCCATGTTTATATGTCTGCCCCTAAGAGATTGTAAGCTCAGAAATGGCAGGGGTCTGGTTTGCCCTGGACTCCACTGGGTCACGCGCGGTGGCCTCCGAGGATGTTGGCTCTGCCTGGGGTCACGGATTCAGCATGGGCCCACTGCTTTCAGCTGACTCCTTTCAGCCCTAACAAGTGACATCATGAAACCTGCATGGTTTGCCCTTTCAGCCCACTTTACAGGAAAAGGATATCCTGCAGAAATTAAAAGAAAGGTGGGACGTTTAACAAAACCCCATAAATAAGCCCCCTGGCAGGCCTGGATGACTCTGCCTTTCACCGGGTCCAAATGTCATGTTTTTTATTTCCAGTCAATTGCCAAAAAGAGAAATCATGCCTCAAATGCCCAGCCCCCAATTTCATTTCCCAGCACCACACAATGTCCTGAAAAAGCTTCAGGAGACCGGCAGTATCTACTGATGTTGAATATGTACATCTCATAGGATCCAGTATTTCCACACTTAGCTGTACACCCAACAGAACAGCCCATATATATCCACCGAAAGGCACACACTATAATGTTCCAAGCCCATGATTCAAGAAAACTATGCAAATGTCCATCAGAGTAGAATAGATAGATAAACTGCAAATGAATTGAGAATAAACGATCTACAATGTCTACAACACTATGAATGAATCTCACAAACAATAATGAGTGAAAGATGCCAGAAACAAAACAATGCAATATATATATATACACATATTTCATGAAACTATATAATTACAGTTTCATGAAATGCAAAATAGAAAAACTAACCCATACTGTCGGAAGTGGGGCTAGTGGCTACATAGGAGGTGAGGAAGTGACTAGAAGAAGATCCAAGAAGTTTCTGAAGAGCTGGTCGTCTTCTGTGTCTGGATCTGCATGCCGATTACATGGTGTTCTCACTTGGTGAAAAGTTATGCATTCTACATGCGTACAATACATGCACTTCATGTAGGATATTATGCTTTGATAAGAAGTCGTTTTTTAATTGAGAAAGGAAAATCCCTAAATGTCCAACAGGATAAGTATACATATTAGCTGAGCACAGTGGTAAAGACTGGGGACTTTGGAGCCAGAGACCTGAGTGTGAGTCCTGGTTCTACCATTAATAGCTGGGTGACCTCAGACAAGTACTTAACCTCTCTGTGTCTCGGTCTTCTTTATATCTAAAATGGAGTGGGGGAGGAACAAGAGTCCCTACCTCATAGGGTTGTTTTGAGATTGAAATGAGGTTATATCTGTACAGAGGTTAAAACAGCAGTAAATGCTGTGTGTGTGCTAGCTTTCACGAAAAGCAATATGGTGAAGGAGGTAGTTGCACATCCATCCATAATAATAAATAGAAAAGATGTCTTTAAAAATAAGTTCACCGGGGAGAAATTCAACTTCCCCAAGTTGAATTCTTGATATTCTCGCAAGCAGTGTGGACAACCAAAGCTATAGGCTGAGCCCCCAGTGTTGGGGTTTGTTCATATGAAACTTAACCCCACAAAGGATAAGTCAAGTCTACTTAAAATTTAGGCCTAAGAGTCACCCCCAAGAGGGCTTCTTTTGTTGCTCAGATGTGGCCTCTCTCTCCAGCCAACTCAACAAGCAATTTCACCACCCTCCCCCTGTCTATGTGGGACATGACTCCCAAGGGTGTGGACCTTCCTGGCAACGTGGGACAGAAATCCTAGAATGAGCTGAGACTCAGCATCAAGGGGTTGAGAAAAACCTTAGAATGAGCTGAGACTCAGCGTCAAGGGATTGAGAAAACCTTCTCAACCAAAAGGGGAAAGAGCGAAATTAGACAAAGTGTCAATGGCTGAGAGATTCTAGAGGTGAGAGGTTATCCTGGAGGTTACTCTTATGCATTAAGTAGGTATCACCTTGTTTTTCAAGATGTAATGGAGAAGTTGGAGGGAATTGCCTGAAAATGTAGAGCTGTGTTCCAGTATCCATGTTTCTTAAAGATGATTGTATAATGATAAAGCTGTCACAATGTAACTGTGTGATTGTGAAAACCTTGTGTCTGATGCTCCTTTTATCTACCTTGTCAACAGACGAGTAGAACATATGGAATAAAAATAAATAATAGGGGGAACAAATGTTAAAATAAATTTAGTTTGAAATGCTAATGAAAGCGAGGGGTAAGGGATATGGTACGTATAATCTTTTTTTTTTCTGTTTTCATTTTATTTCTTTTTCTGTTGTCTTTTTATTTCTTTTTCTGAATTGATGCAAATGTTCTAAGAAATGATGAATATGCAACTATGTGATGACATTGTGAATTACTGATTATATATGTCAATGTTTTAGTTCATTTGTTGAATTTTTTTAATTAATAAATTTTTTTAAAAATAAAAATAAAAAATAAGTTCACAAGAATGTTCATGGCAGCATTAATCATAACAGCCAATGGGTCAATACAGCCCAAATGTCCATCAGTAGGTGTAAAGATAAACAAAATGTGGTCTATTCATACAATGGAATATTATTTGGCCAGTAAAAGGCATGAAATTCTGACCTATGCCACAACTCAGATGAACCTCAAAAACATTATATTGACTGAAAGAAGCTAGACACAAAAGGTCACATATTGCATGATTCCTTTTCTATGGTATATTCAGAACAGACAAATCCGTAGAGACAGAAAGCAGATTAGTGCTTGGCAGGGATCAAGGGAAGGGGGAATGGGGAGTGATTACTTAATGGACACAGAATGTTTATCTGGGGTGATTGAAAAATTGAAACTGGAGAAAGTCGGTAGTTGCACCACATCGCGATTATGCTAAACACCACCGAACTGTACAATTTTAAATGGTTAATTGTATACTATGGGAATTTCACCTCAATAAAACATTTTAAAATTATAATGAATATGTTAAATAACTATGAGTTCTGAACACTTTGCAGGTATGTATTCAGTCAATTCATTCTCCTTACAGCATTTCACAGATGGGGAAACTGAGGCACAGAGAGGCTAAGGAACTTCCCAAGGCCCCCAGAGAGTAAGAGGCAGAGCCAGAATTTGCGGACAGAGGCAGGTCCCATGGAATCTGGGTTATAATCCATACCCAGATCCCTGTAAAGACACCTGAGGAAACAAAGGGTTCTCACTGGCACCCAAGGGGCCAATAGAACAAATGCTCCCAACCTAAAGGTAGATTTAATGAGGGAAAGATACAAAAGCTACCAAAGTGGAATGCTGTGAGAAACAGGTCAGTCCATGGAGCTGGGAAAAGGAAGGGGAAAGTGGGTCAATTAAGATTTCACTTTCAGGAGAAACCGCCCCCCCCCCCCCAAATACAGATGGCACAGGCTGGCATGAACGCTGCAAGAGCCTGGGGTTTTTTCCTTTCCTTTTTCCACCAAGCTGCTACAAGAGGAGGAGGGGGTGAGAATCCACACACATCCCAGCATGCCAACCTGAGCCCTGCCAAGCAACCTGACTTGTCTACGGCTTCTAAACAGCTGGAAAAATGTCAAACTGTCATCAGTGATTAAAGTGGGATTTTCCGAAGGTTTCAAAAATATTTCAGAATTCAACGCATCATTCCTCCTGCAGAAAATAAATATAAGCAGAATTCCCTTAACCAAAGAAATCGTAGAACCCAGTTTCCCTGCTGGTTTTCCTCTCTGGGCTTAGCTGGAGGTATAGCACAGACCTGGCCTTTCTTTGCGGTGGTTTCTTTGAAGCCTCAGGCAAGTCTTCTTGGCTCCTTTCACCCAACCAGAATGCTTATATCTCCGTAACATAATTCCGGTTGACCCATCCACCTGCCCAGTGATGGGAACTTACCCACTTCTGTGTTCAGGGCCAGTGCAAAATTAAATGCAGGGACTCTTATTTAAAAATTATGAGAACATGCAAGATGGTGACAGCACAGCTAAGCAAGCTCAGGGCCCTCGTAGACATGCCATGAAGCCAACCTCGTCTGCAAGCACTTGGTCTAAGCCAGAGCCCAGAACGCAGTTGGTGCTCAAGAAATGTTTACTAAACATATCTTGCACTTATCGTGATGTCTCTGAGCCTAATTTTGTCCCTGGAATGTGATAATGTTTTCTAATATTTATTGAGTGCTTATTAAGTAGAAAGCATTATTGTTAGCACTTTAAATGTGCTAACCTTTCCTCACTAAAATGCTACAAGTTAAGAACTATTATTGTCACCATTTTACAGATGAGGAAACTGAGACTTACGTCACCTGGCCAAGGCTACAAGCCTGGTCTGGACCCTCCTGCTGAGTTAGGATTAGTCATATGCAAACAGGTTATCCTCTCCTTGAGGCTGGAACTCACATCTTGTTCTTCTTTGCATCCTCTTCCCTTCCCCACCCCCAAAAGGAGCAAAAGTTCAATAAACACCTACGAATTCCTTCATGCAGAAAGCATTATAGGGGAATCTCTTCCCTGAAGTCTGGCCCTGTAGAGTAGTGGGGATTTGCCTTCCTCTTTCTATGTTCTAAGACCAAATGGATGGTGTAGCTGGAAGTGATAGGTGGCCAGGGGTATTAAACCATCGGCATGGCATGGGAGCTGACCAATAGGAGTGGACCCCAGAAAGTCAGGAGACTCCCGCTGGGCCATGCTTCATGCCCTGTGGCTATGGACCCTAGGCCCAGGGAGAAGGGCAGGACAGCTGGGGCAGTAGGGTAAGGCAGGACAGGTGTGTTACAGTATTTTAACACCCAATTTCACTGTGCATGTACACACCAACAAAATGGCTGGGGTTGTTATCCTACCAGAGAAACACATCTAGTGCCCCCACTTACCCCCCATGATTATAGAATTCTCTGTTGTGTTCTCAAGATCACCCTAACTCCAGCCTCCAAAAGCCAATTTAAATCCACACACTTTTGGCCACACCTACAGTGTGCCAGAAATCAAGGGAAGGCTGGAGGGGGCAATGGATGAAGGAACAAATACATCATTCTGGAATATGAACGCTCAGCTAATACCTACTAAATTAAGCTAAGTAAACCCTTCCTCCAGACTTACAAGGTCAGTTAAACCTGTTGTTCTGGATTTGAAAGTTTTGCATTGGTTACCTGTTGCTGTGTCACAATCACTTAAAATAGGGAACAACAAACTTTTCCTTGAAGGGCCAGGTAGTAAACGTTTTTAGGTTGGCTGGTCACACGATCTCCACAACTACTTGAGTTTGTCATTATAGCATGAAAGGAGCCATAGACAATATGTAAACTAATGAGTTTTCCAATAAACTTTATTTTCAGAACAGGCAGCCAGGCCAGTCCGTGGTCTCAAGTTTGCCAGTGCTTGGCTTCAGACCACAGATATTTGTTCTTTCACAGTTTCTAAGGCTCAGGAATCCAGGTGAGGCCTGGCTGGGTCCTGTGGCTCAGAGGCTCTCAGGAGGTGGTGGCCAAGTTCTCAGTTGGAGTCACCTGAAGATGCAGCTGGGGTTGGAGAAGCTGCTTTCAAACACACACGTGTGGTTGCTGACAGGTTCCTCGCCATGTGAGCTCTTCACGGGCTGAAAGCTCCCACAAGATGGCAGCTGGGGATCTGAGAGAGCGAGTCAGAAAGTGCCAAGAAGGAAGCCAGTCTTTTTATAACCTAATTCAGAAGTGGCATCCCATTGCTTCTGCTGTGTTCTATGTATTAGGAGCAAATCACTTAGGTCCAGCCTGTAGAGAGGGCATTACAGTAGGACATGATACCACGGGCTGGGGCTGCTTGGGGACCACCTTGGAGGCTGCTACCACAGTCATTCATTCTGTCACTCAATGTACCAAGCTTGGACTAAGCCTGAGACAAGAGAGATACTGACCCTGCCCTCCTGGCACTGCCAAAATAAGAAAACAAAACAAAGCAAAAAAGTGGGGAAGATCCCTAAATAATAGAAAAGGTTTCCATGTCCTCACGACTATCTAACTCAACTAATCGTCCCTATAAGAGATCAAAAAGCTAAATGTTTGCTGGAGTCACCAGGCAGCCTGAAAAAATGAAAAGCCCCCACCTCCCAATAGCAAATACGGTCAACAGTCAGCTTGGGTCCCATCCAAAGGGACCTACTATCCCTACACAAGCCTAGCTCAGTGTGGGCTTGCTAGAATTTGGGTCCAATGCTGCCAGATCTGATTCTTCAAAAAGAACTTAACAATGGAATTTTAAATTTGATTTCCTAATTTTTAAGTACGGGCAATAGTAAGATGGTGTTACTATTTTACCTATTCTGTTTCTGTCTGAGCTTAGTTTTCCCCAAAAGCAGGTCCTAAGGCAAAGGCTCACACGCAGGTGGTTTGTTCTGGGAACTGGTCCCACATATGAGTGCAAGACCAAGGAAGTGAAGCAGGGAAGGAAGGAAAGCCACACAGGAAAGTGCTTTTGGATTGACCATTGCTAGAGATGCTTGACCTTGCCACATCCTTCAAAAAGCTTATGGCACACTTCTCAGATGCCTTCCCAGAGAGGTAAGGGGCATTTATCTATCAGTTTCCTCTCCCTTTGGCCAAGGTTGCCCCCACCAGGTGTTAGCTCCCCTGCACTTCCAGGTTGCAGGTGTGTGAGTACCATCAAGTTCTGGCTCACAATCCAGACCAAAGCATCAGAGATGCAAGATGTGTATGGTAGGTGCTGTTAGATTGACCTACTCAAAGCTTGTTGAAGCATTGGCTGGAACAGGAGGTGAGTCTAAGAGGATTTGAAGTGGCACATAAAAGGTGTCCTGTAAAGTGTTTCATCCTGCAAGGGTTCATACGTCCCTGCCTTGTTGAATTCAAGCATAGCTACATGATTGCATTGGCCAACGAAATATGGGCACAAATAACACGCATCACTTCCAGGTAGAAGCTTTAAAAGCTAGTGTGTGGTTCACTGTGTTGTCTTTGCCCTTGGTCGTGACATTTAGTAACACTCCAGATGGAAGTTATTCTGTCAGCCTGGATCATGGAGTGAAGATGACAGAGACTGGAGCCATAACCAACATGTAGAGTGAGTGTTTATCAGCCATTAAGATTTGGGATTTATTTATTACTGCAGCAAAACCTAGCCTAGCCTGACTGACACAGCAACACCTAAAATGAATTTTTTAATTGTGCAAGACAAACAAAATATGCCAGAGTTAATCCCCAGGCCACAGTTTTGCCTGAGAAGAACAAAGGTCTAACTTAAGAGATGAGTGAACACAGGCCCTTGAAGTTCACTTTGCAAGCTGTGGGTTGGGGGTCTCTGCTCTAGAATACCATGCCCTTGGTACCAGCCATGAGCAGACAAGGAAGCTGATGAAGATAACCCTAGCTCCAAGTCCTTCAAGCTGAAAAGCTTCAGGAGATGGAGAGATAGATACACCAAGTGAAAAGGATGGGCCGTTTGGGCCTTCTCTCTCCATTTGAAGTTTTCCTCAAAACCAGATGGGGCTGGAAAGGAGAAAGGAGGCATCTGGCTTTCATGACCTCCCTCTAAACTTTAGGAAAAGAGGAAAAAAGACCCATATAATGAACGCTTGTTCAACACGGGTTCCCAGCTCAGCTCTCTAGGTCTAGCAAGATCACCAAATAAATATCCCCATGTGGGCTGAGTACAGAGCTACCAAGCCCATGAAGCTCATTCCCTTCCTCAGAGGCTTTGCTCTTACTGTTTCCTCTGTCTAGAACAACCCAGTGGAATAGAAATATTCTATGAGCTCCAAATAGAATTTTAAATTTTCTGGATACCACATTCAAAAAGGTAAAAAGAACACATAAATTAATTTTAGCAGTGTATTGTATTTGATCCAAGAAAGCCAAAATATTATCATTTCAACATGGAGCCAATATTGAAAAATTAATCAGGCTTTTTACATTCTTTTAGTTTTATACTGTCTCTGAAATCCAGTGTGTATTTTCCATTTGCAGTACATCTCGATTTGGACCAGCCACATTCCAAGTGCTCCATAGCCACCTGCAGCTGGTGGCAACCGTAAGGGATCCAGCAGCTCTAGAATACACTTCCCCAAGGTTTCTCGTGACTTTTCCTTCTCAGCCAAAATGTCATTTCACAAATCCTTCCCCTGATTATGCCATCTAGAGTAGCAGCCTCCCCACCCCTGCACTATCGCCTCACTTTCTTATTGTTTGTGCTGTTTTGTGGAACCTGACATAGCCTCAGATTGTCTTGCTTGTTTTCCTGCTTAGTATCTGACTGCCCCACTAAAACACAAGCTTCGTGAGAATAGGGCCCTTTTCTATCTAGTTCAGGCCTCTATCCCCAGGACCACACATTTCCTGGCACTTGACACATATTTGTTGCAAAGAGAAAGGAAGGGAAGGGGGGAAGAAGCAAACATTCTGGTTTGACATTTTTAAGGCATCAAACTTAAAAACAGGAATCAAGAAAGGAGGGGGAGGGTGGTGCAACGTGGCTCAGTGGCAGAATTGCCTGCTATGCCAGAGACCTGGGTTCAATTCCCAAAGTCTACCCAAGGCCAAAAAAAAAAAAAAGAACAAGAAAGAAGGGGGAGCCTAGAAGGGGTTGAAGGTGGGGAGAGGAAATCAAGAAGGGGCTGGGGCTCCCCCCTAATTTCTGCTGTAAGACCAGCCTTTCTATTTTCTTCCCAGGAGCTTGAGGAGAGGCCCAACCAGAGATCCTGGACAACCTCTAGGAGGGGGTAGAGCATTTCATTCTTGGGACGTCTAGACCCCTGTCCTCAACCATCCCCACTAAAGAAAAGCAGCTCTCCAGCTAAACAAGAGTGACAGAGAGTCAAGCAAAGAAGAGGCACTATAGTTTCCTAACCAACTCACACTCTCTGCCATTTCCTTCACATTAGAGGAACAGCATCTACCAGCCAGGGTGCCCCATTTTCCCAACTGAGAATACAAAGCCAGGCGAGCAAACTCAACTGCCTACAGCCTGGAAGAAGTGGGCCAAGTAGGGACTGGGGCAAACGGAAGCAGATCGGGTAAATGAGCATAGCTATGAATGCTAGGGGATTGTTCTCATAAAGGAGTATCAGCCTGATACTCCTTTAGCTTTACCAATTTTTCAAATAAACTCCCTAATCTGGATTTTTATATAAAAGCTTCCACTTTTCAAGTGTTGGCAAGCAGTTCAACTAAAAGCAAAAAACAAACAAACAAAACACCATGGAGGTCAAAAACAAAGAACAAAAGTCTGTGGCCAGAGGTAATCTCCAATTTGCAACCTCTGATGCAAAGCAATTCCTCAGCTTGCCTTTAAGAATCTGAACTTTCCAAACAGTGTGGATCAGAACAAGGCAACTCGGGTTCATGAACCTGAGTGGTGAGACTGAACCAAAGAAGGCAAGGAACTAGTCCAAATTCCCATAGACAATGAACCAGAGCACCTTCCCCCCAGCCCTAAGTGGGGATAATAGATCCCTGACTCCAGTATTTTTTCCCAGGTCCCCAAAACAATTGTATCAAGTATAAGGATTGAGAGGGAGGTAAAGTCAGGCAGCCCTGTTGCCATTTTTCTTCCATCAAGCCAGAGACTTGTCTTCAGTATCCCCTCCCAAACTCGCAGCACACTTCCAAAAGACTGACCTTCCGCCCAGAGGGATCATAGTTTAATACATCAGAGAGACAGGGGATCCAGTCTAGGCTTTGCCATTCTCTCTAAGCTTCAGTTTCCCCATCTTTGAGATCACGGCTGCTGCTAGGTCATACCCTAACTTCCTGTTCTTTTCCTCCAGGAAAATCCTAAGCCATGGCACACAACTTAGGGAGCGCTGGAGGTTTGAACTTCACCCCTCTCAAGCCCTCAGCGGCTGCTCTTGTACAATAAACTTCCTGTACAACCATACATGGCTGCTCTGGATAGTTTCTCCCTGGTGGGCCCATTGTGAGAATTAAATATGATAGACACTGTTTGAAAATGCTTAGCACAACTAATTGATGAATGATAAGAACTCGACATGTTACAGTTTTATTTTTCATCCTAAATTTTCTTAAATACACTCAACTTAGAATGGCACCAGCAACCCCTAAACAAGTGCAGCTTTTGAGGTCTTGAACATGATTTTAGGTAGTGTAGGGACAGAGAATTGATCAACATTAAATAATGAGAAACGTTCCTTTTTCAATCCTCTCATTTCTTTCGAGAAAGATTCAGCCTGTAACATCTCCCACACCGAGTTAAGCTCACAAACACACACGCACATCTATGAGTCTTTCCAAGTAAGTAACACAGGCTTGCTGTACTAACAGTGCTTGCTTTTGTTGGGTTTATCTTTTACAATTTCCTTTTATGTGAGTAATAGCTACTTTTTAATTTATAGTAAGAAAACCAACCTTTCCCCCCCAAAACATCTATTTATGTTTTTAAAATGAGTCAATCTAAGGAAAAATGATAAGTCAATGTGTGTAGTAGGCTTTAGGTTTGGATAAGTTCACACTAGGCAATTCCAAACAAGGCCAAACCTTGAAATTTTTGTTTTTGAATCAAGAACTCTCTACTTCCCTAGTATAGAGAAGAGAAGAGACCTGGGGAATTAGTGCACATGTTTATTAAAGTCTAGGGGTTTCCCGGCAGCTGTGCCTAGAGTCGGGCTCAAGGGCCCTCGGATTTCCCAGCAAGGCGTCAGGCGGTTCCCTCTGAACCCAACACAGAATTTGCGCGGTGGAAGCTCCTGACTTCCACAAATCTTCCCCTCTCTGAAAGACGCCTGGGTCTGTTCTCAGCTCAGCCGACCTTCTCCGAGAGGGTCGGTCCCTGGATCCCCCGGGTCGAGTCTGCCCCTGCCGAGGTCTGACTCCCGACAGCCGAGGAGTCTTCCCTGGCCAGGCAGTGCCAACGCGCCTCCAAGATTAACGAGGAGAAAGCGGAGCAGGGGTACACAATGCGGCTGTGTTTGATCCCACGACGTGTCTCTCGGAATCGCAAACAATTTATTGCCATTAGACGGCATTGTCAGGCACTAATTTCCTAGTGGCGCTCCATCACAGGCCTCTAAACATCAGGGGAGGGGGCTCAGAGGCCCGTGGGCAGGGGGGCAGGGAGGAACCATGACGAGCCAGGCGGGTGTTCCCGTAACGAGGCTTTAATGAGGGCAGCGCGGCCGGTCTTCGTGGAGCAGTCGGAGCAGGCGGCGGCCGGGCCGGGCGCTTGGCGAGGTCACCGCCTCCCCCGGCCCCCGGCGCACGCGAGCTCGGTGAGGAGCAGCTGCGGCCGCCAGGCCCGATGCCCACCGCGGGGCTCGCTCGGGCCCGCGCCACCCTGGTCCTCTCCAAACTGCGGTAGGAAACGCAACATTTCCATGCAACAATGCAAACGCGCTCATTACCATCTCCTCAATATGCATGAAGAAAAGGCGCGACGCTGGCCGAGCCCCATCACCCGGCTCTGGCCTCGTCATCCAATAAGGCGACATATTCATCTCCCGTGATGGATGAGGAGGGGGGCGGCATATCCACCGGGGTAGGGGACAGATCCCGAGAGGGACAGGAGAAGAGAGAAAACACACGAAGAGAAGAGCCTTAGAGGCAGAGCAAGAAACCGAAGAAGGAAATAAGAGAGGATTAGGGTGAAAGAGGGGGAAAGAATGAGCGAGAATTGGGGTTGGGTGTGGGAGGATGTGTTGCACAGACACGGAGTAAGGGAAAGGGGGAAAAAGACAGCAAACAGGGGGATGGGGGAGCAGAATTAAGGAAAGCGAAGCAAATGGCACTTCCGAGAAAAAACGAATGAAGGAAAGGGGGAAGGTGAAGAAAAAATGAATGATCCAGAAATCGAATATATTGAAAGTTCAAGAGATAGAGGGTAGAGAACAACAAAGGAAGGGGGAGCGAAATTGCTCAAGTCAGGTGGGAAAAGGATGATCCTGGAGAAGTGAAGAAAAATAAAAGCATTCGCGCAGAGGGCCAGGTTTTTCTCATCCAGGCCCTTTTGGGCGCCGCGCGTTGCTGGCGGCTGGGAGCCCCAGGTGCGCGGGGCCAGGAGCAGGCTCCTGGTGGAGGCGGGGAGCAAGAGGCCCGCGGGCCAATCCCGCGCTTCTCCTCCCGCAGCCGGAACGGTTCGGGGGGCGCCCGGCCTGGCCAGGGACCCACCCCGAGAACCGTAGCCACCCCTGTCGCGGCTGCTCGAGCAGCCTCTCCCTAGCCGAGAGCGAAGTTGGCAAAGTTGCCCCCAAAGTTTCCCCAGCGCTTCTTCGGGCCCAAGGCTGGCCTCCGAGGCCCCGGCGGCTTGTAGGGAGCGGCGGCCCATCCCAGGGAGGCTCTGGAGAGCCCCGGCCCGAGCCACCTGGGATGCTGGGTCCCGACGCCTGGGCCAAATACAAATCCCTCCGGGTGCGGGCGCTAGGCCTCGCACTCGGGCGACCGTGCGGCTGCTAATAGCGGAGAGAGAGAATGGGAAAGGGAGAGAGAGGAGAGAGAGAAGGAAAAAAATATTCTCAGCTCAATTTAAGTCTCATGGAAAGGGCTTACAACTGTAATTAAATCATTAAATTCTTGTCTACGCTTCACAGAGCGGAGAGAAATTAACTTCCCACCAACCTCATTTTCTATTTGAACATGAAATAATGATTTTCTGCCCGTCTAATTACAAAGCCAACATCTGATCAAGCCAGCATCCAGAGGGGATTATCGCATGCACGAGTATTAGACCTCATTACCAGCTTGAGTGCAAAATTATTACATCTTGTAATTGGATGGTGAGATTTATATACAGATCGGCCCGGTTTCTGTAAGATTGTAATTACAAGCTTCGTTGGTTAGCTACTTATCAGAACTTTGCAGGAAAACAAAACAAATGACTGAGGAAAACGAGCATTTCATTAACCTGTAACCCGAGCGCGGGGGGAGGGAGCGGTGGGAGCGCGCGCCGCGGCGGCGGCAGGAAGCTAAGGGCGCGCCGGCCCTCGCCGCGGCGCGGGGACTCCCGGCCTGGGAGAAAAAGACAGAAGATGGGGCCTCGGCAAGGCGACACAAAGCTGGAGCGACGACCTCTGAAGGGGACGCGTGCGCACCGTGGAACTGACCGAGGAGGGGGCAGGAAAGGGGACTGGTGGCTCGGGGCTCCAGTGCCGTGCGCAGCGCAGCCCCGCACTGGTGGGCCGAGGGCGCTGGGCACACGTCGGGCCGCAACTCCCGTTGAGCGCATCCACTGTGTGTGCCAAGTGTGTGCGCTGGACATCCTCTCCGTGCACTCATTGCGCCCTGGGCCGCAGTGAGAGGGCGTCTACCGCGAGCTTCCCACGCGCTTTATTCGCTGGGAATTTGGAAGAAGGAGAGAATATGGAAAAGCTTCTGCGCGCGGCGCGATTGTGCGCGCATGTCTTTCTCAGATCAACTTTCCCATACACCTGCTTCTCCTCCCTGTGCGAGTGCGTCACTCTGACCTAATTTCTTGGATTTAAAATCCCTGGAAAAGGCTCGGTTACCCTCGGACCCGCGAGTTAGGTCCCAAGCCGGGCTTCATTGGTTCGATCTCCTTGGGAGCCAGGGCCACGACGGGGCCAGGCTGCCGGGAACGCGGGTCTCGACGAGCGGCGCGGATCGCCCCGGCCAGGGCAGGGCTGATCTCAGCTGGAGCACTGGGGTGGAGAGAAGGCCGCTTCCGCTCCGGGCCTGGGGCGCTGGGAGGGATCCAATTAAGTGAGACTCTTGGGTCGGCGTCTGGGTTTGGAGGCTTACCCTCTGGACCACGTACGCCTCGGGGCCAGCATAGCTAGTTTTGACAACAACCTCGCCCCTCCTCTGGCCCCTTTACCGCCGGCCTCAGTCCGGCGCGGCCAGGTCCATAGCTAGTTTATGCGTAAAGAGCGTCTCCGAGGCTCATTGTTGGGTTTTTTTGTTTTGGTTTTTTTTCCTTTTCCTTCTCGAAGAGCTGACTTAAATATCGGGCGTTTCCCCTAGCACTAACAGAGCAGCCCCAGTCCCCCCCACCCCACCTGTGAATCTTGCTCTCGACTCCTGGTCTGGTGCCATCACTTTGAACAAATTCTAGGACGTCAGGGTCATCGAGGCTCGAGGACTGACACCCAGCAAACATCCTGAGGAAAATAATGTTTCCCTCAGTTTTGTAATTCCAGAATATTTCTCGAGAAAGTGAGTCCAAGATTCCCATGACACTCACTTGGAAGTATAACCAGAAACAAAATCAGGCGCCTGGGGAGACATCCCAAGGCTAGCGCAGTTCATGATGGCTCCCTTTCTGGGAAGGCTCAAGCTAAGGCCGACTCCCGGCCCCAGGCACAGCGGGTGGGGAGTGGACAAGGGAGAAACAACTGTGGTCCAATTTGAGAAGGCCAGACCCCGGTTTCCCCCACTGAACCCCAAACCTGGTTGCCCCAAACTGTCTTCCCCTCAATTTTCTCAGCTTTCACCCTACTGGACTCGCCGACCTGTGTGTGAAGACTGGTGGACGGGGACAGGGAGTGGGGTGGGGTCACAAGTGAGCACACGCCAGAGGCGGAACAACCCTTCATTCCAGACTTAGGCTCCCCACAGCTGCTTCTGACCGGAGATAGCCAGGGTCCAGCACCTTCGATCCCTCCACTACGGTGGAATTAGGATTCGATTGCGCGATCAGCTAGCTCTAGGAGGCACGTTGCCGCCTCCGAGTCGGGGCTGGTAACTTGGCTGCCCAGTCGCAGCCCCCGCATCGACCCTGGGATGCGCCTGCCGCAGGCCGGGCCCGCGCGTCGGTGGCTGCAGGGGCCTAAAGCGTTTAGCCAGGAGCAGCTGCAATTCCGGGAATTTCAATCCGGCTCTCGGCTGCACACACTTATCGGCGAAGGTGGGCGCCCAGATACTGGGATTTCAGGTTTGATTTAGGAAATAGTCCTCCATAAAACTAAAAATCTCGCTTCCCATCCATCCTCACCCGAGGCGCTGGGAGGACCTTTGAAAGGGAAAACCACACACCATAAAACTGGTGGGCTCGGGGACCTGGAAGCGGGGGAGGGGGGGGAGGGGGCGGAATAGTGAAACCAAGGATCTCTACAGACTGAAAGCGCCAATACAGAAACTTCTCGAAGCGCTCTCCGAAAGTTCTTGGAGGCGCCACCGCCCGGCTCTGTGCCTCGACCCACAAGCCACTCCCGTTTAGGGCGCCGGCAGGCTCCTCATTCCAGTCGCCGTTCCCCAGGACCCCCGGGGCGTCTGTCTTCAATTCCCGGGCGGGACCCGCCATTCCTAATTAGGGTTTCGCACCCACACTGAGGCAGTGTTAATGTGGGTAATTTCAGGATTTGGTCTTTCTGGGTAGGGGGCTGCGTCGCCCCCTGGGCAGTGAGATGGCCTTTGAAGACGCGACGGAAACACACTCTCCCTCTCCTCCCTCCCTACGCCGCGGAGTGTGGCCGGGAGTCAGGCGTGCGGGCTGGGGAACCGGCCTGGACCGAGTAGAGGCCCAGTGCTTGCCCGGGCCTGGGGTCCGCGCTGCGGCCCAGGGAGAGGCACCGAGGGGCGGGAGTGGAGCGCTGACCCGGTATTAACCCCGGTCCCTGCGCCTTTCGCTCCCCCTCCCGGCGCGGGCAGGAGGGGCGGGGAGGCACTCGGAGCGCCCGAGCTCCAGCCCCCGCCCCGCTCCGCCCTGCGCGCGGTGTCCGCGGGGGTGGGCGGCCTCCACTGTAAGGCGCCCCGGCGATTGGCGACTCCGGGAGGAGATGCGAGGAAAAGTCGAATAAGAGGGCGCGACGTCAGACCCGAGATTTAGGGAAGGGCGACGGGGGGGGGGGGGGGGGCGGGGACGGACACACAGACACAGATACCAACACCCACCCCCCGCACAGCACCCTAAGTGTCCACAACTCTAGCCGCCTCAGCCCAGGGCGCATAGGCCGGAGGGAGGGGAAAGGTTGTGTGAGTGGAGAAAGATTAAAAAGAAGGAGCAAGAGAAGAAAGAGGGAAGGGAATAGAAAGGAGGGGGAGGGAAGAGTGAGAAAGGGAAACAAGAGAAAAAGAGTTTCCTAGGGTCCAGGAGAGAGAAACAGCCCGAAAGAGCGGAAGCGATCCTGGGGGGAAGAGGAGCGCGGGGAGGGGAGGGGAGAGGAAGGGCGAGGAGGGGGAGTGAAAACTAGACGAGGGCGAAGGAAGCGAGGCGCGACACTGCTCCGGGAGAGGAGGGCAGTGAGGAACGCGGAGCGGGCGCAGGCAGCTCCGGCTGCGGAGAGGAGGGAGCGCGGCGCCGAGAGGAGGGGCTTGCGGTCCCGCAGAAATGTCAATCAGAGCCCGGAGCCCCGGGAATCTCCGCCAATCTGTTCGGACCTGACCTGGCTCCTCGCCGCCGCCGCCGCCGCCGCCGCCGCCGCGGAGGAGCAGATCAATAGGCGAGCGCCGAGCGCAGCGCGGCAGGCAGAGCGGCCCCAGCCCGGCCCAGCCCCCAATGCGCTCCGGAGTCCGCCGGCGGCGCTGAGCAGGGCGGCCCTGGGGGCCGGACCCCTCTCCGTCCGTGCCCCGCGGGCCAACATGTCCTTCCCTCAGCTCGGATACCAGTACATCCGCCCGCTCTACCCGCCCGAGCGCCCGGGGGCCGCCGGTGGCGGCAGCGCGGGGACCCGAGGCGGCCCGGGCACCGGAGCCACGGAGCTGGCCGCCTCGGGGTCCCTGTCGAATGTGCTTTCGTCCGTATATGGGGCGCCCTATGCCGCGGCCGCTGCAGCGGCCGCGGCTGCCCAAGGCTACGGTGCCTTCCTGCCCTACGCCGCGGAGCTGCCCATCTTCCCGCAGCTGGTAAGCTCCGGGGCCCCGCGGGGGTGGGGAGAAGGAGGCGAGGTGAGCGCACGGGAGTAGAGCCGGGCCCGGGCGGGGAGGGTGGAGGCGGCTACGGCTGGGGCTTACTTGCGCTTCCTCGGCGCGTTACTCCTTCCTTTTACATGTGCGTACAGGGCGCACAGTATGAGCTGAAGGACAGCCCCGGGGTGCAGCATCCCGCAGCGGCCGCCGCGTTTCCGCACCCGCACCCCGCCTTCTACCCATACGGCCAGTACCAGTTTGGGGACCCGTCCCGTCCCAAGAACGCCACCCGGGAGAGCACGAGCACGCTCAAGGCCTGGCTCAACGAGCACCGCAAGAACCCCTACCCCACCAAGGGCGAGAAGATCATGCTGGCCATCATCACCAAGATGACCCTCACCCAGGTGTCCACCTGGTTCGCCAACGCGCGCCGGCGCCTCAAGAAGGAGAACAAGATGACGTGGGCGCCCCGCAGCCGCACCGACGAGGAGGGCAACGCTTACGGGAGCGAGCGCGAGGAGGAAGACGAAGAGGAGGAGGAGGAGGAAGGCAAACGCGAGCTGGAGCTGGAGGAGGAGGAGCTCGTGGGGGAGGAGGAGGACACGGGGGGCGAGGGCCTGGCGGACGACGACGAAGACGAGGAGATCGATTTGGAGAACTTAGACGGCGCGGCCGCCGGGCCTGAACTGGCCCTGGCTGGGGCAACGCGCAGGGACGGCGACCTCTGCCTGGGGCCCATTTCGGACTCCAAGAACAGCGACTCGGACGATAGTTCCGAGGGCTTGGAGGAGAGGCCACCGCCGGTCCTAAGCCTAGCCCCGGCGCCACCGCGGGTGGCTGCGACCCGGCCGTCTTCGCCCTCGCTCCCAGCCGGCCTGGACCCCTGCGCTCCCGCCCCGGCGCCCGCTTCCACCCTGCAGAAGCCCAAAATCTGGTCCCTGGCAGAGACAGCCACAAGCCCGGACAACCCGCGCCGCTCGCCTCCGGGCGCTGGGGGATCTCCCCCGGGGGCTGCCGTCGCGCCCCCAGCCCTGCAGCTCTCTCCGGCTGCTGCTGCTGCGGCCGCCGCCGCCGCCGCGGCTCACAGACTCGTCTCGGCGCCGCTGGGCAAGTTCCCCACTTGGACCAGCCGGCCGTTTCCAGGCCCGCCGCCCGGCCCGCGCCCGCACCCGCTCTCCCTGCTCAGCTCGGCCCCTCCGCACCTGCTGGGACTTCCCGGAGCCGCGGGCCACCCGGCCGCAGCCGCCGCCGCCGCCGCCGCCTTCGCTCGGCCTGCGGAGCCCGAGGGCGGAACAGGTGATTGCCCAGCGCGGGGCGCCAAGGGCGGGGGCGTGCTCTGGGGGTCCGGACCCAAGCGAAGATGATCGCGGCCCCAGGGGCGCGGGGCGCAGACCTCTCGGTGCCTGCTGCCCGCGGCCTTGTGCACCAGAACGCAGCACTTTAAAGGCCTCTTTCTTCCCCCGCTTCCCTTAGATCGCTGTAGTGCCTTGGAAGTGGAGAAAAAGTTACTAAAAACAGCTTTCCAGCCGGTGCCCAGGCGGTAAGAGACCCGAAGTCGGGGAGGGAAGTGGGGGGCTATGGTGGGAAGGGCAGGCCGGACGCTGGCTTTTGCCCCAGGGTCGGGGGAGCCGGCTGGGATGCGGTTTTAAAAGTGGCCCAAGCGCACTCCTTTGTAGCCCCAGCGGACCAAGACTCTCGTCAGCTCCAGCCAGGACACCTGGGGTGCGGCATGGAAAGAGGGTGCAGGGTGAATCTGTGCCTTGGTCGGGCCGACCGATCCCTGGCGGGGAAGGCCGACTCACTGGCACCCTCGCCCCCTTCCAGCCCCGTACCTCCTGACGCCCCCCGCCCATCTTATGGTTAAACCTGAACACACATATCTACAGTTAGACGCAATTTTGCATTGATTTACTTCCCTGGCCCAGGATCTCCCCGCCTTAGAGAGCCTCAGCGCCCCCCAGTCTCACCTCCTTTGCTACCACTGTCTCTCTCTTCCAGGCCCCAGAACCACCTGGACGCGGCTCTGGTCTTGTCAGCTCTCTCCTCATCCTAGTTCTTTTAAAAAAAAAAAAAAAATTTAAATCGTTGTAATAAATGTAAAAAAAAAAAATCGCTCTCTATAGTTAACGACTTGAAAGCATGTCCGTGTATGAAAACCTAAAAAAGAAAACTAAACAAAGAACAAGAAATAAAATGTCTCCCAGCCCTCCCCATGTCGCTTCTGTACCCCCGGATTAGCTGAGCTGTGGGGTTTGTTCGGTTGGTTTTTGAGGGGTGGAGTTTCCGAGAGAATAAGCGCATCTGAGAGGGTCTTCTTCTTCTTTTTTTTTTTTTTTTTGTATATACAGGAAAATGTACATATGTGTGAACCAAATTGTACAAGAAAGTATCTATTTTTGGCTAAATAAATGAGCTGTTGCCACTTTGACTATAATCGGCCTGTCTGCCGCTAGACGGATCTGTTTGGTGGTGGTTCTGTGTTTTGTTTTTCTCCCGATGTTGCACGAGTCCCCGGATCAGCGGAGAAGGCGGAAAGGCAGGAGCAGTGGCGGGGCTGGGGCGCCGCAGGAGGAGAGGACACTGAGAATTACCTGGGACACCTGGGACTAAGGGCGGGGAGACAGGTGGGAACCCGGGGCAAGATTCCCGAGGAGCAGCGTGGAGCTGGGTCCACTCGCGAGTCGACGGGAGCGTCTGGGGCCTTCTCTGGTGACATAGCAAAGGGACTTAGAGAAGGGTCCGGAAGCAGAGGGAAATTCTCATCACCGCCACACACACACCCCCAACCCCGTTCTGAGATAGGGACAGATGTGGTTTCCTTAGTTTTCTATAAGAAGCTGTGCCACTCCAGCTTCAAGCCCTTGCAACCACATTGCACCCCCAGACCACTCCTTGTAAAGGCAGCGCTGAAGGTGGGGGCTGGGGGAAGGTGGGAGGGAGTATGAAGCCAAGGAGAACCCAGGGTGACTGTGCCCAGTTCGACTAGGGTGTGGGGACCGGGATTCTGGAGGCACCTGTGCATCCTGGCACCTTAGTGGGTTTTCCCCAGGTGCCCTGGAAGGAGCGGCTCTCCGAGGGCGCGGCGCAGGGGGACGGGACGCGCGGGCAGGGAGAGGGAGCGGGAAATTTGGGGCTGGAGCTCCCTCTACAGGACAAAAGGGCCGCTCCGCGCCTCGTTTCCGCCGCTTCTCCAGCCAGGCCGGGAGTCGCGCCCCCTCCGCGCCCCCTTTTCCGTCTTTCCGTCTCCCAGCCTTGCCCAACTCTGCCTTGAAGGAGTAGTAGGGAATGTCGGAAGAGTGGTAAGGAGGTGGGGGGAGGGCGGCGTCATATGGCACCCTCTCTCCGTTTAGTGAGTGAATTACCCAGCAGCCAGAAGCTGGGTGTTTGACCTGCGTGGTGGAGCGTGTGACAATCTCCCGGGTTCCCGGAGAAGTCTGGAAAGAGCTTGCACCCTCGAAGCCACGGAACAAGGCACCCCGTAATATTGTACCTCTTTAAGACTGCAGGAGCGGAAAGAACTCCATGCAGGCACAGCTGCCAGCCGAGATTGAAGCAGTGGGGGTGTGCAGGTGACCCCCGGGCGAGTGGTAGGGTCAGGTGTGGCAATCTGTGGCCCCAGGGGCACACAGAGGGCTGGGGAGGCAGAGGCGGCCACAGGGCAAAGATGCACCTCACCTGGGACTCACTCCTCTAACCCCTTCCCCAGATGAGGGGTCCTCTCAGCAGCGCCCTCCTCACTCCCTTCTTTGTTTCCAACATCTCCAGGGTCAGGCTCTTCCCAGGCCCAGGCTCAGACTGAAGACCTGCTCAGGCCCTCCACACATCGCCGGAGAGGTGGGGGGACTTCACCTGTCTTGGCCTTGAACTTCTGAGGCCAGGACTCCCCAACAGGAGCCAGAGCTGTAGCCTCTAGTTAGCACAAACATGTCAACAGGGCAAAAACCCTGATGCTCATGCCTCACAAGCTCCCAGTTTACCTCCTATGAAACGGTGAGCTAATTAATCTCTCTGTGTGCTCACTTCCTCATCTGTAAAATGGGTACAAGGGCACTTGCTTGCAGGGTGGTTGTGGGATGAGAGACAAAGCATGTGCTGCACATGTAGGAGATATAAACAGCCCTGACTTTGATAATCTGTATTCCAGGAGCTCAGGACCCCAGACCTTAAACTTCTGGCAGTATTCTGCCCCACCTCTCCACCCCTCCCGAGAAGTGAAAGTGAGGTGTTTGCATTCAGGCATTCCAGGACCTTCTGCCACCCCAGCCCAACCCAGGCAGGTATATAAGCAGGGCATAGAACTCAGGGAGAGGGGGCCGTGATGACGGAGGGACAGACGCCTCCCCGAGCTGGGCATCTACCAAGGGAGGGGGGAATGGACCTGGTCAGGTCTGTGACAGGTGCAGAGGCCATTTGGGGCTCCCAGAGGCCTGATCATCTGTCCCTGGGTTTCTCTCCAGTGAAAACTCTGGAGTTCGGTCTGCTTTTCAGCCCATCACATCCCAAGAGAGACTTGTCACTGGATGAGATTCTGTTCCACTGAAAAAGCAGAATGTGCAGGTGCCAGGGGAGAGTTGGGGGTAAACCCAGAAGTGGCTCAGGTGTATTTGTAACTTCTCTTATCCCAGAGGACACGTGAACTCTTCAAATGGCAGAGCCCAAAGTTGATCCGAATAAGATAATGTAATTAAAACAAAAAGAATCACATATGCTTTCCCCCCAGAAAATGGAAGAGGAGCTAGCTCCCCCCACGCCTGGCCTTTGTGGCACCAGAGAACACTGCTTTCATTTCTTCATCATCTTCCCAGTACTACCTGAACCCTCCCTTTATCTTCCTCCTACCAGGAATCCCAGAAATTGTCTCTGTCTTTTATTGTTGGACCCTAGTATTAAAAAGAGAAGCCAGGAGAAAGAGAGAGAGATCGAGAATATATGGGAATCTCTTCCCTGGTCCTGATTAAGCTTCAATTAGAAATAAAATATGTCAATCACTCTGCCTGGAAGGGGTGCCTGCTGTCGAGGCTGGTTATGCAAAGCACTCCAAGGAGTGTGGGGATAATCAATTAGGTCAGAGGAAGGAGTGCCTGTCGCTGCTTCCCTCATTATCTGCATGGGGGGCGGGGGGGGGGGGGGTTGCTGCAGGGAGCCAGAGGAGAATAAAATTATCTCCCTAAGTGATTGCCCACCTCTGGGACTGGCACATTAACAGCTTCCAGTTGTGTTTATTTTTGGCAGAATACAGAGATGAGGGAGCAGGGTCCAGCCAGGAAGACACCTGAAAGGACACAAGGGTGCAGGAGGAGACAGGGAGTAGGGGAGCCTTGGGGCACCGGCTGCCCCACTGAGAGGTGTGGAGAGGGCAGGGCTGGTGGTTTGAGGGCAGCTGGTGGGCAGGCAGGGCCAAAGGGTTCCCCTGCCCAGGCCTACCTGAGCTCTGGAAGGTTAGGGGAGAGGGACTGAATGTTTGGGGGTGAGGGGGAGGGAATTGGATGTCAGGCATCTTCCCGGGTTTGTTGGGAGTTTCTGCCAGGAACTTGCTTTGGGCCTAATTATTTGTGTGCTTCTGGAAATGTCCTCTGCATCCTAAAATCCCTGGCTGCGCGTCCCCACCCTCACCCTCCCTTCTCCCATCAAGTGAAAATGGGCAACTGCAGGTGGCTGAGGCGCAGGGAGCACTGAGTGGCAGCAAGTCACAGCCGCTCTCACGGCCCCGCTGTCACCCTCTGTGAAAGGGAGGGGATTGGATCAGACACATTTACCCAAACTTTCTTACAAGTTCCATGTTGCCTGGGATTAGGCATGAATAAAAGAAATGGGGGCCCAAAGCTGACTGTGGGGTCAGGGGTGCCATAATATCCCCCCCGCACTGCCTCCCGATCCTAATTGGCCGCTGTCACCTGACCCAGCCAGCCAGTGTGGCCACGTTAAAAATGTCCAGCTATTGTGTGACCAACCGAGCATTGAGGCTGCTGCTGCCCCAGTGGAGCAGAGGCTTTAGCCCCTCCCGAGCCTCTCCTGACTGTCTGGACAGAAAACCAGCACAGAGTCACCTCTTCCCGAGGTAGGAGCAAGGCGGGGGGTGCCGGGAGGGATGGGCCCCAGGGTGAGAGACCTGAGCTAGAGACTGAATGGAGAGAAGTATTTCTCAGCCAGGGTTGGGGCCATTCGGCAAGGTCTGGGGACATATTTGACTGTCATGACTGGCATCTCAGAGATAGAGGCCAGGTTTGCCGCTAACCATCTATAGCACACATGGCAGCCCCCCCCCCACAGCAAAGAATTATCCAGTCCAAAATACCAAAAGTTCCAAGGTTGAGAAACCCTGGAGTTGGGGACAGGAGGGGGGCCTGGGCTATGAAAGGGTGCAGCCTATTGCAATCACAGGAGGTATTTTTTTCCCCAGAAACCACAGCTTTGTTGAGAGGAACATTAAAACAGGGTGCTGAATGGGGGCATTTTTGCTCTTAAAAATTGGTGGCCCTGGAAGGGAAAGGAAGGGGTGAAGCTGCGGGACCAGGAAACCCTGAGCCCGGGAGAAGAAAAAGCTGGGTTCAGAGAGGCCTGAGTCCGTGAGCGGCTGGTGGAAGAAGATTCTCAGGTCAAGTGTAAACCCTGGGCCAACTGCAGCGGGAGAAGGGCGTCTGGAAAGCTGGGGCCTTTCTCCCTGGGTCTTTCTAGAAGGAGCAGGTTACAGGAAGGCTGTCACAGAGGAAAGCGTCGCCTCAGCATTACCAGCACTGCTCAGCTGCTACCAGGCCTTCCCCACACATAAATGCATCCCGTTTATTTACTTGCTTATTTTACCAGAGAGAGGGAGAGAGAGAGAGTGTGTGTGTGTGTGTATGTGTGTGTCCCATGTCAGGGAGCAGGAGGGAGACAAAGACACGGTAAGGTCTCCCTCGGGCCGGCTGGCTGGAGCGGGAAGGCTGTGTTTCTCGGGGGGCCTTTGTGCCGGTGGCAAGCCCGCATTCTCTCACTGCGCGGGGCTGCTAACAAGTGGGCCCAAAGCCCTCCGGGGCCTTTAGAGTGCACTCATCTGAGAGATTGCGCTTTTCTCAGCCGCTCAGATTTATTTTGCCAAAGTTACAGGGCAATTATGGAAATGCGCCCTTTGAAGCTGGGCTGATTTCTCTTTATTTTCTTCCCCCTGACAAAGCAGAGCTTCCCTGCCTCTTGTGGGTTTTTATTTCTTTCTTTCTCTCTGTGTGTGTCTCTCTCCCTTCCCCTTTCCTCTTTTTTCTTTTCTTTTTTTTCTCTCTGATCATTACCAAATTGTGGGAATTTCCAGGGGTAATTTGAAATCCTGTAAACGGTGATAAAAATATGTGCCGGTTAAAATGTTACTATTATTTCATGGTATTTTTCTAAACTAGGTTTGGATGGCTGGAAGGGGAGAAACAGATTAATGAGAGCAAGAGATGGTCACCTCACTCCCGGATTGTGGGTCCCTGACACCCTGGGCTCATTTGACGCCCCGGTAGCCAGAGAGACCTAATGCAGCCTTGCAGGTGGGGTAGCAGCCGGGGCCCAGCCACCTGAGGCTCTGGCCAGGCCTCTGCAACCCACAGCCCTGCAAATCTAACAGGATAAGTGCTTTGCTCCCCTTTCTTCACATCTCAGGAACAAGAGGCCCAGAGTCAACAGAGCTGTGTTTTCTGGGCTTTGTACATTATTTATCACTGTAGCAGGGAATCTGGAGGCTCCATGTGAACCCACCCCACTGATTTCTCTCCTCCTCCCCTACTTAGCTTGACACCAAGTTGATGAAGCCAGATGGTGTCGCCTCAGTTCTGAAGCGGCCAGGGGAGGTGGGGGGCGGGGGTCAGCATGGACCGCTTTGTGCCTGGTGGCCCCCATCTCTAGTTTTTAGAGTGACTTTGAAGTTTTCTTTGTCCATATTTTCATTTGCTCCTTCCTTCCTCTCTTCCTCTCTTTGGGATAAGGGGCCCATTATCTCTGGACAAACACCAACAGGAAGTCTTGCGTCTTTTTTTTTTGGGAGCTGGGTTTTGGCCTCCGCGTCTTGTCCAGAGTGGAGGCCATTTCAGCTGTTACTGACCTCTCCTCCTTACCCTGTCTAAAAATAAAATAAAACAGTGTTAAGTGAGTGCTTACAATCTGACAGGCCTCCTGCTAAGCTCCTTCCATGCATTCTATTTGATGTTCACAGCCACCCTCAAGGAAGAAACCATTATTATCTCCCTTTCACAGGTGAGGAAACTAAGCCTTGGGGGTGGGGCTAAGAAACTTCTAGTAACATGGCACAATCTCCAAGCTATGCAGTGGAGTGAAAGAAAAATCAAGGCAGAGCATTCCATCTGGTTTGCTACCATCTGAGTTGAAAGGAGGAATATACATTTGTTTATACAAGAAACTGGTAAGAGCGGTTGCCTCAGGGAAAGGTCCCGGGCAGCTGAGGGTCAAGGGCAGGAGAAGTATTTTTCCAGGCATATCCCTTTGCTCCTTTTGAACCGTGTGAATGTGTTAGTGCTTCAAAGGGCTCGTAAAAAAAAAAAAAAAAACTAAAATGAATGAGAGGGAGAGAAAGAAACCAACCTCTCTGGATCTCACAGTGGAGTCGAGAATGGTTTCACTGCACAGACATTCACGAAGCCCCCTGTGTGTGTCAAGCCAAGCTCCTCTGTGCAGCAGGACAAGGTTTGGGGTCCCTAATCAGGCTGCCTTGGTTCAAATCCCAGCTCCATAGTTCCCTAAGCGGGTGACCTGAGCTATTGACTGAACTCCTCTGAGCTCTGCTCCCTCGTAAAGTAGAAAGAATAATGATAATATTATCTCCCTCATAGGCCGTTGAGAGAAGTAAATGAGTTCATTCATACTTAGGACAATGCAGTGTGCACAATACGTATCTCATAAATTGCAAGTGTTATTTTTATTCATTATAACAATAACCATCCTTGATAGGCATTATGGTCTCCATTTCTTAGGTAGGTAAGCCAAAGCTCAGCTACTTGCTCAACAATGGCCAATAAAGAAGAAAGCAAGAACTTAGAGCCAATAATCTATATCCCCAACCTCCAACTTGACTGTGGAGCTGATTTCTTCTCATTTTATAGCACTACCTATAAAAATAACTGTAAACTGAAAGCTCTAGAAGATTAGGGGTTTTATATCATTTTTTTGAGGTAAAAATTTAAAGTTTTTCCAGCTGTCTATTAACCTGATATAAAGTACAGGTATTTGCAATATGCAAATCCAGTTCTAATTTTGATGTAAATCTTTTTATACACTTTATCTAAAGAATCATGTTACCCTTTTAAAGAAAATCACAAAGAAGAGGTTGTTAAGGTTAAATAATTTCCAATAATGAGTGGGAAACAAATTGATACGGATTTTGTTGTACTGGTATTATTTACCAGATAGCTTCCTCTGAAAAGTTGTCTGCTCTCTTATAACTTGAATCTGTTGCTTGATTTAATCTGTGTAAGAAGTTAATGCCTTTGACCATACATGTACTTAATGTCAAAAAAAAGAACTTGGAAGTATCTCAGTCTCCTGGGAGCAGCGCTGCAGAGTGAGCCTTCTCTGTCATTTAAAATTTTCCAGTAGCTACGTTTAAAAAAAGTATAAAGCAACAGATGAAATTAATTCTAACAGCATATTTTATCTAACCCAATATATCCAAAATGTCCTCATTGCAACATGCAATCAACTTAAAGTTATTGAGATATTTTACATTCTTTTTTTCTTTTAATATACTGAGTCTTTGAATTGTGGTGTGCATTTTGTACTTACAGCACATCTCAATTAGAACCAGCCACATTTCAAGCACTCAGTAGCCATGTGTGGTTAGTGGCTACATATCAGAAGGCATGGATGGAAAGCCTACCTCTCTCTCTCAGTGTACCCAGACATACAAACTGACTGTAGAACCCACACACATCAGTTCACCTAAACTGTCAACCATTTTTCTGTGCAGCTATATTCGGAGCTGAGGGCCCGGCAGCTGGGACTGTGCTGTGTTCCTGCCCCACCCACCTCCCTGACCGACCTGATGTTCCCAGGCCTGACTCTGCCTCTGATGGCAGAGACCAGGTGCTGTCCCTCTGAGCTCTCACTGAGTCCCATCCTCTCCCTCCCGGAACACCTGGCAGAGTGCAGGGGCAGATGGGTGGCTCTGTCAGAGGGAAAGTCCCTGACTCTGCTTTCTGCTAAGTATTGTTTGTAAGTAAGTACAGGGCAGGTGGGGATCTCTGTCCACCTCCATCCTTTAATTCTTTCCCTCTTTAGACCTTGCAGAAGGGGGTTTTCTGTGAATTTGTTTACTAATGTGCCATCCGTATTAGCAGAGGGCTTTTTCACCTTCTAGATCCTTGGAGCTCAATATGTGGTCTTTAGAAAAGCAGCATTAGCATCATCTGGGAGCTTGTTAGAAAGGCAGAATCTCCAGCCCCACCCAAGACCTACTGGATCTGAACCTGCATTTTCCCAAGATTCTCCGGTTGACTCGTGTGCGTAGTAAAATGCTAGAAGCACTGGTCTGGATACTTCTCAATAAAACATGTGGCCCCACCAGAATGGAGGCAGGAACCATCTCGGAGACTTGGACCTCCACGGATGGTATGCAGGATGGAGCTGGGATGCGGGGGGAGGGTCGGGGCAGGGGGTAGGAAAGGAATTGATGAGGGAGGTTGGGGGACAGTGCCAAGTGCCAACCTAAGCCTGATTATGCCAAAACTGAAGACACAGTTTGCCCCTTCCTCTACCTTGGAGAACGTTCGTGGTCCACTGTAAGGAATGCCAGGTGTCTCCTGGCCATGGCCTCTGTCCACTCGCCCCTCCAGGTATCTCACAGCATAAGGACAGGGTGTGCATGCAATTAGAATACTTTATTAATAGTAACTGATCCATTCACTCAACAATATTTAGCGTGCAAAGAGATAATGTAGACAAAATCCCTGCCTTCTTGGAGTTTCCAGCCTACTGGAAACAAATAATTTAATAATAAAAATTATGTGGGGGTGGTACAATGGTGGCTCAGTGGCAGAGTTCTTGCCTGCCATGCCAGAGATCCGGGTTCAATTCCCAGAGCCTGCCCATGGCAAAAAAAAAAAAAAAAAAAAAAATCATGTGGCATTTGCTGGGCTATGGAGGTGAGAACAAGGTGCTTGCTGCCAGCAAGCATAATGGAGGGGGTGCTACCCTACTTTGGGGCATGGGGGGAGGAGCTGGGTGCAGATACAGCTGTGCATTTGTATGTCCGGGTACACCAAGAGAGAAAGAGGTAAGCTTTCGATCCATGCTTTCTGATATGGTAGTTTTCGATCCATGCTTTCTGATATGGTAGCCACTAACTACACGTGGCTACTGAGTGCTTAAAATGTGGCTGGTTCTAATTGAGATGTGCTGTAAGTACAAAATGCATACCACAATTCAAAGACTCAGTATATTAAAAGAAAAAAAGAATGTAAAATATCTCAATAACTTTAAGTTGATTGCATGTCGCAATGAGGACATTTTGGATATATTGAGTTAAATAAAATATGTCGTTAGAATTAATTTCATCTGTTGCTTTATACTTTTTTTAAACATAGCTACTAGAAATTTTTAAATGACAGAGAAGGCTCACCCTGCAGCGCTGGTCCCAGGAGACTGAGATGCTGGGAGCCCATACTCCAGCACCACTGCTTTCGAGCTAAGGTAATGGAATTGACCACTCTGAGCTTCAGTTTTGTCGTCTGTAAATAATACTACCTGGCATTCATTGAGCAGGTAGATGTGCTAAGCCCATGTATTAATTCTTTCATTCCTCACAAGGTCCTAAAAGGTAAGTCTTATTATTCACTCCATTTTTTCTTTCTCAGTTAGTAAAGCTGAGGCTCAGAGATCAATGTAACTCCACCAAAGCCACCCTCCCCCACTCCCCACCCCACCCCCAGGAAGTGGGAGGGGATGTTAAGCCAGGCAATCTGTCTCCAGGGCCGGCACTCAAAGTCACTCCCCTAACATGAAGAAAGCAGTGGTACCCACTCCACTTTGCCTGCTCAATAAGTGATAATTCCTATCCAGCAAATATCTTTTTTTTCTTTTTTAAATCAGGTCATACATGCAAAGCATCAGCCTGGTTTGGTAGGAGTCACGCATGTAGACACTGCCTTAGTTATCAATTGCTGTGTAACAAATCACCCCCAAATGTCGTGTCATCAAACAATGAACAGCTGCCCACTCACAGTTTCTGACAGTCAGCAATTGAGTAGCTAAGCTTAGGTGGGGTGTTCTGGTTTGGGGTTTCCCAGGAGGCTGAAGTCAAGCCGTCAGGCAGGGTTGCAGTCAGGTGGAGGCTTGGCTGGGACTGGAGGACTGGTTCCAAGGTGGCTCACTCATGTGGCCATGGGCAGGAGGCCTCAGCACCTCACCACGCACTCCTCTCCACAGGGCTGCACGACATGACTGCTGGCTTCCCCAGAGCAAGCAATTCAACAGAGAGAAAGACAGAAGCTGCAATGCCTTTTGTGATCTAAGAAGTCACACTCCATCATTTCTGCAGGATCCTATGGTGGTTGTAGAGGTCAGACCTGCTCAATAGGGGGGAGCACCAAGAGGCATTCATTGGGTTCCATCTCGGAGGCAGCTACTGCAGGCACTGCTAAAGCTGTGTGGCCTCGTCTAAGAAAAGATGCCCCTGGGATCCTGAGATGTTGGTGCCTGGATGCAAAGAACAGAGACCCAGTTCAAACTCTTTTCCAAAAATGAGGATTTATTGGTTCATGTAACTGAGGATGACATGAGTAGAATAACTTAATAATAATGGCTGGTATTTATTGAGCCATTATTGGCTCAATATTGAGCAAATATTGAGCAATTGCTCATATTGAGCAAATAGTATATGCTAAGCCCATGTATCAACTCATTTAATCCTTGCAAATACCCTATGTACCTGGTATTGAATGTAAAGCAGAATGGAATCCAGGGATCTGAAAGCATCAGTATTTTTCCTCTTTACATTTCAGCTTCTGTTTGAGTGTGATCTTCTCTCAGAGTCCTTCAGGTGGCAGGTACGCAGCCATCCATCACTCCGTAGCCTTACAGCTTCATTTGCAAATTCCCCATGCAGAGCTTGGATTGGCTCGGCGTGGGTCAGGTATTCATTGCTGGGCCAATCACAATGGCCAGGGGGAGTGGCAGGAAGAGGCAGTTTCTTGTAGAAAGTTGAGGGTGCTACTATCATAAAAAGCAGTGGGAGGTACGTGAGTAAGCCGTGAAGACACAATCATTCCATGTCTGCTGGAGAAGTCCGGGAGGGGGCAAGAGCTGAGAAGAGAAAGCTTGGGAGGTAGGTGAGAAGAGAGAGTGTGGGGGTACTTCCCCAAAATCCAGTCTTGCAGGACTGACTGGTGACAGAGCAAAGTCTGAAACCAAAGGCAGACAACCTCTCAGCCCTTCCCAAGCCTCAGAGGCCCCGCAGGGACCAGTCAGTGCATCTGCTCTCTTGTTGGGATAGGCACAGAACAGGTCCAACTTGTCAACCTTTTTTTACCTGAGTATCCCAAAGAAAAGAGATGAGTGAACTTGCAGCCCAAAGAATCTGAGATCAGACCCAAAGTGGCCCTCCCCAGGAGGGAAAGTTCTTTTATATTTCCCTTTTTATCTTCAATAGACAGGCATTCACAACCTGTTTGCATCACATTCATATTTCCCTGTTTGCCTTGTTATAAAAGTAGTTTTCTCTGTAGAGATCATTAAGGAAAATGGATACTTCAGGGTCCATATTTATCCTGTGGCTTTGGTAACTGCTGGGGCCTTGGTGAATGCCCTGGAGTTGTGGGTACCTTGAATCAAGAAGCTTGGGCACATGGGACTGGCAACAGCTGGACCCCAATGGCTTGGGAAGGTGACAAAGGCAGAAGGATGGGGTTGGGGTGGGAGACTGTTGGGGGGCCTTGCTTTGCCTAAACTCCCTTTCTCTTCATTGTTGCTCCATCTCTCTTTTCCCTTTCACACTTGAACGTGAGCTACAGAATGCTGAGGATTATCTCAGCACTAGATGCATCCCAAGACCTAGTACAAGTAAGCGCTTCAGAAATATTCACTGAATAAATTGCTGCTTTGGAACTTGGAATTCAGCAATTAAGTTATACTTATCCTAAAAATGTCTATTAGGTTGTCAGGAAAATTACTTGCAAACATTTCACCTAATAAAAATCATTACACATGATAATTATAAATGTAACATTGTAAAATGTTTTACTACGATAACTGATCAAATACAATTAGAGGGTGTAATGACTATAAAAGATAATAAGTTACCGTTTGTTCAGGTTTGCCATGTGGCAGGGACTTGTCATCATGTTTTCATATGCGGTCAGCAGCCACTCCATTTTCAGTTGTCCTGTGTCCTCTCCCTGCCAAACCTAAAGCACTCTACATATATATCCAGCCCCTCAGGACCCCCACGCGAATATTAAGGCACAGTTGGGACTATTTATAATGCCATTCAGTGAAGGTGGGTCCACGGCCCTGTCCTATGCCATTGAGTTTTCTAAGTTGCTCCTTTATTGTCCACTACGGTCAGGTCAGGTCAGGAAATGCCTACATCGGATCTTTCCCCCTGGCAGGGTCCCTGACCTTTTATGTCCTGGAATACAGCAGAAGGACAGGATGGCATAGGTCAGCTGGAAATAGTACTTGGGACAAGGCCATAGACTCGACTGCTTTCCTCAAAGCACACAGAAGGGCCGTTGCCAAAATATAATTATCCAGAAATGTGGCCACAAGATATTCAGGAGAGAGGGACTGAGCTAGATAGAGGACAGGGGAGAGAGAGGCAGAGGCGTGGTAGAAACAGAACCACTTCTTGATGGTTGGACAGAGTTCTGCTGGCTCAGTGTCCCCTGAAGCTGCAACACCCAGGTACCAGGCAGACTGACTGATCTGCAAACTAAAGGCCTCTAAGAAAGCTGTCTTGACTCTGCAGCTTTTCTGGGGAGAGGGCCCTGCTAACCTGTGAAATTGCGGAGAATCAGGTAATCTTCCCCAGAGGGAACCAGAGCAGGAGGCCAGCCAGGTCCCTTCTGTTTGTCTACCTATTTTTGTTAAACCTCATCATCTCTCTGGTTCTCAGACAGGACAATTGTGATAGGAGCAACGACAGGCTGTAAGTTTGCCTGGGGAGAGATCAGAGTGGAATATTCTCTTCTGGCAGCCTCTGAGATCTTCGGCACAGAGGCTTCTGTGTGCTGTCACACTTATTCTCGCTCACGGCTCACTCTTGCTCTCAACCTCACTGGGGTGATAATTACAGAAAAGTTGGCATTTCTCTTCACTCTGGTAATGCCCTCTCCAAGTGCAAAACCTGATTATTAAGGACTAATTGCGGGACATTTCTGAATTGAGTATTAGCATCTGTAAGCCTGAGAATGTGTCATAGACACCAGCACATAGGTGTGACATTTGAAGTATTTAACAACTGGGACCTGGCCAGCCTCAGAACTGGCAGGCTTCTGGGGCCTCCTGCTGGGCCAGACACTGCTTGGTTAGTTTGGTTGTTGAATCATGGGATTGCCCAGGACCTCCCAGGGAGGGGCTGGCGCAGAAAAGGGGGTACTTGGGGATCTCAGGGCAGCACTATTTACCAACTGACATGGAAATATTTCTACATTTTAAAAATGGGGACAACTGGATATGTACATTCAAAAGAATGAAGTTTGTCCTTTCCTTACCCCATATGCAAAATTAACTCAAAATAGGATTAAATGTAAGAGCTAAAACTATACAACACTTAGAAGAAAATATCAGAAAAAATCTTCATGACTCTGGACTAGGTAAAGCCTTTTTAGATGAGCTGCCCAAAGTACAAGCAACAAAGGAAAACATGGATCAATTAGACTTCATCAAAATTTAAAACTTTTGAACGTCAAAGATAGCATCAAGATAGTAAAAGGACAACTAACAAAATGGGGGAGATATTTTAAAATCATAGCTCTGATAATGGACTTGTATCTAGAATATGGAAAGCATTATTGCAACTTAATAATAAAAGACAAACCCAATTTGAAAATGGGCAAAGGATCCCTGCCATATGGGAGACCCAGGTTTGATGCCCAGCCCATGCACTTCTCACTTCTTCCCCCCACCCCACCCCCCCAAACTCAACAAATGGTGCTTCAATAACACGATTGTCCCATGGAAAAAAAATAACATGTGACCCCCACCATACAGCATACAAAAAAATATGGCCCAAGGATCTGAATAGGCACTTCTCCAAAGAAGATATGCAAACAGCCAATCAGCACATGAAAAGATGTTCCACATCACTGGCCATCAGGGAAATGCAAATCTAAACCAGGAGATAGTGCTTCACACCCACTAGGATGGCTAGAATCAAAGCAACAGACAATAACAAGTGTTGGCAAAGATGTGGAGAACTTGGATTGTCATCCATTGCTGGTAGAAATGTAAAATGGTGCATCCCATTGGTAAGCAGCCTGACAGTTCTTTGAAGAGTTAAACATAGCTACCACATTATCCAGCATTCCACTCCTAGGTACATATAACCAAGAGAAATGAAAACACATGACCCCTCAAAACTTGTACATGAATGTTCCTAGCAGCATTCTTCATAATAGCCAAATGCTCATCAAAGGATAAATGGATAAAGAAAATGCGGTATATCCATACAATGGAATATTTTTAAGCCATGAAAAGGAATAAAATGCTAATACATGCTACAACATGGAGAACCTTGAAAACACAATGTTAAGTGAAAGGAACCAGTGTAAAAGATCAGGCACTATATAATTCCATTTACATGAAATGCCTATAATACACAAGTGTATGTAGTCAGAAAGTTGATTAGTGGTTGCCTAAAGTTTTAGGTGCTGGGAGAAAATGGGGAGTGTCTGGTAATGAGTTCAGGGTTTCTTTCTGGAGTGATGAAAATGTTCTAAAATTTATTGTGCTGATGGTTGTACAATTCTGTAAATATACTAAAACCATTGAAGTGTACATGTCAAATAGGTGAATTGAATGGCACGTGAATTATCCCAAGGAAGCTACTGAATGTGTCCCACTGGCCAACACACAAACATGTGTATGAAGATATCCTCAAAAAAATGCTCAGACATGTGCACACACACACACGTGTGCACACCAAACATCCACACTTCCAAACAGAAGAAGAAATTGGGAGATCTTGGTCAACAGAAATACAGCTGTGAATATTTTCCTCCAAGGACAGTAATAGAGAGTGACTTCTTATTGATTAGTTTTGGCACATCTCCCCAAAGAATAAGAAGATTTTGTACCCTCAAAAAAATTATTGACTGAAGCTTTCTCATTTGGGATACTCCTGGCACAGTCCCCGTATCCTTGTTATTACAGTGAAAGGATTCCAAATGGTGATATTTGAAGGGAAACCTGCAAAAAAACAAACAGCTTTCCCTCTACACCAGCAAACTGCTGCTGTCTAATACCAACCAAGGAGAGGCCATGGGAGAAGGTGTTTTTGGAAGATCGCAATGCATTCAGCAAGCAGGCAAGATGGGTGACTCCCACCCAGGCCCAGAGAAGGGGGAACTGAGTTATGCACTGTGTGGGGAGACCTGGGGAAGGCTAGTTGCCATGCAGACTGAGCTCTTAACCTGAAGTTCCTCAGTGGATGCACACTGAGCAAGGGGGGGCAGCCCATGGGCCAACAGAGAGAAGTGGGAACCAAAGGACTAGGTTTGAGTCTCAGCACAAACTCTTGGCGGCGGGGGGGGGGGGGGTCTTTTAAATTTTTTATGTTGACATAATTTTAGCTTTACAGAAAAGTTGCAGGAATTATGGAAAGAATTCCCATAAGCCTTGCACCCAGATTCCCCAAATGCAAACATTCTACCACATTTTCCCCTCTCTCTCTACACACACACACACACAGTGCTGTGTATTCTAAAAGCCATAGGTTCATATTGATACCTCCAATTCCAGTCCACACCACAGAGGCCATTAGATGCTTCTGTTTTCCATATTTGAAAATTCGTAACTCCCTTCTCTGTCAGGGAGAAATCTGGGGCCCACTATGCACAATATATTTTATTTATTTGCTCAGTCCCAGAATACAAGGTAGTTATTTTCAGAACTGCTAACTTATACGTGTGCAAAAAAGAAACTTACTAATTAGAGTTTCATGTCCTCCTTCTACTCTGTTGTCTTTAGTTCAAACACTGTGTTCAAAAGTCACTGGGGTCAGCTTTCCCCATCCTACCTATGATGTTAGGTTCTGGTGTCAACTTGGCCAGGTGACGATGTCCAGTTGTCTGGTCAGGCAGGCACTGGCCTGATCATTACTGCAAGCATATTTTATGGTGAACTGATAAACCAGAAGGCTGGTGTATTAAATCATCAGTCATTGATTGCATCTGCGGCTGATTACATCTGTGATCAACTAAGGCGTGTCTCCCACAATGAGTTAATGCAACCAGTTGAAGGCCTTTAAGAAAGCAGAGAGACTCTTTCACTGCTTCTTCAGCCAGCGAGCCTCTCCTGTGGAGATCATCCAGACCCTTTATCAGAGCCGCCAGCTTCACAGCTGCCCGGTGGATTTTGGACTCTTCCATTCCCACAGCTGTGTGAGATATCTTTATAAATCTCTTATTTACAGATATATCCTGTTGGTTCTGTTTCTCTAGAGAACCCTGATTAACATACCTCCTTTCTATGTGGTTGTGTCTCATTTGAAATACAGTCAGTTCATTGCTTCTACCCATATCTCATCTCATTTTAGGATTTTCCTTCATTGTTGTTGATTTTCTATTTTTCTCTCTCTCCCACCTTCCCTCTCTTCCCCCCCCCCCTTTCTTTTCTTCTTTTGGTTTAATTTGAGTGCATGAAATTTTAATATGGCCCCAATAGTCAGAACTGTACAAAGCAATATACTTGAAGAAGAGTCACTTCCCTTCATTCCTTCTTTTCTTTCAACCCCCACTCCCACCCATTCCCTGTAACTAACCAATTTCATTAGTCTCTGTTTTATTTTTTTGCACAAATGCAAGTATATTTTCTTATACCCCCCTCTTTCTTACACAAAAGGTAACACTCTATAGATATTCTTTTACACCTGGCTTTTTCATTTAACACCATGTCCTGGAAATCATTTCCCATCAGTCTATAGATAATGTCCTCAATTTTATTTATTTTTACAGCTGCACAGAACTCCATTGGGTGGATGCACCATAATTATTCAATCACCCCCATATGTGTGACTACTTAGATTGCTTCCAATATTTTGCAATTACAAACAATATGGCAGTGAATAACCTTGTGCATATATATTTACATATTATTGGAGTGTCATCCACTTTTTTTTTTTTTTTTTTGCATGGGCAGGCACCGAGAATCGAACCAGGTCTCTGGCATGGCAGGCGAGAACTCTGCCACTGAGCCACTGTCACATTGCCCTGTCACCCACTTTTATGTTTTACATATAAGTAAGGATTAGATCTGACTATGGGCAAACAGACAACCCAAAATAATGGATGCATATAATAGAAATCCAGAGGTTGGTTAGTCCAGGGTTGGCATGGTGGCTTCATGGTCATCAGGGACCCAAGGTCCTTCTGATATTTTATTCCTCCATTCTTAGAATGAGGTTTCCATCCTCACAATTATCTCATAGTTTAAAATGGCTGCCAAAGCTCCCACCATCACATCTATGTTCTAAGAAGGAAAAAGACATAAGGGCAAAGAAGATAGCTTTCCTCAGCTATCTGTCATTGTTTTATGGAGACTTCCTAAAAGTCTTTTCCAACAACTTCCACTTACCTGTATTTGGCCATAATTTGGTCACATAGCCACACATAGCTGTAAAAGAGGTGGAGGGAAGTAGTTTTCTAGCTGGCCACACTGCTGCCCTCGATGATTAGAGTTCTGTTGGTGGTGAGGAGGAGGCAGAGAATGGGTGTTGGCTGAGCAACTAGAAGTCTCTCCATACCTGACTACAATCAGCTTTCATCAATTCCATTGCTACATAAAACCAGTGAGTTTCATTTATAAGAGTGAACCAAAAAAATCACCTCTCTCCCTAGTGCACTTTGGGACAACCTTAGGTACATTCTCATAGCAGTGAACCAGTTCAAGGCTCTTACCCACTGAGCACCAATGGGAGTGATGGCCCCCAGCTCCCCAGGAGCTGCCCTGTTTTCCTAAGAAGGGAAAATGCAGTGACCTTCAACAAGCACAGGAGATAAGCCCAGATGCCAGATGCCACTGTCTTTCACCAGAGGTACAAGCAACAATGCATCCACCATAACCAAGAGAAAGATATATATCAGGAGTCATTAAAAAGTGTCCCAGTCTGTCCCAGGAGGGTGGAGACTGTCACACGAAGCAACATTAACTACAAACTGAACAACATCCGAGGTGCCAGAAGAGGCAAAACGTTCATGTGCGAGTTTGGGAGCAGAAGCTGGGAGGGCGGGGCTTAGATTGGGGACCGGAAGTTGGGAGGCTGGGTTGACTGGACACGTGCGCAGGGAAAAGGAAGAGGGAATTCCCCTGAGGGTATGCCGGAAAGCACTGGGTTTGAAGTCCAATAGAACTCAGGCCCCACACCAGCTTCATGTGTGACATCCAGAAAGTGACTCTGCCTCTCTGGGATCTTCAGTTTTCTCATCCACAAAGTGCTCTCTATCTTGGGGCCTGTGAAGTTAAAAGATAGATTAAAGATCCAGCAAAATTGTTATCATCTTCAATAGCTACTGTCACATCGCTTAGTGTGAAGGTTCTCGGTCAGTCCCTCCCCTTGTGGACAGAGGCTTAGAGGAGGCTGGCGGGCAAGCACCCTCCCAGCAGAGGCCGAGTTGGTGCGCCCAGGTAGACAAGTGTAAAAAACACATTTAAGGACTTCTCTACTCTTCTGAAGGTTGAGCCTTGTCACCTTCCACTAAGTAGGGTCAGACAGCGAAGCTGACTTAGGCAAACTGAGGCCACTCCACCTTGAGTGGGAAGATATTTTAGGTTTCCTTTTTCATGTTGTTGCATGCTGAGTCTAAAGGAGTTTTGTCCCCAGGGACTGTTCATTAAGGAGTTACTTTCCTCATACTCAGGACTCCAGGGATGTCAACCTATAATTAAGTGTTGTTCCAGTGTCCGCTGGGTGTGCAGCTCTGAAATGATGCAGCCTCGGGACACTGATTTCTTCACCAGTGGAAATTTCCCTCCCTCTCTCCCACCTTAGGGTGTTTTGAGAAGCCAACAGAAACTTCTGGGAATGGCTAAAGTATTGGAAGTACTTATGTCCATAAAACAAACATGTCTGAAAGCACATTACTTCTTCCAGTAGACTCTTAGATAGGCCAAAAAAAAAGCTACCATTCATTACACACCTACCATGTCCCACACTTTATATGCATTATCTCATCTCAACCTTATGACCATCCCATGGGTCTGTGGAGCGTTCTCATTTTACTTTAGATTAAACTGAGATTCAGAGAGGTTAAGAGACTTGTCCAAGGTCACAAAGCTGGTATAACAGCTGGGATCCGAACTTAGTGCTGTATGTCTCTGAACCCGGAGTCTTAAAAAGTTAGGCTCTGCAGGGGTTGTGGGACATGGGGAGTTAATGCTTAATGGGTAGAGAGTTTCTGGGTAGGGGGATGGAGAAGTTTGGGTAATGGATGGTGGTGACAGTAGCACAACACTGAATGTAATTAACACTATTGAACTGTACACTTGAAAGGGATTAAAATGGCAAGTTTTATGTTGTATATGTGTTAGCATAATAAAAAAAATTTTTAAAAAGGTTAGGCGCTTCGGCAGAGAGCCTTCGAAAGGATCACAAGAGAGGCTTGGACAAGTAGAACATATGGAGTAAAAATAAATAATAGGGGGAACAAATGTTGAAATAAATTTACTTTGAAATGCTAGTGATCAATGAAAGGAAGGGTTAAGGGGCATGGTATGTATAAAATTTTTTCCTGTTTTCATTTTCTTTCTTTTTCTGAATAGATGCAAATGTTCTAAGAATTGATCATAATGATGAATATGCAACTAAGTGATGACATTGTGAATTACTGATTATATATGTAGAACAGAATGATCAAAATGGGAATGTTTGGGTTTGTTTGTTTTTTGGTATTTAAAAAAGTAAAATTAAATTTAAAAAAAAGTGAGGCTTGAACGGGAGGGAGCAGCAGGGTAGGTATCCCCTGATTTGGGTCCCTCACCAGCTCCCCAGGGGACTTCATTCCACAGGATCCCCCACTCAGGTCCAAGGACAGCTGGCAGCACAGGGCTTCCACCCCATAAAATTCAGACTCCCCTTTTGCTTCTCTGCTATACTCAAAGCAAAGTTTGTTTTCATTCCCCCTTCCCCATGTTAAAGGAAAGCAGAGCCTGGGCTATACATTTCATTCTAAGTAAGGCATTGGGGTCTGTTGAATCTAATTAAGATGATTTTGCAATTTTGAAAGAAGTGTTTCTCACACACACACACACACACACACACACACACACACACACCATTTTTGTGGGCTCTTTGCTGTTAGGCAGACATGCCCTATCACTTCCAGCCACAAGCTCTAATGCCAGTCTCAGGCCACAGCAGCCCTGGGCACATCCCGGGCTTCACCTGCAAGGTGCGTGGGCAGCCTGTGCCTCTGTCATTCTGATGGGGTTTGAGTATCTCCCAGGCTTTCCCCCTTCTCCCTCCTGCCAATGGCCTTTTTGGATTTCCACTGCTCCCTGACTCCTTCCACGCGCCATGTAGAAGCCAGTTGTAACTTGTGAGCACCTATGACTCAGTCAGTGGGAATGGAGCACGGGGAAGGGAGCTCACCACTAATAACTGGCTACAGGAAAGCCTGGATTCTCGTTCCTTCCCCCGGGGGGCTGGGCCCATTGAGGAACGTGGTCTACTGAGACTTTCCTTCTCAAAGGGCTGCTCGTGGACCAGTATCGTCGCTTTCACCTGGGAGCTTATTTAACATGTAGAGCCACGGGCCCTGCATTCACGCAAGGACATTAATGTTTGAGTCACTTGGTGTGAAGACCTGAAGTCCTCTCCCACACCCCACCAAGGTCCAGACAGCTTAGCTTTTAGGCAGATAAATGTGAATTGAGATAAATTCCTCTCCACAGTGTACCAAACACTTCATCATATTAAAGGCCCAGATAAGTCTTGCATTAATGAAACACGTTACTTTTGTTTAATCAAATACCTCCCAAACTTATCTGACTACAGAACACTCTTTTTCATGGAACATCCAATTGTAGAATATGTTTTAGGAAACACTGTTCTTACTTGTAAGAGAGGCACCCGCAGTCCCTCCTAGTGTTACCTTTAGGAAAAGGCAGCTGTGATGCCCATGTGACATCACCTTTTATTAAGCAGTTCCAAGACCACAGATGTACAAATTAGGAACCTGTTTTAAAGGTGACAGGAAAGCTTACATCAATTACTTTTAACTAGAGCCCACCCTCATATTAGCTACTGCCTGGTGGACACCTCCACCAGGATCCCCACCTGGGTTCCACTGGCCCTCGGAGTTCAGCTCGCTCCACCCAAGCTCATCACACGACACTGCTCTCCTGTAGCAGAATCACTGACCTCTGAGGTACTGGGACTCACTTCACCTTCAGACCCTCCCCCTTTGCCTCCTCCGCCAGCCTTAGCCTCTCCATCTAATCCACTGCCATGTTTATTACATTTTATCCATTATGTTTTCCCAGTTTGGTCCTCCCCATAGTGACTCTCCTGGTCTGGGTACCCATCATCTCTAACCTAGCCTCTTGCTCCCTAGGTGGCTCCGTGCCCTGAGTGCTCCCTAATTCATCTTCACCGACGACTAGGTGGGCTTCTCAAGGCACGCATGGGCTTCTGTCACCTACCTGCTCAAACCACCTCATTGCCATCGTGGTGATACTTTAGCATTTACTCTATTGTAAGCTAAATGTGATATACTGTCACATTTAGTGCTTACAACACCCTATAACGGGGCATTATCATTATTACCTGCATTTCAAAGATGAAGAAGTCGAAGCGTGGAGAGAATAAAGTGACTTGCCTAAGGTGGCACATTTAGTAGGTGGCTGCAAAGGGCTGGGCAATATGGTGCTCGAAAGTGAGAGCTTCACCCCCACGATGCTGCCTTCATAGACTCAGTCACGAGTAAAGTCCATCCCTTGGCTTCCCACCAACCCACTTACCCTTTCTGTTCAGCCGTGCCGTCCCCACCCATCAGCATTAGCCTGACATCTCCACTCAGATGCATCTCCTTCCACCTCCCAGCCAGCACAAGTCTCTGGTCTCACCGCAATGATTAGAGGAGTACCCCAACACCCCAGGAAATGCTCAGCATTTTGAGTCCGGGGGCCAAGCTTTCCACAATGGTGTCTGCCCTCACTGGGCCTCACGCGGGGAAGATGCGTCCTTGGGCCCCCAGGGTCCATTCTCCATCTTGCATTAAAAGATATGGAGAGGGTTTTTAAACTTTTTATTATGCAAATTTTATAATACATGAAAATTTTGTGAAAAAAAAAACAGAAATAGAGAGAATGGTTTGATGAACCTCCATGTACCCATCACCACCTTAACAATGATCAATATTCTATCAATCTTGTTTCATCTGTTAAATTAACAATGTCTTATAAAAGGCATTTGCAAACTATGGTCTACAGACCCAAGCTGGCCCTCTGTCTGGTTTGTAAATAAAGTCTTACAGAAACACAGTCACACCCATTTGGTGACTTGTTGTATATGACTGCTTTCAAGTTACGACAGCAGAGCTGAGTAGTTGCAACAGAGACCATATGACCCACAAAGCTTAAAATATTTGCTATCTGGCCCTTACAGAAAAAGTTTGCTGACCTCTGACTCATAGCATCCAGGCCACATTCCATTTTCCCTGGCTGAAGGGAGAACTTTTTAAACCACACATTTGACCATGTCTCTCACCTGCTTAATTTTCAATGGCTTCTTGCGGTCCGTGGGTGAAAGATCCATCATCTAGTGGGGATTTCCAGGATCTGATTGTCCACTGCTCCAGGCTGATCATATCCTGGAGGAGTCTTTAATCCTGCTCTCTGTTCCAGCTGGGTGGGTCCTCCTTCAGTTCCTCAGCTGTCCCCTTCTCAGGGCCCCAGATGATCCCCTCCTCGCCACCCAACATCTCTGCCCAGTTAATGCCAACTTTCCTTCAGTTCTTAGCAGCGCAAACCCCTTATCCTCCTTAGGCCCCAAACTTTCCTGAGCTGGAAGAACCCTCTGTGGATGTTCTCACAGTGGGATATTCTTTCACTTCAGATAATTAATGCATCTGTTAATATGAATTTTGCAATGGTTTGACTGCTGTCTGTCTCCCCATATTCTGCGAGGTAGCCCATGTCCTCTTTCTCATCTCAGCATCTAACAATCTAGCAAAAAGCTGGGGCTCAGTAAACACATGGCAAAAGTATGAATCAATTTGTATTTGTTGAAATAAAAATCCCAGGGAAAGGAGGTAGAACACCTGACCATGCCAAGATCATTTTGCCACCTCATCCATCAAGCATGGAGAGAGAAGTAGGGAGACCAAGATTTTGAGGGGCCCATGTTCCAGGTACTTTACAGTAATCACTGCTTTAAATACTGCCACAACCTTACAAGATGGATTATTCCCATTTTATAGGTGGATAAATGAGGCTCAGAGGTGAAGAAATGTGACCACCCATTCCCAATCCTCTCTTTTCCATGATACCAGAGTGCCTGAAGGCTTCCCATATAAGGCTGCTCACTCAGTTCACCTCTCCTGCTTACCAACCCCTAGACTTGCAATCCTGGCTGGGTTTGTTCCATCATTTTATTAGATCTGAATTTTCCATGCCTCCCTAGGCATTTGGGGCCCATGGGTGGCCCCTTGACACTTTTCCAGCCTGTCTTTCAGGGGATCTCTGAATGTCAGCTTGCTTCTTTCCCAAAAATGACCAAGTCTCTTTTTAGAAGCTGACATAGGGACTTCACACATACTGCTGCTGTTTCTCACCACGATGATGTCATGAGGTCCAATGAGGCTTTTCCCCGTCCCATGAACTTGAACCCTTAGATACCAAGCTTGCTGGCAGATGAGATTTTGATTAAGCAAGGATTTACTGAATATCTCCTAGGCTCTGTGCACTGAGGAGAGAAACTTATAGACTAGAAAGACTAAATGTTATCTTGTTTAACATTCATAATACTCTATGAGGTAAACTCTATTATCATCATCCCCTTTTCACAGTGAGGTGATTAAGACTCAGAGAGGTAGGGACACTTTGCCAAAGTCACAGAGCCATAAGTGAAAAGGCAAAAATCCCAATTGAAGCAATGAGTTAATTGCTTCATTGCATTTTTTAAAAATTGTTTGTTTTCAAATACAAAAATAATGTAAATATGTAAAAAAAAAATTCAAAAATACTGAAGAGCATAGTGGCAACGTGTTCCCATTCCAATTCTGTGATCATGGATAATAGCGTATTTTTCCAGCCATTTTTATGCCTCCTAATGTACATGTATAAGCATGTGCCCATGCATCTATATACACACGTGCGCGTGCGTATGCCCACCCGCACTCACACACATGCAGAGCCATACAGGTGTATTCTGTACACATCTTCTGAGCGCGTGTGCCACCCATTCGACAATCTATCCTTAGCATTATTCTTCTAGGGCTTTGCATCAGGGCCAGGACTCAGGAGAGGCAACAAGGCACTAGGCATGCAAAATGTGGAGGCACGCTGCATTTGCACGACCCTGAAAATGCCTTCTTAAATTTTATGCCCTAGCACCTCATTTACCTCACCCTAGTCCCAGCATCTTATTTATTCCTCAGTAGAAGCCTGTGCTGTAGGTAGATACTATTATTCATAGTAGTATTTCCATTTTACAGATGAGAAAGCTGAGGTGCAGACAGGGAGAGTCATTTGTCCAAGGAAAGCCCAGACTTGGACCCCCAGGCTGCCGGCCTCCAGAGCCATGCCCTGAACCCCAGGGCTCCGGTGACCTCATTTCTGGTCTGAGGATAATGCAAATCAAGTCTATACTTGTCAGGCCACTGTGACATCCATAAAATGAGTGCTGGACCATGAGCACAGGCAAGGACAGACTGGGAAGGAGGAATGGGGGAAGAGCTCCTCAAGGGGTGGCATTCGAGATGAGACGTGAAGAACAGCTAGGACCTCAACAGGTGGCGCTTTGGGGGAGGGGGCACCAGGAGCAGAGGAGCAGACAACGGGAACTGCAAAGGCCTGGAGGTGGGAAAAGGCAGGGAATGTTACAGGATAGCACTGAGGAGTCGGATTTGGCTAGAGCCCAGATCATGTACCCAGAAGGGAGTGAGAGAAGCGCCTGCGGTGGGCTGGGGGGCGGGCCAACCTCCCATAGGCCCAAGAATGGGTACCGAGCCCCTACTGTGCCTGGTAGCTACCCAAGTTTGCACTAGGGCAGACCCTGCCCCTTCTCACTGAAGCAGCAGCAGGGGACATAGGCCAGGACCCTGAGATTGCCTGGACCTTGCTCTGTCGTATTTTGTTCTGAGTCTGCAAGAAAGCAGTAAGCCAAGGGACACAGGCAGAGTCCCGGGGTACACGTGGGAGGTGGCACTGGGGAGGCGAAAGCAAGGAGGCAGGCATGAAGAGGGGGCTTGCTTGCACCCCATGATAGAAAAAGCTTCCTCTTCACCCATCTCCATTTAAAAATACATCTTTGATTCCCAACATCCTAAAAAAGCTTAGGGGCCTATTCTTAGAAAGCCCAGGCTTTAAGAAAACAGGCTCTTGCTCAAATATTTGGGTCCAGATGCCCTCTCTGTAGATCATCTGTGGAAAATGGTTAATCCCTTAATGGACTCCAGAGCTGCCCAGCCCGTTCCAAGCTAAATCCCATCATGCACTAGCATGGCCTCCCAGAGCCCCTGTCTGGCCTTTCTTTGGAAATGTGTGTCTTCAGCCTAAAGAGGCACGTCAGGGCCAGGGTAGAAGCAGCAGCGTCCACAGCTCAGCCCCACACCACCAGGCTTCCCCCAACTCCACCTTCCTCCCAGCTCAACTAGCCTCATCTCCTGACTGGGAGCTCCCCCAGAGCAGCCTGGTCTGCCTCTGCTCACTACTGCAGCCTCCTGGCACCTAGGAGGTGCTGGCAAATGCCAGTGCAGTGAAGGGATGAATCTTTCTAACAGGTCCTCTGGCAAGTCTCCCTGCACCTGACTCCTCAGCTCCCGGTGAAGACCTCTCAGGAAAACCTTACCAGGTGTATACAGCCACTCAGCTTTTCCAGTCGCTCCCCCAATACCTACTTTTTTTTTCCTTTGTAGTAAAATACTCCACTTTAAAGTTTATAATTCAGCGGCAGTACATTCAGTGTTGTGCAGGCATCACCACTATCTAGTTCCAGAACATTTTCATCACCACCAAAAGGAAACCTCATACCCATTAGCCAATCACTCCCCACTCCTCCTTCCCTTCAGCCCCTAACACTGCAAATCTTCTTTCTGTGGAAAGTTTCTGTGAACTACCTATTCTGAACGTATCACATAATCATATGATATTTGGCCTGCCGTGTCTGGCTTATTTCACTTTGCAAAATCTTTTCCAGGTTCATCCATGCTGTAGCATGAATCAGAACTTTAGTACTTTGTACGGCTGAATACTACTCCATTGCGTGGCTAGACTCCATTTTGTTTATCCATTCATCCATTGTACAGAATTTTGTTTGAACATCTGTTCTCAGTTTGGGGACTATCTACCCAGAAATGGAATTTCTCAGTGATAGGGTAGCTTTATGTTTAATCTATTGAGGATCCACCAAATTCAATTTCTACTTTTTTATTATTTTACAAAATGCATGCATGTTTTTGACAGACTCTTTAGAAGAAGCACACATGCAGAAGGAAAAGAAAAAGTCACCCAGGGTCCTGGCACTTAAAAATAAGCATTACCAACCATTCTGATTATGTCCCACTGAGATTTTTTGTAGAATGCCTATATATATTTATACATATCATTATACTTTTCACTTAAAAGTCGGTAAAAAAAAAAATGGGATTTAGGAATGTCATGCTATGCCACTCTTCAGTACCAACTTCTTAAGGACAAACCTGTTTAAAATGGTAGCCTCGGCACTCCCTAATCCCTTCCCTGCTTTATTTCTCTCCCTAGTACTTATCATCCAACCCATATTTATACTGTACTCATTGTAAACCCCATGATGGCCGAGGGTGCTGATTGCTTTGTTCACTGCCTAGCACACAGTAGGGACACAACTAGTATTTGTTGAATGAATTAATGTTTGTTAACAAATGAAAATACAGCAGTCCATTTAAAACTTAAATCACATTTTCAATGCATTTGCTGTAGTGCAGCAGAAATGGTTGCTCATTATTCCTTGTTGGTAACCATCCATCTTTGAATCCCAACTGTCACTCTTCTTCAAAATGCCATTATCCTACACCTGGATGTAGTTGCTGGGAATTCCATCAGCTAGGACTGGGTCCCTAACCACTCCTGAGCTTTCTGAGGAAAGCAAGGAGGTCCCCATTTCCATCTAGGGCTCCTGGAAGGGGACTGTGAAAAGAAGGTCCTGAAAATTTCCCAAAAGCAAAGAATCCCTTAGGTTCTAATTTCAGAGCCAGGTTTCTCCCAAACTCCAACCAAAGCCAGGAGTCCCCAAAGGGAGATTGTGTCTCTGCCTCTACCTTCCTGTCCATGTCAGAGCAATTCTCCCAGCCACCTTGTCATGAGCCTGCTGGGCTGCTGATATTAGCTACATATGATGACAATTAGAGGCCGAACCTCCCTGGCTCCTGGTAGAATATTGAGACAGAGCTACAGCTATTTTAAGATTTTAAGCAGATTTATATTTAGTGCTTCAAAGAAGACCAGACGGCAGGGAAAATATGGTAACTGTTGCTTTAAATTATAGCTATCATTACTTCAAAAGGATATTCAATCAGAAACCACTGAAGACTAAAACTATTTACATCTCCTGACACTTAAAAGCAAGCAAGCAGTTTTAGCCTGTCAGCCCTGGACGTGTAGGCTGCAGAGAGAGAGAGGTACCTCGCTGGCCTGCAAAAAAAAACATTTCAAGGGGCCGAAGGAGTGTCTTCCTACTCCGTGCTGGCCTCCTGTCTATCTCCCATGGCCTAGGAAGGATTCAGGTCCTGGGGCCTAAGGGTTCTTACCAGATCTGCAGGCGAGAGTCTATAAACCCCTTGGAAAGTCAGCTGTTCCCCAAAGCTGGGAGACTGCCCTTTACTGCCTGACCTCTGGCCTACAGGTATCTGCTCTGGGGAAATCCTGTCTCATCCCATTAAGAAGTCCCAGGACAGGACTGCCCCCTACTTCTCAGGTTCTCCTGTATGGGTTACATGGGAATGAAGGGTCATGTACTGATGAGAATCAGAGCTATCAGAACACTTAGCTCACACAGATGATGGCCAAAGGTATGCGTGCTGGAGGCAGACTTCTCTGGGTTTGAGCTCTGGTTAATTCACTAGCTGGGTGATGAATGGACAAGCCACTTGATCTCTCATCATTCAGCTTCCTCATCTGTAAAATCAGAGTAAATTAGAGTCCCGTTTCATAGGATTATGGAGAAGATTAACTGAAATGGTATACACAAAGCACTTTTATTAGTTAGGATAGTCTAGATGCTGTAACAAATAAACCCTAAAATTTCAGAAGCTGAGCGGAAGAAAACGCTATCTTTCATGGACATAAAAATTCACGGCAGGTCTTTCTAGTCAGTGGGCAACTCTTCTCCCTGTGATGATTTGGGGACCCAGAATCTCTACATCCTGTGGCTAAGGCATCTCCCGGGGTGCTCTGCCTCCAGCCTCAGGAAAGGAAATGGGCAGTGAGCCAGGTCCTTAGTGCATAGAGATGAATAAGATTTCATTGGCGACCCCATCTCTGAAAAGCAGTTAACATAGCAGTCACCCTTGCCTTGTGTGGGTCATCCTCTCTGAGAAGCCTTCCCTCACCTCCTAGTCTGAGTTAGACGCCCTTCCTAAATGCTCTCATAGCACTTGTGCTAGCTTGGATCAGTTGCATCCACTGGAATATAAGTTCTGTGAGGGCAGAGTTGGGCTCCCTGTTGTTCACAGCTATATTCCAGAAGAGCTGAACACAACACTTGGCTCACAATAAATGCTGGTTGGGAGAACTGGACAGTGCTCACTGCACCCCATGATGATGGCACTTTATTTGTTTCTCCCTGCTGGGCCGTGAGTAGGAAAAAAAAAAAAGGGCCTCTTCCTGCCTGCCATTACATATGTGGTTACTTAATGTGGTCCAGAAGTGGCTTTGGAGTCAGCCCAGTCTGAAGTCATACACGGGACCTACCGCATTCCTACACATAGCAATGTGATTTGTGAATGCTACTAATCCACAAACCTGGAAAAAGGCTATATAGGAGTTCTTGATTCCAGAGATTGGCTAAGTACAGTCTGTGAGCCAAATTTAGCCCACCGCCAGTTTTTGTAAATGAAGTTTTACTGGTACACAGCCCCACGTGATCACAAGGGGACCTGGGAGATGTAGTTCCTGGCCTCTTGGGAACAAATCCACACTAAGGAGGAAGAGCTCAAATTCTGGGTGGGCAGGGAGCCGTCATCTGCCATAAGCACTTAGCACAGTGGTACTCATTAATATTAATACAACTGTAATTGTTACTGTTTTCCAATCCAACTTTCCAATTGCACAAATGAGATTCAGAGAGATCTGTGGCTTACTTGATATCACAACAAGTAAGTACCAGAATTAATACTCTTTTGGCCTCTGCCATACCACTAGAGCTAGGAGAAAGAATAAGAAGTTTCTCCTCTGCACTGTTTGCTTTAATGGGAGGGCCTTTGGAGGGTTTGTCCCCTGGGTTTTAGGAAGTCAGGGTATCAGGGCTGCTGACAATGCTGCAGGGTGAGGGAAGGATGGGTTTTGCTTTGCTCCCAGGTTCTGGAACTAGACCTTCCCAGCCTGCACTACTCATCTGGAGCCCTCAGCCCAACCTCACCCCTTGCCCACATGAGCCAAACCCTTCTTCCAGCAACAAAGAGTCACAGCTGGCACCACGGCCCATGATCTCCAGGTGGGAGTTGTGCCAGCCCATCCTTTTGCTTGGGAACTGTTAGGAAAAAATCACCTTCTCCCTCCCTGACTCCAGACCCACTCTGCCTCCAGGCTGGGCAGGTGAGGCATGTACCTGGTTGTCTTAGGTTCACCCTTGACAGGCAGTCCTGGGGTGGCCTAAGTAGGCACAGAATCAGCACAGCCTTCTCTGCGTGAAGGATTGCAAAGATGGGACCAGGTGGAGGTGGCACAAGAGCAAATTAGAAGCTCTGTGCTACCTGTGCAAGTCATTTCCCTCTCTGGGCTTCTGCTTTCCCTTCTCTACCATGAAAGTGATGGCCTGCTCTATCCACCTTGTAGAGATGCAAGGGATGCAAAGGGTAAGGGCTAAAATCTGGAAACGTGATGATGTCTTACAGAGTGGGCATTTGTTGATTTTTCAACCTCTCACAACAAATTCCATCTTCTTCTAATAACAGGAACTTGAGTTCATGTGGGTAAATACCTCTTTTCCATTGGAGGTAGCCTTGGTGGGACTGTCAATCAAGATGCCTCCAATCCCCTGCTCAGTGGGTGTATACAGGAGGAAAGTATACCGACACTTTCCTGGGACTTGGAGTAGAGACACAGATGATAGGGGAAAAAAAAGAACAGCTAGATCTGTTTCTTCCTAAAGGAGGCAGCTTGGCAACTCACCCTCCCCATCCACAACACTCTCAGGCATCTGAATCTACAGCTCCTGTAAGTGCTTTCTGAGGTTTTGCTGTGTTGTCCCAACTAGGCCATTAACCCCTTGAGAGCACGGATGACATCCAACAGTTCTATTGGATTTCCCTTTTCCTCGGCCAGGCCTGAGAGGCAGTGACCCAGGAGGAGTGCAAGCTTCCTTGTCAAGAAAAGCTGACTTGTAGTCCCAGCTCCAGCAACACATGGCTGCAGTGGTCTTGGGCAAGTGCCTTAAGCTCTCAGAGCTTGTTTCCTCATCTCTGACTACTTCATACACCTAGACCTGTTCTGAGGATCAAATGGGAAAACATAATAAATCACCAGATGCATTAAAAGGGATTATCACTATTATCACTAACATAACTGATGCACAAGCCTGAAGGCACACAAATGGGTTTTAGTTGCAAAGTGGATTTAGTTATTTTCCAAGGGAAAATATCAAGGCAGATATTAAGGAGAACCCCAAACTCATAGAGAAGGATCTTTTAGATCTGGCAACTCAGATTTCCCTGACAACTTCTCAACACATAACTATGTGCCACCAGCTACACTGGGTGCTTTCAAGAAATTTTCAAGAAATCTGAAGGTTCAAAGAATAAATAAGTTCCCTTCAGTTTCAGAATTTTTTCAAGAATTAGGAGTGTGGCAAAGATCCCACTCTCTAAAATGGGGTTTTCACCTGTTTGACTGTTGGAACTCCTTAACTCTCAGGTTGTTAGGGCAGGCCCTTAAACTCGAGGATGCCTCCAAGTCTGGCCACTTTATAGAGCTTCCTGGGGCAGGGGAGTACCAAAACAATCTGCATTCATTTCCTAGGGCTGCTATAACAAAGGGCCACAAACTGGGTGACTTACAACAACATAAACTTATTTTCTCACAGTTCTGGAGGCTAAAGTCTGCCCTTGGAAGATTCTAGGGCAGACTCCTCCCTGGTCTCTCCCAGCCTCTGGTGGCCCCAGGTATTCCTTGGCTTGGGGCAGCATCACTCCCATCTCATCTACCCTCTGTGTGCTTCCATCTTCCCATGGTGCTCTTCCATCTGGGTCCATCCATGCCTCTTTGCCTTTCCTTATACAGACGCCAGTCATCTTGGATTGAGGACCCACTTAATTCAGTATGACCTCATCATAACTCAACTGCATCTGCAAAGACCCTATTTCCAAATAAGCACACTCAACGGCCCGGTCTGTATACCTCTCTATTCTGGATTCAGATCATTGTTTCCTCCCCTTGCCCCTTTGGGCTTAGAGGTGGCAATAGCTACACTGTCATCTCCCTACCCACATCTTGGCAAATAGTGCCTCTTTGAAGCCTTCTTCCACATGTCCTAACTCAAATCATTGCCCCCTGACGACTAAAATGGCCATCACATCGCCAGCCCACTCTAGACCCTGCTAGCCTTCTATCAGCCCCCAGGACTAGGCAGCCCTCTGGCCTCCATCACAGAGGTAGAGGTGTGAAATACACTCCACATGGGTGGGGAAGAGGGCTTGGGGAGGGAGACGGCCCCTCACCCTTGCCTGGCTTTTCAGGCAAGCACAAACCATGAGTAGATGATAACCATTCATCTTTCCCCCTTAAGATTCTGGAAACATCTCAGGCACAGTGAGTGCTGGTGGAGGGGGGTCAAGGGAGCCAAGGTGGGGGCAGGCTAGGCAAAGCACTAAAGGATGCAGTAAACCCTTACCTAATCTTCTCACCATCCGAGGGAATTCTCTCCGCTTCCAGGCAATCATTAAATACCCACCTAATTAAGGAGGAAATGGTAAAAAAAAAAAAAGATGTTGCTTCACTGTGAGCACTTTGCAGTAGTCAGTCCTTACGGTGAGTGGTGGAGGATTTAAAAGGTTAGTGACATTTTCTGTTATGTATCTTTTCATTAGAGGTAACTATCACTTTAAACAAATTGTTTCAGGGCCTGGAATGTAGCAATAACTGATCTAATTAGTATAGGCTGTAATTTAGGAAGGTTGATTATGTCACAGACATTATGACTCCTGGGCATTACCAAAGACTCGCTTGTAGCCCTTGAAATGATTTTCTCATGAATGCGCATAATGTCCCCCAGCTAGCACGAGGGCCTTAAGGTGACATGATGCATATGAAACTTCAGCTTTCTCAGGGACTAGATTTTGAGTCGGTGATAAACAAGTGAACAGATAGCATCCTAGATTTACTTCCTGCTAAAGGAAAACCCAGTAACTGACTAGAGTAACAATGGACAATTGAACTCCATTATCCGATGTCCAATAAATCACTCAAGGCAAATGTGATGTTAAATGATAACCAAGAGGCTGATGCTGTCTAAGTGTGTCAGACCCATGGAGCCAGAAGGTCTGAGAAGTGATTCGCTTTGAGATGTGTGTATGTGTGTGTGCATGTGTGTGTATCTTTTAACCTTCTTTTGTACCCTCAAGCCCCCAAATAAAAACACACCTGTGATATCCATATTCACAATGATAAAACAAGCATTCAACTTAAGTACCAACCTGTGTCTGGGTGTGGCAGAAACTAGCTGGTTGCTCGCCAGAACGTTTTATCCCTTCTTGCTCCTGGGTACCCAGGCTAGACTACATTTCCCAGGCTCCCTTGCAGTTTGGCGAGTCATGTGACTCAGGTCTAGCCAATGGTGTGTGGGCAGAACTGACATGGTCAGGTTTGGTCCATCAAACTTCAGCATGACACTCTTCCTGGGCGGGGTCAGTACCTAAAGAGCCAGGGGCTCAGCAGGTGTGGGGCTGGTACAACTCCCAGGTGCACTGGACTCAGAGTGGGGGGATGGAGGTGGGGGAGGGGGAGGGGCTTACCCACTGCCAGTGACATAGAGACACGAATGAAAAAGAAACTTTTGTGTTAAATCACCAAGCTTTGTGGGCTGTATATTTTACAGTGTGGTGACACCTTGACTGATACGTGGAATGATACACATACGGGCAGGCACACACACACACAACTAAACTGCAAAACAACAAACAAAAGAGCAGAAGTTTGTTTTAAGTAATAATGACTATCCCACTCACCTGACAATCAAGGCTGGGTGCCCGATATCTTGCTTAATTATTCATTGGGTCTTCAGTGTTAGGTGAACACAACTCTTTAAAACTACAAGAACAACTGTTTTAAATTCAACTCTATAACTTTCCGCTCCTCTGAAGGGGAGTGGGTTGACTCTGTGGTTGGGGAGACAGTTTTCCACAGCAGTGACCAGTTTCTCCTGGTTGGGAACGCGTCACTTCAATGAAAGGTGGATTCATTTTCTCTGATTTCTAACAAACTCGAGCTAGAGTTTGGTAAAAGCCAAAGTTTTTCTAGAATATGAGCTCCTTTGTAAGCTCTAGGCTGACTGTGCCCAGAGCAGCTAACAGAGGACATTGCAATATGGTGAGCATTGAGAACAAAAGGGTGAACAAATGAATGAATGAGGTAGAAATTAAATGAATTAATTAGACACCAAGCATACAACGGCTAACGTCTGTTTAAATTTACAGTACTCATCGTCAGCCATTTGTATGTCATAATATATACTGTTACCACATATTAGTTACATTTTTCCCCAGTGACATCTCTACTGAAATACATTAATGTTGAGACACTATCTGTAGTATCTACATATAGAAAACTGGCTTACATAAGGGCTGGAGACCACATCATGGATCTGAATTTTTAATGACAAAAAAACTGAGGTCATCGTAGGGGGGAAAGAAAAAAAAGGATGTGACATGGAAAGGCGTAGGTGGTGGGACCCAGCTCCTTAGCCACATTTTACTCTACTAAATAAAGATAATAACCACATTGTCATTTTTAATATAACATGCAATTGGTCTTCTTATCTATCTTTGTATCTATCACTTTTGGGTTTTGTTTTTAAGGCTGGGGATGACATCTGCTCATTAATAACTAGTGGTGCACGTGGGTAACACAAAACTTACTAATCCTTTGCAATCTGCACAGGGACCCCCAACAATTTCACTCCCATTCTCAGGGCTGGCATCATTGCAGAATGGTCCAGGGTTGAAAGGCCCAGTTACTTGCCAGTCCCTTTCCCCAGGACCTGTGACAAGGAGACGGCATCAGCCATGGAGGCTCTCAGAGGTCCATAGTGTTCTCCATTAAATCAGTGCTTACACACACACGCGCACACACACACCCTACCCAAGACCTCTGGGGGCTTGCTCTCTGTAGTTCATGTCATAAAAGCAGTGGGCTTCTTTTTCAGTTTCCTAAAATTTTTTTTTAAAGAATTACAGAAACATCTATTTTCAAAACTTCCAACTTAACAAACATTCACAGACATGAATACAGGTGAACACCAGAATAAAAATGGCAATTCTGCAGCTGGAAGAACAGCAGAGAATTGAATCTCTTGGGTTCTGACCAGGTCTGGGTCACGTGTATACACTGAACCAATCACAGGGCTAGAGGCATGCAATGTTCTGATTGGCGAAGCCTGGGTCATATGCCCATCCCTTGAGCTAAGGGTTGAGCCAGTTCAACCAAACCAAATGGGCGGAGAGTGGAGTAGGGATGGGTCCTCAAGGGAAACAAGATGCTGCCATCAACAGGAAGGGGGCATGGATGTTGGGCAGGTAAAAAACAGAGCTAACAATTATGCCCACATACAGAGAAGAAAACTTAGGGAAAAATTCTAGTGACTAGTCCAAGATCAAACAGCTGGGAAAAGTAATAGGAAGAACCTTCCATCCTCTGCTTCGTCCCCATCACCCCTATGGTAGCACAGGACACGGTGCCCATGGGGCAGCTGTTTTGGGTGCTGCAACCCCCAAATTGCCAGCAGTGGTGGCTAATTATAACCACAGTGGAGCCGTGTCCCTAATGCATAGACCATAAACCCATCAGTTGTGCGAAGCTGCAGAGGGATTTGTAAAAGGCCATAATTCTAATTAATAATTGGTCTGCTGCCAACTTAAGTGGTTTGGTGCGGTTAACTGTAAGTATATTTTTAATGTAAGGAATGTACTCCCATCAGCTGTCTTCTCTTTGGAAAATATGGCCAAATAAAAGGCTGAGATTTCACAAGCCCAGAGAATCCCCTTGTATTATTAGCTGGCCAGACAAGTTTATTTCCAACGCGTGGCTCCAGTGGACAAGACCCATTTTCCATGGAATAAACATTGAAAGAGAATCCCATCGAGGGGGTGCTTGTTCCTTTGGAACTTGATTTTGCTCCAGGCTTGTCCGTACAAATGTTGTCTGGCTCACAGCCTCAGCAGCCAGGTTTGGTGCAGACCTCCTGGGTGGCATTTCCTGGGTGATCATGCTGCCTGCGTTGATGATGAGGATGCTGACCTCCCTTGAGCTTCTTAATGCAGGAGTGTTTCTTGCAGATGTAACTCTGGGGAGGCATGTGTGTTTCGGTTTATTAAATGGCGTGACGCTCCCAAGATGTAGCTTGGTTAGGTCCTTTTCTGTCTGCCAATTAACCGGCTCGGTAATTAGAACTAAAACAAGTCCTCCTTTCCTTATGGAACAGTGGTGGTAATACGCTCCGCTCAGAATATCCTCAAGAATGCTTTTCTGGGCCAGTTGCGAATCAGAATTCCTCCACCTGATTGTGCTTAAAAAATATGAGTTATTGAAATGTTTAATTTGGTCCAACGCTTGCATCAGCTGCTTGATCTGATAGATTGAAACAAAAGAGAAAAAAAAAATTAAAATCCTCCCAGGACTTTTCCAGACTTCTCTGCTTTTGCCAGGCTGTGATCTAATCCTCAAAACCTCTTCAGGACTGTTTGGGCCAAGTTGGAGTTATTTAAGGCAGTCCGGCTGAGCACTTTCTAAGTGGCACTCAACGCCCATCAATAATCAGATGTGTGGGCCCTGGACACTTGTATTCAAAGAGCAGCTGCACTTTATGACTTCAAGGTCGTCTAATCCACCCTATAAACATTTGGAAGTTTCAGGAAAGCCCTTTACATAGGGAAAATAGAGCCATTTTGGGGAGACTCTATTCTGATAAATCATTTCTCTGAATCTGAACCAGCTTTGTAAAGATGTTAAGCCCATTAGACATTTTTCCTGAAACATCCAGCTGTTTCTTCTAACTGCTTCCAGAGAACCCAGGCAGAACCAGAAATACTCCAAGAGAAAAGAATCCAGCATCACTGAAAAATAAAAACACCCCCTCCCCGCTCCCTAGCCCGGGGATGGGATGGGGGGGGGGGGGGCTAATGTCTTCCTGTGACTCCTTGCACAGCGAGCCACGGAGCCACCGCCACACCTGGCCTGGTGTGCTGTCAGCAGGGATGTCTGCACCTCTTCCTGGGGCTTACTCACCCAGCGCCCCATTCTGAGCATTCTGGCTCATCTGCAGTCAGTCAGACCCAGATGCGAAACAGATTATAGTTTCTGTACTTTTTAAGGGTAAAAATAAAAGCACTTGCATCTCTTCAGGATTCCCCTGCAGTGAAACCAAGCCTGGCAAAGGAAACCCGTGGGAGAGTGTAACCCCAAGAGTAGGTGCCTGACAGCTCGTTTTTGAAGGTGGCGGCTCTGGAGGGCTTGAAGCTTCTGGAGTGTGGAGATGAAGCTCCTCTAGAGCTAGAAAACATGCACAGCTGAGCAGGCTGCCAGAGCCGAGCAGAAGGCTCTGGACTTCCTAGCTCACTGTGGCCTCTGAAGGCAAATATTCCAAAGGCAGGGACTTCATTTGAACACCGTGTGTTGTCATAAGCCCTCACTTGGTTGTTAATTCACTTAATGCTTTCCAGCAATTTTGAATCAAGGTCAGAGAAAGACCTGCAAACAGGTGATAGTATACACAAAGCAATGATTTTGCACATTTATTGTGGTGTTTACTTGGACAGGTGATTCAGAACCGATTCTCTTACATGTTCCCTTCAATAAACCTGCCCCAAAGGCAAGACAGTTACTGACATCTCCATTCTATGGACAGGAAAATCAACACACACAAATGACCATAAAAAAGACCTGGGGCCAGACTCACCGTGACACGGTTGGGTGTGTGCCAGGCCACCAGGGCCGTTCTCGCTCGCCTACCACCCTACAAGTAGTTGCATGACCTTGGGTACATGCCTGCCTTTATAGATTTCTGTAAAACGGGGATAATAATCATAATTTCCTCCAGGGTTTTTGCAAGTAGTAAATTAGATAATCATATAAAACTCTTAGGACAGCACCTGGCATATATTCAATAAATGCCAATGATGAGGGTGATGGTGGCAATGGTGACTTTGCAATTTACATTTATATATGCTTCTAGAAAAAATTAGGTGTAAACTTGTCCATCTCAATTTCAAATAGGGTAAAGGAAAGTGATGATTAGATGATATTATGGGCCTTTAATTTCTTCCCGATGTCAAATAAGTAAAAGGATCAGAGCATGACCCCCTCTCCATTTTGGAATGCACCTACTTATATGAGAAAGGTTCTGATTCAGGTGTCAGAAAAACCTCCTATGCTACCCACCCCTGGGTACACAGCCCTGATTCCACCCCACCCCCTGCCCCCTTTAAAACCTCCCCTAGCTAGTCCTCATTCTCTCTTTTTTCCAAGTAGATACTCATATATAGACTTCATATGAAGAAAATTGAATTAAAATTGTGAAATATGTATGAAAACAAGATGCATTCTTTATATGCAAATGAAAAAAGTTGACCCTTTAAAGATAATTTTTAACCAAAATTTTTCCTAATCAAATTTTTTAAAGCAAGTATACATGATCATGGTTCATTTTCAAACTTGTATATTCATGATAGTAACATAAAACTTTGTTGTGAAAAAAAATCCCATTCTAGCTGAAAGGGAATGACTGCTTGATTTAGAAGAGGGTGGAACTTCAAGCTGGCCGGAGCCTGGGGGCTTGAGTCACTGCATGGAGAAATGCATTCCGCCAAATGCAACCAAGAGCACTTATTTAGATTATGAATAAGGAGCTTTATTATAACAAGCCACTGTAGTTTGGGGGCTATGGTTTAAAAAGTTAGTCTGTCTCTGACTAATGTAGGCCCCAGTGATGGCAAGCACTACAGCAGCAGTTTAGCCAGATCACCCAGCTAGTTTGAGGTTTAAGCTTCAACCTCTTATCCAAAGCTCTCACCATTAAAAGCCCATTAACTGATGCTGTCAACCAGTGCCTGAAGCATAACAGGCTCTCCAAAGCCTAACGGATGGATGAATGGATGGATGAATGGATGGATGGATGGATGGATGGATGGATGGATGGATGGATGGATGGGTAGGTGGGTGGGTGGATGGATGGATGGATGGATGGATGTGTGAACAGATGGATGGATGGATGGGTGGATGGATGGATGGATGGGTGGATGTGTGAACAGATGGATGGGTGGATGGATGGATGGATGGATGGGTGGATGGATGGGTGGATGGATGGATGGATGGGTAGGTGGGTGGGTGGGTGGATGGATGGATGGATGGATGGATGGATGGATGGATGGATGGATGGGTGGATGGGTGGATGTGTGAACAGCTGGATGGGTGGGTAGGTAGGTAGATAGGTGGGTGAGTGGTAGATGGATAGGTGGATGGGTTGGTGGATGGGTTGGTAGAAGAGCTATACTCTCTGTGGTCATTTATCTACTAAATTTTCTTCAGTTCAGAGGAGGGACCAGAAAGGACGTGTTTCTCCTGGCAAAGAGCTCATTGTCCCTGAGCAATTAGGAATGTGAGGCCTGAGCCAGGTCAGTTGGAGGCACATGGGAATCTCTAGGGAAAAGCTCCACAGAGATTCCAAGTCAGTCTCCCAGTGGCCGCAGAGCTCCTCGAGACAAGACCGAACATAACCAAGTCCAGACAACTGAGGCTGGAACTTTGGTCTTATGCTAGAACTTTCCTTTCCCTTTTGACTCGCTAGAGGGGGGCCAGCCAAATAAGAATACACTGTATTCACCAAGAACTCGAAGGCGTATCGGCTAGCTGGGGCTGACCCCACCCCAGCCGCCACCTGCTTATCTCCCCCTGAGTGCCAGTTCACTGTGTGCCCAGGGCCCCTGTGCTGCGCAGGCTTGGCTGGGCTCCCTCCCTCCCAGGGACGCGGGAGCCTGTCCGCCTCTGGCAAGCAGACTCTTTAAGCCTGTCTTTATGTCCTTATCAGTGCTCCACGGCAGGCCCAGGTGCCAGGCCTCATTCACTCAATTACCGTCTTCGCAGGACACAATGCTCTCTTCTGAAAGCCTACACTGTGCCCAGATAGAGACACTTTCATGGCAAGGGTTCAGAGCTAAATCCTCTTTTGATACTGTCAGAAACTCCCTGCCAAGCTGACACTGTATGTTAGAGGGGAAAGAGCTCACCGGCGCAGAAAGCCGAAATTAAATTAAACAGGATATTAATACCTAGTAGTTGCGGAAATGATATTTCCTTTTTTTGATTCCCCTCGCTCTCAGTGCCGAAGCCAAAAAATGCATCCCAGCTTGGCTGAGCCTGCCCGGCCCTCGGGATTTCCAAAGAAAAACACCAACACGCCTCCCTGAGAAGAGGCTTCAGTAGGGATCCTTTCCCACCCCTGGCCCAGCCCCCAAGCCCCAGCCCCTTCGTTTCCCTCCCTTCCATTGAAATGTGGGCTGTTTAAGCCTTCTGAAGAAGAAAGAAATTATGAGTGGTGTTTTTTTCCTTCTCTATTTCCTAAATTTAAAAAATTGGGGCCAAATTTTTTTTTTTCTCTTAATAATAGAGACTGCATTTATATGAACAAAGAAAGATAAAATTCCTGCTGCCCAAAGGTGGTGGTGGAGTTATACAGAGAAGATAGGATTTAACAAATGAATATGAATGCTGAATCATTAAACTGATATCTCTTTTAGTCTCCAGGATCTTAGAGCAGCTAGAAATAAAAAACGGTGGAACTGTAACCCAGGTCAAACTCTGAAATACGTTCTACAACTAATTATGGTGCTGTGCTTTGAAATTTATTGTTTTTTTGTTTCTATGTTATTTTTCACAAAAGAAGAAAGAAAAAAGTCAATTGTGATGATAAAAAAATATTTATTCCTTCTAGCCTCCTATATTCAGGGGCAGCTAGAAGGAAAAATCTGAGAGGATGGTATGGTAGCCCATGACAAACTCTGGAATCTGTCCAGTAACTACTTTTGAAGAGTGCTTTGACAACTATTGCTTTTTTATTTCTTTGCTTTGTATATATTTTTAATATATATTTGTATATATTTTTCTTTGCTTTATTATATACAATAAAAAAGTTAAAAAAAAACAAAAAACCTCCCACTGTCCTCTTTGAGAGGCGGCCTTATGATGTCTCTCTATCAAATGCCTGACCCCGAATCATCATTCAGCATAACATTTCCATTATTACTAAGTCATTATTGAATGATTTCCCTTCTCTACTTTCCCTGTGCAGCCCTGGGTGGAACACTTTGTGTGAATCGTCTCATTGGATTCTCACAACAGTCCTACCAGGTGGGTAACTATTATGGCCCCCTAAGGTTCAGAAAGGTGAAATGACCTGCCCAAGGACACACAACCCACAGGTAGCAGAACCAGACTCCATCCATGCCAAAGCCACGCATGCGCTCTGCTGGGGATTATGCTTTCCTGGGATGAAGTATGGGTACTGTCAAGTCCCTCTTATGTGCTAGGCCCTCCGGTGGATTTCTGTCAATGCCCAAAATACGATCCAATCTGGAATACTATTCAGCAATAAAAAGGAACGGGCTCTGGACACATGCTACAACGGCGATGAACCTCGGAAACTTTATGCTCAGAGAAAGAACCAGACACAAGAGACCACATGCTGTCTGGGTGCATTTTTATGAAATATGAAGAAAAGGTAAAGTCATAAAGACAGCAGATTAGGATTGCCTGGAGGTGGGTGCGGAAGGGATAGGGGATTAACAGTAAATATGGGTGAGGGATCATACTGGATGGTGAAAATGCTCTAAAATGATTTATGGTGATGGTTGCATGACCTGGGAAATCAACTAAAAAATCATTGAGTGGTACACGAAGGAGGGGGAATTGTGTGATATGCAAACTATGCTTCAATAAAATTATTCATTAAAATACCATCCAAGTTCTCACATACCCTGCAAGGCCCTAGATGCTGCCCTCCAGATATCCCTTCGATTGGTTTTTCCTGACTCTTCCCCATTTGCTAACTTCGCTCCTGCCTGTGCTTTGAATACACCAAACACTCATACCTCAGGGCCTTTGCATTTTCTGAATCCTGTCTCTGGAATTAGGTTCCTCCAGGTACCCACGTGGCTCTCCCACTCCATCCAGATGTCTGCTTAAATGTCACCGAATCAGACGGCCTGTCCCTGACCCCTATCTAAAATGCCCTTCCAGGTCACTCTATCCCTCTAATCTATCTCATTTTTCTTCTTAGCACACATCACCTCCTGGCCTATAATATATTTGCTTCCTCTCTTTCTCCCCACATAGAAATGTCAACTCCATGAGAGCAGGGGCATTTTATTTGTCCCCAGCTGTATCTCCAGTGCTTAGAACAGTGCCTAGTCCATAACAGCTACTCAGTATAAATTTGTTGAATAAATAGATGAGCCACTGATTAAGAAAGTAAACACAATTTGTTCAGGAGATACCCGCATCCATGATGAGAAAACAAACTTCTTTTCCCCATCTCCCTCCCTAATCTGCTGGCATCTCTGATTCTGGGTGGACATGTCCAGTCACCTTCTTCCCTGCCCCCCATCACAATTGAAGCCTCAGGAGAATTGTGGACATGAGCCTCCCAGAGAGGGCTCCCCCCTAGGCTGGGGGGAGACCTGCCTTTCTGATGAGCCTTGGCACAAATTCCTGGGCAATGAATGAGACGTTCATTATCATCATTCCCAGGAGAGACCCCTGTGCTCAGGCCTTGAGCTGAGGGGTCCACAGACCCCCTGGATGCATCCCCCTCCTGAAGTCCATCCTACCACAGGGAAGGAAGCCACTGTTCCTGCCAGTTCCTAGAAAGCTTTTGGCTGCCCCCTGACTTCTCTGCCCTCTCAATAGACCGAAAAAACAAGCCCAATGAAACGTAGTTCCCTGCTCCTGGGTCACCCTCAAAAATCACATCCAGATGCAGACAGACCTTTGAGAAAACTAAGAGTCCAGCACTTTCCGGAGCAGGTCCTCCAAGATGCCAAACTGGGCTCAGAGGTCAGACAGATCCCAGAAATGCTAGATGTGTAAAGTCTCTGAAAAGTCCTGCAAAGGGACCTGATTTGACTTTATCTCAATCTTTCCCAGATAGATTTCTCCACAGAACCCTTCTTCCCTCTTCCCTTGCCCCACTGTACTCAAACACTCTAACATTCTTAGAGTCATGAAGCAAGCTTTGAGAAATGCTGGGTCCAATCCAAGCCCTCCTTTCACAGTTAAGAAACCTGAGGCCCAAAGAGGGAAAGGGACTTGTCCAAGGCCACATGGTATGATTGCAACAGAGCTGAGACTAGAAGCCAGACTTCCCAGCTTCCAATCTCATCTTTCACTAATAAATGCCTTTTTTCTTGAGGCCCAAGAGACACAAGACACTGTGCTAGAGGCCGAAGAGTATAAATGTGCCCGGTTTCCTAGAGTTCACCCTTGAGAATGATGAAAATGGGGAAAAAAGAAATATGTATCTCTCCCTGTATTGCTGAGACCTCTTTGATCAGCTAGCATTTATTGAGCACTTACTGTGTGGGAGGCACAATAACTACTGCTTTACACGTATCAACCCTTTCCACCGACACTAGCCTAAACAAAGATGTCCCATTTGGCAGACACCGAGGCTTGGAGAAGCCCACTGGCTTGTCCAGGGCCACGTGGCTGAGAAGGCTTGGAACATGGATTCACACTGGCTGTCTGGCTGCAGAACCCACATTCTCAGCCTTTCAGTTGTTCTGCCTCCGTCTGTCTGACCTGCTGCCTCTCACCAGACCCCACTGGAGGCTTCCTGCCCTCCCACCCTCCACCCCACTGAAGTGAAAAGCTTTGCAAATACCCCTTGGTGAGCTCTCCCCAGGGTCTGAAAATGAACAAATAGGGAAGCTGCCGCTTTCATTTACTTAGCATTGTTTTATGTCGACAGAGAAAATAAGGATCAGGGGAGAGTCAGCTGATCCGGCAAAGAGTCTGGGCTTGTTCTGAAGATGCCCCTATCCACAGCGGGTGGCTGTGTGGCTTTTTGCTCATAAAAGGTAGAAGACGTGGAGGAAAGAAAACTGTTCTTTGGCCTCCACATCTGTAAGTATGCTTTCCATGTTTGTTTTCTCTAGTCTAGTAAAATGAACTTCCCTGACAACCTCCTGGCATGGAATCCTGTGGAACGGAGACCAGCAGAAAGGTTGATCCCCCATAAATCAGTACAGTTCAGTCTAACAAGTAATTATGTGATTGCTACAAGCTCCGTCGGGAGGGGCAGACTGCGGCTCTGCTCGCCCAGCATTTAGCCCCAACATCAGATGGTTTGTATTTGTTGTGTGTGTTTTTTTTCAAACAAAAATAAAGCATCAAAATTCATGAAAAATAAAATAAAGCCCAACCGAAAGCAGCAGATAGAAAAGAAGGAGCAGCAATAACTACTGGCTTAAGAGGAAATGGGGGGAGGCTGCCTTCCCACCCAGCCTCTCCCATGCCACGTAGGCTGCCTGCAGCCTCCCCTGTCCCATGCTTTCCCAACTCACCCCACTCATCTCACCCCAACCCCTGCCCTCTCAGATGCTAACTTTTTTAAAATTTTGAAATTTGGTTCATCATGGATTTTTGGCATTGCTTCTTATTTCTTCAGATATGGCATGAAAAATTATTTATCTTGCTGATGGAGGCTTGGGGCCTTAAATGTTGCCTCACTTGCCTCACCCTAGCCCCTGCCCAGGTGGAATGAATGAATTTATCACAAGACAACCAAATCATTGAACAAGTATGGGTGTTGCCGTGTTAAGGACTGGGGGTTTCTGCAGCTGAGTGGGATGGAAAAGGACAGTGGCAAAGGTGGGGCAACTCTGTCCTCTTCTTCCTTAAATCCTACTGAGTCCAGATGGCCCCAGGAAAATTAGCCCCCCTGGGGACAAATTCCTCTTGGACAGGTGAGCGACAGGGAAGAATAAGCATCAGAACAACTGTCACTTATTGAGCTGTTACCACGTGCACTGCACTATTCTAAGTGCTTTCTGTGTTTTTGCTTGTTAATCTTACGATCATTCTAGAATTAAGCGTCGTGAAGCTGCACCCCGTGAAGCTGCCACCCCTCACCTGTATCTGACCCACACTGGTGGCACTTTCATGTAGTGTGGCCTCATATCATTATCCCCATTTCACTGATGAGGAAATGGAGTGTGAAATGACTTGCCCAAAGTTCCGAGATGATGGAGCCAGGACTCCCACCTGGGCGGTTTGTGCTACAGACCCTGCTCGTGATCACGGCCCTCCCCTCCGCCCTGTGGGCCTCCCCCTGCCACGGTGGTCCGCTCAGGGGTCAGGTGGGCCCTGCGGGGGGGGGGGGGGCGGGGTGCACGACCTGACAGATGGATGAAGAGGCACCCTGGGGACCTGACCAACTTAGTACCAGCGCTCTAGAAGGAGCCTCCCCAGGTAGCCTGGGGGAGAAGGGGGGTCTACAGGGGAGTCACGGGCCCCTGAAGCTGGGAGATGACGGGGCACGTGGACACACCCGTGATTCAGCATCCATGGTGGCTTCCCCAGAGAGCGAGCTCAGACAACACGGTCCACGTTCGCTCCTGGAGTCCAGCTGTGCTCTGTAGTCCTCAAAATTGATGGGAGAGGAACCCCAAAAGATACCTAATTTGAAACTTCTACCACGGATCACAAAATCTGCCAGCTCCTCTGCTAATTTTCCAGACTTTTACTGGACACTGGGTGACTCCAGGCTGAGCTGAGATCGAGCCACCGAACTGCAGCCAAAGAGTCTCTGGGCACGCACCAGGTTCAGACCCGAAGAAGCGTTGGAAGCAGCGCACTTGTCACTTTCACAAGTGCCAGCCCAGAGTGGAACAGGACCAGCGGCCAGGCCACGGGTGCAGAGGGTTGATGGGCTGATGCTTCTTTCGTCATTAGTAATTTCAGCTCTGCCAGCTAAGCGGTGACGACCAGTAATCAGCCACATACCCATCCAGGTGCAAGCTGGCGAGCACAAGATTGTCCAAAGATGCCTTCCTTCTGCCCCCAGGGATTCTGGGCCCAAGAACTCTCATCTGATGCATTGCAGCCTCCCACCGACCACTCGCCACTGTTACCATTCCTGATTTAATAGTTAACACGAGGGCCCGGAGCCCCAGAGAGCAGAGCCAAAGTGAAGCAGAACCGCAACTCTGCAAGCACCCATTTTGGCAGGAGGGTGACAGGAGCAGGACTTAGGGAGTTAATAGTTGAATCTCCTTCCCTGGTAGCACTCCCCGTGTCTCTGTCTTTTGTGCCAGTTTAATAAAATAAATTTTGAATATCAATAAAGGACGTTCTATTTTTCTTGGCATGCCCCAGCCTCACTCCATCCTTCTATTGCAGGAGTCGTGCTACAGACAGATCACTTTTCCACAGTTCATTGATGTGGTGCCACGAGGGCTGCAGACGATTTGCTAAAATGCTCCAAAGGTATTCAAATTTCTTTAAAGAAGAAATTCAATTTATGTGCATTTATATTACAATGTCTGTCAGGAAGAAAGGTTATAATCACCAGCATATTTTAGATTTACATTTTCTTCTGTACATGAGGTAATGGTATTAGAAGGAACCTATGAAACTTAGAGTTGCATGGGGTGCATGGTCCTATTTTCATTGCTGCTAAGAGCATGTTTTTGAAGTTCTTGAAGAAAGCATATGTTAGCATACGTTAGGGAAATATCAAGAACAGGAGGCTGGGTGGCTGAGAGTTTAAAACATTTGTCTTTCCTCCTGGCCTCCCCATGTGGGGCACAGGCAGGCTGCTCGTCAGAACGCAGCCCCTCAGGAAGCCATTTGGGGTTTCACCACCTGACACAGACTCAGAAACAGAGTTCCATGTAAACAGGGGTGTCCCAAAGACACTGCCATCCTCATTCCGGGGACACCCGGAGAGCCATCCCAAGCTGGCTCCAGCAAGAGCAGGGAGGAGGGAACCACTGATGCACCCGGGAAGCAGTCCTCGGTTATGCATTTTTTTTTACTACTTCCTGAGCATTCTCTTGGGAAAGTGCACCGACCAGAGGTGCTGTCATGGGTTGAATGGTGTCCCTGAGAAAATATGTTGAAGGCCCTCATCCTTGGAACCTCAGCATGTGACCTTATTTGGAAATAGCATCCTGTGGATAGAATCAGGTGAGTTAAAATGTGGAGGGCCTTAATCTAATAGGACTGATGTCCTTAGAAGAAAGGGAGAGGAGCACAGACAGACAGAGAGAAGATGACGCGTGATGGCGGAGGCAGAGACTGTGTGAGTACCAGCCGGAGGAGTGCCAGGGACACCCCAGCACCACTAGAAGCCGGGAGAGAGGCGTGGAGCAGGTGCTTCCCTGCAGACGTCCCACCCTTGAGGCCCCCAGAACTGTGGGGTTATAACTTCTGTGGCTTTAAGTTACCCAGCTTGTGGTGCAGTGACAACAGTCCCAGGAAATTAAGCCAGGTGCCGGGAACGCCCCACTGCTCCTCTTTGACCAACTGATGCGCCCGTGCAAACAAGAAGCTTCATCTTGGCCTCGTGCAAGCCAAAGGCTGGAAGTCCCAGTTTTTTGTCTAAGGTCCAAAGCTGATGAGAGGAATAACTGGGATTCCAGTCCACGTGGTTCGATTCTGCAGGCCACAGCATGAACCCGGGCGTGTGGGCCACAAGACAGAGATGGCCTTTAGATCACCTGAGCCCTGCTCCCGAAACCGGCATCCGCGGGCAGCTGAAGCGGCACATGGCCGCCCAGGATGCTGACCAGGGCTTCAGCATTTTGCTCTCTGCAAAGCAGACGTCTGGTCTGTCTGCTTCCAGATTTTGCACTAAAAGGATTGAGCATTCGGGGTGGTGGACAGCATTTCCCCAACTTCTTTTCCATGACTAAAATCAAGATTTTTAAAAAAATATTTTTATTGACCAACTTTCGCATGCATACAGTCCATACATGGTGTACAATCAATGGCTCATGATATCATCACATAGTTGTATATTTATCAGCATGATTATATTTAGAACATTTGCATCACTCCAGAAAAAGAACTAAAAAGAAAAAACTCATACATCCCATCCCCCTTAACCCTCCCTCTCTTTGATCACTAGTATTTCAATCTACCCATTTTATTTTACCCCTTGTCCCCCCTATTATTTATTTATTGTCCATATCTTTTTACTCATCTTTCCATACTCTGGATAAAAACAACATTTTGTTTTACAAGCATTTTTACATGTGTCACTACCTCTTTAATTGATTTTCCACATTAAAAAAAAGTCATAACTAATAAGCGTAGACTATTTAGGAAATATGGACAAACTGGCAAAAAAAGAAAAAAAAAGAAAATTAATTCTATCTTCCTGAAGTAATCATTGTTAACATTTTGGTACATACCTTTCTGGATATTCAACTCACATATATGTCATATGTGAATAACATTTTATATAATATATTTTTAACAAAAGTGAAATCATACTAAATTGTTTTATTGAATATTGTTCCACAGTGGATTATAAGTAACTTATGTGGTTGAGTCATTTTCTATATCATAATTTCAATGGCTGTACAGCATTCCCCTCTCTGGCTATACTCTAAAGTACTTAGCCATCCCCTTCGTGTTGGGTATTAAGATTATTCCCAAGTTTTTACTAATATAATAAATGACATAGCATGTATTGATGTAGCAAAATCTTTGCTCACATCCGCAATTATTTACTTAGAAAAAATCCCTAACAGTGACATTTGCGGGTCATAGGATATGCATGTTTTTAAGACTTTGGGTCAGCATTATGCAATTGTCTCCAGAAAGTTTATGCCACTTACTGTCCCCACCAGTGGGTGTGAAAGTCCAGGTTTCATTGGCCCAAACCCTAACCTAATTAGTTTAGAAAGACTCTCTAAGTTATTGTTCAACCCTCAGAGAAGTGGAGGCAATGGATTTACTGCAAGCTGGGCCTTCTTCTGGGGAAACCGGAAAAAAACTAAACTACATTTATTTCATTAACGGAGGAGTTGGGGCTGAGCAGAGGAAGCCCCTGGCTTGTCTCATGGGACACCCGTGAGCCTTTCAGATGATAGTAGATCTAAGGCCTGTGTCTCTAGGCTTTATTATGTGATCACCCAGGAATCACCAAAACTTAGTAGGATGGAAACTCCTGGCTGGGATGTGAGAACGAAGGGATAGATCTTGTTTTGTTTTTTAAAACAAACAACAAAGAAACACCAACTAGAAGGAGGTGGGCAGAATAACACAAATGTACATCCTCCCAGAAATCCACAAACATAACAGCAGGCAAATGGAGAAGTATAGCTGGGTAATGAAAACGAAAGACACATGGATTAGCTTCCAACAACAATAATTCATTTTTTCTCCCGATTCTGTGAGGTGTTCAGGCAGTTTCTTGCAGAAACTAAATTCATGCTGCTGAATTTAGCTGGCCTGGAAGGTCTGAGACGGCCCCACTCACAGTCTGGCTGTTGGCTGGGACACCTCGGGGTTCTCTCATCCCCCAGGAGGCTATTCGGCCTCATTCCCAAAGGGTCGGGACAACTCCTCTCATGGCTGAGGCGTGCAGCTCTCCTAGCTTTCGTCTGCCACGTTCTGTCAGTCAAAGCAAGTCCGAGGCCAGCCCAGACTCGAGAGGGTGGAAAAATAGAAACCATCTTGGATGAGAGAAGCAGCAACTTCATGTTATGGGGATGTGGATACAAGGAGCCCTGACTCCCGGGGGGGGGGGGGGGGGGGGCATTTTATAATTCCGGCCTACTACAGCAGCAAATGATAACGTTGAAATCCAAAAGGATCTCGCAGAAGGACAGCACAATTTAACACGATATGCGCACAAAGTCCAGAATGTTGGATCAAAGAATAATGTGCATATGCACGGGATGGAAAAGGGGAGGGTGCTTGTGTCACCTAGATTTTGGGTAGAAAACTACTGCTTCCTTGCAATTCAAAGCTTTAATGTTTTAGCTCCTGGCCTGTACAGGAGATGACACGGAATTATTAGAAAAGGAGCAGGAATGGAAACAGAGGGCCTGAGAGCCACCCTTCCCCATGCAATGAAAAACTATCCAGGTGATGACAGTGAGTTAATCCCATACCTTCTGTGTGCTTAAGTTTGCTCAATAGTCAAGCAGAAATCACGATACCTATTTTGTCATGAATAGACGAGGAGCTAATGTTTGTGAAAGTCATTTTAAAAAAGAAAAAACAGGGTGCACGGGAGGTTCAGTGATAGACGGCTCACCTTCCATGCAGGAGACCCGGGTTCAATTCCTGGACCATGCACCACTCCCCACCCCCGAAAAAAGGAAAAACAGTATTATGCATTGCTCCTTCCTTCTGCCGGGGCAGTCTCTTTCATGTACCCGCATACCCTTTCCTGGTGTCCATTTCTCCCTTTTCTTCCCATCTGCTGCCACCGACAATGGTCTTGTCTTTGCTTTATCTGATTTCTCTCTGAAGTCAGCCGGGGGTCCCCAAAAGACTAAAGTGCTAAGTTTACCAGGATGTTTCCTGGTACATTTCTATTTCAAAGCATACCACGTTGAGTTACTGCATGTTGAGCAGTTACAGTGACCGCAGCAGCAGCGGCCCAGCTGCCCTTTCTTCCGGGACAGTCTCTGTCTGTGTTTCTGTTCCTCCCCGGGGCGCGAGGCCCACGGAGGAACATTCGGCCCGGCAGGAAGGCAGGCCGCCTGGTCGCTCCAGCCTCGCTTGGCCAGCCCTGACTCACACAGCAGGCAGGGAGGCAGCTTCGCTGAGCCCCGGTGTCCCCAGCTGTAAAGTGGTGGCAATGCAGGGTCCAGGGCAGGGTGAGCTCAGCGGGGCAGGGTGAGTGAGTGCAGGCTCAGCTCCTGTCTTTATTGCAACTTTTGGTACTCTGCCCGTCGTGGATGTTTTCCATGACTTTTTAAATTGCATTCGAATATTGTTCTCAATTCCTGAGTTTTGGGGCACCCCCTTAAACTGGGTGCCTGGGGCAAGTGGCTCACTCGCCTCTCCCCAGTCCCAGCTGCAGGGGCCAGGCTCAGGGGGCCATAGGCAGGATTCAATGGCACAATGCCTGCGAAGCAGTGACGAGGGCCCAGCACATATGAGCTGTGCTATAAGCCCTGCGTCCATCTCATCCATTCCCCTGCGCAGTGAGGGCTGAGAGAGGTTGTGTGGTCTACCCAACGTCACCCAGCAGATAAACTCAGGTCTGCCTGACCGTAGAGAGGAGTCATTCCCACCCATTTTCCCAGGGTGTTTGGGGTCTCTCATTTCATCTGGCTGCCCTCAGGGACGGGCTCTGCCCAGGGCTAAGGGAAGCATCCCCTCTCACAGCAGCCGCCCATCGCTCTCCCAGGGGTCTCCAGCTGCCCGGTCTGCGGTGCTCTGAGCCATGCTTCTTGTTCATCCTCTGTGTCCTCCACGAGGCCGGGAGCCATCCTGGGCAGGCACCGTGCAGACACGCCAAGCAACTGACGCGACTGAAGAACACACAAGGGCAGGAAGGAGAGTAAAGTTAACTGAGGGCCTGGGTTCAAATCCAACTCCATCTTTTGAAAATTGGGTTTCTCATCTACAAACAGAGGCCACCAGTACATCTGTGCCGTGGGGCCCCTGAGGGGAAAATGAATGAAGCACTAAACCCAGTGCCTGGTACATAGTAAGCGCTCGATAAGCAGTAACTAGGGTATTTTTTTTTTCCTTTTAAACCCTAGAACCCCAAAGAAGTAGCCTGGGGCTTCTCAACTGTGACAATTCTTTGTTGTGGGGTGAAGGGGGGTGCAGTACATTGTAGGGTGTTTAGCAGCAGGTCTGGCCTCTAGCCACTAGATGCCAGGAGCAGCTCCCCTATCCTGTGATAACAACCCAAAAGTCTTCAGACATTTCGAATGTCCCCTGAAAATGGATGCTTCTTATACAGTTATTTTCTCAGTGCTCTCTGCAACAGAAATGAATTAGGGTTTATCAACAATAAAGATGTTACTAGAAGACATTAACCGAGCACATTCTCAGTTCCAGATCTATGATGTAGGCCCTGTGTCCATCACCTCTGATCCTGACAGCATCCTTTCAGGGAAGCTACTATAAGCCCATTTTCCAGATATGGAAACTGAGGTTCCAACCGGTTGGGTGACTTAACGAAGGCCACATTCCAATGAGCGGCAGACCTGGAATCTAACCAGGTGGGCCTGGTCCCAGAGCACACATCTGTCCCACAATACCGCGTGCATAACTTTCAGAAGCTCTTTCATCTGCCTCGCAATCCCTGGTCACAAAACCTCCACCTGAAGACGTAGTCCCTGCCCCAACCTTATCTCAGCCAAATGTTCGAGCATGAGAGTATCTGTGAAAATGTGCTGAATCTCTAAAAACTTAGATCCAAACGTCTGGAAGGCTCTTGCGTGGGTGATTAAATTAAGAGAAAGTATGCTTTAACTGAAAGCACCCTGCCAAATTGAATTCTTGTTCCCCATGTTGTTTTTGGGCAAAGAACAGGGGCCTCTGTGTAAGGTTAGAGCTGAGAGAACTCTGTCCCCAGCTCAGCACTCAGGTTCTCTGGGGTCCAGCCCATGGGACCTTCATCTACAGTTAATTTTCAAAACTCCCCTTGGGAAACATCTTCACTTGAGCCATCTAGGCCATCTGGCCATCCCTCTGCCGGCTCTGGAACTCACCAGCAAACACAAAGAGGGGCCGAGACACCAAGGGTCTTGCAACCACCCAGAGAGTGGTCCCAGGGCCTGCAGCATCAGCAGCACTAGGGGCTTGTGAGACATTCATATGCGCAGGCCCCATCTCCAGGCTCCTGAATCAGAAACTCTGTGGGGAGGGCCCAGAAAACCATTTTCATGAACCTTCTAGGGAATTCGGATGTGAGCTGAAGCATGAGAAAGGCTGGTCTTCCCCAACACCAGGCTCCACATTTCCCTCGATGAGCTTCACTCCTTGCAGGAGAGCGCTCTTTCCAACTGGAGCCAGGATGAGGAATTCAGGATCTCAGGAGAAGGAGGGAGTTATCCAGACCTTGGATGCAGAAACATGGGGGAAGGTAGACATGCGACAGGAGGAAGAAGGAAACAAGGAGCACAAGGGGAGGGCTGAGTCGGGGGGATGGGGACACCCCAGCAGTGCCAGTGGTCCTCACAGGACAGGAAAGGGCAGAAAGTCAGAATAGAAAGGGTCCAGCACCCAGGCCACTCCACTTCCTGCCGGAGCTCCTGCAACAGAAGCCTCCTTGGTCTCCAGCCCAACTCGCCCTCAAAGGGCTCTAAGTTTCAAATCAGTCATATCCCTCCTTACAGAGGCTCCCTATCGACGTGAAGCTTAGCTCTGAAACTCTTGAACCCAAGTCTTTCATGATCAGGCTCTTGTTCACCTCCCCAACCCTGTGTCCTTGCCCAGTGCTGAGTGCCTCAGGACGCCAACGACTTCCCGTCCCCCTTGCGCACTGGTCTCCAAGCTCCATAAGCCTTTTTCTCTTCCTGGGTTTGTTCATCTACTGGCATGTCTTACTGGTACATGTGTCGAGAAGAAGACAACCCCAGCAGTCCATTAGCAGTCCATAAGCCCCTCCAGCTCTGCTACAAACAGATGTTCATCTGCTTTGACCCTTCTTCACCTTCAGGTCAGAAGATAGACATCTCAGCCACACCATGCCATTCAGCAAGGATACCCAGCACCATGGGGCCCACTCAGCTGGTGATGAGCAAAGTTTTGGGGTCCAGTGCCTTGTACTGGAAGAAAAAGTATTACCCTGCACCCATCACTACAGACTTCTCTGCTCTATCACTAGAGGTTGCCTTCGCTTTCCAAAGATTCCCTCACTATTTCCAGGTTGACTTTCCTAATTACTTCCAGCATTGAATCTCTGTGTAGCATTGACCCCACGGTCGAGAATCTACAGCTCATTTTTTAGAAATATAAGTTCAGAGATCACCCCCCCACACACACCCTTAACTGATGAATGAAGATGTGTGGTAATTGTCACACAACTTGCTTTGATATTTAGCAAGCATCTTGCTCAGGGAGCACTCATGTTTCATGACCTTCTACACTGACTCTCCACAATCTAACCTGACTTCCAGATGACTTTTCCCACTTTGTAACGGACACTGGATACGTGCTTTGCAGAGTTCTTTCATAATAACCCAAAGCAACAAGCTAAGCAACACTGGGGAGCACCCAGGGCGAGAAACACGCATCAGCGACAGAGGACACAGTAGCTGGGGGGCTCCTTGAGCAGAGCCACGGGTGGGCGAGAAGCAGGAGAAGGAATAGAGGGGACCAGAGAGAGAGAAGGCGAGCTTCGGAGCCAGAAGCATTCAGTGGCCAGGGGGTAAGCTGGGTCCTGGGCCAACTTCTGGTGAAATGACACATGTTTCTGCTTTAAGTGATCAGTTTTTTACTTTTAACATTGAAGATTAAAATTAAATGCATTACCATAGATCAGTTTACAGGGATTTCGTACATCTGTTTTGGAAATGTAAAACAAAACGCAGTAACATCATTATATGTATTACCAGAATTGGAGTAAGGTATCAGTGTCAGCCTGGGCTGCCTCCACGCTACCTCCCCATTTCAGCATTCCTCACACTTGGTGGGGAAGACATTTGGCAGGGAGCTGGAGGGGAGAGCTTCCCTCCAGATAAGCCCAAGGAGGCGCTGAGACACAGTCCAGCTTTCCCGGTGGCCCGGACCCACTGCCAGCAATTTCCTCAGTCACAAGGGAGGAGGCAAGAGGGTAAGCAGCAGTCGCTGGAACTCAGCAGACACCCCCACCAGTGCCCACCCCGACCCCACCCCATCCCCCCTCATGACACGCCCCCCCCACCCAGCACCCCGACCTCCCCACCCCCACTCAGCCACTTGCTGGCCAGGAGTTTCACACTGACCCCCATGAGGTCCAGCCAGAAGAGAGAAGACAGGCAAGTTAGATTATTGCCTCCCTAATGAGCGAATGGTTTCTGGTTTGCTATTTACACTGCTTTCTGGGAGAGAAAAACAAGTCTTCCAACTGAAGTACTCCAATTTCCACTATTTATCCAAGATTACACATATAATCCCATAATAAAACACCGTTCCTGCCCAGAAAACAGAGTGATTGCCTACAGATGTGCCCAAACTAAAACATCTGCACATCCAAAATGGCCACTGGCGAGATATTTTATCTGCTCCGGGTTGATGGACCAAAATGGCTAATTAACTTCTGAAACTTTCAGGGTGGGACTCCCATTCGGGGAATAAAGAGGAGTGCTCGTGACTAAGTGGCATTGTGGGGCCGCTGGCCCAGATCGACAGCCACGCTGCGCCTGATTTCAAGTAACACCTTGTAGTCGGATGAGGTTTGGCCCGGGCAGCCTGCCGTCACCAACACGCGAAAATGAAATGCTCTCCTAATGGTGCCTGGCACAGCATCAGGAAAATACCTCATCTGAATTTTTATTCAGCTGACAAATGATGTGCGTCCCTGCCTTTATCTGGCTGCTTATATTAAATAACTGAATGCAGCAAAGATTTCTTAATTTGCCAATTTCTCTCGGTACCATTTAGGATGAGAGCTTAGAATGAAATGTCTACCTGCTCAGAGCAAAGCCCTGCAAACTGCTGGGCTCCTCTGGGTCATAATCACGTAATCATCTCAGCTCTAGTGTGATTTGTCTCTCAATATACCGTTTAAAAATGTAACCCAATCACCAGACCCAACAAGCAGTCTGTTTATTATTACTTTTGATAGGAAGGCTCATAACATCTTATAATGTGAGTGCATTTTTTATTCCATTTGGCTACTAGACACTGAAACCATTTGGGACATTTATTAAAATGCATTCAGCCGCTCTTTAGGATGAGGTTAATGTGGGATTTATGCCTCTGTGGTGTGCCATGCACAAAGCAGTAATAATGCTTGTTTAGTACTTAGTTCACGTATAAAATGGTCGGCTATAAAAATCGAAGGAATACAAAGATTGGCTAAAAAAAAAGCGCAGGATGGGGAGTAATTTCTTTAAGTTGGAGACCAAGACAGGAGAGCAGACAAGGAGGAGAGATTTCATTTCATGGGACTTTTAATTCTCCGGTCACAGGAGACTGGCTGGGGGTGGGGCCTCCCAGGAGCCGGGTCCTGCTAAACCCAGGTCTGACAACCTGCCAGGGGATTCACTGCCACCCAGCGCGGACAGGAGCTGCTTTCTGCACGGTCACACTTCCTCCTCATGTCTCCCTAACTCTTTCCGGCCCCAAACTTGCAAGTGGGCCGCGGAGGGCCAGTCGGATGTCCAGGCACAGACTCCACTGGTATCTACACCCAATGGACCCAGCCAGCAAGCCGGGGATCAAAATTCCCAAGCAACTTCCTAACAACTGGCCAGGCATCCGGGCAGGAGGGAGAGCGCATGCTCCCTGCACATGTTGGTAATGTGCTTGCTTCCAGGAGCGGAAGTGATCCCAAAAAACCCTGGAAACCACCCAGTGCTGTCCCCAGGAAAAGCTGCCCATTCAGAAGCTGCTTCCCACCCAGGGCAGCTGGAGGCCAGCGTCCTGCTTCCCTGAAGGAAAGTGGGGACTTTGGGGACCTGTGAATGGGAGGGGGTGGCTTCCCTCCAGCTACATCTCAGCTCATTTCACTGAGACAGGGGGAGGCCCAGGGAAGAGATCCAGACCCATTCTCCAGCTGCTGCGGCTGGCATATGTGGGGGCTGGAGCTGACACTCTGCTTGCTGTTTCTTACCCCAAGTGAGGGCAGGATGGAAGCAGGAGTCCACAAGGGCAGTCTAAGCTGCTAGCCGGTCCCACCCAAAAAGGGCAGGAGCCCTCTCACCAGCCAATCTGCTTCCACCCTCACCCTCTTCAAGCCATTGCCCCCAGAGCAGTGGGGAGCATCTTAAAATAGAAATCAAACCAAGCCACTCTCTCACCTGTTCAAACCCTTCCATGGCTCCCCGTTACCCTCCAAAGAGCAACCAGAGTCCTTCCCAGAGCCCACAAACCTCTGCACAACCTGGTCCTGCCTCCTTCCACATTTCAAAGCCCATCCCCGTTAGCCAGGTTCACTCTGCAGCAGCTCCAAAGACTTCCTTTCTGCCCCTCCCAAACCCCATGCTCCAGACTCAGGGCGTTTGCACATTCTGGGCTCCCTGCCTGGCATGTGGTTGCTCCAGATACTTGCACGGCTGCCTCCTTCTCGTTAGGCAGAGCTCAGGCTGAATGTCACCTCCTCATGGAGACCTTTCCAGTGACACCCAATGGAAAGCACGTCCCAGTCACTTGCTTTTAAAGCACCCTATTTCAGTATTCAGTACTTAATGACAGTATTTTAATTGTCAACAGAGAATTCAGTGGGATATTTTTTCCCTTGTTTATTTATTGATGCTTTTTTTTTTGCTGTTTATTCAGCTTCTCCCTACCAGGATATGAGCTCCTTGAGGGCAGAGGCCATGCCTTCCCTGACCCCCAAAGGCCCAGCTTCTTGAGCAGGAGCAGGTGCACAGTAGGACCCAACAAACAGCTGGTCAGTGGGTGGAGAGTAGCAGTTACCACGGGCCAGGCGCTGTGCTGGGCACTTTTCATGCATGCTTTTCTTGAATCCCCCTGCCACCCTGTACTCTGGGCATCTTATTTATCATTATACCTATTTTACAGATGAGGAATAGGCTCAAATAGGTGGAGCATTTATCCAAGATCACAGGATCCAGCAAGAGAGGGCAGAGAGGACTCACGCCAGGGCTGTGTCTGGCCGCAGAACTGCCATTCCTGGCCATTGAGTACCAGGACCCCAGCGTGGGTGACCCACAAAACCAGAAAACCCAAGTGAAAGTCAAGTTGGTCTGTTTCACAAAAGCTTTTGGGCAACCGGCCTTTGTACCACCTCCCTGCCTTCTCCACCCCTTGACTTCTCCAGATTCCTGGTCCAGTCGGTGGCCATGGGTAAATTTAGCTTGTCTGTGACAACAGGGTTTAGGGCTTTGAGAAAACCCTGCACTTGCCCCCAAACCACCTTGTTAGACCAGCCCCAGGGCTCCTTCGTGGCGCCTTCTAGACCACCCTCTTGTGCACCCATGGAGTCCCCTTCCCCAACTTCCTGTCAGTCCCCCCACCCTCTCCCCTACCCCCACCCCCAGCCTAAAGCGGATGACTTGTTTTCTCCCCCTCTCCCCTTCACTCACGCTGCACAAACTACAGCAGGTCATGACAAAGCCAGGGACAGAGCTGCAAACTGAACTGCCCATCCAAGTTTTACAAATGGGTCCTCTGGCTTCCGCCGGCTCCCACTGGGTACCTGCAGCTCACTTGAGGAATTATTCTCGGGGCCAGCTTGCACTCCTGGCATCGCATCCCCACCACGTGTGTGTTCGACACGTCCCGGGCAGGGTGTTTTGCTTAGCTGCACCGGACGACGAATGTTTCCAGCTGCAAACAAAGCACTTTTGCTAAGAAGTTGGGACTGTTGGAGAAGGTCGCGCACCTTGCTGGCAGTGTGCAAGGAAGAGAGAGCAGCGGCAGGGCAGGTCCAGGACAGACAAATAGAGGGGCCTCTGCTGGTATCTTTAGGCAAGGAATTTAACTGGAAATAACCCAAGGCAGTAAATTCAAATTGGCAAAGCCCCGTTGTGTGCACGCCACTCTAAAAGCAAAGCTACGAGCGAGCAGATCTGGAGGGCTCGGTGTGCCGGCATGTACACTACCTCACTTGAGCCCACAAGAGCTCTGAGTTAGATTTTCACAATGTCAGGGATGAGGGCACTGAGGTGCAGGAAGGCCAACTTGCTGAGGGTAGGAATGGAAGTGGAGGGGCCGGATAACGGCTACCAGATACTCTTAGCTTCTACGCTAAATGTTTCCATCCACGCACAATAGAATCCCCTGGACCTCTTTTTGGAAAAAACAAAAATAATAAAGCCCACCAATGCCCACACCCCAGCTCGGACTGATCAAATTAGAATATCTGGCAGTGGCCTCCAAGCGTTAAGTTCCAAACGTACCCCAGGTGATTCTAATGCACAACAAGCTTTGAGATGCCCTGTGCTGAACTAAAGCATTGGTTCTCAAAGTGTGGTTCCCTGAAGCAGCAGTACAGCAACATCTGGGAACTTGTTAGAAGTGCAAATGTCTGGGCCGCCCCCCAGACTTTCTGAAACAGAAACTTTGTGAAGGGAGCCCAGCACTGGGTGTTTGCACAAGCCCTCCGGGTCATACTGAAGCACACTAAAATTTGAGACCCACTGCTTCATCTAGACTATAAGCTCCGTGAAGGCAGGCAACTTGCGTGTCTTGTGTCCCTATATTCCTAGTACCTAGCATCAAAACACTTATAAAATGAAAGAATGAATGAATCCATCAGCACGATGTTAGATGTTAGCTAGAAAACTTGAGCTGGTAAGGATTTAGATTCTACTTTGCAAAGTTAGTTAGAAAATCAATTAACCATCTATCTTCTCCAAATTAAAATCTTTGTGACCCCAAAGTGTTTATTTAGTCTGTTTGTTTTTTCCAGTCTACTCCTCGGCAAGCTACAGAGACAATGAAATGAATAACCACCACAGTGGTAATTGCTGGGCGGACCCTCCTGCTTCTAGGCCTGCTTAGGGAGGCAGGTAGCTAATCTGGAATCCTGTTTTATTTTCTGCCATCACACCCCCCGAAGGTGGAGGGCATCCCGTTATTGGAAAAGACAGGAGAATTTTCCCAGCAGCTTACAGAGTCGATTCTGCATCCTTGTACCCCAGCCTAACACCCAGACAGGGCTGGGGCTTAATCAGAGAGAATTAACCATCCTTCCAGCTCTACTCATTAAACGACTGAATTCTGTGATGTCTTTCGGCAGGAGCCCATTTCTCTCACAATTCCCTTTCCACATCCTGACCACAATTTTACTGCATGTGAAAAATGGCTTGGAATTGCCACAGTACTGCACGTGAGCAATGATTAAATTTGTCCCCACAATTAATGTGTCCGTGATTGGCAGAAGGGAGAGGTGGGAGGAGCGGGGAAGGAGGTGTTAGAGAGCAATCAACAATCGATGGGGGGAAGGTGACCTGACCTGCAATGGTAATCAATATCACTGTGGCTGCAGCCAAGCCCCTCTCAATCTAGCCACTTCATCTCAATAGAGTTTATTCTTGTATAAATACCCTAAATAAATAGCGCAAGGAGAACACCCAGGGATACTTGAAATGACATCCATATCACGCAAACGCAAAAGTGAGTTCCACTGGGGAGAATCCATCTCTCAGAACCCAACCAGCTTCTCCTTTAAAAACCTCATAATTGGTTATTTACACACTCCACAACTTTGCATTTCCGCCACGTCCAGATCACCAAAAGCATTTTCAATTTGACGGCGCCCAGATACAGTGACTATGCAAGGTCTTTCTAATTTCCGAGGTGACTCACTGGAGATGGTGAGGAGTGATGATGTATTTGTTTGTGATTTGAATTGAATAATGTCTCAAAGTCAGGGCTATTTTCTGGGAACATATGTTGTCTTGAAACTCTGGCTGACACTCTTTAGGAATCATGAAAATTACAGGGGCCACGATTTCTGTTGTTGTTACTGGGTCCTTGTTCTTTATCCACCCCCCCTCCCCTCATCTGGTAGGGAGAAGGGGGGAGGAGGATTTTGTCCAGCATTTGAGCTCTGGAAAACAATGGGGCCCCATTGACAAGGGTCCCGTTTGCAGGTTGGCAAGAAAACAACATCAATTACGGTGCAGATCAATTTAATCACAAATACCAGAGCAGATTGAAAACAAAGGCAGCTGCTGCGCCTGTGCTGGTGCCTTCAGGGATGCTGGAGAGACAGGGGAGGCAGTTACCCTTAGGGACCCTGGTGGAAATGCTCCTATTTATAAGAGGCTCCCCAGTGGGGAAGGATCCTCTCTCCGCAGCGCTACAAGCAGATTCCTAATTTACCCACTTCTCTCCATTTCCACTACTTTCACTCTTGCCCATCTCATCTGTCCTCCACAGGAAAACCGAGGCAATCTTTTAAAAGTTGTAAGTCAGGTTTTGATATTCCTATGTATAAACCCCTCCCGAGTCTTCCCACTGCACAACGGTCTGCAGGGAGTGACCCAGGAGCCTCCCCAACCTCGTTGCAGGCTGTTCTCCCACTGATGCAGTCACATTCTAGAAAGTCTTCCTTCTGTTCCTTGAATACAGCAAGCTTGTTCCCATCTCACGGCCTTTTCCAAGGCTGTTCTCTCTGCAAGATTGCGCTTAGTGTTTCCCCTGTGCCTTCACATGGCCGGCTCTCCTCATCACTCAGCCTCAGCTCAGATGTCACCTCTTCCAAGAAGCCTGCCCTGACTTCCTACCCATTGTTACTTCACAGCCTTCTTTCCATCCCACCCGGTCATTCTCCACCACATCACTGTGACTTCTTCCCTCCATAGCCTGATTTCAATCATGCACATGCTGTTGTCCCCTCCCCACCAGAATGTTGGCTCTAGGGAGGGCAACCAGGGCCTCATATGCCTTGCTCCCAGCTGGATCCCCAGCATCATAGAACAGTCCCTGGCACACAGTAGGTGCTCAGGCAACGTTTGCTGAGGAATGAATTCCAAGAACGCTCAGTGCCTGGGCACCCAGCTGCCCCTTCATCCACCCACTTGACTTAGAGGTTCCTCCTCATTTTATCAGTTTCTCCACCTGCAAAATTATAAAGCCTCCCAAGCAGAGATGCTGGTCATATTGCGCACCCACCTTCAAGTCTCTGTCTCTGCTGTTTCCTGCCTGAGCTCCCATCTGCATTCCTTCGGCCCAAACCCTATATCTTTGGAGGAACAATCTATGACCCGTATACCGCCTCCATCACTCGCCTCATCAAGATTTCCCCAAGAAGGCTTGGTCCCAAAGCTTCCAAAGCTCTACAGAGAAGTCCCTTATACAATCTCCACCCCGTTCTGGCTCCATCCATCCCCTTGTGTCCCACCGCCCCAGCTGTACCTGGGAGCTTTCCTGGCAGCCTTTAAGGTCTCTCAAGGGCAGAGTCCCTGTACACTCAGCACCCCTGGCCCCCACCCCAATAGACCCAACCACCAAAAGCGGTCCCCATGGTTAAGACTCACTTCTTCATCTTCCTTTATTCCCAGCTCAGCATCTAAAACATGTAACAGTTAAAAGCATGGACTCCCGAGTCAGAGAAGAAGCAGTGTTCTGATACACCCCTTCCACTTAACTAGCTCTGCCACCTTGGTCAATCTGCTTAACCCTCCTGAACCTTAATTTCTCCATCTGTAAAATGGGGATAATCATACTTACAGGAGGTTATTTTTGATGCTTGTAAAATGCCTGACCTACTGTTACACAGCTCAGTAAAAAAGAAAACACACACGCAATAGATTTCTGTTGTCTTCTGTTAGCTTTGACTTGTTCCTCATATAAATGGAATTCTCCCAATTCCCCACAGCTGTACGTTCTCATTTTTTTTCAAGCACTATAGCATTTTAACCTTTGAAATTTTCTTTAGTGGTTTTAACTCCTCATCTATCTATTCAACAATTCTCTCCTGAGGGCCTATTTATATGCAGACCCTGTGCTAGAGAGGAGGTGTCCACACAGGTAGATGAGAGATTTGGTTGCTGCCTTCGTGGCGTTCCTAGTCCAGCAGGAGGAACAGACATGAGACAGGAAGCAAATAAGTAAATACATAATTGCAGCTGAGATAGGTGTCATGAAGGAAGCATGCAGGGTGCGGAGGGAAAAAAAAAAAGTGAGGCATTTGGACCAGGAGCTAGAGTCCTCAGGAGGGTGGCATTTAAGTCAAGATAGGAAGGCTGTGATGGCATCCCAGCCAAGAGAAGGACAAAGGGGAAAGAGTCCCAGTGGAGGGAATAAAGTTTGAGGGCTGCTCCCAGGGGAAAAGGACTTTGGGTGTCCGAAGAACTGAGAAGAGCCACATGGGGAGGTGAACTGGACCGCGGGGTCACTTCGTCACGCGTCTTAGGAGCCACCTGTTGAAAGACATGAGGCTGCCTCCTTGAGCGCCACCTACCCAGGCACAGTCCCCTGAGAGCCAGGCGTGCCCAGGTCTCCGAAGCTTCCTGCTGCTCACTGCTGACCCTTTCCCCCAACCCCCGCCTCCCCCAGGCCCGGGGCGTTGACATGTGGGCCTGATGGCCAATCACAGAGAGAGAACAAGCAGCCTCAGTGGTCTCAGGACTGACCAGCAAAGCCAGGACCACCACAGGCCAGGGACCAGGCCTCACTAATGGGGCCTCAAAATGTGACCAGAGAGCTTTTCTCAACCTCTTCAAGATAAAGCAAAGCGCGGAAAGCATCTCCAGCCCATGTCCGCTGTGTGAGGCCCGAGCACCCACAGGTCCATCCAACCTGGGGTAAACTGAGCCCCACATTCCACTGCTCACAGACAGCCACCCCCCAGGGCCCCTTGGGCCCATGAGCTGCAGGCTGGGTGGGTTCCCTGACCCACTCCTCCTTTCCCAGGGCAGCCACCCAACCCTGGCTGGGGTTGTTTCTTTCTCAGGGCGGTTGGGCTATTTGCCCTTCCCTTTTCAAGGAGGCTACCCCTCACTCAATGCTCAGCTATGGTCTGTCCCTGTCTTTAGGAGTTCCTTGTCACGACAAAAAAGATAAAACCGCACAAGTTTAAGCCTAGCCTCCAGGGTTTGCCATTCAAGACATCACATCCCATCACCACTCTGCCCAAAGACACCACTTCCACTTTCCCTAGACGTCACCATTAGGGATTCATTCCTTTGTCTCATACAAATACCATATTAAAACACAGATTATTTAGAGGAAGTCGATAATTCAGGCATTCATCCACATAAAAGGGATTGCATGTTACAATCACCTGAGGCACTTTAAAATATATATATACCCATTATTTGGGCCACACTCCAGAATAACTGAAACTAAATTTCTGGAGATGAGGCCCAGGCATCTGTAGTTAGGCAAAACTTCCCAGGTGGTTCTGATGCAATGTGAGTGCCCAGAACTAAGCTGCTGCACCACTGATCACACCCACTTAGCAAATCGCCCAAGGGAAGGGCCAGCTACCGTTCAGGTGTGAGACTCGGCTGGCTTCTCCTCTGGCTGAGCATGCTCCGCTGACAAAGAGGTCCTCGGCTGGCGTGAGAGGGGTTCCCCCCAACCTTCTTTGTGGTTTGTCAATGCTTCTGGCATACGGGCTGGAGCAAAGGACCCTGGAGTACCCGGAGAAAAGAGGAGGAGTGTGTGGGTGACAAGGGAGTACGGCTGTATGGCAGAGCACTGAACGGGATAATCCCGGGAAGAGGGTAAAACTCAGACATCAGAAGCAAACCGTCAGCATGTTTCAGGGCAGCACACACACTCCAGCCGCCACGGCCTCAGCCCACAAGCCTGCCTCGAAGGATTCCGGGAAAATGAGAATTAATGGGGTGGGGAAAGTAATCAGCAGTGAGTCCCACTTTTGCTAATAACCACCTTCCATCACGGGTAGAAGGAGACAGAGTGTCCATTCAAGGCCAGGGTCACCTTGGGATGGGGGTAGGGGCCTGTGGAGGGTCTCTCTTATCCGAGGCCTTCCCAGGTCACAGAAGATGGTTTCAGAAATGGGACTGCCCCTTTTGAGTTTTCTGAACTGAGTGAATTTGGGAGCTTCGTGGACTAAGCTAGAACTGTCCCTCTAGATTCCCTGCACTCCACCGCCACCTTCCTGGAGTAGCCAGTCCTGCCCACCACCATTTGGCCTGTGCTTCCAGCATTCTTCAGCTCTCAGGTCACTAACTGCCCCCCACCACCCTCCCCTGGCACCCCACTTCCACAGCACCACCAGCAAAGCCACCATAAAACGGACCACTTTGTGGTTAGAGCTGCTGCAAGCTGGAGGAGCAGTGATTAGCTTGCGACCCTCTGAGGCTGCCTCCCGAGCCCCTCCTTCTCCCAGCCTGATGGCCAGTCTCCCACTGCCAGCCCACTCCCACACCAGCGGGTCCCCAAAAGCTGCAAGGCCCTACAGACAAACACCTCCCCACCTTGGGCTCTTTGTTTCCAAGCCCATTTTCCTTTCCCATTTGCTTGCTCAGCCTTCCCAGCACCTGGTTGCTTGGTGATGGGTGAGACAGGCAAACAGGAGCCTCCAACTGCGGGGCTTTGATGTGCCGTGCAGAGCTGGGGGCAGCCGCGGGGCCCTGTGCTCTGGCCCAGCCTGCCATGGAAATGCTGCAATGTGGCCCATCCAGCTCCTGCGGGCGTGGGGCAGGATGGCCTGCCCAACCTGTGAGGCCACAGGGCAGGGCGAGAGGGAGAGAAGGGTCCCAGTCACTTCCCGAGCAGTTTCCCGATGCCCAGGCCTGGGGTAGGTCATCTGCCTGCAGCATCTCATTCATTCTGCACAGGAAGCCAGTCAAGTACATGGAGTTTCATGATTTGAAGCTTGGACTCTGGAGCCAGGCTGTCTGGTTTCAAGTCCCAGCTCTGCCACTTCCTAGCTGTGTGACCTTGGGAGAGTGAGCTAATCTCTCTGGGTCTCAAATTCCTATAACTGATTTGTAAAATGCAAACAGTACCTTACATTGGAGGATGGTTGTGAAGTTTCAATATGGTAACAGAGAGTTTAAAACAAAGCCAGGCATACAGCATGTCCTATAAATATTACTCATCGTTATTATTGTGGGCGGGCATCATCCTCATTTCACATGAGAAAACTGAGGCACACAGAAGTTGCAACGCTCTCCCCAGGAGGTGGCAGAGGAAGGGAATCTGAATCCAGAATGAGTATGACTTCAAAGCTCCTGGCTGTAATTCGATGCTAAGTGCTGACTCTTGCCACCAACCCCTGCCGGGTGCTCCCCTGAGTGCTCTCTGACCAACGGCCACGTACCCCCTGGACAGTACAGAACCTGACCCACCTTGGCCAGGGAGCTGAGATTGTCAGGTTGTGGGCAGGGGCTGGGGGCCAAGTCCAGTGGGGCCCTCCCACCAGGGAGCAGACCCTGCGTCTTTATCCTCATTCCTGCCCAGTCCCTGTATCAGTTGTTTGTGAGGTGAGGCCAGGACATGCTCAGGTGGGGTAAAGGGAAAGGATGCAGCCGGGCTTGACTGTGACACAGCAGGTGCCCCCTGGCAGGGGCCCCTACCTGTTCCCAAGGAGCTGAACAAGGCTGACGTGAAATTTTTGCAGGAGGTTCTTCCTGCCATGATTGTGTCAGAAAGAGCATGCAGCAGACATCTGTGGTTTGCCTGCACAGTGCCCATCCTAGAAAGAGCAACTGCTAATGCTTCAAGGAACCAGGCCTCTCACACTCATCTCTGTGGCCTGAGTAAGGATAATGCTTGGTCTAAACAATCCAAGCATCACATCTTTCTAGCCATCACAAGGATGAGTGCTTGACCCAATCTAGGCCAATCGGAGTGAAGGAGAGTCAACTCCAGGATTATTCTGAGCATGGGCAGGGAACAGGCATTCTCATCACTGAATTTAAACTTAGGAAGTCAGCCTGCAGCAGGTGGCCTCCACGTTGCCACCATGAGAATGGAGCCAAGCAGGACAGCTGTGAAAAGCTGAGAGGGATACAGAGTTCCAATGATATTATTTTAGCTCCTAGATGTAGCTGTGCCTGAAGGCATTCCCAATGCGTTATACTTACCTGAATCCAAATATCCCCTTTTTCGTAAGTTTAACTTGGGTTTGGTGACTTGCAAAAGGTCTTTAAAACAGAGGGGAGAAGGTAATTAGAAATTCTGATACAGGGTTGGAGGGGTTCAGGAACCCAGCCTGACCTGTGCACTGCAGATGAGAGTATACTGGATTTCTCCCTCTCCCTCATGGGAAGCCTTAACATTGGCCAGAGCTGTATTCTAGAAGCCCCAGGAGTACTTCCCAAAGAAGCCTGGCTGAGGCTGGGATAGATAGTCAATGCCAGCCACAGTTACCCCAGAAAAGTCAGAAAAGCCAAAGGGGATTTCAGCACTGCAGTTTGGAGGCACTGGGTTTTTTATGGTCCAGAAATCAATGCCTCCTCAAGAGGCCCCATTTGAGAGGAACATGGAATTGATTATGGGTGGGTCCGGCCACAGATGTATCACGCAGGCCTGACCGATCTCCTGGCTGTGTGCCTGTGGGAGCCTGCTGGTCCTAACTGTTTGATTCCAGGCAGCTAATGAATCAGGGGTCAATAAGCAGTCAGAATGGAGAATCGCTTCTGCTTGCCCCCAAGCCTCACTCTCAGCCAGGGAAGGGATCAAATCAACCCCCCAGGGTCGGCCTCAGTGCCATGAGGATCTGGAAGACTTCATGGACCGGATGGAAAGAGGAGTCAGAGACTGAGGGGTTGGAGGCTGGGAATAAGCTGCTGGCACACACTCCTCCTGCCCCTTAGGGTGCGGGAAACTTTGGGAGAAGAGGGGGATCTCAGTGAGCCCCCTTGGCCATTGCAGGAGCTTCCCTCCACCAAAGTATCAGGGGCAGCCCCTGCAAGGAGGTCCCCACTGGCCAAATGCAGTGAGTGCTGGAAATAGCTGATGGGGCGGGGGGCAAGCAAGGTCAGGAGAGCTGAGAGCTGAGATGGATTTGAGCACCAGAGTTTGAGGAATGGATAGGGCCTTAGAGAAAGAGGGGATTAATTAAGAGGGCGGAGCTACGGACCCTCTTAGAGCTTTTCCCAGGTCAAGGAAGTAAGGCTGACGCTCTCACGCCATGTTCCTGGCCCCCTTTGCATTTGACTTCAGGAGACTCGGTCTGTCACTGTGGGATGAGGGGATGAGGGTTGGAGGGGAGGAGAGAGGCGACTGAGAGACTGTCCTCTTCTTCAACCTGATTAGTTCGGTTCTGCGGCTCTCCTGGAACACCTGAAGGAGACAGGATGGATCTGTCAGGGTTTCTTGGTGACAAGCAACAGACAGCAGTCGTGGAGGACGACGGAAGCACAGAGGGGAACTCTTTGGAATGGTGGGGGGAGTGGCAATAGAAATCAAAGTTAAAGCCAAAGTATTGGGGCTACTAAAGAGGGGGCGGGGGAGGGGGCGGGGAACGGCCAGGCAGCAAGAGCCCACTCCTCAGACTGGATCGGAGTTCCAGAACATTTTTCATTTTGAGAGAGTGAATCTTATTGGCTGCACCCCGGATATCTGCCCACTCATTGGCCACGAGAGAGGGTCAAACACTGGGAGAATCTCGTTGGCTAAGCATGAATCACTGCTCCAATCATTGCCTCACATCTTGATTGACAGTCCCGCCGAGGGGGCGTGGCGGGGGAGGTCATTCGGAAGCGAGGACGAGGGTTATCAAAGCTCCCATTTAAACCGTCTTCATTCAAGCTAAGAAAACTATTCTCCTATGAATCTCCATATAGTCTGTATCCATCACTTATACCTCATCACGTGATTAGAAACTGTACCTCCAGGTGAACTAAGGAGGGAAAGAGGTCCGTGGGAACAGATGCTGCCCTGGCTACGCTTGCGGAGCTCTCACTCTGGGCTGCCTGGTTTGCTAAGTGTTTTGTGCCCGTGATCTCACTCAGTTTTGTAACTGCCAAGCAAGGTTATATAGACTTGTAGATGAGGAAACTGAGGTTCAGCTAAGGGATTTGCCCAGTGCATGTGACTCCTGGACCAGGATTTGAATATAGAGCTGTCGGTGTGCAAAACCCATGCATCAGACCACTCTCACATCAGTGCTGGGGCGAGGGGGAGGATTGGGGGCTTAGGTGAGGGAAATTCAAGAAAAGTGATAAGAAGAAGGAAGAAAAGAGAAGGAAAGGGCCTGGGGGAAACTGAGGGAACCAATATAGTGAAACAGGAAATCATAGCCTGGGATCTCAGCACCTGTTCTGGTTTGCTAAAGTTGCTGGAATGCAATGTACCAGAAATGGGTTGGCTTTTACAGCAGAGATTCACTTACAATTTACAGTTCTTAAGCCATGAAAATGTCCAACTCAAGGCATCAACGGAATAATCCCTGGAGTCTGAAGACAGAGTCTTCCAGCTGCTGGCATCCAGGACACCTCTGTCAAGTGGAAGGCACATTGCCACTGTCTGCTGGTCCTTTGACCCCCAGTTTCGTTGCTTTCAGCTTCTGGTTCCAGTGGCTTCCTCTCTAAGCTTCTGTAGGGTACTCTTAGCTCCTCTGAGGCTTTTCTTTACAAGCTTCTCTTAAGTTCATCTCTTAGCTTCAGTGAGTGTTTTACCCCCTTATGAGGACTCCGTGAGAGAAACAAGCCCAGCCTAAATGGGGTGGGTCACATTTCAATTGAAATAACCTAATCAAAAGTTTCCACCCATGATAAGTCTACACCCACAAGAATGGAGTAAAAGAATGTGGCCTTTTCTGGGCACATAACAACTTCAACCTACAACAGCCCTGTCCTTCTTGCTATCAACACTTCCTCTTCTCGCTACTGGACTCTGCCATCCCCCATTGCCTCTCACCATATGGTATCAGGCACGTGTACCATATAGCGGCTGAGCTAGAGACCCAATGCCATTGGTGGGTATGGACACCATGTGATGGTGGGCACCCCTAACATGCTAGGGGAAGGAAGGCATTCACAGACTCACAGTTGTCTGTGCCCCAGATAACATCATGCAATTTTCTGGCTGCCTTTTAGTCTCGCCTCACCCTCTACCAGGTATCTTCAAACACAAGGGTCAACATCAGGGGAAGCAGAATGGATTGCCCATTTCCTGAGCACTACTAAAGACTGGTGCTTTCCCACCTTACCTGTAGGCCTCACCTTGAGAGGTGGCAGCCTGATCGCCATTTAATGGGTGAAGAGATTGAAGCTCAGAAAGATGAGCTGTGTGCAGCTGACACTGAAATCCTGATTATAGCAGGCCCGGGGCTGAGGGGTGCTGGGTGGCCTGGCCCCTGCTTTGTCTGTTGGGCACAGGGTCTGTACCACCTGGAATCCTGCCCTTGCTAAGTTATGGCCCCACTTAACCAAAGTTTGTTTAAGGGCACCCTGAGAGAGAAAAAAACCCCAGCCTTATCTAGCCAGAGCCTTGCTAAAATCCCAATAAGCTCACTTCGAGTGAGAGATTGAAGTGCGATCTTGGCATCTCTCCTCTGGTGTGGAAAGAGATTACACTGAGTCATATTTCAAAAAGGCACCACTGACACAGTATAATCGCTGGTCTTAACTCCCCCTGACCTTGAGAGCGCGGCAATCAGGCAGAGGGGCTGCAGCAGTGGGGAACACAGCGCTAGACAATCACGGAGCAGCTCGCAGCCAGGAGAATCTCATTAGGCCCCTGTCTGGGTGGCGCTGAGAAGACGCTGCAGGGGTGGCTCCTGGGCCCATGCACAAGTGAGGGTTTGGAGTTTTTCTCTCCACCCCCACCGCCCCCAGTCAGGGATGGAGCTCTCGGAGACCAAGGTCCAGCCTCCTTCTCCCAGGACCCCAGTGCCCCCTGCTCAGCCCTGCTGCCCCTCCCCCAGCACCTCCCTGCCTTCGAGCCACCGAGAACCCACCAGGACTTCTGCTCCCCTCCACCACCTCCCCCGCTCCCATCTCTTTTCCAGTGACAATAATGAAGCTGGAAATGTCGCCAGAAAAAGGCATCGATCTGTTTATCTATCACTTGCTAATCAAAAGTTTCCTGCCTCCTGTTAAAATACCAATGATTTCCTTTGCGTACTCAAACAGGTCTGTTCCCAGACACTGAGCACGTCAGCAGAGACAGTTTAATTACAGCCTTTGACGCTCCTTCCCTGAATACCAATCTTTCCTGCATTTCATGATGAACACATATTGGGAGAAGAATGAAATAAAAAAAGCAGGAACTGACTAATTGCAGGGCGTCTTGCACACATTTGGACTTCCCCATTGTGGGCTCCGGTGCTTCGTGGGGCCCAGGCATTCCCAGGGAGTGGGCCCGGGGCTTCGGGGGCAGTCTGAGGGGGGCGCCCTGTTTAAGCTCTGAGGCCCCTTGAGGCGTAATAGACCCGGTGGTGAGCCAGGGGACTTTGGAGTCAGAGCGCACTCTTACCTTCCTGTCCCAGCTCTGGCCTCTTAGTCTCTAGGATCCTCAGTTTCTTTGCAAGTAAAATGGGTATATTAAATACCACATAAAAGGCTGCTGTGTGGATTGAAGCAAATGACATAGGCAAAGTCATGAGGCCAAGAAATGGCAGCAGTTGTTATTATGATTACTATAAAATATTACTGTGATCATGTTATGTCATATTATATTATAAAATATACCACTAAACGCTTCTAAATTTTTATAACGTTAGCATATTATTGTAAAATATAAAAAGCAGTCATTGTCTCCAGTACCTAGAACTGTGCTGCCCGCAGGAGCTGTCCGGTAAGTGTGGAGAATGAATTGTCCTGCCAGGTGCAGTGGGGGACTTGCAGTGACATGCTGGGCGCTAAGATGCAAAGGTGAGGGACACGTGGTCACCTGCACAGATGTCCCTTGCCCTTCTCTCTATGACCTTGACGTGCCTCGCCGGCCTTTTAATTCCCAAGCTCTCAGGCAGGAGAAGGGCGAGGAGCTCCCAACCATCAGGGGCCCCACTGAACAGGGGGAGCCAGAGTGGTGGCAGGTCCTCCTCCTCCCACTGCCAAATTCACGTTGGCATCTGGACTAGTCAGGGTTCCCAGGGAAATGAGATCTGCAAATATGAGATTTATGAAAGTGCAACCATGCAACCATGGGGACTTAGAGTCCGAGGTTGGTAGGGCAGGCCGTGAGTCACATTTCAAAAAGGCACCACTGACCCTCCGATGAAGGGTCTCGACAAACTCCCCAGGAGAGGCTGGCTGAAGCAGAAACAGATTCTCTCCCGAATTCTTGGTAAAAAGCCTTCAGGTGATTAGATTAAGCATCCCTCATTGCAGAAGACACTCCCCTTATCTGATTGCAGATGTAATCAGCCAGGGATGCAGCCAACGTGTTCATGATTTAAGTCCATGAAATGTCCTCATAGCAGCAGATAGGCCAGTGCTTGCTTGACCAGACAGACCAGACATCACCTGGCCAAGCTGACACCTGAACCAGCCATCACAGCATCTGTCCTGCTTTGGTGCAGGTTCTGTCCCAAGCTCCGGAGGAGAGAGTTCCCTCCAGGGCCACCCCAGCACACGCATCCACATGCACATGGCGGCATCAGTGATAGAGTGTGGCCAGGGGCCCTCTATACGTTCCCAAAGCACTCCCCATAGTACCCCCGACGGCCCATAGGGCCAGGGTTAGAACCCTGCCGTCAAAGCAGTCTCTCCTTTAACAGGCAGCCTCATGGGGCAGGGCTTGGCTGGACAACTGGCACGCTCGTTTCCTAGTCCTCCCAAAGATGTTTGCAAATGTGGACATTACAGAACATTGGAACATACCGAATTCATTTCGGTCCAAAACATTGGAAATAATCTGCATATCCTCAAGAAGGGGCTGTAACATCTTACAGTGGGTCACCAAGCAGGGGTTTAAAAGGCTATAGAGCAGTGCTCCTAATCATTCTTAAGAGAAACTGCCAGGTTATACATCTCTGTGAATTGTACAATTCCATTTTTTATGTTTCAGTGTATCATTTAAGAGTTTCTTCATTAAAAATATTACTTGTAAGGGCCAGCAAAGCTGGCAGAACACACCCAAAACTTAATAGTGATAATCTCTGGATAAATGGATTGCTGGCAATTTTATTTTATTCTTTATAGATTCTTAATCTTCTATAATAAAGCATGTGCTGCTTGGTACATTTTTTTACGAACTTTTGATTATATAAGTGAATGCATTCATGCTATTAAACAATTCAAGTATTATACACCAAGATAAAAGCCTCTTGGCCACTACCCCATCCCCAGCCTGTATGTATCCCAACCTTTGTTACTGAATTGTGTGTCTCTTTCCAGAACTTGTCTTATGCACACGATTTATAATAGGAGGGAGCAGGAAACCCACTATATGGCCTTCAATAGGGGAATGGACACATGGAGCATGAGCGATCCCACTGTGAGGTGCTACTTGGAGGGGAGAAAGGGGCTGTCACTCCAGTGTACCCACATGAAAGGAGCCCTAAGACACATTGTTGAGTAAAGAAAGCAAGCTGTAAACTGATAACCATAGTATGATACCATTTGTCGAAAAGAATACACACAAAATGACTTTTCAATTAAATATTTTCTAAAAGCCATAATTAAAAATAACTTCCCTTTTCTGTATAGAGACAATAAGGGCCCTATATACCTTCTCGATCCCCAGGTCTTCATATCTCTCTGTGTCTCTGTGTGTCTGTCTGTCTCTGCCTCTCTCATGCACACATACACGCTCTATCCTGCACTGATAATTACTCCTTCCTAAATGGAAAGAAACTGGGGTTCCCCTACTACTCATCAGTCCCCTCCCCACTGACACAGTGCTGGGCTCAGGGAAGCAATGGGGAAGCACTGTCCCCAAACGATGATTCTCACCTAACCTTGTCAGTGACCTCGGGAATCAGGAAACATCAAATTGTTTGAAGGTTACACATGGCCTCACCTGCGGTCCCACCCACAGCTCTGGCGGTGTGCAGCCTCCTGCCATTCCATCCTGCCCAGTGTCGAGAGTGACGTCAGCAGGAGAAAAGGGGGAGATGCTTCCGACTCCTCCAATTCTCCCCAGGACACTCGCTGCCAGCACCATGGGGCACAGGCTACCTCTCCTGACGATACCCTGTGCCTCTCCACACAAAATGCAGCCAGAGGATCCTACCTTTAGGTATGCCTAAGATTACTTCCGGAGGGCCTCTTTTGTTGCTCAGATGTGGCCTCACTCTCTCTAAGCCCAATTCGGCAAGTGAAATCGTTGCCCTCTGCCTTCCATGAGACATGACATCCAGTGGTGAAAGTCTCCCTGGAAACGTGGGAGAGAACTTCCAGGAATGAATCCAGCCCTGGCACTGTGGGATCAACAATCCATCCTGACCAAAAGGGGAAAAGAAGTGTAACAAAGTATCAGTGGCAGAGAAAGTTCAAATAGAATCAAGAGGCTACTCTGGAGGTTGCTCTTAGGAAAGCTTCAGTTAGAGATTGCTACATATCATACCTGCCAACCCCCAACCAGGACCATTTCAGCCAATTCTAAAGAACACCTAAGGCAATATATAAGATTCCACAAGAGTTCCAGGCACTAGAGTAACTTTCCAGAACCTTCAACCTCCAGATGGGTCCCTGGTCCAGATAAGTCCTGAAACCTAGAGGGCCCAGCCTCTCCAGAACATCAGATAGTTCCATCTCCCTATCCCATATTACTGACAGCCCCTTCCAACATGTGAAAGTTAGAATGGTCAAGAGAGATAGAAAGATCAAAGGTAATGGTGGCGTTACACAGAGAAGATAAGATTTAACAAATGAATATGATTGCTGAATCATTAAATTGATATCTCTTTTAGTCTCCAGGATCTTAGAGCACCTAGAAGTAAAAACCTAAAATGGTGGAAATGTAACCCATGTCAAACTCTGAAGTATGTTCTACAACTAACTGTGGTGCTGTGCTTTGAAATTTATTGCTTTTTTGTACGTATGTTGTTTTTCACAAAAAAAATAAAGAAAAAAAGTCAATTGTGGAGACAGAAAAATATTTCAGCCCTCTATCCTCCTATATTTGGGAGCAGCTAGAAGGAAAAATGTGAGAGGATTGCATGGTAGCCCATGACAAACTCTGGGATCTGTCCTGTAACTACCTGCTGAAGAGCGTTTTGAAAACTATTGCTTTTTTATTTCTTTGCTTTGTATATATGCTATACTATACAGTAAAAAAGGTTTGAAAAAAAAATGCAGCCAGAAGGAAACTGAAGCTCAGTTGGCTTGCTCCCTCTTCCCACTGCATCCTCAATCAGAAACTGGATGTAGCACCCCTTAAGGTTTTTTATCATGGCAAAGCCCCCACATTTCAGAATAAGGAAGCAGTCCCTTGTATTCGTTTCCTAAGGCTGCTGTAACAAAGTAGCCCAAACTGGGTGGCTTAATAAAAGCAGAAATGTAACCTCTCACAGCTCTGAAGGCTACAAGTCCAAAATCGAGGTGCTGGCAAGGCCGCGTTCACTCCGAAGGCTCTAGAATCTTTCCTTGTACCTGTTCTATCTTCTGCTGGTTGCTGGCCATCCCTGGCCCTCCTTGGCTTGTAGCTGCCCAAGTCCAGTTTCTCCTTCATCTTCTCACGCCCCCTTCCTCCTGCGTGTCTGTGCCAGCTCATGGCTTTCTTAACAGGTCCCAGGTATTGGATTCAGGGCCACCCTAAACTGGGGTGACCTCCTTGTAACTTCAGATTTTTATCTGCAAAGACCCTGCTTCCGAAAAAGGTCACCTTCCGAGGCTCTGGGAGGTCACGCCGTTTGGAGACACTATTCAACCCAGAGCAACCCTTTCCTGGGGACTTTCCGAGAAGACATTAAAGTGGTTCCACACAATCCACGTGCAAAACTAGCTTGTGAGCGGCGGGCCCGAGAGCGTACACGCGTGATGTGCGCGCACGCGCGGGGGCGGCTGCGGCAGGCCCCGCCCCGCAGGCAGCGCCCAGGCCCGGGGGGTTCCTCCGCTCCCCGGGGGGTTCCTCCGCTCCCCGGGGGTTCCTCCGCTCCCAGGGGGTTCCTCGCGGCTGGCCCGTGTGAGAGGCGGAGAGCCAGCGGGAGAGCAGGACGGCTTCTCAGGAACCGGGGATGACCTGCCGGAGGAAACCCCCAGAGGAGTGGCGCTTAGCCGGGCAAAAGCCCAGAGGTTGGGCAGGGGCTGGGAGGCCACGGCGAGGAGCCCAGGCTCCCAAGAGCTCCGAATAGGAGGGTCACGCGACCCTGTTTGGCCTTCACTTTGGCCGCGATGTGTGCATTTGAGAGCCCGGCAACGGGAGCGGCCGCCTTCCTTCCTGACCACGGCCATTCAGCGGGTCAATCCAGCCAAGTGGCGGGAGGAGGGCTTCCCACCCCACCCCACCCCCGGTCGCTGCAGCCCTCCGTGTGCCCCCCCCCAGTCTCTCCGTGCCCCCACTTCTGGCCTCCAGCCAGGTCTCCACCGCTCTCAGGGCCTCTGTCCCCTCGATCTCTTCCCTCCCCGTCTCTGGTCCCCTCTGCTTTCCCTCCACCCTCTCACCCCTTCTCCATAGCTGTCATTTCTCACTTCTTAGCCTCTCTGGACCCACTCCTCACACCTTTTGTAGATACAAACACAGAGAGAGCTGGATGCCATTTATTTCTGTGTGCTTTTTTTTTTCACTGTTTGCACACACACACGCTTCCCACCCAACTCATAATGTAAATATGACCTTTCTGATATTCATTATCAATTAAGGGAACAAGTCCCCCTCTCTGAGTGTGCTCTGAGCAGCACAGGGACCTTTCCAGCTGCAGGACACTGACGGGCCTTTCCCACTGGCTGCCAGATTGTCTACTTTGCGCCTCCGGGAGGGCTGCATGGGTGGGTGGGGAGGCTGGTGTAGACAGGGCCGAACACGCAGACGCACAGTGGGGCCTGCAGTCCCTCGGAAGTCATTTTGTGGATTGCACTGTGCTGGAAATGTCTAGGCCTGCACCACCATCACGGAGAGTCAAAGGAAAACATCACGGTGCCCTCGGTTTCTTTTCCTTCTTCCCTTTCTTGGCCATGCCGGGTGTCTCGGACACAGACCAGGCTTCTTCCGCAGGTCCCTCCCGCTGCACCCGGCCACAAGGCTCCAGCGGGGCCCCTGTTTCTGCCCAGGTACCACTCCTTCCCTCCCAAAGCCATCCGGCCTCCTGGGGAGTCACGTCAGCCAAAAACAGACAGAGCTGCAGCCTGGGAAGGAAGCAGCTTTGGGATCCCAGCTGCTGGTACCTTGCAAAAAAGTTTTATTTTTCTGTGATTTTTTGCATGAAGCTGTAGCTTCGTGGAAGTCACCTTGCACGGAGCTGTGCTTTCTCTGACAAGGCCTGTATTGGCCAAAGCTGCCCCTTTCTCCTTTTGGTTTCCATCCTTCTCTTTCCCCTCCCCTCCCCTTGTCCTCCTCCTCCATGTCACCCAGCTCTGCAAACACACTCGCAGCTCCCCTCGGAAGGAGGCTTTTGACTTGGGTTGCTGACTGGTTCTCAGCCCCTCTGACCCTCCCGTGCCCTCAGGAAGGCTCCCCCTGCTCTGTGGCCGTGGGGCTGAGCTCCACCCCCCACCCCAGGTCTGGTGGAGAGAGTGGGTCCCGGTTGTGAGCAAAGACAGAGCTGGGCGGGGGGGCAGGGCCACACGTGGGATGGATCACAGCCCCTCTGCTCCATCTGGGTTAAAAGAAGGCCACCTCTGAGCAAGGGCCCAGGCTGTACCCTTGGCCTTTCCCCAAACAGCAGCCACAGCTCTGCTCACTTGAGTTTACTCGGGCCCTGGGGACACCAGCTACCCTGGAAGAAAACCCCCAGAGCCCACCCTGCTCCACATGGCCGTCACAGCCACAGCTTAGTGGCTGGGTAGGGTGCAGTGGCTGTCCCCGACCTGGCCCAGGGCCCTGGGCTAGCCACACCCCTCTAGGGGCCATGCTGTGTGCATAGGAGCTCGCACCCCGGCAGCCTGGGGCTGGTGGCCCCCTTGGGTCTGATTCCCATCCCTACACCACACGCCTGCCAGCATCCAGCGTGAGACAGAAGGCAATACTCTGCTCTGGGTGAAAGGCACGTTCTGGAAGCCAGAATGAACACACACATACACGTGTGTGTGCACACGTGCAGGTGCAGTGGTGTGAGGCCGACAGGCGGACCCAAGCAGCATGGGCCTCTCACTCGGGCCACACTGCCCCCAGCAGCCCTTTGTTTATTTAAAGTGTGTCCCGGGTTTGGGGTCTTGCAACCGGGAAGGGATTCCGGAAAGTGAATGATAAAGCTCAACCCCCCACCTCCAGCCCCGCTGCAAACATACCCTGACTTAGAGCACTCAGCCTCTGAGCCGGAAATGCAAGTGCCAGCCACTCACGTTGGTGGGCAGTATCCACTGCTCTCAACAGATGACTTCTAGAAACTCAACCCAGTGGAGGAAAGACACGGCTCATGACCCAGGGCCAGGGCTTCTGCCTGCGCCTCCACAGCTGCTGCATCGTGGGGCTCAGGACATTCACCCCAGGTCTGCCCCTGCCACTCCCTTCCAGGTGATAGAGGAGCCCAGGCCCCCCAGCTTCAACCCCTGTGCCCTAGAAAGACCCCCATTTCCCTCCAGAGACCCAGATCTAGCCCCATGGAGGGTCCCTCCTGCCTGATCCACCCTCCATGCTCATCTTCATGCGCTCCTTCCCGGAGGAGGGGGCGCCGGTGACACCATCAGGCAGTTCCTGGGCACTGCGGAGGGAAAGGCTGGATGTGGGCCGAGGAAGCTCAGGACTGGCACACACCGCCTAAGGCATACAGACACACACACAGCTGTGCGCACGCACACTCAGGTGTGCATGCGAACGCACACACATACATGCATGCACACATGTACACACGTGCACATGCACGTGCAAGTGCAATGGTGTGTGGCTGACAGGCTGACCCAAACAGCCTGGGCCTCTCCCTTGGACCACACTCCTCCCAGCAGCCCTTTGTTTACTTAAAGTGTGTCCCAGATTTGGCAGCTTGCAACCAGGAGGGGATTCCGAAAAGCGTCTCCTTCATTCTCCTGCCCAGGGAGCCACATCTGGCACATCCACCTGCTGGCCTGCCTTTATAGCTTCTGGGTCACCTGCCATAAGGACTAGCTCTCCAAGTCAGAAAACTTGGAGAATTAGAGCATACCCACTGCCTAGATTTTACCCCATGGATGTGCCAGGCCAATTCTTCCAGAATATATGCATTGTAGCAATTTGTATAAGAGCAGAATAACTGGAAACAACCAGATTGTCCAGTCCTAGGGTCTGGCTGACTACACTGCCCCAGGTCGAAGATGTGGGCTCAAAGCGGGGGGGCAATAAGGAAATCCTCACTTAGCCCCTGCCCCGAGGGGCTCACAAGCCAGGGAGGGACCAGGCAGATAGGCCAAGGGAGATGGAAGGAGCCTACTGGCTGTGCCGAGGACAGGGATTTCCTGGCCCTGCTTTCTTCCCTCCCTGCCCCATGTTTCTCCACCTGGATGGCGCATCCTTTCTAGGTAGACTCCTTCGTTGGTCCCAGGAGGTCCCCCTCACCAGACGACACAGCCATATCCATGTGAGGTAGCCGGCAGCCGGGAAGCAGTGGTCCTGGGACGTGTCCGAAGGAAGAGGCATGTAAGCATAGGCATGTAAGAATCCTTCTGTGAGTTTCCTTCCCTCCTTGCTGAAATGAAGTATTCCTAAAGTTCAAAGACCAGCCACCAGTGACACAGACATTTTTCCATTCTGAAAGAAACATATTCTGCTCGGCAGAGACCAGAGAATGAGTCATTTTGGTCACTGTAGCAGCTATTACACACAGATTGTCAAAACCAAAAAACCCACAACTCAGTGACCAAAAACCACTGATAAAAATTATCTCATGTGGTTTCTCCAAGACAGGAATTCAGAATTGAGGGTGGGATTTGCCTGGGAGTCTCTGTGGGTACAATGTCGCTTAGATTACAGTGATCTGAAGGCTTGACGGGGTTGGAGGATCCATTTCCAAGGTGGCCATGGGCAGGAGGCCTCAGGGTCTTGCCACGTGGACCTCTCCATAGGCTGCTTGAGTGTCCTCACGACATGGCGGCCAGCTTCCCCTAGAGCAAGCGAGCTGAGCAAAAGTCAGGTGGAAGCCACAAAGTCCTGTCTGCCCTGGCCTTCGAGGTGGCAAACCATCATTTGAGCAATATCCTGTAGGTATACAGGTCACCTCTGTTCTATAGGGCAGGGGACCACGCAAGGACATGAGTCCCATGCAGCTGGGGTCATTGGGCCTTACCACAGTAATGAGCATTTGTAACTGGTAGTGAGCCTCATCTACCTCACTACCCCATCCCAACACTGGCCCCCCAACCCCTTACCTGCCCCATAGAGATTCCCACGGCCACCCTCGTTCCTTCCTTTTTGGAGTAGAAGAGAGTGTAAATTGATTCATTCATTTATTAAACGCGGCCCAGTCCCCTCTCCTGTCTTGTTTCTGCCACTTCCCTTCCACCACCCTATGCTTCTCCCAAACTCAACATCCTAAAGATCTCTAAATGTGGAGAGGGCCTCCTAGCTGAATGTCTGTTGAAACTAGCTGTCAGAAACAAAGCTTCTGCCTCTCAGCTTCTCTTTTCATATCTGTAAAATGGGGATAATTAGAGTACCTGCCTCCTTGAGATGTTCTGAGGAGGAAGTGAGATGATATGTGCCAAATACTTCGAGCCCGGCATGGAGCAACCACTATTAATTTCTCATTATTATTGCCGTGTTACCATCATATCCTCCACCTGGAATCTCTCTAACTCCTCATTCCAAAATCCTACCTACCTTTTCCATTAAGTCCTCCTCCAGGATTTCTTCTCCTCCCCAGCCAGAAGTGATTTTCCCTCTCCCTGCATCACCCCAGCTTCTGCTTCCACGTTCTCAGCCCTGATAACATTCTGTCTTGAAACACACTGGTTGTACCCCTGTCTTCATTCCCTGTTTCCCCTCCCCATCCCCAGTTAAAATGTGAGCTCCCTGAGACTCTTCCAAGCCCCCAGCACAGAGTGGGGGTAGGAATGGTTTGCATGCATTAGATACTCAGTAAATGCTTGACAGAGTACTCATTAGAGAGATGACTGAGCAAAGAGACCACGAGACATGTTGGAACCTTCGCAAAACTAAACTTTTATGCTGCTCCTTTCTCCTGAGCTTGTGTTTTCAATTATGAAAGGGAGAAATAACTCTTACTTTCTTATGGCTTTTGTCATTATTGGCCAAGAAAATAAATACTGCAGTGTCTAAACTGGTGCCTGGCACACAGTAGGCACTTCACAAACTTTGGTGTCTTTTGCTGTTTAAAGCTCCAGTTCAAACGGCAGTCACCCTAGGAGTAGACAGTGTGCCAGACAAGTCATGGGCTGTAGAGGCCAAGATTTCTTTTGTTACCCAAAGGCAGATTCCCTCTTGTCAACCAGCACCTTATCAGGGACTTGCTCCTTCGTCCCCATTCCAGTTGGCTCACACCACCCATCCTGTCCCCACTCTTAACCTCCATCATTTCTCTCCCCTGAGGATTCCTTGAGAAGAGTTAAGTGGCCACACCAACAGAGAGACTTGAGATGACCCAAGGATCAAAGATTCCTAGACCAGAGCTATCTGAAATGGGGAGAAGGGTTGCGGAGCAGACTCTTAAACTTAAATTTCAAAAGAAAGCAAAAGGTCTCTCCCAAGTCTGGTTTAAAAGGTAGTTTCAGAGGCTGGCAAGTCCAGGTCTGGGTCATCCAGCTTTGCTCGGTGCCATATAGTGCGTCAAAGTGCTCCAGAAGCTCTTTTTCTTGTTCTTCATTCTGGTTGACCTGACCTTCTACTGGCCCCACAAGACATGCTCCCTTCCTCCTGGAAGTCACTGAAACAAGGGGCCACATGGTGCAATGTTGGACAGACCTGGGTTTCCATCCCCTCTGCCCCTTGCCAGCCATGCACACCTACATGAATGACTTCTGCATCCATAAGAAGGGGTGGGGGATGGAGAGGAAATTACATAGCCTGAGTGTAGAATGCTGCACCCTCTCTTCCCAACCATGGCCACCTTGATAGTAAAAGTCTGGGCACCTCTGCCACTCTCAATGCCACAGTGGATGAGACTTCACTTAGAAGGAAAAGTCCTACAGATGGCTTGGGATTTCCTTCATAAAATTATTCCCCAAATAATTCAGAACACATGGGTTAGGAAGACATTGTCTATATTTTAGAACCTCACCTACTCTTAGAGACCAAAGGAAGAAAGATTTACTTTGTTCAGAACCTAAATTTTCTGTAGCACATCATCTAACTCAACCTGTCCAGACAGCTCATTTGAATAAACGAAATACAGGGAGCTCAGAATAAGAACAAGAGCTTTTACTTGTATAGCTTAATGTAATGCCTGGATATATCCCAGAATATATTAAGCAGATAATCAAAAAGTATTGGCAAATTTCCTTGAGAGATGGGAGAAAAAATATGGAACTATTAAACTTTATCACCAGGGAAATCCCTGATACTGTGCCAAACATTAGGGACACCCAATTTAATAGGCCAAGCCCTTGATCTTGAGGCTTGCTCTTGTGAAATTTATGTATGTAGCGGAGAAGCTTAGCCTACCTATAGGTATGCCTAAGAGTCACTTCCGGAGAACCTCTTTTGTTGCTTAGATGTGGCTTCCAGCTCTCTAAGTTCAACTCTGTAAGCAAAATCATTACCCTCCCGGTTTCCTAGACCTTACACCCAAAGCACGAGCACTGAAGAAAGAAAGAAATAGATGGGAACTCCTCAAAATTAAACACTTTTGTGCATCAAAGAACTTTGTCAGGAAAGTAAAAAGACAGCCTACACAATGGGAGACAATATTTGGAAACAATATATCAGATAAAGGTCTAGTATCCAGAATATATAAAGAGATTGTTCGACTCAACAACAAAAAGACAGACAACCCAATTACAAAATGGGCAAAAGACTTGAAGAGACACTTCTCAGAAGAAGAAATACAAATTGCCAAAAGGCACATGAAAAGATGCTCAACTTCCGTGGCTATTAGGGAAATGCAAATCAAAACCACAATGAGATAGCATCTCACACCCACCAGAATGGCCATTATCAATAAAACAGAAAACAACAAGTGCTGGAGAGGATGTGGAGAAAGAGGCCCACTTATCCATTGTTGGTGGGAATGTCAAATGGTACAACTGCTGTGGAAGGCAGTTTGGCAGTTCCTCAGGAAGCTAAATATAGAATTTTCATATGACCCAGCAATACGATTGTTAGGTATCTACTCGGAGGACATGAGAGCAAGGACACAAGTGGACATTTGCACACCAATGTTTATAGCAGCATTATTTACAATTGCAAAAAAAAAAAGGAAACAGGCAAAATGTCCATCAGCAGACGAGTGGCTAAACAAACTTTGGTATATACATATGACGGAATATTATGCAGCCTTAAGGCAGAATAAAGTTATGAATTATGTAACAACATGGATGGACCTTAAGGATATTATGCTGAGTGAGATTAGCCAGAAACAAAATGACAAATACTGTATTTTCTCACTGATATGAACTGACATTAGTGAGAGACCATCAGGAGATTGAAATAGGGTAAGATATTAGGTAATTGGAGCTGAAAGGATACAGATTGTGCAACAGGACTGATTGTAAAAACTCAGAAATGGATAGCACAATACTACCTGACTGTAATACAATTATGTTAAAACACTGAATGAAGCTGAATGTGAGAATGATAGAGGAAGGAGGACTGGGGGCACAAATGAAATCAGAAAGAAAGATAGTCGATAAAGCCTGAGATGGTATAATCTAGGAATGTCTAGAATGTATAATGATAGTGATTAAATGTACAAATTTAAAAAATGTTTTTGCATGAGGAAGAACATAGGAATGTTGTTACTGCAGGGTGTTGAAAATTGATAGCAATTAATATTTTAAAATGTTAACTTATGTGTAAGACTAAAGCAAAAAAATGTTTATTTGGTACAAAATTTATATTTTGATTAGTGCATTTCCTAATATAACTAGTGTAGACAGCTTAATTGAACACCATAAGTACATGGAACTTTGAGTAGGGCATGAGATTTTGTTGGTTTGTCCAGAGTGATGCCCCGATGAATCCCAGAGTGATTTAAATAGTGAATAAAAAAAGTGTTTACAAAGTCCCCTTCGGGGAATGGTGAGAAAGGGGGAAAATTCAACTTCCTGAAGTTGAATTCTTGATATTCTCACAAGCAGTGCAGACAACCAAAGCAATAGGCTGAGCCCCCTATCTTGGGGTTTATTCATATGAAACTTAACCCCACAAAGGATAGGTCAAGCCTACTTAAAATTAGGCTGAAGAGTCACCCCCAAGAGAACCTCTTTTGTTGCTCAGATGTGACCTCTCTTTCCAGCCAACACAACAAGTAAACTCACTGCCCTCCCACTGTCTACGTGGGACATGACTCCCAGGGGTGTGGACCTTCCTGGCAACGTGGGACAGAAATCCTAGAATGATCTGAAACTCAGCATCAAGGGATTGGGAAAAACCCTAGAGTCAAGATGTAATGGAGAGGCTGGAGGGAACTGCCTGAAAATGTAGAGCTGTGTTCCAGTAGCCATGTTTCTTGAAGATGATTGTATAATGATATAGCTTTCACAATGTGACTGTGTGATTGTGAAAATCTTGTATCTGATACTCTTTTATCTACCTTATCAACAGATGAGTAAAACATATGGAATAAAAATAAGTAATAGGGGGAACAAATGTTAAAATAAATTTAAATTGAAATGCTAGTGATCAATGAAAGGGAGGGATAAGGGGTATGATATGTATGAATTTTTTTCTGTTGTCTTTTTATTTCTCTTTCTGAATTGATACAAATGTTCTAAGAAATGATCATGATGAATATGCAACTATGTGATGATATTGTGAGTTACTGATTATATATGTAGAACGGGATGATCATAAGTTAAGAATGCTTGCATTTGTTCGTTGTTATATTTTTTTTAAAAATTAAAAAATTAATAAAAAAATATTTGCCCTCCCCCCCCCCGACATGGGTCATGACATCCAGGGGTAATAGTCTCCCTGGCAGTGTGGAAGATGACTCCTAGGGATGAGTCTGGCCCTGGCACTGTGGGATCAACAATTCCATACTGACCAAAAGGGGGAAAAGAGTTCTTCCTGGAAGATGGCGGTTTAGTAAGACGCGCGGATCTTAGTTTCTTCTCCAGGACACCTACTAGGGGAGTAGAAACGATACAGAAAGCGCCCAAAGCCACAACAGAGATAAAAAAGACAGCGTACCCCATCCTGGAACGGCTGGCTGGCTGAGAGAAGCAGCTCAGGTGAGATCGCCGAGGTGCGGGGGCCTTACCGGGCGGGGTGGCAAGCGGCCGGAGTTACTCCCTTCCCCCTTCCCGGGCCGGCTGGGAGAATTGGAGAGGTGGTCCCCTGAAACCAAGGCGACTGGCGCCCACACCACGCCCAGCCCCCGGACCAACTGAGAGAATTGGATCGGAAACCCCCAGGCCGCGGAGAACGGTGACCCCGTGACTCCCGGGGAACGTGCACTCTCTCGGGCGGGCCGCTGCCGCTGGCGCCCTCCCGCCACGCTTGTTGCCCAGGGCCGACTAGGAAATTCGGACGGGCTCTTTCCCTGGCTGCAGCGACCAGCAACCCTCCCTGCGTTCGGACACCCTCCCTGCATTCGGACCCCGGGCCGGCTCAAGCCGCTTCGGCTAGCAAACCCCCAGGACGGCGAGAGTTTTCCAAAGTTTAAGGTCCCACAGCACCTTTTACTGGTGGGGCCCGCAGACAAACGTGTGCCACGAGCGCCACCTACTGGGCAGGATAAGAAAAACAGAACCCAGAGATTTCACAGAAAAATATTACAACCTTGCTGGGTCCAACACCAAGAGAAATCTGAATAAATGCCCAGACGTCAGCAGCAGAAGATAACTGTCCACGCTCAAAAGATTGAGAATATGGCTCAGTCAAAGGAACAAACCAATAGCTCAAATGAGACACAAGAGCTGAGACAACTAATGCTGAATATACGAACAGAAATGGAAAACCTCTTCAAAAATGAAATCGATAAATTGAGGGAGGACATGAAGAGGACATGGGCTGAACATAAAGAAGAAATAGAAAAACTGAAAAAACAAATCGCAGAACTTATGGAAGTGAAGGATAAAGTAGCAAACATAGAAAAAATAATGGATAGCTACAATGATAGATTTAAAGAGACAGAAGATAGAATTAGTGATTTGGAGGATGGAACATCTGAATTCCAAAAAGAAACAGAAACTATAGGGAAAAGAATGGAAAAATTTGAACAGGGTATCAGGGAACTCAAGGACAATATGAACCGCACAAATATACGTGTTGTGGGTGTCCCAGAAGGAGAAGAGAAGGGAAAAGGAGGAGAAAACCTAATGGAAGAAATTATCACTGAAAATTTCCCAACTCTTATGAAAGACCTAAAATTACAGATCCAAGAAGTGCAGCGCACCCCAAAGAGATTAGACCCAAATAGGCGTTCTCCAAGACACTTACTAGTTAGAATGTCAGAGGTCAAAGAGAAAGAGAAGATCTTGAAAGCAGCAAGAGAAAAACAATCCATTACATACAAGGGAAACCCAATAAGACTTTGTGTAGATTTCTCAGCAGAAACCATGGAAGCTAGAAGACAGTGGGATGATATATTTAAAATACTAAAAGAGAAAAACTGCCAACCAAGACTCCTATATCCAGCAAAATTATCCTTCAAAAATGAGGGAGAAATTAAAACATTCTCAGACAAAAAGTCACTGAAAGAATTTGTGACCAAGAGACCAGCTCTGCAAGAAATACTAAAGGGAGCACTAGAGTCAGATACAAAAAGACAGAAGAGAGAGATATGGAAAAGAGTGTAGAAAGAAGGAAAATCAGATATGATATATATAATACAAAAGGCAAAATGTTAGAGGAAAATATTATCCAAACAGTAATAACACTAAATGTCAATGGACTGAATTCCCCAATCAAAAGACATAGATTGGCAGAATGGATTAAAAAACAGGATCCTTCTATATGCTGTCTACAGGAAACACATCTTAGACCCAAAGATAAACATAGGTTGAAAGTGAAAGGTTGGGAAAAGATATTTCATGCAAATAACAACCAGAAAAGAGCAGGAGTGGCTATACTAATATCCAACAAATTAGACTTCAAATGTAAAACAGTTAAAAGAGACAAAGAAGGACACTATATACTAATAAAAGGAACAATTAAACAAGAAGACATAACAATCATAAATATTTACGCACCGAATCAGAATGCCCCAAAATACGTGAGGAATATACTGCAAACACTGAAAAGGGAAATAGACTCATATACCATAATAGTTGGAGACTTCAACTCACCACTCTCATCAAGGGACAGAACATCTAGACAGAGGATCAACAAAGAAATAGAGAATCTGAATATTACTATAAATGAACTAGACTTAATAGGCATTTATAGGACATTACATCCCACAACAGCAGGATACACCTTTTTCTCAAGTGCTCATGGATCATTCTCAAAGATAGACCATATGCTGGGTCACAAAGCAAGTCTTAACAAATTTAAAAAGATTGAAATCTTACACAACACTTTCTCGGACCATAAAGGAATGATGTTGGAAATCAATAATAGGCAGAGTGCCAGAAAATTCACAAATACGTGGAGGCTCAACAACACACTCCTAAACAACGACTGGGTCAAAGAAGAAATTGCAAGAGAAATTAGCAAATACCTCGAGGCGAATGAAAATGAAAACACAACATATCAAAACTTATGGGACGCAGCAAAGGCAGTGCTAAGAGGGAAATTTATTGCTCTAAATGCCTATATCAGAAAAGAAGAAAAGGCAAAAATTCAGGAATTAACTATCCATTTGGAAGAACTGGAGAAAGAACAGCAAGCTAACCCCAAAGCAAGCAAAAGGAAAGAAATAACAAAGATTAGAGCACAAATAAATGAAATTGAAAACATGAAAACAATAGAGAAAATCAATAAGGCCAGAAGTTGGTTCTATGAGAAAATCAATAAGATTGATGGGCCCTTAGCAAGATTGACAAAAAGAAGAAGAGAGAGGATGCAAATAAATAAGATCAGAAATGGAAGAGGAGACATAACTACTGACCTCACAGAAATAAAGGAGGTAATAACAGGATACTATGAACAACTTTACGCTAATAAATACAACAATTTAGAGGAAATGGACGGGTTCCTGGAAAGACATGAACAACCAACTTTGACTCAAGAAGACATAGATGACCTCAACAAACCAATCACAAGTAAAGAAATTGAATTAGTCATTCAAAAGCTTCCTAAAAAGAAAAGTCCAGGACCAGATGGCTTCACATATGAATTCTACCAAACGTTCCAGAAAGAATTAGTACCAATTCTCTTCAAACTCTTCCAAAAAATCGAAGTGGAGGGAAAACTACCTAATTCATTCTATGAAGCCAACATCACCCTCATACCAAAACCAGGCAAAGATATTACAAAAAAAGAAAACTACAGACCAATCTCTCTAATGAATACAGATGCAAAAATCCTCAATAAAATTCTAGCAAATCGTATCCAACAACACATTAAAAGAATTATACATCATGACCAAGTAGGATTCATCCCAGGTATGCAAGGATGGTTCAACATAAGAAAATCAATTAATGTAATACACCATATCAACAAATCAAAGCAGAAAAATCACATGATCATCTCAATTGATGCAGAGAAGGCATTCGACAAGATTCAACATCCTTTCCTGTTGAAAACACTTCAAAAGATAGGAATACAAGGGAACTTTCTTAAAATGATAGAGGGAATATATGAAAAACCCACAGCTAATATCATCCTCAATGGGGAAAAATTGAAAACTTTCCCCCTAAGATCAGGAACAAGACAAGGATGTCCACTATCACCACTATTATTCAACATTGTGTTGGAGGTTCTAGCCAGAGCAATTAGACAAGAAAAAGAAATACAAGGCATCAAAATTGGAAAGGAAGAAGTAAAACTATCACTGTTTGCAGACGATATGATACTATACGTCGAAAACCCAGAAAAATCCACAACAAAACTACTAGAGCTAATAAATGAGTACAGCAAAGTAGCAGGTTACAAGATCAACATTCAAAAATCTGTAGCATTTCTATACACTAGTAATGAACAAGCTGAGGGGGAAATCAAGAAACGAATCCCATTTACAATTGCAACTAAAAGAATAAAATACCTAGGAATAAATTTAACTAAAGAGACAAAAAACCTATATAAAGAAAACTACAAAAAACTGCTAAAAGAAATCACAGAAGACCTAAATAGATGGAAGGGCATACCGTGTTCATGGATTGGAAGACTAAATATAGTTAAGATGTCAATCCTACCTAAATTGATTTACAGATTCAATGCAATACCAATCAAAATCCCAACAACTTATTTTTCAGAAATAGAAAAACCAATAAGCAAATTTATCTGGAAGGGCAGGGTGCCCCGAATTGCTAAAAACATCTTGAGGAAAAAAAACGAAGCTGGAGGTCTCCCGCTGCCTGACTTTAAGGCATATTATGAAGCCACAGTGGTCAAAACAGCATGGTATTGGCATAAAGATAGATATATCGACCAATGGAATCGAATAGAGTGCTCAGATATAGACCCTCTCATCTATGGACATTTGATCTTTGATAAGGCAGTCAAGCCAACTCACCTGGGACAGAGCAGTCTCTTCAATAAATGGTGCCTAGAGAACTGGATATCCATATGCAAAAGAATGAAAGAAGACCCATCTCTCACACCCTATACAAAAGTTAACTCAAAATGGATCAAAGATCTAAACATTAGGTCTAAGACCATAAAACAGTTAGAGGAAAATGTAGGGAGATATCTTATGGATCTTACAACTGGAGGCGGTTTTATGGACCTTAAACCTAAAGCAAGAGCACTGAAGAAGGAAATAAATAAATGGGAACTCCTCAAAATTAAACACTTTTGCGCATCAAAGAACTTCATCAAGAAAGTAGAAAGACAGCCTTCACAATGGGAGACAATATTTGGAAATGATATATCAGATAAAGGTCTAGTATCCAGAATTTATAAAGAGATTGTTCATCTCAACAACAAAAAGACAGCCAACCCAATTACAAAATGGGAAAAAGACTTGAACAGACATCTCTCAGAAGAGGAAATACGGATGGCCAAGAGGCACATGAAGAGATGCTCAATGTCCCTGGCCATTAGAGAAATGCAAATCAAAACCACAATGAGATATCATCTCACACCCACCAGAATGGCCATTATCAACAAAACAGAAAATGACAAGTGCTGGAGAGGATGCGGAGAAAGAGGCACACTTATCCACTGTTGGTGGGAATGTCAAAGGGTGCAACCACTGTGGAAGGCAGTTTGGCGGTTCCTCAAAAAGCTGAATATAGAATTGCCATACGACCCAGCAATACCATTGCTAGGTATCTACTCAAAGGACTTAAGGGCAAAGACACAAACGGACATTTGCACACCAATGTTTATAGCAGCATTATTTACAATTGCAAAGAGATGGAAACAGCCAAAATCTCCATCAACAGAAGAGTGGCTAAACAAACTGTGGTATATACATACGATGGAATATTATGCAGCTTTAAGACAAGATAAACTTATGAACCATGTAATAACATGGATGGACCTAGAGAATATTATGCTGAGTGAATCCAGCCAAAAACTAAAGGACAAATACTGTATGGTCCCACTGATGTGAACCGACATTCGAGAATAAACTTGAAATATGTCATTGGTAACAGAGTTCAGCAGGAGTTAGAAACAGGGTAAGACAATGGGTAATTGAAGCTGAAGGGATACAGACTGTGCAACAGGACTAGATACAAAAACTCAAAAATGGACAGCACAATAATACCGAATTGTAAAGTAATCATGTTAAAACACTGAATGAAGCTGCATCTGAGCTATAGGTTTTTGTTTTGTTTTGTTTTGTTTTGTTTTGATTTTACTATTATTACTTTTATTTTTTTCTCTATATTAACATTCTATATCTTTTTCGGTTATGTTGCTAGTTCTTCTAAACCAATGCAAATGTAGTAAGAAATGATGATCATGCATCTATGTGATGATGTTAAGAATTAATGATTGCATGTGTAGAATGGTATGATCTCTAAATGTTGGGTTAATTTCTTTTTTTCCGTTAATTAAAAAAAAAAAAAAAAAAGAGAAGGGATAATTGGAGATGAAGGGATACAGACTGTACAACGGGACTGGATATAAAAACTCAGAAATGGACAGCACAATACTACCCAATTGTAATGCAATTATGTTAAAACACTGAATGAAGCTGCATGTGAGGTATAGGTTTTTTGTTTTTGTTTTTTTTGTTTTTTTTTCTTTCTATTATTGCTTTAATTCTTATTCTGTTGTCTTTTTATTTCTTTTCTAAATCGATGCAAATGTACTAAGAAATGATGAATATGCAACTATGTGATGTTATTAAGAATTACTGATTGTACATGTAGATTGGAATGATTTCTAATTGTTTTGTTAATTCTTTTTTTAATTAATAAAAAAAAAAAAGGGGGGAAAGAAGTGTAACTAATGAAGTACAAATTGTAAAGAGTTCAAATAGAGTTGAGAGGCCACTCTGAAGGTGACTTATGCAAACTTCAGTTAGACATTGCTACGTATCATAACTTGCCAACCCCCAACCAAAACCATTCTAGCCAATCCTAAAGAACACTACCTAGGGCAGTATATAAGATTCTACAAAGGTTCCATGTATAGGGTAACTTTCCAGAAACCTACAATCTCCAGATGGGTCCCTGGACCAGAGAAGTCCTGAAACCTAGGGGACCCAGCTCTCCAGAACATCAGATAGTTCCATTTCCCTACCCCATATTACTGATTGCCCCTTCCAACATGAAAAATGTAGAGTGGGCATGGCCCAAATACCCTTTAAGAGAGGGAGAAAGATCAAAGGTGATGGTGGAGTTATACAGAGAAGGTAGAGTTTAACAAATGAGTACGATTGCTGAATCATTATGTTGATATTTCTTTTAGTCTCCAGTCTCCAGTAAAAATCTGAAATTGTGGAATTACAACCCACACCAAACTCTGAAACTTGTTCTACAACTAGTTGTTGCATTGTGCTTTGAAATGTATTGCTTTTTTGTATGTATTTTTCACAAAAAAGAAAAAAAAGTTAATTTGATGACAAAAAAAATATTTATTCCTTCTAGCCTCCAATGTTCTGGAGTAGCTAGAAGGAAAAATCTGAGATGATGGTATGGTAGCCCACAACAAACTCTGAGATCTGTCCTGTAACTACTCGTTGAAGAGTCCCTTGAAAACTATTGCTTTTTCTTTCTTCGCTTTGTATATATGTTGTATTATACAATCAAATAAAGTAAAAAAAAAATGCTCCCCAAGGATCACAAGACCTGTGTACAGAAGATGCTACTCAAGGCCATTCCTCTTTTTTGAGGGCAGCATGGAGTCACTGTCTTTGTGTGGATCACCTTAATGAAACTAAGCTTCAGGCCTAGAGTTTCCTTCATTGCTTTAACTTCATTAAATCATCTTATAATGTGTCATCATGATTGGGACTCCAAAGTTTCTAGTTACTGGTGAACAGTCAGATCAACATTCTCAGCCCAGGAAGAGCCCCCAGGCTATTAATCAGATGAAGATGAACCTACTCCCTTTGAAATGGGGTCTTGTGGGGGATAGGCCTGCCTGCACCCACTGGACCCTCCTCCTAAACTGGGGGTCCCATGGGGAGGGCTAATGACTATGGCACAGATACTCCTTGCAGAGGGGTTGGGCACAGGCCACGTATGGGGGTCTCTCAAAGTCAAGTCTCCTTTCACCTTCACAGTTGCAGGTTGATGGGCTGAAGCAGACTGAGTAGGTCCTCAGAAGGTAAAAGTAGACAGAGCAAGTCACTGTGGAGCTCTAACCAGGGACAGGTACTCTTTGAGTGCAGAAACTTGCTTGCCTCCGAACATCCCATGAGATATGTTTTTTTTTTTTTTTAATTATTTCCATCTTATAGCTGAGGATACAGAGACTCAGAGAGATGAAGTTATGGACCCAAGTCATAATGGCCCTTCAGTGGACTTTAACCACTAAATTAAACCACCTCCCTACTTGGTTAAAAAGTAGTTTGACCTTAAAGGTCACAGCTTGGGGTCAGATAGCTGTTGGACTCAAATGTTGGCTCTACTACTTCCTACTTGTGTGACTCTGGGCAAGTTACTAACTTCTTTCTTAAATACTCTTCCTTCTTAAGATTGTTGAGAGGATTGAGTGAAATAATGCAAGTATCATGCTTAGCACATGTAATGATTGCCCAATAAATGGTCATGATATCCCATTGTTCCTGGCACGTGATAACTGTCAAATGAATGAGAGGGAAAAAGGCAGAAATGAAGAGAAAGATGGAGATGATAGGGGCAATTAAGCATTTCCAAGAAATTTTTCTTTTCCCAATGGAGGAGTAGGGTAGGTATAGTCCATTCACATTATTAAATATTCTGGTTCTAAATGAATCCATAGGAGCCAGGCGTGTTTATATGAATGCACACACACATCCACAGCATTCTATGGGGTGTGGTGTGCATATATGAAATCTCATCTTAGTAAAGGAAAGCTGTGGGGGCTCTGATATGTACCCCCCAAGTCCACTGTCTTCCATAAGGCCAGGAAGTCTCACTCAGCCCAGGAGTCCTGGGAAGACTTATCTGCTCACTCTGGCCCCAACTTTTTCTTTTTCAACCTGGTCCAGGTATGGGTGCTTCACCTTCAAGAGAAAGGTAATAAAGTCCAAATAAATGACTTCCTTGTGTTTATAAAAACTCCACTTCACTCAGCCTTCTTCTATAAATACTATGTGGTAATTTCAGTCTGAATCCATCAGGTTCGGGCCCCGTGCCATTTCTCCACTCCAGAAGGGCCAAAGAAGAGGTTCAAATACTCCAAGCCCGCACAGCACCTCGAGGGTCGGCACCATCCCAGGTCCATTTCGCCCTGACTGGTCTCTGATTTGAAGACTGAGCTACAAAGTTCCTTTGGTTACTTCCTACGCCTTGCATGGCAGTTTCTCTCAGGGAAGGCAGCATGGGTAATTCTATCTTTGGGGCTATGGTTTACAGATTTACTCACAAAGAATTCTCTAACCCAGGGCATGAGACAAACCACTTGCGGAACCTAAAGAAATCTTCCGTGGTGCACAGAGCTTCCATTAAATAATATTAAATCACACAGTAAGAGTTATTCCCCTGTCAATTCTTTCAGTACGTCCCATTATCCCAAAGAAGAAGTCCAATTTGGTACCAATGCATTTTTAATTCTTCTCTCTTTTTAAAAAATGCAGGGCAGTCTGAAGTCTACAGCTTCAAATGACAGCAGTTTCAAACCAGAAATTATAGCATGGTTTTGTTTTGTTTTTACAGACATCTTTTATGTACTGCAAGTGGTACTGCTTTCCATGTATGGAATTGATATAAAGTTTCCTTTGACATAATTTATTAAAAAAAAAAAAGAGCAACCACTTGGATGAAAACAATTCAGTAAATGATAAAAGAGACAGTATTCAAATATAATATAAAAAAATCCATAATTTATGATGGCAGTGAAGGCAGTGATGTTTGGAGAGAGTAATCTAATTAGCCAACTGCCCCTACAAACACTCTTTTGGCTTCCGCACATTCATGTATTCATTAGGTATTTAGTTAGTGCCAGTTATTGGGCAGAGGTTTTCAATTGTGCTATTGCTGTTCAGCAACCCCACAATCTCCTCCCAAGGATTCCTCTGCAGCTCAGAGAAGCTAGGAACTACGTTTCCTAGAAGCTCCTTCCACATATGGTTCTGCCGTGGGGGTTGCCTTTGGGAGGCACTAGTGTGAGATTTGGAAGAGGAAGAGAAGGATAAGTAATTTTTCTCTGGAGGCAGTTGCAGCCAGATGCATAAGATGATGTCATATTTATAGTAGCTTTCTGGAGAACTTCGATAATGACTCACTTTGATGCTGCTGACTAAGGGAGTTGGTGGGAGAGTCCTAGATTTCCTTGAGAACTGCACAGCCTTCCCAGCAAGCTCCTGAAGATGCACTCATGTAAGTGTTTCAGGCTGAGATCTTTCATAGACGCTTCCCTCACCTTCACTCTTCCAACTATCTCAATGGTTGTACAAACCTGTAGTTCCAATGCTCAATCCTTCATACCTTGGATACATAGAGAGGTTTCTGTTTTCTTGACCAAATAATCAATCTTTGAGAATTCTATTACCTTAGTTGAGGAGACAAGATACAGATATATCAAACAATTAGAGAAAATATCATTGGTTCTCATTAAAATTCAGGAAAGTGAACTTCATACAATAGGTCAAATCTTATGACAATCCATAGTGGAAAAGACCAAGAGAGTTTGGTGACAGATGGTAGAGTTGGTGAGCATGTGCAGGGGACATAAACTGATCCATGTAGTCTCATTTATGCAAGCTGTGAGGCAACTGAATGCTTCTTAAAAAATGAAAATAATAATAAAAAAGCACTTGTCCATTCACTAGCCTGGGAATCCTTCTGGTGCCAAAACACAAAAGTCAATGAGAAGATATTGCAGTGTTTTCCATAAGACTACCAACCCAAATGCTATCTCTGAGACAATTTCTTTCTATGTCCCAGAAGTGGTCACTAAATGGAATGAGGTCAAACCCCACCTGGCCTGAAACATTTTCCTCTCCTGGAGGTGTGGCAACTGGAGCATCTGGAAGCAGGTGGAATGAGAGAGGCAGGGCTGCAACCTGTGCTCAGAGAACTATAATCTTGAACTTGGATGAACAATTTGCTGCAAGGAATTATCACACCAATTTTGTAATTGTACAACATTGCAACAAACTATATGTCCAACATTAGAGGACTGGATAAATAACTTAAGGTGCATTCATAATATGGGAAATTGTGCAGCTATTAAAAATGATGCTGACAATCTTCACAATATATTAAGAGAAAAGAGGGCATTACAAAACACCATGCATAATCTTATTTCTGTAACAGATATGTATGCATGTTTATACATGAAAGAGGATTTGGAAAGATAGCCATGAAAGAGATGAGTACATTTTTCTGAATGAATGAGACTGAGAGTGGCTTTTGTTTTCTTCTTTTTGCTTTTCCAAAAAAATAAATAAATAAGCCCTGCTTTTATAATAAAAGATAAACAACCTGTTTTTAAAGTTAGTCGCATGCCTAGTAAGCGCCAGAGATAGGATTTAAACTCTAATGGCTTCCCAGTAGGCCATGCTGCTTTCTGACCCAGCACCAAATATCTCTGTCTCTTTTCCCTTGGAGTGGAATCTGCACTCCCTCACACTGACACCTTGCTGAGAGCCCCAGCTCATAATTTCACGTAGTTTAGCAGGTCTAGGGAGGTTTTTAGGTTGAGAAAACCTGAAATTCCATCATTCATTTGGCTCCCTGTTCTAGATCTCTGCTAAGTCAGACTAGCTTTTTTGCTCTTGGACACTAAATCTCAGCCATCATTTTACTTGCAAATAAAAAAGTCACTTGCTGCAAACAGCACACCTGCCCCATGCCTTCTCTTTCCCTAATCATGAATACAAGAGCCAAAAATCAGGATGACAAAACAGTCAAAACTAGATGCTCTCGTTTCTGAGTTTGTCAAGGTCTCTTAACAAATTTCCTCTTTAATTTACATGAGTTGAGCTAGCATCATTTTTCCCCAAGGGGCTTTTGGATAACAAACATAAACTGGAAATACGAGTTCAGTCCCTTCACCTTTGCCAAAGCCAAAATGAAATCAAATAAAAAAGTAATAAAATAAAATGAATGATGGTCATTATCTTGCCACGGCTATTTCACAATAACAAGGTCTGACATGTATTAATTCATAATGCAGCCATATACATGTCCAGACTATACAAAGCCACACTCACACCCCAAGACCGTGGGCTAAAACGTCTCCATCCCAAAGAATCTCCAGAATTCAAGTCTATAAATGTTGAGCCATGCAGTGCCTGCAGAAACGAAATTCCACCAGGGATGGGATTTAGATCGAAGTTAACTTGGTTAGTCCCACTTGGAATTTGCTGCCTTTCAAAATGAAACCAACCTTATTATAAATCCAGGAACATTTTGCCACCAAGAGTAGAAAGCAGAGCCATTGATAAGTTATACACTCACCCAAGAGCTAACCCCTGAAATAACTAACTTGGGGAGTGGCAAGGAAGCCTATTTTATGTTTGGGAGGCAAGGTCTTTTTCTGGCACAGACTCTTTTGAGTTTCAAGAGGAAGTTGGAGAACCCAATCTGGGTTCATCTAGAGTCAGCAGAGCAGGCCTCAGGGAGGGCCATCTACACTGGGCCATAGGCTTCCTGGGAAAGAGTTCCTCCTATGTGAAGTGAGAACCAAGCTACAGATGCTGTGCTAGACAATGGGTTGGTATCGGGGAGGAGGGCTCTCCACTCTTCAGGTTGTCTTGATCAGGGCCCGATGCCTGCATGCTAGGAAGAAGAAGCCAAAATAAAGAGTGATTCAAAGGAGAAGGAGCTAATCATTAGACCAACGAATGCACTGAGGAGACTGAACAGCCAACGTACCTGGTGGAGCCACGGGAGAGGACTTCATGTGTGTTCTGAGGACTATAATCTTGAACTTGGGTGAACAATTTGCCACAAGGAATTATCACACCAATGTTGCAATTGTAAAATGTTGGAAGAACTATTTGTCCACCATTAGAAGACACACTGTTGCCATTGTTCTCCTTCTGTCACTCCTACGCCCCAGTTCCACTTCCTAATTCAAATAGTCTTCTAACAGAGCAGAAGAAACAAAACAACTCAGACTAGGAAACAAGGAACGGGGTGGAGTCCTGGAGGTAGCCCAGGTTAGACTGTGAATACGTATGAGACATCGTCTGCTTCTCCTAGAATGAATTGGGATGATGTTGAGGGCCTGGAGGACATACCTAACTGGTAGAAGCAGACTTAGAGAAAGGCAGCTGGGTCTCTTATTTTGACCCTCTGTTTAGTACTGGCTTCATTTGAGTAGTCTAGGCAAGATAGCCATGCGCACACCTGTCCTCACTACACATCAAAGACCTACCCGTTTGGGTCGTCCTGGGACTTGGCCAGTAGAGGAACCAAGAAACCAGGTTAAGTGCATTTAAGAAGCACACCTCGAAATATGCTTTAAGTTTTTTTCGCTTTGATAATGAGTGAGAGCTGTCAGAAGCACAGGTGGGGGGCCAGAGGAGTGGAGGGAAAGCTGAGTCACATGGAGATATAAAACCTGCAAAATGATCCAGAATCCACTTATTCCAGACCCTCTTCTTGATTGAACACGGGCCTGTTTTCCTTTGAATGGGCCAAGTCTTGAAACTTGTAACGTGGGCAAGTTTTTCTTTCTTTGATACCGAATTCTATTCCCTATCCTCCTTAAGCTCACAAATATGTTCAGATTACCTAAATGTTAACTGGCATTTTTAATTTCTAACTAGAGGTTATTCCATTCCTTTGAGTTAATACAGGGTTGCAGTGAAGACAAAGATAATGGATATAAGATTTTTTTTTTTTTTTTTTTGAAAATCTAAAGCAAATCCACTATACCCTGAGCCTACAGGGTCCTGTGCCCTAAGGATTCGGAACATGAGCTCGCAAGTTTTTGTTCAAGATGGTAGTCGGACCCGTTGCAGAATGAGACATCTCACTCTGATATCTCTGAAACCAGTCAGGATCTGCTCTTATTAGCCAGGTGGCTTTGAGCCTCAGTTTCCTGCCTGTAAAATGAGGCGATGAATCTGGGAGGATTTGTTGGGAGGCATGAATACAGTGCCTGGCTCTTGAGAAACTCTCCATAGCATCATTCTTCTTACCGTTAACTTCGTTCTCCTTCTGTCACTCCTTGCTCTAGTCTGCTACCTGCCGGAATGCAGTATACCAGAAACAGAACGGCTTTTAAAAAGGGAAATTTAATAAGTTGCCAGTTTACAGTTCTAAGGCTGAGAAAATGTCCCAATTAAAACAAGTCTATAGAAATGTCCAATCAAAAGCATCCATCCAGGGAAAGATGTCTTTGTTTCAAGAAGGCCAATGAAGTTCAGGCTTTCTCTCTCAAGTGAGAAGGCACATGGCGAGCACAGTCAGGGCTTCTCTCTCAGCTGGAAGGGCACATGGTGAACCCGGCGTCATCTGCTAGCTTTGTCTCCTGGCTTCCTGTTTCATGAAGCTCCCTGGGAGGCGTTTTCCTTCTTCATCTCCAAAGGTCACTGGCTTGTGAACTCTCTGCTTCGTGGTGTTGCAGCATTCTCTGCTCTCTCTCCGAATCTCCCATTCTCCAAAATATTGCTTCTTTTATAGGACTCCAGAAACTTCTCAAGACCCACCCAAATGGGTGGAGACAAGTCGACACCTAATCCAGTTTAACAACCACTCTCGATTACATCACATCTCCAGGGAGATGATCTGATTACAGTTTCAAACATACAATACTGAATAGGGATTAGAAGTGGCTGCCTTTACAAAATGGGATTAGGATTAAAACATGGCTTTTCTAGGGTCCATACATCATTTCAAATCAGCACACTCCTACTCAAATCAGCACACTCCAGTCCCACTTTCTAATTCAAATTATTTTCTAACAGAGCAGATGAAACAAAATCTCTCTAGAAGGCCATACCCCATACCAATATAAGAACATACATTGGATGTTCTTGTTGGGTCAGGATACTTGCAAGTAATAGCAATCCAAGTCAAATTGGCTTAAACAAAGAAAGGATTTATCAGCTCATATGACTGAATGTTTTAGGGGCAGTGTGGCCTTATAGCCTCAGGCATGGCTGGATCCAGGAGTTCTCATGATAGTATCAAGACTCAGTTTTTCTATCTTAGCCTTTCATCTCTTTTTCTCTATGTGTTGACTTTCTTCTCAGGCAAGATCTTTCCACCTAGCAGTTCTCCTGGCATTTTCTTACAGGTAGCAATCTTTGCATAAAAAGAGGGCTGCTCTTTCCAAATAATGTTAGGAGAAGTTCTGAAACCAGTAACTCTGTACAGAGGGATGGAATGATCTAACTATCCAAGGACTGAATTAGTGGCAGAGGAGTAGTTTTCCCATGGGAAAGTAAGAATTCTATTAACAGAAGGAGGAGGGGATACAAATGAGGCATAAATAATGGATGTCCAATAAAGTTGACCCTTTAAAAGAATAAATACTCAAGCAATGAAGGAAGCCCCAAATTTCCAAGGTTGAGGAATATGCCCTACTCTCTCTAGTACTAGTTATGTGATACAAAACATAAGGAACCAGAATCAAAGTCCAAAAAGAGTTTGGTGTCCAACAACAAGAACTACTTTTTTCCCTAGTAGACTAAAACCTTAAAGCAAGACTTGTAGAGGGGAAAATGTATAAGTTAAACCCACATTAAAGAAAAGGGTGTGGGGGTGCGGGTCTGGGGGGAACTGCCATTATGCATTGGAGTGCTACAGACTTTTCAGGAGCCTATTAAAATATCTGAAACCTAAACATATATATATTTTATTGGCTCCAAAATATGTAAAGACCATAAAATTGAAATTAATAGGTGTTAAATTAAACATCTGCAAAACTTAATATGATATCAATGGCATCAATGGCTAAATTTAGTAATCATAAAAATTCCATTATAATGGAACCAATTTTGAGGAGTAGGCATTTCTCACGTTGCAGGAATTCCTAAGTGGACCAATGATTGCCAAGACATCTCAGCCAGCGGTAAATTAAATGAGGTGCTCGTGGTCAAAGCATTTCCAAGGCATTTCAAAGGCAAAAGATTTTTTTAAATCCCTTCAAAATACTGCTCACCTGAAAGAATCCCAATGAAAGTGGGAGGTGGGTGCGTTTGAACACATGTACCGTGATGTGGCCTGGGGGTCCCATAGATGAGTGCCCCGAGGTTTCAAAGCAGCCTTGTGCACGGGACTCTGTGGGACCGTCCAGAAGACTTCTGCTCACGCCATCCCCCAACCCCCTCCCCTGGCCTGGCTCTCAGCGCCTCCCGGGCTGAGCCCCACCTCTCGTTTAAGCCTCTACACTGCAACAGCCCCAGGGCCAGACCCCTAATTGCCAGCTTCTTCTAAGTGCCAGGAAAAGAAAGCCTTCTCTGGCCCTCCACCCGCCTCCCCAGCATAAGCCCAGAGGGTCAGGCAGGTTCAAAAGGTGAAATAAATGAATCTTTACACATTATAAGGACTCAAGCAACATTCTCTCTGGCATTAGTGCCTGAAAAGGCAGCAAGTAAAAGCAGGTGTGCTGGGCGCCCTGTCAGCTAACGACACTGATAAGCCTGCCAGGCCGGGTTCTGCTTCATTTCAAACAGGCTGTTGGGGAGAAAAAAAAAAAAGAGGGGAAAGCCGGAGCAGAAATAATTGCTGGAGCTTCAAGTGAGCTGGGAGAGCCTGCAGGCAGAGATCAACGCGCCTGATTTCATCCTCTTCCTTTTATTTCTATAACCTTAAACGTTCTGCTATTATAAAAGTCATCATGTCAGCTTTCTCCCCAGCCTCTCCAGCTGCCCATTTTCAAATTGTATCAATTGGTAAGGCTTTTGGACTGAAGGATTTTCATCTTGATTTATGGTTTCTGCGCTTTAATGATGAAGCGTACTCCACTGGCCTGACTCGAGCATGGAGGCACGTTGTCCTGTGCTGATGTTTATAATCAGATCCTCCCGAAGCAGTGTAAAAACTCAGGGAGGCTTGATGTATGCATCTTTTCTTGTTTTAAAATAATAGGTACGAAAGCAAATTGCAAATGAATAGCATTTGTCACCAACCTCTCTCCAGCTGAAGCGGGGGAAGAGGAGTCTTTGATTTTAGAAGAAGTCTTTTGGGCAACTGGTTTTAAGTTTCTGAGGACATTGGTGACTATTGGCTGCAAGATTGGGGAACTAAGCAGTAAGAGGGGTGCAGAGCGAGCAGAAACTTCACAGGAGAGTCCCTGTCAGCCATCACTTTCCCAGCAAAGAAAGGGCTGAGAAATAAAGGCTGTGCTGGCTTTTTAACCAGAAGTCTGCATAAACAGTAAAAATAAATAAATAAATAAATAAGAAGTAGATTAAAAAGCATAAACTGCCGATTTCAGCAAGTACACAGGCAGGCTCGCAGGGAGAGCGCTCACGTTGCTTTCTAACCCTCACGGCATGTGCCCCAGACAGTGCGTTATCATATATCAACTTCCAGAGTCCTCATCACACGTTGTCCATGGGAACTCTGGAATAAATGGGCCGTAATGCACGCAGAGGTGCGTGATCCTACTGCCACCCACTGCCCAACCCCTTCCTCCCCCAACCCGGGCGGCAGGTGGCAGCCAAGAGGGGAGACACTGAGCTGGAGGTGAGGTTAAACCAGACGTAAAGAAAGAGATTAGGTCTTCCATTAGGCTCAAGCTCCTTTTGGAGAGGGTTTGGAGCTGGCAGAGATGTGAAAATGCCCCTTTAGTGGTTGTGGTGGGGTCAGACCCAGCAGCTGCACAGCCCGGAGTTGGCCAAATGCACAGATGAATGAGTCACCTGCACTCCCAATGCATTGACCCAACGACGGAGGCAGAGGCTTGAAGCCCCATGGGTGAGCTTCCCAGGAGCCCCCGCTCCTCCATGTCCCTTGCCTAATTCTTCCCAATGAATGCAAGTGGGCGGAGGACAGGCCTGTTGAGTGGCTGTTAGGGCCTCAGAATCACACCTTTTTGAGCTTTATGCCTCCTTCCAGAGGGGCTGCTCTCCCCAGCACAGGTCAAGATGGGGTGAGAAATGGGGCTTTGTTGAGAGACAGAGTCACAGAGACAGAGCGAGAGAGCGCAGAAGGGAAAGAAAGTAAAAGAGCATGCTAATTGTGCCGAGGACGCTGACAGATTTGACAGAAAGCGTCTTCATTGAGCGCTTGTGTTCTGAAGTTCCCCCTTGTTCCTTCTGAAACAGGAGGAGAGAGGCATGAGGGAGCCTGACAGGAAGTAAGGATTCGAGACTTCAAAAACAAACATTATGAAAAACAAGCAACATCTGCAAACAGTAAGTACTTATTTATATTTTATGGAGTGTGTGCTTGGGATTCTGACAGGTTTTTAAACAGAGACCATATTAGACCCACTCAAAGGCGAGAACGTTCCTTTTTAAAAATGCATTACCCGGCTGCGCATGCGGGGTCCGCCGGGCCCCCGCCGGTCTCCGGTGAGCCCTGACCCGCCCCCCACGCCCCATCCGTCCCCCACCGGCCCCGGCCTAACAGAGCCCACGTGCGGGCTGGCAATGGGGCCGTTTAAGCTCCCGCTCAAGGTCAGGGCGCCCGGGCGCTGGAGGCTTGGTATTCAGCAGGCTCTCCCCTCCGCCGACACAGCCGCTTTGAACTTTTCCCTTTTGAACAAATAGGAAGGGAAGCTGCAAGGGAACAAGTGCTGGGAATCGTAGAGGAGGAGGGCGGGCGCCAAATAAATAAATAAGCCGCAAATAAATAAATAAGTGGCGGTCTCGCCACCGCCAAATAAAAGGCGCCGCTCGTAGATTTGCCGCCTTTCTGTGCAGTTGGTGCATGGGAGAAACTTTAAAATAAAAACAATAAAATAAACCCGTGATGCTTCTCCCTCCCTCCCCCCCCCCCGCCCCCCACCTCCGAAGGATGAGCCCTTTATTTTTGACAACAAATAAGAGGCAGTTGGCAGGTACGGTGTGCTGTGCACCATGAAATATTTAGTAAGGCAATAACGACTCCCTGGACAGCTTAAGAAAACCGCGATTATATTCAGAGAGAAAGCCATGAACAAACAGAAGGGGGGAAATACAAAGAAAGATAAAGGAAGGCCTTTCATCAGAACTTCCTGTCCAATAATACAATCAGGCTTGATCCATATGTTCTGAGAAAAATCAAAGTGTCATGACTATCCAAAATGTCAATAGCTCCAGTAAGGAATATTGTCTAACATTTTCTATTACACCGTGCAAGAATTTGCCTCCCAGCGCAATTTGGAAGAAAAAACTCTTTCATTTTGAAAACTCTGGAGAAAAGAAAGAGGGTTGGGGTGGGGGAAGAAAAGCAGAACAAGGCGCATTTGAGTGTGATGTGTAATACGATAAGGCTCTGGGCTCCCAAACCATCCTGAAAGCCGATCCTCTGATGAAAGTGAGTTCTCCTCCACACCTCTCCCACGTTCTGTCCTTTCTTTGCAGGCATTCTTGCAGAGGCGCTTCCTGGACAGTTGACTGCGAGCTCCGTCCCGCAGGAAATCAGAGGAGCCCAACTTTCAGCAGCTTTCATATTTGGATGGACTTGCATAGCAATTTCAGGGTTGAGTCCTGGAAACCTCACCTTGCACCTGGGTAAATCTGCCTGGGGTGGGGGCGGGGTGTGCAGGAAGGCACCCCTCCCCCCCCATATATAAATAAACGATTTATCGCTGCCTTGGCAACATGTAAATAAAACCCACTGCCCCGGGGATCGCTGGGCAATAACTGCCTTTCTTCTACCAGCCTCCTCAACACCCTGAAAATTCTAGAGGGAAAAATTCACGTGCTGGCTGCTGCTGTCTGCACCTTGTGGACCCTTAAATAGAATGAAACAGGCCTCCGACAATCAATATTACTGACAAATTAATCTCGGTGACTAAACTGTTGGGAGCTTCAATGCTGTCTGAGTCCCCCAAATATTTGTTGAAATGCAGTTGAGGCCTTCTTGCCAGGTTATTGGCGTTTTTTTTCCCAGTCATTTACCTGTGTGTGGCACTCGCTTTGCCTGGAGTGATTTGATTTCATACAGTAAAATCATATGGTGGCCCTGCCTTGTCCCTTTAACTCCCTCTGGGCCAGGGCTGGCTCCCTGCTTCAGAGCGAAGACTTACCAAATGCTGAGCAGACAGACGCTTGAATTCATCTTGAGGGAGGCTGAAGGCAAGAAGAGAGCAGAGAGTGTTTTCACACCTTTCCATCCAAACCCTGAGAGTTGGGACGCAGAAATAGTTGGGACGCACGAGTTTAGCAAAGCCCTCAGTGTCACAGTTTCCAACTCCTAGTTTAATTTTTTCTTACGGAAGAGGAAAGCATGCAATACCTCAAGGACTTCCTCAAGGTGCCTTCATTTGCATGGGGAGGGGTGGGAAGGGGCTCGTCTCTAGAGCTAAAACTAGCCCAGTCTGCACAGGTGTGAAGTATTGGGGTACTTTGTACTAGTTGGTGAACAGACATTACCCCCCAAGCCTTCTGTGGCCCCACTGGCCCTTCTGCTGATGCCCCAACCTTTCCCTAACTCAGCATCTAAAGGGTTAACATCTGAGGATGCAGAAGACTTGGGGGGGGGGGGGCAGTGCCCACCTTGTTAAATGTTTTGGCCACCACACTCACTGCCACAGCCTGGGGTCATTCGGCCTGTCCTTGGTTGTGCTCTTGTGCTGAGCCCCTCTTGGAACTTTCCCTGGGAGAGCTGGAAGGACAGCCGGTGGCAACGGCTTTTCTGAGCGCTGCCCTCCTTGGGGCTGGGTCCCGGCTGCCCTTGGGTTTTCGAGGTGGACACAGCCATGGGGGTGTGGAATTGGGGCATCAGACAGGCGGGAGAGACTCAGACGCCTCTTGCCGGAGCCCTGAACGGTAAACAGCAGCAGAAATCAACAGTCACCAGGGTATAATTGTCATTAGTATGTAAATTTTAAAAGCTCAGTCAAAAATATCAATACCTCCCACTTAATTTATTAGTATATAAAGATGGATGGGAGCGACGCATTGCATCGATTTTTCAGAGCCCTTAAAAAAAAACAGCGAGGAAGGAAACAGTCAAAGACAACTTTACACGAAATGCTGTGTCTCAAAATTAACCACTGCGCTTTTGATAAACACATATACACGCGCGCACACCCTTTCAAAAATGCTGCACCCAGAGCCTGTGTGCTTCCATCTTATTTGATCGCATTTCCTGAAAAATGGAGAAATGGAATCAGCCATTTATGCCAAGAGCCCTTTCAGAAAGGTACGGGCAGGTTTGCGTTTATCCTGTGTTGAAAGTGAACCATCAGGCGGCCACACTGCAGTCCGGCCCCTGAGAGGAAATCAGGAAGAGCAGTTTCCCCCTGCAGGGCTGGGCACGGTGACCCGTGGCCTCCTGGAGCTCCTCAGAACGCGCTGGCACGGCTGGCCCAGGCTGGGAGCCCGGCGCCCCTCCCTGCGCCGTCTAACCTCGCCGTTACCCTCTCGCTTACTGGAAGTTAGCGGGAACAGCCAGGACCCCTAAACAAATAAGCAAATTCATCATCAGGTTTAAAGCTGCTCCGGAGCTCCCATAGCTCTGGGAACCGTGTCTGCGTCTGAAATGATGGGGCCATCGGAGCCTAATTTTCCCCCGTGCTGTCCAAGGACAGGCCACTTCTCTGCTTTTGACATTTTCAGATGTTTGCATTTAGACAGAGGAGGCAGAGAGGTGGAGGGAAAAGGTTGTGGGGGAGCAAAAAGGGAAAATAAAACTGTAAAGGTGCAGAGACTTATTCATTTCGAAAGAGCGTGCAGTCACATCATTCATTTTGTTTTGTTTTGTGTTTTTAGGAATGGTGGCGCCGAGTCTTTGCAATAGTCTCCTGATGACAGCCTGTGGATATTTTTGCAAACCCTATGTAGGTGTTACCTCTCCTGGTAAGATTTCCCAACAAATAGAATGTCTGTGTTTTAAAGATAGTAAAAGTAAAGATATTATTTATCTCCTATTTCCAGAATTCCAGGGCTCTACGTCCCATCCTCCTCCGAGGCCCTGTGACCCATGGGTGATTCATTCATGTCCTGAGCTCGAACATGGCGCCCAGGGTAACTTATTTTTTATAGAGTCATTCCAGCAATGATCAAGCTACAAGCCAAGAACAGTACCTCACGCTCATCAGACTAGAAACATGCACCTTTTAGAGAAGCATTTTGTCAAGAGACCCCCCAGTCCCAATAACAGCTGTTCATCAAAGTCCGCACTTCTCAGGCTGAAACGTATAATTTATCAGGATGTTTCCAGTGGATTAGGCAGTGGTGTCGTTCTCCCGCTCACTTTGCTATGAAGTGGAGCCGCAGTGGAAAATAAACATCAAGTTGCTAGATGTCTTCCCGCTATAATTGGATTTAATCCATTATCTTTCATTTCAATAAAATCACAAGAAAACACAAGGGTGTGAAAGTGTATGCTAATTGCTTATGGAAATTCCAGTGCTGCACTTGGTGTAAATTTACCCCTTGCTAGAGGATGACACAGTTGTGCCATTATCATAGAATTTCACAACAATATGTAATTATAGAGAGAAACAGGTGTAATTAGCGAGTCTTCCCACAAAGCAGGTAGCATACTTGGTTAAATATTTACAGCTGCACAAACAGCTGGCCATAACGAGAGCTTTCTCAGCCACGCGTTTCAGAGCATCCAACGAATTTTATAAAAAGTGGCCATTATCAGCCTGGAAAATGCTGCTTTGCCTTCTTGCTTGCGAGGGATGCTTCTGCTTGGTTTACAGCATGGGACTCCAGGCTGTGTTGGCAGTGCAGTTTCAACACTGATGAAAACGTGTACCTAAGATCTCTTCCTCCCTTGTTGCTGCAAAGAGAGGGGCAATTAAAGCTGCATATTTAGAGATGACATCAGCCAAGCGTCTTGCACAGGGAGAAAATCCATTGCGTCGTTTCCTGCTTTCTTTCTTGTTCCCTTTTCTGTCCAAAGGGAACCCACGGCAAGATGCCGAGAGCTGGAGGCATGCAAACTCCAAATCACCCAGCAAGGGTCAGCCCCACTCGCAGCAGTTGCACACAATAAAATCAACGCAACCCACCCTAGGCAAACACCCTCTGTGGCTCTTTATTAACAAATGATATGAACTTTGACCCAACCTGAACAAAATTTAATATTTTCCCCCAAATATTTAAAAAATTCATTCTGGGGCTCAAGAGGAGTCAGGGAGTCTGCGAGGCGTAATTTGACATCTGAATTATTCCAAGGCTAATACGGAAAGCTATTCAGAAGCTTATTTGGAGACGTGTCAATCAAGATATCACTTGTGCAGGGACTCGGGACTTGGGCTTAGGATTGCAGATAGCTTTCAGGGCACCACAAAATAAAAGGAAGGCAGGCTCTGATGGATAGGTTACATCTTCATTCATGATGATGACATTTTTCCCCCTGGATAGAGAGCGCAAATCTGAGAGAGAGGTGTCCCAGGGTTGTGCCTTTTTCCACACCTGTAAAAACATTTTAACGTTTATTAAAAATGATAACCATAAACGACAAACACGGTGTCAAAACTCGCCTCTGCTAATTTCAACCCGCTGATTAAGATTTTAAGCAACGCTTCTAAATTAGACTGTCAGGCTGCCGTCCTCCACTCAGGCTCGAAGTTCTGAGCTCGCACAGGCGTGTTTGCTCCAGCCGCCTCCCCAGGTTTGATGGCAAACAGGGCTTTCATTCATTTTCATTCATTTTCGATGAGATCTTTCATTCATTTTCGATGAGATGGGGGTGATCCAATTAGCTTTGATTGTCCACGAGAGGTGGCCCAAAATAAAACGGCTGGGCTCTGATAGCCTCCTCCCGAGGAATTTCCCAACTGACAAGTACCAGTGTTAATTACCCATTGTTAGGATGTGAAAAGACACCAGAATTTTAATTATGTAAATTCGGAGCCATTTTGTTCCTATGAGCACAAAAACAGGCAGACACTGTTTTTCTTAAAGGAAACATTAATCCCTGCTTGGAATCCCTGCACGCTTAGCTGCAATCTGTGCGCTGTCGGAAGAGTCAACTCCATCCATCCCTGAGCATTCTGGGGATGACTTCTTTCTCCAGGGACAAAGAATAGGACATTGTCTCTGACATTCTGTTTCTCCCTGCACTGTTTGTGGGAGGCTCTGACAGCCAGTTTGCTTGGTCATGTCTGCTTATGTAGCAGGGGTGTGTAATGCATGCATTTGCAATAGACAAGCACATCTTCCGATTCCAGTCATAGCACCCAGCACCTCTGAGAGAGCCCCCAAATGAGTCAGAAACATTCTCTGCTAACTGATGAAGCTCTGTATAGAACAATTCTATAAACTGGGAAACTAATAGCAAATTATTTTTGAAGCTGTGAAGAGTTCAGGAAACTTCCCATTGCCCAAAAGACCTCTTCATTCCAGAACTGTGCTCTCCATGGCAGTTTGCCTTTGTCTGCCCAGCATCGTCTTCATCATTGGAATCTGCAAAGTGTCCAGGTGGTACAAGGTACCCGAGGAGGGGATTTGGGTGCTTTTTTGGGATCAAGTTGAGTTTGATCTCAAGCTGAGACACTTCTATCCTCCTGGGCTTTATGGCGGTGTGACTTGGGTTCTTGGGGAAATTATAAAGTGTTATTATTATATTACAATGAACAGTGACATATTATGGAGTAGAATTCAAGTTTATTAATTTGTAAGATGAAACAGAACACTTCAAAGAAAATGGATCCTTGGAGAACATCCTAAACCCCATTAGATGCTGGGAAGCTGGGCGAAGGGCGGTTTGAGTTTGCTCACCTTTGCTGGGCTAATGTCAGTGAGAGCGTTTGAAAAGGTCTGGTGGCCTTTGGTCCTCAAAGTTTCCAATCTGGTGCCTCCTTTCCTACTTCCTGGTCTGATGAATAATGAGTCAAACCGTGTTATAGATAGTCTGGTCCAGTCAATTGGATCATCTTTAAATGCAAAGGCTCACAATGTTGGGGGCGGGGGTGGGGGAGGAGAAGGGGAAACTCATGGGGTGGGGGGAAGTGAAGAAGGGGAAAGAGCCTGAAGGAGAATTCAACCTGCCAAACTTTATCTCCAATAAGAGAGAAGCCAGAGACCTCACCCCAATACCAGTTTTGTTTTCAATAAGTTTTTGGCACAGTTGAGAGCAGGTACAATAAAAATCTAAGTAAGGAGTAACCTGTAGACTGCCACAAGGTGGTAAATGAAAGGAAGAAAAATTAACTACAGTTAATTGAGTCCCTATTATGTGCCGAATGTATTTATTGCCTTCTCACTTGATCCCCACCACAAACCCATTCTCCAGATGGAGAAAGTGAGCCACTTGCCCCAGCGGACACAGCTGATAGGTGGTAGGATCTGCAGACTTCCCATTCGGCCACTCTACTTGCATCATGTGCGATATTGTATACCAGATGCTTGAATTTCGGGGTTCTCTTAAGTCTCATTTGGCAAAGAAACATGAAAACTGAAAAGATCACAACTGAAATTATACAAGCATGTCATTGTTCTGACGGCTGAATTCATAGCCTAACTGGGGCAGCTGTTTCCTGCTTGGTCTTGTCTTACTCCTTTCTTTTCTGCATTTCTTCATTGATCCCCGCTGATCAATCCTTTCTCATCGACTTGCTCTACCTTAAATGTTAGAGCTTCTCAGGGCCCCATCCGAGACTCTTCTCCCTCAACACTGTCTCCCGAGAACAGGGTTTCTTAACTTTGGCACTATTGACATTCAGGGCTAGTGGTTCGTTTTGGCGACTGTCCTGTGCTCTGTCGGACGCTTCAGCAGCACCCCTCACCTCTGCCTACTAAAGGCGAGTTGCATCTCCAACCCGGGTTGTGACGACACCTACAAAAAATGTGTGCAGACATTGCCCAATGTCTCCTGGGGCAAAATCCTCCTCGGTTGAAAACATGGCTCCAAATGATGTCATCCATTTCCATGTATTTAATTACCAACCTTACATCAAGATACTGACCACCTCCCAAATCTGATTGTCCAGCCCATTTTTTCCCAAGCTTCGACTTACTGTCATTTAAAATTGAAACTCAAAGGTCTTAAGAGCACTTCAAACTCAACATATTCAGCAATGAACCCAACATCTCCCTTGACTCCAAAACCTACTCCTCTTTCAGGTTCCCTAAACAAGAAAACACCAGAAATCTGAGAAGCATCCGTTATTGCTCCCCGCCTTTCATCCCTTCTCCCCCCACCCCACCCCCCCACACGCACGCAGGCACACGTGCTTGCACACACGCATGCACACACACACACACACACAGAGACCTCCTATCCATTACTAAGTCCTAGGGGTTCTACCTTTAAATTTCTCCTGCATCCATCCACTTCTCCCCATTTCCAAACCATCAGTATTTTATACCAGAACAGCTGCATTAGACCATTAGCTGTCCTGCTCAGTCCTGCTGCCTTCCAGTTCATCCGGCATAATATTCACAGTGATATCTTTTAATGATTTGGTCATGGTTGCTTCTCTACTTGAGGTGGTTTTCCACGGCTCTTAGAATAAGGTCCAAATGCCCACCTGGGCTACAGGCCTGCATGATCTTTAGCCTTTCCAGATTCATCTCATGCCACTGTCCCTGGGCTTGTGTGAGCTCCTCAGGTGTTGCCACCAGCCCGTGGTCCATGCAGTTCTGTCAGCCAAGAATGCTGGCCCCCCTTACGTAACTGATCCCACCCATCCTTAAAGACTTAGCTTACATTTACCTTAAATTAGGTCCCTCAGCCGTGCTCCCTGGGTGCCCTTGTCCTCCCTTCTGCCCTTCACCACCACTATAACTCCTATGGTGCTATTTTTTTTAAATCTTTTTTTTATTAACAAGTTAATTTAGTGTGTGCAAAATGCACAACTGCCAAGCAACTGCTTAAAATCAAGGTAACTCATCTTTAAGCTGTTTCCCATGAGTACCTTTTTAAAAATTAATTTGAAACCTCTTTTAAAACTTTTATTGTGGTAATACACATATATAGCATAAAATCTGCCATTTGAACCCCTTTTAGGTCAAGTCAATGGCATTCATTATGTTCATGATGTTGTACAGCAATAACCACCATCCATCACCCAAATTTTTCATTACCTCAAACAGAACCACTGTACCCATTAAGCAGTAACTCTTCTTTCCCTCTCCCCACACCCCTGGTAAACTCTACTCCACTTTCTTTCTCTGTGAATTTTCTCATTCTAAACATTTCATATAAGCGAATCCTACATTATTTGTCCTTTCGTGTCTGGCTTCTCTCACTCAGTATGTTGTCTTCAAGATTGGTCTGTGGTGTCACGTGCCACTGTACTGTTTTATTTCCTTGTTTAATTGTTCGTCTTCTCTGCTAGGTCCTCAGCTCTGAGGGCACGGACCGTGCTCGCCCTCTCCCCCCTTGTCTAGACCTGTCCTGTTTAATAGTGTGGCCACTAGCCAAACGTGGCCATTGAGTAATTGAAGCAACGCAAGTGTGAATTGTGACATGCTGTAAGAGGAAAACACACTGTGGGTTTCAAAGACTTAGAACCAAAAGAAATATGTAAGCTACATCATTAATAATCTTTATGTAGACTACGTGTTGAAATTATATTCTAGGCATACTGGGTTAAATAAAATATATCGTTAACTACAGCACCTGTTCCACTTTCTTTGGGGCTACTTGAAAATTTTTAATTATATGCATGGCTTGCATTGTATTTCTATTGGACAGCGCCAGACTAGTCCCAGCACAGTATCTGGACAATAGCAAGGGTTTGTTTTTAAGATGAATTAATAAGTAAAATGAATGAATTTGTCCATCGTGCAAGAGGATCCAAAAGTGCAAATCAGACCTGGTTACTTTGTGGCCTGAAATCCTTGAAGAGCTTCAAGAAGAAGCCCAAGTTCCTCAGCAAGGTCTGTGGACTCCTTTCTGACTGGGTCCCCACCAGCCAGTCCAGTCCCAGGCCTTGCTCAGCGTGGCACAGGCTCCACGCCCCTGCACAAGCTCTGGCAGCTCCCAGCTGTGCCCGGCCCCCCATTACCTTCATTTCTTTGCACATGCTGTTCCTTCTGCCTGGTCCATACTTCCGTTGCCGCTTTGCCCAGCTCTCTCTGACTTCCCTTTGAGACCATCTCTAGGATGCCACCCTTGAGTCCCATGGGATGGGAGAAGGGTGCCACTCTACTACCATTCATTCATTCATTCATTTATTCATCCACTGTGTTCTCTGTTGGGGATGCAATAGTGAGCACAGAGGGGCTTCCTGTCCTCGGGGAGCTTATAAACTGCCCCCCACTCCCATCAGACCCTGGGCTTCTGTTGGGGACCATGTCTTTCATCCCCAAAGATATAGTACCTGCTCCATAAATGCTTTGTGGATGACACAATATTGCATTCCCCAATGCACCAGGTCTTGAGCTGAAGTACTTGCCACCAGGTGTGCCTATCGCGTGGAGGACTCAGAGGCTTCCGTTCAGATTCAGCGTGGGGTGCTGGGCTCACCTTCCCCGTTCCCAGAGAGGTGGGCTAGCTCAGCCATGGAGCGACAAGTTAGGCCGTTCATTTGCTCAGGGATTATGGGGCGCCTCCCAGGAGAGGATTACCTTGTGTCCAAAACCCACCGGGCACGGGAACAGCCCTCCAAATATTTGCTGAGAGTTCCTAACCTTTACCTTCTGTTCCCTGGCCCCAAGGGACCTGTGGATGAGCTGTGCCACTGCGACTGAGTGGCAACTCCGGGCTCCTCCCTCCTTCCTCCTCCCAACGCCACTCCCAGCTGTGTCTCTTTGGTATTCAGACCAGGCCTGGCTGGAAGGGCAGTGCCGTGGCTTAGTCACTCTTAATATTAAACAGGGAATGCACGATGCCCTCCATGTTGACTCTGCTAAGACCATTAATGCCCTTGGTGGCGTCATTTTGATTTGTGCTCTGGAAGGCAAACTCCTGTCATAGGAGCCAAGGCTGGGAGGATATTACTTATATTAAATATCAGGGTGTAGAGGGAAACTAGCTCTGACCTGCACAATGCAGCTGGAGGCGAGCTCCTATGATGGAGTGCTCCAGGAAAGGTAGGCCCATTATGGAACTTCTAGAAGGAACTTCTAGGAGGATGTGGAGGGAGGGCCTGTGGCTTCCTGGAGTTCACAACCCCCCTGGATCCTCGCATCAACGTGAGCCACTCACTAGCCCAAAAGACGCTGCATGAGGGTCTCAGCCACACTGAGGTTCTCCCTGCAGGCAAAGACTGGGACTGGGGAGCAAGGGCACTGCTGGCTGAAAGTGAGACACAAGAGTCTGGGCGGAATCTCAGGCAGCCACGTGCACAGGGTCCAGGCTGCAGGTAAAGGCAGGGGTAGAGTAGAAGGAGATGAGAGTCTGCCCTGGGGTGGCCTCCAGCAAGTAGGGAACCAGTCCAGATGGCCCTGACGGAAGACACGAATGTGTGCACCAGGATGTGCTGGGGACAGCATGTCTGGGAAAACGTAAGACAGTTAAGTCTGAATTTCAGAAAAATAATGAATTTTTTTTTTTTTTTTTTTTTTAGTGTAAGTATATCCCAGGCAATACTTGGGACACACATATGCTAAAAATTATTCCTTGGTTTTCTGAAATTCAAATTTAATAGGGACTCCTGTATTTTCTATTTACTATATCAGACAACCTTATCTGGGGATCCGTATTTGGGTTCATTTGTTTCTTTAGCCAAACCCAACCAGAAACTAAGGCATTGGTCTCACTGATGAAGTCCATTCAGGCCAGCCTCCCCGGTTCAAAGAGGGCCCAGCAGAGTGGAAAGAGGTCTAAAGGGGCAAACATAGAGCACACAAAGCAGAAAGTGAAGTCAATATGACTCGTTGGTTCAGTGACTTTGGGAGTGAGGGAGAAAGAAGTGCCAAGTACGGTACCTGCGTTTCTGGGCACAGAGTAGAGTCACTCACTGAGATTCCTGGGATGGACAGGTGGGGTTTTTGGGTCAACCAGGAGTTCAGTTGAGGCATGTCGCGTTTATGGAGAGCTCAGCTGATTTCCAGCACTGTCCTCCAGGATTTACATCCATTATTTCACTGAATTCTCGTCATACCTCGCTACATGGGCTCAGAGTCTTCGTGAGCTGCCCAGTTAAGGCAGCTGGACCGTGAAGGGAAGTGGAGAAGTCTCGGGCACAGAGGTCCGTGGTCCCAGCCCTGCACCCCTCCGCCCTCACTTTGACCTTGACTTGTAGGAAAACCTTGTTTCTGTCCCGCCTGGATGGATGCCACATGCAATCCTTACTATTTACCTTAAAAGAGACATTACCTTTCACTCTTGTTGTTTATGGGCTCCTGAATTATTTAAACATTTATCCTCCCCAAAGTGGTTTATTTTCATAATTAGAAAAAAGGATAGAAATTTGTTTAAAGGAAAAACCCGGCAGTCAGGCAGGTGAAGGTGCAGGGAAGGCCTGCAGGGGCCCAGAGCTTCTGTTGGATGAAAGACCCAAATGTAGGCACCAGCGGCCTGGAGGGGGGAAGGCTCCAAGGGCGCGGGGTCAAAGGTTGCTCCGAATACCAAGTCACCCCCCTGCCAGCCCAGAGAATGGGTTCCCCCTTTAGGCTTGAGAGAGGTTGTAGGGGACAAATAAAAGTAACTCCTATAGAGTAGTGCTGGGAGTTTTGTCCCACCCCCAAATAAAGGCATCATTATATCTCGGCTGTGCCACAAAGGGATGGCTTGTAAATGGAGCCCTGACTATGAGAGCTTGAGAGGCATACCTGGGAAGTACAAGAGCACAAGTCTCATCTCCCTACTGGGCAGGCTGGTGGGGCCTCTGCAGGCGATGCCCCAGCCTGGCTTTGGTAGTGGCTCTAGGGAGGTGTCTGGAGAGGGCCCCACCATCTCAGCAGCCCCTGATTCTATGACATGGGCATGCAACATTTTCTCAGGCGGCACCCAGGTCTGGCAGATACAATTTCAAATGCTGTCCCCCACTCCTGCTCCCCCAGCCCTCTTGTAGAGAAGCGGCCACTAGCACACCAGAAAAGAGAGTGCCAAGTGGCAGCCACAGGTCTTCATAGGAGCATGCAGACTCATTCTCCGAGGGCCCTTTGTGAATGAGGACAGATTTGTCAGAGGAGAAATACACACTCTTTCACTTGGTAATGAATGAGTTTCCAATGCTCCTGAAGTCCAGAAATGGTATCAGCAGAAAAAAGAATAATGAGTTCAAGAAAGACATGGGCACGATTCCAAATGACAGGACCACATGCGGCATTGAGGATCCCCACATCTTCCATGGGCAGGCACCCGGGTCACCGGAGGTCATGTGGCATCGAGTAGGATGGAGACTTGAGTGCATGCAATCCTTTATTTTAAATAAATGAATGGAACAAGAGTGTTACAGTTATCTACCGCTGTGTAACAAACTGCCCCAAGCTTAATAACCATGCATTTATTATGTCACAGTTTCTGCGGGTTAGGAATCCTGGCATGGCTTAGCTGGGTCCTCTGCTCCTAGCCTCTCTCACAGGTTGCAATCAGGTGACAGCCAGAGAGGAAGTTCCATCTCAAGGCTCAGCTGGGGAAGGATCTGCTCCCTAGATCACTCACATAGCTATCAACAGGTCTTGGGTCCTCTCCAGGGTGGCTGATAGCAAAGCAGTCAGCTTCCCTCAGAGAGAGGAAGGGAGACAGCAAGACAGAGCCAGCAGGATGGAAGTCACAGTCTTTTATAACTTAATTTTGGAAGTGGCATCCCATCACTTTTGCTGAATTCTATTCACTGGAAGCGAGTCATTACGTCCAGTTCCCATCCAGGAGGTGGGAGGTACCCAAGGGAGAGGTTTCCAAGAGACTGGGGCTGTTGGCGGCGGGGCAGGGGAGGGCTGGTGGGCTTCTGAGATGCTGGTTACCACCTAGGGAAGACAGGTTATAAGTAGTTCAAGCTGGGTTACAGCATTCATTCATTCATTCAACAAACATCTATTGAGCGCTTACTATGGGTCAGGCAGTATTGTAGGCACTTGGGATACATCCCTGCCTGTGGAGCCCACATGCTAGTGGGATACTAACCGTGAACAGCCAGGGGAGTAAGGGAAGATATAATAAAGTACATTAGAAAGTTATAACCACCAGGGAAAAATACACATGGAATCGAGTAAAACAGGCCAAGAGTGCGGGGAGGAAGGGCAGGCGGCAGTATTAAATGTGGTGGTCAGAGTAAGCTTCCCAGGGAAATTGAGATTGGAAGAAAGCTTTGAAAAAGGCAAGAGTGTTATCCAAGAGGCAATGTGGGGCAGAGTGCCAGGCAGTGAATGGACTTGCAAAGGTCCTGGGGCGGGGGCGGGCCTCAGCGATCCGTGGAGCCGTAGGAGTTCGGGGCGGTGGCGCGTCCACCCAGCAGAACGCGTGCTGGGCCGAGGAACAGAGGGGCCTGAGCAGAAAGGGGTAGGCTGCCTCGGGCCTCACAGACTGCCTCACAACTTCACCTTTTCCCTCCAAGCAAAAGGGGAGCGTGCCTCTGCGGCTTTTCAGAAGAGAACCACGAAAAGTGGATGTGCTATAAGCAGATTATTTTATGGGGGGCACAGGTAGAATTGGGGGGACCCATGGGAAGACGACTGGAGTTACCCAGGCAAGAGATGCCCCAGGTGCCCATGAGGATGGTCGCAAGGGAGACGGTGGGAAGTGACCGGCCGGCGGCCAGCAGATGTATTTTGAGTAGAGAGCCAAAATAATTAGCTGAAAAATTGAAAGTGGGACATGAAAGAAAGAAAGAAATCAAGGATTACTCTAAGACTGTTGGCCTAAGCAACTGGAGGGAGGGAAGTGCCACTGACGGAGGTGGGGAAGGCTGAGGGCGGAGCAGCTGGGGCAGAGCAGAGAGACCAGGAGACAGGGTGGCACGTGTCAGCGTGAACGAGACATCTCGGCGTGATTCAGCGGGCGGCTGAGATGCTTGGGCTGGAGACAGCAAGCGGCAAGTCATCAGCATGGAGAGGGCGTTTAAAGTCATGGGACGGGACTCCGTCATCCAGGGAGAGAGTGAGGATGGAGAAGAAGCCCAAGGATGAAGCTCTGAGGTCCTCCAACACGGAGAGGTTGGGAGAAGAGGGGCAGGCAGCAAAGGGCGTTGAGAGGGAGCAGCCACGGCGTAGGACGAGCAGCAGGTGACTGCTGAGTGGCATGGCCCACATATCCAGTGACAGGCGGTGGGTTGAGTGCGCTGAGGTTGTGGCGTCCTCGAGGAGACCAATTTCAAAAACTGGACTGGCCCAACTGCAGTGGACTGAAGAGGAATGGGGGGAGAGGGCTCGTCAACAGTGAGTACAGACAATAATTCATCCAGTTCCGAATGCTTGGTCACATACTCTCCTGACTCATCTTCTGATCGTGGAGGTAAGGCCTTTGTCTCCCCCTGGAGAGAGCAAGCTGCTTGAAGGTAGGGATCTCTTACTTTATTTCCTGTCACCGCAGCACCCAGCAGGAGTCCCAGTAGGATCTGTCAATAGTGCACACCTACAGCCATCATGGGGACCCAGGGACAGTGGGACTCCTGTCTAGTCTTCTGGAGCTAACGTCACAGGAAAACCAGCCTCCCTGAGACACTGCACGGTCCCGCCCCATCCTACTCCAGGCTCCCCACATTCTCTGCCACAGTGGCCTCTTTTCAGGGGCTAGAAAGCACCATGCTCTTTCCTGCCATGAGACCTTTGCACACTGTCGTGGATGCCATGCTATGTTACCCAGATCTCTCGCCAGGGCCGAGGGACTTGCTCCTCTAGCTACCGGCAGCGCTGGTCGCAGGCGGCCCTCAGCTGTCAACTCTCTTCAAGAACTGCCCAGAGGAAAAGCAGCGCCTTGCCCAAGGTCCCACCCCTCCCTGAGTGGCCTGCATTCAGGGAAAAGTCACTTTGGAAGTATAAGGGTCCAACACCCTCACCCGAACTCAACACAAGTCTGCAGGGCTGTCCCAGCTTCAGAGCTCTGCGTGGAGGTGGCTGAGGCCATCGTCAAGACTGCACTGCAGCCCGACATCTCCCTCTGCCCAGTTCTGCTCCCTTCCCTTCCCTTCCTGGATCCCCAGTGCCTGATAAATCGCCCCAAGAACCCAACCTGCCCCACACATGCCGGCTCCTCTGCCTGCCACTCTTTCCTCCGCCCCCTCCCACCCTCTTCATCGCTCAGCTCCATTGCCACTTCCTTGGAAAAGTCCCCTGGGGAAGTCCCCTGGAACTTTTCTCCCTTCTCACCCCCAATCAGGGTCCCGCCACTGCTGATTCCCATGGAACCCAGTCCTGCCCGCTGGGCCTCCCTCGGGCCGAGACTGCACACTGGGGCTGTTCATTTGGTCAGCGTCTGGGCATTGCATCAGCGACAGGAACAGGGTCCGGTTTTGATCACCCCTGGGTCCCCAGTGCCATCGTTGACCTGGCACACAGTGGGTCCCTGGTGGTGACAAGGATCAAGGCTCCCTCCTGAGTGGAGTTTTCTGTCCAACTGGGGCTCAAGTCTCCCTCGCTAGGAAAAATCTTCTTCGAAGCCGAGAGGCTCCTTCCACTGAAGGGCCCCCTCCCACCACCAGTGGGGAACCTCGCTGGCCCTCTGGCCACCGCCTCCTCCTCGCCGCGCCCACCCTGGGCCTGACCCGACACAGGTGCAGAGCTTTTCCGCTTTGTGCACGGGTTAGGGAGGGCCAGGAAGCTGGCGGCCCCAGCAGGGCCGAGGGCTCCGCGCCGCCCCCGACGGGAGGTCGGACGGAATGAAAACCCTCCTCCCTGGCCCCGTCATCTGCGTTCCTACACTGACTATGACATGGCTACGGGGAAAATATTGGATTTATTTTTATGAGCTAGTCATAACCCTAAGGCCCTTAAGAGGCACCGTGTGAAGTGAATCCATTCAGAAGGTCAAGGAGGTCACAGCTAACTTGTAAAAATAAATCCAATATTTTTCACTCTGTCTTATTAGATTTATACGATGCAGACATCCGAGGGAGGTTTTTTTTTTTTAAAAATGGTCATTTTTCCAGCACGATTTAGTCTTTCTTCTGAGTCTCGACCAAAATACCCCATTCCATCTCCAGATTTCTCTACTGATCATCTGGCCAAGTACCTGGGAGTCTTCCCCTCGCCCATGCATCGCCTCCTCTCTCCAGGACCCAGCACTAAGCTGGGGGGTCGAGAACCCACTTTTCATCTGAAAAAAAAAAAAAGAAATTCAGCGGTTTAGGATCAAGTGGGCCCAGTGTCGCCATCACCCGAGAAACACACTGCGCGGCCCACAGCCCTGTCCAGGTTTCGAGGCCGGTTCCCCCAAACGACCACGGGGGAGCCACTGGCTGCACGGGGAATTGCGGCGGGTGGGGGCCGGGTGGGGGCTGGTCCCTCCCTGCTCCAGGATAGCTGCTCCAGCCGTGCCCTTGTTTCTCTCCCCTTCCTCACCCCCCAGGCACTTACACGGGCAGCAGCTGGACAATAGAAGGGTTGTCTGCATCTGACTCCATGGTCTCTCCCCGCAGACTAGACACAAAGCTCTCCATCCACCAGCAGGGGTGTCTTCAGGCAGCTTTTCTGCTCCCCCCAGCACCGCGCATGCTGCCCGTTGCAGGAGCCCCGCCACAAAGCGCTGCGGCACGCGGGTTGGGCAGTCGGGGGGCCAGGACGTGCGGGTATCTTTATGGTGCATGATGGCCAAGGAATCATCGTTGCTGCTGTTTAACAGCCATGCCTCACATTTTATTCACCGGCAACGTGCCCGCATACATGACTTCCCCTCGGATCCCTTCCTCCAGTGGCAGTGCCACTTTGGGGACAAAAAGAAGAAGCAGGATTGACTGTGGTTTCAGTCTACCAAGCACGGATGGTGGAGTCATCAAGAGCCCCCGTGGTTTGTGGTGTCTTAACCTCCTTTCCTGAAGCTGAATTTTCAACTTATTGCATGTTCTCGGGGGAAGAGGCACAGTTCTCTGCTCTGCATTGCCAAGGCCTCGTCCACTTTGTGATGAATTCCTGAAGCGGACCAGACTGAGCCTGTGGGGCTGTCCGCTAGCTCATCAGGAGGGAACATGCTCGGTCCCTTCTCAAGGAGGAAGCCGGAGTGCGCTGGGTAGGCCGGCGGCTTGGAGGGGAGGAGGTTTTGGGCTTTGGTAGTCCTGACACATCCATCACCCGGGGCTTCCAGTGTGTAACACGGCAGACTTCGTTCCCTCTCAGGCCACGTTCTTGGATAAACCAAGAAAGCCACTTCCTGAAGGTGTGATTTTCAAGGCACGCAGCCATCCTGCCCTCAGACTGTGAGATTTATAAGCTAGTCCCGTGCCTCAAATGCGCCCCATTTAAGCCACTCCTTGGATTTAAGGAGATGCTCCTCAAAGTGTGCCCGTGGAACAGGGGTCCATGTGAATCGATATTGCGGGGTCAGGAGGGTTTCCTAAGAGAATGGAGGGACTGTGCTGCTTTCTTTCACACGTTGTATACCAAAAACCTAGCACGAGGCCTGCCCCATGGCACATTCCATAAATCCATACAGAACGATGGACTCAATGGCCGGGTAAGTTTGAGAAACATCAAGCGAAAAACAAAATTAAGGGCTTTTTCTTACTTTGGGCCTTCTCAGAGCCCAAACTAATACACCTTAGGTTAACTAATATACCTTAGGAAATGCTGAGAGAGGGAGCTACTAATCCAATACAGCTAACCAATGGACCCAGAGCATTTTGGAAAGCTGGTGTTCCTCAAAGCCCATTTAGGGGGAAATGCTGATCTAAGGCATAGTCTCTAGAAGGTATCTGCTTCAATGTGCTATGGTAGAGAGGAGCCAGAGTGAGAACAGGCCTTCAGAGGGCTGGGTTTGCATGGATTTGTCAGCAGGTGAGCAGGTAACTCTGGAGCAGGTAACCTCAGTGGGCAGGGGGGTGAGCTGGAGGTGGACAAGGGAAAGGGCAGAGGAGATGCAGGAAAGAGGAGAGCTAGGGCCTGCCAGAGCTGCAGAGGGGGCCAGGCGTAGCAAGGTGATGCCCAAGCCTGAAAAACTCAGAGAGAGATGGAAACTTCCATTTAGCCCTCCCTGTGAAAAGTGGCAGCCATGACGTGCACAGAACGCATGCAATTTAGAAATCAGGAAACTCGGCGTTCAATAAGTCCCCACTCGCCTTCTGTCTGCAGAAAAGTAAATAACACAACTGCTACAAATGCTGGGAGCAAAATCTCCAATAACAGCTCCGTGCTTATGATAACTTTCCCAATTTTCTGCAATCTCCACTGCTTCTTTCTTGGTTTGGGTCTAGTATCAGATTTTTTTTCCCCTTTATTGAACATCTGCCTTGGGAGCCACTGTCACAAAAAGTAATAAACACATCAATCCAAAAGAAAAAGAGGATTGTGCAGTCCAAACTACTTAACCAATCAAATGGGTAGCTGGCAAAAGGCAATGGAGGGGGGAGTGCTGAGAGACCCACTTCCTAGAGGACATTTCTCACGACGGGCTCCAGCCACGGCGAGAGGTGAACTCCAACTGCGGGCGGCCTCCTAGAAAGTTAATTACAGTTTCCAACACTAATTATAGATTTCAACCTTTGTTGAGATTTCAAGCCCTGGGATTAATTTGTAAGTCTTTCGTTCAGCCAAAACTTGACAGCTATTGCTTTGCTTTTACCTCCTCCAAAATATTAGGGAACAAGGGAAAGATCTGTGTTGGAATGAAGAACTCCTTTCCTTAAAAAAAATAAATCCAAACAGTAATAATCCTCCCTTAACTTATTACTTACCGGCTCTGTAAAGTGTACTGGAGACGGCAATTATGATGTTCACTGTCCCTGAAGGTTACTCTCCCACAAATAACAACCACAAAATATTATGCCTGAAAGGGAAACAAAAGCAATTTATGTTTTCCAGTTATCATCCCAGAAATAGCCAAAGATTACTTGCATACTGAACAGATGAAATCAAATCTTTCACTACTGCCAAAAAAAAAAAAAAATCCTATTACAAATTACATTTAACTCAGGTGTGTATAGTTTGCCAGTTCTTATCCAATTGTAAAGTAGACCAGGGCTGCCTGTTGGGAGGGAAAAGTGGCTTTTGAAACATGTCTTATTGACCGGGTATAAATTACCTGCAGCAGATTTGTGAAGCAAATTTGAAGCAGGAGATGCCTCCAGGCAACATTGCATTGATTGTCGATTGTTATTGGGCTGATTTTAAGGTGAAAAATAAATATTGTTTTAGCAGCAATTTAATTACCAAATCATTGCACAAATGGTCAGAAAATTGTGTTGTCTAATACAGGGATTTACATGTTTTTTGTTTGTTTGCTTTTTACAATTATCTGATAAATGTTCAGTTTCACAGGTAGATTAATTGTCTTTACTTATCACACTAAATCTCTGTGTGTATCCACAAAAAGCAAAATAATGGTTATGAGTACCCTGCTCATTTTTCTTTAGACTCTAGAAATGGAGATTTTTCCCTGTTCCTAAACACAATGGGCACACTTCTTTTAGCACCAGGGAGAAGTGAGCTGGGCTATTTTTAGCAGTGCCCTTGTTGGGTGAGCTGGGTGGCCTGGCTCTCCAGCCCTCTCAGTCCTCAAGCTGCTGTGGGACCCTGGGTAGGTGCTTCACCTCCTCCAGCCCCGGTGTCTTCGTGGATTAGAACCCCCTTGAAGCTGTGATATGCTGGTAAATGTTTAACAACTGGCTGTTGGAGAGAGGCGCCATGATTTGCCAATTTCCATGGTGTAAATACTCCCGCCACGGCCGATTCCAAGCTACCAATCTGACATTATTGAATGTGTGGTTTTGGGAAAAGAAGCTTCAAGACTCCTAGAGCCAGTTCTAGCCCCCCACAGCCCTGAGGTCTCTTCTGGTTCAAGGACTCCATGAGTTTTTAAATCTAACATATATAGTGGGCGCGCAAGCTTAAAGAGCATTAAAATTAACAAAATTTAAATGCACATACATGGAAATAAAATTTCTTTATTTCTTTTTTTTTTTTTTGGTTAATTCAGAAGTTATTTTAGAATCTTTCAGTGTAGCAGGATTATAATAACTATCAATACGATTTCTGGTTAATAGTAAGTCCAGAAAGCCTGACCTATATTGTCCTTTTAGAGGACAAAAAGAAAGCAACAGCAAAACCATCTAATATGGAGATGAAGTCCAATGAACTGACTCTTTAAAGTACCTTTTTTCCATAATACAAAGGTAGAATATGTGCACTGAAGAGAATGTAAACAAATTCACAAAAGCAGAAAAAATCAGGAAAGCCAAAAGAATAAACAGTTTTAAATCTCTATAATTATTTCATCTGGAGATTAATATATTGGTGTATTATTTATCCAGCTATTTCTTTTTCTCCCTCTTTCTCTTTTTCAAATTCCTGAATTATTGTTAAGGGCTGTATAGTCAAGGTTTAATCAGTCAACCCTTTATTGTTGGCCCTCTAAGCTGTTTCCAGTTTTATGTTAATGTGAGACAACTGTGTATTCAGCACCACAGATTGAATCTTTATACACAACCATAATTATTGCTGATGAATCAATTGCAAGAATGGAAGTTGATGCATCTACTAACGTACTTTAGAAAAAAAAAAATCAAACTCATCACTGAAAGAAACCAGTGATTATTTTCTCTATATGAGATCAGAGATACCCAGGGTCTAGGGATGGGGCCATCATTGATTTAGTGACATTATATGGTTTGATTTTATTTTTTTCCCCAAAGGCAATGAAGAGCCAATACAGAGCTGGTCTTTGTCATCCTATCAATCAAAGAGCCACTGCGCTTCACAAGGATGAACCTTAAGCCTGGGGAGAGGGCACAGTTTTCCATCCCTCTTTGGGGGTCAGCCTACCTAGGAGGTGAGTGGAGGGACCTGGACAATCACCCTGGAACTGCCTCTGCGTGGAGGGGTGACAAGGCAAGGAGGCCCTCGAAGGACATGAGAAAACACTCTCCTGCTGGACGGATGTGCTGCATGCACCAGACAGCGTCAGGCCATCTCTGATTGACCTTTTCAACAATATTCAAGAAGACATCGAACCTAGAAGCCGGAGCAAACAGTCATAAGATGACACAATGTGAGCTCAAGAGGATAGTGAATGGAGAGAAAAACACAATTGATTAATTAAAACCCACCATATGAACAGCAAGTTGGATGCTGCAGAAAATCAATTTAATGAGGTAAAAGACAAAATCAAGGCATTTTTCATTATACACATGGGAAAGTTTGATAGATACCGATTTATAATGAGAGAGAAAAATGATCAAGGATGCATTTGAGAAACTTAAAGGTTGCCACTAACAGAAAAAAAAGGGGGGAGTATGTCCTTCTAAATTATATTTGCTTTTAAAAAAGGAAGGAAGTAAACATAATCCGTATAGGAAAAAAAAGAGGTAGAGGAGTAGAATACTAAATCTTATGTTATAATGTATAAATGTTTAATTATTAAATATACCCATATAAATAAGTCAACTCAACTCTATTAAATTCAGACATTCCCAGAGTAAAAAAAAAAAAAATTGCTATATTTAAGTCACTATCCCTAAAACAAAAGGACTCAGGAATATTAAACAAGACTATAGACTATTCAAACACTATAACTCGTAGAGTTGATTGAATATATATGTATGAAATTGCATTCCTACAGTTTAAATTTTAAGAGATTATTTTTAAAAAATTTTCTATAGAACACTTAACAAAAAATATCTTTTCATTTCCAAGGATGTCCTTAGTACAAACAGAATTTTACACAGCTCTGGAGGGGTGGTTTTAAGATTGAGAATTGAGTCTAACATTTCCAAAATTCCCTAGAAATTAATGAAGAAATCTAAGAATAAGGAACAATCCATACCTACTTCAGAAAACCGAAAAGAATGCAACCATTGGACCCCAAATGATAAAGCACCTCTGGCTTTATCCCCCAAGTGCAGAGGAGATGGGCTGTGACACCACTGGGCAGGGCCCAGACAAACCCTTGGCAGGTGGCAGTCAGAAGACTCCTCAGTCACAGTCTCTCTGGCCGACAGCCGGGGCTTCTCTTGATGATGCACCAGCCACCACCGATGGACGGAGATGGTCAGTTGCTGAAACCAGTGTCACCTATGCTTGTGGCCCCTGGGGACTGGCCACTTGCCCTCTGGATAGTGCATTCCTCTGTGCCAGGCAGCACCGGCCTCCTCCCAGTGCAACGTTCTACAAACAAATGCAAGTATTGCATGCCAGGGAACCAGAGAAAAACCATCTCCAAAGAATGTTTTTTTCAGATCACAGATTTGCTAGTCTCCTATTGAAAAATGCAACATATTCTCAGATTCCAAAATACTGAACTTCCGAGATTTTTTTTTTTTTAAAGTTTGGGTCAGGGGTGGTAATGGGAAGTCAAGCCATTTCTCCATTTTGAAAATTTTTCTCATTTTTCATTTCTTTTTGCTTGTTGTTGTTTTTTCAGGGGGGAATAAAGAATATCCAGGGATATTTCTGTTTTCCAAATTTAAATTGAATAAAAACAATATGTTCTAATACCTTGCAAAGCACTTTGAGGCACACGTAGTTTCATCTGCTCCCCACACTAACCCTTGTAAGGGCTAATGTGAGGAGCAAATGATATAGTAAATAGTCTGGGTATTATTATACCCATTTAACAGATGGCAGATGAGAAGACTGAGGCCCAGAGAAGAGTCTTGTCCAGAGTCACAGAGGGGTGGAGCTGACTCTTGAGTCCAGAGCCTCTAACTCTGAGTCCGGCGCTCTTGCCCCTTCCTCAACCCATAAAGCCTTGACCTGATTAATAAACTACCGAGGAAGAGTCTTGATCACATTTGTGGGAGCTGAGATGGTTCTAAAAGAGTGAAAATAGCTAATAAGAGCAGCTATTACACATGAACCTTTCTGTTGAGAGCTTGCCCTGATCTTCGACTCATTCTTCTCTTTAATTGAATGGGAGAGGAGTCAGCTTCCACAGTCCCTGCCCAGTCCCTTCCCCAGTGAATCTGCCTCCCTAACCTCATGCAAGTCGAGAGGGGATGCAACGGGGAAGCCCATCAGTCAAGAAGAGGCAACTGAAGTGACTTCCCCCGCTCTTGAGAGGAGCCAAGAGCTGGGTGGGGGCCCAGGAGGAGGGTGTCTGCCCTCCTAATGCGGACAAGGGCTCCAGGCCTTTACCATGTGACCCTGCCTATGGCTGAAGACCAGGCTCTCTGAACTGGGGAGTGAGTTAGCTTTTTAGTCTGAGGCTTGGCACAAAGATTTATGTTCCTGCTGTGACCACACTCACCATCCATCACGATTAGTTACAATAAAATCTCTCTTCGTGTTTTTAAAAGCCCTTCGAGTTACATTCCATTATGCAGTTAACATATCGCAGATGGTGGGGCCATTGTTCACCCACGGAACCGGTTTTTGATCTCTGAAAAGGAAGACGGGGAACCAGCACGTGTCCTTCCCAGAGGCCCTTGAGATCCTGAGCCCTGAGTAGAGAAGAGAGAACAAAGAAGGGGGGCCCTGCTTCACCCCCAAGAATCGGTGGCCTGACTGAAATGAGCTGCAGGGACAAAGGGGAAGGGCTTGTGTTACCCGCCTCTTTCTTGAGGAAAGTTAACCCGGTGTCCTATGGGCTCTAGAGTACCCCGTCCCTCTCCCCCCAAACCAGTCAACCATGCAGAATCACCACCTCCCCGGCCCATTTGTCGTCAACTCCTTCAATTAACATTTGATTGAAGCACCTGCTGGGAACTCAGGTGACAAGAGGGGAAGGGGCAGTGATCGATGCTGTCCCACAAAGCTTTCCCCCACTGCCCCCTATCCCTTTCTTTACCGTCTGGATAACTGGCAGTACCATTTACCTGGTATCTCAGCCCCCCTGGTAGATAGCCGTAGAACTCCCAAAACTGCCCCTCCCCGTCTACATCCCCGCTCGCTGCGCGGGCCTTCCTGCGGGAGGAGTCTAAGCCCCACCCCTTGACGATGGGCTTGGCCATGTGATTTGCTTAAGCCAATGGCGTGTGAGTGGATGTGACGCAGCAGCAGCTTTAAGAGCCATGCCATGTACCTGACAGTTTGCTTGCTTTTTTCTTTTTTCAATCTGTCCAAAACAGGGCTGCTCCTTCAGGCTGGCTCCTGGAATGAGAAAGACATGTGGAGCAGACCCTCCCCAAGCAACCCGACTGACCCGCAGCTGACATGTGACCCAACTGAGAAATAAGACTTTGTTTTTTAAGCTACTGAGATTCTGGGCTTATTTGTTCCTGCAGCCTATCCCAGTAAACCTGAAAATTTCAGGCCCAAATTGGGGGCCTGGATTCTTGATTACCCTCCTTCCCTCAGCCTCTGCCTCAAGCCCTGCTGTCTCTACCATCACACTGTCTTGAATCCAGCTACTTTCTCCACCTCTGTCCACTGGTCTCCCGGGCTGCTCCAGGAATCTTCTCCCCATTTGGGTTTTTATTCCTCTCCTCTCAGCAGCTGGAATGTTTTTCACACTGTGAAAATCAGATCATGCCGCTTCCACGCTTAAACACCCATCTAAGACTCCGCGTGGTTTTTACAAGAGAAAGCAAACTCTGGGCTCTGCACAGCCAACCTCTCCACTCCCCTCTGCTTCAACTCATACTTCTGTCCACCGTGTTCCCTGGTGGGGAACCTGGGCTCCTTTTTCTCCCTCTAATATGCCAAACCCTTTGCTACTCCCAGGTCTCTGCCTGGAATGTTCTTCACCAGATCTGGCTGCAGGAATCAGTCCAAATGTCCCCTCCTCAGAGAGACCTTCCCTGACCATCCCCCATCCCCCTACTCCATGTGTGGGCAGAGGTGGCCCTTCTCCCCTTTGGTAATTACCTTGTTGGTTGCTCGGTTTGCTTGCTGTCTGCTTTCTACACTCCAGACTAGAATGTAAACCCCAGAAGAGAAGGGACAATCATCTTTTTCTCCGGTGTATCCCTAGTGCCTGACAAATGGGTGCCTAATAAATACTTGTTAAGTAAATGTTTAAATAAGTGGATGGACTCTAGCAACTCTCTCATTTTATGCATGAAGTCACTGATTCCCAGGGTCTCCCAGTCCATCTATGCCAGAACCTAGAGGAGAACCCAGATCTCCTGACCCCATCCAGCACTTTCCTCTCCTACATTACCTCCTCTCTTTCTAAAAATCCTTATTCTCCTTACCTTAATGACTCCTGTGTTCAACATCCAGTGAAATAAAAACTTCTTCCCTAAAAACATAGGGCTCCAGCAATAGCTTCTATCTCCATGAATTAAATTACTGACCTCTTAAGAACCTGGCAAAGGAAATGAGCATGATTCTATTGGTTGCCCTGCAAAAGAAATAATGATAATGAACATTCATTGAGTGTTTGCATGTGTTAGCTCATCTGGTCTTCTCAGCAATCTGTGAGGAGGTCCTTGATTATCTCCATGGTATGGATGGGGAGTGGGTGGCACAGAATGGTTATTAAACTTGCCCAAGGTCATATAGCCAGTGAGTAGTGGAGCTGGGATTTGAACCCATGCAGCTTGGCTCCTGTGTACAAGCACTTAACTACTGGGTTATCCTGACCAGATAGATCCTCATCTGAGCCACACTCAACCAGAAATAACACCATTGGTGCATCTTCCTGGGAAATCTACACACTTGTAAATCCCAACCTCATTTCTTCCTCCCTTTCTCAAGGCTCCTAGGCCATTCTGGAAAGAACACAGTCTTTGAAGCTAGATGGTGCTGTTAATTATGCACTGACTACATGCTAGACTGAGGCCCAGGGCTGAGCACGTGTTGTCTTGAAATACCCCGTGCGATCTGTAGCCTCATTTGACAGATGAGAAAACTGAGACTGAAGAAGTTGAAAACATCACGTGAGTTCACAAGCACTGAGCTATGGCCAACCACTTAACCCCTCTGAGAAGTGCTGCCTCCTCTACAGTGAATCACACTAATATTACAAACTCACAAACATCTAGTGCAATGTCAGGCACATAGTAGGCCCTCAAATAGTTACCAGTAACAAGATGGTTCCTCTACCACTGGGCTGATTAAAAATAATGCCGAGGCTCAACCATCAAGGAGCCAGGGATTTCAGGGGCTCCTGAGAAAAGTATTGATCCGCTAACGAGCCGCCTAAATCACTTGAAAGCCATCCGCAAACAAAACGCCCTTGAGAAATGGTCAGTTGTCACCAGCTCCTTAACCTCCGTGGCCAGCCGGGTCAGATGGCAAACTTCATTCCCTAATGTTGTGGTGCCCCCCACCCTTCATGAGTCCCCGAGTTTACTGGTTAACGGCTTTGGGGACAGGAAGCTAACCTTTCCAGACCCTCCACCTCCCAGCTAAAACGGAATCAAGCCCACATCGACCCCAGAGAGCTCTAAGTCCTAATAAATGAGAAGGAAGCAGAGTGTTTCATCTCCCACTTATCAGTTGTGTGATCCATCCTGGGGATGAATGCTGGTGATGCCTGGAGCATAGCAAATCCGTCTCATTAGGTGGTGCATGCATCATTTTGTCCATCTCCATTCTAAGTGCCTTTTCATCCACCCCCTGCCCTGACTTCCTTGGCCTGATAGCTACTGGAAGGCACATCTACGGGCCAAACCAGAAGGCAAGGAATTTAAGAGCTTCACTTGAAAAACACCAGGTTCTCCTTTTAAAGGCTTTACTTCACTTATTTTCATTGTACATCTGGAGCTCTGGCTATGCCTAGGCTGCTGGTTGGGAGCTGGCAGAGGGAAGTGGACCAGGAGGGGAGAGAATCAGAAGCAGAGAGGGAAAAGAACAACAGTTTGATCTTAAACCCAGTGGTCAGAAGTCTGGGATCTTGGCCAAACAGGGAGATCAGGATGACCTCCCTGAGCAGGCCAGGGAAATCACCCCAATTGCAGCACGCCTAGAGGTATCCAGGACCTCTGTGGGGCCTTTTTGCTCTGGGACAGATGAGGTTCCCCAGAGGACCTGGGGAGGACGCCAGCTCGCTCTGTGAGTGAACTTTCCGTGGGGCCCAGAGTTGGGCTTTGTCAGAATCACGAGCCTTTCACGAGTTAGTTGATCACATCTGTGACTGATTACACCTATGATCGACTAAGGGCGTGTCTCCCACAAATGAGATCATCCAATCAGTTGGATTTTATCCAATCAGTTGAAGACTTTTAAGGGAGAAGAAAGAATTTCCACAGTTTCTTCAGCCTGCAAGCCTCTCCTGTGGAATTCTTCAAGACTTTTCTTTGGAGCTGCTAGACCCTGTGGATTTTGGACTCTTGCATCCCTGTGGTTGCATAGACACTTATATAAATCTTATATTTACAGATATCTCCTGTTGGTTCTGCTTCTGTAGAGAACCTTGGTTAATACACTATGGGATATTATTCAGCCATAGAAAAGAATGAAGTACTGATACGTGCTAAAATATGGATGAATCCTGAAAACTTTATCCTAAGTGAGAAAAGAAATATACAAAAAGCCATATATTATGTGATTCCATTTATATGAAATGTCCAGAATAGGCAAATGCATTGAGATAGAAAGCAGATTGGTGGTTGCCCGGGGCTGGGGACAGAAGGAGAAATTGGAAGTGGCTTCTAATGGGTTTCTTTTGGGGGTGAAGAAAAGACTCTGAAGTTAGATAGTGGTGATGGTTGTACAACTTTAGGAATATACTAAAAATCACTGAATCTTACACTTGAAAGCTTGGGTTTTGGAGTAGGTGAGTTATATCTCAATTAAAAAAACAATCTTTGACAGTGATTAAAAGGGTCCGCAGAAGAGTGAACCTAGAGCAGGGGTGCATCCACTAACTTTGGCACCTCTTGAGAAAGTAGTGGGAGCCACTGTAAGAACCTGGGTGGGGGTGGAGCACAGACTGGAGCTGGGCGTGGGGAAGGCTGCTGGGGACTGAAGAGGTAAGACGGTGGGCAAGCGGCTGCTGACTGATGATGGTGAAGATCATGTGTCAACTTGCCATGGGTTTGGTGTCCAGTTGTTTGGTCAAGTAAGCTCTGGACACCAAATTGTTACCGTGAGGACATTTCATGGACTTAAATCATCAGTAAGTTGACTATGTCTATGTCTGATTATGTCTAGTCAACTGAGGAGATTGTCCTCTAATGAGAGACATCTTGTCCAATCAGTTGAAGGTTTTAAAAGGTGAAGTGATGATCTCAGTAGGCAGAAAGGAGAATTTCCATTTCTGCTTCAGTCAGCCAGTTTCTCCTGCGAATTCATCAAAAACTTTCATTGAAGTTCCCAACCTGCAGCCTTCCATACAGAATTTGGCCTTGCCCATCCCCACAGTCATATGAGCCAATTCTTATAAAAAATTCATAATAGTTACAGATATCCCCCATGTGTTCCATTTCCCTAGAGAACCCTGACTAATACATAGTCCAATCTTCAAGGAGACAACCTAGTTCCTGCAATATGGGAGCAAGCTGGGAGTGCTTACAAGAGAGGTGGCAAGTATCTCCTCCCTTGCACAGTGGAAGGACTGTTGGTTTCTAGGTGAAGATAATCTGACTTTCAGTGCTAGGCTTTCCTTTTTGGTATTATAGTTCACTGCAGTTCCTATCAAGTCTTCATTCAACCTTTGCTAATCATTGCTGTGCAGTCTCAGCTTCCTTAGGGAACTCAAAGATGGGCCTTTAGCTTCCTTTTCAGGCATGGACCTGAAGGAAAGTGGCTTCCTCATAATTGCTCTCCTTTGTGGCTACAGGGGATGGGGCCCCGGAGCTTCAGGAGGTGCCCAGGAGCAAACCAAGAGGCATCCGAAGTGGAATGGAGAGAAGGGGCCGGGAGACCACAGCCATACAGACTCAGCAGGGCTCTTGGCCACAAATACTCTAGAGAAGGGGGACGTGGGGAGGGATGCCTGTCCTGGTTATCGACAGTGGCTACAGAATTTAAGTCTACACCTTTCTCACTCCTTAGACCTGCTGCTACATTCTGTAATTAGCTTTCCAATAGAATGCAGTAAGCGACTAGAGCCATGTGTGATTAAATAAGTGACCAGAGCAGGGGAAATCTAGCCTTGTAGCCCCAGTTTCACTGGCCAGTCTCTATGCCTTGGAACTCCCAGGGATGGCAGGAAGCAGCAGCATCCTGTGTCCACGGCCAAAGGCATATTTCTCAGGAGCTGCCTCCAGAAGGAGCACTTCCAGGTCACAACGGATGTCACATATGAAGATGGAATCTGACAGAGCCTGGCTGACCAGACACCCTCAGCCTGGGCCTACCACATGACATGTGGCCCTCACAGTGCCCAAGTGCGTCCTCGGATTCTGCACAAAGCTTTCACTTGGCAGAGTTTTAAGAACATTCCGGAATGTGGCACTCAGTGTCAGGCCCCATTAAAGGCTTAGTTCCAATAAAGAGACTGAGTTTTAGTGTTGGGCTTTATGTGTTTCAGGGAGACTTCTGGGTAAAGTCAGGCAGTCATGCTCTCATTTAAATAGTCCATCCAAGGGGGCCTACTTCCAAGCAGTGCAAGGAATACATGTGGATCCAGGATGTGGCTTGTGGGAATGGGGCATCCTTTACATGAGGAATTATTGTCTGTGTGATTACATTTCAGAGATGTCCCACCCCGAAACATTTTTCTCACTGAATTCTAAACTCGTGCCATTAGCAATGTGTACCTTTGGGTGGAACTCTTCCTGTTTTTAAACAGCAAATATTCCTGGGAGGAATATTTGCTCTCTTGTTGGTGCAAAAGAGTACCTTAGTGGGGAAGAGGGACCATATTGAGGGACATTTGGAAGAGGGTATAAGACTCAGGAAGAAGAGGTATGAAAGACTGAATTCATCCATGTTATAACTTTGGCAAGAGCTGCTTTTATACCTACAACCAAACCAAATGCATTTCTCCAACCATAAGGACAGTGATGACCATGGCTTCATTCTAACTTGGTAATGAACGGGTCAAGAAGAAATTGGGTAGTTGTGAAGTAGAGCCCCCATCCTTTTCAGATTAGAACAGAAGGTGTGTTAATTGGGATATGCTAGGTTATGCTGGGTAACAAGCACCCCCCCACACACACACTCACATTTTTTGCTTATGCTTCATGTCTATCCTGGGTTGTTGGTGGAACACTCTGCCCATTCTCCAGCTGATTGAGAAGCACACGCTAGAGGGAAAACAATGTCAGAATGGTCTTGGAACAGCAACTAAATGCTTTGGCTTGGATGTGACACACACTTCTGCTCAAAACTCTTTGGCCAGAACTTACCACATGATCCCACATGGCTGGGAAGTGCAGTCTCACTATATTATTATATGGTGGTGCATAGTCTTCAGCCGTAGCCAATCCTCTTCCTTCAACCAGCTGGGCAAAAGCTTTTTCAGGACTCTAAATCACTTCCTGCCACCAAAGGTATCTAATTACTTGTGTATCGTCCAAGGCAGTCAAGCTCTAAGGATCCACTGGTGACCCAGAGAGGATAACAGCTCTTAGAGCCAGCAAGTCTCAGTCTCTTCCACTTGAGAAGATACCAGAACCTCTGTCCAGCAGTCTTAAATTGGAATCTTGAGCAAAAGCTGAGCTAGGGCAACACATTTCTAGCTCTTCAGGCCACTGATAGTACCTGGGCTCAAACTTCTCATGTCCAGACATAGAGGCTAGCTAGTCTCAACATGCCTCTCATCTTCATGTTTCCCAGTCTATTCTTGCATTCCATATGCCTTGTACTTCCTTCTTGGCTTCCAGTTTCTCTCTCAGTTCATTCTACTGTGTCCTCTGGAACCTTCATTCCATTGCAAACAAGCTTCCCAACATTCATTCATTAAATACCAATTGAATGCCTCCTATGTGCCAGGCACTGTTCTAGGTATCAGAGATAAATCAGTGAACAAATCAGACACAAATTCTTGACCATGTGGAGCTATTTGCAATAATTCACTCGAGATGGTGGCTTGGATTAGTGTGGTAGCCATGAAGATGAAGGGAAGTACTTGGATTATAGATGTATTTGAAACATCCTGTCTTCATTCAACCTTTGTTAATCATTGCTGTGCAGTCTCAGCTTTCCTAGGGAACTCAAAGATGGGCCCTTATCTTCTGGACACTCCTTCATCTTGCCTTAATTCTGGCAATCCTCCATCTTGCCTTAATTACTTTCTATAAATGTCTACAAATTTTAATTACTTTCTACAAATGTCCTACTCTATTGCTGCTCTCAGTAAATGGTTCCCTAGTCCTTCACTGAGAAAACAGAAGTTTTCAGATGCAAACTCTCCCACCTTGTGTCATTTCACCTACACATTATCCGAGTGGACAGCCATCCTTACCCTCCAGACTCCATTCAAAATGAGTATCTATTCTCTGGCCCATTTCCCTCCCAACGTCCATAATCAAGACTTCTTCCAGCATTCTTTGAGCGCCCCTAAATTCTTCAGTTTCATGCTATTTAATGGATCCTTCCTTCATATTTCTAAATATGCTCAAGATGATGACCCTTTAAAAATTAGGATTCAGGATATGAAAAGGGTGGATTTCAAATGTTTTGAAGTTAATATTTTGGAAACATTAATTGCCCATCAACTGTGTTAAGGCAATTGGAAACATTTCGAAGGGGAAGAGCCAAAATTTTTCCTCATATCATTCAACAAAATAAATGTGAGATAGGTTAAAGATCTGAAAGTAAAAATATAAAACTCAAAAACGTACTAGAAGAAAAGGGTAATTTTAAATGGCGAGAGCTTATAGAATAAGAAGCAATAATGGAAAATATTCACAGATTAGAACATAATAAAAATCCGAATGTTTATGTATGACAAAAGACACCATTATGAGATAGAGGACACCATTAACAAAAATTAAGAGACAAATGATAGTTTGAAAGACAATATCTGTGATACATAGAACAGATAATATTCAAAATATACAAATAGCTCCCCCAAATTCATTTTTTTAAAAAAGGACTCAATATTCTTTTAAATGAACAGGAAATCCTCAAAAGAAGAAATTCACATGGCCGATAAGCACATAAAATATGCTGGAAAATACTGTTCCATAACCCTGCCATCCCATGTCCAAGTCACCACACCCTCTCTTTTTCTTCCTTTCTAAAACAGGTTATGTGAAGCAATAAGATGGCCTACTCACTGTATCCATTCTGCTTTCACTCTTAAACCCATTGCCATCAAGTCTTCACTCCAATCCCTCCACTGAAACCAATTTGGCAAAGTCAGTAAAGGCAGCTGCTTAGTCCCCTGCATTGACTGGGTGTCTGGATGTATTTGGGAAATAAAAGCATTGTGTGGCCAGAACTAGAGGTGCTTGGTGGGGCTGCAGGGTTGGGGGAGGACACAGAGCTATGCGAGGAGACCAGGGGATGTGGGTCCTGACAAGGGTGTGCGGCAACCTGTTTATTTTTTAGGAAGCTCCTTCTGGCTCCTTCTGTGGATAACAGCCCAGAAGGGCCAAGGCTGGGGGGCGGCAAGTCCAAGCAGGAGGCTGTTGCCCTTGTCTCAGTGAAGACTGTGAGAAACAGAAATAAGGGGCCTGCGAGTAGAGGAAGGGTGGGCTTCCAAGGCCATCGTGAGGATGCAATGGATCAGTCAGCCTTCTCCTGAGAAACAGAACCAACAGCACATATAAAGAGATCGATTACAAGGAATTAACTCATGAGGTTGTGGGGGCTGGTGAGTCCCCATTCCATAGGGCAGGCCTGAGCTGGAACTTCGGGAACGAGTCATGTTGAAGTCATGAGTCTGAACTCCTTTGACTGGAAACACAGGAAGCAGCAGAGGGTGTAGTCTTGAGGCAGAATTCCTTCGGATGGGATCTCTGGAATGTAAGACTTCCAACTGATGGAATGAGGCCCAGTCCCATCACGGAGGGCCCTCTCCTTTACTTAAACCCAACTGATTGCAGATGCTGATCCTACCCACCACACACGTCCACTGCCCTACAGCTAGGCCAACATTTGCCCAGACTACTGGACACCATAACCTAGCCAAATTGACTCATGGAATTATCCTTCACAAGGATCAAGAAGTTGAGGACAAGCCCCAGGCACCTCTTGAGAGCAGTGTGGCTATGTCACAGCAAGAGGGGGTCCAGGCCCCGGAGACACCTTCAAGAGATGCCTATTCATCTGCAAGACCTTCCAGTTAACACCAGGATTGTTTTTAAGTTTTGAAGAAGGACCAGAACAAGGAAACATTATCACCAAGTGGTAGGGTCTTTCCAAAGTTCTGTCTACCAATATACTTCAATCGATGGAAATCCAGATGTTTTAAAAAGTGTTGCTTGGAAAGGTATCGGACTAAGAAAAAAAAAATTCACCATTGGATGCCTTGTAAAATAAACCTTTAAATAAGCTATGGGATGCCTCTTTTGCCAAGCCCAATCTTTATAAGCCAGGCCACAGCCACCTCTAACTCCTCACCGCTATAGGAAGCGAGTGACCTGCTAATGTGAAGCCCAGAGTCCCGGGAATTGTGGATGGGATGCACTGGGCCATGGTACGGACAGAAGGAGCTCGGTTGCCTGTGTTGATTCCTGCCTTTCTGCTCCCCACCGGCTGGGAGGCTGCCTGAAAGAACAATAGATTTATACTACACGCAAAACAAAGGAGTTGGGAATGAACAGCTCTTGGAAATAAGTGGGTCACGACACAATCAATTTCCAAATTTAAAATTATGTTTGAAAAATGTATCTTTAATACAGAAGCCCGCTTCTTCCCAATGGGGCAAAACATGTGAAGTTTAAAGTTCCTGAATGGCTGCTTTATCAGGTAGCCTGAAGTTTACCCTGGAGGTTAAGCAATAAAATGGAAACAAAAATAATTTAACAGTTTTGCAGTTAGTTTAACCCAGCAACAGCTCCTTAAATGGCTTTCACCTTCCTGGACTTTGCCATGCTCATAAAGCTACAAGATGCATTTCAAAGCTATGAATTTGCTAAATAGAACTTCATTTCCTCTTCTTATTAGAGGTAATTAAATTTATTAGACGTCAGTAAAAGCCTTGTAAACAGAAAATATGAATGCTTATAAAAGTCTGCCCTCTCTTTTCAGCCTAATAATTAAGATGCAATGAGAAAGCAGCTAATAACAGCTCATAATTTATGAGGTGCCACTCAACCCTGAATCTGAGACATATTGAGGAGGGATTAAACACTGAAATGAAAAATAATACCCACCGAAACACATTATTTATTAAATATATAACCACTCAGAGAAATAAACACATCACACAAAGAGCTTGATATTTCTGATGGAAACAGTATATATATCATCTCCTGCTTTGGATATATTACCCATCAAGTCAGATTCTGAAATCAAAGTCACAACTTGTTGAAATGCAAAGTGCCTGTGGCAGCCCAGCACGCCCCACATTTCTCGACATTCACCTCGATATCAGTTTTCAAAGACGGAGTCGCTGTGAAGTTTCTTTCATTATTATTGTTTCTAACATTCTCAAAAGAAAAAAAAGTCCCCAGTAAGCATTAGAGAAGGAGAAAAATTCTAAGAAGAGTGGCAGGAATTATTATCAATTAGGCAAAAATTTCCCAACCTCCAAAACACATAAACATAGAAGCAACTGCAAACTTGCATACCCCCCCCCGAAGATGTTATCTCACCCCTAATGAATCTCTTTTTATTGCAATTTAAGGATGTACTTCACATCTTTATCAACAGTCCAGTTGAAACCTGTTCTTTGTGATCTTCAGAAGAGAATGGCCTTGGAAACTTCAGGTACCATATTTCATCTGTTCAAAGATGCCCTCCATTATATTACTAAGAAAGAAAAAAAAATAAGGCCCTCCCAATTAAACAATGACATGCCACCACTTTAGATGCATCCTGAAGTCACAGACATTAAAGTTTAAAGAAAAATATGCATTTTAGAATCCACAAAATACAGCCCATAAAACTAGATGACATAAAGAGAGAGGTCAATATCATCACATAGATGTATGATCATCATTTCTTAGTACATTTGCATCGATTTAGAAAAAGAAATAGCAAGACAACAGAAAAAGAAATAAAATGAAAATATAGAGAAAAAATAAAAATAAAAAATACAATATATATGTATATAAAAAAAACAGAACAAACAAACAAACAAAAAAAGAGAGAGGTCAACCTTGAAACTGTTGTCTTGGTTATGGTACGTGAATTTTGTTTCAATAAAGCTGTTATTTAAAAAAAGTGTTATTTTGGACTCAAGTTGAAAATACTTGATGATATATAATGTGGTCAAGAAAGGTCTCACTTTGAAGGTGATGACAGCTCAGTAAGGAGTTTGAAGGAGGTGAGCGAGCTGCTTGGTATCTGGGAGAAGAGAGGTCCAGGTAAAGCAAAGAGCACGTGCAAAGGCCCTGAGGTGGGCATAGGGAGGCCAGAGTGGCTGAGGCAGAGAGCCTGAGGGTGATGGCTAGGAGGGGCATGGAGAGGGTCATAGGAGATGAGAACAGAGAGGAAGAAGCAAAAATATAAGTTTCCTCCAATCTTCTACTAAGTCGAACAAAATTATTTTAAACGTTCTTTTTAAATTTTGGAAGGGTGAAGTTATCAGTCAATTTCAAAATCCTATCCCAGGAGCTTCTAAAATAGTTTAACTATCAGTTTACTACTGCCATCCTTGTAAGTTGTTCTCCCCAAGATACCCCTTTGCATGTAGACACAATGCTTGAAAGCTGCCCCCTCCTCGCGTTCCATCACCGCCTCTGTTTCAGAGGGGACACTTTAATTACATTGCCTCCAAGTAAAGGACGCCTGGACTACTTGCAAACAGCTGGACTCTTGAGATGTTGCTTTTGTTTTTCATTAGGGACCAGAAATTGCTCTCTTTCATACAATCCTGTTCATGCAGAAGCTCCCCTCTCCCCACAAGTTACTGCCTGACACTAAAAAGCAAAGAAAATTTAAAAGCCAGGTTTCTCACTCAGCAATAATAGCTAATATTTTTGAGCAATTACTACGAGCCTGGCACTGTGCTAAGAGCTTTGGGTACTTTCTCTTTTAGCCCTTCATTCTACATTAGTAGCCCCATTTTGCAGAAGGGAACCTGGGGCACCGAGGGTTTCAGTAACCTCGCCCCTGATCACAGTGCAGTGTGTGGGTGTGGGCATGTGGTGTGTACAGTGGGATCTGCTGGGATGGAATCTGGGAATGATTTACCCCAAAGCCCAAGCATCTAGCATAATGCAGTGCGCTCAAGTGGTCATGGCTGAAGCAACTCTGTCTCTTGCCTTTACCAGCTCTGGCCTCTTCTGTGTTTGGTGGAGCCGATAACTTGGATGGGATTGGAAATGTTGCCAAGGTCAAGCTGGGAGAGACAGTGTTGGGGGGCTGGAGTTTGAATCCCGGCTCTGCCAACTTCTAACTGTGTGTCCTGGGGCAAATTACTTAGCCTCTCTGGGCTTAAGTTTCTCCACCTGGGAAATGGGACTAAAAATAGTAGCTACCTATAGGGTTGTTGTGAAAAGTATGTGGGATAGTTTACGTGAAGTTCTTAGAACAGGACATGGTGCATGGTGACCTCTCAATACATGGGAGGTTATTGTTTCTGTCCCTGGTTTGAGGACACTCGGGAACATAGCCTGGGACAGTACTTCCCCAACATGTGGTTCAAAGGGAGCTTCAGACAGCCAAAGGTGGCTGTGACCAACCACCCTACCTTCTACATAAGAGTTTCATCTCAGTGAGTGGGGAGATGGGTCTCCTCCTGGCAGGACATAGGAGGACATGGCAGCAGCTCTGGACGGGTGCTGTCCTAGAGTGTGAGCACAGGGAGCATTTGTGCTGCAGGAAGTGGAGCCCCACCTTACCGGGGGTCCGTGCATGAGACGGAAATCAGGGACGGTTGAAGTTACTCGTAAGAATCCCTCAGAGTGGGGCCATGTTAGAAGCCAGCACACAGTCTTTTATTTTATCTAGTCCAGCTTGGCCAGATTTTTTTTTTTTTTGAACTTTTTATTTTGGAACGATCAAAGGTTCACAGGAAGGTGAAAAAAAAAATACAGTGTGGTCCTGTGCACTCTTCACCTAGTTTCCCCCAAAGGAAACATCTTATATCCCTATAATATCAAAACCAGGAAATCGACATTGATACAATGTTTTATTTAGATTCCACTAGTTTTACACACACCCGTGTGTGTGTATGTGTGTGTGTGTGTGTAGTCTACATAATTTTATCACATGTAGACACTTATCATGTATAACCACCATCACAACCAAGACACACAACTATTCTATTATCGCAAGACTCCCTTGTGCTATCCGTTAAGCAATTCCCACCCATCCCTCCCACCCCTAACCCCTGGCAACCACTAATCTAATCTTATATTCAAGAAAGTTATATATATGTATGGACTCATACAGAATGTCATCATTCGGAATTATTTTTTTTCCTGCTCAGTGTAATTCCCTTGTGCAATCCATCCAAGTTGTTGCATGTATCAATAATTAATTCCTTTTTTATTGCTGAGTAGTATTCCATGGTATGGATATTCCAAAGTTTGTTTACCCAGTCACCAAATAAAGGACATTTGGGCTGTTTTCAATTTGGGGCTATTATGAATAAAATTGCTGTGGACATTCATGTGCAGGTTTTGTGTGAACCTAAGTTTTCATAACTCTGGGATAAATGCCTAAGGGTGCAATTGCTTGGTCATATGGTGAGCATATGCTTAGTTTTTATAAAAATCTGCTGAACTATTTTCCAGAGGAGCTCTACTATTTTATTTTCCCACCAGCAATGAATAACTGACCCAGTTTCTGTGCATCTTTGGCAGCATTTAGTGTTAACATTCTTTCTTTCTTTTTTCTTTTTTTTAGCCATTTGGGTAGATGGGTATTGATAGCTCCCTGTGGTTTTATTTGCATTTCCTTAATAGCTAAAGGTTGAACATCTTTTCATTTGCTTATTTGCCATCTATATATCATCTTGAGTGAGATGTCTGGCCAGTTTTTCTTCTGGTGCTGGAACAGGTTGTTGTTTCTTCAGCTGAGCACTAGGTCAAGTACCTTGATTGTGTTTAGATGTCACATGGCAACTTCCCCAAAGAGGGAACTGAGATTATTCTCATCTCCCATCGCTTGGCACTCCAGGCTGTGAACTCACTGAGTGCAATATCTGGAGGAACCATTATGCTGTTTTGTCCTTCTGCTTGTGTGGGTATGCTCAGCACACGCAACTGAATTCCCTTGAATTCCTTGTCTATGTTATGACGTGACTGTGTTGGCAGCCGCATAAGCCCTGGCCTATAGGATCTGAAATTTACCAACCTGAGCCCAGCACCCCAAGTCTGGGTCCACAGACCTCTTCACCTTCCCCTCAACTTCCATTGGTCAAGCCAGTCTGTCTTTGGTGATTGCGCTCTCTGGCGCTGTGCTGGGCCCAGATTTCTACACTAGATGCCATGCAGCTTGGCTAGGCTTCCTCTGTCCCCTTTAGTCTTGAATAAAACAAAGAGCTCCTGTAGACCTTTGCCTCCAAGTCCCAACCACCAATTCAGACTGGCGTGGCTATCAGATCAGTGGGTCCTTGATCAAGTGTGCTATGCCCCTTTCAGACACTGACTTTGCTGACCAAATTTCCCCAGTGCCATCTGTTGTCAGCTTTGTCTTCTTGCCTGCTGCTACAGTTCCAATGTGGCCCTGGTCAACTCACCTAAGATACATACCAGAGCCATGAAGGAATTCAGGACATGGTGAACAGTTGGGTGTGGATGGAACAAGACAAGAGGTAAGTTTGTGCAGGTGAAGTTGGAGAGAGAGAGAGATTAGGGGTAGATTTCAAACAGCCTTGTAGGCGATGATCAGAAAATCCAAGGGGAAAGGGGGACTAGGGCAGGCTTGAAAACAGCGATGGTGATGATCTGATTAAGTCTGTTTCAGCAATCAGCTAGTAAACATTTACTGGGCACCTATTTTTAGAGAAGGTTAGTTGTTTTCATAGCTAATAAATATGATTTGGGGATATGTAATGTTATTCTGTGTATTGTGAAACGTAAAAAAAATGGAAATAAGGATTTGACTCTGTGAGCCCTGAACTCTAGTAATTTATAGTCCAATATGGAAACCAAATTTGACAAGTAAATTAGTTTTCATAAATACTCTGGTAACAGAACAAATAAAAATGATCAACATGGAATGACTTACACGTGATCCAAGTATCCAGGTGGCAAGAAAAGCAGCGTGGGGGGAAAGGTCAAAGTTTCTCCCGGAGAGTTGGAACAGCAGAGGCAGGGCACGGAGGCTTCGAGGAAGGTAAAAGAATGAGCAGTGCACCACGGGGTGGAGAATAAAGCAAAGGAAAGCTGGACTCACTTGGCAACCATCTCACTCTGGGATTCTTAGCTACATGTCAATACATTCTTAGTCTATATGTCAATAAGGCATTTGAATTCCTTAACAGGAAATCTAAGAGTTAGAAGCTTCTGGGTCATAAATCAACTACAGAGGAAGAAGCAGCCCTTATAATGACACAGTCAGCGGTGCAACCCTGTGAGTTTAAAATCATGGACATCCTTCCCTGCTCAACCCCCAAATTAAGAAATCATAGACCAGGTCACCACCTCCCTGAACGAGGCATGAGAAAAATCTGAACACTGTTTAAAAGACCAGGAAGGTTCAGGAGCACTCAGAAAGGATTCTTGGCCTGGCCTTTTGGCTCTTCTATGGGGAAGATGAGTCTTCAGTGGGCCTGGCTTCCTTCCACACCTGCTCTCTGTTGAGAGGGTTAGACCAGATGTCTGCAACTGAAAACCAGTGGGGACAGCCCTACCAGCTTGGGATGGTAACTCAGGTTTCTTTACTTTAGGAACAGCCTTAGGCTTTGCTCCTGATTCTGTTTTGCTCTTTAATTGTGTTGGTCTCAAATGCTTTTACCCATGTTTTTCAAGAGAGAGGAGCCTTAGCATTAAAATATTTATCATCGGGCGGGCCACAGTGGCTCAGCAGGCAAGAATGCTCACCTGCCATGCCAGAGGACCCAGGTTCGATTCCCGGTGCCTGCCCATGTTAAAAAAAAAAAAAAAAGTGAATTCATATTAAAAAAATATTTATCATCATTATAATTTATATGTATTGAATGATCACTAAGTACTAGCCATGAGTTAATCACTTCTGTGCAGGATCTCAGTTGATCCAGTAATCTCCTGAGCTTAGGAGATTTACCAGGCTAGGAGTTGGTAAACCTTGTCTGTAAAGGGCCAGGCAGTAAATATTTGAGGCTTTGCAAGCCAGGGTCGCTGTGCAACTACTCAACCCTGCCATTGTAGTGTGAAGGCAGACAAGATAATAAGTGAACAGATGGTCTGTGTTCCAATAAAACTTTATTACACAAAAACAGTTGGTAGGTTGGATTTGGCCATGGGCTGTTGTTTGCTGACCCCTGCCCCTAAATTTTACAATTGTGACTTTTGTTTGACTTGCTGGTGTTCTAAATTTTGAATCTTGGCCTCTAAATGAATTTAATATTCTGCAACACCATAAATTCCAATGGTTCGTTTGGGGATTTAAAAAATTATCAAAATTTGCATTAATGAAGCATGCACTGTTTTCTAGACTAATAAAATCTCTCCTTTTGGGACTGGAATGAAAGGGGTAGGCTGTTCCTGTTCTAATAAGCAACCTGGAATCACCTTTCTCTCTGACTTACTTCAGGTTTATTTGGGAAGGTGGGACCAGGAATGTTCATATCCTTCTCCAATCTCAATCCACATCAGAACCCTGAAATCCAATTTCTGAAATCCACCTTAAAGAACTTACCTTCTCCCACCTGGGCTTCAGTTGCCCATCTGTAAAACTTTGGGTCATGTATGGTAATTTCTCTTTGGGAACATGTCTTTTAAAATGTGGCAACTATTGCTTCTTTGGCCAAATTGCTTTTCTATTCTTAGGCTCTGTATTAAAATGAGCAAGGGGCCAAAACCAGAAATGCTGGTTAAGAACAGAACTTTAAGGACAGGGACTTTGTATCCCTAGCACAGAGTCTGGTATTTTGGAAGAATCCACAAACGTTTAGTAAACGAATCTGCTTTGGCTGAGGCTGGGAAGGAGACTCAGTACAACCGAGAGCCGGCAATATGGCGGCCTGGGCCGGCTTCCTCACCTGGCTGTCCCTGCTGGGCCCCTGGGAGGATGCCCCGGCCACGGCCACGCTCCTCTGCTGCTCTGTGCTGGCCTAAGAGTTCTGCTGGCCCCAGGCTGTCAAACTCACTTTGATTTTGGCCTCCGCTGGGCTTCATGCTTTCAGAAAAATTTCCCCCACCGCCTTTCACTCTGGTCCTTGGCAGGGCTGCCTCTCCCATTCTGCATGCATGGCTCACTTAACGGGCCCAAAGAAAGAGAAAACTCAGGAAAAATCAAGCCAACCCAGTCTAAACCTCGGGAAATCTAACAGGGTCTGCATCTCCTTAAAAGCTATACACAGACATTTCTGATCCAAGTGAAACCGTGCTTCTCACAGAGGACTGGAGACAGCAAATGAAGCCTCAGTCATACACAGTTAGTTTCAAACTTATGTTGCTGCTCACAGGGAGAAATCAATGTACAGTATATTAAAAACAATCACTGTGGCTCTTAAGTGATCCAATAGTTTAGCTTTGAATGCATTCAAGCTAATGGGGGCTCTAATGGCTTCTGACAGATCATTCCATTGATCAAGGGGCATGTATGAAATGTGCTGCCTACTAAACTCTGTTTTGATTTTGAGAAAAGAAAACTAAGCATCCATAGTAAACAGGGCTTGATTGTTCACTGAGATCCCTCTCAGCCTGACCCTGGCTGGGAGCGGGGGGGGAGGGGGGACAGTGGGAATCCTATATACTTGGCTTGCTTCTTTCCCGACTCCAATCAGGGCATAATCAACTGGAAACCTCGGTCTGAGGAGTTGGGGGTTGGGGTTGAGGTGGGGGTGGGGAGTTGACCAGAAGGTCCCACTTTCTGTATTGGATGAATTACACATAGTAGCTTTAGCTGCTCTGAAAAATTGATTCAGCCCTAGTGGGCTGCACGGTTGGTAGGGTAACTGCGCTTCCTCCAAAATGAAAATCTGAATTCTCTATAAGGATAATCAGGTTTTTCAGCTGGGGATGGCAGTTTTGCAAAGAAACAAATGAAAGCACAGTCCCTCGATCCCCATGTCTTGAGACTCTGAAATTATACAAAGTGATAATCATGCCTCTACTCAGGTAGGGTGTTTTTTGCAGGGTGTTGCAGGGTCTGAAAAAATTAAAGAGGCAGCATTAGCATTATTCTTTGGGAGTATTCTTGCATAAGAGTCTTTGCATTCTAGTATGCTCTGGGTGCTTGTTGAGGTGTGCTTGATGAACATATGTGCATACATTCTTCCACTGCCCACCAAAATTAAACCAGTTTCACAAAATAAGGAATAAACAATAATTCCCTTCCCTTGAATTTGCACAGGGCCTTAGTATTACCAAGCCCTTTCAAATGTGGTCTCTGTTGAGGGAGAGGAACTGTGGCTGCACAGTTCTACTTATGGTATTTGATCCAGCTTGCTCCTTCTTCGGAAGCTGGAAGGTAAGAAGGTACCTTTGAAACTGGTGCCACTAAGGGAGTGACAATCCATGGTCTTTAATCTTTAACACCAAGCAAGATGGTGCAATGGAGCTGGACGCCCGCAGTCATATACAAAGCAGGCCAGAATTGCTCTGAGTATGCAGGGGCTGGAAACACCGCGCTTTTCCTAAACTTCCTGCAGAACGACCTTGACCTTTTTGTCCCCATCTGTGGGGCACAGTGCTGTCTTAGGCCAGCGCTTCTCAGCTCTCAGCAGGAAGCTCCCTCACTTACCAGATTAAAAACAATGGGAAAACCTCACATGCTAGAAGCACTTCATTTGTATTGGTGCCATGTTCAGTCAGTGGCTTTTGTAAAATTGATGAATTTTGTCTAAAGGCAAGTGCAGACAGGCAAACAGATCTGTATCTCCTGTTATCCATTTAGCTTGACACACATGTGCAGAGGAACTATTTTACCTTGATTCTTTCAGGACTGATGAAAAGTAAATGCAAGCAAAGTCGTGAACTGCACGTTGGAAAAGAACCGCTGAATCTCATGCTGGGAGTTAATTAATGCTTCCCTCCCCTTGAAATAGACCGACCCTGGTACTTAGACATTCAGAGTCAATAAACAATTGTTGTACACAGAACATCCATTAGAAGGTGATGGCAAGAATTTTTTTTTAAGCAAATCTAAAATTGCAATGGGTGACCTAATCCCGCTGTAGTAATGGGAGTACGAAACAGTCATTTTTCAAAGTATTTCGTTTATCAAAAGTTCCAGGCCATCAGCCTAGGGAAAAAAAAAAAAAAGGAAATTATGAGGAGCAAATGGGATAATACAGGATGGAAATATGCTATTTTTCTTAAGCAAACCACAGCTATTTTTAGCCTCTTCTTTGGTGACGATTAAATATTTTGGTTGGAATATCACTGATAATATTTATCATCATGATCATTTACATGGATTAAGTGATTACTAAATACCAGACATGATGTTAATCACTTAATATGCATGAAGGCAGGTGACAGAGCTATTCAATGAGCTAAGTGTTATTGTCAGCCCTGTTAGACAAACAAAGACTGAAGCGCACAGAAATCAAGCAATTTTCCTAAGCCGCAAAGGTAGAACTATCATCACAGGAAACTGGAAATAGCAATAACAGTAATAGCTAGCACTCGCTGATAACTGCACATGCCTGCCACTGTTGGGGGCATTTTATATGCACACTAATTTATTTAATCTACACAACACTCTTTCCTAGTAGGTCCATTATCATCATTCCCATTTTGCAGACAAGAAAACAAAGGTTTGAAAGGGGAAGTGGCCGAGGGTCCACACCTGAAGCCCAGACTCAAACCCAGGAAGTCTGCAGAGTCTCCACAGCCAGTCAGGAATCAGAAGATTTCTGAAAAATGGATGAATGCAAACAGGAGAGAGAGTGCAAGGGCGCAGAGGGAGCTAGTGTGCAATCGGAGGAGGAGGGCTGGGGCAAGATCTCGGCAAGGACTTCTTGCCGCTACAAGGTTCTGAGTGGGAATTAGAACTCTCCTGTGAGAATGGGGACCAGTGGGTGGGGGAGGCATTGCTTGGGAGCCAGGTGGAAAGCAGTCGGGTCTTCCCAGGCTGCAACAGGAGGCCTGTGGGGCGGGGGGGGAGGACAGCTCTCATGCTTTCTCCTTGCTAGCAAGAGACACTCTCCTGGAGTTCTCAGAATGTATCAGTCTCTCAGATGAGCTAAAGAACCTTTTCTCAACAACTACTGAAACCTACCTCCCTAACACAGCAGCAGCCATCGGTGCCCTGTTGTCTTGCACGAAGTCGTTATTTGCCAGTTCTCTCTCTCTTCATTCCCCACCCCATAATCTTAAAGCTGCCCGGCTTTCCCTACAGCCACAATTGCTATGACGCTCCTGTGCCTTCCCTCCCTCTTTATGGTTGTCAAATTGATTTCACCACTGCGATACCTATGGCTCCCAATGAAACTTAATTAAAAATGCCATTTAATCACGAAGTAACAAAGGCGAGCTGGATAAACGGCATTACCACTTCGGCGCATTTTAATCCACACTGCTTCTCTCCATCTGAATCTATTTGGATGAGAATTGCCCTTTCAAATCAGAATCCCCTTGTCTTCCATGCGCTTGCTACTGACTGATCTCCAAAATAAACAGTATTTAGTGTGGCATGGATCCAAATGTGTGCAATTTGCCCAGTGGTAAAATCAGCCTTAACTAGAGCAGAAAAAAAAAGTTGTATTTAAAAGGACCTTCCCTGGGATGTTAGTGATGGATTTAGAAGCTTATTACGAAAATGGTGTCACAAGGTTTGCCATAACCCTGCTCTTTTCTTTTATGTCTAGCAAACTCTCCTGGGTTGGAGGCTGCTGGAGGATGCAAGAGAAATGAAGGCTGCTGCGGTTCAGGTGCCAGAGAGGGCAAACTCTGCAAACAGGACCCGGCGACCACCCAGTGGGACTGGAGGGGTTAGCAGCACGTCTTCCCCATCTGTGATGTGGGAAATTCCCAATGAGAAAGCCATTCTTTTTGACTGGGCCCATGAGAATCCATATAGGAGCCAGAGAGACCATAAAACCTACAAGTACCATACCACACAATGTTCCTTCCACCCCTCCCTAACTAAAACCCTTCAGTTTTTCTCAGGGCATTTGAAATAAAACTTAAATGGCCATGCCACCTCTCCAGCTGCATCTCCCCCACATTCTACTTTGCTGTCTCTGCCACCGCCCTTTTTCTTCACTGACATCCCACTCTGTGCCTCAGGGCCTTTGTACCGGCAACTGCTTCCTTTGCCTGGAGAGTTCTCCCTTCTCCCCTCCTAGGCCCATTGGCAGATTCCAGTTCTGTTCCATCCAATCACCCAGTTGGTTCCCTTCCTAGCCCTTCCAGCAAACTGAAAGGATCTCGTTCTTTATTTGGAGTCCATTTTCCCTCTACACAAGAAGTTCCTATTTTGGTCACTGCATGTCCCTGGCAGCTGGACGGACTGGCACAGAGAAGGCCCTTGGGCATCCACCTGCCTGTGCCACTTGAAGGCACAGATTTGTCCTTAGCTGCAGGGCTCACCATGCTGCTAGCTGAGGTAGGCATTCAGGAAAGGTCTGTGGGAGGGAGTGATAGAGGGAAAGTCAGCAGCACCTTACACTGAGGGGTCTCCTAAAAGTCTTACTTGTTTCAAGTTAGCTGGGCCCAGGTGGGGACTACTGCCTCCAGGTGATCCCAGGGCCAAGGCTGCTCTGCTCTCAATTCACACACAGAGGGCCCATGAAAACCCTTCACCAGCTCACTGGAAGAAATAGCCTGCTCTTTCTGTTTCTGCAGGAAATGAGTTGATTATCAGTGCCCCCACTGGACTCCCTTTTAAACATCTCTTGCCTCCTCTCCTCATACCCACCTCCCAGAAGATCATATTTAATCCTCAAACACACAAAGCCCAAACTCACGGAACGTCATCCTTTCTTCTGAGAAAATCTGATCTCACCTGTGGATTCACTTCAGACGGTGATTCCTCCAACTCTGGCCAGCCATCACCTGACATCCCCTGGGAAACTTGAAAAATGCCCATGCCTGGACCCCACCCTGGCCAGTGAAGCAGGCCAATGCACTGGAAGCCGGAAGAAAATATCAGAGCCTCTTTTTGCCTCTAATCTCATCCTTTTAATATTTTTATTGTTTACGAATGTTTTATGATATACATGCCATATTATTACAAGCAGTTCACGATATAGTTCAACGATTATACGCATATACTAGGGTGAGCATTAAACATAATTATTTATTTTTACTATAAGGGTGCAAGCAAATGGGTTTAGAGAGCAATGACACAAGGGGTGAAAGACAGCAAGTTTACAATGAAGACAATGGGGAGTGAAGGGGACCACGGCAAACTGCGGAAGGGGTCACGCCCCACCTCAGAGCAGCATATACCTTAGCTCGCTGCCCTGCCCAGGTGGAGGCCTTAGACCTACCCCATGTTCTGGATTTTAATTTTAGGTGACATTTCATTTTATGTAAAATCTTCCAATTAAAAAATCTTGACACCTAATGAAATATCAACAGGAAAGACCACTGAGAAGGCTAAAGAAAACCCTGGGCTCAGTGGCCCAAGGGGTGCCTGGTCTGTGACAATTCCATGAGGAAGCGTTTCATCTCTCTCCTACTGAGGAGGAAACTGAGGCTCAAAGACATCAGGAAATTAATCCAAGGTTTGAATTATCTGAGTCTTGAGATGATGAAAACCGTGGCCGCCCTGCGCGGTATGACTTCTCAGGTTACTAACTTGCAGGAGTGGATTGGACCTTGAACCGATGAGACCCCAACAGAAGAAGGGGTTTCATTTTCATTGTGTTGCCCAATGGGCAAAAGCTCTTCAGCTTCTAAACTACTGTGAACAACTACAAGAGAAGGCAATGGGTTGGGGAGAGGAGCTAACTATTCTCGTGACTTCTAGGGACACCAAAGGGCAGGAGCCAGGCAGGAAGGGAGAGATGTATTACTGGCAGCATAAGACAAAGCTGGTGCAGGGATCAAGCAAGAGAGACGGAAACATCTGCATCCAGGTTAGCTTTTGGATGATATAATACTACCACTATTTATTGGGTAATTAACTATATGCCAGAAATTGTTCTAAGTCTATAGCCAAATTAACTCAGTTAATCCTCACTGTGTGAGTTGGGGCCTTTAGAATTCCCATTAGGACAGACCTAAATCCATGAAGCAATGTAAAAAGGGCTGGTATTTCTTTCATTAGATCAGGGAAATTTCCTACGAAAGAATGTTAATTTATTTTAATTTTTAACACCTCACCATCCTCGGCTCATAACTCAGGTTTTTACTTAGGTGTGTCTTAGAGAAGAAGGCTACTCTTCAATGAGTCATTTCTCTTTTAATTCTTTCCTCTTATGAGGACAGCAGCTAAAGGGAATTGGAAAAGGGACTCTCCTGCTCTCAAACTCCGATTTATAGCAGCGTGATATAAGAGGACTTTCTGTAATCTGGAAACGTTTTATACCTGTTCTGACCAAAACAGTATCACTAGTCACATGTGACTCGAGCACTTGAAACATGGCTAGTGTAAGGGAGGGACTGAATTTTTCAGTAAAATTAAATCTAAATGTAAGTAGCCACATGAAGTATTGGGCTAGCATATTGGATAACACATATTGGAAGTGATAATGAAAAGCTGGGATTAATACCTCTAAATTCTATCTTCCCCAGATGTCTGGGTCCAATCTAGTGTCTTTAAAAAAATTGGGGAGGAGTAGAGCAGGTTAGTTTTTCACCCTCTAGCCTCCTTTGGCCCTTGTGGGTGAGGAGCCTCACGTTAAAAGTCCAAATAGCAAAGAGTTTTGTGTGTGTGTGTGTGTGTGTGTGTGTGTGTGTGTTTAGGAGTTCTTGTTTAATCCCAAATCAGACTATAACAGTATCTCATTCTGAAACTTTTTAATATTCACAGGCTCCCTTTCCTGGCTTTTCCCAACTACAGGATCCAGGTTCTACAATCTAATGGCCAAAAGAAGTCTACCCACAACACAATTGCCCAAGCCTATGACAAAATTGGAGGAGAGTAGCCAAAAATATCTTTTCCTCCTTCACTTAAGATGTGTGCTCATTCTAGGGTTTTCCTTCCAAATATCTTTTCCTCCTCCACTTAAGATGTGTGCTTATTCTAGGGTTTTCCTTCCAAAAGCTGACCTTTAAGTTCTGAAACGATGTCTGTGAGATCAAATGGCAGAGGCATGGAAGGATCAACCTTTTCCCAATATGGCCGACATTCGGGCTTCTGATCCATGGGCAAAGTTCGGGCAATTCGAGACTGGCACCTGGAAAAGTAAGAAAAGGCAATTAATCTCAATTTCCTTCTAAGAGGAAATCCTTAGAAGACACAAAGGCATCAGAAACTTGGAGCAATGCTAGCAAATGCTCCAAAATCAATCGGTGGCGGCGGCGGTGGCGGTGGGGGTGTAGGTGGGGGTGGGGAGGTGGTAGTGGGGGGCAGTAGGGATGGGGAAGAATGAGTTTGTAGAGCAGAAAGCAAATGTTCATAAGAAGGAAGTTCCTTATGGCGCTGCAACTTCTTTTTTGTTTCAATTTTCAGATTTGTATTATCTCCAGTGGCTTCTTAGAAGCCAATCATCAGGGAAATTCAGTTACTCTGCCTTTAAAATGGTGAATTATTTTTTCATTATCTCAACTGTTATTTAAAGTGTGTGATTAAGCCATTATCAGATTTAAATGTTTGTGGGATTTCGATGTATTACTAGATTACTGGGAAAGATTAAATTGAATTTGCTGCATTAAAACATCCAAGAATAGATTAAACAATATTACAGACCTGGATTGACTTTGGAGAGCCTGGAGATTTGCAAGTGTCCCAGCCTGCTTTGCTCAGAGAAAGGCACTCCAAGGAGAGACCGATTTATAAGGATATATGCAAATAGAGGTTAATGATCATTTCCACTGATGAATAGGTGGAGGAAACTTCCACGAAATTAAATTAAGAAGGTAGCAAGAGTTAGTCCCTAAGGAAAACCCTTAAATCACAGTTTTTATTAAATGGATTATTCATCAATAGTAGAGAAATTAATTATCATATGCAACTAAATTATGGCTTTGGAAGAGAAAAGTTGGACCAGCGTCATCACACCTTGGCAGACAGCTATCTCTCAGAAAGACTAGCTTATTTAAAATTAGTTTGGGAAAGCTCAATGGCTTTAGCTTTATTTATCTGAAAAATGAGGATCAGGGAGCAGGCAACACAAATTACAATAAGGAATGAACCATCTCTTTACTAACATGGCAAAGAAAATATGTTCACCCAAAAGAAATACTATGAGAACATCTGGAAGAGTTACACAGGTTCCCCTCCAACCCTGTCACCCCAACACACACACACACATGCACATACCCTGCCTTCTCTGAATCTTTCTCTAAATCAATCAAGCAGTCAAACTCAATGTTAGTCTCTTGACTGTGTAGGACTGATTATGACGAGATCAAAGAATGGAATGTCCCGGTCCCATTTCCAAGCTTGATTGTAGAGAAGGTTCCTAACTGAAAGGCATTTTCTTCTCTGGGGAATTATTAATGGTAAGGGGATCCCCGTGGGAAAACATACTTCAACTTTACACCTATTTGCGTGCGTGGTTAATTGCTACACCGGCATCCTGTGCACTCAATCCATCGTACATTACACATAACATCCCAATATATCTTCAGCTCGCTGCATCAGACCCTGATAATAGCGTCTGTTAACATGCACTAAGTACTATTAGGTAGCACATCACTTCATAAATAATAAGATTAGCTGACCTTGGGGCCCCAAGAAGAGTAATGTGTTTAAATGTTCTCATTATTTATTTAAAACAAGAATTAAAGCAACAGAAGCTGCTTTTGACAATCCTCTTAGCATAAATATTAAACTGTTTGCCCTGATAAGCCACACAGTGCACTGAAGAACAGAGGATGCATTCTGAAGACTACTTAATAATAGGTGTTTGAGACGATGCTGCTTGCTGGCGTGGTTCTCAGGGTGTATCCCTGGTCCAGAGACAGTCTCTAAATCACATGAGAGGAATGAGGAGGAAATTAATATTCAAGGGAAGCGGAGACTAATTACAAAGGAACTCTGCCAAGCTTTTTAAATTGTGCTTTCTCTCTGCCTCAGAGTCATAGAGTAATGCTCAATTTACTAGGTAGGGAAAGTTATTCCAAATTGAGCATTTCAATCTCATAGTGGATAAATTATCTGTGCACACATTATCCAGCTTGGCAGATTAAAGGGCTAAGATAAGTGTCGATCCACCTAGAATATCATATGGTTTGTAAAAAGTCAATAGAGATGCTTTTTCACCTGTCAAATGGGTTTTGCCTCCTCATTTTGAGAAAGTATTAAAAATATTGAAGACCTTCTGCAGAGGTTTGCTTATGATGTGTAGAACAAGCTTCTGAAACCCACTGGCTTTTCTTTTGGCCAGGCTGCTCCGTGGCTTTCTGCCATGATTCTTCTCATCACAGGACCGGCTGGTGTGGAACTACCCTTTCATGCAGACCCTGACAGGCCAGGAGGTGCGTCTGTCTGCCCATTCCATCTAGGCCAGGAGGGGAACCTTCTGCTGGGAACCTTCAGGAACCTTCAAGATCCATTTAAAACTCTTTCTTTAATAGCCATTGGTCCTTGCCCCGATTTCCAAATGATAGTGATAAGGCCCAGCAGAGGGCTCTTTGTTTGTACCTGTGTGTGTGTGTGTGTGTGTGTGTGTGTGTGTGTGTAGGCTGTAAATTTTTACTTATGAAAAAGAACAGCCACCTCCAACTCAAATATAATATTTCTGATTCAGCATCATATCAGGCAGAGAAATTGAAAAAAAGTTGAGCAGTACTTGAAACTATGTCCCCCTCTGGGTTTCAATTTCTCTGGCTCAGATCATTCATCCTGTTTTTCTTTTGTCTCAATTTCCTTATTTCCCCTAAGATGGGGAAGTAAGGATACTGCAGCACGGTGGTTAAGATTGTGTGCTATGTATGTCTCTTGGGCATGTTGTGCACTCAACCTCACTGAGCCTGTTTCTTGTCTGTCAAGTGGAGACGATAATAATAATAGTCTTATGGGGTTGATGTGAACATTAAATGAATGAGTACATGTCAACTACTTAGCAATGTTAAGCTTGGTAAGCACTTAATAAATATTAAATATTATTATCACCATTGCTACTTCTACTACTACTGCTGCTACCACCAATGACAGGTAAGAGATGCAAAAAAGAGTGCTATGTGGCAATACCCTTTCCTCCCAGTGATGGGGTGGGTGGCCTCTGGAGTGGCTCTTTTTAGAAGTTCAGGAGACACAAAGAGCAGTTCTTCCTGGTTTGAATCAAACTGAATCTGTGGCTAAATTCTAAAACAATGTGTCATTCCAAGTTGCCAAGGCTTACATATTCAAGCTGTTACCACTTTCCAGTGACACACTAAAATGCTCAGATTCAGAAAGACTCAGCAGTTGTTCCTGGAGATCTAGAATTAATAAGAGGCACTGTTGTTGGATTTTCTAAAGATTGACTTGGCCTTTAGAGGAAACAAGGTTGTCTTTTTTCTTAGCATACACACTTTGTAGTTCCTTACAAAATAATGGGGCCCCAAGCAATCTTAAGAACTGTGTTAGGAGTACATTTCCTAAATGTATGAGTGAGATAGACGTTTGTTGTCTTGTATCCACTTCCACCTTCTCCACCCATAGGGTTCTAACTTTCCTATGGGGTATCTATCCCTTCCAGATGCCTAGCCCTGGAGGATTGGTGGGATGAACGCCACCTTTACAGCCAGCAGAGAGCCTTGACTGGCTTAAGTTAAACAGCAGATCCCATTCTCCCCATCACACGGAGTGGTTTAGAAGGAGGTCCATAACCCAACTTTGGGCAACAGACACAGAGAGAGAGTAAACTGGAGGACTACTTTAGGAGCTAAAGACCTTCTCTCCTAGTCTGTGCACAGATTCAAGGATGTGCAACCTGGACTTAACACAGTCATTTTGTTACTACCATGAAACATGGATCTAGGTCTTGGGTGGTACTGTCTGAGCAGTTGGATCAAGCCTCACTTGATGCTAACCACACTTACACTATTGGAGTGTCATGAGCCTTTATTGTTTGTTAGGTTTTACTGTCACTTGCAACCCAAAGTACCCTGGCTGATAAGCTGGTAATGCCTTCCATCTCTGGGTACTTCCCATCTTTTACAACATCTGTTGCCAATGCCCTGACTGCCAAGTGACTGTTGATGGCAGTCACTTTCTCCAAACTGAGACGTTGCTGCTGAACAGTGTAGTATGTGCAGAGACTATTTGGGTAAAAAAGTATGAAACGACTGGCCTTTGTTTTTCGTTCAAATAATATTTTGACTTTGGATAAATTTCTACCCAGATGACCAGGGAGCACTAGATGTCATCCATACTGGCCTCTGCATGAAAATAAACCAGTTTTAATGGCCAGAGTTGGATGATTTTCTAAAGATAGTAAAAACAATTCCCCTAAAGTTAGGCTTCCCAGGGATAGCAGACCACTCAAAACTCCCACTGAACCCAGCTAAACCATAAGAAAGTTATAGTTTTCCCTTTTGGCCTTGTCCTCTTTATTCCATCCTATAGAAAATTCCTATCTTTAGTGCTTCTTGTGTTGGCAAATAAACTTAGATCTACTAAAAAAATACTGCCTCTTCCATGAAGCGTTTCAAGGGGAGCAAAGGAAAATAGTACAGACTTCATCTCTTTTCCCTCCCAAATTCATGTCATTTAGATTCTAAGGACTTTATAAACCACCCCCTAAACTCTTTTCTATGAAAGAGAGGTCCTCCCTGAATGACCTGGTGACATAACAGGAAGCAAATGCAAGGTGTCATGCTGGCTGGCTGGTCAGTAGATTATCCAGAGTGCCCCCGCAGGTGTAACTCAGACAGCCCCTCCCCCCACCACATTTCCCCCAGGGCTGCACTTACATTGGGATGGTCAGGGTTGCAGCTACATTAGTGAACACTGGTTGCCATGCTAAAATTAACCACTTTAGCTAAAGTGTGTGTTAATTATGGGTATGCAAGCAGTCAATAAAAGGTTAATGCAAAAGTCAAAGGATAAATTTCTTCCCTTATTGCATCACTTCACAGACTAAATGACTAACATTATACTTTGTGTTTTTAATCAATAGGTTTTACAGTAATGTGCCGGCCATTGATTTTAAGAAAACATATACGGTCCCTTCCTTGTTCCTAAATTTTGCAACAAATAAGGCAGGACAGGTAACATTTCCATTACTCCGGATGAAATGATAGAAAAAAGTCAGGAAAAATGTTTTCTGCTTAAAAATTTAGGATTGGAACAAGCAAGCTTAAACACACACACACACACACACACACACACACAAACCCAGAACTTGATGGAGAAATATTATCAAACATAGGGAATTGAAGAAACAAGAAAAATGAACGCCTGAAAGGAAGATTCTTTAATGGAAAAGAAGAGAGCAACTCATGATTAAAATGACAATTACATTCTTAAACACTGTTGAAGTGTATTGTATTAAGTGTGTTTCAATACACAGCATTGTTTCATTTGATTTTGACAATAACCTGGAGAGATGGGGGAAGTAGGGCTTATACTTTGGAGGGAGCTTGGGACCAATATGGGACTACAGTGTTCTCTATTAGTCTCAGTCTCCAGAGTTCATGAGATTCCAAGCACCTTGCCATACAGAGAGTGATTTCAGTATTTAAAGATAAGGATTTTTCATAAAACATGGTTTCTAAAGCCCTGGCAGGACTTTAGGTACAATTTAAGGGATTTTGTGCACAATTTTGACTTTACATGATTTTTATCTTAAACACTATATTTAAAATCTAACCTTACGTAAGAGGTCACTCCACTGTATTGTTTTTATGATCTTGCTCTGCTCTGCCTTTAAATAACTGCTTTAATTTGTGGTGAGAAGGGTATGCAAGCTACTTTATTACGGATCTTACTCTCGACACTAAATCCTCTGAAAAGATAAGAATGAGTTAATAAATTCATAACTTGTCTTCTTGGACTTTTTGTTACTGTCATCACGGCACCACGGACAGCCATGCAAACAAACAGGCAACCCATCATGCTTGCATCTATCATAATGATCTACTTTGACAAAGATGGTTTTGTAAAAATCCACTTGCTAAACATGCATAACTTGCTACTTCTAAGCCAAATCAATTCCTAAGCTTTGAGTCCAAGCAAGGATGGGCTCACTTTCTGTTTGAAGCACTTTTAACATTTTACACCTCTGTACCGCAGGTTAGTATTTCCAGATCAGTAAAATAAACACATGTGCATGTGAGGAAAAGCCAAACTTGCGTCTATGGGTCAGCTTTTCCCCCTCAGGTCAGTATACATCTTTAGCAAGTAGTATTTTTCAACCATGGACACATGAGAAGCTGGGCTTGACTTAGCTTCTAGTTGTGGCTACTATGGGGTGCCACACTTCAGAGGAGAAAAGAGAAACCAACTACAAGATGCTCTGCTGAGGTGCTTTTAAAATGCTTTGAATACCAAATATATCCCAAAATGCTTCTGAACACCAAGAGGATATCACTAAGCCATGTGGATATACCACCATTTAGCAAAAGCTGTTATGGCAGTTGGCATGGATAACACAGCTAGATCTTGGCCAAACCACCAGCGTATTTCTGGTCCTAAATGTGGGACAATTCTATATGCTCAGGAATAGTATTAGCAGTGCCCAGCTTACATTCACCATGCCTGCTTGGAACTGAAATGGCATTTTCCATATAAACAATGGCTTTCCTGGTTTCCAATTCCTCCCCTCAACACCTATATTACCTATAATGTCGCTGAAATACAACATTGATAAGACTAACTTTATAGCCCAATAGCCATGAGTACTAGGTGTTTTTTTTTTGTTGTTGTTTTTTTAATTGAGAAAAAGCCATTTGGTGCTCCACCTTGGGACCCCAAGAAGGAATTTCCTTTGATAAGGGTTTCCCCTTTCTCTTGGCTTAGGGCACCAGGGCTTCTTCCCATTCTAAGTCACTGCTAAGAGCGCTGCTGCCTGTGGCAAAGGCTTCCCCAAAGGAAAGAAGACCCTGGGCCAAGGGATGAAGAGGCTCAAATAATACCTCCAGGAAATCAGAGGATGAGGAGATAAGGGAGGCAAGAACCTCTTGCTGGCCTAAAGGTTAGGGACAGTTCAGGAGTTCAGGTGGTGAAATGGTTCAAAGCCATCTCTATTTTTTCTTTAGGGGCCCAGGACAATGCTGTGCTTTTTTCATTTTATTGCTAGTAGTTGTTGTTTCCAAGGCTTCTTCCCAAACCACAAGATTATATCATATAATCCTCACAGTATTCCCTCACCCCCAACCCTGTGAAAACAGTCTTCCTAAGTTTTTTAGAGGTTTTGTTGATATGGGAGATACTATAAAGAAATTCTATCTCATGCCAATGCTTCTCCAATGATATCTCCTTGCAGACCGAAGGAATAGCGCTTATAATAAAAACAATAACAGCAAATATTAAAAATGAGCACCAGGTACCGTAGACATTGTCTGTTTGAATATTTATCCTCAAAACAATCCTAGGAGGAAAGTACTATTTTCATTCCCATTTAACAGATGAGGAAACTGAGACTCACAGACTCACAGATTAACTACTTTGTCCAAGACTTCACAGCCAAATAAGAATTTGAAGCCAAAATTGTCTGACTCTAAATCACAAGCTCTTTGCACTACTTCAAAACACAGATATCAAAGGAAATCATTTTTGGCTCTTATTAAAAAGTTTCCCAAACCACCTCACCCCAAATCAGAAGAATCTCTAGAGGAAGGCTATGGGATTCTTAATTTTCATAAGTACCCCTGGCACTTAGAATCTTAAAATCAGGCCAGGTTAACCTGCAATATAGGACTGCAAAGATACTGGAGGTGGAATGGAGTAGAGTTAGGAAGGCACATGGGTGTCTCTGGGTTCATAAAGAACTAACATTAGATTCATCTCCATTTCAGAGGAAAGTGGACTCAAAGTCGGTTTTTTTTGTTTTTTTTTTAAGACTTGTAACTTTGTCCCCTAAGCAGACAATTGGTGATTCCCAGGGCCCAGGACATAGAAAGGCTTCCCGGATTCCTTTCCCATATTTCAGGGAGTCTGGCAGACCCCTGGAACCACTTAATATGTGAGACTGCTTGGCCCACCACTGGGGTGTAAACCCAGGAGGTAGAGAGGGTTGAGAACAATTTTATCCCCAGATTCATTTGTCGGCTTGTCAGTTACATAATGATAGTGATGAATGGTCTACCTTGACAGCTGAACATTTAGGAGCTGCTGACCTTTGATCTCTGGTCACATGATAGGGTCACCTGAAACTTGCATGACTTCCACCTGGCCAAGGGTAACAATATAAAGGTCAAATGGGCTGGACGATTATATGTATCAAGTCTGAGGCAGCTTGGTTAGAAGCTTTAAGAGAGGCCGGGTTGGGTTCCCCAGCACACAAAGCCATGGAACTACTGCAGAAATGTGCTCAACAAAAGATATACAATTTCAAAGCAGTCTAGAGTAACTTTCCTTGCAAGGGAAGAGAAAGAAGTCATTATTTTTAAAGGGCAACAATGAAAACAAACACTTTGGAAGAAAATATATTCTGCCAGTGACTGCCATTGGGAGGGAAAGCATACAGGCGTGTGACTTAATGAGTGATATGAATGCTATATCTTCAACATGGCAGAAGGTCCAATTTGATGCAATTACTGGAACAAAATCCCCACTGGGCAGTATCGAGCCCGCCTTTCAGCTATCGAATATGGTCTCTCTGCTGTCCTCTGTCAGCGCAGTACCCCACAAAGGACCATGGTTGACACAAGATAATCCTTTCTAAATTTCATGTTTCCATCTTGCTTGAAACTTAAATAAAGTTTGCATGGGACAGTTTCAAGCCTCAGGAAAACTCCAGAATAACTTACAATCAGAAATTCAGGGGTGCTGTGATTTTTAGATGTACTGTAACACTTAAAAAAAAATCTTGCATATCTGAAGATTTTTCTTTTGTGACTATTTGGTTAAATCCCACTTACTCAGAATCAGATAATAGCAGTCACATAAGTAATGAATACAGTTATGAAAATAAGAGCTAAAAGGCTAACATTATTGATTATTGGACCCTTGAAACTTCATAACCGTGGAAGGAGCAGACATTACAGAGGACTCTGATTTATACAAAGAGCACATTTTCTACAGAGGATTTTCCCCTGCAAAGTCAAAGACTGACAGACAGACTGCCATTGGAGCATAATCCACTCATACTCCTGAGAGATGAGCCAAGCAAAGGACAATGGCTTACAGAATAAAAGTCCAGCTGTTCTGACTTTGGAATGCTCATTTGAGTTGTAAGCTGTGAAATAAATTTAAGTTGATGGTTCCCCATCTGCTCACCTGTCAGTCTATTTCCACTGTACTGCTGTTTTTAGAAATACTTCCTTGTAACATGCTTAATTGGTTTTTGGATGCTGAGAAACATCTCCCAAGTTTATTTTAACCTTATTCAGAACATGAGGCTACTGGGCCCTTGTTTCTCCTTCTTTTTTTTTCCAGGATATTCACAAACAGATCAAGAGCACTTAAGACAGAAAACTTAGTGGCATCCAATACCATTACTGTGAGGCAGTCCAAATTCACATTAGAGAGAGAGTGGTGGGTCAAAATGAAAATGCCAATTTATCAGTCTTCTGATGAATTTGATCTTTGCACTAATTTAAAAGCTAAGTGAAAAATCAAAATCCTTACAATGGTCTTACATGATCTCTCCCTTCCCTACCCTTGATTCTTTGACCCTCTCTTCTCCCCATCCCATCGTTCCTAGTGGTCCAATCATATTGGCTTATTTGCTCTTCCTTGATCAGGTCAAGAACACTGTCAGGTATTAATAACTGCTGCTCCTACTACCTTGGAAATCCTCTCCCAAAGATATCCACATGGTCTGCTCTCCCTCTCCTTAAGGTCACTGCCTAAACCAATCACTGAGACCTCCTGAGCACTCTACTTAAAATAGCAGCATCACTCCACCCCCTGCTCTTGTAACCCACATTCTCCTCCCCTGCCATATTTTATCCATAGCACTCGATACCATTTGATGTGTGGGTGTATAAGCTCCCACAAAGCAGGGATGTCTGTTTTGCTCGTTGCTTTATCCTCAAAGTGTAGATCAGAGTGTGGCACACAATAACCACAACAAATATTGTGAAATACCTAGGTGACTGAAATTACCTTTCACCCAGGCTGTACCTCCTTCAGATGGAAGGGCCACAAGTTAAATTAAAATAACATCGTCAAAAGGTCCCGATTTCTCTGCTATATAACAATTTAATAATAATGACAAGTAAAATTATAAATCAAAGAAGGAATAATGCCATCATTGCCACCGTGATGGTTTTAATGTGGACTTGGCTAGATGGTGTTCAGGTGTTTGGTCAAGCCAGCACTGGCCTGACAGTTACTGTAAGGATATTTCATGGATTTAAATAATAAGGCAGTTGGTTGCATCCATGGCCTATTACACCTACAATCAGCAAAGGAGATTGCTTTAAGCAATGAGAGAAGTCTCATCCAGTCAGATGAAGGCCTTAAACGGAAAACTGATGATTTCAACAGTTGGAAAGAAGAATTTCCATCTCTATTTCATCCAGCCAGCTTCTCCCAGGGAATTCATTGAAATCTTTGTTGGTCTTCCCAACTGGAAGCCTACTCTAAAGATCTAAGACTTGCTAATCCCTATAGTTGCATGAGCCAATACCTATAATAAATCTCATATTTACACATATTTATCTAAATCCTGTCAGTTCCATTTCCCTGGAGAACCCTGACTAATATACCCATTGACAAGCAGTATGGTATTGCAGGAAGAATATTGATCTGGAAATGCAAAATCCAGCTCTGCCACTACCTTACCTGTGATCTTGTGTAAGACTTTGACTTTCTAGGGACCAATAATCCAGATCTGTAAATGAAGGGTTGGGGTAGGCAACTGCTAAGTTTCTTCTCATCTCTAAAAAATTGGGATTTTATATAAAAACATTAAAGTTTATCTACACATGCTTTATCTCATCTGATCCATACTATTAGGTGTTATCTTGGTTTTGAAGATGAAGAAACTAAGGCTCAATACAGGTTAGGTAACTTGTTCCAAGTCATGTGGCTAGGGAGCCACATAGCTGGGGCTGGCACCCAGGTCATGCCAGTCCAGGACTTTTCTTCCAAACTACACTCCATCTGTTGGTAGAACTGGATGCATAACTAGTCACTGTTACTTTGATTCAGAAGCTACTTTTGCAGACAAGTTTTAATTTCCTAAGATGTAACACATGATACACAAACTACACTTTATGCCTCTATTCCAAAGAATCCATGGATTCTTTAAGCTGCCATTTCATTCTAACATTAGAGATAATAAACTGCTCTGATTGCCTATGGATGTTTTAAGATTGGAACAGAATTATATTTCTGTGTAGCTCTATAGAAAGGGAGGAAACCCAAGCAATTGTACCATCAAGGTTGCTAGGCTAAAACAAGACCCTTGAACTCTAAAGATGTCAGACATCCCCTAGTCTTAAATTCAAAGTATATCAGCATCTTATACTCCTAGGAAGTGAATGACAATATTTCTGCAGTTATTTACAGCAAATTATAATAGTTTTTTGCCCACATAAATTATGTATGCTACTGGATTTGATGAAAAAGGATACCAGATCACTCAATGTAGCTTACTAAGTGTCTGCCTACTGACAAAACTCCAGGATTTGGGCAGGAGGAGTTTTATTATAAGCTTTTAGTTTTCATTCATTCAACAAATGTTTACTAGGTACCAGTGTCTTAGTTTGCCAGGCTGTTATAACAAATAAAACACAGTGGATTGGCTTAACAGGAATTTACTGGCTCACGGTTTTGAAGACTGGACATTAAAAATCAAGGGGTCAGCAAGGTTATGCTTTCTCCCCAATGTCTGAAGCCTTCTGGTAATGGCTTACTGCATTCCTTGAAGGTTCCTTGGCTTGCATCTCTGCCTCCTGTCACATGGTTTCTTTCCTTGAGTCTGCTCTTCCAATTTCCACTGATTTTTAGCTTTTCCCTGTGGCCTTCTCTGACGTTTGGCTTCCAGTTTCTTCTCTGTATAAGGCCTCCATTAATATAGAGTAAGACTCACCCTGATTCACTTGAGCCACCTTAAACAAAAAGAACATCTTCAAAAGGTCCCATGTACAATGAATTCACATATACAGGGACACAGATTAAGATGAACGTATTTTTGTCAAGGCATATAATTCAATCTACTACAACCAAGATCTAGAGATACGGCAGTGAACTGGGTAGACACAGTCCAGGTTTTGGGGAGTTTACATTCTGGTGGAGGAAGAATGACAATAAATATGTGTCTCAGTTATAAATTGCATTCAGCTGCTAACAACAGGGACTAGAAACATCAGGAGTTAAAGAAGACAGGAGTTTCTTTTTCTCTCATATCAAAGAAGTCTGAGGAGGTCAGTGAAAGTACTCCATGGATATCAGGGATGCAGGCTGCTCCATCTACTTTTGACTCTCTCATTCTTAGCAGGTGGCTTCCATCCCTGAGGTCACCACATGGTCCAGGATGCCACTGCCATCATATCTGAGTCCTAGGCAGGGAGCAGGAGAAAGGGGAGATGGGTAAAAAATGTCCTCACCAGCCATCTGTCTTCTTTCTAAGGAGAGCACATTTTCACTCATTTCTCACTGGGTAGCAAAGGAGTCTGGGAAGTATAAGGTTTTGGCTGAAAGCACTGCATCCTTTCTTTCCCCCATCAAAACTGAGATTCCATGCTGAGAGTCACTTTTTTTCCTATTCTAAGGAAGGAGGAAATAATGGGGGCTGGATGAGAAATCAGCATGCTCTGCCACAAGATGTAAGCAAGGAAAGAATCTCTGCTTGAGATAAATGCGTTTGAGCAAATCAAATGTGGAAATGAATAAAAGAGTGAACGGAGAGGCAGGGGAGGGTCTTTGAGGGCTGGTGGTTGTGGAAAGCATACACTTGGTGGAAGAGCACAGTCATTTTAGGTGAGAGTGGATTAGGTGTGTTCAAGGGACAGCAAAGAGGTCACTCTGGCAAGAGGAGGGGAGGAGGGGAAGAGGCTGAAAGGGGAACCAGAATCTTTTTCTGAGATGGACAACTACTGGAGGGGTTTAAACAGGGAAGTGATATGCTCTACATCACAGCACTCTGCAGAAAGCCTCTAGATCTCTTTAGGAACTGGTCATTTCACGAGAGTAAACGTCTATGCTCAACCTACACGCAGCATTCTGTTGATGAAGCAAACTATTCTTCCTTAAGACTTCCGAGGCAGGTAGGATAGGCCCCTTCTGAGGCTGGGAGGGAGAGAGGGCTCTAAACCTGATTGTTCGTAGGCCTTTCATGCCTTGTTCCCCTTTGCACTAGAAAAGAAGAAATAACGCCAGAGCCTCCTTGTATACCCAAGTCCACCTGATACATATCTGCAGAACTCAATTCACATCCAATTTATGCTGTTTTTCTTCTTGGAGCTGGGGATTCAGGCTAAGGAAGGAGGGTAATCCTATATGCTGAGAGCCACGGAAGACTGAACAGGTCTTCTGAGCCAGAGCTGGCTTTGCTTCTAAAATGACTTAGTTTGAAAGAAGTTTTTAAAAATTGTGCTTCAATAGACAACAGACCAAATTCTGCAACCCTCCAGCAGAAGTTTCGGCTGTGCTGCTGGCACCGCTGCCATCACACAGAGCTCACAGAGCCAGGGGAAGGAGGGGTGAAGAATTGCAAAGAGATTGCCTTAGGCTTGCAGTGTAGCCTCCAAACCTCAGGTTAACTGGGTGGATTTATTAATTAATCATCACAACCACAACTTCCTCACTGGGCATCTTGGAGGAGGAAGTAAGCAGAGAGACAAGCCACTATCTATTTCCTACAGTTTCGTACTCCCTGGTCCAACCGGCTAGTGCAAAGCTCAAGTCTGTGGTTTCTCCTCTGTCTGGGGTGATCTCATTCTCCCAGCAAACCACTGTTTGCTTGTATGGTGACCTTGGGAAGGATACTTAAGCAGCATTTTCTCATCTGTCAAGCTGAGACAATCGAGACGGGGTGTCATGTCTGGTAAATGCTCAAATGTGGAACGGTATTGGCCAGCTCATCACAAAGCCCCCTGCCTCTGGGAAGAAGGCTTTTTCCAATAGGGGAAACAAGCAAGGCTGCATCCTTGCTCGTGCTTGGCTAGGGTGGGGTGGAGGATGAGACTTGTGGCTCTTTGCAGGAAAGACACCTTTAGGCCCTCACTGGGGATCCCAGGCGCTTTCTCATTTGCCAAAACTCAGAAGGTCATAAGGAATCAAAGGATGACATCTGCTTGTGCAGAATGTCATTATAGAGGAGCCTAGGAACAAGACGCCTGTTACAAGTCACCTTTCCAGCTCCTGCAAACAGGCCGATTAATGGAGAGGTTTGCCTCCTCACTGAGCATTACAGGAGCGGGGTCAGCTGGGAACGGGCCAGGGCTCAGCAGTGAGTCAGGATGGCACAGCAAGGACTTGATTAGCTGCTGTAACCTCCTGCCCCTACGCCTGGCCTGCCAGGGAGCCAGGTTTCTCAGCAGACTGCTAAGTTAGAATTTACACTTTTTGGAAGAACAGTTCTGCAGTCAAGGCCACCTGGGAGGTGGCATGGAATATCTTACTGAGGGTCCATTATGCCTTCTCTGCAGTTCTAGCTAATAGGTTAGCTCAGGCGAGACTGCAAGACCTGGGGAAACTTGCTGCTCCTAATTTAAATTGCTCCTTCTAGCTGGAGATAGGCTCACAAAGGTCCCAGTGCCCAAAGGTACCAGCAAGTTACACGCCAGCATTGCGTGTATAAGTGCCCTCGGCAGTAGCCTATGAAATGTGACTGGAGAGATACCCTGACGGTGTTCTCTGTGAAATGTTCTTGCTCTGCCTTCCATCAATGCTGGAGAGTCCCACATTAATTTATTTTCTCAAGCATATGGGGGAAAAGGAAGGAGAGGCATTTAAAAATGCAACTACTCCTAAGGAGGATAATATTGTAAGTCATCTCTCAGCTCATGCAGCTTCCTGCTGCGATGGAGGAGCATGTGAGCTGTGCATTCCCTGGAGTTAGGGGAAGAGGCAGGGTCTTCAAAGCCTAATTCTACCCTCTTTACCATTTCACCAAGTGTTGACCATGTGTACAGTCTTCTGGGAGAGATTCGTTCAGGAGGACAGCAACTTTAGGCCAGAAGCAATTTAACTGGTTGGAAAGTTAATTCCCTTTTCCAGTTGGTCTCACGTAAGCACCTGGGAGTTATGCTCACTAACTTAAAAGGATTTATAAAGTTCTTTCCCAGGAGAAAGGTCTTTGGGCAGGCAGCAAGCGAGCCTGGGAGTTATTCCTCCGTGGTGGGAATACTGCAAGGATGAAGGAACAGGTTAAATGGCAAAGAATCTGAAGCTCTCTTCTAAAATTAGGGATGGGAGTCTCATTTTTCAGCCATGTAATTTCTGACAGCCATGGCTAGCTCTCCAGACTTCAAATTTGACAGAATCTCTACTCTTCTGAGATAATCTTATCTCACACCCCCTCAGTTTAAAGGTGAGGTTTAAGGACTTGCTCAACACGTTTTGAGGCAGAGTCAGGACTAGAATCCAGGACTTGGGATTCTTAGCTTATTGTGTGCTTTTTTTTTTTAATGTTATAATTGTAAATAGGTACTATTTTTTGAGGAGCTACTGTGTATCAGATGGCAAACTAAGTGCTTTACACATTTACTTCATGTAATCCCAATAACCCTATGAGGCTGGTAGGATTATTAGTTCCATCTTACATCTGGAAAACTGAGACACCGAGTGGTTGTGTAATTTGCCCAAGGTCACACAGTTTGACAGTGACCTGGCCAAGTACTGAATGCAGAAGTGTGGCCCAAGCCCATACTTCACACCACTACCTTATAATGTTACTGAAACAATGTACATACATAGTTCTGACCTATTGATACAGAAGAAGACTTGAAAAGCAAGTCTCCCACACCGGAGAGTTGTTTCTTTTGGTGCTTATCTTCTATATCTCTAATATATGTATAATGCTATTTCTTGAGCTACCAAATTTAGACATTATCTGTGGGCTTTCTGCAATGCTACATGAAGCTTTAGCTCTCCCTTATTCCATACACCTGCAAATAGTGTTCGTGGTAAGGAGCCTCCAAATGGCCTCCGAAGGATCATGCTTCTGGCATTCACACTGGAGTCAGGGCTGGCTCTCCCTGTGACTTACTTTAAACAACAAATTTCAACAGCAGAAGTGACACTGGGCCACTTCTTTAAAAAGGCTGGCATTTTCTGCTTTAGTGCTCTTTGGGAATCAGGAGCTGCCATGTAATAAGTCCGGATACTTTGATGAAGAGACCACATGCAAAGGCCATTTGGAGAGGGAAAGGCCCTGGGACCACCCACATGCAGACAGGCCCAGGGTCCCGGCAGGACCCAGCCTTTCTGGCCCACCTGCTACCTGACTATTGTCCCAGAAAAGACTCACTGTGAGTCCAAGCGGAAGAACCAAAGAGCCACATGAGCCCTCGTCAGCCTGCAGAAGGCCAAAGCCCTGTGTGAGGAATAACAAATTATGGTGGTTTTAAGCCATTACATGTTGTGGTAATTTGTTATGTAGCAATGGATAACCAAAAGTGCTTTTAGTATTGTTATTCCTTCACTGGATTCCTTTATAACATCTTATAGGATAGGATGCTTAAATTCCATTGCTGGCTCCATTAATTAAAACATTTATATTGATAAAATACACATAACATAAAAATAATTCTATGGATATGATTTACATATACATTTATATTAGTAAAATGTACATAGCATATTGGTAAACTATGCATAACAAAAATCATCTTAACCATTTTAAGTAGATAATTCTTTGATATTACATACAGTGACAAATTATGTAACTTTCACCAATATCTATTTCCAGACTACTTTCATCATGTCAAACAAAAACTCACACTCATTGGGCAATAACTTCCCATTGCTCCCTCTCCCCACACCTGGTAATCACTGTTCTGCTTTCTCCCTTTAAGAATTTGCTTATTCTAAGTATTTCATATAAGAGAAATAATACAATATTTGTCCTTTTGTATCTGGCTTATTTCACTTAACATGTTGTCTTCAAGGTTCATTCATGCTGTACCATGTACCAGCACTTCACATCTTTTAATGGTTGAAGAATATTCCATTGTATGGATAGACCCCATTTTGTTTATCTCTTCATCTCCTGAGGAACACTTGGGATGCTTCCACCATTTGTCTATTGAGAATAATGCTGCAATGAACAATGCTGTACAAATATCTGTCCAAGTCACTGCTTTCAATTCTTTGGGGTAAATACCTAGAAGTGGGACTGCTGGCTCATATGGTCATGGTATGTTTAACTTTCTGAGGAACCACCAAACTGTTTTCTCCGGTGGTTGCACCATTTTACATTCCAACCAACAATATATGAGAGTTCGTATTTCTCCATATCCTTGCTGATGCTTATTATTTTCAGTGATTTTTTTTACAGTAATCCTAGTGGGTATGAAATGAATCTCACTGTAGGTCTAATTTGTTTTTCTCTAGTGGCTAATGTCATTGAGCATTTTTAAATATACTTTCTGGCCATTTGAATCTTCTTTGAGGAAATGTCTATTCAAATCTTTGGCTCATTTATGAAAATGCAATTTTACTGAGATATATTTACACACCATACATTCCATCCGAAATATATAATCAATGGCTCACAGTATCATCTTGTAGTTGTACATTAATCACCATGATCAATTTTAGAAAATTTTCATTACTCCAGAAAAAGAAAACCCAAAACATTCCATACCCTTTATCCTCCCTATTTTTTTTAGGCAGTTTTATTCACACACCATTCAATCCATCCTAAGTATACAATCATGGTATAATCACATAGTTATGCTTTCACCATCAATGTCAATATGAGAACATTCTCATTTCTTCTGAAAAATTCCATACCCCTTACATCTGTCTACTATTGACCGATAGCTTTACTGCAGTGCTTTTGTTACAATTGATGAAAGAATATTACAATGTTACTACTAACTATAGACCTTAGTTTGCATTAACTGTATTTTCCCCATATACCTATTATTATTAACATTTTGTAATAGTGACGTACATTTGTTTGAGTTCATGTAAGAACTTTTCTTATGTTTGTACAACTAGCCACCATCATTATATTTCACTAAGTTATGCAGTCCTAGTTTTACCCTCTAGTTTTCCTTCTGGTAACATACATGACCCTAGCCTTTCTCTTTCAACCATACTCACACTCAGCTTTGTTAATTACACTTACAGTATTGTGCTACCATCACACAATATTGTGCTATCCATTTCCAAACACTTACAATCAACCTTATTCTGCATTCCTTAAACATTGATTGTCCAATCTCTGCCCTCTTTCTATCCTCTGATAATCTCTCGAGTTTACCTCTCAGGGTTTTCTCACTATAGTTAGTTAGTATTAGTGAGACCATACAACATTTGTCTTTTTGTTTCTGGCTTATTTCATTCAACATGTCCTCAAGGTTCATTCACATCATTGCATGTATCATGACTTCACGCCTTCCTGCAGCTGTGCAATATTCCATCGTATGTATATACCACAGTTGCTTGGTCCATTTTTAAAAAAAATTAATTTGTTATTGTGAAAAATAACGTATATACCAAAAGCAGTAAATATCACAGCACACTACAACAATTAGTTTAGAATAGATTTTAGAGTTTGGTATGGGTTACAGTTCCACAATTTTAGGTCTTTCCTTCTAGCTGCTCCAAGACACTGGAGACTAAAAGAAATATCAATATGATTCAGCAGTCATACTCATTTGTTAAATCATATCTTCTCTTTAATATCTCTACCTTCTCCTTTGATCTTTCTCCCAATCTTTAGGGGTATTTAGGCTATGCCTATTCTAACCTTTTCATGTTGGAAAGGGCCATCGATAAAATGGGATGGGGGATGGAAGTAGTTGATATTCTGGAGAGGCTAGACCCTCTGGGTTTCAGGACTTATTTGGCCTAGGAACCTGTGCCAGTTTGAATCTGTTGTATACCCCAGAAAAGCCAAGTCCTTTAATCCTCATCCAATATTGCTGAGTGGTATCTTTTTTTATTGTTTCGATGGAGATGTGACCCACACAACTGTGGGTGGTAACCTTTGATTAGATGGTTTCCATGGAGGTGTCTCCACCCATTCAAGGTGGGGTTGCTTACTAGGACCCTTTTAGAGGACTCTTAAATTCAGAAAAAGCTTTAGAGCCACCACAAGCAATGGAGTCCACGCAGCCAGAGACCTTCAGAGCAGAAGGAAAATACCCCATGGCAGCCTTATGAAATGAAGAGAGAAAGCTAACAGGTTGCTATGTGCCTTTTCAGCTGAGAGAAAAACCCTGGATATCATCGGCCTTCTTGAACTGGGGGATTTTTCCCTGGATGCCTTAATTTGGACATTAAAAAAAAACTTTTTAAATTGAATAATATAACATATATACAAAGCAAAGAAAGAAAAAAAGCAATTGTTTTCAAAGCACTCTTCAACAAGTTAAGTTACAGGACAGATCCCAGAGTTTGTCATGGGCTACCATACAATGTGGACATTTTTATAGCCTTGCCTTAATTTGGACATTTTCATGGCCTTAGAACTGTAAACTTGCAACTTACTAAATTTCCCCTTTTAAAAGCCATTTCAGTTCTGACATATTACATTCCAGCAGCTCACTACCTAAAACAGAACCCATCTGGAGGTTGTAGGTTTCTGGAAAGTAATCATAGTGCATGGAAACTTGTTGAATCTCAGATAAAGCCCTAGGTGTTCCTTAGGGTTGGCAAGAATGGTTTTGGCTGGAGTTTGGCGAACAATGATAAATAGCAAAATCTATCTGAAAGTGCTTGCATTAAGGGTGACCTCCAGAGTAGCCTCTTCACTCTATCTGAAATCTCTCAGCCACCAATATTTTGTTACAATTCTTTTCCCTCTTTTGGTCTATCCCATGGTGCCAGGGCCAGGCTTATCTCTGGGAGTCATATCCTATGTTGCCAGAGAGACTTCTTTTACCTTTGGATGTCATGTCATGGAGGGGGTGAGGGTAATGATTTTACTTGCAGAGTTGGGCTGAGAAAGAGAAAGAGGACACATCTGAGCAACAAAAGGTGTCCTCTGGAAGTAACTCCTAGGCATAACTGTAGGTAGGCTTCGCTTCATAAATAAGATTCACAAGAGCAAGCCTCAAGATTAAGGGCTTGTCTTGGCCCAGTTTTTAAAACTGAACTGTCTTTTCGTTGTTGAATTGAAGGCATTCTTTACATATTGGGGATATTAAAGCCTCATGAGACATATGCCTTCCAAATATTTTCTCCTACTCTGCAGACTGTCTTTTCACATTCTTGATAATGTCCTTTGCTGCATAAAAGTTCTTCCTTTTGATGAAGTCCATTATTATCTATTTTGTGTTTGTTTGCTTGTTGCTTGTGCTTTTGGTACAAAATCTAAAAATCCATTGCCTACTACAAGGTCCTGAAGATATTTCTCGATGTCTTTTTGTAAGAGTTTTATAGTATCAGCTCTTATATTTAGTTTATTGATTCATTTTTAATTAATTCTTGTTGAGGTAGGGATCCATGTTCATTCTTTTGCATACAGATTTCCAGTTGTTCCAGCACAATCTGTTATATTCCATTAAATGGACTTGGCACTCTTGTTGAAAATCAATTTGCCATAGATGTGTGGATTTATTTGTGGACTCTCAGTTCCATTCCAATGGTCTCTATGTCTAACCTTATGCCAATACCACACTGTTGTTTTTTTTTTAATTACTTTATCGTAGGTTTTGAAATCAGGAAGTGTGAGTCCTCCAACTTTGTTCTTCCTTTTCAAGATTGTTTTGGCTATTTGGGGCCACTTACCCTTCCATATGAATTTGTGGATAAGCTTTTCCAATACAGCAGGAAAAAAGGCTGCTGGAATTTTGATAGAGATTGTATTGAATTTGTAGAGTGCTTTAGGCAGTATCAACATCTTAACAATATTAAGTCTTCCAATCCATGAACATGAGATATCTTTCTATTTATTTAAGTAATCCTTAATTTTGGGCAATGTTTTATGATTTTCAGGGTATAAGTTTTTCGCTTCCTTAATTAAGTCTACTCTTAGGTATTTTACTCCTTTAGATGCTATTATAAATGGAACTGTTTTCTTGCTTTCCTTTTCAGATTGTTCATTATGGATGCATAGAAACACACCTGACTTCTGTGTGTTTATCTTGTATCCTGAAACTTTGCTGAATTCATTTACTTAGTCTGGTAGCATTCTTGTGAATTCTTTGGGATTTCCTATAAATATGATCATGTCATCTGTAAGTAGGGATAATTTGATTTCTTCCTTTTAAATTTGGATGCCTTTTCTTTTCTCTCTCTTTTTTTTTTAATATGGAATGCTTTACAAATTTGTGTGTCATCCTTGCGCAGGGGCCATGCTAATTTTCTCTGTATTGTTCCAATTTTAGTGTATGTGCTGCCAAAGCAAGTACCCTTTTATTTCTTTTTCTTGCCTAACTGCGGTGACTAGAATTTCCAGTATGATACTGGAAATAACAGTGGTGACAAAAGCAGGCATCCTTGTTTTGTTTATTATATTAGTGGGAAAACTTTCACCATTGAGTATGATACTTGCTGCTGGTTTTACATAAATGCTGTTTATCATGTTGAGAAAGTTCCCTTTTATTCCTAGTTTTCTGAGTATTTTTATCATGAAGGGATATTGGATTTTGTCAAATATCTTTTTTGCATCAACTGAGATGATCATATATCTTTTCCCTTCATCCTATTAAATATAGCATATTACATAATTGATTTTCTTATGTTGAACTACCTTTGAATCCCTGTAATGAATCCCATTTGATCATAGTGTATAATCCTTCTAATATACTGTTAGATTTGTTTTATCAGTATTTTGTTGAGGATTTTTCCATCTATGTTCCTAAGGGATATTGGTCTGTAATTTTCTTTTCTTATGCTGTCTTTATAATGGCTTTGGTAACAGGGTGTTGCTGGCCTCATAGAATGAATTAGAAAACAATCCTTCCTCTCCTATTTTTTGGAAGAGTTTGAGAAAAATTGGTGTTAGATCTTCTTTAAATGAGTGGTAAGAATTAAGCAGTGAAACCACCTGGTCCTGGGCTTTTCTTTATTGGGAAGATTTTAATTACTGATTCAACCTTTTTACTTGTTATAGGTCTGTTGAGATTTTCTATTTCTTCTTGGGTCAGATTAGGGATTTGTATGTCTCAAGGAATTTATCCATTTTATCCAGGTTTTCTAATTTGTTGGAACATAGATGTTCATAGTACCCTCTTAAATCCTTTTTATTTCTGTGAGATTGGTAGTAATGTCTCAACTTTCATTCCTGATTTTAGTTATTTGCATACTCTCTCTCTTTTTCTTTCTCAGTCTGGTTTTTCATTTTTATTTTTATTGATTTTTTCAGAAACTTTTCTGAAAAGTTGGGAAAAGAACTTTTCCTACCTTTTGGTTTTGTGGATTTTAGCTACTGTTTTTCTATTCTCTATTTCATTTATCTTTGCTCCTATTGATACTATTCTGTTCTTTCTATGACCTTTGATTCAAATTCTAGTTTCTTTATATGTGAGTTTAGGTTATTGGTTTGTGATCTTTCTTCCTTTTAAATATAGGCTTTTTGAGCTATAAATTTCCTTCTGAGCACTGCCTTTTTTGATATGATGTGTTTATGTTTTCATTCATCTCAAGATATTTCCTAATTTCCCTTGTGACTTCTTCTTTGACCCATTCGTTGTTTAAGGATGTGTTGTTTAATTTCCACATATTTGTAAATTTTCCAGTTTTCCTGCTGTTATTGATTTCTAGCTTTATTCCATCATGGTGTGAGAGGATACTTTGTATGATTGCAACATTTTTAAATGTATTAAGATTTTATTTGTGGCCTAACATATGGGTTATCCTAGAAAATGTTTTATGTTCACCTGAGAAGAACGTGTATTTTTCTGTTGTTGAGTCCAGTTTTCTATAAAATTCCATTAAGTCTAAGTGGTTAACAGTGATGTTCTATCAATTATTGAAAGTGGTATACTTAAGTTTCCAACTATTATTGTACAATTACCTATTTCTCCCTTCATTTTTTTTTCATATATTTGGGGGTTCTGTTGTGAGGTACATATATGTCTATAACGGTTATATCTTCATGCTGGATTAAAACTTTTATCAATATATAATGTCCATCTTTGTCTCTTTAATTTTCTTTGACTTAAAGTCTATTTTGTCTGACAATAATTAGCCACTCTGGCTCTCTTTTGGTTACTGTTTGCATGGAGTATCTTTTTCCAGACTTTTACTTTCAACCTCTTTGTGACTTTGCACTTAAAGTGAATCTCTTGTAGAGAGTATACAGATGGATCATGCTCTCTCATTCAATCTACCAATCTCTGCCTTTTAATAGTGGAGTTTAATTCATTGACATTTAAGGTAATAACAGACGGACTGATTTATTTTTGCCATCTAGCTACTTGTTTTTTTTTTTTATGTCTTGCATGTTTTTGTTCTGCAATTAGTCTAGAACTGCCTCCAATTTTTTTTTATGTATTTAGTTGCTTTTTTGTAGTGTACCATTTTGATTCCCTTCTTTCTTTTTCTCTATTTTTTAAAGTTATTTTCTTAGTGGCAACCTCTGTAATAATAACAAACATTTTGAACTAATAACAACCTAGTTTAGTTGGTACCATCCTAAGTTTCAGTGGTATACAAACTTTCTACTCCATACAGCTCCATCCCTCCCTCTTTACATTGTTATTGTCTCTGATTACATCCCTAAACATTATATGCCCATTAACAAAGATTTTTCAATGCTATTTTACACATTTGCTGGATAAATCCTAAGGGGGGTGGGGAGCAGTTATAAACCCAAAGTACAGTAATACAGGATTTTATATTACCTATGTAGTTACCTTTATCAATGTGCTTTATTTCTTCTGATGGCTTTGAGTTATCATCTAGTTACAGCTTGAAGGACTTCCTTTAGCATTTTTTTAGGGGAGATCTTTCTGGTAATGAACTCTCTCAGATTTTGTTAATCTGTAAATGTCTTCTTTTCTCCATTTTTTTTTTTTCCTGATAATTTTGCTGAGAAGTCTTTGTGAATTCTTGGTTGACAGTTTTTTTTTTTCCCTTTAAGGACTTTAAGTATGCCATCCCACTGTCTTCTGACCTGTATAGTTTCTGATGAGAAATTTGCTATTAATCTTACTGGGATCCTTTGTATGTGACAAGTCACTTCTCTCTTGCTGTTTTCAAAGTCTTCTCACTGTCTCTGGATTTTGACAATTTCCCTATAATGTACCTTGATATAGATCTCTTACAGTCTATCATGTTTGGAGTTTGTCGAGTTTCCTGGAAGTGTATATTCATGTCTTTCATCAGATTTGGGAAGTTTTCAGCCATTATTACTTCAAATACTTTTTCTGCCCCTTCCTCTCTCTCCCCTATTCTTCTAGGACTCCAATGAAGCATATATTGATACAGTTAATGGTGTCCTACAAATCATTCAGGTTCTGTCCGTTTTTCTTCAAATTTTTTTCTCTCTGCTCTTCAGACTGGATAATTTCAATTGTTCTATCTTCAGACATTGATCTTTTCTTCTGCCTGTTCAAATCTGCTCTTGAATCCATCTAATGAGCTTTCTTTTAAATTACTGTACTGTACTTTACAGCTCCAAAATTTCCTTTTCATAATTTTTATCTTTTTATTTTATTCAGACATTTTCCTAATTTCCTTTTTTTCATTGAACACATTTAAGATGTTGATTTAAAATCTTTGCCTAATAGTTTCAACGTATGAGCTTTCCCAGGGATGGTTTCTGGCAAATTCTTTTTTTCCTACGAATGGGCCACACTTTCCTGTTTCATATGTTTTGTATTTTTTTGTTGCGAACTAGACATTCTGAATATTATGCTGCTATAATTCTGGAAATCTAGTTCTTTCACTCCTCTGTGACTGCTCAGTTTTGTAAGGCTGGAACCATCAATTTGTGATTTTTTTTCAAAAAAAATCAAGGAAAGAGAAAACAGAGAGAGAGAGAAAGAGGTATATTGCCTCTTTAAAGACTCCTCTGCTGCTTCTGCCTGAGGGGGATTATAACAATAGTGATCCCCAGAGTTGATTCCCAAGTGATATGAAGTAGCTGATCAAAACTACTGTTCAGACCAAAGACCCCCAGATTTTGGAGGACTAGGTCCTTACAGGCCTCCCTGGCATTAGAAAGCTGCACCAGGAGTCCAAACTGCAGTCCTCACTCCTGCCTTGCCACGTGGTTGGGAGGAAGATGATGGTAGTTGCATGTAGGGTGAAATTCATTGATATTTACCACAATTGACCAGTCTCTTCCTCTAGCTCTTCCCTGGATGTTGCACAGTGTTTCATTAGACTCCAGAGTTTCAAAATAGTTGATTTAGACTATTTCCTGCTAGTTCAATAATTGCTTTGGTAGAAGGGCTGATTCCTGAAGCTTCCTACTCCCCATCTTCCCACAATCTTCTCCATTAACTTCTGATGCTATTTCTCAATGTCCCTTTTTTCATAAGATGAGGTAAGATAAGGATAAGGGTGTCTAATGCAGAATGAATCACTGAGCCAATTAATAGTATGGATCTGAGGTAAAAGAATAAGAGACACCCAATATCTCACATACTTTAGAAGGATGAGGCCATATACCTGCTGTTCTCAAGTCAATTGTTGTTTTTTACCAAAGCAAAACCTCTACTTGAAAACACTTTTAATCCAGTTTTGAGTTATACCCTAAACTCACCTAAAAGTAATTAGTATGAACTCCTTTAAAAGTATTCTAGAATCATTGATTTATAGCCACTCATATGGGAAGTTTCCATTCTCAACTTTCACAAATGCATACGATTCGACTGTATATGTGCTTATTTATTCCATTAACCTAGAGGGAACTAGTGGACACCTTAATATACCCATCCAATTCTTGTGCAGGGGAATGACAACATCTTAAAACCCTAGTGAAAAACTTTTCATGGGACTCAGCCCTCAAATTTTTTGGAAAAATCTTCTGCTCCTTTAAAAGAATTTCCTGTCATCTTCTATTGGATTTGTAAGGGATTCTAATGAAAGGTTATTAAAGCCATGTATGTATATATCCCAGCTGACAAATTATCCTTGACATAGCCAGTGGTCCCTCTTTATAACACAAGTGTTAGCAAACACGGCATGGGAGAACCCAATACCATGTAGGAGAATGATATTGTAAAGGCCTTCCCAATATATAGTTTCAGCTTGGGGGGATAGCCTGAACTTCTGTATAACTGAACCTAAGTAACAAAAAACTTGCCGTAATGATGTTTTCCTTCCATAACAAGCTGTACTACGGAACTTCTGACTGATCAGAATTTTTTTCTCCTATTAAAAACATTTAATTATTGCCATGTTTGGAATGCCTATTTGTGGAGCACTCAGGATCACTGTTTTTGTCCCTACCACCAGAAGGGAAGTGTGGTTTGGTAGAAAGCATTTAAAAAGTGTACCTTCAGCTATGAGCACATTACAAACATTCTCAGCACTTATTTGCAAAGGCCAGCATGCTGTTATGACAATTCTATCAATTATTTCAGTTCCAAATAGGTAATGATGTTTTGCAGAATTGCTTATAACTAAAAAAAAAAACTGGAAACAACCTGAATGTTCATGATTGTGAGAATGATACTAAACTATGGTATATCCATACTATGGATTTCTCTATAGCAATTAAATAGAATAGAATTGATTCATATGTTCTAACATGGAAAGATTTCCAAACCTAAGACAAAGTATTGAGTAAATAAAGCACATAGGGATTGATTTGTACAGCATAACCACCAATTATATAAAATAAACAAAACATTTGTTTATGAGACTGTCTATTTGTATGTTAAGTGCACAGAAAAGAATTTGGAAAGACGAGAAGGTCTGAGATTGGCAGTAGTGGTCTAAGAGGACTTCAGTGCTATCTTTTGTGCTGGTTTGAAAGGATCTATGTCCCCTAGAAAAGCCATGTTTTAATCAAAATCCCATTTCATAAAGGTAGAATAATCCCTATTCAATACTGTATGCTTGAAACTGTAATCAGATCATCTCCCCGGAGATGTGATTTAATCAAGACTGGTTGTTAAACTGGATTAGGTGACAACATGTCTCCACCCATTTGGGAGGGTCTTGAGAAATTTCTGGAGTCCTATAAAAGAAGAAACATTTTGGAGAATGAGAGATTCAGAGAGAGCAGAGAATGCTGCAGTACCATGAAGCAGAGAGTCCATCAGCCAGCGCTTTGGAGATGAAGAAGGAAAACGTCTCCCGGGGAGCTTCATGAAACAGGAAGGCAGGAGAGAAAGCTAGCAGATGATGCTGTGCTCACCATGTGCCCTGCCAGCCAAGAGAGAAACCGTGACTGTGCTCGCCATGTGCCTTCTCACTTGAGAGAGAAACTCTGAACTTCATCGGCCTTCTTGAATCAAGGTATCTTTCCCTGGATGCCTTTGATTGGACATATAGACTTGTTATAATTGGGACATTTTCTCGGCCTTAGAACTGTAAATTAGAAATCATCAAATTCCTGTTTTTAAAAGCCATTCTGTTTCTGGTATATTGCATTCTGGCAGCTAGCAAACTAGAATACCTATAAAGTTTAATTTTAATAAAGTGCATGTATGTACTACTTTTATAATCAAACATCATTTAAAAATAAATAATAATGTTAATAGTGGTGGTAAGTAAAATGAAACAAATCCCCTTATGTGGGGATGTGAATTAGCTGTTAAAAGATATAACTGCCTTCAGCTCTAATTTCCTTTCTACCAGTCAAAATTCTGGGAACCCAGCAAGAAGTAGTAAATTCTCAGCATGGTCAATATAGAGCTTTGACATCAATGAGGCAAAACAATTCCTTTGAATCTTAAATGCAAATTTACCTAAAACATTCTTTGCTGTTTTCCTGAAGGTGGCATCATTTGCAGATTGGAATAGCAAAAGGGAATTCTTTTGATTGTCTATATCACTTTCCCCAAACTTCCGTCATGCCATTGAAACTGAAGCCTTACGGGGCAGAGTAAAAATAAAGGACCTGTTACTACCCTTATTTTACACACCTAAGCTTTATAAGACTTCTTTCATCTACATGTCTGTTAAGAAAACTGTCAAAGCAACAAAGATGCAAAGTGGAAACAGATGTTCTTTCACCAAAAGTGCTCTCAGGAATGGTTTCAGATATTCGTGTTTGTTTTCTAAGTAACTATACCAACCGACTTTTCTTGTCCACCATCCCAGCCCCTAGCATGTTTCCCGGGCCCCTCTGGGCAAACAGGCCCAAACAGGGCTGGGCCAGGGCAGCCTCTGTTGCTGGCAAGTCTTGAAAACACAGGGGAAGGCTTGGGGCTCTTGGGAAGGCCTCAGGCTCTCGTCTTTCAGAGCACCCAGCACCAGAGTCCTGAGAAAAGGTTTAGGAAGGCAAAAATGGGCAATGGCATTTTCTTCTTCAGCTGATTTTGTTTTCCCCTTCTGGAGAAAGGCAGCCCACCCGGACTCCTGTGGGATGCAGCAGGTATTGGGAACACACGCCCCCCCCCTTTCAGTTCATGACCCCCTTCCCTCCTCCCACTCCTGCTCAAGTCTTTGCTTTTAGGCACCTTAGTTGCTAAAGGCATTTAACTTTAATTCCATTTGACTTCAATTGTGTCCAAATTACTGTAAAAGGGAAGAAGACAACAAGCTGTAAATATGAAGAGAGACAGAAAATCATTGCGAATACTGCCTTTATGAATATTTGATGAAGAAAGGTTAGATCCATAGCTGGTAAATTATAAGAAATTATGTCCATCATGTGACTCTGTCAGCAAAGGTTAATACAAATGGGTCGGGACTTAGTTGGGATGCCAATGCAGATTAAAAAAGATTTGTCCTGTCCTCACCACAATTAGTTTTTCTCCTACTATTAGTGTAATAAAGTTGATCATTAGGATTATGGTAACAGAACAACTGCTGAGTGAAATCATTTTGTTTCTCAGACTATCATTGCATTTTCACAATAAATTTTTCATCTCTGCTAATCTTGCCCTTAATTGCGTGGTTTCTGTGGACAGGATTCAATTATTAACTCTTTTGATACTGCAATGCCCTTGCCATCAAGTACACTGACTGCATGCAGACAGAATGGACAATCAGACATTTTTCTGCAGCTGGACACATGGATCTTGTGGTTCATTTAGCACAACTAGAAAAATGATTATTTTTGCTCAAATACAGCTCCAGTCAAGTGTGAAACTGTATATAATTGTGTTATAGGATTTTGCCCAGGTTAAAGGCCTTCTTGGGGCTTCCATTATGAACCTCATTTCTCAGATGTTTAAGATTCGTTTTCCACTTTAAGAAAATCTGAATTAGGCTTAACATGCTCTGCCTGGAGGCCTTGTTGTGTTGTCCTTGTTATCACTACTTTGCAAAGGGGATTAAAGTGGTCTTCTTCCATCCTTCACACCAAGGCAGGGAATGTAACTGATGTCAAGCACAGTGAGCTGGGAGGGAAACCAAATGGCACCATGAACCCCAACAGCTGAAGGCATAATCTTTCCAAGTGGCAGTGTGGATTTCCAGGGGTATCCTTATCCCCTTCCTTCTGCCGGGAAGGCTGAAGAGCTTGGAGACTGAAGCTACAGAAAGGGTGGGGTGAATAACCAACAACTATAGACAGCCGGAGTTAGAAGGCATTTAAGTTTCCAGCTATTCCAGACCAGGCCCTAAATAAACAACCTGCAAATAAACTTGACATGGCACCAGCTTATTCACTACCACTCTGCTCCCTGTAGAAAACTCCACGGCCCTGGCCTGAGGTCACTCTCTCTTTGTATATCTACATTATGAATTATATACATTTCATAAATTGCCAACCATTGTTTAAAGAAGGGCATGGCTGATAGAATGTGTAGAGATCAGTTTAGGACAAAGAGAAAGGCAAATATGATTTCTGCCATGGAGGGCATGTGAAGGCAGGGAAGATGTAGAGAATGAAGTGTACTCACCCCAGAAAGGTAAATTAAAAAATCAAAATCTTAACACAAATGTAATACATGCTAATAAGTGAAGAGACCCTAGAAACCCAAGGTAGAAGACAAAGAATTTTTTCCAAATCTAAAATAAGGCTAGAAAAAGGGATAACTTGAGAAAAACTGTCTTAAATGTGACAGCCAAAAGAATAATTGGAATTGTCATGCCTGTGGCAATCTCACTGTAGAAGCAGTGTCTTAGCAAGGTCCACTGAGAGTTTTCCCTAACAGAAACACACACTCTGCCCACATTTACAGTCATCCCAAAGCAGGAAATTTAACACATCAGGGAACATGCTGGATTATCAGACCAACTAATCAATAACATTGACAATATTTCTACCTAAAAACAGAAAGGGGTGAGGGGTGGGAGGAGGTGGAACAGTAAGTAAAGCACCAAAGCAGACAGGATCTCTGCCAATACATTACCTTGGACCTTTGACTTCTGCCAAGGCCCCAAGAGGCCCTTTTCTTCCCAAGACCTGTGATTTTCTGCCCATATGACTTCGACCTGCTTGGGCCTACATGAGTTGAGTCAATTGCATCCTTTATCAGGAATTGGTACAGGGGGCATAAGCTAATGGCATGGACCCAGTCTCATAGGCATTTGAAGTAGCCTGGTAGGTCAGGCCAGTATCTCTTCTTGGCAACTGCTCCTCTTCCCGTCCCCCGGACTCTGGAAACCTCTGCCATGGGCGCCACATCACTGGACTCAATGGGATACAAATGGCATCTTCGTGTACCTACATGGCTCCTGAGACTCGAGCCACCTGAAGAGTTCTGCCCCTCTGTGTGACCTATACATGGTAGCCCTGAAAAGACATTTTGGTCACTTTCAACTCACTAAATTTAATGCTCCAGAAAGCAACCAGATTTCATCAGTGAAGCTGAAGCTAACTCAGAGAGACAAAGAGAATACACTGTTCATCTCCCCAGGTCTATGTAAGAGCTTTTGGGGCTATAAAGAACCCAACTCATCAAATTTACACCAAACATGCTCTGTGGAGTATGAACATCTTCTCAAACTGGAGCTTTGATAGAGACAATTAGTCGCCCAGCTCCCAAATGTCAGATGAACCCATCTCTAGAAACACATTTGTAGTAGGTAAAGACTAGAACATTACTGTCAAGCGAAAAGGAAAAGGACTAGTATTTATTAAGTACCTATATAGACCTCTTTTTTTATCTCATTTAATTTTGCTGTTGTTTATTTTTTTATTTTCACATTTAATTCTCTTCACTCTAAAGAATCATTCAGTTTGCTAATAAGGACAGGGAGGCTCAAGAGAGGTTAAATAATTGGCCAAGGCCACAGAGCCAGCTGAAGGAAAGACTGGGATTCGAATTCAGGCCTGCTAGGCTCCAAAACCCACTACCCCCAATTTTTGTACCGTTCAGTATTGCCTTACATCAGAATAAGAAAAAGGCAGTTTACCAAGTGAGGTAAAGAAAACACACAAAATGTCAAACCCCCAAAACTTCTGAAGTCCTGGAGAATAAGATGTCTGGGCAGTGGTGCACTTAGGAAGGAACACAGATGTTGGTGCTAGCTCTGTTCTCAGGGAGGATATAAGAGGGGTACAAAAGTGGGACTTGAAGAGGCAAAATTCAGAACTTATTTGGAAAAGGATCCCTCATAGTCTACATCTGTACCAGTCATTGGGCTTTTTAAGCAGGAAAAGCCAAGGTTTTTTAAAACTGGCATATTATTGTAGTCTGCCTGGCTGTGTTGTAACTATTTCAAGGACTATTAAATTAAACCCTGGAGACAGTTTCCCTTAAGATAAAGAGCATGCTTTTTATTGTGCCATCAAAGGAGGCCAGAAAACCTGAAGCTTTCAGCTTTAAAGACAACATAATGAGATCAGAGATTTTGCTTGCAAAGAAATTAACTTTCGGTTAATTAACGAAAGTAACCTTAAACAGCGGGCATGTTGCCAATAACCAGGACACTACAATAAATGGGGGAGGGGGGTAGATAATGGGTTGCTTTCAAGGGGCCAGGGCTCAGCAGCCCAGAAAAGAAATTTGATGAGGAGGCTGCTTGTAAATTTGATCTCAAATTCTTAAGATGAACAAATAATAGCCTTATCTGTAATAAAGTCTGTTACAAATACTTTCTTTTCCCCCATAATTTTCTGTTCAATTTAGATAGAAGATTTAATTAGATGTTGGTGAAACACCAGTTATTTAATAAAACCCTTAATAAAAATCTAATCTATGGTACATAGAAACCACCGTAACATAATCACAGTTTAAAAAATACATTTTAGAGTATTTATTTTTTGTAATTAAGAAAAAATATGTGAGTCATATGTTCTGTTTTCTACCCAAGATAAGGGCTAAGAAGGCAAACCCAGTAGAGAAAAAGTCCCAAATTACAATCCTTTTACCCTTCTTCTCATGAACATTTTTTTAAAATCAGTTTCAGCCAAAAGGTATCCTTTGAATCTGAATGAAAGGAATGAAGAATGATCCCTCCCATAATATAAAGTTTTTAGACAAAAATCTGCTTATTACAAGAAATTTAATTTTAAAGATTCTTAAAATTCTGTAAGAAACTATGTGGGCCCACATCTGTTTAATCGAACCATAATTTCACCACTTCAGATTATCAGCAGGTTCTGAAGTGAAGATAAGGACTCCCGCACAGTGAGATTTCTTAAATCTATAGGAGTACACAGATTCTAACATGATTTTGATACCTTAATGGAACATGAGTGACACATGTTCTATTAACAGCACTTATTAATAGCACATATTAAGGAGACATTAAGAATGTTTTGAATATATCCCTAACCTTCTGTTACCTTAACCAAAGGCAGAATTCTGGGCTGGGTATCCTGAGCCCCAGGTTTCACTCAATACAGCAATTCTTCGGAGCTGCGCTTCCTACACAAAGCTGTGGCGGTGTTGGGGATGCTGGCTTTTATGGGACGTTGTTGCTTCTGAATTTCCAGCCTCTGGAGCAACATTCAGCTGGAACCCAAAGTGTCTGAAACATCTGGTGGTCTGCTTTCTACCAGCTGACTGGAGAAAGTGAACACATTGCTGGGAGGGACGAAGTCCTTGATTCTAATAGTTCAAACCTTATTTCCTAAAAGCCATGTCCCTTTACTTGACATCATATAGTTTTCATGCTCCTTTGTGATTAGTTAGGTAGAAGCATCTCATTGAAGTAATTCCTCAGACAAACGGAGGCAGGGGAGAGGAAGCAGGAATTTAACTAAGGTAGAAGAGCCAAGTCCCCTAGTTTGAAGGTGCACATAGATCCTGGAAAAAATCACTGACCTAGCAACAGGAATAAAATGTGCACCAAACAAACTCTCTGTGTCCTTGACCAGGGCCATGAGGCATCCCTGCTTATGTCTGACTTGAGAAGGTCACTGTTTACTGCATCTGGATGTTGTGATCATCCAGATTTAATCATCAGGATTGGGTTCCAGCGGCTTCCACTGCATATAAATTTAAATAATGGCGTCTCCTCTCACCAAGGAAGGGAAGTCCATAGACTTTGCCCATCTGTTCTGAGAGGCTGTTCATTTTGAGTTTCTGATTAGATGCCTCCTGCTATCCCTATGCATGCCATGATCTCCAAACAATGCCACAGTGTTTGGGGGGGAGGGGCATTTAATGATTCATGGTGCTTGCTATTTTAGTTCAAATCTGATTCCTCTTAGGCTATCAATACAAGGACCTGGTTTGGCCTGAACACGGCCAGTACTTACTTACACACAACTGTGCAAAAGCAGCAGCCAGCAGGGGCCCTTTGGGCATTCTGGGGCCACATAGCTGCTCAAGAATGTGGCCTGATTCGGTGTCAGGTTGGATTTTGTTTCTTTGCCTGCCACGCCAATACCTGCATGGATGGCTCAGCCACTCACCCAAACCCAACCTGGGATTGGGCTGGAGTACAAGAGAAATTGGGGACTTGCCACGGAATTCCTGGAAAGGGGAATGAGTACATACTGAGAAAACGATCTGAAATAATATCTAATTGTCTCCGTTGGGGAGGGGAGAGGGCTGTACAATAACCCCCGTTCTGACATCTATTTCTAACGTGTGCTGACTTCTATCAGTCACCGACTCTCCCTCCCTTCTACAGTTGGTTAAGGGACAAGAAAAACATTCTTTAGTCGGAAAAAAAAAATGTTGATGCGCTTCCAGGTCCAAAAAGCAAAAGGGGGAAAAATCCCAACCCTTGTTTGGTATAAAGCATAGAGACAGTCTCTGAAGCTTTCTTAAATATTAACATTATAATGAGGAGACATGGGGTTTTGCTTCACTTGTGGGTTTCACACAACATCCTGCCTTAACAGGATCTTTTGGCGCTTGTGACACCTCCAAGCACGAGCTGTTCCTCCAGAGGGATGTTGACTTTTGTGGTCTATTAAGCAAGCAATGCATATGTCAAAGTATTCTCTTCCAGGGCCAGAGTACTGACGCAAGTGCTTCAGGCCAAACTGCACATAAGTCAGTGTCCTTTCCCATGGGTGTTGTTAAGGAGAATTCTCTCTAACAGGACAACTTTAACGGCAAACTGTGGGGTTTAAACAATTACCCAACAGGTGACAAAAACAACCTAAGGAGTCTGTTCATCTTTGTGTTGCTAGGGAAACTGCCAAGACTCTTGGGTGATTGGTCAGATCTAGGGGAAAACCAGATGAACCACTTCAGACCGGTATATAAGGCAATTTAGCTCCAGGCTTCAGGGCGTAGCTAACAGAGTCCCTCTAACTACAGCAGCTTGGGTTCCGTGATTAAAATCCTAAATTTTATAGTCCAAGAAAGGCTTGGGTTCAAGTCCTGATTGTGTGGCTGAACTTGGAAAAATTACAAAACCTTGCTAAGTTTCCTTATCTGTAAATGGGGATAAAAATACTTATTTCACAAGAGTTGCTGTGAGGATTCAGCAAAATCATGCAGGCAAAGTATGTACCATAATGCTTTGCATATAGTAATAAGTTCAATCAATGAAAATTACTACCAGTATAACATTTACGCTGGTGCTTAGGGACTGTAAGCACTGTGAATGCTTTTGTAACCGTCATTTGATCAGAGTCTTTAACCTTCAGGAATGTTTATAAGTGTGATGACTGGCCCTCTCCAGTACTCTAGAGCGTGAGGACCATTATATGGCTGACAGCAACAGTCACTTGGAACAGCTTTAGGCTCTGGCTCAGGTATGACAAAATGGCAGCTCAGGGGCTACACTGATCTGATAGACAGTTATTTTGGCCCAAACAGTATCAGCTCTCACAATTAAAAAAAAAAAAAAAGAAAAGAAATCCAGAGATTTCACTCAAAAATCCAGGTTTTTGCCTTCACTTGAAACATCGGAAGATCTGCTTCCCATGTGGCAATATTGGTAATAACTGGCCAAAGTCAAATAGCAGCTGCCCCCTTTAAACAGACACATACTTTGAAACAAATCCCACCTCTGTGCTTGGCCAGCTCCATTTATCTCTATTACTCAGCCCTGCTCCAGTTCATTGGTCTGTAAAAGAGCCAGCCCACTTAGTGTTGCAACTAGCCATCCGTTGGCTGTCTAGCTAGCTTTTTCCTCAATTTCACCAATTTGCTTTCTGAATTTTTCAGTTCAAGAGGGCCTTGGAGTTGCTTTAGCATAGTTAGATGAGTTGTCCCATCCAACAGCAGTTACTTGGGTGGCATGACATGCTTTTCCCAGGGTGACTATCAATAATTATTCTGTCCAATTTGTTTTTATTCCCTAACTTTAAACAAATTTACTTACACATTTCCTTCTGTGACTTCAGAAGGAAGGACTTCAGATTGACTTCACATTGAGGCCAGTTCAGGCCCAGAAAATTATAGGAAGATACTAGTTTATAAAGTTGCCATTTTCTTCTATCTCAGCACTCTATTACCCCCTCACCTACCTGTGCCCTTGCTATCTGCTATAGTCACCATTTTTTTCCTCTCTACCTCTGAGGATTTCTCTGAATGTGAACACATGCTTGCCTGTCAGAGGGGATGCAACAGCTTTCTTTCCTGTTTAGCTGAAATCTTAACACAAACTCCATACTGTCGTGCTGCTGCCTAAATCTCACAATGGCAATCATGTGATAAGCATCATTTTGATATTAGTAGCCTGGTGGAAGAGGTGGCTAGGAATTAGAAATCCCAATGGAATACCTATCCTTAAGTGTGACACTGGTGATGCTACAGAAAAGTGGGGGGATGGGAAGGGTGGATGTGTTACAAACGGCAGTCAAGGTTTACGGATAGTTAGAAGGCTAAAAAAAGATGACAACTCTGTCAGTGTTGGCCTTGGTTTGGGGTTTAAGGCTTCATTTGACTCCACACTATATCTACTGGGCTCCCAAAGGCAGCTTTGGCATTCATGATGTCCATTTCTTATGACAGTACATTGCTATTTCTTACGACCGTATATTGCCTAATAGCAGAATTTATGGTCTTTAGTTCTGAGCTGTCAATAAAATCTCATGGCCATGTGAGGGCTTTCTCCAGTACAGTCTAATATAGAATGCTTATCTTATTCAGACACAACATCAGCTTTTAATATCCCGCTAACTCTGCAAATCAATCCATGATTTTTATGATTTCTTTGAGAGCAGTCTTAAGCAGAATGGAGTTTCTTTATATATGATGATGATGATAATGATGATGCACCATCAGTTAATCACGTATGTCAATAATCACATACACCAGTTGTCAGTTAATCACATATGTCGATAACGGCATACATCAGTTAACCAAACTTGTTTTCTCTGCTTTTGCTTAAAATTTTGGCCCATTATTAAAAGAAACAATAGCTTTCCAATAAGGGTAGCGGTTGTGCCTCATCATTTTGGAAAATCAAGACAGAGGTTCAATATTTAATTCTTAATTCTAAGCATCTATTATAAACATATGTGCTTTTACTCATTTGTAGCAAGGAAAAATAACCTCGGCTTTCGATTCCTTTTCAAATGAAGTAATTCTGAGGAAGCATTTTAAAGTGTAGCTTTGCTAGGCTAAAATAATTATTCTATCCTGTTTATTGTTTACTTAGCCCCCAAAATCTCTAACAAATTCCAATCATACATGGCTACTAGCTCCACATGATAATTTATATGTGTATAACATGTATGCATATGCATATATATATATATACACACACACATATGCAAAAACTCACAAACACATATATGTTTATATAAAATGCATACGGCAATCTGGCAAGATTCCCTGTCATAGACAGTTTCAATGGGGTATATATCAGTATGCTTGAAGAAGAGTATTCAAATGATTTTCTACTTTTCTGCATATACTTGCCTTGTGGAATTTAAATGCTGCTCATTTCTGCATAGCTATTATCTGGTATGTTTCTATGTTTCTAGGATGCTGCTTTGAAAAATCTGAGCCACTTTGAAAGATTTTATAAAATGACATTTATTCTCACAAAGAGGAGAAAGGCAGGTTAATCATCTGTTGACTCCTCAGTCTTATTACTGGCATAAAGCTCTGGCTTTGCTAAATTTCCTCTTTTTGGTTACTTAACAAACATACATCACCAGGAAGTGCAGATAAAGATCAAAAGATTAAGCATTGTCACTCAAATGATAATTAAAAGAGTATTTTAAACACACTGTAAATATACACAACCCATCATAAAATCATCAAAACCCTGCCAGAGTGCACCGCTTCCAGAATATATCAGGGAAAGGGATATTGATGTTAAGTCTTGCTTGTCTGGGAAGATTGTCATTAACCATCCCAAGCCAGCACTCAGCCAGCACTGAGTTGAGGGAAGAAGGGGAATCTGGTATCACACATTCTAGTGGCAGATTAGTGGGGGGATGAGCACTTTAATATGCATTTAATCGTGATCCTTTTCCATTCAATTTCAACATTCCTTCAAATATATGCTTCCAATTCCTGTATAAAAATGAACAACAGAAATCAAGATTCTGTTGACCTGCTTTAAAAAAAAAAGATAATTTCATATACAGGAAAGATTTAGTAAAGCAGATTAATTTCTTCTAAAAGTTTCCATTATAACATGTCATAAAAAGACACATGAGCCCATGTATATTAGAAGCATGAAGTAACATCACCTTTCATAAAAAGAAAAGCTTGTCAACCCACTCTTATTAGGATGTCATGCATTGTTAAACTGGTAAAATATTTCTGTATATTCCAATTAGTGCAACCGTTTACTGGCAAGGACATTACAGAGAAAACTATCTTCTTTTTAAAAAAAAGTCATTTCCACTGGGAACTAATCCTTTGTTTGACAATTCAGAGAATGTTATTTAGAGATTTTAATTGCTCAGTTGATTTGTGGCTGGATCTCAATAATCAAAACAATAAAATTGTTTTTTTTAAAATAGCTGTAATGAAATGCTGGTAGTGTCCTGGGATAGCTAACTCGAGCTAGATTGACATTGTCAGGCTCTTTTTCATATATCTTTTTTAACAAAGACAAACCAGCCATGTTTTAAAAAGTAAAAAGGGCATTATTAACATTGCTATTATCAACAGATATCACAAATATAACTTAATGCCTACATGAAGAATCCTATTTATTTACCTCTCACAATCAAATCTGATTACCTATGAAAAAGGGCCACAATTCTTAGTTATAAAGAAAGCATTCTTCAAATCAATTAGAAAAAACCAAACACTCCAATAAATATGGACAAAAGGCATGAACGATATTTCACAAAAGAAATCAAGGATTTTAACCATTAAATATAATACTTCCACCTCATTAGTAATCACAAGAATGCAAATCAAATCAACGAAACACAATTTTTCTAATCTTTCATACTAAAACTGTTTACACACATACACACACACTTACAGTGCTAGTAAAGAAAGGTACAAGAAAACAAGTACTCTCATAAACTGCCAGGGGAATCTATACAATTGGCTCCATTCTTTGGAGGAATATTTTGGCAATATGTATCAAAAGCCTTAAAAATGTGTATATCCTTCGATTCAACAATTCAATTTCTAGAAATTTATCCTAAAGTGACAAAGATTCATATAAAATTCTGAGGAAAGGGCATTCATCTCCTTTACAATAGAGGTATTGTAAAATGATTTTCATCCCTATACGATAGAGGAAAAATTTTTAACAAGGAAAACCTAAATGTCCACCAACAGGAAAAAACTTAAATTATGGCATACAAGGGAATCTTAGTCTCCATTAACAATCATGTTCCCAAGGTATATTTCAAGATATAAAATACTGTTCACTATATAGTAAGTGAAAAGAGACAAGTTATAAAATATTATGATCCTAATTTTGCTTTAAAATATATATGTAGGTAGATATACATTGAAAAATTACTGGAGGACAAATACTCTTAAATTTTCACAGTGGTTATGTTAGGGTGGTAAGATTTTATAGGAGACATCTCTTTTCTGTTTATCCTTTTCTGAATTTTAAAAAATGTTTTTAATTAGCACAGATTACACGATAATTTAAAACATGTTAATTTACAAAGCAAACCCAGAAATATTTAGCTTTAAAAATGTTTCTACCATGTTTTTTAAATAACATGGCTTATGGAAAATACACTTGGATATAAATAAGTTTCTTCTTTGTTTGGAGAAGAGTTTTGGGTATCTTCACAATGACAAACCGCGTAGAAATGTAGAGAGCAGCATCTTTTCGTAAGTTGATAAGGGTGGAGTTGGAAGTTAAGATGGTCAGGCCCAGGCCTGAGAAAAGAGTCTGCGTACTATTCATTTTTAACCCACTGGACAAAATGCAGGACACCCAGAAAAATGACATTTGGTATCAAGGGAAACGTGGATATGGCTTAGAACAAACAACTGACTATTAGCAATGGCCAATAGGAGTAACACAAATCACACCTGAATTTGCACTCAATTTTGATTTTACAATTCTCTAAATAAGTAAATTCTTATTTTAAATACTCATGTTGAAAAGGAGGATTCCTCCCAGCACCACCAGCCTGCCCACTCACAAAACACACATGGAGGGACTTTCTGAAACCTTCTTTCTTGTGGACCAAAAAGAAGCCACGGGCAATAAGTCAGGGGCTACCCACTTTACCGTAGCCAAAGCTTGACCATGAAGATGAAGATCGTTACAACCTTCCTCCTGCAAGATGATTCAGAATCTTAGGATTTTTCACTTCAATTAATTTGCTTCCTACACAGTCAGATCAGAGAGACATCGTATTTTCTAACTTAATCTGTCTCCTACCTAGCATCCCTGTTTCTAAATTTTCTCTTTTTTGCTGGAATCCATTTGGGAAGGAAGTTGTCTTAACCCTTGAGAAAGCCATCTGCTCTGGTCTGCTTAGAGGACGGGGAGGTGGAGAATACAAGGAACATGCAATTGGACATGCATGAGAGGGAGAAAAATGATTGGGGAGGGGGTTCAGCATTTATTGGTTTATTGGTTGAGTTCCTACTATGTACATTATCTCATTTGATTTCACATATCCCAGAATACCAAACTTCAGCCTTATAAAGTCTTCCCCTCCTCAAACCTCAACCAGAATAATTTATTGTGGCTGTCAATATTAAGGAGTAATTCAAAACACAAAGTTTTTAGTCATAGGCTTATTTGTTTTTAGTAAGAGGGATGGATTAGGTCTACGTCCAGGGGCAGAAGTGAAAAAAAGTGGCCAGCACTTATTTCTAAACTAGTCAGAGTGAAGCTCCTCTTAAACAGGAAGCCCACTGAGGCACTTCCTATAGCCAGTCTAGTGAGGAGGCTGATAGGATCGGGGTGCACAGCCAGCCTCTTAACCATGCCTTGCGTGCCAATTTCTGAGTTTGTTTTTGTTTTAAAGCTCATGATTTCCAAATTCAGATGCAGAGCAGAATCCTTCTTTCCCTTCCCCAACTCAAGACTGCCAACGCTCCTGTACTGCTGGCTAAGCAGCTGCAGTATAAATAACTGGAAGGAATGCTTTCTGCTTGGCCACCCCTCCAGCAGGAGACAACTGGCTTTCTCCGCAGTGTTCAGTGAGCCTCCACTGATGCCTCATTAGAACGCAAGACAGTCCTGCCAGCCCTGGGTGCTGGCTGCTGGCTGCCTGTGGTCTGCATCTGCAGTCCTGACAGACGGCTGAGACCGCTGCCTTCCACTGAAGACCAAGTACATGAGCCACTGCAGTTAATCAATAGGATAATGGAATGAATCAATAGGAAAGATTTTTAGAAGGTCTTAATTAAAGAAACACTTGCAGATACAAATGATGTCTTCAATCTATTGATGGTGCCAAGGTGAAGGGTTAAACACAAACAAAACCATCAACTTTATTTTGCCGGCATGCCTTCCACAAGAGAACAACCCAGCAGCCTCCTGGCCCCAAGGTCGGCCCATTAATCAGTCCCTTGTCAATTCCATGGCCACACTGTATGGGAAAATTAGTCTATGATCAAAAATTTTAATTACTAAACAGCAGCTCAAAGCAGCAATGAAAAATCGATGTGAGCACCCCATCTGGCCTTCTTCTGCCCCCAAGGTAGGAGCGGTACCCCGCCACCCTAGTAAAAAGCAGTTCTCCAAAAGCATTCCCCTTCTGATGTGATGAACAGAATTAGAATAATTAAAGAAAGCCTAAATTGATGGCTCCCATTTAGGCAGGGGAATTCTCCAGTGGGCCTTCTGCTCAAACATGTTACATCAATATTTTTGATTCCCTCGACAGTCCAGCACTAGGTACTGGTTTAAAGAGACATCAATCTATGATGTCAGCATTTATCTAATGAACCTTCAAAAATCGATGTCCAGCCATGGTCTGTTACATGCAGGCACCCAATTTGCCCACTCTCTTGACCTTACTAGCTAAACCAAAGCCATAATAACAGGAAACATGGAGACTCAGGTGGTCAGGTGAGATAGCTAGATCAGAAGAGGCTGAGATAATATAATCACTTTCAACCCAAAGAATTCATGTGATACAGGAACAAAACCAGGGGGCCAAGATGTCTTTCAAAACCTTCCAAGGGACTCCTAACTCTAGACATGTGTATTCCGAAATGACCAGCTACTTCACATCATTCCCCCTGAAAACTCACCTCTCCCTCACATCGTTTCCTTTTCCTCTAGTTTTGTCTGACAGGATTTTGGTCCCTTTTCTGACAGTTATGATAATTTTCTGCTTTTTTGGTTACTCAACTGGGATTCCCATTTAACTCCACTCAACAGGAGGCCCATGTTCAGTTCTTCTCTTGTTAGTGTTTATGTGCAACTCATCCTCACCCTTCTGTTACGAGGACTCCTTGACACTGATATCTTGACACCATAACAAGCAGAGGAGAGAGTGTAAGTTTGTTTCCCTTCTTTCCACCTTTTTACAATAAATTGGCCTGCACTGGCTGCTACGAGGCTGAGCTAGTTCAAGTGCTTAACTTGGGGAGACAGGTATGCCTTTCACAATGGCAGTATTTGACCTGTTTTATAATCTCTTTTTCATTCACTGCAGTTCTATCTTTCTTGACCCAAAGAGTCAGCCTGGAGAGCTGTATGGGGTAAGGACAGTTGTAAAATATGTGGTGTGGGCTGAATTAGTTGTTGTAGGATGCTTCACTGTCTCCCCTTGAATACAGCTTTCAGCAGCCCCTTGTGCCAAGTTTGAGTCCAATTAAACTACAATGAAAGGGACCATGATTTCATTTGCTTGGATTGTCACATTTCAGAAGTTCAGTAGCCTGCAAAATGTTCACTGTCTCTCATTAAGCCAGTTCCAGCAACTGTGTAAAGTCTCTAAATTAGCTGCTTTTTATGCTCTGCTCTCAACCCTGAAGATGGCTGCCTGTAGGGAAGAATCCCCTGCCACAGCAATAACAGAAAGTGTTTCCAACCCTACAAACAGAAGACACTTGAGAACAACAAAACTGACCCTATGACAAAAAATGAAATGGTATTCTAAGGATTCCGTTTGATTTTTTAGCATTTCTCTGGAAGAATTTTTACTTCCGGGAGGAAGGAGATGTGTGTGTGTGTGTGTGTGTGTGTGTGTGTGTGTGTGTGTGTGTGTGTGTGTGTGTTTGAGAGAGGAACATATTCTAAGCAAAAGAACTATCAGCAGTATGGTGATAATGTTTTCAGAACCAGAAATAAAGACTGATACTTTTTTTTGTCTCATACATGCATTTATTTATTTAAAAATACCTGCAAAAATATTTTTTAAATTCCATCTAGATATTCATTTAAAAATGAATTACCTTTAAGCAAGGAGTATTATATGAAATCAGGTTTGTTGTGGAAATTTTGATATATATTGGGCAATGGATAGATTTGAACTGAGTCTCATCTGCACAAAAGGAGAAAAATGGTCCCTTCTGGGGATTGTGTATATGCTACTTCCTATTATGGTTCCAGTTTGATTAGGAAATTGCTATATGGATGCTGATAATGACAATTACCATTAATTTGATAGCTTACTAGATGCCAGGCACTGTGTTAAGAACTTACATGTTCCCTCATTTAATCCTCTCAGCAACCCATTTTCCAGATGATGAGATTGAGGCACAGAGAAGTTAAATAACTTGCTCAAATTCATACCTGGCAAAAGAACAAAGAATCAAACCCAGGCTTGTCTAAAGTCCTTCTTCCTAACAACTTTGTACTTCAGTGGTAAAGGCTAGCACCAAGCCCTTTTTCCTAACAACTCTGTACTCCTGCTTCAGTGGTAAAGGCAAACACAGAATAAAAACTGGCAGGAGCGTGGTGGTAGTAGTGATGCCTGTCCCACATCCCTTGGGGCAGAGATTGGCATTGTCAGTGAGTCCATTTCAACCTTGGCTAATGCATTCATTTTTGTGGACAGGTATCTTCTGGAGTTCCTATCTTTCTACCAAACTTTCCTAAAAATAACACAAGGGTAGGGTCCTTTTCTCTAATTACAAAAGAAGATTTAGAAAATGCTGAAATGCCCAAGAAGAAAATAAAAAATAATGTAATTCTGCCACCCAGATATAACCACTTGCTCTTTTTGTCAATATGACAAATGATTTCATGTATTATTTGCCCTGTATTTGGTGGTTTTCTCAATGAACATGCAAACCCACCCAAATGATGTTTTGCACACTTCCCACAGAGAGAAGTGGTTATAATCACTAAATTCAGTAGGGCACTCTGAAGGTCAGTCCCTCGATGTTAAACCCCTGGTTCTTTCAAATACTCTGCCATCCCAACTGACTTTGTGGAGGTGAAATGTGGAACTTTTTCAGGCTCGGGTGGTGAGACCAAGCCCAGATGGCTGAAAACTGAAGGTCAAAGAAGCCCAGGGTCTCACTGCCTGTGCCAAACCCTCAACTCCCAGAAGCTTCAAATGTAAATCTCGTCGCTTTCCTTTAAAAAATTTACAGAAAAAGCTCAATATAAAACTCAAAATTAAACTGAAGCGATCAGTTTAATTACGTATATGTAAAAAAATTAATAATAATCATTATCCTTTGCAAAATTTTTTTTTTTTTTTAAACACACATGGTTGATATCCTTGCTTGGAAGATAGAAATGATACTACAGGCTGCGGCAGCCAAGGGTTTACAGAACTGGGGCTGCTGCTCTTTGCCTGGCCCCGGGAAGGGTGTGATGAACACAATCTGAAATCAATATCAGGGAACAGTTACTGCATCTCAATATTATTTGCCAAGATGGGCTGCTGGAAGAGGTGTGGGGAAAGAGAGATATATGTCAATAGCTCTAACGAAGCACTCCACAGCCACGCACAAAGGGAGGTCAAATAACTATCAGCCAACCAATCCCCACTGTAAGTAGTAAAAATGATAAAATCAATATTATTAAATAAAAAGTTAGCACTGCTATAGAACTCTCTCATGATCTTGGCAGCACCTGGCTGAAAATGAAGGAGGCTATTTTCCAATCTCTGTGGGGGCAAATGTTTAGGATCATTAACATTTGCAAAATGGAGGGGCAGATAGGTATTTTTTCCATATAAACTGAGCCATGGGGAGCAGCTGAACAATAGAGCTGGGTAACTGTCACCTCGCTAGAAACAACGATGCTTTCCCACTGCTGGGTGAACATGTATTCAGAGAGCTACATATTTTAGAGCTAGACTTTGCCCCTCTGTTCTTCAGAGTGATAGTAGCTGGGCTGGTTCTGGGATTTCAAGGAAAAGAGAAAGGTTCTATTTGCTGTCCTTTCAACTATCAAGATCTGAGAAATAATTGTGGGGGAGAAAGAAAAAGTAAGGCAGGGAGAAAGGAAGGGGAAGAAAAATAAAAAGAAAATTAAAAAATAAAGAAAACAAGGGCATTTCAATGGCAGAGGATTGACCTGTTTTTGTCGTCCCGGAGGATTGTGGGGAAGTTTCTCAGAGCAAAGAATATGCTCTCTGCTGCTGGTGTTGTGTGGTTAACTGTGTAAGCTGAAGGTAGCATATAGCCAAGTACTGAAAAAATAAATAAATTTAGAATAAAGATCACCCAGCCAAAAATCCCTATGAAAGAAGCAACCTCCAGTTACATCTGAAAGAGGAAGGGAAAAAAAAGAGAGAGAAATGCGTAAATCTGAGTGACAGTCCATCAGCACGTCTGCGTTTTCTGCTATGACCTGCATTTAAACACAGAGCTGCTTAGTCTTTTGAACACCTAAAGTTGGCTCCCTTGTTTGCATTTCATAGAAACTCCTCTTGAAAGTAAACAAGAACCTTTGGTGAATTCTTTAGCATACAAATAAACTAGCAAAGAAGGCTAAGTAGGCCTATCTGAACTAACTGGATTGAAATATTCATCTGTAAATAACCCTCCAATCTGGTGCTTTCCTGTACAAATACTACATGGAACATTAGACACAACTAGCTTCTAGGGATATTTAGGCTCACTAGAGAGCAATTTTTATGTCTACTGGCATCTGTGGGTAGTGATATGGACTGACTGTTAATATAACCAACATAAAATTTATGTGAACACTCACTGAAATAGCAACACACTGTCAGACAGCTGGTGGCTGATGCGGAGCACATGCGGATTTTATATGCACTGCGTAAACTAACCTTTGCAATAAAGATTTAGCAGGTTTATTAGTTTAGGAAATCGCTATAATTAAGGATAATTCATAATGGCTGCTTATCCACTCTCCAGCAATAGCTAGCTTAATTTAGGCTCCATTTCTTTGAGCCATAAATAAGTGAGCTGCTATCTTCTGCACAGATGTGGCATTCAACCTGTTCATGTTGGCTGGTTTTTGCTTATGTTTTAATCAAAAGCATTAGTAGATAAGACTATAAAAGGCACGGGTTTGAAATAAATTAGCAAGAAATGCATAGGAAAAGTTTTTTTTTTTTTTCCCCTAACTACTCAAAAAAGTAACCTCTCCCTCCCAAGGTAAAACAATTAAAAGTAAATAATCCTTTTAAATGTACTTAAGGAACTTTCATCTACAAACCCAGGGAAAGAGAAAGTGAGAGAGTAAAAACATTAATGAAGGCCAAAGAAATATGAGTGTGACCTCTCTACAGTATTCCCATTTAACTGAGCATGTAATTAAAGCCTGACCTTTGCAAAGGCAGCAGCACATGCTGACGGGCAGTAACTTCCCCAGTGATCCAAGCAAGGCCCGTGAGGATGGGAGATTGCTACAGTGCAGTCTCCTGCCTTCGACATCTGCTGTGAGGGACGGATGCTTTTGTTCTCTGTCTCCATCGACAGGGACACCTTGCCTGCTGGTCCTTAGCTGTACCTGATACTCTTCTTCCATACACCAGTTCCATCTTTGTGTTACTGCTTACACGCTGCACAAATACACCTTGGGCATGAGTCAGCAAAAGACAAGCAGGGCCAGAAGCTGAGTCAGGGTTGTCAGCATCTTCAATGCCAACTGGCTGGCGAGCGTGCCTGAGGTGTAGGCCACTCTGCTAAGCCCTCCTTGGCCTGGTCTGAACAGCTGGCCAAAGACTTTTCTCTCTCGTGCTCTTCCCCAGGGCATTTCAGCTTGATTGACATGGGAATTTGGAATCATATTAAGGGGGAAGCTATGCAGAGACTTAAGAGCAGCTTTGTTCTTGAGATTTTCATGATTGTGGAGTTAATCCTGGTGTAATGGAAAGGGTGTTGGTCTAAGAGTCGGAAGGTCTGGGATGCGTTCCCAGCTGTGTCACTCATCAGCTGCCACATCCCCAAGACAGCCAGTTAGCCTGCCTGGGCTTCGGCCTCCCCACTTGCAAACTGGGACATCAGCACCTGCCCTTTGTACTGCATGGACTGCTGTAAGGACCCAGGGAAACAGAGCCTACAAAAGTCTTCTAAACAGCAAAACACCCTGTAGTGAGTTCCAGTCCAACCACTTAGTAGTGGGAATTCTCCATCTCATTGGTAAGTCAGGGCCAATAATGTCTGCTTTATTCACCTTACTTTGCTATGAGGATCAAGAAAAATAATGTGTGCAGAAGTGGCTAGTAAACTCTAAAGCTCTTTACCAGGTAAGATACTTTAACCAGGTATTCTCCCTGATAGCTTCCAAAGTGTGTTGGTCCAGAGGTTCCAAATACATACACCAAAGTTCCTCAAAATCACTCAGACCAGAGGGGAGTGAGGAAGAGGGCTTTGTGGAGTCTGAGGAAATCCCAAGTGTTGATGGGATGATGCAGTGACTCTTAAGAATAGGGTCTATTATAAAATCTATTATAATTTCATATTTAACAGTATTTTATTATCAAAATAACTGTTCCATTATTGGAAAGATACAAAAGGTATCTCAATTTTCTTTATGGATAGTTTGTTTTGTTTTGTTTTTTTTCATGGGCAGGCACCGGGATCTCAGCGTGGCTGATGAGAACTCTGCCTGTTGAGCCACTGTGGCCCGCCCTGTATGACTAGTTTTATCTGGTGAACGTGGTGACTGAGTCAGTGACAATCTCAGTTAAAACTCTCTAGAAGAAATTTCTCTCTCAAAGCTGTCTCATGGAGAGGCTGGGTTTAAAGTGAAAAATGAAGAAATTAACTTAATTTGACACTTGTTATTGACAAATTCTGATAGTCAGTGTCCTGATTGCAAAGCTGGTGCAATCCCAAAAGAGCAGCAAAAGAGTAGCCAAAGACAAGACAAAGAGTAATCATGGTAAGTGTTAGCACAACTCAGCTGTCCCTGGCTTCAGTGTCCCTTGCCTTGGGACTCCATTGACAATGGCCATCACGGCCATCCAATGAGAATAGGTGGGCAAGAGCCTGACAACTCCAGAGGAATCCTCGCAAATGAGAGTCAGGAGATCCACAGCCAGGGAAAGGCCCCTGGCTGGCCTTTCATCGCTAAGTCCCTGAGAAGCAGCCTGACCTTAGCACCCAAATTAATAAAAGCAGCCACACAGCTCCCTTCTGTCTCCTGAACTCAGTTATCCGACGTGCTTACCTGTAACCCCGGGATGGCAAGTGGCTCACTCTCTTTTTTTCATTCAAGTACAGGCCTATTTAATCAGGTGTGCACTGGAAGATTTATATCCCATTACAAAAGTGATCTCAGCAGAATAAAAATCTAATGCTGTGGGTTGTAAAATAGTGCTGGATCACAGAATGAGGGAGCAAGCGGGGTCAGACAATGGCCTAGCCTTTCCCATTCAAGCATTCAGACTGAAAGTATTAGCCCAAAATGAGGAACATATTTATCAGGAAAATCTTTTATTTTTTTTTTAAATAGAGTTTCCTTTAGAAGTCAAAGTTCACAGGAACATTTACCATTCTAGTGCACAAATTGACATCTTTAATAAGGCTTCTGGAAATTCAGAATTTAAATCATGGTTAGAATGATAGGGTCAAAACATGTCAAACTAAGAACCTGAGGTCAAAAAATGTATATGTTTTCATTACAGCCCAACTGCTTTAAACCATTTTACTCTCAAAAAATTATACACTAAAATAAAGAATCTTAAAAACAACAAATAGGCCCCAGGGTTTTCTAAAGAAATACCCGGTTGTAAGGGCTTACCTAAGCAGGAGAATGAATATTTCAATATATAGCATTCAAACAGAAACTAGCAGTAGGAACAGTAGTTGTGGTGGCAGCAGCAGTGGTAGTAATAGTCATCGTAGTAGTATAAACTACATGTAATCCTTTTTGAGGAACCAGACCTCCATAAACAGAAATACCCTGTATTAAACTGCTAGAAATAAGATTAGCAGGATAAGTAGAATTGAGATAGATCAAGTACACTTCCACCACATAAAGGTAGGTGGCAAAAATGATAGCAAAGGAAGACAGCAAGAGGACTTGAGGTCAAAAAAAAAAAAAAGGAAAAAAAAAAACAACTTACTACTATAATCCCCTCTCTACTTTAAAAAAAAAAAGTTTTGCATTAAAAACAACCGAAGAAGAACTTGATAGATGAGTCTCAGTATCCCGCATCCTCAGCATCTTCTTAATGCTAGCAATTTGGATCACTGTTACAGAAAGCGTATGCTTTAATATTGGTTTATTCTCATTCCTACCTCCTGCTAAACTGCAAATGAGACACAGGACACATGCGATCTGAAACCTTTGGATTCCCAATATAGGATAGGATCTCTAATATGTATAGGATCCCTGATATGCTTATCCCTGGGGTCAAAATATTCTTTTCATGTAAAAGAAAGAATGAAAAGAGCTCTAATGGGCTGTACAGAATCTCCAGGCTTCTGTCCAAATCCTTGACAGTGACCCAATGAGGTTTCACTCTTATCACTTATGTTTCTTTTTCCCTTCCAATCTATTTTATAACTTTCCAGGAAGATTCAAGCGTACAGCCAGGCATGCATGACCTCAAGAATAATCTAAATGAAGACAGAATATGATGTCTAATAACAACAATGGATTTCAAAACTGTGAAACATGTTGCTGTTCCGATTTCAAGTGTAAGTGGGAAATAGTGGTTCCAGCCCAGGGTTTGTTTTTTTTTTTTCCTTTAAACTACTCCCTCAGAATTTCTTTCATTGAAGAAAAGCAGATTCCCAACCAGAAACAACAAACCTCTCTAGCACGAAAGATAAATATGAGGACCCCTGCTTCCGCCTACCCTTTGCCTGGTGCCATGGACACCAGTAGCCTAGCGGTAATATTATGCTAACTATTATAACTTGGATTCATTTGATTTGCAGATGGGGACCCCTGTTGGTATGGGAAAAAATCCAGGGAAAACGGGAACTAAACGTAGGCTTCTTAAGCAAATATTTCTGAACTTACCATCAAAAAGACACAACATCCAGAGCTCCATTTCACAGAGAAAAATACAGTGTTGAAATCCTCTTCTTTTACCCTTACCGGCATGCACCCTCCTGGAAAAGCAGACCCCCTCCCACAAGGCTCTGGAGTTAACCTTCTTGCATGCCCCACAGGGGTGTGCGCGGGAGCCTGTGTCATCAGGGTAGCAGTCCATCTCTTTGCTGACAGATCTCCGTGTTGGGCAGGATTTCCAATCCTTCATGACTATCTATTTGTCACTGCAGGTGAGTGGTGGCACTCAGCCTGATCCCCAGCCACTTTCACAGTTACTTATCTGTCTTTATGGATTCATCCTGTGTGTCAAGCCAGCGCATAACAGCATTACTGTCAGGGTGACAAAACTGTCCCCAGAGTGCCACAAATGATTCTCTCTCCTTATGGCTGCTAGCAGGGGGAAACAGAGTGACACCACCTTGCCTCACTCATCTTTCTCTGGCCCTAACCTGGTTCAGCATCTCCTCCTGCAGGTAGACTTAGCTAATGATGGGTTCAGATGAGAGCAGCTTTCTGTATTCTCTAAAAATTATAAAGAAACGGGGCAAAGCGAGAGCTAGCTGCAGTGCTTCCTTCAAGGCGGCCCTAGCTCCCTTGCTCTGAGGCGAGGCACTGAAGTGTTGAGATACATATCACCGAGGAAGCCAGAGTGGGGGTTCTCCCTCCTCTTCAACCCCGAGGCCTGTCAGTTTCCCACCCTTCCTAGAACATGGATAATATACAGTTGAGGGGGCTCTAAAAGTTCACTGTTATACCTGTAAATCTGAGCCGCAACGACAAGCTGAGATTTGAATGTTGTCATTTTTAGAACATAAATAGTAAGTGGAACTAATGATAAATAAAAATTTCAAGGATACTTTGCATTTTCCAGATGATCTGTCATAATTTTCATGGGTTGACTGTTTTAAAAATAGCATCACTCTTTTTTTTCCTGCTTTTAAATGAAGCCCTAGTTCCATTTTCCTTCACAGGCCTTCTGCAAAAAACGTAATTTTGACAGCAACATAGTGCCTGTGGCCATGTTACTTGGAAGGAAGGTCTCTGCTATCCCTTTATTTTAATCCTACAAGTGCATGCCAAAATTAATGCATCAAGTGAAATACTGAATTTTTATTGCCATCAGGAACTTGTTTGGAGATCCCACATTAAGACATGCTACTTCTAAACTAAGTCCACAATCATTTCACTGGCCTGCTCAGAGTCACTTTCTAATGCCACTCAGCAGTTTGACAGAGCCCTCCAAAATCAAGGTCAGGAGAGCAGAGTTTTGTTCACTAGGACACTCACACTATATTTTTGGGCTTCAGTAAGTGTTAGAAAAATAGACAGTCACCAAGACACTCTACTCACCAGGTGGGGTCGGGGATGAAGTCTAGTCGGAAGGCTTTGCTTTTCCTCTGAAAGATCAATCAAAATACAAGTGCACATGTGCAGGCACACACGCGTGCACACACACACACACATCCCAGAGTTCAAGCATGTTTCAAACTCTGCTTTTTTCTTTATATATATATATATATATATATATATATATATATATATATTTTTTTTTTTTTTATCAACAAATCTTCACACATCCGCTTTGTTCTTATCCTGATGAGTACTCACAGCCTGAGATTTTTAAATAAGTTCAATCTGATTTCTGACACTGGAAAAACAAACCTAAAAGCAATTTAGAAAACACCTGCCCGTGAAGTTAGATGGCAAAATATCTAAAGCTTCTCTCGAAATCTGTGACCTCAGAGGCTGACATGGTTTGATGGGAAATTTAATGTAATAGGCTGCGAAAGCCAAGAGGCCTGTTGTCAGCAATGAAGTCTGAAAGTTAGCAGAATTAATAACACTGTACAATGGAAGAGCCCTCAAGGGACAAGGCTGCAGAACCAGGGCAGTGGGGAAAAATGACTTTTGAAGTCATTTCACTATGACATTCTGTCATCACTGCTAAACGGAAATAAAAAATCATCCGAATCACTGCATGTTTCTTTGTGTGTCCTTCCCTTATCTAATATAAAGTAATAACACCCCACCCAGGCGGGGAATGAACCCTCGAGGGATTCCAAGTGCTCCATTTTGAATCGCTAAATGCAATAAGAATAAATGCAAGTGGGAGTCTGTTTAGCAGAGAGTGATGCCTGGTCTGTTGCCCATCGAAAGCCAATAAATCTCAATGCTTCAACAAGAGATGAAAATGGTTATCTCATCATTGCAGTGCCAGGGCGAAATTTTCTCTGAGCCAGAGTATTTTTATAGATGATTTATGTCTGGGAAGGATAGTTATTTAGCAAAATGGCACATAATGATGAATAGAAAGTAAATATGAATAGCAACAAGGGAGTGGTGCTTTGCTGCCGCAACAGACCAAACAAAATACCTCCATAAAGTACATGCCACAGATAATTGCTGTTACACTGAAACTAGCATCCCTATGTAACTGAGAGGGAAATACAAATGAGCCCATCTGATTTAGTAAGTGATTGCTTTTTGTTGTTCTGGAATACAGGCCCCAGGAGTCTGCTAATTCTCCTTGAAAGCATACTTGGTATCTACAGAGTCATGGTTGAGAGCAGAGGCTCTGAGCTCCACTGACTGGATTCAGATCCCAACACAACTTCTTAGTTGCTCAGATAGGTTACTTAATCTTTCTATCCTTAGTTTCCCCATCTGCAAAATGGAGCTAATAGCATTGAGCTCTTAGGTTTCTTGTAGGGATTAAATCCCTGCATGGTAAGTACAAAAAGCTTACCATGATTCTCGGACAGAGTTAACATTACACAAATATTAGGGATCACTATTATTTAGGGACCAGCTATCCAGAGAGCAATTTATTACTCTTTTAATTTTACCTTAACTCCTTCATTGGCTGAACTTTACTCCAACTCCTTCCCTGGATGAAAAGAGGAGAATTAAAAGGGGGAAAATGCGTAGTCTATGGAAGGGATGGAGGCCGACATTTACCCAGCACATTTTTATATCATTCCAGACCATCACTATCCTTAACTCTCAAGGCATATGAAACGGGTCACATTATCAGGTTGGAAGATAAGTAAGAAACAAAAGAAATTATTCATGGAGTTACAATGGAAAGAAAGTCTATTTAAAAAATAAACAGAACTGAGTTTTTGGAACCTTTGAATAAAAGATAAGTCGAATGCACACAGAATGTCAAAATGGAATTGAAGGAACGTATTAAAAAAACCCACAACATCTTTTTTTTTTTTAGTACTGAAGCACTATACAAGGAAATAAAAAAACTAATTATAGTTTTAAATGTCCAAAACGCCATGTCCACCAAAAGCCCGATGCTCATTAGTACTAGTAATTAACTTTACAACTGTCAACACAAACAGCACACAGGCTGACAGATAGAGAGTAGCTCTGAGGGTGCTAATAAATCCGGAAATAACAACTTGACACACAGATGCACAAAAGGATGCAGGTGATAAAGAAATGTTGACATCAAATCTAATTATCTCCGAAACGGCCCACTCCAGCATGAGCCCCAGCAATGTGCTGTTACTGCTGGTGACGAGCCCCACTGGAACAGTGCTTAACCACCGCCTACAACCCAGCTTTTACAGCCCCTTGTCAGAGCTGGTGAGGACAATATCAAACAGGAAATTATGAGTGCCATGACCCCTCCAAGTCAAAAATCTAGTGATGAATATGGGCTCAGCAAGGCATAGCAGATTACCCCCTCTCGAGTTCTAAAGCTGGGATGATATATGACATTTTTATCAGGCACTTTCTCAGGAATGTCACCAAGAGGGAAAATAAAGGCCCTGCAAAGAGACGACTAGGTGAATTATGCAACTGTAATTGCCGATCATAACCTGATATGAGTTGAAATTGCTCTGTTTTCATATTGAGATAGCATAAAATTGTCGGGAAATGCAATGGCTCCTTAATGTGGGCTAGATGAGTCTAATATTCTGATCATTTTTCACTCGGCTGCAAGGTAAATCGAGCTTCCTTACCACAGCCACTGTGGCCCAGGGCAATCGAGGGGCCCAATTTTACACTTGAATTGAGCAAATATGTGTAAACTACGATTTTTCATATTTTCTGCATGCATAAGAAGATGAAACATCTTTATCATCTGTATTGTCTGGCTGAGCTTATACAAAATATTAGTTTATCTCTCCTACTTTGGTTCATTCCATAAGCGAGACACATAGCTCTGAAAGGCAGGCAATATTCCATATATAAAACAAGTCCATCTTTCATGCGGTCTCCTATTCACAAGTTCTTCTCTTTTAACCAACCACCACAACAAAAATAGACACAGCAGTGGTGTATAAAGGAAGACTCTTTTTAAAGGGAAGAGAATAAAGCAAATAAAGGTCTTAAACACCAGCAACTGTTCTCTCATTCTCCTGTTTATGCGCAAGAGGTGGGGGAAAGCCAAACAATCTATGGTGTCTCTTCTAGACTCTCTTTTCCCCTCCAATCAGGTTATACCTGTAGGAGGATGGCATCAGCAGTTTATTGCTTTCCTACTGTGCCTGCAGCAAATGGAAAAAGAATGTGTCAGCTTTTTTCCTCCTAGGAGTTATCTCCAAACCTGGAAGCACCTTGATGGTGTTATTGGGGCCCTTAGGTGACCAGTCCTATTTTTTCTCAGCCCTGAGCACAAGCTACCAGAGAGCAGAAGGCCCAGGTTCAGCAGAGTGGCTTCTTAACTGCAAAGCACATTTTCTCCTCTCAAACTTTTGCCCTTCACCTGATCCTCGATTAGCCACCCAACACCTTCATATACAGCACGTGCTCTGTTTAGTCCAGAGGATAAAGGCCTCGAAATGGGACTACTAATGAATGAGCCCTATTAGGGCCATTATAACAGGGTCCCTATAGAGATGTATTTCTACCACTATGATTTACTACTAACCATCAATATATTAGGGATTTATTGGCTGATGTCTTTATCCTCTCAGCATCCTATTGGCGAATCTAACTGGGCCCAGGATACGACTCAACCATCTCTACCCTGTTCAGCCTCAAGCCACACTGAAACTTGTATTTATATGTCCAACAAACAAAACACTAAAATAATCTCACTTTTTTTTTAAACTGTGTGTATGTGTGTCCTTTTAACAGTAAGGAAACCATTTACTTCTAATCAAATGACCTTCAGATAATAGGGTACTGATAAAAAAACAAAACAAAACAAAACAAAAAACAAGGGAGGAGTAAAGAAAAGTGACAGAGGGGCAAGAGCCCCTAACACTGACTCAAGTTCAGCATGAAATGCTCACACCAAAGGGCCAGGAATAAATGATAATGCTCTCTCTTCTGCAATGATCAACCAGCTCCAAAATTAATCAGCGCCATGTGGAGCAATGCTTAACAAGGTTTGCTGGAACTGTTTAAAACTAAGCTAACCTATGTCACAGTCAGAAAGCAAGTGTTATCTGTGATGTAAATGTGCATGGGGTGAGGGTAGGAAGGGCATTATCTTAGAGATCGTGGTATCAGTTCTACAAAGCCCCTGATCCTGGCTCCCTTCTTTGTGTGCCTACTGCACCTATGTGGACAGGACTACAGAGCTCTCTGTTTACATGCTCACCTCCTCTCCTAGACTATAGGCTTCTTGAATGCAAGGACTTTGCCTTATTTGTCTTGGTATCTCTAGCATCTAATACAATCCACAGCACTGTGGCATTCAATCTACACTTACTAAATGAACAAGTGAATGAATTGATGCACGTGGATACATAAGCCAATGTATTCTTTACCTGTTGCTATTTTAACAGATTACCCCCAAATTTAGTGGCTTAAAACAACAAGCATTATTATGTCAGTTTCTGTGGGGCAGGAATCTGGGAGCTTTGGTTCAGAGTCTCTGACAAGGTTGCAGTCAAGGCATCAGCTGGGGCTGTAGTCATATGAACCTTGACTTGGGCCAGAAGTTCAACTTTCAAGCTCACTAACCCAGCAGTTGGCTGGAGGCCTCAGTCCTTTATCACAATGACTTCTCTGTAGGGCTGCTGTCAACATGGCTGCTGGCTTCCCCCAGACTGAGTGTTCCAAGATAGAGAAAGAGAGCACAGGACTGCAGAGTGCAATGTCACATTGCCTTGTATGACCTAGATTACACAAGGGTTAAGACCACCAGGAAATGAGGATTGCTGGAGCCATCTTGGAGGCTGGCCATTGTTGCCAGATTCTAAGATAACAAATCCAACTCAATCAACATTTATTGAGTACTCTACATGTCAGACCCTGTACCAGGTGTTGGGGATACAATGGTCAGTGCAAAACAAGGTAAAACGCCCCTGCCCTCACAGAGGTTACAGTCCAGCAGAGAATCAGGATGTCAAACAATTAGAGTATAAGTATTACCTAAGAGAAAGGGGTGGGGTAGGAATGCAGAGGACACAGAACACCCTTTACCCTGAGGTATTTAAACTGGAACCATTAGCCATGAGACAGACTGGGTTATCATGCATGTGATTCTTATGCACTAACCATCATTTGGTTTCTTCCCACATAATTATACACTGTTCTTAAAATACAGTGTCCTGTTGTAAGTGATGGTAAGGACTTATAGGGGCTAGGCAAGACTCAGAGATGGTTATCAGCTTCCTTTCTCCAGTGAGAATTTCAGGCCAGGAGGGCAAAGCCTTGCTCAATCGCAAAATAATAACTTACATCCAAATGCCTTCATTCTTCAGATAGAAAACAAGTCACAAGTAGAGAAAGTCTGCTTTCTAAGTCCTAAAGATACCCTCCTAATCACTTGACAATGGGGGATTGAATTATGCCCATAAATGTCTGAGCTAAACGAAACCAAAACAAAGCCTTCTTATGTAATTTAACTTTTTTATTATTTTATATTTTCTGAATATTTATTTTAGTAATAGAAAGACATGAGCATACATTTTTGTGTTTCTGGTTTTGTTTTTTTTTTAATTCAAGAATTGACTTCTTCCTTCCTAGGGAATCTTTATTGAATTGTAACACACTCGATGTTATTAAGAATTCTGATCAGAGGTAAACATACAAAACACTCAGCCAAAGGGATTAAGACTCTTTGTTAGTGTTTACGTTATCTGTTTTTAATTCCTATAGATCCTTTCTTTATCTCAGTGTTTCAACACTAATTGCAAAACAGCCCTCACTAACAGTAATGAGCCCCTGGCTCTTTGCAGACCTGCAGACAGAGCTCCTTGCAGTAGATAAGGCAGACCCTTACCAAAGCTCTGTATCTGGATCAAGGTCTTTTACTGTTTTTCCACTTTCTTTTGCTCAACTGGCTTTCCAGGGGCTAAACCTGCTCACTAAATCATGTAGTTCAGGGTGAGATCTTAGTCTGCTGAGAGTCTCCAAACTCAGCCACATCTAATGAAATGAACATGCTGTTCCTGGCTTCTTCAAGACACCTCCGTACTTCAAATGGAGCAAGACTGAACATCAGTGTAGTACCAGCAGCAATTCCACCTGGTACCACAAGCAGGTCTGAATCAAAACTGGGCCCTGGGCCTGGTTCATCCTTGTTCACTGGTATGAACTGACTGAAGCTCAGTTAAACACCTTCTAAGGAATTCAAAAGAGCACAATTTTGATTCTCCATTTCTTCTTCCTGTGAATTTTCATGCTGTACTTTGGGTAAATAACACTCCCTGAATTCTCCTTGCATTGGCATCACAGTAAAGTATCAAAGAGAATGCGCTCTTTTATCATTGAGAGAGTTCGATTGCACTCTTATTTTACTTAGCAAGAAAGGAACTACGTTCTGCCTTTTCTTTCCCTTAGCCTCAATTTTCCACTCAGCCCTTTCTGTGATTACAAATGTCTCTTACTCTTTTTTTTTCATTAGCAACTCACCTACACATAGAAATGTACCTATTTCATCTTCCTGACTTGTCTCTTCCTGTATGCCCCTTCCAGTCACTTAATTCAGGGACCGTTGCTAAGCAACTATACATCATAGCAGCCAGTCACCAATTACTAATTGTCCTCAGCGCGTTAGCCTTATAAATCTGAACTGCCTGTGACAATGGCGAGTAGTTTTGATGCCCCAAAAATGCACGAGGAGGTTTCCCAGTTCGGTGAAAGCAAAGGCACCATCAACAAGGCACCATCAACAAGGAACTGCCTTCATGGCAGAAACAAAGACTTGCAATCTCATACTGACTAAATCACAGTTAAAAACCCACCAGCTTGGTACTGGTCTTTCCTTCCTGCTCAAGTAATAAACTGGAGATATGGCTGGGGAGGTCTGAGCGTGTGCCCTGATGAAAATATGGATGCCGCCATTTCACAAATATTCACCTTCGTTCCCACCGGCACTACCCCGTTTGTACAGTGGAACTGAGGATCTATTAGTAATCAAATTTCAGCCTCAATTTTATGGTTACTGTAATGGAGTTAATTTCTCTAATGCTAGCAGTTCATGGAAGGGGTCTCTTGTGGCTGGGCCAACCTGGGATTCACGGCAGCTGTCAGAGATGCCGCTAAGGAATTCCTTATTAGCTAAGATGCAACCAGGCAGAAAACTCATTACACAGTGCTAAATATACTTAATCACATCTATTAGAGAAAAATGAACTTGATAATTACAACAAATAACTAAACTACAGAAAGTGTTCAAGGGAAGAAAAAAAAAAAAACCCACACCAGGATCTAAGTGTACTGGGAATCTGAGCTGCACAGACTAAAGGGAAACTAGGAACACATCTCTTTGTGCTGAAGGAGAAACCAGTCTCAAGGCAGGTGGGGCTGATTTAAGTTTCCGATGAAAACGACAAATTTACATTTCAAAAGTGCCCTTGTTTATTTGGTATATGTAAAATTTTAATTAGAAAGACATCCTCAGAGGGTAAAAGCTTTGTTTGCAGACTGGCTCTTGGTGAGGGTAGTGGGGCAGGGGGATGGATGTAAGGGAGCCATGGTAAATACTCTGTTTGATACATGGAGATCTACAATAGCTCAGTTGCTCAGACGACTTCCCCAGGGCCTAACAAATGTTGAGAGTCAAATTTTATCTTTTTCTCTGTCACAAAATTGAAGTTCCCGAGTGGGAGGGGAGGGGTGCCTTTATCCTCCCTGACTAAGGAACACACAAGAGGAACTCTGACTGAACAGCATCTATCCAATTTTCAAGTGTCTGACCTCAGGCAGGGAAGGTGTCGCCACCACCAGGGATGGCTCTGGCCCGTGCAGTCTGTGGCAGCAAGGCCACCAAATCAGGTTCACGTTGGTCCAAGATCCCAGCTGGGGATGGTCTTTGGAAACTGGTTATGGTTAACGATAGCAGAGTTAGGGGACTTCTGGGAGAGAGAAGTAAAGGAAGGATGGAAATAAAAAGGATCAGGACAAAGGCTAAAAATAGGTACTATCCCATCTTAGAGTAAGGACGCAATGAACAAAGGCCTATGTTGTCCTAAGCCTGGGGAGCAGCTGACTCTTGTCAACTTCCTTGCTTCAGAGAGGAAAGGTGAAATATGGCTTTTAAGCATCAAAGAGGCAGGATGGTATCATCTCCCTGACCTCAACTGAACAAAAAAATACCATCGTTACCTCAGGCCACTAATGACAGCAGCAGAAGAGACCCATGCATTCCAAATACTGGGAAAATCAAAAGTCAAGCCCATCCACGCTAATAATCAGGAAGACTTTTCCTCTTATAGTTCATATTTTAAAAGGAGTGAAACACAGAAGCAATGAATGTGATCCCCTCAAAACCTGCATACTCAAATTACCTGATCAAAAAGGTCTTCTTCCCTGCCCCGCTGTTTGGGAGAATGGGATATCCCTTATTTCCATCACTTGTACCCATTCAATGCAGTCTGGAATCCTGTCCTAGTTTTCCTCCAGGAAATCCCTCCTTCCCTGACTCTTAGTCCAAAGGCTTCTAGTTGCAGTCATCTTTATTGCTGGCAACATCCCATTCCCCTGGTTCCAATCAAGGCAAATGGGCACTTGGGCTGTGAACACTAGGATAAGGTCTCCCACCTTTTCCCATGCTGATTTAAACATGAAAGGACACAGCCTAGTGAGCTGCTGGCAAACATCTTGAGACCAAGAGAAGGACAGTCTGATTAAAAGTGGAACCAACCCCAAGGAAGGAGAAATATACAAAATAAGATACTCAGGGCATGGCCATGTCATTTGAGCCTAAGATCAATACTAAAGTAAGATCCTTTTGACCCTTTCAACATGGGAGCCAAATCACTGCCCATCCCTGACCTCTGCCCCACTCTCACCAGATTTTTGTCCCTATTTTCAATGGAAAATGCTCCCACATTACACTGATTGAATATCACATACCCACTACCATTAATAATGCTTCACATGGACTCAGTCTGCCCTTGATGAGGAACAGAGAAAGCTAGGAGAACAATGTGACTCAAGAGGAAAGACCCAAAGCAGGTGACCACAGACATCATGTTCAGTGCCTGCATTCCAAAGTCCAGATGGCTTGGGAATGGGTATTTCATAACCTGGGCCACAGCACTGGCCCTTCAATCTGGGTAGAGCAATCAAGAGGACACAGGAGTATCAGCCCAAACCAGCCATCCAGCTGCACTGTTTCATCACATATCAATTTCCACTGAAAAGAAAACCATACAAATTCAATCAACTCTTCATATGGAAATATTTAACTTTTTTCCCCTGGAGTTGTTTGATATTATTGTTTTAAAGTCAGGATTAAAAAAAAATCAAGATGTGTGATAGTGGTAGTCACAAAAAAGCATCCATTTCTGGCAAAAATGCAAGTCTCATTTTCAGTAGACTCGAGTCTTAAATTCACTGGCGTCTCTGTCAATTGCCTGGCTCAATGAAGAACATATTACATGCCCATAACCATGAAGGATAAGACAAGAAGGATCCACTTGCACACCCCTCACCTGCATTCAAGACAGGATGATAATATTGGTGAAAATAATTTGATCTCAGAAAAGCTTCTATTGCCCATAAGTTTAAGGAGTGTTCTGTTCTGGAATCCAAACCTCTGAGGTTTCCATTTGTTCCTTTGCTCTTCAGAGATGTTATCAAACAACCTTGTTCCAGAACTTTTAATCTCTGAAAAGTTACAATATGGAACTTTCTTACATATATACCTACTAAAGAACTATGATCTCTCCCAGCAGTTGTAAAATGTAAAACACCTCTTAAAAAAACTTCCTTTGTTTCCCAGCCAAAGGCACATGAGATAATAGAAGCTGCCTTTTAAATATAATTTTAAAAAACTGTATTAAATAAAATGAAGTACTGATGTACTATAGGGTGATTTAAAAATGAGGACTGCTTTTGACATCATGGGAATTTTTAAGTGCAGAAGTAATGCAAGCTGTAGGTCAAAGACAAGAATTTTCCATCTTAGAAATGTGCCACCAGAAACCTAGGGGTAGGGAAAATATAGCACGTTGTCACCAACTGTATTGGGAGGACAGGTAGATCTGCAGACCATATCACCTGTGCCAGTTCATGAGGCGGGAAGGTCAACTACAATGTCGGGCCCACCAGCCGCAGCCAGGACAACTGTCCTTAGCTGCCCTGAACCTCAAATCCTGAGAAACTATTAACCCTGACATACTTGCAAAGCAGGTATTAATTTTTCTCAGTACTAATTTGCTTTATGGTGGGGGACTTTACTAAATGCCAGGTGGGTGGAGCTAATCTTCCAGGCTCTTGAAGATGTTTTCCGGTCTTCACTATGTCGGCAATATTTACCTTCTCACTTGAAGGAGAAGAAATGGTGGAAGATGGTAGCAATCGAGAAGATATTAACCCATTCTTGAGAGGATGATGTTTTGGAACCCAACACAGACAACTTCATGTAAAAGTCATGGAAAATGCTTTTCTAGAGGGGAAAGAAATCCCATTTCTATTATGCAATCAGGAAATTGAAGATGTCTATCTTCAGGTAAGCAACTGCCTGGCGTGAGATTTCAGTTGGAAACGTTCGGAGAATGTTTTCATTCTGCCTGTACTGGTGTTTCTGTCACTTCACATTGACTTTTTTTGCTCTCTGTAGCGAATAAATCAGAAAGTTAATAGTTCTGCTGATTTGTTGGAGTTCCCCCACCACCACCCCCCGCCTTTAAAAACATAAAGGAAAGAAAAGAATAGCTTTAAAGGGGGGAAAAACTGATCCTGGCGTGTTAACAACTCCATTGCGGTTTCAGGCTGCGGTCATGCCAACCGTCTAGTAAAAAAAGAAATTCCACTGTAGCAGAAGTAATAAAATCTTTTAAAGTACAAATACCATGCAGGGAGGAAATGTAAACCCTTCTTTGGGACAAGGGAGATGGGGCATGGTTTGAGGTAAAATATGGACTGGAGTATTGGGGATTAGTGGCCATCACACAGCTTTGGATAATCTTTCACCTAAAGTAGCTATTTCCATGACCTAGAACCTTCTCTTCTTATTATTCTACACCCAGAGGATTTTAGAAAGATATAAGCTATTATCTGAAGCTATCTTCATTGTCACTCATATGATGACACATTGATCACCCACTTTTTTTTTTCAAAGAGGGTGATCTCTGAGATGGGTAGTTAGAAGATTCTCATCAGGGTGGCAGCATGCTTAAGGCAAAAGCCAAACGTGCCAGCTCAGGGAGAGAGACTGGCAGATAAAGAGAGGAAACTTGTGTGTCATATTTGCCAGCACATTGTTATCCATCCCAATCTAGAGTTGGCCATTCAACATCTGTGCGCTTCATCTGGATATCTAGGATGCATAAGTGACAAATAATTAACATTCCTTAAAATCAAGGTCAAGGCTCCCCAAGTCACCACCCTTGGTGATGACCACGCTGGGCCTTCTGTTCCCCAGGCAGCCATGAGGAATCCTGTCGGCCCCAGGCCCGCTCAGTCAGTTGCTCCAACAAAAGGCTGCAGTTGAATGTGGAGAAAAGTCAAGCAAAAAGAGCTGGGATCCTGTGACACAAGGCATTCAACAGCCAGATTGTTTTCACACAATCACTCAATACCTCTGATGATGGCCAGACTTGGAAGGGGGATCCATTTGCCGGGTAACCTATGATGCTGAGGGCCAACAAGCCAAAGGCAGAGTCAAATTCCTGTTTCCTAATTCAGGCTCTTCATTAAGACACCCACATCCATTATCCACAGCAGAATCGTGGGGAAAAGTGCGCTCAGAGCAACAGGGCAGGGGTCGGATGGATAGACAGCTTGGAGTTTCTACCCTTGAAGTATCTGCTCTCTTCCCTTTGCCTCAAGTTCCGCCCTGGGGGAACAAGGGGCAGCCTGTGGAAAGGAAGAGGGCAGTAAGCAGCAGAAGCCATTAACACTTTATGGAATTAAATGCAAAGATACAAAGGCATGTATTTTATTTCATCTGGTATTTCCTCAAGCCCTGCCCCCCACATTAGCTATATGTAAACATTACAATTTCCCCCTCACCACTTTGGATTTAATTGTATTCGTAATTGAAAATGAAAATTAATTTGCCTTTGATCAATTCCAGGTGGTAGATCTGCCTGAAATGGAGGCAGAGCATTTTTCCCTCTGCGAGTGACCACACACATGTGCCCAAAAACAACAGCAGGAGCTACTGGTATAAATAGGCAACTGCCTTCTTTTTTGCACAAGGCCCTCTAGTGTCTCTGAATCTCTTCCTTTTGCTGATTGGCACCGTTCAATTTTTAATAAAAGATTTACAAAAGTGACGATACTTGTGGAAATAAACTGCTGACAGGCTTGCTGAGTTAAGTGAGTAATTAAGGCTGTGGAGCTACAGATGTTGAACAACGGTAGCTTACATCAAGATGTATGTGGTGGTATCACAAATAACCCGGCATCTGGTTTCTTTATCTAAGTACCTTTCTTACGGTTTGGATCTTAATTTTTTACAGTTGACAGCAGTGTTATTTGAGCCAGTCAGTGGCATCTGGCTGCTGGGGGGTAAAAAAAAAAAAAAAAAAAAAACGAAGAAAGAAAGAAAGAGAAAAAAATCTCCATGCACTTTAATTAATTGTGGAGAAATTACATGGTCCTTCAACCGTGTAGTTTGTCATCAGTGCACATTACAGATTTATATTAGATGTTTCTCCATAGTGTCAGGAATAATTAAAAGGGGGTAGGAAATGATGCCAACCAGCAATGCTTTACATCAGTGGTGAAAGTTTTATATTTATTACAGCCAAACAATTTTAGAAGAAGATGTCAACTCAGAGGCTTGACTGTGCATGGAATACATATCAGGCTAGAGGGAAAGCCAATGTTCTACGGCTGCAGAATAATGACAAAGGGCTCATGTTTAATCTATCAGGCTGACCAGAATTGGGATGGTGTGCCAGAGTTATTAATGACATGGCATCCTCTTTTCTCATAAAAACATTCATCCAACACAATAAGTAACATATGCTTTTTTCTTTTTCCTAAAATGATCTTCATCCAATTGCTCTTTCTGATCCTAAGAAGAACAGAAGTACCAACTGTATGCAAGTCACTTTTTTTCTCAATTAATTTGTGCCACACTTATGGCACGAGTAGCATTGTGGAATTACTTAGCAAAAAGTTATCAAATGAATTTTGCCTTCATTGAGCCGGGGCCTTCCACAGAGAGAACCATACCCAGACAGCAGCCAACCTGAATGATAATCACCATCCCTTATTTGGTATTCACACTAGTCAAAAATCTCAAATCATACTTCCTTATTCCTAATGCCATGAAACAAACCTGGAACATATTCCTTTATCTCTTCCAAAGATCAGAGCCGGGGACAACAACTAGAAACCAAAGGTCACAAAAAAAGCTCTTCGAAACATCTCACAGATCCCCGTCAAAGGGCACAGCCATTCATAGGGCATCAATCTTCTCATTTGCTCTTCCAACAGAGCAGATTTCCTTTTGTATCATCAGCGCATCAGGCAGCATATTTCAGGGGGATTATTAGACACCCTCAACCTTCATCGTGTGTCCTGCAGGATAGTCAGTGCAATGCAATGATCCCCTAATAAGCGATGCCTGTCACTTCTTATTTATTAGCTTGTTGCCCTGGACATTTTCATAATTTCCATTTAGCCAGTGTGGCTCCAGCAATGGAGACATCTGGGATTCACAGCCTCAGGAAAGCCTCCCTTTGCCACCTTGGACTTATATGACTCAGGGCTGCCAAATAAGGATTCTCTCCTCAGGGTCTGTGGGTCAAAATCTTCTTTCCTTCTTTAGACTTTCCCAAGATACTGAATATGGCAATGGAATCATCATAGCAACACAGTTCCAAAAAACAAAACAAACAAACAAAAGACCACATATGCTTACAAATTATTTTCCTTCATCCCATTTGGATTTTAAAGCCACTGATGAACCTCTCTTTTGGAGTAATCCTAACAAAATTAACCAAATTTAAAGTGATATTGACTAAAAAAAATTATTATTACTGGAAAGAAAAGTAAATTTATAAAAGGCCAAACCATCTTATGTCCCTAAAAGGATTATTTTAAAGTCAATTTCTTCACTGTTACTACTGAAACAGTTTACTTGACCAGTTGCTAGGTTTGAACTAGGTTTGAATGGAGGTTTGCAGAGGTTCAACCAAATCCCTGCTAAATTCAGCATCAGAGAAGAGCGGCTAAATGCAACTGGGACCAAGGTAAGAATTCTTGGCTCACAACACTCTCGTCTTGGACAGCAGATACCAATGGGAATCGTGTATATTGAGGACTGGTGAGGACTAGAAGAAAGGCAGTTTAAATTAGAACCAGCAAAACTGAACTCAATAAAAGAAAGAAATTCCTATAGGATGTGAAAGTCCTAATAGGTGACTACAGAAATGATTACAAAAAAAACAAAAAAACTCTGGAGAATTAAGATCAGAATAAATCCTCCCTGATACTTGCATTTCCTGAGGACTGTGTTTAGTTTAATCTTTGTAGCTCCTTATGGTACCTAACAAGTACCAAACATTCTAGATCTATGCAATAGACTGAGTTTGAACAAGTCTGGAAGACAGGCTAACTTGTAAGCTCCATGAGGGCAAGGCAATGGTCCAGTCCTCTACTGTCTGCTCAGTACTCAGCACAGTGGGAGGTGCTCAGTAAAAGTGCACTCAATTAAATAATAAACCACTGGAAAAAATCCAGTGATGAATGAATGGGCCATATCAGCTCTACGGGGCTAAGAAGCTTGAAATCCTGCAAAGGTGAAAATCCTACCTCCATCCTCATGTTTCTTCCTTGATTCCAGAAAGCAAAATATCTTTCCCTTCTCCTCCTTTCCCTACCCCTCTGTATCAACACTGAAACAAGGATTTCTACTTTTGGAGACGGTGAGATGCCTCTGAGGTTGCTTATGAAAACCCTCTCCTCATCAAAATTCATTAGACATTATCTTCATTAAGCCACTATCACATAGTGCTCTCTGCTATGTACTTAGAAGAAGCTATAAAGAAGCGCAGGTTCCCGGGGTTTGGGAGCTAACAGTTTAAAGGCACCTGACAGGTGTGGCACATGCAGTGTCAGCTCTGCACTGATCCCTTTCTTCCAATTCTCTTCCTCCCCGTAAATTAAAAACCTCCAGGTACTAGGAAAAAATAAAATCTAAATATGTGTTGCTGTGACAAGGCAGAAGAAAACTGAATGAATGTTCACTAGATGTTCTTGACGGAAAATACGAGCATTGGATACTATTGACTAACTTTAGAACCTCTGAAAATTAATCACTTTCCCTTTGCCTTAGTTTCCTCGACATGGAATAGAGGATAGAGTTGGGTGGATTTTAACATATCATCTTGCACTAAAATTTTATGCTCATGCCTTAAAGCAACTTTCGTCTGAGGAATACAAAGAGCTCTGGGAACTGGAACTTACTCCTCAAAGAGGTGGTAAATGGAAATCTATTCGGTTGTGTCTCTTGTTCCTCTTTTTGGGAAGTGACCTCCCTGTTTACATAGCAGATTCCTAGAAGCTATGTTTGTTCAATGTGGCCTAACCCCTACTTACAGTTGATTGGTCCAGAAGTGGGCACCTACCCCAGGCTGAAATCATCAGAACTCATGAGGATCTGGAATTGAGGTCCATAAGAGAGTCTGTCTCTACCCAGGTTGCTGGGACAGAGACAGGAAAACTTAAGACCTACGGGTAGCCATCTTTCCAGCTAGGGGAACGAGATACACAGAAGTTTTCAATGTGCAAAAAAGAGGGAAGAAAGCAGGCATACAGAGAGATGCAGAAATGAAAGACTGGCAGCTTCCCAATCTACTCCCGAGGTCAGGTTTAATGAGATATGCTTTATTCATATAGAGTTCTGTCAAAAAAATCATGTCTCTCTCCAGCCAACACGGCGGGAGGTCTCGCCACCCTCCCCGTCTGCATCGGACATGGCTCCCAGGAGTGTGGACCTTCCTGGCAACGTGGGACAGAGATCCTAGAGTGAGCTGAGACTCGGCACTGGGGGATTGAGGGGAGCCCTGGAGTGGGCTGAGACTTGGCATTGGGGGATTGAGAAAACCTTCTCGACCAAAAGGGGGAAGAGTGAAATGAGACAAAGTGTCAATAGCTGAGAGATTCCAAGCAGAGTCGAGAGGTTATCCTGGAGGTTATGCTTATGCATTAAGTAGATATTATCTTGTTATTCAAGATGTAATGGAGAGGCTGGAGGGAACTGCCTGAAAATGAAGAGCTATGTTCTAGTAGCCATGTTTCTTGAGGATGATTGAATAATGATATAGCTTTCACAATGTGACTGTGTGATTGTGAAAACCTTGTGTCTGATGCTCCTTTTATCTACCTTGTCAACAAACGAGTAGAACATACGGAATAAAAATAAATAATAGGGGGAACAAATGCTAAAATAAATTTAGTTTGAAATGCTAGTGATCAATGAAAGCGAGAGGTAAGGGGTATGGTAGGTATAATCTTTTTTTTTTCTTTTCTGTGTTCGTTTTATTTCTTTTTCTGAATTAATGCAAATGTTCTAAGAAATGATGAATATGCAACTAAGTGATGATATTGTGAATTACTGATTATATGTTGATGTTTTATTTGGTTTGTTAATTTTTTAAATTAATAAATAAATTAAAAAAAACAATCATGTCCCTTATTTCATTGATATACCTACTATGGCAAAAATAAATCACAGTTAAAATGTCTTCCTTAAGTGTCCTCTGTATTACTAGATGTCTCTACTCTTTGGTCATTTTATAAGATAGGAATGGAGCAGCATCATTACCTCCATCTGCACATGATGAAGTGAGCTTGTAAAAACTCAAACTGAGAAATGCACTGGGCGAGTTAGGACTCAAACCATGGACTATTGCTTAATACAAAGACTCTACTTGTTAACTATTTCTGACCCTATAGATTAGCTTTTGCACTACAGTGTGAGAAGCTATGAGATGCTAGAGCTCCCAAAATGTCACTGTTTTCAGAAACAAACATTTTGAAAGAGCTTGGAGTTCGGGGCCCTAAGGCAAAAAGAGATTCGAGGTTTTTAGTTCCAACCCTCTGAACTATCTTTATGACCCAGAGGGATTCTCTCAATTCACTGAATTTTCAGTGCTGAGGCCTTGGATTCCCAGCCCCTGGAGATGGGGGTCTGGCCTTCTGGTGGTGTTCCCTCAATAGAACCCTAATGAATACCCTTATGCATGCAGAGATGTTAGCAGAGATAGGAAAAGGGAATCTGGGAACTGAGTCCAGCCAAAATGTTTAAAACATTAAAGAGCTAAATATTAGATTATGACTAATCTGGTAAATTCAGAATACTGAGGGGCAATAGGGACATTAAAATAGGATAGATGGCTGAAAACATGAGCTTTTTTTGTGCTTTGCCTTAATCCACCAAACTATCTGAATGTCTAATCTATCAGGTATTTAACCATATACCAGAGATATTTCCGTCACTCCTTGGGGGAAGGAGGCAAGGAGGAATTGGTTCCAGATGAAACGATGTGATCTCTATTACATTTCTAAATTAAAGTTTTGCAGGCCCTGGATGTGATAATTGTGTTTACTCATTATACCACATCTACCACCAACAAAAACTTACCAACCTGAAAAACTTAAAAAGGCAAAAATTTAAAGGATGCAGCCTATATCCAGCATCCAGGGATCTATGTACAACTAAAGTTTAATTTAAAGAGGAATGGGATAAAAAAGAAAATTCCACTTATTTAAAAGAATAAACCGAAAGAATGCTCTTATGCCTGTACATCAAAACTTTCCCATACTCCCCTTAAGTGGCAGGAAGCTGCTTTATCAACCCCCCTGAAAAGGCCTTGAATGCACTGGGACAATGATCTACAATTAAATGTTCTCCAGTGGGCATGACAAACCCTAATAATGGCTCCACAGGAGTCCTGAAAGCCTACCTTGTCAATGAGCTCCCCAACACATGGGGATTTAGTTATGGATGAGACCTCTTAACCCTTTCTACTTCCTTCAAAATACCTTCAAGATCCCTTTTTTCCCAGAGGAGGAACTGTTCTAGCCCATGCCTGGCTGAAGAGATCTTTGTGAAGTGATATTTAGACCAATTATAGGATTTCTAATAGAGACTCTGTATTCGGCTGAGACACCTCTCAGGTTGCCTTAAGTCGGGTTGAGGGGCCAGACCCACAATAAATCCACCAAAATGGAGAAGAGGACTTTTGGGGCTCTCATTTCCTTTCTGAATATGAATGGCTATGTGGTCTTGATGCTTTCATTTTCATATCTGTAAAGTACTGTTGCAGCCTCTTATCTTGCAAATTTGTATTTAAAGAAACCTTAAAATAAAAGCAAAGGATGCGACTAAAGAGAACAGTGTTTTATGGCAAAAATAACAAACACGACAAACCAAAATCCTGTTCAATTAATAAATCACTTCCTTTCTGAACATCAGTCACTTTGAGAGATGATGAATTCTTTCAAACTTCAAGGAGAAACTTGAAATCAACTCAGTATTTTTTGAACTACATTTTTTGAATGGTTATGGCATTACAGAAATGATATCAGATGAATAATACTAAACTCTCTATATATCTAGAGTGGTAGCCACTTAATGTAATAAGCTACAGAAACCAGTTTATTATTAAAAATTGAAGTTAATTTATGTACAAATGTGAAATATGAATGTAGGAAAGTATAGCTCTAGAACATTAAAAATAATTCAGTGGCTTGAAAGTGTTAATGACTCTTTTCAAGACCCAAATACGGCAGGAAAAATAGCTCTATTACCTGGTCTTACGTTCATACCACCCATTACTCTCAAAAGCTTAGTTCATTCTCTACCTGTAGATGAACAGGTTCCAGGGTAGAGTATTGTGACAGCATTTGGGAAACTTTTTGGGATAATGACTGTAACAGAACTGGAAACGATAGTTTCCTAATAAAAGCTTCTTCCTTCCAATGTACACATGTCAACAGGCTACAGTGAGGTGAGGTGGCAAAGTAAGGTTCATTTTTCTTGCAAAAATATTCCTTTACTCTTTCTTTTCCTTGTATAGCAAGGGAATTATTTTCATTTCAGAATCATTAAGTTCTGAAAATCTTGTTTTAAGATGGAAAAGTAACCAGGTCTTTTATGAGAAAAGTGCTGTTGAGAACAGCTTTATTTCCAGGTTATACTAATATCTGCTTTCCCAGAAAGAGGAAAGCCAGTGTTGATTCTAAAGTCTATTTTAAAAAGGTGAATGCAGGATATCACAGAAATCATTCAGTAATAGGGTTAATCACCACCTTTTAATTTCAATTTTCGGATTTTTTTAAAGGTTTTCAAACTTGGCCAATACTGCTATGCTCTCACAAAGTGGAAGTGGAACCTTGAAGCATAGCTTTTAGCCATCACCACTCAGAAGTGATGCTGAGGTAGCCTAAATGGCGACAAGGCAATACAATACTGAATACATCATAAGTTAAAGACACGGAAAGTTGCGGTGAGAAGGAATTTTTTTTTTTTAATTTTTATTAATAAAACCAATCAACATACAATACAAACATTCTTAGAGCACTCCATATTTGGTGTGCAATCAATGGCTCGCAATATCATCATATAGTTGTATATTCATCACCATGATCATTTCTCAGAACATTTACATCACTCTAGAAAAAGAAATAAAAAGAAAATATTCATACATATCATATCCCTTACCCTTCCCTATCATTGACCACTAGTGTTTCCCTCTATCCACTTTATTTTAATATTTGTTCCCCTATTATTTATTTATTTGTAATCCATATTTTTTACTCATCTGTCCATACCACAGATAAAAGGAGCATGAGAACAGGCTTTCACAATCACACAGTCACTTCGTGAAAGCTACATCATTATATAATCATCTTAAAGAAACATGGCTACTGGAACACAGCTCTACAGTTTCAGGTACTTCCCTCTAGCTTCTCTAATACACCTTAAACTAAAAAGGGGTTATCTATATAATGCATAAGAATAACCTCCAGGATAACCTCTTGACTCTATTTGAAATCTGTCAGCCACTGACACTTTATTGTCTCATTCCTCTCTTCCCCCTTTCAGTTGAGAAGATTTTCTCAATCTTGATACAGAACCCCACTTCTAGGATTTCTGTCCCATGTTGCCAGGGAGGTTTACACCCCTGGGAGTCTTGTCCCACGGAGAGAGGGGGAGGGCAGTGAGTTTGCTTGCTGTGCTGGTCACATCTGAGCAACAAAAGAGGTTCTCTGGGGGTGACTCTTCGGCCTAATTTTAAGAAGGCTTAGCCTATTCTTTGTGGGGATAAGTTTCATATGAACAAACTCCAAGATTGAGGGTTCGGCCTGTTGATTTTGTTGTCCTCACTGCTTGTGAGAATATCATGCCTTCTCCAAATGGGGGAAACTGAATTTTCCCTCTTTCTCACCAATCTCCCAAAGGGACTTTACAAATACCTTTTTATTCACTGTTCAAATCACTCTGGGATTTATCAGGGCATCATTTTGGAAAAACCTACAAAATCTCATGCTCTACTCAAGGTTCCTTGTAGTTGTGGTGTTCAATTAAACTGCCCATATAAGTTATATTAGCAGATGCACTAGTCAAAATATAAATTTTGTACCAAATAAACATTTTTTGCTTTAGTCTCATACATAAATTAAAGTCTTAAAATATGAATTACCATCTATTTTCAACACCCTGCAATATCGAAATTTCTTTGTTCTTCCTCATGCAAAAACATATTTTAATTTGGACATTAAGTCACTATCATTGTACACTGTAGGTATTCCTAGATTATACCATCTGTCTTTATCGTCTGTCTTTCATTTGTGCCCCCAGCCCTCCTCCCTCTATCATTCTCACATTCAGCTTCATTCAGTGTACTAACATTATTGTATTACAGTTAGGTAGTACTGTGTTATCCATTTCTGAATTTTTGCAATCAGTCCCGTTGCACAATGTGTATCCCTTCAGCTCCAATTAATCAATATCTACCCTATTTCTATCTCCTGGCGATCTCTGTTCTTAACTGAAATTCTCCAAGTTCATTAACTAATGTCAGTTCATACCAGTGAGACCATATAGTATTTGTCCTTTCGTTTCTGACTAATCTCACTCAGCATAATGTCCTCAAGGGCCATCCATGTCGTTATTATACAGAATAACTTTATTCTGTCTTATAGCTGCATAATAAGCCATCGTATGTATATACCACAGCTTATTTAGCCACTCATCAGTTGGTGAGGAGGAATTTAAAGGCAAATTATCCATAAAAAAAGTTACATAGTTTGGGACTCAGGACTCAGCTGTTTCTGAACGATGTGGAACTTTTTTAATTCCCTGGAATGTGCTAAGTCTGAGTTTTACAAGACATTTTTATACTGAATAATTGTAAGTGCTCAACTCCTTCTGAGATCAGGGCAAAGGTACCTTGAAAAGGTACAGGGTTTTCCTGCTCCATTTCTCCTTACTCTTAAGACTTGTGGGTGTTGCCCCAGAGATTACCCAGTTCCACAGTCTTAAAAATATCTCTCCCTTTCAGCTGTATTTTCTTGCCACAACTTCATTTCTCTGATAGACATAAAGTGGTCAATTCTTCAAGTATCACTAGTTTCTATAAGACAACAGTATCTCTGTAAGCTGGTGAAAAAAGTCTGTCTATAATTGACAGGTCCTTGGCAATTTATTGATTTCTGAAAGATGACATGAAAATCTTTTAACCTAAATAGGAATGAAGAATGAGGGAGGACACTGACAACTGAAATTGGAACAAACTATAAGACTTGCAAGAAGACAGTCAAGATAATTACTAGCCCACAATGAAATATCAAATTCACTGAAAATGTGGAAATTATTTCTTTACTTTCATCACTAACCTTGTATTTTAGATATGAGTATATCTCAGGTCACTGAGTTGACACAACGGTTAAAATATTCTTTCAGGGCTTAATTTCATAATTTTGGAAGTAGAATGTCAAGGTTGTGCTTCTTTTCTTATATTTGTCTTACAAATAGCTATTGACATAGCTGTATCCACAAATTTTTCTCGCTCTCAAACTAGGGTTGCAATACAAAACTCCATTCCCCAAATGTCCGTTTATTTCCAGTTATGAAATCAGACACCCTTGACCCTTTGCTCTTTTTCATTCCCATAACCAATTTTCACATTGTAAGTTCTCTCACAGTAGAAGCTCCTTTGAAATTCACACTTCTCTTCTGTTATCATTGCCTCTGTCTTATACATGCCCACATCTCCTCATTTCAGTAGCACTGCTTTTCTCTAAATATACCCTTTTGCTCCAAGCAAGAACAACCCAAATCCACTGTGTGTTCTGCATTCAGACTAATCTTAAAATACCACCAGTATCATGTCACTCTCAGCCTTGGAAACCTTTGAAAGCTTCCCACAACTCAGCCATCTTTTAGAGTCACCTTTCTAAGCTTCCTGAACTTTCTGTTTTAGCCTAGTAGCCTAATACACTGAACTTGGTTTATGCCATCTTATTTCTCTACTCATGCCATTCTACCCAATTACAATGACCTCTCCCCACCAATCTATCTACATCACACCCAACTCTGAAACCACCTTTCCCTTAAAAGTTCACTTAACTAGGTAGCTTGAAATGAACCCAGCATATGTGGAACTCCCTAGTGAAATGAACACCTATCCTGGGCCAGTGGGGCCCACAGGCATTTTCTCAGGGCTCCACAAGTTTTATGAGAATTCAAAAATTTTATGTTTTCATTTTAGTGATAAGCTAATTATTTTACCATTACATATGCTAGATTTCCCTTATGCATTGAAATTTCTAAAATGAAGGCATTTTTATAGAACATTTCAGTTTCTCAATACTACAGAACTTTATAACTCGTGTCCCAGAGCCCCTACTACTGGAGGGGTAGAAGAACACTTTCTTCTTAAGAAAAATTCATAAATGCAACTGACCACTATGCATTTGTCCTGTGATATATCTTCCCTAGTCTTGAATTGTTATTTAAATATTTTATTAGAGGCTTACTTTTCATGTTTTTATTTGTTATCTTCCCAAACAGACGGTATATTCTCTGGGGACAGGGATTATGTCTTAGAGTTCTTTGGAGTCCTGGTGCACCAAACATAATCTTGCCAAGAGCAAATGTTTGGTCAAAACCGGTTGATCTGATTTTGACTATGAAGGCCTGATCTGGTCCTTACTGGATGTTAGAGAGACAAACAAGCAATGAGACAGAGTTTCACTAGTTACATAACTGAAAGATATGAAAAGGGAGTGCTCAAAATATCCAAATGTCCCTTATCTTTACTAGGGCTGTACCCCTTAGAGGCATTTCCCACTGTCAAAAGGGCTCACAGATAATGTTTCATTATACAATAAAGCTTTCCATTATTCCTTTCTTCTCATAAAACCATAAAAATCAAGACTACTAGTATTAGGCAGTAAAATTGAAGTATTTCTTTCTTATAACTGGTTAGAAGTACTAGAAAACAAAGGATGACAAATTTGATCTACCAGGGTTGACTGTTCTTAACATTTCTGCTAAGTCCTTGTCTAGAACTATCATTCATCGCCCATATAAACAAGGTTATTTTGTGTATCATTACAGACATCTTTAGCAGCAAAATGAAGCCAGAGTGAGATCCCAAGGAGATGGGATTAAAAGGAGTGGAAAACCTCAAAATAGAATTTTGAAAACTGGGAGAGGGTTAGAAAATTAACTAGCCATTATCTGTATGCTGTGCTTTACTGATTTACCTGGAATCCTTTCTCATGCAGATGTTGGTGTTGACTTATATGGATTTACAAACTTAACTTAATTGCATTACTTAAGATCTTGAGCAGCAATCAGCAAAGACCAGCACTGATGAAGCCTCAGACTAAGTGACTAGAAGAAAGAATATTCTTTAACCAGTGCCTTTCTCAACGTTGTTACCTAGAGACAGGAATGGGATCAGTTGAAGAGGACTACAGCACAAGATCGTTGACGGGTTATTAGCTAATCCTGTGTCAGTGAATAGTACTCTCCTTTTCACCACTCCTGTGGAGTGTCATAGAGAGCACAAAATCAGGGTTGGAAATAACTTGGATTTTACAAATCAGCAACAAATAAATACAAAGATTCTATTTTGTACGAGGTCATTCAAAAGAATGTGCTAGGATTATGGTAAAAAGTAGGAGGAGTCAAAGGAACAAACGCCGAACTTTTGGCAAAAGAGCCGGCCCTTACGCTTCATGTCTTAACTTAAAAGGGGGGGGGGGAGGGGGTGATTTTAGTGAGAGAATAATTAATGCTAGGACAAAGAGAGGAAGCTTTTCTTCCTCCTCAAACCACTCTTTTTTTGGGGTGTTACTGCATGTTCAGTATGGAAGCTAATTAGCACACAGCACAGGGCTGCCTGAAACACCCTGCATAATTCACCTGAAGTCTAATTAGGTAACGCTCCACCATCCCTTGTCTAAATCACCCAAACTACAAATCTCTCAAAATGTGGCTAGCATTCATTTAGTGAAGCTTGTGACATGTCTGTGAAATTGAAAAGCTGTCACTCTCAACATGTGGGAAACACTAACAGCTTAAATGATTTTTGCCCATATGCTTTTCATGCAGAATTTTGAGAGAAAGTAGGATCTTCCTGGATTCCTTTGGATCTTCTTCTGATGTGTTCTACAGATTCCAGAAAAGCATGTTAAGTAGAATCTACTTCATTGATTACATTGCCAAGCAACCCCTCATTGAGGTATTTATTATTTATTTATTTTATTTAATAGGATATAACATTAACATTGATTAATTCTGAACTGATGGAATTATGGAAAGTTTAAAGTTTTTTCTTCAGACTTTTCTGGAATTCTCCAAGCTATTTATAATGAGGAAATTTTATCTTTATACTAATAAAAATAATAAATGTAGAGAGAAGAGAAATTGGTACAAGACTTCTCCATAAAGTGATTCTATGTTTAATTTCTCCCCAGCAATCTAATAATGACTACCATGTAGAACAGACAGCATAGCTTATTATTTCAGATTTCATAACAGATCTTCAAACACTGCTTGCAAGAAATACCAATCCACCACAAAAGCTTTCCATGTTCTCGCTATGCTGTAAATTACCTCAAGAATAAAAAACTTGGTAAAATTTTAGTGACATGGTTAGAGTTATATAAGGAACATTTAATAATATATTATCTTTTTTCTCTGACCACTATTTGCAAACGATACACTAAAAATCATGCTTGAGATTTGTCACTTGGCTTGGCACAATTTTATTATCTGGTAAAAATGACAAAGGGTACACCATGTTCTCAAATCTGTTGACTACATGAGCAGGTCCAGAAGAACTGAACTCCACCTAATTTATTCTGAAAACTGGTGGGAGGAGGAAGAAGGATAGGGGAGGGAAAGAAACATAACTTAATTAGTCACAACGCCTGGGTCCACTGCTACAATCAGTGATGCTACCCAACTGGTGGGCCAAGCTAAAGGGATCAAAAAGAGGTCTACTGTTGCCAAGTTCACACTCTGCCCGCAGCGCCTGTCAACTAATGATAGATTAGACAAATCCGATTGCTCTATCAAAACATTCATCTCAAATCTTGATTAGTAAGCCTATTGAATTATGATTAATTCACAAGGGTGCTGCTGACAGATAAGATACTTTATCTGACAATGTGTACTAGTTCCTTTGCCTGGAGCAAAATACACACACACACACACACACACACTCCTGAAGTTGTTAGTAAAATAAACAGTATCAAGTCTAGCACATTGAGAAGGATAATGAGGCTACACAAACCTTTTAATTTAATAAAGACCACGTTCTGTAAGAAACTAGCCTGATACAAAAAACTAGAGGGATTTAGGGAGAGGAAATACTAAGAGCACTATACTGTAAACAAGAGAAAATTGGGGCATCTTCTTGCCTTTTTCAGCAAGGAGTGTGCAGAAGACATTATTATTAGGGATTGCTTTGGGGGGGTGACATCCCCAGTTTTGGTAGCATCCTAGTTACTCAGTTCAGAGGCAGAGCAGAACTTGCAATGCTTTTTCCATCACTGTCATCCAATTACTTCCCTTGTCTCATGGATGAACACATCTGTGCACAGACATATCCAGCATACCTAAACTCTTGGGATTGTCAGAAGGTGGACTTTAAAAAAATTTTTTTTTTAATCTTTAGGGCATAAAAGATGGAGAAGAGGGAAGGGAGTGGTTCTTTTGTGCTTTGTTTTCCTAAGAAAAGGAATAAGAATGAAGGTTTTAAATATTTTTCTCCTTATCTTTTGGCTTTGTCTGAAACATTCAATATGACGTATGCTAAAGTTTTAGTTCAGTATGCAGCCATGACTGAGGAGAAACTCAATCATTCATTACCTTATCAAGCTAGGTCATCAGCCCTGAGCTTAAAAATATCAGTCTATGCACTTTTACAGCTTTGTCAATTCCCCCAATTCAGGTGTAGTTGCTGTTGGGAGGGGGCGGGCGGCACAATCAGAGGATGCAAAGTACTCAAAATCCTGTGTAATTTTCAAGGGTATCATTATCTTATTCTGACCTTATGATTTTACCAAAAGCCTAATGTCCTATAATCATGTTTCTCTTTAGCTAGTATTAACCTTTCGGTGACTTCTTCTCTCTGTCTCTCTCTCTCATAACTATCTTCTGTTAATCAATTGTGCACTGCAGATGGGGTCAAGGAAACCTACTTCCTCCTTTGATAGCCTCCAATGTTTCTACTCTTGGGGATAAAAGTGCTTCAAATGGAGTTATATTCTAGGAAAATCAATATATGATTACTGCAAAGATTTGTATTGATTGTCCTGTTGCATTGCAAAAAGGCTAAAGAAAAATGGCATGGCACATTTTCCTTCAATTCCTACTCCACAGAGTTTGCTGTGAATGTTTTGGGCAAGAAGGAAATGTTGGAACTTTATTTAATGATCTAAAGTTTTCATCATTCAATCCACTTACTTCTCTTTCTACCCTAGAAAGCACTTCATGATTACTCTCCTGGCATCTCCTCTTCAATACTGGCTGACATCAGGGACCACCAGGAGAGTTCACAGAGCTGAAGACTACTTCAGACAGTTTTCTGTGGCAGAAACAGTGGGTTGCCTTTCTAATATCTGTTCTCCCCCTTCCTTCCTTCCTTGTAGAATCCTGATTTTGTTGGAAGCAGCAATGTATCCACCTGAAAAATACTTCTCAGGTTTCTTTTCTTGGTAGAAAAGAGTTTTGGCCAATGGAATTGAGGTGGAGATTGTTGGGTAGTGCTTCTAGGAAAGTTCCTTTAAAAGCGGGTGGAGGTTAACTCAACTGGCAGGTATATTTTGCCCTTCCCTCCCTCTCTTCCTTCTTCCTGCCTGTAATGTAGATGTTATATTAGGGATTGCCACTGTTCTCTCGGGCCATGAAGAGAACCTGAAGATAGAAGCCATATCTACAGTTGGCATAGCAGAAAGAAGGAGCCATGAACACTGGTAATCTTGCAGAGCCACTTTTAATAGCACCTTTCTTTCCAGACTTCTTTCACATGAAGGACAAAATAAACTCTTATGTAGTTTAAGCTACTGTCTTTCAGGTAGGTAGTCAAACATGAGCCATTTCTCCTACAAAAAACCCGAGTATGTGAGTCCTACAAAAATCCCAAGTATGCTCATTACTGTGAAGTTCTTCCTAACAGCCAATTTACTATCTGCCTATGCAATTTGAGTTTTTCTCTGAATACAGAAGTTCCTGATTATGGATTCTATTGACTGCTTAGCTTCACACTGACTAATGTAAAAAATGAAACCTTCATCCCTAGGCTAATGTTATGGGCAACAGTCACTGGGTAGTACAAAATTTCTGTAATCATTTAAGTATATTCAATCATTAGTATTGAGGAAGTTACTATAGAAATGAAGTCTCTAAAAAGTTCTGGATGCCTTTATTTTTAGTTGTCCAGCTTCCATTTCACTTTATTCCAGTAATAAGATTCCAATTTTCTTTTAGGGGAATTTCTTCTACCAGTACTGTGCATTCTTAATAGGACTGCAATCAAGATGCTCTGACCTCTCCTAGCTGAGAAGCAGACACAAGATCCAGGTTAGTCCCATTAGACTTTGATTCCTGAATAGAACTTCTAAAGGATGGAAGAAGACTTGGAGCATATTCCTTTCAACAGCAGCACCTACTAAGTGTCCATGTAAGTGTCCATCCGTTCCTACTGTCTGAATCCTTGGAGCTACACTGCCTCTTATCCTGTCTGACTTATTTTTCATGGGTACTGTAAACAATGCCCTATCCTCCTCAAAAAGAAGCTCCCCTCCTTTGTGTGTGTGTGTGTGTGTGTGTGTGTGTGTGAGCGCATGCGTGTGTGTAAGCTAGCCAGCATTTGTTTCTATTGCTTTCAACCAAAGAACTCCCAAAAATCATCATCAGAGAGATGATAAGTGTAAAGCATCATGCTCCTTTCACTTAAAAAAAAAAGTCTTAAGAAAGTACTTTAGCAGATGCTACCTTGGCCAAGTAAGGCTCAGCTGAGAGCAGAGTTCGGCTCAGGGCTCCATGGTCATCTAGGGAAAACTTCTCTGACTCCCTGAGTTGGGAGGTGATGTTCTAGACTTTCAATAAGATGCAACAGTTGTATCTCTTTGAAATCATCCCATGGAAAAATCATATTAATTACAGTTTTTCTTTGAAAAATAATACATTCGAAATAGATTTTCCAAAGCTGAAGGAAACCAGTTTTTTTTTCCTGTCTTACTTAAAAATCTACAGCAACACGATACTCTAATGCAGAGTCTAAGACCTAAAAGTAGGGAATTTTGGTTCTCACTGAATATGCATATCACAAAATCATTACACCACAGTCCTAAAGCTTTAAAGTCATTTAGATTGTTCTGGAATAAGAGTTATTTTATTATTTTCAATTAAGAGAAGGCACTTACAAAAGCCTCTGTTATAGACCAAATGCTCATTACTGTGAAGTTCTTCCTAATAGCCAATTTACTATCTGCCTATGCGATTTGAATTTTTCTCTGAATATAGAAGTTGCTGGTTATGGATTCTATTGACTGCTTAGCTTCAATAGACTACCACAACATTTCCTCTTAAAACTGCAGTGTAAATGGAAGGTGATAATAAATTAGAAGAAAAATTATATTTTAATAATAATAACAGCTAACCCTTATTGAATGCTTCTTATGTGCCAGACACTATTCCTAAAATTTTACATACGCAAATAATATACTCACAATTATCTAAGAGGTAATCACTGTTATTTCACCCTTTGTACAGATGGGAAAATTGAGGCAGAGAGGTTAGGTAACTTGCTCAACATCATCTAGTTTATAAACGGAAGGACCAAGATAAATCCCCAGGCTACTGTGATAAGACGGTATATACTTATGCATTGCTGATGCCATAAAAACTACTATGCCCAGTCCAGGAACACATTTTGGTAATGTATGGACAAAGGAATACAACTCAACACCTTTTACTTACTAATTCCATTTCTGATATTCCAGACAAACTATCTAAATGAAGAAAACACCTACAAAGATTTTTATTGAAGCATTTCTCATAATAGTGAAACTAAGTAGAAGTAACCTTACTTTTCAATAATGGGGAATGATTGGGTAACATACAGTATTTAAACTTAGTGGAATATCATTCAGTCATTAATTACATAATTATTAAATTATGAAACAACATGGGTATTAAATTAAAAGGCAGAATATAAAATTATATGTACTCAACAAATATATCTATCTAAATTAAACTACATAGTCATATGATTAACGACTAGAAATGAACTCCAAATGAAAATAGATGTGTTAGGAGAGTGGGTTTGTGTATATGTCCCATTCCCCATTTTTCCTTTATTCAAAGAGGGATGGTGCAGGGGGTGGGGGATGTGAAAGTGGGGAAAATGTTTTCAAGAAAGGAAGAGAAATAGCACAAAGTGTCTATTGCTGCAGGATGCTTCTAGATCTTAATTGGGAAAGCCTATTGTCCCCCCTTCACTGTAGATTAACTAGAATGCTATGAGGAAGGGAAGCTTAGCAACCAAGGCTCTTTATCCAGTCAAGGTAAATGAAGTTCGGCTGGTCAGGAGAGTAAATAAGATTAGTTATGGGCTCCGGGTCATCCACTCATGGAGGTCAGTGAGTGTGAGATTATTATCCGTGGTAGAAGAGCAGCAAAATAGCATTAAGGAATAAATTAATGAAAAAGGTAGAAGATTATTTGAACTAACGCCCTAATCAGTTTAGAGATTTCACTCAACTGCTCCACTGACCATCAGTCAAACACACAAAACAAATATGCTTGTTCTCTGAAATAATTCCAGGACATCGCCCTCTCTTGCTTCAAAGACATACAATCTAAGGAAAGCCATGAATAAAGTTACCCCAGTTGGCTGTTATACCCCTTACCAAACTCACTGAAGCATTAAGGTGCTATGCCTTAGAAAGCAGACTATTCACACTAGATGCATAATTGCTAGTCCTGTTTGGCCTTTGATTCCAAATAAAACATCATTCCATATTTATTCAGAAACACTGAACTCACCAATGTGCACACTGCATATTTTATTAAATAAACACAAACTAGGAGATAATGACATACATTTGTTTTCATTACAAGTAGTAATGCAATATTTCTCTAAGGCTTACTGCATTAGCATTTCTCTCCATGTTTCAAATGCCTTTGAACTTTCTGAAAAGCTACATCTGTTAGCTCCCGTGTATACAGCAGAAAGTTACCAAGTGAATTAAGTTTTAATATAAATTGCTTTGTTCGCTATTAAGATTGATGTTGGACACACTGTACTGTAAGTTGCAAACTGCAATTACAATTCGTTGCAATTATCTCTGGTTGTTAATAGCACAAGATAGCATGTCACTTTCTACCAAGTGTATAATTTATCATTTGTGTTTTTTTCGTGAACTCTTGTGGTATTCCAAATGTATAATCTTGTTGTATTTATTTCCCAGTGGTCCAACAAAATGCACAGCAAGTGCTGACTAGAACAAACTAAAAAGCACTGCTATTGACAAGCCGTCACTTGAGTAGTAATGAACATTCTGCCTCCACTTTCACCTCAACAAACCAGCAGCTTTAATTTATGATAAAGCAAAGGAGAGGCTACCTCCAGGTTTATTATACCCTCAGTGCTGTTTCAAATAAAGTAATTAGAAGGTCAAGAGACAGGTCTGGAAAGCCAAATATAAATGCAACCCTTCTGTACTGACATTAAAAAAAAAAAAAAAAAAAAAGACAAGTGTGTTCAAAGAGCATTTTATCCATCTTTCTTCTCCAGAGTGGGGCAAGTCAGTTTTTTTTTTCAAATACTACCGTAACCAATCAGAAACAGTGGCAGTTCCATTCTTTCACTCTCTAATTTGCTCCATATGGGCTATGGAAGCACACTTACAGAGACGTTGTCCTTAGGAGAACATGACTAACGAATCAAAAAGACAGCTCTGAACTGCAAACTTAGGGCAGGTGATCAGGGTTATTTCTTCTAATAAAGAAAACTCAATAGATGACGTGATGGAAAGGTTCTGGAGAAATCCTATTGATATAACAGTGACGCTTAAATAAATAACTTCATAACTCTATTAAAATATTTAGCTTCAAACATTTTCTTGAAAAAATTTCTGAGGAAAGGGAGTTGACTACGAGAAAAAGTACCCTTTCAATATATTTTGAGTGTTAGAAGAAAAAATTAAACTAGCATGTAATTTCTAAGAAAATATGTGTAATACTGTACTTCATTTTAAAGGCTCCAAATCTTGCATACGTTGTAGTATGTGTTTCCTTTCCTTTCCTCTTCTTTTTTTCCCCCTGTCTAACAATGACAACATGCTACAAATCCTTCGAAAGGCCATGAAACCCAATGGACCTTGGCTTTATACTAAGACTACCTTCTGGAATTAAGTTCGACAATTTTAAAGACCACATTAACTCTTCTGAGCCAGTTGTCCTTAAACATTTTGATCCATGGATTACTTCAGTGGAAAATAATGTCCCACGAATCTACTCCATTTCTCCCTACCTGCCTACTGTTTCGAGGCCTTCTGCCAACCCCTAAAAGAAAGGAAGGGGTAGAGAGAATGAAAGAAAGATGGAACAAGTCTGGGGAAGAAGCACAGAGGGAAGGATGGAGGGTAGGTGAGGGGAAAAGAGACAAAACCAGAACTCTACTAGCTTTTGCATAGGTAACTATGCTATATATTATGAGTGCCAGGTTTGACAATCAGTTTTAAAAAGATGAATGTTCCAAAACATTCATTCTTTGGGCTATAACTAAGAAAGTCATTCTTTGGGCAATAACTAAGAAAACTCTAATAGCTAGCTACTTTGATCCACCTCTTTTGGGGTTTGTGGAGCTTACATCCCAAATGCCTTTTTGAAACAGTATTTTGTTGTGTCATTTTTACTTCAAGTAATTTTTACCATTGTCTGTTCAAGTAGTTGGCATAATTACACTTGATTATATAAGTGGTAGAAGTGCATGTAATCTCATAATTAGAACATGTAATTATGTTGTAAAAACTCTTACAAAAAAAATAAACTCTTATGAAATGGTGAAATAAAAGTGCACAAGATTCGATTCCCAGACCAGGTACATCCACCCCCCCACCCCACCCCCCAAAAAAAGTGCACAAGAAGAGTAGGTGGGTTGTTTTTGTTTTTGTCTTCACCCAGAAAAACAACTTAAGCAATGACTCCATCATAATGTAGAAGAAAATGATCATATTTTGAGTCCTTGACTGCCTGAATGAAGGGATGGGAAGCTTTGTTTCAGGTTCATTTTGATTTCCCTGGTGCCAAGTACTATTCACACACTGGGCATTTATAAAGAGACAACATCCATAACCCACAATCTGACTGTGTACATGAAACATAAAATGGTCCTGAATTTCTAAGCCATAAAGTTTAGGCTGGTTTCTTCAATCCAAGAAAATGTTTCCTTCTATTGTTGCTGTTTTTCTTTGTCTTATTTTTTAAATTCTAAAATGTAATCTCCCTAATGATTCGTACAATTAGTGGAAAAATCATGCAGAAGTAAACTAGATGATTTTCAAAGTACTCTTTGAGACAGTAATTTCAGCCATTTCTCCAACCAGATAAAACAAGAAATATTTTATCTGAATTCCTCAACCCCCCACCCCCTTTTCTCCTGGTCTTTCACTGGAGGTGCTAATGAGCAGTGAAGGGCTCAAAATGCTGGGCTGTTCAGTGGAACAAGATGCACAGAGCCTGAGTAATTCACAGACTGAAAGGTGAGACTTCATCAGGCTGTAAACCTTCATTTCAGCAAAAACTCTGATAACAATACGCCACAGGCTGTCAAATCTCCACCAAACAGGAAAGCCAGTTCTCCTCTTTCTTTCCCATAGTAGACCTATACCAGAAGTATAGTGGAATAGAGGAGCTTCTGATTCTATCTTAGGGCGCATCACTGAGATTTCTAGGAAAACACACAAAAAAACATGGAGTATGATCACTGTCTACAAGGACCTTACACACAGGGCAAAGCCCAGTATTTGGAAGATCTACCAACAACTTTTGTATATAGCCATTAAATACATCCTAAAGAATATTAAATGGTTTTAAGAGCATACCAGAGACTGAAGAAAGAAAATCATGGTGCCCACAGAAGGCATCATTGGTGGTCTCCCTAACATACATTCCTTCCTTCTTATTGCTAAAAGAACCCCTTTTTATTCAGGTATTCAATGCTCAGAGGGGGTCGACTCCATTGCCAGCTCAGAATGACATGGTTAACAAGCCAATCACAGTGTTTCCATTTTCCCCTGCAAGTGTTTGGGTTAGGGGTGGACACTTGACTCAGACCAAGGCAACGAGATTCTAGGGGAGGCCGAATGGGAGCTTTTAGAAGGATTTCTTCACTCTTAAGAGTTGATCTCTTTTTCTGTGGTTTCTATATCTAGATGTGACGCCTGGAGCTCCTGCAGCTACTTGAAACACGAAGGAAGCCAACATCAGGGTAAAGGTGACAATGTCAGGACTTGAGAGAGAAGAATCCAGGTCTTCAATGATATCATTGGGACTATCATATCACACCTACAACTGTCTACTTCTGAACTTCTTGTAATGTGAAATAATAATTCTCCTCATTTAAGACAATTTGAGTCAGGGCACAATTTGATACTATGCCCATCTGTATGTTATACAGACATGACATTTATATTTCTAGCTTAGCTACAGACAAGTTAACAAAGCTGAATTTAATTCTCACTCACTAAAATTAGACTGACATCTGCATAAAATTGGTACAATCCTTTTGAAAAGTCCATATATATCAAGAGTTATAAAGAGGCTTATAAATTTTGACCCAGTATTTTCACTTTGGGCAATCTATCTCATAAAAATAATCCAAAACATGGGGAAAAACTATATGGGCATAGAGATGTTCATAGCAGTGTTTCTTATGAATGAAAAGGTGGAAACAAACTAAATGTCCAAAGCTGAAGGAATTTCTCAATAAGTTAGCCCTCTTTATTTGACAGAGTATTATGTTCCCATTAAAAATGATGACTAGAATTGTTAGTAAAGTGAAAAAAAAAGTATTATAACATGAAAAAAAAGAGAATGCTAGGATTATAATAATAATACAACAACAGTACTCACCATATATGTTTAAGAGCTTAGAAGAAAAATCTATGAAAATGGTTACAGAGGTAGTGGCAAGGTGGTGGTGGGATTAGAGCAGGTTATTTTTTCCTGATCTTCTATCTTCCTTTCCCAGTTTTCCTATATGAAATTTCCACCTTGCATTATTCAGCTGCTTAGTACAATTTGTGAGCAAGGCTGATTGAAAATGTCTAGAGAGGGAGACTGGGCTAGCCTGGGGAAAAGACTTGTGGCAGATGCAGAAAGCTCATTAGCACCAGGATTTTTTCACAGCTGGTGAATTTTTTTTAACTCTGACTTTTCTTTTTTGGGGCAGGGTAGGAGAGAAAGGGAGACGATTATTCCGTGATTTGTATAAGGTGAACAAGAATAGTTAAGAAGTATGAGATGGCAAATACACCTTCATTGAAAGAAGCCCACTGGGGAAAATTCTTATTTCTAAATAAGAAAAAGAAAATGCCAACTGCTTCGATTCAAGTATTCTGCATCGGAATAAAATTGCCTGCAAGCACATAAGGGTGCAAGGTGGGGGTTGGGAGGTATTAGTAGTGCATTCTTTTAAATAAAAGCAGGGGCATAGATGCTTAGTTTAATCTAAGCCAACAATGACACTGTTGACAGAGTCCCAAAAAAGCTCAGGATATTCCACATAATTAAGAGGGATTGTTGGCATCAGAGGGACCAGAAATGTTCTGCAGATTAACTGCTTGCTTCATTGCTAATGACTGCCCAATTTCTTTAGACTAATTGGTGCAATCTACATTTTTGCAGTAAAGATGAAGTATCAACTTGATTTGGTGTCGATAAAAAAAATTGATGGATGCTTCTGACTGCTACTTCTCAACAATACACGGATTATTACTACTATAATTATCATAAATGACAAAACATGGGCAAGTGGTGATTACAAGTCTAATTCTATCTTGAGGTTTTAATGGCATAAACCACTCAGGCTTTACATTCATGATTTACTGCATCATCAAAATCCCTGAAAGGATTACTCTTGGGTGAATGCCACTCATTATCTTACCAATAATGCATTGGTTTGATCCAATATGGAACATATAATCAAGACTGAGTTCTTAGAAAAAACCTTTTTAAATAAATAAATTTTTAGTCTGAGAAGGAGGCATGGACATGCCAATATCTTTCTGTTCATTTCCAGATGTTATAGTTGCATTTTGCTCTGACATGTACAGAGGCTATGTCACACAACAGCCTATCCAGTTGTATGCCAAAGCCCGGAAATCCTGTTGTCACCTTGGTTACTGACAACCAAGAACTGCCGTAGGGCCATCATTTAGGAAGAGAGATGAAAGGTTATAAAGCTGATATGCTCCCACCTCCTTATGTGAATTCTAGATCTTCTTTGCAGGGAGAAGACAGGGAGGAAGATAGGGAGAAGTTTGTTGTTTTTTGAGAAAGCTTTTAGAGAGCACTAAACAGCTTGTGCTTAAATTGAAACAAAACAGACAGACATTTAGGCTGCTGCAGAGGCGGCTCCTGAGGCAGCTTATCTAGGAAGATCCTATGCATTTTCTTTTGCCAAGCTACTCCAGAGAGTAAAGTAGCCTAAGTGAGGGGTAATGGCAACCGGACAGGGGATATGCCCTCTAAAATGGGCACTGGTGCCAAGTGATTACTGCCAGGTAGAAGAATGGGACCAGTGCTGGTTTGAGCTGTTTTTTGTTTGTTTTTTCCTCAAGAGAAGCCACACATCTTCATTTTTATGTGAAATATCCATTTTTAGCATAACGGTTAAGAATGGACTCTGGGACCAGATGTCCTGGACTTGAATGTTAGTTGTTTACCTTTTAATTGTGTGATTTGGTACAACTGCTTAACCTCCCTGAGTCTCAGTTTCCTCATATCTAAAATGGGGACAATAACTGCCACCTGCCTCATGGAATTGTTTTGAGGATTAAATGAAGGAATTTATGTTAGGTGCTTAAAACAATCCTACACATAGTAAGTGTCAATAGCTATTATTATCCCTCAGGGCTAGAGCTGGCCTGCTGCTGTTAGTGTGTGACCTCTGCTCTAGGCAGAAATGATACATAAGAAAGAGGAACAGTTCGGAGGCTGACTGTGTAAGGGTTGAACCTTATTTCCCCCACTTGCTGGAGTGGTCTGACCTTGGGTAAGACACTTTGACTCAAAGCCTCATCTGTCAAATGGGGTTGTTGGGGATTGAATCATGACCCCTCAAAAAGACATGTTCACATCCCAACCCCTGGTTTTGTGGGTGTGAATTAATTTGTAAATAGCACCTCTGAAGTTAAGGTATGTCCACATGGAGTAAGGGTGGGCCTTCATCCAATAAGGCTGATGTCCTTATAAGCAAAGGAAATTGGACACAGAAAAGAAGCCATGAGAAGCTAGAAGCTAGAAGAGAAAGGAGAGGACATCACTATATGACAGAAAAGATAAGGAACCCCAAAGACCACCAGCAGTCAGTTCTAGAATGCCATAGTCTTCGACAGAAAGAATCACCTAGCTGACGCCTCGATTTGGGGCTTCTTCTAGTCTCAAAACTGTAAGCCTATGAATTTCCGTTCTTTAAGCCAACTCAATGGTATGGTATTTGTTTTAGTAGCTGGGGAACTAGGGATAATAAAGAGTTCATAGAGTTTTGTGAGGATGACATGAAATAATCTACATGACACATAGCACAGTTTTGGGATACAGGCATTGTGCCAATAAATATTAGTCATTATTCATGATTTTTTTTATGTTGAATCTTTCCATAGTCTTTGGATTGTAAATTTTTTCTAAGAAATGCAAAGAACTGCTGCAAACAAATATCTCTATCTATAAACAGTGTAGATGATGTATATTCTGAGGCGGCGAAGTTGCTAGGCTTGCCCTTAGATTCAATGTCATGCTGACATTTAATGTCTTATATAAAACATAACTGGTTTTTAGTATGTAAATAACTGACAATATCCAGTTCAAGTGAAATGTCCAGGACATCTGTCCCATTAAACAAAATGGCTGAAAAATCCATGTACATTTTTTAGCACAGACTTCAGGCAAGTTGGACTTGTGCAAATGACATGAGAATGGAATGCCATTTCCCAGTTAGGCCAGAAGAGTGAATACTTGGTTCAGCCAACGAAAATTCTCATGTATGCAAGACTGTAAGTGGTTCCTCCATTTTTCTCATGATGTAGCTTACAATGTGGCAACCCTGACAGTTTCCTCTCTAAAACAGATTGACAGAGCAGGCTCCTGAAAACTAAAGCACTTATACTGGCAAAAGAAAATGCATTTCCCTTAAAATTCTTATGAGGGAGAAAGGCTACAGATCACATTAAAAGCATGACCGGAGATGCAATGCTGAAAAGTAGACAGGTTACCAGGGATCCTCTTTCACTTACACGTGACTTTCAAATACCCTTCTTAGGGAAAATCTTCTATGTAACAGCTATTTGAGGAAATAAATAACAGATAGCTTTTGGTGTTCTGAGAACCACCAGACTGTCAGGAATAGACTACTGCTTCCTAAGATCAAGTTTTACTCTGATTCACCAGGTAAATCTCTGGGCCTCTACATGTCTCAAATCATTGAAAGTGAGTCAATTAATACGAATGAGCTGTGCTTTGCAACTGAAAGTTATGGGAAGATTTCCAAAAGAAATTTCTTCTACAGATAAAATCTCCATAGCTTCTTGTTGTTTTATACTACTAGTCTTGAATATTACAACAACTGGATATAAATGAACTTTATTTTACCTGAGATGCTTCAGTGTCATCACCTTATAAATGTGATGATCTGATGCACAGGAGTCAGAGGTGGGTGAGATTAAAGTGAGGTTCCCTCACATTCTAATATAATCATCCACCCTTTACCTCCACCCCCACCCCCAAGAGGCACAATTTTAAAATGTCCAAATCCAGTAAGAGATATCACTTACTGTTGGGGATGCACATACCAGAGGAAGTGCTGGGGATAAAGGAAATCTGTGAATCAGAGAAAGATGTTGGTATGCAAGATTGAAGATATACCAGCTGGCCTGCTGCTTCAGCTGGTTTCCAGAGGCCAGGAAGAAATTAGTCTCACAGTTCAGTTGAAAGAACACCTGGTCATTCACCCAGGGGCACAAATTCACTGTTGAACAGGGTTATCTTTGTTTCCATACCAAACACACCTACGAATTAGGTTGTTTAAAATCCTGTGACTCTCCCTGTCCTAAATTGCTTGCCTTCATAAAAATCAGGAGGTGGAGGAGAATAGGGATGGATTAGTTACAAAAATATTGGTAGCACCAACACCAATATTAAAGGCTAAGATCCTGACTATTACAATTGGGTTGGATCACGTTATTGATTTTCCATGTACATTTTACTGAAGGTTTACAAATGTGAAGCACTAAGAGGGAAGGAATTATATATTATATTAAAGCCAAAGCATTATGTCCACAACCAAAAAAATATATTAGAACTATGGAGGTTTAAGTAAGATTGCTACATTAACTCAATGCCGCCGATCTTTTGGGATCTGCACAAAGCTCATACTGACAGTCCAAAATACACTTAAGTTTCTCATTGGTATGCATGCTTATGAGTGTGGGAAAAGTCATTTTACAGCTGAACCCTCAACTCTGACAGTAATTCTACTCTATCCAAAGAGGGTCAGGTTGAGTCTTGCCATAAACACTGGGGAGTGTGGTTGGGTGGGGTGAGTCATGTTAGGAAGCTACATTTTAGCAGATTACTGTGCTGGATTCAAAGCAGAAAGGCCAGATGTGTATCTTAGAGGCAGGTGGGACAGGATGGTGGTAGAGAAGCCGGCAACTTGTGAAGGCAGAATGTGCTGGCAAATACCACTGGCACAAGACTTGGTGGGAGGGCCGACCCAATCTGGAATGCAGCCAGGGAACTGGGATCTTGGGAGACACCATCAAGGAACCAATGACAAGTCTGATCTTTGGGAAAACCCCAACCTGCTGATTATGTTGCTCACTTGTTCTTCCCAGTAAATTCTCGATCCCTTTTTTTGATGTAAGTGTTAATGAGCATTCCTCAATTTTTCTTTCTTGTTCTCAGGCACGCCAAGCCTTGCAATTTTTTTTTTAACAGTTTTATTGAGGTACAGTTTACACATTTTAAGAATGCCGTTTGATGAATTAAGACAATTTTTTTTTCACATTTGGGAATCATTTTAAATTTGCAGAAAAGTTACTAGAAATAGCACTCCCCAAACACCCATATACCCTTTGTCCAGATTCATCTATTGAACAAATGCAATATTTTCTGCTGGGTCATTTCCTACTCAGTTAAACTGCCACAGTGACAAAAGGAGTCACCTACCCTTCGATGCGCATTTACTAAACACCCATTCTATAATGCCCCTGGTCTTGGTTGTGCTTAGTAAAAGGATAATAGTCCCTTTCTTCAAAAAGTTGGGCAACAGCAAGATGGCCACTGCCACACCCAAGTTGTTACACTCCCTGAAAATAAAGTCTGAGCTTTTGGAGATACTTTTATCCATGGATGCTGGGGTGGGGAAGAAATTAGAAGAGACTGAAGTTCCTACTAGAAAGGAATTTGGCAATCCAACATTTCTCCAAATGAGTTAAACAATATCAGTAACTTGGCACATTAAGATGCATTAAGTGGGAAAAAAGGGGGAGGGTGTTCCTTGGTCAAATACATTGGGGAAATATTTATTCAGACAATGTTTATTAAGTAATTTTTAAACTGCAGTTTTTCCTCAGAGTCTTTAATGGATTCTGCTAATGTGCTTCGTGAACCTCCAAAAAAAAAAGGGAAGGGACATATAGTATGTCCTTCTTCCCAAATGACTCTTGATTTGGAACAGGATGGTGTTCTACTGAATAGCCTTTAGAATTGTGAAAGAAGCTCATATTAAAAGAAAAGGCTAATAACTTTTATGAAGTAGCATGTATACAACTGCAAAATACCACAGCCCAAAATTCACAGAAATGAGAAAATATCAAGTAAAAGAGTAAGAATAATTGGAGAAAAAAGCAGAAAATTCACATTTAAAAGGAACGGAATTTTAGTAGTTTTTCTATGATACCGTTTTTAGAGTTTTAGATAGTGTTAGCAGAGTAGTTCTGTAACTAGTTTTTAATTACATCACTATTACAACTCAAAAACATAAATCAGCTCCCAAATACTCAAAAGTCTTATCAAAGATAATGGAAAGAGCTGGGAACCTACTTAGCAAAATCCACTCAAGGCTCTGAGGGAAAAGCGCAGTTTAAAAGTTATTCGATAAACATTGTTTGAATAAATGTTTCCCCAGTGTCTTTGACCAAGGAACACCCTCCCCCTTTTTCCCGTTCACTGAGTACCTATTTTGCTTTTGCTGCAGAAACCCTGTAAAGTAAGTATTTGGGTTCCTTGGATTGTCTGTCTTACTCTATGGTATCCCTGTCACCAGCACAGGGGCTGCCACATAGTAGAAACTTAATATTTCTGAAAACAAAAGGATTCACTGTTGCACAGTGTAATAATGAACTCATGAGAAGGATTTCCATACACTGTATTTAAGTGAGTGCCACTGTTTCATCATGACCTAAGAGGTCATTAGCTGGAGGCTTGTTGCCATTGGTTTGCAGAGTATTTTCAATTGATAACATTTAAAAATCAGGAGATTTTCAACAAAATCCCCATTTTCAGCTTCTTCTGAAAAGTGAGGAGATCTGGCAACAATGGACCAACATTCCCATTAGGTTTAATGGAGCAGCGGCCACAGTTGAAGAGTCTGCCACTGTCCCTGCTCCTTTTTATTGTCTCCCAGCACTGGGCCCTGTCTCTGTAGCCAATGATTACCGTGCAGTACTCCCAGGTTTTGTAGGCATTCAAGCTTGTGACTTCTGATCTACAATAACAAAAACTAACTTAAATAGTGCTTACTATTGCTAGGTACTCACAGCAACCCATAGAGGTGGGGATTATTCATCCAATTTACAGACAGAGGATCCAAACAGAGAAAGGGTAAATACTTGCTCCAGGTCTCAAAGCCATTAAGTAGTAGAGCGGGTTCTGAAATCAGGCTATCTGGCTTTAGAGTCACACTCTTGACCACGATACTATGCTATCTCTGTTATACAGCCTTACTTTATCACTCTGAAATGGTTTCTAGTTTTTCACATATGTATATCTTGTGTCCCTAAAACTATAGGGGCCTCAACGGGAGGAAATATATCATATTCTTTTATGTTCTACCTCAGCAGATTTTTCTTCCAAATGCCTTTTGATTTTACCTCATCAGGACGATCTGTATAAGTAAACACATTTCATAATTCCTTTAGTCTCCATCAGAAAACTAGCCAAAATCAGGCTCTCCAAGAGCAATTTCAATATTGACCAAAGCTGCCATGGACTGGCAGCCCTACATGGTTGAAAATGGGGAGTCTGCTTTCACACTTTGCACAACGACATGCCTCACTGGGTTGCACTGCACTTACTCTGGGGTGATGACTGGAGTACACAGGTATTAAGTTACGTCTGTCCCCCATTTGGTTCAGGGTGGGTTTACCCAAACAGCTGGCTTGGAGCCTATCCTTTACTTAAATTAGTTCTAGTTCTCTAAAGTTTTGATTTACCGACAAGGCACTCTATTTATCTACTAGTGGCATAAGAGTTTTGTCTGGTTGAAACTGGTTGGTACAATTGGCCCAGTTAGGTCTTTCAGCATAAGTGAAACTGGTTGGTACAACTGGCCCCAGTTAGGTTATTTAACATATCCATGTGGGGCACTGGCTGGAGAAAGGTATTTTAATTCCCAATTAGTCCATATAAGCACACGAAATGCATTTTACATTATTTCTTTCTTATGGATTCTGATTCATAAAATATCTTAAGCAAAACATATTTTACATTACCGAGTCTTTGATTTCCCAAGGAAACTAATAAATAATCAACAAAAATATGATTAAAGACTGTTTGAACTACCATCCAAAAAGGAACTCTAGCCAGCAGAGAATCTTTCTGATCCAAATCTTTTTATTCCTAGAAACAGAATTCTTACTTAGCCTTTCAAAGCCTGATGAAGGCTTCAGCTAAGTTTTGACATAAGATTTTCATACTCAAAATATCTGTAGAAATAAGGAAGAAAGGAATATGGATCTTGAAGTGCACTAGTATGAAACAGAGCTTAGTAAGCTAGAAAGGGAAATTATTTCTCTGTAATTGGAATTCTCTCCTAAAAAAATCCCTTTGAAATCAAGCTCAGCCACTTTCCCATTACATGTCCCAGAAGCTAACTTTAACCCTTTCTGGAAATACTCATCATAAAAATGATTTGATATTTAAAAACTACTGTGGAAAGAAATTCCTGAGCAATGGTCCATGTCATCAAAGAACTGAATGATGGGGGGTTCAAGGATAGTTCAGTGGTAGAATTCTTGCCTGCTATGCAGGAGACCCAATTTCAATGCCCAGCCCATGTATTTCCCACCCCCTTCCCCCAAACAAACTCAACAAATGATGCTGCAATAATGGGACAGTCACATGGAAAAAGAATGAAACGTGACCCTCACCATACAACATACAAAAACAAACAAAAGAACTTAATGATGAATTAATAGTTTCCAAGAGTAGCCCTAGACTCATTAAAAAAACAAACAAACAAACAAACAAAAACTTTCGGGGCAGTTCCTTCCACCAGTACACGGATGCTTACATTTATATATTACATTTTTCTGGCCAGAAGGTCCAAAGGCATCTGTCATAAAACTCCCCAATCTGTGTTACATTTGAAATGACAGATAAATTCTGCTCCAGCCCAGTTCTTGACCCTGGCCTATGGGTTCTTGGAAGGCAGGGACTGTATTTGATTCTTCTTTATATAGTTAATATCAAGATAAAATAATTGTTCAATGAACACTTCATGAATAATGAATGAATGAGAGCTAGCTGGATAAGCTCAGTATGTTAGCTGACTTCTTTCTCCTCAAGTCTTCTCATCTGTAAAATGGTAATAACTTCCTCAAAAAAACTCATGAAGATTGAATGAGGATTAAATGAGATAATACATGTATTACATTAGCACAGTGCTTGGGACACACTCAATTTAGTTAGCTGTTATAATTAATATAACAATTACACACACACATATACAGTATATATAATAAGACTACTAAGCCAAGTCCTATGAAGGCCACTAGAAAAATGGGATGGAAGAAATGGGTGTCATTGGGCCTATGGGAAAATTCACATTTATATGTGTGACATGCCCCATTTTTAATCTGTCCTCTCTTTTTAAGAATATAAACTTATTCAATGTATATACTGCCTAAATGGGTGTTATAACCTTAGTTCCATGGGGTAGCTCAGCTCATAGTCACGATGAGCAAATATCAACCTAAATTTTATTTGGGAGATAGTAATATCCAAAGAATAACTGAACATAGGAAATTCTCCGCTTTACTTGCTACATTTTTAATAAGGTATTTTCCCTAAAGATGTAGCATGCTAAGTAAAGGTCATCAAATAGCTTCCAGGCCTATTTCTTAATTATTTTTTAAAACTTATAATGTAATAGCAATGATCTATTATTATCCCAAATCAAAAGTAAATTCAGTTTTGGTACACTGTCTTTGTATTTCAACAAAAACTTAGGAGGACAGACACTGAAAAATTTGAAGTGTTATACAAGTATTAGGTGGCATATAAATCATACAGACCATCTTTTCCTTCCAATCAAGAATTGAGGTGCTGAAATTGTTCTCTGTTTCTGAGTAATATAGCTCAATTTCTCACCTAAAATTATATTCGTTCTTAGGAAGAACATTAAACATGGCACTAAAAAAGATGTCTCACCTTTTTTAAAGAAAGAGTATAAAATGTAAAATGACAATTTTTTTTTTTGGCAAGGCTGTCAACTACAGGTGTTATATGTGTGGAGAAGACATGGAGTCCTCCTCTTTAAAATCTGAGCTATTTCTGTCATATTTCCTAAGATAACATCTACATAGACAATTCTACATGGTAATGTGGACCAGGGAAATGTAAGCCCTGGAAAATCAACAAAAACCTCCTTTCTCTACTGCATGCCTATGAGTTAATTAAATATAAGTGGGGACATGTGACAAGATATATCAATAAGTTCATTCATTTGTTTAGATAGAGCAATAAATGTTAACTAGATCCTCTCTTCTTCCCATATATCCATGTTTAGGAGCTCAAGATGCAGTTTGGGGCTCATACCAACAATTCCTGGAGGGGTCCTTCTTTCACAAACATCTGCCCCTGGCTTCAGTGGTCTGCCAGCAACTCCTTAGGACAGCCAGTGCCTCCCCTGATCTCCAGATTTTTAAAAAGCCAGGAAATGGTGCCATTATCTCTTCATTTCTTCCCCGAATTCCATAAAGGGTCACCAGAGGGAAGCTTGGGCTGATGCTTCTAGAAAAGGGGAAACATCTGTCTCTCAATATTTCCCCTTTCCTCCAGGCCCCATCACAATGCTGCCATGTAAAATGGCAGGACAGCTGGCTTTCTGCACCAGAGCCACTCAAGGGAAGGCTCACCAAAGTGGGCCCACCTGCTTGCTGTAGAAAGTTAACACAAGTCCAAGCTGCTTTCCTCACAGGTTTTTCCCTTGGCTAGCTGGCCAGGTGTTTTGCAGGTAACCTCTAAACAGCCCATAACACCTCTGAGATTAACAGAAAGGAATTACTGTATATAGTAAAGCAAGCATGAAGGTGTCAGGTCCCCAGGATGAGGCTCTCTAAAGTCAAATTCAGCCTCTTGATATCCAAATTTACAAAGGACAGTGAAGTGCGTATTGTGTGCCTATAAGAGATATGGCATTGCATACTTGTTGAGAGCACTAAATAAGGAATAATCTCATTTCCTACCTTCAAGTAGCTTCCAGAATGATGTTATAGATAAAAAGGAAAAATTAAGTCAACAGAAGGGTAACATATAATTACAAAAATGTTAGAGGAGAAAAGGTGTTTCAGAGACTGAATGGCTGGAAGTGAGGAAATTGAATCCGGAACAGTATTTTACAAACTCTCAGGTCACAATTTTGAGGTCCGTTAGTTTTTTTCTTCATGCCTCTGGGTCCCCTCTGGCAAACAGAGACCAACACTCAGCCTTCCCTATGTCTCAGAATAGTTCAAAGAAAGGAAATAAAGGCACTCAGGTAAAAGACTTAGCAATTCCCAATGCAGAGGGCCATTCTGTAATGCTTGTTCATTCATCCAACATATATATAGTGAGTGCACCTGTGAGGCACTGAGTTGGGACTTGGGGATATAGTTGTTGATAAGATAGACACAGTTCCTATTCTCAGGCAGCTTTCATTCTAGTGGGGCAGAGATAGGATAAATCAGTAAACAATTAGGGTTTATAGCTACCCAGGAATGGAACATGGTAATTCCACTGTTTAACCTTTTGAGGAACTTTAATCTGTTTTCCAAAGCGACTGCACCACTTCACATTGTCACCAGCAGTGTGGGAGGGCTCCAATTTCTCCCCATCCTTGTCAACACTTGTTATTATTTGTCTTTTTTGATGCTACAAGTTTTCAAAGACCATTGTTGGTGATGAGTCATGTCCCCCACAAAAGGCATGTTCAGGTCCCAACCCCTGGTCCTGTGGATGTGAACCCATTTGTATATAGGACCTTTGAAGATGTTATTGAAGTTGAAGGCCCTTCAGATCTTATCAGTGATAAACCCTTGCTTTATCACTGAGGAAGATAGGGTCCAAAGAAATTAAGTGACTTATCCAAGGTCACAGGAGAGCCCACCTACAAGACTTCTTGACTTCTATTTTTTATGTTGTTAGTAATTCTTATGAATCAAAATAGTAGCTCAAAAGGTAAAAGTATACTTAGTTGGTCCAGCTTTCCTAGTCATCACACATTATACCAATTCAAATGCAATATATGGGTGATTGGTGCTGTGCTTTAATCATATTGTGTTGTTTAAGGCAGGCTGATGGCCATGTTTTTTGGAAAAATCAAATAAAACCAGAATGTCTTGTCACCGGTCCTATTTCTTTAATTTACATAGTCTCAGTTTGCCTTTGGGGAACCTGCAGATCAAAGCAAACCTGTTCCCTAGAGAAACTGTGGGAAAAACAGAACTGTTAAGAAACAGTTCTTAAAGCAGAGTTATTCTTTTTGTTGTTGCAGTCACTTATAATCAGAGAAATGTTAGCATGATTCTGTAACATTACATGGCAACTTCAGTTGGACTAGAATCTCTCCTCCTTAGCAGTCCCAGGAATCATGAGTGACTGAGAAAAACATCCACAATCCAGGATTTGACTTAGGCCCAGAAAGCAAAGAGGGATTTTACCCATTGTAAATATATCTATTATCTATTCTCCACCCTAACTTTCCTTTCATTTCTTTGAAACTTGAGTACGACTTCTATGGGGGTAACCCGCTGGAATATATTTGCTTGTTTGCTTTCTCCTATGTTTCTCTTAATGCAATAATTTGAAATGTCAACATGAGGTGACAAGTAATTCCTCAGTCAAAATAAGTCTGCAACCAACAGGAGGAGGAAAAGAAAACCCTATAAAAGCCAGCCATGGAGACTGTTGAATGGCAGCCAAATCTACCACCCAAGCTCTAACAGAACTCAAACATTTATCATCATACAAGATCATTCCTGTTCTCTTATTTGGCAGGGTGCACGTGGGATCCTTTCCTTTGGGACTCACTATTTGCCCTGACTTTATATCTATCGCAACAAGTAGGTAAAGAAAGAACATGTCACACGTCTGGATAGTGACTCTGGCTACATTTCTCAAAGCCAGAGGCACCTATACAAAAAATGTCCATCAATCCAGGGAAAAAAAACAAGTATGTCAGCTTTAAAAATTTTCCTATGACGTAGAAACTTAGCAAATTAATGATATTCTCTGCAGTGCAGGTGTGGAGAGATTTTATACTTTTTCATTCTAACCTAACACAGAGTTTGGGAAAATGCAGACAATTTAATGGCACAGTCTACTTTAGAAGGGAAATGAAGGTCAACGAAGCTGTAAATGGCAGAGAGGAGGCAATGCCTACCAACCAGCAATCCCACTGCTTTCATGAGGTCTTTATCAATATTACTGACACTACTAATGGTCCTCAATGCAAAAATATGCACAGTGCTACATTATGAAAAAGACACCATTTTAAGCAATTTCCATAGTTTCACCATAAATTCTATCTTTCCCTTCCTTGATTTGTTGTATAGGCCCTATAGCAGCTATGGCAACTTGTCTCCATGGGACCTAAGCTGAGAGGGATGAGTTACACACCCAAATCCCAGTGTTTGTTAAGGGGATTTATGCATTAGGTTCTCTGAAACTTTACCCGGAAAGTGTTCCACTGCCTCTGCTGGGCTTCTGGAAGAGACAAATTCCCTTGCAGATCTCCCTTTGACTTAATGTTGGATATGGGCACATATAAATCCAGCTAATGACTTCTGCCTATCATTGACAGGTTCTGGTCTTGGGTGAAAGCTGGGTTCTCAAAAACTGCTTTTTGTTAATTTACAAAGAGTATTTATTGCATAACGTCTTCAGTAAGCATTGCCATTCCCCAAGACAGCTGTCAACACCCCTCACCTCCTTAGCTGCTCCAAATAAAGGGATTTAAGTCATTTTGTCAGATCCAGAACTCTAAATTTCCAACAATCAAAATCATGTTAGGTTATGGGAGTTTCCTTTCATATGTGTATGTCGGGGGGCAGGGGGCTACTTTCTTAACATTCCATACTCTTGGGATATAGTACACTTGGTTTACCTTTGGGAATTTTCACCACTTGAGGTGGAAGGTGGGGGTGGAGCTCTAATCAATTTAAATCAATCGGCATATGCCTTATCTCCTGGTCACAGAGATTAGTTCAGGGATGGAAGCATAATTCAGTCTGACTAAGAAGGCATGGTAAGAAGCTGGGCTTCTGAGAGAGAGAGAAACATTTCCTCTTTTATAAGATTTGTGGCATGATGGTAGATGTGAAATCTGGAGCTGTAACCATTTTGCAATCACAAGAGAAGAGCCAAAAGCTTCCAGGAACCATGAGGAACCTAAGAATGGAATTAACCAAGAAGAAGCAGACAGATGTGTCCTAGGGATATGGTAAACTCCTTGATCAAACTCTCCCAAAAGCTAGTTAACCAAGTACTTTTCAATTACATGAGTCAATAAATTCTTTTTACTTAAGTCAATTTCAGTTGGGTGTTTTGGACTCTTGCAACTGGAAGAACACTAACTGATACATAAACTCAGTAAGAAGACTCTGGTAAATACGTCGAAGCTTTGACCTAGGATCCCACCTTCTCCTGAAACACAGAAGCAAAAATTATAGTGATCCTGACATCTTGAAAAGAAACTCTAGCAGCAATCCTTTAATATTTGATCTCTCCTGTAACCTCAAGCAACTTGCTTGCCCTATTAATCATCCTCCCCTGTTCCTATATCTCCAATCTTATAAAATGTCTCCCTTTATCATGTCCCATTTTAGTTGCCACTCTGTAACTACACTTCCTTTCTTAGTCAAGATTTCCAAAGGAATAGTTTATACCAATCTTCCCAATGCTTTGTTCTGCTGATGATTACATTTTAAAAAGATATATGGTCAAATACATTTTGGGAAATGCTCCAGGTGGTAGCTCCTTCTTGGAAAGCAACAATGGACATGAGAGTATTAAAGACTCTGACACTTTTTGCAGTAATGAAAATTATTCAATTCTATTTAACTCAATGTTTCCGATACTTATTTGAACATAGACACCTCACCCTCCACTCCCTTTATTCTACTTAAAACCATTTTAACATTCCGTGGACCTAGTATTCAGAGGAACACACAGTGGGAAATGATGGTTTATATTCATTACTTTGATTCCTCACCTCCCATTTATTCATTTAAAATTATAAAATATTGTGCTGGTTTGAAACTGTCATATACCCCAGAAAAGCCATGTTCTTTTAATCCAATCTTGTGGAAGCAGACAAATTGTTGGGTGGGACATTTTGATTGGTTGTTTCCTTGGAGACTCATTCAAGGTGAGTCTTAATCCTTTTACTGGAGTCCTCTATGAAGATAATAAAAGACAGAAAACATAGAGCTTAGAGCCAACATAGAGGGCAGAGAAATGAAACCAAGGGACAAAAACGTTTGGAAATGCACATGGAAATGCTCCAGGAGACACCAGAAGCTGAGCGAGCTATCCGAAACCAGAAGCAAGCAGAGAGGGACAGCAGACATCTTCATGTACTTTCCCATGTGACAAAGAAACTCAGGACACGATAGATCTTTCTTGAGTGAAGGTATCCTCTTGTTGATGTCTTGATTTGGACATTTTCATGGCCTTACAATTATAAATTGAAACTTAATAAATCACTTTTATAAAGGTCAAACCATTTCTGGTATATTGAATTCTAGCAGCTTTAGCAAACTGAAACAAAATTTTTTAAATACCAAAAGTATACAGAGTGATAAAATGAATACACATATATTGTAAATCTTAATGAAAAAAGAAAAATATCAGTATCAAATATGGCATTATATCAAGATTTACAGTTCCCAAAAGTTCTATTTCTCTCATGTCTCTCTGCCTTAGCACACATTCCCTCTGCCTTCAATCCCCTTTCCTCCTTTCCCCATACTTTCAATGCCTGGAGAAAGCCTATTCCTCCAAATTCACCTCAGCTATTACTTCCACAAGGAAACCTTCTCTGATCCCTCCCATCCTCTAGCCTATCAGGGCTCCAGGATCCTGGAATTCTTTGAATCCCGCAGTACCCTGAGCATATCCCTATCAAAAAATAAAAATTATCATGCTCTTGTTAATTGTCTATTTACTCATCAGACCCCCTTACTAGACTTTAAGTTTCTTAGTTATCTCTAAGGATTAATAGACCAGCTTTTACTCTGTCTCCTCAGCCTCTTACCCCAGTGTCAAGAATATTACAGATAATAATTTAATGTTTCTTGAATTCTGAACGAATCACAGCTACTCAGTAGGTCTTCCTTGCACCTAACAGAAGAATACCTCCAAATTTTTTGAGTACTATGTTATCATAACATATACATTTTATCCAGTTATTCTTAGGATGCTGCTTCAATTTTTATTTGGGGCTTAAAAAAATAACTGAGTCAGTTAGGATGCATTCTGCTTCAAGCAGCAGAAAACCAACTTTCAAAAGCTTAAACCATGAAGATGTTTCTTATTTATTTAACAAGAAGTCTGGAGGTGGAGGTTTCAAAGTTGATCATCACAGACCCAGACTCTTTCCATCCTTCTGTTCTACCAATGTTGGTTAGCTTTTTGTTCTCATACTTGCCTTCTCATGGTTGACAACAGGCTCCAGCATCATATCCTCTCATTGTGTGCAAAGGCATGAAGCCTCTAAAAAGGCAAAGGATAAGACCTCATCCTTTTAACTGTTGGGGGGGGGGGGGTCTGTCTTATTACTAGGAAGAAAAACATTCATAGAAGTCCCTTAGCAGAATTTTCCTAATGTCTCGTAGGCCAGAATTTGTCACATGGCGCTCTACTCACAAGGGAAGCCAGGAAAGTGAGCAGCCAGGGAACGGGAGTAGGAATGCCATGACTGAACCCAATCAGGATTCACCACCTGGGGCCTGCCAGAGGGGGCCCACCTTCACCATGACCGAGGGACTTCTTCCCCCATCAGCTGAACAAAGGGGGTTACCAGCTAAACCCCTTGCAGAGGTGAAGTGCCAGGGCAGGGTTAAGGGACTGACTGCTGGACAGGCAACCAAGTGTGTCTGCCAGAATAACCTTGGCATAGTTGCCAAGGTACCTGGCTATGAAGCCAAAAGATCAAATTTCTAGGCCCAGGTTTGTCACTAACCAACCATGGGTTCTTAGCCAGCTCCTGATGGTCTCTGGGTTTCATGTTCATTGGCTCTAATACGAGGTTTCCTCAACAGTATCATGTGGACTGGTTAATGACTTTCAAAACCACAAAAAAGGTTTTATTCACCCAACTTCTTATGCTAGGCCTCTCTTGACATTTGTCAAGGCAAGAAAGCATTTGTCCATGCATTCATTTGATAGTTATTGTGTATCTCCCATGTGGAAGTTTGGGATACAAAGACAATCAACACAGCATCTGCCCTCAAGAGGCTCACTGTCTGGTGAACAAGATAAATATACGCACAAAAAATTAAGCTTTATATGATTACGTGCACTCATGAAGACATAGAAAGTCTCTCGGACTAAAGAAAAGGGTCAATTCTCTGGGCAGAGGAAGGGTTCTGACAAGGCCACTGCATATAGTTGTACAGGCTTTTTGTTTGTTTTTAAATAATTTCAACCTTACAGAACAGTTGCAAAAATAATACAAACTCCATAAAGAGAACTCCAACATACCCCCAATATCCAGATTCACCAATTATAACATGTTGCCACATATCATTCTTTCTACCCATATCTATCAATTCATTCATCCAGCCATCTATCTGCTAGTTATGTATCTATTTTTGAACATCGACTGCCTATATTATGCTCCTTGAACACATAATTCTTCCATGACTATTTCCCAAGAACAAGAATATTCACTTACCACCTTAATTGCTGTTATCAAGGTGCAGGCTGTGTTTTGCATATCTTGCATGGGTGTATGAAGGAGCCCTGGACTCTGAGTCAAAAAGGTCTCTTATTGGAGGAAACATTTGAGTTGGATGCAAACGAAACGTGTAATTTTAGGAGACAGGACAAGGTAAAGAAGAGAACAACATGGAGGGAAACAACATGAGCAGAGGAATGGAACCTAAAAGTACAGTTTATGGAAAATTTGGGAAAATGGTAAAAACTCTGGAGCAGAGTTACCATTCATGGAAAGGGAGGTGGGGCTAGGTAGTAAAGGAAATAGGAGAGGAGGCTGGAAAGTTGTGTAAGGCTTTTAAAAACCTGAACTTTATCCTGTAGTAGGCAACTGAGAATCAATGAAAATTTTAAAGCATTAAAAGTAACTCTTCCTTCGAAGGTTAGGGAGGCTAATTTCCTTTGCAAACTAAGTAACTACTAAGGTGCAGTACTCCTAAAGTACTAAAAACTAAGTTTAATAAACACAAAGACGCTTCTATAATGTTAGAGAAATAAGTGTCAAATTGTGGTTATAGGTTTTTAAGAACCTATGATAAAGTGAATACCTGTATTTTGTACTTCCATAAAAAGAACAGGTTAGGGATCTATCCTGTAAATCCTACCAATATTTAAAGCACAAAGCATAGCTTTATTATGTTATCGCTTTTAAATAACACCTCACCAGATTCTGGTTCCCAAAACTACTTTGGGGAAAATGTTTTCCTAAGTGACATCACCCTATTTTCCATATAAAATGAAGAAATAAAGGCTCATATTCAGAAGTGGCAGGCTACAAAGAGGGTTGGTGTACCTTAAGAGTCTGCTATGGAACCCCCTCTGCCCTGAGAAAAACAAAGAAATAAATTTAAAATATTAAAAAAAAAAACCAACAAATACACATAGTTAACCTTAAAAGAGGTGGGCTGGTTTTCACCAAATCCATTAATAAAGTAAATCATTGTATTTCATATTCACAGTCATCTCTGAAAAGTCCTCCCCTTAATTGCTCCATGGCATCATGTTTTATTTTAGTAAAGTTCAGCTTTTATTACCAGGGACTAATGGGCATAGAGTCCCTGAAGAACTTGTTTTAAAACATCGACCATTCAACCATAAAAGGGATATTAAAACAGCTACAGAGGCAAAATAAGAATTAAAAAGTAGAGCCACTTATTTTTAAATTAGAATCCTCTTTCACATTTAGGAATATAATAAAATGTGTCATAAACTTTCTACTTTCATTCCCAAGTATTGTTGCAAGAATTACAGTAATGCACATACAATCCTTCTATGGTTAAGCAGTAGCCATTAAAACCAAGTGCTGTTTTTAACCATTATTAGAAGCATTTTAAAATTATAAATGATTACAATGTCATAAAGACCTTTTTCTATCCAAGGTGAAAAAAAGAAAAGGAGAAATGGGAAAGATCTAATGAACAAGACTGTTAAACTTATACCATCAATGGATCAAAATTCACAGACAAGGCAGGGTCTAGTCCTAGTACAGATCTAGACAGAATTTTAGTCCAACGGGGTCTGTATTCAGATTTTTATGGATCACTGCTGCGTCATTTTGTGTCTGCCCTTATGGAAAAGGTTCCATTCTTGAACCTTTTTCATGACCACACAGCATCATTCACTTTACTATTATGCTATGTTCTTTACAAATGTTTGATATCAATGTTTAATTAAGCAGCCCCATTTGATAAGAGAAAAACTAACCAGGGGGAAATAAATCTCCTAATCTTGCCTCAAGTTCAACCTAAGTAGGGCACTCAGATCTCCAGTACTAACACTGTCCTTCTCTTCACCTAGTGGCAGAGAGAAGGGCAGGAATCGTTCACCCAAGAGGAAACATTCACTCTGATAAGCTATGCAGGGCCCAATCACACACAAAATGTGGAAGGGCTTTTCAGGCCTTCTTCTGAAATAGGGCACCAGGCACAAAGAGAAAGAAGATGGTTCTTCCCAACAGAAGCATGATCTGGCCAAATAGGACAGACACAGGATGTTCAGCAGAAAGGAACCACTTTAGGTAAACATGATCTCTGAAAAGACCCAAAGCAGATCTCAACAGAAATGCTGGTTGGTGCCAAAAAAAAAAAAGGGCAGCAAGCTAGGGAGCTGGATAGCAAAGATGCCCACATGCCACTTTATTTCTAATTCTGCAGCACCTTCCGTTCCTCTAAACAGTTTTAAATAAAAGCATCTTGAACTAGTTTAGATTCATCCCCACCAGGCACATTTGTAAAGATAAAAAGAACATGGTTGTTTTCCTTCCTCCGAAAGGGGGTTGGAAAGAGACCGGGAATGTGCAGCTTGGTTTTATGGAGAGAAAACAAGAAGAGTCAAGCCTGTTCTTAAGCCTGAGTTTGAAAGCAATCATGAAGCCTACTTTGAAACTTCTAATTCTCAAAGGTGTTCTTTTAACCCTTTTTGGTCACAGAGACAGGGAGAAAGGCAAGGGGTATGTGTGTACGGCTGGTGGTGCAGAGAAGGGTATTTTTCTTCTCCATCCTGTAGTTCCTGGCAGCAACTAGCTTGTGTAAACATTCAGTAGCCACCTGAACCCTATTTTAGAACAAAACAATTTCAGTTTTAAAGTGTTTGAATTACTTTAGCTAAATCTGAGGATTTGCCTATTGAATCTGGAGCTGTTCCCTTTCAACTCTGAATGAAGGAAGAATTATGAGACTGGAGTTATTCAATGAGACCTATCTGTCCTGGCACTCAATCAAAGGGATTAGGATTTGGAAAGAAAAGCCTACAGGTGATCCTCCAGGAAGCATACCAAGCAGTTATCAAAAACATACAAGTTCAAAGCAGCTCAATTTTCATATGTTAAGTGTACTTGGATGCAGCCCCAGGCTCCTTTCTAGGTAAGAAATTGTGTTAAAGCTGTTTGTACTTGCATACTTAGCAGACTGGGAATAAAAAAGCATGTGGTGCAGTGTTGCTGGGTCCACTTTACCCTGATGTATCACAATAAATCAATCTTGCTTTTTTGGTGAAACATGATCTGACAGAGTGTCCAGGCTTCCCAGACCTATCTCTGACTCTAGCCATTATGCCGAGATACATTTACCTCCTCAATGCAAAGAGCTGTCACCACACAAATGTGGAGAGGTCAGATACCCCATCGGCAGCTTAACTATTAACAGTGAGTACTAACCAGAGTCTTGGGTGTTGTTTTCGCAAGCACCAAGATTTGGATTTAATGACATATTACCTACTTGCTAGCTTAGCTTGGGCACACTGAAAAGGAGGGAAAAGGACACACACTGAGATTTGGGTTACAGAAGAGGTTTGTGTTGGATAGCCTTGCTGTAATGGCAAGACATCAAGAAATGTAATTTACATTGCCATGAAAATTCCAGCAGGGGACAAACAAAAGGATACTCTCTGGTGTGCCCAAAAAGACTGGTAAAATGAATGTCCAATCTATAGAGAGAAAGAAAAGGGAGAAAATGAAAGCCTATGGCAAGTCATTAGAAATGCATGCAAAGCATGTAATAGCAGACCAGACACATAATACGTGTCTAATATTTGGCCACAGAAGTTAAGAGAAGAGATGGTGCCTGTCTCTACTACGTCTAGGCTCTATGGAAAGAAAGGTCAAAGCCACATTGTCACAAGTCTCTAATCCTTTCATTGAACAAGGGGGGAACAATAAGGTGCCAAGACTTGAGCAGGACAGAACACTGAACCCTAAGGCAGGAGACTGGGTCTCCACTCACCCCTCAGCCCAATCAGCTGTAAAGACTTCATAAAGTCACTCTACCTACCCAAACTTTAGTAGTCTCAACTATAAAATGGGGATAAAAGTCTACCCACCCAAAGGAAGAGACTACCAACAGATATTTAATGAATGCTTTCTGCCACTGTGCTAGGCATTCTATAGGTATTAACTTTTCTCCAACAACACTGAGTATGTACTAGATCATTCCCATTTTACAGATGAGGAAACTGGAGTTTAAACGTTTCAAGTAATTTGTTCAAAGTCACTGCAGCAGTCAATGGTAGAGCATAGATTCAGACCCAGGACTGCGTGAGTATAAGACCCATATTCCTACCTTCTATCCAATTCTGCTTCCCAAACTACGTTGGTTTCCTGAACCTGGGTTCCCTTTCATGATTAACATTGCAACAATCTCCAATTCTTTCTCCTCCAATTCTTTCTCTCCCTTCCTACCAGTAATCAATTGCCAAATCCCATCATCCTACCTTTGCAATGTCATTCTTTTTCCTGTTTTGCGTTCTCTCTGCAAGTGCCCAAGTTGAGGCCTTCACCTCAACTACTACATTTTTCCTTGCTCCAAATCTCTGCTCAGTTCTATTCCTGAAGCCTGAAATGTTGCCTGACTCCCCTGCTTATCACAATCCTATACATTCTTCCATGCCCAGGTCAAATACCACCGCCCTAATGGAGTTTCTCTTGGCCTTGATTTCTCTCCCAGAGCACGTTAACTGTATCTACCTTCAGCATTTATTTCATCCTCATTGGCATTCTATCTACTTAACTCCTATCTATCACCTAACTCCTTCACTAACTAAACTTAAGTACTGTGAGCACCATGTCTTATTTATTTTGATTTTTGTGGCATCTCAGTCTCCCAAAGTGGTTTTTTGAACTTGGTAAAATGTGGCATGGGGGTTTGAGGGGCTATGAGGAATAAAATTTGTTCCAGATCACAGATGACAAAACAAACAAACAAAACCTCATATGGGTATGGAGAAGTTTAATGAGTAAAAATTTAGGCTTTGGAGCAGACTGCGGAGGCTAAAATTCTAACTCTACCACTTAATAGCTACAAAATACTGGGGACAATTCTTAATATCTCTGAGCTTCAACTTCTTCACCTATAAAACAGAAGGTAAGAGTAGTGACCCCATGGGTTTGCCATAAAGGATCAAATGAGATAATGTATGAAGCAGTTAGATAAGTGCTTGGCATATAGTAAGTGCTCAATAGTAGATACAGCATTACTGGGGTAGAAGATTTCTTTTTCTTGCCATTTAAAATACTAACTTTTTATGAGAAGTAAACATTTCAGTCCATGCTCCCTCCTTCAGAATTAGAAATGGAAAAACTCTAAAAGACAGTGCAAATCCTATTAAAATTCTTTTTTTCATAGCTCAGCTCAAGGGCCCAAATCTAAAAAGAACAATGACATAAAGCAGGCTCCTCCTGGTTACTTACTGTCTTGGCACTGAATTATCAATATGAAGTACATTAAGTTATTTAACAGGTCGCCAAGTAGCAGAAATCTAAAAGTTCAACCATATTTATAAGGAAAAATTATATGAAAATATTTTTATTGATACTATAAAAACCACCATTAAAAATGACTGCATTGAGAAGCTGAACATGTATGAAATGAATGGGCAACTCTTAAATTGCTACCTGGTTCCAGACAGTCCAAACTCTGTGTCCTGTTAGCAAAGAAGATAAACAACTTTGTCTGAAATGATATTTTATAAATCCTATTAACAGGTTATAAAGGAGGCAATGGTTCCCAAAACACTGAGCTCAATCGCCACTGTACACAAAAAATGTGGGAGGATCTCAGAAGCTTATTGTTCATGCTGTTTGCAGACTAATATGTTAATAATACTCTATCAATTATATTTTATAATTTTCAGAGAACCTGTTCATTCATGATCTCATCTGCTCTTTGCTTCAAGCCCGTGAAATAAGATGAGCAAATACTACTCTTTGTTTTTAAAAAATAATGGTGAAGGGTAAAGAAGCTTTTCCAAAGCCACTTTTCCTGGCTGCTCTTTGACTCTTTCTACTATACGCGGACTCATAAAAGCCAGGGTTTGTAATGTAGAAATGGAGACATTTATGTGTGCCCAAGCCCATGAAATGGGGAAAGTGCTATTGTCACTTTAAACACTGAATCCAGATAAATTATAAGGCGCTAGTTTTTTAAAAAATACATTTTTCACTTCTGAAAAATAGTGATTTACTCTCACCTATTACATAAAAAAATGGCACAGTGTCTTGTATATATTATCTTTTTTTATTTGAAGAGTGAGACATATTCCAATGATTGGGGCAATTTTGTTTTTGCCTTTTCTTGCCAAAAAGAAAATATGGCTTTAATAGAAGTTTACATCTGCGTGGTATTACATGCATGTAAAACAGATGTAACCTAATTACATTTTCATTTAAATTGCTAAATAGCTACTTAAGTAAAAAGCTAAAATAACATACAAACAACAGTTACTATAATAACAAGTGTACTTAGAATTAAATGAAAAGGATCAAAGCTACAGCATACAGAATTTGAGTTGGTCTTCGGAAAAGACAGAGTGACATAACGCTGCTGCCTTCATTTACTCGGTAATTTAATGTCTCAACAGTTCAGCCTGAAGACACAGCTCAGCTCAATCTAGACACATGGAAGAAAATCCACAGAGTTTATATAAAGACTCTGAGTTTCATGAAGATTAGACACACTCCACTAAAGATTTATAACAAAACCCTAAATTTGAAATTAGAATTCCAGGGTAATACACTCAGCTTGAGTATAGTTTTAAGGACCGCCTAGGCCGAAATCAGAAATTAGCTCCCAACTCTGAGAACCAGAGAATTTTTTTACATTTTTAGCAGAAGACCTTACATGTCAGTGACTTGCATATTTATGACTCATCCCTTCCTGTGTGCCACACAAAGGTCCATCACAGAGCATTTGGGCTCATATTCAGCTGTGGGGTCCAGCAAAGGGAATACATGGTCAGTCTTCACAAAGGAGTTCCATGTTATAGGTCGAGATGACTGATGGGAAGCTGAAATTCTCTACAGCACGCTCTGGAAAATCTCAAAACTGTTCAGCCTAGATCTTCTGCGTAGTAGCCATTCCAAGCTTTTCTGTTACTATCTCAATCACATTTTTAACTAAAGTAAATTGCAGGTGTTTGGTAATGGCAGTTATTTTAAACAGAATGAGAAGAAACACCAAACTTTTACAGCATTAGAGCAGTGCAAAGTTACTTCAAAATGTGAATGGCTATATCACTAAAAACAAGGTATTTAGTGTAGGAGAGTTTAGCTTTCTTCTTTAAACTCAACCAGTTTTTCCTAATTGTTCTCAGGAGTACAGAAAATGAAGGACATAGATCCAATCAGCCATTTTTGATCATAGGTCTGAAATGTTAAAAATCAGAACTAAATGGAATACCTCTGCTAACCCTGAGGGTCACACTCTTCAAGCTGGGAACAGCTTTATCAAAGACATGGACAGATTCTTTTAGAAATTAGCTACTAATTTTATCCCAATATACTGACTTAAAAAAAAATTAGCTTCTGGTCCCCCTTCTTCATTTTATTCAGCAAAGGTGGAAAAGGATAAAGAGACTAAGGATTAGAGGTGGGGAACTGGAGGGGAATTTGAAAAAGAAGATCACCCAGGGCCCACATTTGGCATGAACATTGGCATCTGTTTCCTCAATGCCACCACAGGCATTTTAGTGGGAGAGGGAAGGGGCTGCGTGGGCGCACATGGAGCTCGAATCTCAGCAAGACCAGAAACGGTTCCCACACATTTAAAGTTTAGTGGAGAAGATTTGCCTTTTTTCCTTTCATATCTAGGTGTCCTACAACAACAACAACAACAAAAATTATGGCAATTCCCTGCCCAAGACACCTCTGGACTTAAAATAACAATGAGATTTACTTGAGAAGAGAAAGGGACACCCTCCTTGGAGAATCTTCTATCCCAGAGCCATTTCACGTCGAGTGCTTTGGCTTGGTCTCTTCAGATTGGCTGTCGTTCACTTTCTCCAAACGCTGTTCATAAAGTTTCACAATGTGTTGAGAATAAGTTTGCAAAAGACAAGTGAAGGCTTGTCATGATCTTGTAACCAATTATTTCATTTGTATTTTATAAATCAGTCATAAATGTCATGGACTAATTGCTTCTCCCCCTCTACCTCACCCCCTGCCCCCACTGCCTTGACCGCCCCACACACACCAGAAAAGAACAGGCAACTTTGTACCACTCTTGCTAGAGGCCAGGAATTATTGGCAGATTTTAAACTAAACTTCACCTATTTGGAAGGACATCAGTGGCAGCCTAGAACACATTGCAATTTCTCTAACCACCACTACTCCACTGACCTGAAAAAAACAAATTTCTATCATTTGCATTCTCTGTCCAACAAACTCAGATGCCAGGAGAAAAGGTGACATCTAGACAACCAAAAAGAAACCAAAAGAAACGATATTAAAATAGTCATATTTTAAAAGACTGACTCGGTCTAGGTCTTTTCTTGTCTAGCTGATCATTACTAAACTAGCCATTACTCAAAATTGCACATTAAGTGATGCTTTAGCTGTTCGATTGCAGTTATGAGAACACTATCTTCTGGTGATGCTTGGTAGCTCTAGGAAAGGAAATATGAGTAATGCCCTGCCTCAGAATGCACTTTAACAAATAACCACACTCCAAGGGCTGACAGGGGGAGGATTAGGAGAGAAAGTAATTACTTCGTGAAGGGTTAAAAGTCAGTACTAGGTTGGGCCACGGTGGCTCAGTGGTAGAGTTCTTGTCTGCCATACTGAGACCTAGGTTCGATTCCCAGAGCCTGCCCATGCGGAAAAAAACAAAAAAAACAAAAAAAAAACAAAAAAAAACAGCCAGTACTAAAAGAGAGCTGAGGGCAGCTCCGCCATATAAACTTTTCTGGAACTGTAGTCCCTAAAGTCTGCCTTGACAAAGTACCTGTGTCACTAAAAAGAAATGACATAAATGTGACAAGCAGCCCTTCATTTCAGAGGAGCTCTGCGTTCTTCACAATAGGATTTAAAGCTACAATACAGTAATTGCTCAGGCTATAAACACCTTTCTCTATTAGAGAATGAGAAGAACGGAGTTCTGCCTTTTCACAGTCATGCCTTGTAGGCCAAATCCAGCCCGCAAATATGCTTTGAAACAGTTTTTAAAAATTAGTTGCCCCAAATTTCATATTGGGATACTTCACATAAAAATCTGGATTTCTAGCTTCTGCTGGGAAAAAAAAAAAAAACTAAACTAAAAAGCCCACAACACTGGCCCCACATTCTCTCACAGCAACAGCTAGCTGGAGCAGAGTACTTACTGGCTGTCTTCTTTAGACCAGGGGTGTTCCACCTTGTCCTCACACCCCTAAGTGTTACACCCAGACTGGTTCACTCATTTACATTACCTGCCGGCTCCTCTAGGCATTTGGGCTTGTTGTTTCTGGGGCCTTTTGGTGACTGCTATTTACAGTCCAACAAATTAATATTTCCCCAACTTGAAGGCTGAGAGAAAAGCTCTAAGTTATGTCTAGCAATTCCAGCAGTCACTAAAATTCCATTCCACTGAGCGAGGCCACATTTGAGTTTCAGAACAGTGTATGCCAACATATCTTTACGCTTGCCTGCGGACATCCTGGGCCCCAGTAGGCTCAGACTGGCTGACCACCAGGTCAGCATCTCCTCTAAAAATTCCCCAATACCCTATAGGCCTGTTTCTTGTTTTAAAGACAAACTATGAAAATGAACTATACTATCTTCTCAAAGGGAAAATATAGTCTATTCTTACTTATTCTTAACTATTACTGCAAAATTAAATTTGTTAAAAGTTGAACTACCAGACATGCATTTTTGGCTTGACTCTTACACAGTTATGATGGGGAAAAATCATCATTCCTCACGATACATTTTTTATAATGAGGACCACAAAAAGCACAGACAGAAATCTCTAGGATCTTTGGAAATAAAAATGAATGTACATATTTTGCTCTAGCTAGCAGTAATTACCATGTGAGGCTGAGGGTAGGTAGTAATGCATAATACCTTTAAACTTGGAGCCATCCAAAAAAAACAAACAGAAAAATCCTGACCTCTGAACCTGTTCTGAAGCATCACTACCTGCTTGGGTAGTGTTTGCATGTTGAAATATTTATTTCCTTCATGAAAAAATCTATCTGAATATCCAATCTCTCAGCAGTAAAGAATCATATTTCCATGTTAGCAGAAGCCCTTAAGTAATTTAGGGCTATGATCTAAACACTGCAAGCTTTACTCACTTAAAACTTTGCCAGCTTAGAGCGGCATATTCTTCTCACCAGCTCCTCATTTGCAAAGCAAAGTAGAGATTCAGGTGAAAGGTGATGAAGTTTCAATAGCTGCAGAGCCCAGTTAGGAAACTGTGTTTCTCGAGCATAGCTTTCAAGAGAGAAATATTTCTGAGCATTCTGTCATGTGAAGACATGAAGTTGTATAGGTAAGGATGAACAAGTTCTTCCAGGTAGTTATTATAACGGTAATTCCCGGATTTGGTGTGGGAGAGAATGTGGCCTCTCTGAACCCCAAAATCAAGCTATTTCATCCAAACACCGCTGATTATATACATATAGTATTAGAGCACATGAATATCATCAAGAAATGTTTTTCTTAATCTGTGCATGGGTTATATTTGAACAAACTGCCTATTAAAAATTACTTAATATTTATTTTACACCATGAAAAAGGAATATCTAAATCTCAAATAAAGTGCTCTACTACCTCATATTCACAAACTTGGGCAAAAGAAAAAAAATTCACTTAAGATGTGTCATGAAGGATGACTCCCAATCTTCATCCACGACAAGGTTGAAATGAACCCAATACTCCATAATGCTTTCAAATAACAGAGTGTGATAGGGTGAGTCTCTGGTGAATTTTGAGATCCAGGATGTGGATATTGAAATTAAGCTCACCAGAAAGGCTTCGGGTTTTACTTTTATTTGTTATTTCTTAAAAAATGTCTTTGCTTATGGGTGCAATGATTTGGGGTTCCAAGGGAAATATGGGCCTTTAACCTGAGATGCCATTAGAACTTCACCACCAAATTTAACAACAGTTCCCTAAGCCTAAAATACTGTGGAGTACTCATGCTATCTCTCTGTGAGGAAAATGTGCTATGCTCTGCTTGGACTTGTATACAATATGAAACTGTTGAAACTTAGAATTTTTAAATTTCAAGCTATATCAGAAAAATGTTTTTGCATCTAACCCTGTATCAGTTATGGTTGCTACAAGAATAAAAACAAGGTTACAGTAAAAAAATAAGTCAGTTGTATATTGAGCTCTTTCAACAGGAAAATTCTTGACTTAAGAACTTTCAATTTAGGTTTATTGATAAGAACAAACTAAGATACAAGAGTAAAAGTATGTGCTCAGCAGACTCTATTGTCAGTGATTGCTTAGTGCCACTTAGGACTTACAAACACATGGTTTTACAAACAGCTATTTGGATCCCAACCTGTTCTAAGGAAAGGATGAAGCTTCTGTAAGTTGAATATGTTGTTGATCAGGGTTTTGGCTAGCCTCTTCAGCACCTCTGGGCAAATTAGAAAAAGATGTCCTCTATGGGAAGACAAAGCCTTTCAGGTTTGGAGAGGGGAGTGTGTGTTGGATTTCAGCCTCTCTCCCCCAACAAGCTAGGTCCTCTTAGTGAGGAGCCCATAAGGAGGGTATAACCTGTTTGACTAGTATGGAACATGAAATATCTACCAGCCACTTTGGTTTCCAGGTTACAAAAGTCTGTTCAAACAATTTCACCAGAAAGCAGAGGTCAGTGATTAACTTCAAAACTGTCTGGTTAAATGACTCCAACAGCATCAAGTCAGAAGGAAAAAGCGTGTAGTAAATCAAGGGACCCTAGTCAGAAAAATTAGGAGACGTAACAGAAAAGAGCAGTCATATGGTTTCACTTCATGACTAACCAGTTCTTCTTGACTTAAGGGTGGGGATTAGTTTTATCTTCTTCATATTTTGACTTGCAAAGGACACACAGAAAGTGGAGATCAGCAGGTTTTATTCTTCCAGTGCCAAAAAGAACTATGGGCAGAGTTCTGCTGGTTAGCTCTACAAATTGGTAAGCCAGGTTTTAAGGCCCAGAGATGAGTCTTAATGGGCCAACATCCTTTGGCTCATGGCTTCCTGTAGAAGCAAATAGGCTCCTAGGAAAACAGCAAACTGATGGGTCTCCCTGGAAGGTTGTAAGCATGGAAGGAGCTTCAAACAAAACTGTAAGATCTGGCTAGGTGACTAGCCCTTCTTAATTATAAAATGCAATTTAGGAAAGTGGAGTTCATGAAAGTAAAGTCATGCCAGATGGGCAGAGGTCTTCGAGATCTCTCCTCGACCTCCAAATTCAGATTTGTCCTCAAAAGTTAACTGTAATATAAAATTATGCGGCAGTACCCTGAGAATGTAGAGTAAGCCATTGCAGTTATTAATAATTAGCATGTATACCTCAAAAAGAAGGGAATAATGGACAGGAGACATGGAAAATTCACACGCATATAACACAGCCAATAAACATGAACAATATTGAATCACACTAGTGATAAAGAAGTGAAATGAGATGTTACTTTCTGTCTATAAAATTCACAAAGAATTTTTTTAAAGGTAATACTCTATACAACATGAGAAGAAAGGCTGATAAAACTGCAAACCTGCATGACTTTCTGGAAATCAAAATGGCAATGTTTTATTCAAATATTCATTGCCTACAGTTTATCAAGTACCTGTGATTTGTTAGGAACTTAAAATGTATATTCCCTTTCACCTAATAATCCCATATCTAGGAACTGGCTGGAGAAAGAATCAAAGATTCTTATAAAAGGATGTACATCCTAATATTTAAAACAGTGAAAAACAAAAGAGATATGGCTAAATAGATTATTGTTTATTTTTAAGTGAAATTATTTTTGAATGAAGTGTAATGAATGAGAAAATGTTAACATAATCTGTGAAAAAGACAGGATTAAAAAAATTTTAAATACAGAAATATTTCTAATTATATGCCAAACATTCTGGGTAGTAGGATAATGAATATTTTTTATTTTCTTCTTGAGCTTTTCTACATTTTTTCTACATATTAATTTTAAAGTTTGAAAAAAGTATTGAATAACAAAAGGATTAGCTCCAGAGCAGATGTAATCAGAATCTCAAAAACATAATTGAACAAGAAAATGGCAATGAAATTATAAATACAAAATTTAGTGGAGACTTACAAAATATGAAAATCTTGGGACCTGAAACAATATTGAGGGAACCTGACTAAACAGATTATTTAGTTCTGTTCAAAACAGAAGACAAACTTGAGATCACCTACTTTAATCACCTCATTCTATTATTGGGAATCTAAGATTGAGTATCGAAATCACTTGTCTTACACTTGATACCACACTCTATCTAGGCTGTTCTGTGATACTAGGGACTACAAATAGGTATAATCTAATTTGCAACTGCCAATCAATTGGTGGTAGCTATTTGAAAAGCTGTGTTGAAAAGGCTATATAGAAACTTGGGAGGAAAGCATGCATTGAGATAAGTAATATCCACTAAGGACATGAGAAGAGGGCATGGTGTATGTCACATATATGACATTTCTACATAAAAACTGCACAACACTGTTTTTTGCAAACCAAGTGTTTCTCATTATAAAACAGAAAATATCTATTTCTAGGGGAGCATCCGATGTAAATTACAACCAAACAAAACTATAGCTTCACTTACCCTACCTATAGGTATACGTAAGAATTACTTTGGGAAGACCTCTTTTGTTGCTCAGATATGGGCTCACTTTCTCTAAGCTCAACTCTGTAAGTGAAATCATTGCCCTCCCCCACCCTGTGTGGGATATGACATCCAGGAGTCAAAGTCTCCCAGGTGGCATGGGAGATGAGTCGCAGGGATGAGGCACAGTGGGACCAACAATTTCATCCTGACCAAAATGGGGAAAAGAAGTATAACTAATAAAGCATCAGTGGCAGAGAGAATTCAAATAGAGTCAAGAAGGTACTCTGGAGGTCACTCTTATGCAAGCTTCAGTTAGACATTGCTACTATCATAACTTGCCAAAACCTAACCAAAACATTTCCAGCCAATCATAAAGAACACCTATGGCATTATATAAGATTCTACAAAGGTTCCATGCACTAGGGTCACTTTCCAGAAACCTACAACCTCTAGATGGGTCCCTGGACCAGAGAATTCCTGAAACCTAAGGGCCCAGCCTCTCCAGAACATCAGCTAGTTCCATCTCCCTACCCCATATTATTCACAGCCCCTTCCAATATGAAAAAGTTAGAATGGGCATAGCCCAAATACCCCTATAGAGTGGGACAGAAAGATCAAAGGTGATGGTGGAGTTATACAGAGAAGGTAGGGCTTAACAAACAAATATGACTGTTACATCATTAAATTGGTGTTTCTTTTGGTCTCCAGTATCTTGGAGCACCTGGAAGTAAAGACCTAGAGTTGTGGAGTTGCGGCCCACGCCAAGCTCTGAAATCTGTTCTACAACGGATTACTGTGCTGTGCTTTGAAATTTGTTGTTTTTTCCTGTGTACATTATTTTTCACACACACACATGAAGTTGACTGTAATGATAAAAAGATATTTCTTTCTTCTAGCTTCCTATGTTCTGGAGCAGATAGAAGGAAAAATCTGAGATGATGCTATGGGAGCCCATGACAAACTCTGGAATCTGTCCTATAACTCTGTGTTGAAGAGCACTTTGAAAACTATTGCTTTTTTCCTTCTTTGCTTTGTATATATGTTATATTATACAATAAAAAAATAAATAAATAACTATACCCTTAATGGGCAAAGAAATAGGAGAAAGACAATTTTCTACTTTCCAACTGAAAAGGAGCAAATGAAGGTTTCAAAAAGGTGCAACATCATGCTTCTATGAAATATTTATCCTCTCCTCCATTTTCAGTTCTCCCCATAAAGCAGCTGGGAGGCAATAGCAAAAAAAGTTGGAAGAGCACACTCATGGCTTTTCACTGAAAAGCTATATAAGCAGAAATAAAGTTCAAAGATTTCAGGGAAGTTGCATGCGAAAGCCTTGATTTTTTCTAGATTTTCATTAGCCAAAAGCTAATGAAATCTAGAACAAACATTGAAAGGGTCAACCTCATAGGAAGGTGAGAAATGAATAAGTCCTACTGAGACCTGTTTACTAAGGTCTCAGACCATCAGGAAACACCTCTATAGGGAAATCTCACCTATGAGCATAGTTATGGAAATCGTAAATAAAATGTCAATGAATCAAATCCAACCAGCATATTACATCAGGACTGTGTAAGTTTTATCCCAGGAATTCAAGAATGGTTCAACAGTACAGGTATAAAATGTATTGATACCACATTAACATATTAAAGGTGAAAACCCATATGATCATTTCAGTAGACAAATCCCCTTTCCTCAAAAGGATCGGATTGTATTTAACATCCACTACTGAATAGAAACAACAAACTTGGAAGAAAATTCCCTTTACTTGATAAAGGGTATTTACCAGCAATCTCAACATGTCTCAAACTTAATTCTAAAACATTACTATTCCAATTAACAACATAAAAAATATAAGGATGACTATTATCCCTACTATTCAGCATTATCCTGGAAATCTCAGCTAAGACAGGAAGAAAAAAAATTTAAACTATTTATGTTGGAAAGAAAGAGGCAACATCATTGTTATTTTAGAATATATAATTCCTTATGTAGAAATTTCAAGGGAATCAACTGCAAAACTACTAGCACTATTAAGAGAATTTAGTAAGGTAACTAGATAAGTGTAAAAAAAATCAACAGCTCTACCAAGTACCTGCAACTTAGCAAGAGGTGAAGAAAAATTTTCAACTCTACTTAAGAATACAGAAGACAAACAGAATTGATAGTATAGACACTAACACATAAGCTCATGGGAATTTAATATATGATAAAGGTGTCATTTCAAATCAATAAAAGTAAGGATGGTTTATTCTATAACTGGTGTTGTGCTAATGGACAATCCATTTGAAAAGTAAATAAATAAATTCAACCACTACCTAACAATCAATGAAAAGGTAACATTCAGGTGGATTAAACAAATAAACATTAAAAACAAAACCATGAAAAATTAGAACACAGTAAGAGTGAATTTATTTAAAAACATGGAGTAGAAAAGGTGTTCTTAAGAAAGATATACAAAAACTATAAAGGAAAAGACTACACAAATAATAACACATCTGTAAGATAAAAGAGATAATAATCAAATTTAAATAACAAGCAACAGACTGAGTAGAAGACATTAATATCCAGAACATATAAAGAACTACAATCAGTGAGAAAAAGATAAATAACCTAATAGAAAATATGTAAAGAATATGAATAGTCAATTTGGAGAGAAGAAATTAAAATGTTTGCTAATGAGAAAAGATGCTAAATTTCACTAGTAATCAAGTAAATGCAAATTAAAACCAGATGATAGAACTTTTCATCTATCAGGATAGACGAAAAATAAAAAATAAAATAAACAAGAGTTGATAGGAATATAAATTGGCACAGCTCTTTAATAAAGATATTTGACAGTTATCAAAATTTGAAATGTGCATATATTTTCTTGGGACTTTATGATAGAGAAATATTCCAATTTATGGACCAAGAGGTATGAAAAGGGGCATTCTTAGCAAAATGGTTTATAATAACAAAAAAAGAAAAAATAATAATTCATATGGCATCAATGGCAAAATAGTTAATAAAGTAGGATATACCATCCATACTATGGAATACCATGCTGCAATAAAAAAAAGAATATATCAAATTTTTATGTATTTACATGAATAGCTTTCTCAGTCAGATTATAGTTATAGAAGCAAGTTATACTCATTGGTATTTACCCAAATGAGGCAAAAACTTATTTTCATACAAAAACCTGCTCATCTATTCATGATTGGCAAAAATCAGAAGCAACCAAGATGCTCTTCAATAGGTGAGTGGATAAACAAATTGGGGTACATCCATACAATGGAATATTATTTAGTGACAAAAATAAACGAGCTATCAAACCATGAAAAGACAAAGAGGAATGCACATTGCTAAGAAACCAGCAGGGATAGGCTATATACTGTATGATTCCAACTATATGACATTTTGGAAAAGGCAAAGCTACAAAGAAAGTAAAAAGAATTGTGGTTGCCAAGGGTTGGGGGAGGTGCAAAAGAGGGAGGGAGGGATGGATGAATACATGGAGCACAGTAGATTTTTAGGGCAGTGAAACCATTCCGTATGATACTGTAATAGTACATAAATGACAGTATGCATTTGTCAAAACCCACAGCACTGTATAACACGAAAGAGTGAACCCTAATGTAAATTATGGACTTTAGTTAACAATAATATATCAATATTGATTTTTCATTTGTAACAAGTATATCATACTAATGCAAGATGCTAATAATAAGAGAAACCAGTGGTGGTGGTGGGGTATATATGGGAACTTAGTACTTTCTGCGCGTTTTACTATAAACCTAAAATTGCTCTTAAAATAAAGACTATTAAAATTTTTTTTTAAAAAAAGCAAGTTGTAGAATATATGGAGTTTGCCAGTTTTGTAAAAACATATAAAAGAAAAGAAGCAATGAATGAGGAAAGGAAGAAGATAAGACACTGCATAGAAAATTAAAAAAAAAAAGAATGAAGAGAACAAAATACTATTTACACATATAAACGCATGTAAGCCAACAGAGGAAGATCAAAACGGATGCATACCAAACTGATTACATTATTTTCTCAATAGAGAGAATTCATTTAGTAGAGGAGCCAAAGAAGTTTGAGTTTTTGGAGAGGCAGTAATTAGGAGCACAGACTCTGAAGCAAAGTTGTTGGACAGTTACTTAATCAATCTGTGCCTCAGTTTTCTCATGTGTAAGATGGGGGTAATAAAATAAAAAAGGGTTGTATAATGAATAAATGAATCAATACACATCAACACATGCCTGACATATAGTAAACACAATATTAGCATTAGCTTTTAGGGTGAGCCATATGAAATTGCTGATAAATGACTTTTTTAATCTACAAAAATAGCAATTTTATATGACTGAATTTATTATATTGTCTTTTTAAAACAAATGTAACTTCCTTTATTATTTTCAAGAAATGAAAAGTGGAGGGGTTGAGGATAAGGTTAGCAGAGTATAAAGGGGCTAGAGGGAGTTACTATGGTATAGAAATAGTAAATATTTTCAATATCTGTGTCTAGAACGATCTTATCTTTAGGGAAGAAAGCCAATATTCAGAATAACTTTGCCAAGAAAAACTCAAGACATGCTTCAAAATCTAGTTTGTGAAAATTTACATATAAATCCACTGAATCAAATCTTTATACAAATGACTAAATTCTGTGCAATAATTTTATTAAACCTATAATTTTAAAGAAATTTTAAAGATGAAATTTATATACTACTTTATACTAAATAAATAGCATATTTTAAATTTGCTGTAACATCTATATAATGTTTAGGACATAGGTGCAACACCCCCAAAAAAGAAATTTTTTTTATTTGAAAAGAAATTAAGTGAACCTTTGTATTTAAAAAATTAGATTGGTCTTAGTTTTAGTTTCTGAATGCTAATATTTTCATTTTTTAAACGTGCTCCATACAAAATCTAAAGTAAAACATTCTCAGCTGAAGTCAATTCAGAAAATATAAAAACATACATAAATATAAAAACAAATATTTGGAATTAAATACACAAATAACTCAAAGAGGATAAAGATTCCTAGGAAATGTTTCTATAAATAGTTTGACATTATTACATAATCTTCTCTGCATATCTCGTAATGGAAACATTGCTACGGGTGATTTAAGAAATAAGCAACTTTGACATTTCTGGGATGTAACTTGAGGAGATTATTTCATCATAAAGGATTCATATAGAATATACTAACCAACAACTCAATATCAAAACTCCCCTTTGCAACTCCAAAACAGTGCAGAATGACATTTAAGATAATCCATTTATCACCATCCAATACAGGCTGCTTGTTCACAAAATGTCAGTGACAAGGCTGGAGCAGTCCGATTCCTAGGCAGTGAGTGCATGTGACAAGGAATCTTTAATATAGCATCAACTTCATTTCCTTATAAGCTATTGCCATACCTTGGACTTCAGCTCGCAGAGCTTTTGCAATTTATGAGTAGCTGCAGAAATGAAATGCCTGTCCTTTTTGTCATGAAACATTCTACTCCAAGGATAATGAAAAGTCTGCATGTTTGTTTGCGGCAAGCAATTTACTTATGGTGAATTCTGGATGTTTTTATTAGCCATTCTTGAAAAACTCCGTGCTTCCATTTTGGACAATAGAAACTGCAGAAATTTAAGTAATTCTCTGAAAAATAAAATTAAGAGTAACTTGCATTTTAATGTTCTTTATTCATGTTTCAAAGTGGTTTTGTGCAACATAGCTCATATATTCTTTACTACATTCCTACACGTCAAATCATGTATTAGCATTATTTTACAAGTCAGGAATAGTGAAGTAGACAAGTTCCTTTTTTATCGTCAAGGTCTCGCAGCAAGCAAAATCATTCAGTGTTGGAGCTGAAATGACCCTAGGGTAAAATTAAGAAGACCCTAGCCCAGAGATTACAAACTAGTGTTCTGTTTGACTAAACAGAACCTGTAAAACTACATATTATGAGATTTATATAAATATGCGAATTTCTGCTTTTCTTGAAAATGTAACAACACTTGGGCCCACATTCTGCAGGGAAGCAATTGGCTAAAGCTTATCACTGCCCACCACTCCCCTTTTAAATAATGTCCTTCCTAGTTTACTACCTAGTCCATTTCACTCATTTAATATTTATTTTACACGCAGTAAAATACACAGATTTTGGGTTCCATGAGTTTTGAGGGCTATATATGTTAATGTAACCATCATAAAAATCAAGATACATATTTCCACCCTCCCCAAATTTCCCCCAGACCCTTTCTTTTCACTACCTGCTCCTTCTCCCATCTCAGTTATGTTTTTTAAATCTGCCCATTAGCATTTGAATTTGAAATTCCTGACCTAGTCCAAATCCCTTCATATTACAAACAGGGCAACTGACCCTAGGGAGAGAGAGCCAAAAGAAGAATCCAGGTTTCCCAACTTCAGGTCTGTAACCCCATCCTTAAGATTATACCTTTTCAACATGTTGCCCTAGGGTTGACCTAAAAGAAAATGGCAAGATATCATCTCCATAGGCTTTAGAGAGACACTCAGGATAGATGAATAACTAGAACTGTTACATTACTTCAGATGAATCAGATTTGGAAGTAGCAATTAAGTGGCAAAAAGGGAATAAGTTTAGACAGAGATTTTTCTGGGAATGTGGCTATGACCTATATTTGATCACATATACTGCCAGCATGGAGGTGGGGCTGCTCCATACCCCCAAGGGGAGAGCATCTGGGATCAGCCTCCTGCTGCACAGCCTGGTCACTGCTGAACTCTGAAATGGCAGGAGCACAACAGCACAAATAACCTCAGCTAATCTGTGCCAGGACACTGCTTCTCAACTATGTCTGATGATCTTTGTTTAGGAGGCTAAGTGCCATATGGGATCTTGAACCCCTATGAAAACAAGCAAGCATGCACACATGACATGTATGAAATCAGGCCTGAACATATTTCTGTGTAGTGCTAACTTAGTGCCTTAATTTCTCCATTAACCACCTTGGTTAAGTTCCCACCTGAGGGTGAGGTATGAGGAAAAACAGAAATAAGACACATTTCCTTTTTTTCTATTTTAAGAGGCAATAATATTTTCAGAGCCCAAATAAGTAGTTTCATGCAGCTTTAAAGCGGCCAGTGGCCAAAGATACATCAACTACCCCATCATGACAATTTCCCTGTGCTCTCCATGCACACCGAAGGGTAAAATCCCTCCTCCCTAAAGGTCTGCACTTCCATCCCAAGAAACATGGCTCAGAGGGACAGATGTAACTGGAATGCAGCCTCCTGGAAAATACATAAGGTTTTTTTCACCAAGACTGGAATCTATGCCCAATGGCGAAATGTAATATCTAAAAGTAACAAAGCAAAATAATCCGGTTCATTTTACGGATGTGTAAGCTGAAGCCCCAATAGGTGCATTAGTTAATAATCACAATCTATTACATGTCCTGGAGTTCAACACTTAATACAGCTTAATATATACATGACATCATTTTAGTGCCACACTACCACTATGAGAAGCAATTCCATATCGCAGATGAGGATACGGAGCCTTAAAGAAGTGAAAAGCCCACTTTAGTTAAGAGAGATGAAATGTAATAATGCGCAAGTACTTCACTTCTCTGAGCCTTAGTTTCCTCACCTATATGGTAATAATAATATTGCCTGCCTCTTGGACTTTAAGAAGATTCAAAAATATATGAAGAGTGCTAAAAAGCATTTTAACACTTGATAAATATTTGTTGTTGCTTGTTAAGCTATTATTAAACAAAGGGCAGAGCCAATAATAGAATCATCATCTCCATATTACTGGTTCAGTGCCCTTATATATCATTTGTCTCTAGAACATGCAACAGAGTGGTGAAGAAGGGAAGTGGGGGGGGGGGGCAATGAACAAAAATTATCTAAGACATGGAGACTATTACAAAAAGACATGGTTCCAGGCAACCATCATCCAAATACGTGACCACATTTCATAGAACCATGTGGATGGGATTTTATTAGATGGTTCTACCAAAAACATATTGGCAGATACAGCCCTGAGCTTGTGGTTCACCCGACACACGAGAGCCCCCCTTAAGGAAGCCGATCCTGCCTGGTCCTGGCCCAAGTCCAAGTTAATGCACAGTTAACAGTAGCAGCTGCAGCAATGTTAGATGGGGGTGGGGGTCCTCTGGAGGAGGGGCTTGCCAGAGAGGTTCTTCCTAAATTACTTACCAATTGCTAACAGAGAGAACTTTAAAAAAATAAAAATAAATAAATAAAGGCAAGCAAACCTCAACAAAACTAGCCTTATAAAATATTGAAAATAACATCATAATCACAAAATGAGTCAACAGATTTATCAGGAAACCTTCTATAAATGCAAATGTAAATAACAGAATTCCCATTTTCACTTACCAACTTAGGGGGAAAACTCTAAAAATGTAATAATACTGGCAAAGCTATATTGAAAACTTATATATTCATATTTTGCTGATTGCAGTGTAAATTTACAATATTTTTGGAAAACAATTTGGAAATATGTACCCAAAGCAATAAAAAGATTCTTTTTTAATATATCTTTTGATTTAGTAATCCTCCTTTCAGATTCTAAGGAAATAATCCAAAAGAAAGAAAAAGCAATATGAGCAGAGATGTAACTGTAACATATTATAAGTTGGACAACTTAAATGTCCAACAATAGGGGAATGACTTTGCATACTGTGTTATATTCCCTTGATGGAACACCCTATAGCCATTATAAATTACAAATTGACATTGCCTATAATAGCAAGTGAAAAAATGCAGGCTCCAATGATTACAGCTATATTAAAACATGCATATAAAATGCACATGCAGTAAATGAAGACTCAAAGGGAAATACTCAAAAAATACTAATAGCTGGGTGGAGCTAAGTTTCCTTCGATTTTTAAAAAAGTTTCTCCATTGTTACCTTGTTATTTTGTATACCAGTAACATTACTGTTTTGTATGTAAGCTAGCCCATAAAGCACATCTCACTACAACTGAATTTTATCTGACCTACACTGTTTTAAAATATTTCCAACGTTGAAAACTCAAAACTTTCACATTCGCAGCTTTGGAAAAATCGGAGGATTTGCAATCCTGGGCCTATGTGTCCACAAGGTAACAGCTGGTTGGAGTTAAAAAGCAACGTTTCCTCCTCGGTAGTGCCAATGCTTGCCTCGTCACCAATGCCATGTCCACCTCCAATCCCCTCCCCCTTGTCTTTTTACCCGAGCTTGTTTCACTTTTCTTTTAGCTTCCTGATTTCTAGAGTTTGTGTGATTAAGAAATACATAGAGATGATGGAGAATTATTTCTAATTTGAGTCCCCTTTTAAAAGTGTATTCCTATTTACAAAACATGAGCTTCAATTTAGATTCACCAGAAAATCATGGTCCCTCCATTACTCTCTCTTCACCATGGCACAGGTGATCCAGGGTCTTTCCCACCAACAAAAGGACAGCTATATCCACCTCGTCTCTCTACCTGGATGTATTCCTCAGCCAATAGCTTCTGCTGTTTGCTTTCTTCCCACTCTTTTCTTGGAGCTAGTACCTGGCAACCTCTAGCCACCCTCCTTCTTGGTGCTTAAGGCTCCAACAAGACTACCGAGGATAACACACTTTCAGAGAGCAGGGCAAAGCCATGTTTCCCCTGCTGTTTTCCCACAGTAAAAATCCAAAGTGTTTTCTGAGCTTCGTGAGACAGAGATTTGGCAGGTTAAGGAAGGTGCTTTCTTTCTTCCCATCCACATTCCAGTTATGATCTGGCAGAACACTGTCACAGGCAGATGTTTGCCTTTTTCTCCTTTCCCAGGGGCAGAGGGTATAGAAACACCTTCAGCATGGCAGCAAAGTGGAGAGATGGCTTTGGAGGATATAGGTGCCGGTATATATATTGCGTAAAAATACAGTGTGATGAGAGTGTCTGGGAACTTGTTCTTTTTTTATCTCCACAAAAAAAAAATGACAAATTAACCATATACATTACACTCATTTCCATAAAACTCTACAAAAGGCCATAACTGCAGCAGATAAATTAACCAGAAAACAAACAAGCACACACAAAAAAAGTATTTTCCTATTCTACATGTCTGATCAGAACTGAGGGACTAATATTGGACTATGGAACTTTAGTAAACACCAGGACTCCAGGCAGAACGTCCTCAACTGTTTTTTAAGGCTAGAAAAACTGTTCTCAGACAAGAGAGAATATTTTGTTCAGATAAAGGACAAATGCTGTCCTTTAATTAACAACATCTATCTCTGGGACAAGCACATCAGGTATACAGTACAGAAGATTCTTTTAATATAAAGGACAGATGGCAACTCTCCTCCTGGGACTTTCAAGGCTGCCCCAGAAAAACACATGATTTTAAAAGGCTTTGAGAATCCTCTAAGGAGAGCCAGTCAGGAGACAAGAATGCTTCATTGCCCCATTTACAAAGTAAACCAGAAAGTCTCAGAACCATCGAGAAACACTTGAAGCAAAGCCGGGTAAATCTAAGAGGAAAACAATGTTTGCCTCCCAGTCTCGCTGTGTGTATTGTGAAAGTTTCCTTTCCTCTTAGCCTGAATGGCACTAGATGAAAAGGATTTTAATATGAAGGATTGACTAACACGTTGGGCTTCAGGCTCACATGACAACAGAGCAAAACAAAATTTTCAAACATCCTCTTTATGCTAATAGTGAAAATGCCCAAACCAGGACAATTTCACCCAGCTGAACAGTAGGTTTTCTCAGTAAAAGGGGGACAGAATGAGGTCCCCAGCGTGAAGGAACTCTCTTTCCTTTTATGGCTCACATTAATCAGATCCAACACACACATGTGTTGGTACAAGATTCCTACAGCATGTGTTATACCTACCTAACTGGGTGCTAACATTATAAACCACACATCAACACTTTTTGCCTGAGTGTTAATGTCTATTAATATCCTGCTGAGGAAACAGCTCTTAGAGCCAGCGGAGAGTAATGACTGGAGACTGCCCATGATCAGTTCTGGTCTTGGTGTGCCGATTTTAGATGGCATATTTCATTAACAGGACTTCAGAAGGAGGGGGCTATTTATATTGTACTTGGTTCCATGTTGCTGAGATTATTTTCATACAAGAAGCTAAAATTTAAGCCACACAAATCTGAACAAATTTAGGGTTGAGGAATTAACCATGTGAAATTTGGCTACTGACTACCCCAGATATAGCAGATTACTCTTTTTTTCTGCTGCATTGTGATGTTTTATAACACACTGATATGGGAAGAAAAAGGGCTTGCCAATATCATAGTGAGTTTCCTTGTCTGCACATTTTCTATACATACAATATGTATATATATGTGTTACTGATAGAGTTGAATAAAGTATATATTGTGGATTTCTTTTTTACAACATACGAAGAATGTGTAATACTATGAGAACACGTGCATAAATACAGATACATATATATTAAAACAAACTACTTAATAATTTTATAATTTTTGTGGCATTTTCTCAAGCTTTGCTTCGCATCACATAAAGTACACATTTAAACCACAAAACTCCATTCCTACAAATAATAATAATTAAAAGATATACACACTAGCACAACCGTCAAAACTGGATTTACCCTTCTCTAAATTAATCCAATTATTCAAATGTCACTTATATCTGTCACAGCCTGGCTCCTTGGGCCGAACCAAACTGTTAAAAATTAAAACTGTTTTACTTCGTTTAGTCTTTCTGCCTTTTTAGTGTAAAATCCATGGGCTTGACAAAAAGTTGTGGGATTTGACACCCAGTGCAACACAACCCTATTGCTGTCATCCATGCATAATTCACTTTGGAAATATGTGCTTGCTTTAAAATAGTACTAAAATATACATGTAACATATGCTAATTTCACTGTGTTGGCTGGTGAAGCTCTAGCCACTAGGTTATATGCAAACTTCGCCAAGTGCATACACTGTACATAAAGGGATTATAAATGAAAGGAAATATCTCTGTCCCTAGCTCTCTGTCTCCAGCCTTGGCCAAACTGACAGCCCCAAATCCCAGCAACATCTAACATGCCCTTCCCGTGGAGAAGACAGCCTGTTCTCAGAGTCTTAATTACATCCCAGCTGACTGCCCAGCATTGCCAAAATCAGGCAACAAACACTGGCCCTTCACTCACAATATGGTCTGCTAAACAGACTCCTGGTCACACAGAAAGAAACTTTCACAACGTGGAGAAATAAAGGGACAAGCAGGAGATCAAGGGAGAGCACAAACAGTAACCTAGGGGATGAACGAGAAAGAAGCAATTCTTCCTCACCATGCAACAAAAAAGGAAAATGAAAATCTTCTCTTCCCAGCATCCTTAGGCACCACTGAACAGCAAAATTTAACAAAGCTATCCTTACAATGAAATCAAAGCCCTACTCACCCAGCCAAGTACTGCTGCTCCTCAAGATGAACTGCTGAAACTGAGACTCAATAGATTAATGATTGATTGTTAAGTAAGACTCAGACACCCCACACAAATCAGGCCATTATAATTACAGAAGAACAGCATGCAACATTCAACCATTGCAAACGGTATCATATGTTTTCCTGGCTGGCTTTATGGGAAGGGTTTAGCTCACTAGATATTGGGCAGAAGGTACCAGAGTCTTACAATCATATCCACCTGTCCTTCATATCCATATACATAAAATTATGTTCCCTTTGTTTGAGACTGCATCATGTGTAAATGACTGCCAGGACGGACACCAAATTTAGAGGCCATGTTACTTAGACACCATATTCAGGGGCCCAACTCTAAAAATAAGCTAATGTCAAATGCAAAATTTACTTTAAGGAGCTTTGAAAGGTAGTTGTCCACGAGAGCAACCAAAACCATGGTTCAACAAAAGGTCAGAGGAAGTACTAATAGAGAGAGAGAACTGCCCTAGGTATTAAAATGCTGTACAATGAGAAAACAAACATGAGTTTCAAATATGAGTCCTAGATTCACAGTTACAAAGGCAGCCATTTGGGATTTAATTAATTAATTTTAGTATTAAAGTTGTGTTTTTGGGGGTGCCATTCACGCAACACAATGTGAATGGTGCCCCCTGGCATTCTCCATACAGCAGTCCTGCTTGATTTGTGATTAAGCTGCTTTTCACACAGGCAACTCCATATAGCATGCTCCAGGATTTAATATTTTAATGAAGGTAAAGGATTCTCCTGAAGGAGGCAGGCCCGACAGTTAGTTAAACAGTAAAAATAATTCATACACAAGCACAATTTACAAAGCACTTAAACATACATTCTCGTTAAGTTCCACAATTACTTTATAATACAAGGTTGATATTCTTCAGATTTTACATGAGGAAACTGAAGGTCAAGGAAATTTAATGGCTTATCCCAGATAAAAGGGTTTTTTGACAGGCAAAGCACATACTTTTTTCATTGCCCTATGTTGTTGCTCTAGAAAACATAGAGGGAAGATTGAACGAGGGTAACTAAATAATTCACATGTACAGTGCTGGGTAACTCAGGAGAACACAGGTCCCTTCTTTATAGTCAGTCTAAGAGCCAGTAAGGCACTCACTTCAGGCAGGTCCTCCCTCCCTTGGGTGGGGAAGGTGAGGCTACCACTGATGCCTTTGTTAGGAGCTTTAAAGGGAAAAGCTAACTGGTCAAACATGACACCCAGTTAAATAATACTGCTATCACCAGGATGACTACTAATTCCCTCTTTGTAAAAGAAGTTGATACTACTAATCCCTATTATATGGTGACAACATAATGGGATGTTTTACAAAAGGGGGTCATTACTACAGGAACAGAATAACAAGGAAACTATTACAATTGTTAGGATAAATGATGCTGGGACTCAAAACTGCCTTTTTCTTCCTGTTAGAAAATGCTTAGTGAAAAAAGATGCTTCATTTTAATATAACCTGAGTTTACCATGACTTTGCTAGCAAATCATACTCTGGTACCTCATATGCAATTCTAAAATGTAATCCTCATGTTATTTGTCCTTTGAACTGATATGAAGCTATAAGACAAGAAAACAAAGGACTCAGTATATCTTAACAGTACTGAGTAATGGGCATTTCAGTGATCCATTATTTTCTATGGAACTTAAAAAATGAAGATTTTGGATTCTGTTTCTATTATAGAAACAGACTATATTCAAATTGTATCTTGAGAACTGATATCAAACACATCCTTTGGGAATAAATTCACTTCAATTTGAAGTCTGGGAAAGCAACCAAAATATTTAATGGAAACAACATGGACACATTTAACATGTGCTTAAACAAGAGATTCTATTTAAAAGAAATAAAAGGGAAAAACCCAAATCTCAAGCCAAAGAAAAAGGTTTCAAATTACGCTGAAAGGACATCTCTCTCACACCAGCAACCAACACAAACAACTAGTAAACAAATGAAGAATAACCCATCTATGTTTTGTTCTGGTTGTCTTAACCATAACCCTTTCTCATGGCCTAGATGTCAGGGGTTAGCGACTTACGGTTGATGGGCCAAATCCTGTCACCTGTTTTAGTAAGTAAAATTTTATTGGACCATAGCCACACTCATTGATTTAATTATTGTCCATGGCTGCTTTTGAGCTACAATAACACAGTAGAGGTGTATGGCTCACAAGGCCTCAGATATTTACTATCTGGCCCTTTGTAGAAAAAGTTCACAAATCTCTGGCCTAGGCAAAGACTTACTATGACCCACATGGCAGGGAGCATGTCAGCACAACCACTTCTAAAGAATCTACACTTATGCTAACTGATAGCATGTTTAAACTTTAAGAAACACACTTTGCTTTATTTTCTGACATGGTTTGGTTTTGACAGCAGTGATGAAAGGCCTAGCATTGGGTTGGCATTACTATCAGGAACAAATATGAGGAATTTTAGCAGTCTGCTTCAACTTCCTTGATGAAAGTTCTACTATTTTCCAAGGTAAGAGCAATTAGCTTCACAGAGACACAAAGTTTTGACAATCCAAAATTGCAGATGTGGCTTTAGAAGTGATAGATGCAGGTTTAATTCCTATCTTCCAAAATTATTTAATAAATGTTAACTGGGAATCGCAACTCTAGTTTTCAGAGGCTCAGTTTCTGCACTGGTAAAATGAAGATATACTCCACTTCTATGAATTAAGACCAATGAGATGGAACATTACAGTGAGCACAAGGCACTCAGTGCAATGTTTGATGCTCTCTAAAATGTAAGCATGGGGAATACGAAGAAAGGAATTATTTCAAAGTTTGCAGGATAAACTTTCAAGAGTCCTTTATGAACTACTTTATGCACTACTTTTACCTCATCCAAATATTTACCATATTAATGATCTTTTTACTTTAGTAACCCTTCCATGTATTTTGAATTTCTAGTACCATACAGAAAGACCATTGCTTTCCTTCAATTTTATCTTTTGGGAACCCCAAACTCATTCTCTCTGCTGCTTTCATCGCAGGAATCCTAAAAATTCTGACTCTTATTTTTAAATATACTATTATAATAACCAGCTCCTCAAAGAACTCTTACATAGGCTTATTTGCTGAGGTCCATTTATGTTTTGTTCTGTTTGTCTTAACTATAACCCTTTCTCAAGGCCTAGATGTCAGGGGTTAGAAACTTATGGTTGATGGATCAAATCCTGTCACCTGTTTTAGTAAGTAAAATTTTACTGGACCATAGCCATACTCATTGATTTACTTATTGTCCATGGCTGCTTTTGAGCTACAATAACAGAACTATGTTCTCTAAGCTATCCACACAAAATTGAGATCAAACAATCTAGGTCCCAGTAATAACTGAAAATATACAGAATAGTAAATCCTAGTAAGATTTGGAAAGAAGAGCTTACCAGGCATGCTAGAGAGACGGAGAGAAAAATAGTGAAAAATTAGTTCTGGTTCTGAAAGTCACACATACAGTTATTATAAAGGAACTTTCATTTGTATTGTTATGTTATCTTTAGGATCTTCAAATAGCAAAGACAAGAATGGCTGTATATCTGAAGGACCTCTGGGAGCATGTTAATGTCTGCTGTAAATATATTATTTTAAAATTCCTAAAATTGTTGTACATTTGGTAACTTAAGAAAATACTTTACTTTTTTTATTAATTAAAAAAAATTAACAAAACATTTAGAAATCATTCCATTCTACATATACAATCAGTAATTCTTAATATCATCACATAGTTGCATATTCATCATTTCTTAGTACATTTGCATCGATTTACAAAAAGAAATAAAAAGACAACAGAAAAAGAAATAAAATGATAATAGAGAGAAAGAAAAAAAAAACTATACGTACCATACCCCTTACCCCTCGCCTTCACCTACCACTATTAGAAAATACTTTACTTTTGATGAAAATGTCAGTTTTTCTATTGGATTTGAGAGTGAGAGAATAAATCTTCCAGTATTCCTCAACACATTCTATAAGGCCAATACTTCTTTCATTTTCTCAGGAGGGGAAGAAAAAATGTATTTCTCATGTTGTACTTCACTATAAATTACAATAATTCAATTTCAGCAGATTTGAGTTTTCAAAACAGCTTGTGTAAACAAACTTAGAAATATCTGAAATAACGCAGCCCACCACATATTCAGTTTTTTGGGAGTCCCACAAATATATTGATTTCAACTAGTAATACAAATTTTCCAGTGTAGATAGTCAAATTCTAGTCATCAGACATCTGCAAAGAGCAGATGTCTACATCAGGAGAAGAAGCACCTAAGTAGGACTTCTGATGAGTTTTTATGGGTTTCCCAAGTATCACTGTATCAGGGAACCCATGAATTAATTTGTAGATTGTCCATTAGTATGGGGATGGAATGATGAAGAAACGTAATTGACAGGGTCCAAAGCTCTATGTCCATCTGCCAACTTTGGTGTTAGAGCTTCTCACATTTGTTTCCAGTCAAAATATGAGTGGTGCCTGCCTACTGTTTCTTAGTGGGAATAGTGACAAAGCCTTGGGATTCTAGAGATGTGAGTACATCTCTGTAATGACAGAGCCCTGCCATGTCTGTCAGGTGCAGCCTTAAGGCAGAACTGGGTTAACCTAAATTAAAGTAACATTATGATACTTGGGGTTTTTATTGCTGCAAAGCATTCATTTGAGGGCAAGCATAGCACTTTTACCACTAACCAGAGTGACAGTTAAACCCAAAGGAAAAGGAGTTGAATTCTCATTTTGGGTCCTGTCTGGAGCTTTCACCATCAGTTCTGACCACATAGTATACACACAAGGGAATGTTATAGAAGGAAATTGTCTCCTGTGCTATCTACATCAGAAGCAGAGGCCTCCAGGGCTGCACTGAATTCCCCTGACTTGGGGAGAGGCCTGGTAAAAGAGGTTAACAGATACTAGGAAACAGTCAACACTCATGGACAGTGAGGACCAGCGATTGCTTCAGATGCTTTGGGAGATCAGGAGGTATTATAAAATGAGTCAATACTTCTAGGATACTTGTTCCCATGCGCTCTCATTGCAATGGTAGTGCCTGATCATGTTCAAGAACTTCCAGCTAGAGCTATGGATTCTAGAGGTGCCCTGTGGGAAGTCTTACTTCATACTGCCCAATACCAAAGCATACATAATGCAAGAAACTTACAGATACCACCGAGGAGGTTACATGGATCAAGCAGACAATCACTCTCAGTGATGTTCATCATAACTTGGATTCCCTAGGGCAGGTCCCGACTTACGCTGATCGCTTAGTAACAAAAGCTGATAAAGGCCTGATTAGAGTTAAAAATTGGAATGTCTCTGACAATAATGAAATACAAGCCAGTGCATCTTCCCAGCCTTGAGTGAAAGTTAGAGTCTACCTCAGAAGAATGCACAATAGAACTGCCATGAATCAGCTCAAAGAATTTAATACCTGTTGCAATTTTCTCCAATTTAGTATATGAAATAATAACATGGACAACAATTACCATAAAGAAAAGCTTCAGGTGCAATAGCATTAGTTCAACAGCTGGGATCAAGTGTCAGACCAGAATAACAAATTTCATTCATTTTATCTCCAGCACTGGAGACATGCTGCTACTAGCTTTAATAGTCAGGAATGTCTGCTGGCTAAATGACTCTGCAGAGCTAGTCAAGTGAGGGCAGCCTGCGACAGTTTAATTGGGCTGCTCACTATAACTCTATCCGGGGGCTATAAGCAGTGGACTATAAACAAGTGTAAAGCTGCACTCAATGCTGAGCAGAGAAGCCTGCAGGAGGAAAAAAAAAAAAAAAAGAGCAAGCAAGCTTCTGATGGCAGAATCTCTCATTTACACTGGCGTCAGGTTGGCTACAGGTGAACTGGAGCAATGTAACCGCTGCAGCAGAAGAAAGGTGGGGTTAAGAGAGCAATCATTTATCTTGTATTGATTTCTCGACACTGTGTCCTAGATCCATTCCAAGATAGAATGACAGTTTTTGGTACTGTGCTTACAAAAGACAAAAATGACCAGCACCAGTCCTACTGTTTTCTGATCATATTTCCTTTAGAAACACACCACCCATAGATTTTTTCTTCCAGACAGGGAAATCTAAACAAGTTTATCACTGAAAAAGAGGGTTACGGCTTGGTTAATCAGCCATTTGCCTTTGCAGCTCTGGATTTGGGAGTCAAAGGGTCAAAACCAAGCACAATTGGACTCTTTGGTTTTATCTCAGGTAACTCCCCCATTTCTGGTAATTGAACCCATTCCTTGTGGTCAGAGTTCCTGTCATTCATATTCAATGTCTGTCATTACTGAGAAATGCTTCATGTCATATTACACTGACAGAACCACTACAGCAAGGCTAGCAAGATTCCCCCAACACCAGAGGTAAGACAATGGGAGTCTCTTTCAGAGCAGTGATGTTTAACATTTTATGTGCTGACACTGTGTCTGTAAGCACAATATAATGAAAGTCTAGTAAATGGGAGATAAAAATTCATACTTTCCTTCCTTCAGGGACTGCCAGGCAATATCAGAAATAAAACAAGTTGGCAGCTCCGACGATACCACTGCATCAGTGCCACGGCAGGCATCTTCAGAGTGCAGTACACAGATTATACACAGGTACACTCACATGTGTGCTTGTGTGTTCCCATTTGCTTTTGATGTGGCTTGTCTACAAAACTCACTTTTCCCTGGGCAGGGCATGAGCCACAGTCACAGGGCCACTGACCTTAGAAATCACACTCTTCTCTGAACATCATCTGAGACTCAGGTTATGAGAGGCAGAGATCTCTTGAGAAAAGAAGGCCTAGCAACATCTTCAACAAAGAATGCTCCATCATTGTTTGGAAATCTCCAAAGATGAGTTCTTCTAAGAAAGAGTGTATCTTTGAAGGTACTCAAAAGTTCAAACTCCAGCTTCACTGACTCCTGAATTTCAAGGCCTTCAACCTACTTTTTCAGATCTACTTCCTGCCATTTCTTCCTTTGCAATCTCCCTTGCAGTCTTCCCTCCCTATTATTTTCGCCTTATCACACCTTGTGCTCTCGAGGCCCTGGGCCTTCCTATGCATTCATTCCACCTCAGGTGCCTTTCCTCCACTTCCTCTTCCTTCAGGGCCCACTCATGCTCTATCCACTCTACAGATGCGGCTCTGATTACCCTCAGTTGTTAATTTTTCTTTCAGTGGTTAAGATCTTGGTCTCTGTAATTAGAATAGGGTAGTCTGAATCACAGTTCTTTTAGTCAAGTTTTTAAAATGTCATTGCCTCAGTTTCCTCAGTATTAAAATGGGGTTAACAACAGTGTCTATTTCTTTATAGGCTTGTTGTGAGGATTAAATGAAATAGTCCAGAAATAGTCACACTAATGACATGGTTATCATTACATGTTTATATGGTTACAACACAGTGCCCAGTACAGAGCAAGCACTCCATAATGTCAGCTATAATGATGATAATAATAAATACTATTAAAGCTCTGCTGCTATCTGTATTTGCAAAGCACTCAGTTTATAATAATAATAATAACATGATATTTCACTTGCTCTTGCCTTAAAGGGACTGTTTTCCACTGTTCTCTTCTACTAGGCATCAGCATCAGCATCACTTGCAAATCTGTTAGAAATGCACTCTCAAGCCCCACCTAAGAGTCAGCCATCTGTGTTTAACAAGTCCTCAAGGAGATTCTAATGCTAAAGTTTGAGAACCACTGGCATAAAGCATGGCTGAAACACTTCTTCATGACTCAGTTTTCTTTTCTTAAAAATAGCACAATAAAAATACCTACCATTGTAATAGATAATTTATATAAAGTACTTAAAAAGTACCTGGTACATAAACATACTCAGAAAGAGCAACAGGACTATTATAATTCAGGATTAAACAAGATAATAACACATGTAAAGAATTCAGATGGATTAGTAAGAGCTCAACTAGAGTTGTTGCTACTATTACCATCACTCAGCTGATTTTAAGCATCCTGAGGGCAGAGACCCTATCTTATTTATCTCTGTAAACTCCTGAAGTTTAGCCCAAGCTTAGCATTAAGCTGATACTCTTAAGAAAGTTTGCTGCTTGGGACCTTGTAGTAAATCCAGAGGCCTAGGAGCCAAGCTGTGAATTTATTTGGGATTAGTGTTCTGTTGGCTGGAAAATGGAGAAAAAAGGCAATTCACTTTGGCTTCAGTAGCTTTCCCGGGACCACCAGCCTACGGGCTAACTGACTTTTGTACAGATCTCTCTTCCCTAGGTTCGAAGCTGCTTTCACTATAGTTCGCACCCCCTAAGCCTAGCAACTCTGGATTTAAAAATCATCTTGACATTTCCTTGGTATGACAGGTAGTCCATGACAAACTCTGGGATCTGTCCTGTAACTGCTTATTGAACAGTGCTTTGAAAACTATTGCTTTTTTCTTTCTTTACTTTGTATGTATGTTATGTTATACAATAAAAAAAATTAAAACAAAATCATCTTGACTTGCTTGTTATTTTGCAGGGAACGAGGCAGGCTTAGTGAGTTTAATCTCTCTCTCTCTTTTATACACTGGGGGTGGGACACCTTTTAACCTATCTGACAAAGCTTTGAAAAAGCCTCTGCTTAGAAACTGAGTGCAGCCTGAAGCAGAGTGTAAAAGCTGGTCCCTATCTTTCCAGGCAACCCAATGAAGTGGCTGCAAGGTTTGTGTGCTGGAGGGGGTAATACCACAAAAAGCCACAATCACTTGGCACTCTCCTGGCATAAACCTGTATTCACAGGTTCATCTCCATTAATAGTCTAACCTGAAGAAAATCAAAATTAGTCAAGAAAAAGAAACAGATCTGTAAGCTAGCAGCTGACCTGTTCTGAATGGTTTGCTTCCTTGAACTCTTAAAGTAAGCCAGATACATACTACACAAAGAATATTAAAAACTGATTCGGTAGCTGAAGGATGAACTAACCTACTTGGGAAAGGTTCCTATTTTAGGCAAGTGCCAGGAACATAATAAACAATCAATAAATATTAGCTGCCACTTTATCAGACAAAACCATGCTATTCTATTTACTATCAATAATATAAAATTCATATAGCTAATCAAAACTATACATCTTCAGTCCATATGGATCCACCACCTAGCCAATAGAAGCCAGATTCCTTGATCACAAAATCATAAGTTATCTACCTTTAGCCGTTAGCAGAACGTGGTCTCTGGCATTGCTAACCACCCCAAGAGCAAAAAGAATGTACTGTCTACTTTTTAAAAAATATTACACTCAAATATAATAAATAAATGAAGAAATCTCATTTCTCCTATTATTCCTTCTAGCACCAGGTTACTGGTGATTTGAGTTTTTTTCACTCCCAGTAGTGGAAATTTAGGGAACAAAATAATTGCATAAGCTTTCTTTTGATCCCCAGGAGCAACACTGGGTAAATTCAGGCAATAGGGAGAGAAGCTGAAATTATAGTATAAAAATAATTCATGTTTCTCTTCACAGGTATCATCATTATAAAATTGGACATAATATTAAATGCAACACTGCCAATATGGTCACAGACTCTATTCTCATCACTGCTCTAGAGAAGCCCTTCGATAAAGTCTTAGATTCTCACACAGCCCAGTGGTTACCATTTTCTGGAACCCTACAATAAGCCATGAGGGAGTTCAGACAGGAAAATTTCAGATCTCAAAGCATGGCAGTGCAGAAACAAAATGAATGATATTCACCAAGTCAAGTGGGGAAACTAGGTTGCAAAGATACTTCTAATGCTGAAATATTACATTGCCAAATGTTCCTGTCAAATTGTGGTTTAATTACCTTGGCCCCCATGCCTTTTATAATCACCTGTCATTAGCAACAATGCTTGCATCTGTTTACACGTCTGTCAGAAATGCCAACCCAGCTGAAGCCAGAGGATAAGAAAACTTTTATCGGGATTTGGCCTCAGTTGAGAAAGGTCACCTTAACATTGATCTATCCACACACAAGGCCATCCTTCAAAGATAATCCTAGGAAATGATCCCAGAAGCAAATATCTAAACATCATTTACAGAAATAAATTTTAAATAGGGTTCTGTAGTGATTCTAAGGCCAAAGAGGAAAAGGTTAGTGTCTCATGGCTGTACTATGCCTCCTTTTATGGCATTTCTGCTTGACTCCATGAAGTGTGCTGGAGATGACATGTTCTACGTTCCATAGAATTCAGGGTCTTTCCACCCAAGGCCCTCCTCCACCCTCCAAGGTCACACCTGGCACCTACTTCCTCCATGAATTCTCCTTCTCTCCTCCAGGGACCAGGTCTGCTTTCCGTGCCACATATTAGCTGCCACTGCATACTTTATTTGAGAGGATTTCTCCCAAAGACTGGCTTCATAATGGGCCACAATTTCCCTAGGGTTCCCTTTCTTACCCATAGCCCTAAAAACAAGCCCACAGATCCCTTTTGTTTTGATATTTTAACACATCAACAACAAAAGACACACACACACACACACACACAAATGCATATATCATAGGGATATTCAAAAGACTGTAATATTTTTAGTTAGTAGTCAGTGTGATTTCTAGGTTTGGATGATAAATGCCAGACTCTTATTTCCAGTCACACAAATGTTGAAAGAGATGCTTCAGAGCATAAAACACCCTAGAATTGGTCAAGCACTGATGGAAACATGAGACACTTTTTACCTTGTCCTATTAGAGAAGAAAATAACTTGGATGAACTTAGGAAAGAATCAGGTCTTTATAAAGCATCTTTTCTTCCACCAACCTAACCTCTGCTTTCCTAGATCATGCTCTCATTCTCACTCCTGTTTGGCCAAATTTTCTCATTCTCATTCCTGCTTGGCCATGTTTTCTCAGATCTGACTGTCAGCTTAGACATGAGCCTCCATTTTCTCCTTGGGCCCAATGATACTGTGAGCCTTACTTAATCAATGCTCCTGCTATATCTCTTCTAGTGCAGCAGACTGTGGGCTCTATTGTAAAGGAAGGCTAAAGAGAAGCTGAAGTGAGAACCCTGCCATAGTTGAAACACTATCATCTTTACTCCACATCCTGAAACGATGAGGACTTTACCCCTCTTTACATCCTGTATCACATATCAGGGACCCTCCACAATGCATACCCTCTCTGGGGTCCTGAACTTAGTTTTTAGGTCAGTCCACCTTCCCCTTAACCTTCTTTCTTCTTGTTCAAAGATGGTTCTCATTAATCCAACTTTCAGAGCTGTTCAAGGTGCATCAACTTACCTTAAATGACAAGGTAATATTGATTTTCACCTACGATTCAAAATGCTAGGTTCCCTCTGAGGCAGGACAAGGTCAAAAGATCATGCATCCTTTCAAATGAAAAGACCCACCCATAGGTTGCCATGTTTCCAATTCATTCTTAAAAGATTATTTCTTTGTCCTGTCAGAGAAATCAGAGAGAACACTGAATTTCCATTGGTGGTAATTTCAACAACTCTAGTTACTAACTCCTCATTAGTAAGATGTGTTTAAGTAAGTCCATTTTTCCCTATAAGTACTTCTGTCTTTTATTTTCCAAAATCAGTAGGACAATAAACCATGAACCTTCTGTGCTGGTTTGTACTGTTATGTACCCCCAGAAAAGCCATGTTCTTTTAATCCAACTGTGTGGGGGCAGGAAAATATTGTTGGGTGGGACCTTTTGATTAGGTTATTTCCATGGAGATGTGACCCTGCCTATTCAAAGTGGGTCTTAATTCACTTACTAGGGTCCTTTAAGAGAGTGACATTTTGGAGAGCAAACAGATGTCTGGAGATATAGAAGGAGCTGAGAGAGCCATCTGAACCCAGAAGTGGGGAGAGAAGGACAGCAAACATCATGTGCCTTCCCATGTGTCATGGTCAGGGTTCATGTATCAACTTGGGCAGGAGGTGGTGCCTAACTGTCTGGTTGGGCAAGCACTGGCCTGCCTGTTGCTATAAGGACATTTCATGGACTTAAATCCTGATCACGTTGGCTACATCCACAGCTGACTGCATTGTAATCAGCTAAGAGGAGTGTCTTCTGCAATGAGTGATGCTCAATCACTGGAAGCCTTTTAAGGAGGATTCAGAAGAGACAGTCACTCTTCCTGCTTCAGTCAGCAAGTCCTTCCTGTGAGGTTTGTCTAGATGCTTCATGGGAGCCTCCAGCTTCACAGCCTGCCCTATGGATTTTGAACTCTCCTATTTCCATGCTTGTCTAGCCAGCCTCTCCTAAGAGTTCATTAAGGACCTTCATTGGACTTGCCAGCTTGTGGCCTGCCCTACAGACCTTGGACTGTACATTCCCACAGTTACGTGAGACACTTATAAATTTCATATCTATGGATATCTCCTGTTGATTCTGTTTCTCTAGAGAACCCTAGCTAATATACCATGTGACAGAGAAACCCTAGACATGATCAGCCTTTCTCGAGAGAAGATATCTCTCAAGGTGCCATAATTTGGATATTTTCACAGCCTTAGAATTGTAACATGTTAACTTAACACCTTTTATAAAAGCCAATCCAATTAGGGTGGGCAGTGGTGGCTCAGTGGCAGAATTCTAACCTGCCATGCTGGAAATGCGGGTTCAATTCCTGGAGCCTGCCCATGCAAAAACAAAACAAAACAAAAAAAAACAATCTATTCATGTTTTATTGCATTCCAACAGCTTTAGCAAACCTAAACACCTTCATATATCAACAATCTATGAAAAGCCACTCCTTGCCAATCATAGACCAGCTACTGGGTATAGCACCTTTTGCTGTGCCTTTATTATTAGGTTTGAAGATGTGGGTGAAGCAAAACAAGCAGTTGTTTTACAGATGTGCATTACAGATGAGCAATGACTAAAGGGTGTTTTACTAGACCAATATGGTAAAAGAAATCAGTCATAGCTGGCACCATCACACATTGTTTCAGAAAAATGCACTGTGGAGAACTGACACTGTACCTATAATTTTAAAAGATTTGCTCATTTAAACCAACTGGCAGCATTTCCTGCACATAATGGAGAAATTCACAGGATGCTTGGCCTCCTCATGGCTTCTGTGGCTATAAAAGCCCCTTCATGTTAGATTTTTTTTAATATTTGGTAATTAATAGTTTACTATTCCAAGATTCCTATGTGTTTATATTATTACTTTTCTAACATAAAAGTTTGCAGTTGTTATGGAAACATATGGTAACATTTGCTACTAAATTCTAAATGCATTTTCTACCCCTGTTACACACCTGAAATGGAGCCAAAAACTCTCTTTGCTTTACATTAGAGTGAAATTCAAACTGGTCTGGGTGACTATAAATGGTTACTGTTTGTCTTGGCTCCTACCTGTATCAGATTTAGACTGAGAAATCTTAGGGAAGAAATTACATGGGATAAAATGGATATTTCTAAATTACAAGGCCTGCAATTCCAGTGGCTCCAAATATCAGCTTTCTGTTTCATCTCAGCCTGCCAGTAAGAAAACGGTGGGGCTGGACAATAAAAGATCGACAATATTTACTCTCCAGAGCCAAATGCTTCTTGTTTTGATTATAGTGGAGGAGGAGGTTTTACAGATTCTGATCAGTTAAGTCTTGCTAGGAAATTAAATGGTTGTAGATTACAATGGTGCAAGACATGAGTTTTAGCCTCTGGCTTCAAGATGAAATGACAAAAGTATAAATTCTCTCAACCCATTTTGTTCCGTAATTTCCCTCTTTGAGAGCCTCACAACTCTCAAGAACTATTCATGATGACTCTGGACCCATGGAGAATTTGGCTTGGAAACATTCATTGAAGGGTTTCTCAAGTGTCTAGATTATCCATTTCTACTTACCGTAACACCTCACCCAAGTCAAGTTTCCTTGTGCATTGTAACTTGTTATAAATATTACTTTAAGAAAAATAATACTTTGGCTCAGAAATACACAAAATGAGAAAGACAGGATAGAATTCTCACCTGTTTGAGCATTCTTCTGGGGCTTTAAATCATGATAATCCAAGAGTCACAGAAGAACTTCAAATGTGTGTATTTGGTTCTTGGTCTGTGGATTAGCTTTTTCTTATATATTATGTTATACTTATATATATATATATATATATATATATATATATATATATATATATATATATATATATGCATTTTTAAAATTTTTTTATACATTTATTATTCCCCCGAGGGGGGTGCACCATTCCTGGAAGTACTGCAATACTGGGTCGATGTTATGGAGTGGACAGAGCAAGCTCCTATTCCATCTCCCAACTCTAAAAATCCGTTTAATATATTATCCTCAGATAGAGGACGTATCAAATATTAAACTGATAAGAACAGATACTACACTTGATCTTAGCCAAAAGGCCGAGAAGTGGTATATATATATATATATATATATATATATATATATTTTAAGTCATATATAGTATAACTTAAGTATAATATATAACTTTTTAAGTAAAAAGTATTCACCAATGTGTTAAGAAACCATTTTGCGTTACCACCGTACTATGTGTGTTGCACTTCAAGAGTCTCTGCGTGAGAAATTGGCACATTTCAGAAGGGCTTCCCTGTGCTGTGCATGAACCAAGAGACATTTTAGATTTGACGAACACCTACCACCACAGTTATCCCCATGGACAATATACAGCCTTGTCAAGGGACTGAACATGGAGGACTGTCACTAAGCTCACTTCACTTCACACATATTCAGGTTTTAATCCCGTCTCACTGCAAAAGGACCTGAAAAGAGCTCTTTTTCATTAGTCTAAGTTCCTAGTAATATGAGAATTGTGTTGGTGGGTACATTACAGGCAGGGTGAGGCCCTTGTGGAAAAAAAAAAAGATACTATATCCAGAGGTCTCATCCAATCTCTGCAAACTGGATTAAATGTATTTTGACCCCTGTGCTAACCCATTTTCATGTGATATATTTGGTAGAAGAAAAGATTAATTGCTTATGAAAAGCAAGCTAACATGTCTACAGCAAATATATTAGCGCTATATAGAACTGGACATAAAGGTTTGCACTTGCATCATTAGCTCAGCTATAATAAATGAGATGCTCTATGTGATGTATAATATGGTAAAGAAAACACAGCTGTTTGCTTCTGTAGGAAAGTACATAGGTGCACTGCACCTGAGTCTGCAAACACTTAATATGCCCTCATAAACAAAGCTGCATCCCTCAAAACAGTTATGGCTGAAAACCATTATCCATGGATAATTAACTATGTCAGGACACTGAGGTCTTAACATGAGGTCCTCATAATTCCCCACTAAGGGAAAGACAGTAAAACACTATTTTAATATATTACTAATATTTAATAAGAAGACTGCTCTATTTGTACCTTATTAATGCAAGCTGTAAGTTACAGCAGCATGTGCATTATTATTAGTTCTTCTGGGCACTCTATCACTTGAAGGGTAAAGCAGCCCTTTGAGCTTAAAAACCGTAAAGAACACTTTCGTTTGGGATTAAAATTTTAAAAATATATTTGTAATTTGTTCTGTTTATTTCCTTCCCAATTGTATGAACATATTTATGGCAGACACTTATCACTGGAAAAGCCACTGCCAAAATGACCAATATTAAGGAAGTCCAAAGCTATAATTTGTAAAACACTTCCAGCATACTCATTTGATCATTAGGAGAGCCCATAATTTTGCTTTCTCCAAGTATCTTGGTCATTTTGAGACTCTCCCCATAACACAAAATATTTAAATTTCTCAATAACAAGGCTTTTTGACGCTTGAAGACAAAAGCTCCACTCAATTTATTAAGACGACTTCCTACTGTGTGGGGCTGTTTTTTACTTCATAATTAAAATGGCACCTGAACAGGACCATCTGTGAGCATGGATTAAGTTTTTCACAAAATGTGAATATCCCCCTTTTTTTTTCTTCTGCAAATGTCTCTAAATCTCATACATATTTTGTGTGACGTGCAAAAAAAAAAAATGCATGCTTAAATAAATGCTTACTCAAAAAAAAAATATGAAAAGTAGTTAGGGTAAACATTTTACTCTTCATTGCAATCTTCCATGCATCAATAAATAAATTATAGCTCTCTAATTTGCTCAAAGAATGAATGAACTGACTTTGCTTTCTGTTTCTAGGATTCTATCAATTTGTGGTAACTCAGAGACACAGTTTGCCACTTAATTTTCTTCTTTCTTTTTCAAACACACATTTTGGAAAGGACATTATTTATCCAAAAGGCTGCCAAGACAGTGGGTTAGGATGGATTTGGATATACAGACTCTATCACAAGGTAGTCAGTCTTATCTAACCAAAATAAATTCTCTGTAGGAGTTTTTTTGCCCGAACTACAAATCCATAAATGCAGAGATGATAAACACTGATACATATTTCTTCCAGAGGATTTTCTGACCTTATGTTAACTTTACTGTGAAAATTCAAGTCTCTTTGGAAATGTTGGTTTATTTTAGTGAAATGGTTCCTTTGGTATAGTTGGGGCTGTAATGTCAATTTGCTCCATTCCAATGACTCTTCTGAAATATTTACAATGAAATTTAACCACGCACGTGTAACAGCTGACTTATGTGGCAGCCAAGGTTTAGGCTTATCCATTTCATTGCAATAAAGGAAAAAAATATTGCTTATGTTTTCCTCTTCTCTAGAACATCAAACCCACATGAATTTAACAACCTCCAAAACCATACCTCTCTGAGGCCATTAGTCTGAGCAGTGAGACCAGATTATTCTGGCCACTTGGACTAGCTCACCTGTGCCATGGAAGGACAGCTGGGTTCCTTACAGGAAGAGCTGGGGGATAAGGCAGATACTTTGAAGGTGTTACAGGAAAAATCGTGACTCACTAGCAATAAAGTCCTAGCCTTTCTAAGAGTCATACCCTTCACCAGATTTAAAATTGCCAACACTTTTTGTGGGTACCTTTTTACGATGGTAGTGAGCACTACACATACCTCATTCCCTCTGAGAAACTAACATACTTTCTCTACAAAAGGAAAGAGACTGCCAAGTTAAGGCAAAATGCACACACACACACACACCCCCATACAAATATTTCCTCCAAGTAAGAACCTATACAGATTGTGCTCTGGTCTCCTGGCCAAGATCATTGTCTCTATTCCTGAGATGTCTGAGAAAGTTGAGAGGATTTTTAACCTCAAGCAGTCAGAACTTCTTTACTGTATCAAAATTCTATGAATACTTCTAAGAAATGATGAATATGCAACTAAGTGATGATATTGTGAATTACTGATTATACATGTAGAACGCAATGATCACATGTTAATGTTTTAGTTTGTTTGTTGTTAAATTTTTTTTAATTAATAAATAAATTTTTAAAAAATTCTATGAATACCCTAAGGCCTACAGAGATGTTTGGATTAGCCTCAGTAACAGTTGCCAATATTTGACTTAGATGCTAACATTTGAATAGTTGGGAAATTTCATAAATACATATCCACAATATCTGAATTTTCCCCTTCTCTTGAAATTGTGGATGACCTAGTAACATGGATCTGGACTCCTTGCAAGGGCAAATAGCAGCTGCCCACTTCAGCATGGGTGTAAATGCCCCAGCTCACTTCAGTCCCACCTTACTGGCATCATCTATCTGGGTTATCTGCCAGACTCTATAGGCATTTGAGTCTGCAACCTCCTCAATTCATTAAAAAAAATTTTAATTCATTAATTAAAATAAGAATTCATTTAAAAAATTCACAAATATCCAAGTCTCATGCTCCATCATCAAACGTTCAAAAGAATACTTCCTTCAGAAAGTCCAGTCCCTCTTTGGGCATGATTTCACCCCTCCATGTTCCTCCTAGCCCTTTGAAACCAGGTCTAATTTTCTCATACAGCTCAGGTATCTTCGGTACAAAAGCTAGCACATGTGTGAACATAATAAAAATGCTCAAAAAAGAAATAGGGAGAAATCACTGGCTCAGGGAACATATACTTAAAACTGCAGAGGGTTCTCAACCTACCACCCAAGCCAACCCTGTTTATGAATGCCTCACTGAAACACGTATTTAGATTGTTTATATATATGCAGGCATATTTTTTCATACATCCTGTCCAACTCTTCTGCCACAGCCTGTTTCCAATGCTGCTAGAAGATGCTATGCTTAACACAGCTCCTAATTCTCAGAGGGCCCCCTACAGCTTTTAAAGCTAACATAAACGTGCAGAATTTCAAATGAAGAACCAATTGTCGAAAGTTCATTTACAGTAACTATACAAACAAGCTAAATGAAAGACTTGTGTTCAGTCATTAAAAATAATAATGCTAAGGCCCTGAGGGCTAAAATGTAAAGTTTCTATGTGGTGTGAGAAATCAGAAAAGGAGTGTGTTCATTAACCCAGTAAGATAACCAGCTAATTTATTTAGTAGACAATTCCAGAGTACATTCGTTCAAAATGAAATCTCTGTTTATTCAGATTACATGAAAAATCACCACCACAAATAAAATGCTCATTCAGGCCAAGGGCTTTTTCAAGACAGAAATCACGGTGGAGGACAACAGCAAGGGGCTGCTAGAAGGTATTGCCACTAATCACTTCTACCCCTCTGCTCCTCTAGTCTCCTGAACCAAACCCAGCGTTAGTTATAGAGTCATCTATCTCACACTTTGCAGATGATGCCTAACATCATGACAACAGAGAAGAGAAAAGGTCTCTGGACCTGCCTACCTACAACAAGTTTCTGTAAAGTAATGAATACAGACAGCTCGGGGACTATCCACCTGCACTGCCTGCCTCTTCCTGCCTGCAAAGTGAAACCACCAGGGATTGGCAGAAGGAACTTGTCTGACAGGGCCAGGACAGCCTTTCTCCTCAGTGACAGCCTGGGCCTCCCCTCTTAAACTTGACCCACCATAATTCCTTCACAATGCAGCAGTAAGGCAACTGACAGTAGCAGCTGCAGCTCCTAAGCGAGATAGATGGAATTTTCATAACTATTTCCCCAAGTTACATTTTCCCTTCAAAATAATTTATGAGCTGCTCTGGAGCCTTGAAGAGACAATATGCTTGCCATAAAATTAACTCTAACAGTCTTGTAGGTTATAATTAACACTGGGAGGGTAGCACCAACTGGATGAAGCACATGGCATAATTGATGGTAAAACTGGAAATGAAGCAAGTGAACAATATCATTACTGTGCACACGGCCTTAGCAAAACCTATGCTTTCCAAGGGTTAATTACAATCACCTTCCAGGGCTCACATTCCAGTAGGGAAGAGGCCTGAGCTGGGCAGGATATAGAATTTTGCTGGCAAGGCCATGGGGCACCTGGATGGATGTAAAGGCTGTCAACAGTCTGGAGAGTGAGGCATGCCAACCCATAACCACGTTGGAGTACCTAGCAGGAGCTTTTTAGACTATAGACCAAGGCCTATAGCAGCCTTTCATATAGACATGACTTCATTTTCTCAGAAAAAGTATCTTTTTCCAGTGAAGAACATGACATGGGAAAAAAAATAGAGGGTTAGAACCTCCAGAATGTCCTTCAAAGGCTTTATTGAGAATATAATACAATTGAGGTGGTTCTACTTAGATGGGTACAGCTTAGCAAAAAAATTAAAAGGGTAAACTAAACTTACAGATTTATTAAGCTAAAAAATAACCATCCTGAGCACCCTATCTAGAAGTGAACATGGAGAAAAATTTATAAACTGGTTAACCAGAAGAATTCTGTCAATCACCCCATCTTGGAAGAAAACATTAATAATCCTTTCGGGCATAGACACCAAACAGCCTTTGCAATACCTGCAACATACTGAATCGTCTAACATAGTGGAATCATTCAAATACTTTTAAAAAAGCTATGTTAAGGCGACTGACTTATTTTTAGTTTTTGATTTTTTGTCCTGGGACAAGATACTGGAAATTATTCTGATAAATGATGCAACACTGTCCCCTACAGGCCAGCAGGACTGTTCCTTACCCTTTCCCCCCATCGCTTCCTCAACTATTTCTATAGCTTGAAATATGTATACAGAATAAATCTGTAAAATACACTGGGGACACCCTTGAAATAAAATAAAATTACTCCTCTTCCTGGGCAATAAATTGTTTCCTAGATATAAGCATACTATACTGTTGATTAACCCACTATGGAGTAAAATGCTCCCCTTTCCACCTTGAGGGCACCTACTCATATCAACCTTGACTAATCCAGCCTCCAAATTACCTGACTTGGAGGATTTACTGATTTTTGGAGGCTAAAATTTGATGTTCTCATCTTCGCCCTTTTTCTCACCTTCTAAAGGATTGTAGCCAATAAAAAAGAAATGACATAGCTACAAAGGTAATAACTTTCCCTTAAAAGATTTATGATGGGGGTATTTATGAAGCATGAGCTGGAATCTACTTCTTTAACAGAGAGTGACGGGGCTGCAACCAAAAAGTGTGAAATGTGTTTAAGTATCAGAGCAGATAAATATTTAGAGATACAAACCTGTGGATCTCTCCACCCAGGGAAGGATTCTGGCAAGTCTCTAAGCCTGTATTGTGAGAACAGGATGAGTGCTTCACAAAGAAGGAAGTTTTGTTACTACTCTAGTGGCCATATTATAAAGTGGTCTGAGTTGGCCAAACTGGGCTTAATTTCCATCTCCACTAGTTACTAGCTGTGTTGCCTTAGACAAGTTACTCTGCACCTCTATGCCTCAGCTTTCTCACTACGTAAAGCATTTAAAACTCTGTCTGGCACTTAGAAGGTTCTCGAAAAATATATTAGCTGCCATTATTGTTACAATTAGCACAATTATAGATTTCAAAGAAAGTGAAGTGAGAGCCACAGGGAGTAACATCTACCTTTAGGTGCTCTCTAGGATCTAACTTAGGGAGCCGGTGCTGTGTCAGAGCTGGCAGATGCCTTCAGGGTCATTGAATTTCAGCTACTTCCTTTTCAGATGAAGTGGCTGAGGTCCAGAGCGCCTGTGACATGCCCAAAATCCCACAGCCAGTTGGAAATAAGATTCAAACTGGAGTCGAGCCCTCTGTCCCTCAATTCTATATGACAGTACTTAATGTAAGGCCAGACACAGAATGAGCTCCAAGCCACTGCTCCGTCTGACACCATGTAGCAACACTATTTGCCTACCAAATGGATTTTACATGGGTCTTGCAAAGGAGAGATCAGTTTATATGAGTGTGGCTGGGTTTATTCTTGACATTATTGTTTTGATCTAAAGATGACGATGATAATTTGCACTGAACATCTAGGATGTTACAGGTACTCGTTCTGAGTGATTTACATGGAACTGTGCAATCAACCCTATGAAACAAATTCTATTATTATCCCTTAGGCAAGTTACAAATGAGGAAATTGAGGTTCAAAGGGGTTGAGTAGCTTGCATAGTCACAATTTATAATTGCAACTTGCCTAGAGTTATAGAAGTGAATACAAAACTCACACCCAGGCAATCTGACCCAGAACCAACGTCTATACCATATTAATGAAATTTTACGCTGGAGGAAAACAATACTGAGAATAAGATTTCTCTGAAGAAAAAAGGAGCACAAATTCTAATTAAAGACCCATAATCATATATAGATTTCTCCCATATTTTTCATTTATATTTGGAGACAAATAGCTAATGCCTACCCACTTCTAGTCAACACAATTTGGCAGTGGATCATATCCCAAAGTGTACCCCACAGTGGCTGGGCACATAATGGAATGCATTTATGGAGAACCAAACTCTTTCATCTCTGGCACAAGGGTTTCCACGGGATCCTCAAACAGTCTCTTTCATAGCATTTATTACACTGTGTCATATAACACATTCCCCCCAATCAAGCATTACTCATCTCTATGGCCTCAGGGCCAGGGATGGTGCCTAAATACCAGGCAGGTACTTGGTAAATATTTACTGACGCAATGCATGACTGGCGGATCACCCATGGCAACAATAACCACCATTTATTGACTGCTTAGGTGCATTATTGTGTTATCCCCCACACCTGCAAGACAGGTATAACTTCTCCGGCTCTCTAAAGGGATCTCTGTGAATATAATCTGACTTGAATTCAAACTTTCCTTTAAAGTGAAGACCTTTGAAGTGACACACTTCTTGGAAAAGTAGCTGGGAACCAGGGTGCTGAAAATCTAAAAGAGATTAATGGTATAGATTCTCTAGGCTGGTATTTCTTAAACTAAGTTCCTTGGAACACTGGTCTTCCATGAATATCCCATCAATATGATCCAACAGAATAAGAAATGTAAGTTTTATAGCCAGTGATCATTTTACAATGATGATCAGAAAAGAAAATTTTATATCTTCATCCCAACCAAATGCCTTGATTTAGGACATAGCACCTTATTACATTAAAAAAAAAATGTTCTAAGTTTTACAAAAAAATAAACAAACAACATCCTCTCGCTTGTCATTCCACTAGAATATAAGCTCCAGGAGAGAACAATTTCCTCAGTTTTGTTCATTGCTTTATTCCCAATATCTGGAACAGTGCTTGGCAAAAACTAGGCATAGTTTCTCCAGCTCTTTTATTTATTGTTAAATAAAATTAACAAATATTTGCTGAATAAATAGATAAATGAACCAATGTTTTCTCAAAAAAGTTTAAGAAGCACTACTTGTAAGAATCAGCCAGAAACTAGCCATAGCCACAAACCTACCACTTGTTCCACCAGAGGAAGCACTCATACTGAAGCCTGTGTGTTGATTTCATAAATAAGATACACAGAAATCCATTGGCTTTTGTCCTTCATAAAACTGTTAAAATAATGATAGTAACAATGGTAATAACATTAAGCACAGTGGCTTCCTTAAGATAAATTGCCATATCTTGGGAAGAAAAGTAACTCTATCTCTAGACTCATTTAATCCTAGCTCTAAATTTATACAATGTTTCAATTCCTACACATTTATGAGGAGGTTTTATGGAGTTATTGGATTTTATGGAGTTAATCCGGTTTAGAGACACAGAGAACATTCTTCTGCTAAGGGCAGCAGAAAGCAGAAACTGTAATCATTAAAGGAAAAGGGATAGATGAATTAAAAGAGAAAGACATTAGAGGCATCTAGCAGGCCAGTGCCTCACTGCTTCTCCTCTAATCTCCATTTACAAACCACATCCCTACCCTCAACACTGCAAAAATTCAGCCACTTGCAATGAACAACTACTGAACCACAGATGCTGCAACTTCTAGTTCCCAACTAATGCTCTGCCAGAATCAGCAGCCACTCCCCCAACATGAATAACAGCTGACAGGGTCAGATGACTGGGTCACATGTGGTCCCAACTGATAACTACCTCAATCTCATTTTACCATTTCCCATCTCCAAGTCTAGTGGCACCCTATTTTGTGACCACATATCAAGAAAGTGGAAACCACATTCTGGCACTAGCACCAAGCAACCAAGGCTAAAAAGGCTCATCACTGCCCTCCAATTAATTACTAAAGCCACAGCATGATAGAAGCAGGTAACCAGGAAAGATTAGCTACCGGGAGCAGGTGAAATAAAGATGTGAAGCACACTTAGTCTCAGCTTTGCCCTCCCTGGACTGAAACCCATCTCCTTAATCAGAGGATTGCCCCTGGAGACGCTTCTACAGTCTCCTCTCCCCTCTCTTTCCCCCTCCCCTCCACGTCTCTCTTTCCTCTCCCAGCTCTATTTCACCTCCAGGAAAGGAAGGGAATTGGGAATAGAAAGACCAATGTCTTTCTCCTGGTCCCCACGCAGTACTATGGCTCTTCCTCAAGTATCCGTGAGGCAGTCTATGCACATAGCATCCCTCCTCACTCATGCCGGAAGCATTGTGGGAGGTGCAGTCTTAGTGTTAAATGCCAGAGACCTGTAAATCAGAGATCTCTCCTTATGTTCAATTTCGAGGTTCTCACTTTTGGCAAGGTTGGATGAATACATCCAATAAAGCAACAGACAAACACCTCAAAATTATTAAGGAACACAAAGCACTTATGAACACAGGAATGGGCTGAGAAGAAAATTAATTTATTCAGTCCATTATTCATTAAGTAGGAGTGTCAGGGACTGTTCCAGATGCAGGGAATACGTGGTGAACAAGCCAGCAAGGTCCCTACTCCTATTATAAAATTGGGCATTATTCTAATGAGGACACCAGCTAACATTGCAAAGACAAACAGACAAGTGTCCTTGCCCTCATGAAGCTTATATTCTGGTAGAACAAACAAAAATAGGAGCACACAATCGAGTACACACATAAAAATGCCTTTCTGTAAGCGTCTAACAAACTGTAAGATCCCTCGAGCGGACACCATTGCTGAGTTATCTTTCAGTCTTTCACAATGCCTCATACAAAGAATGAAAATTTGCATGCTAGCTATTGTGTTCTTATCTAATCCATTCCATATTAAACAGCAAATCATTTCAGAGTTGAATGTTTCATTCTCACCTTGGTATTTCCCACAGCACCTAGCACAACTACCTCTAGAAAATAAGCACTCAGTGAATAACAGTGGATTGCTAATTGGGGTGGGCACACCTGTTACTTTTTGTGTGCAATTCAGGTCTGCCAGGTGTCAAAAAGAGAGACTGAGATCCATGGAGAAAATCTCAGTGTTCTGGTCTTAGAATAGTTCATTCAGCCTAAGTGATGTAACACAACTGTTTTTCTTCTTGCACCGATCAGATACCAAGCTGATTAGATTAGAAAGGTAAATCTTACTCAATACAGGTTCTCAGTTATAAAAAGATAGTTAGAGTCATGGGAGAATAAGAAGATTAACCATAAGATGATTGCTTTACTTGTTTAGGAAAAAATGCTAATGAAGAAGACATGATTATAAAGCCATCTAGGTCTTGAGAGAGTTACTTTTAACTAAAGTAAGTAGTTCTAGAAGTGTTTCTAAGAAACCGCCACAAACACTGTTTTCAAATGTTCTCTACACAATTTCAAGGCTCCTTCGAACCAACTGAGCTGTAAATTGAACAGTAAGTTCAGTTTGAGTCTAAAATTGAGGAGCTATAGGTAGACAGAGTTTCCTTTTAATTGGACTACATTCCTACCCAGTGTGCAATGCTCAGAGATGCCATAATGAAAGAAATATAAGAGAAGGGCAGAAGGAATGAGTCAGTTATCTCCAGAAGCAGAAAAGCTGGGCCACATGTAAGTAAATAAAGAGTCAGCCCCATAGAAGGTAATGGGGAAACTGGCAGAGCTGCAATCTCATGACAGCTTCATTTGGAACCTATTCCTTCAACAAGCCAAATACCTTTCACAGGCTCATGACATCTTCACCACTGATGGAAGGGTTGAGTCCTGAAGTCTACTATATTTTAAAATCTCCTATTTAAAACTAAAGTCCTTCAATAAACACATGAAATTATGCACATCATTAGCCATTAGGGAAATGCAAAGCAAAACCACAAGATACCAATAGGGTACCTATAATAATAATAATAAAGCAGAAAATAACAAGTGTTGGTGAGGAGGTGAAGAAATTGGAACTCTTATTGCTGGTGGGAATGTAAATTTGTGCAGTGGTTACCATTTGACTCAGCAATTTTACTACTAGGTATATACTTGAGGAAACTGAGAATACATGATCATTCAAAAACCAGTATATGAATGTTCACTGCAGCATTATCCATAATAGCCAAAACACAGAAGCAATTCAAATGTCTATCAATAGATGAATGAATAAGGAAAATGTGGTACAGCCATACAAAGGAGTATTATTCAGCCATTAACAAATGAAATACTAAAGCATGCTACAAAATAGATGAACCTTAAACTAACTATCCCAAATAAAAGAAGTCAGACCAAAAAAAAGTCACATGTTACATGATTCTATATGTACAAAATGTCCAGAATAGGAAAATCCAGAGACAGAAAGTAGATTAGTCGTTGTCAGAGGCTGTGGAGGAAGGGAAAATTGAGAGGGACAGCTAATGAGTACATGGTTTCTTTTTGGGGTAATAGAAATATTTTGGAATTGGACAGTGGTGATGGTTGCACAACCTTGTGAATATATTAAAATCACCTAACTACACTTTAAAAAGATGGATTTTATTTTATATGAAATTTTATGTGATGTGAAATTAACAATTTAAAAACTCCAGTGGCCTTGCTTTTGTTTTATTCTTTGTATTTGTACATCTTAAAAATTTAAAGGCACTGCTTTAAAGCTAAAAAGAAGAATTAATTCTCCAAATGTCCCTCATCTCCCTGCATCAGCCTTTCCCTGGCTTTCTGCTCACTCTAGATCCCCAAGGACATACATGCTCACGTCAAAATCTAAGATGAAAAATATGCTAACTTTGGGTAATGTTTCAAAACCTTTTATTCTTTTGTTAAAATAATCATTGTCTGGGTTAGACTTGTATTATGGAAACAATGTGGTTCAATATAAAAGGTTCTCAATACTACAATTCTAGTTATTGAAAACATCTACAGCTAAATACTTCCCTGAAAGAGTAATTTGTTATTCCACTGCGCTCACACTGGCTCCCGTGCTCTCTTCCTCGCTGTCTTGCTAGACTCTTTCTAGGAACTTCTGAATCTTTACTCCAGAAAAATCCTTCAACTGGCTGCCTATAGGACACTCTATACTATGCACAGCAAATCACATGATTTTGTTCACAGTAGCTATACAAAATAAACAAAGAGATGCACAAAATTGCTCTTATTTCAGAAAGCTGAGTCACGGGACCTGAAGAAAAGCACAGAGCTTCATGGTTTATGATGTCATTCTCTTAAACCAGGGCACTTTACACAGGTAAAGAGGTGAGAACTTTAAATAGATTACCCTTATTAATTAACAGTAGGTGAGCACATCATGTGAAATATCTATTATTGGCACTAATTAGCATTGCTATAATGTTTCTTTGAAGAGGGAATAAAGAAGGGAACAAACTAACATGTACTTTCTTCTTATTTTTACAGGAAAACTGCCAAGTTGTAGAGAAATAAAAGTGTTCAAGAGTTACAGATACAGTCAGTATCAAAAAATACATAATGAAAAAACTTCCTGGAAGATGGCGGCTTAGTAAGACGCGCGGATCTTAGTTTCTTCTCCAGGACACCTACTAGGGGAGTAGAAACGATACAGAAAGCGCCCAAAGCCACAACAGAGATAAAAAAGACAGCGTACCCCATCCTGGAACGGCTGGCTGGCTGAGAGAAGCAGCTAGGGTGAGATCGCCGAGGCGCGCGGGCCTTACCGGGCGGGGCGGGAAGCGGCCGGAATTACTCCCATCCCCCTTCCCGGGCCGGCTGGGAGAATTGGAGAGGAGGTCCCCTGAAACCAAGGCGACTGGCGCCCACACCACGCGCAGCCCCCGGACCAACTGAGAGAATTGGATCGGAAATCCCCAGCCCGCGGAGAACGGTGACGGGTGGGGGAGGCCCCTTCCAAACCCGTGACTCCCGGGGAACGTGCACTCTCTCGGGCGGGCCGCTGCCGCTGGCGCCCTCCCGCCACGCTTGTTGCCCAGGGCCGACTAGGAAATTCGGACGGGCTCTTTCCCTGGCTGCGGCGACCAGCAACCCTCCCTGCGTTCGGACCCCAGGCCGGCTCAAGCCGCTTCGGCTAGCGAACCCCCAGGACAGCGAGAGTTTTCCAAAGTTTAAGGTCCCACAGCACCTTTTACTGGTGGGACCCGCAGACAAACGTGTGCCACGAGCGCCACCTACTGGGCAGGATAAGAAAAACAGAACCCAGAGATTTCACAGAAAAATATTACAACCTTGCTGGGTCCAACACCAAGAGAAATCTGAATAAATGCCCAGACGCCAGCAGCAGAAGATAACTGTCCACGCTCAAAAGATTGAGAATATGGCTCAGTCAAAGGAACAAACCAATAGCTCAAATGAGACACAAGAGCTGAGACAACTAATGCTGAATATACGAACAGAAATGGAAAACCTCGTCAAAAATGAAATCGATAAATTGAGGGAGGACATGAAGAGGACATGGGCTGAACATAAAGAAGAAATAGAAAAACTGAAAAAACAAATTGCAGAACTTATGGAAGTGAAGGATAAAGTAGCAAACATAGAAAAAATAATGGATAGCTACAATGATAGATTTAAAGAGACAGAAGATAGAATTAGTGATTTGGAGGATGGAACATCTGAATTCCAAAAAGAAACAGAAACTATAGGGAAAAGAATGGAAAAATTTGAACAGGGTATCAGGGAACTCAAGGACAATATGAACCGCACAAATATACGTGTTGTGGGTGTCCCAGAAGGAGAAGAGAAGGGAAAAGGAGGAGAAAAACTAATGGAAGAAATTTTCACTGAAAATTTCCCAACTCTTATGAAAGACCTAAAATTACAGATCCAAGAAGTGCAGTGCACCCCAAAGAGATTAGACCCAAATAGGCGTTCTCCAAGACACTTACTAGTTAGAATGTCAGAGGTCAAAGAGAAAGAGAAGATCTTGAAAGCAGCAAGAGAAAAACAATCCATTACATACAAGGGAAACCCAATAAGACTTTGTGTAGATTTCTCAGCAGAAACCATGGAAGCTAGAAGACAGTGGGATGATATATTTAAAATACTAAAAGAGAAAAACTGCCAACCAAGACTCCTATATCCAGCAAAATTATCCTTCAAAAATGAGGGAGAAATTAAAACATTCTCAGACAAAAAGTCACTGAAAGAATTTGTGACCAAGAGACCAGCTCTGCAAGAAATACTAAAGGGAGCACTAGAGTCAGATACAAAAAGACAGAAGAGAGAGATATGGAAAAGAGTGTAGAAAGAAGGAAAATCAGATATGATATATATAATACAAAAGGCAAAATGTTAGAGGAAAATATTATCCAAACAGTAATAACACTAAATGTCAATGGACTGAATTCCCCAATCAAAAGACATATATTGGCAGAATGGATTAAAAAACAGGATCCTTCTATATGCTGTCTACAGGAAACACATCTTAGACCCAAAGATAAACATAGGTTGAAAGTGAAAGGTTGGGAAAAGATATTTCATGCAAATAACAACCAGAAAAGAGCAGGAGTGGCTATACTAATATCCAACAAATTAGACTTCAAATGTAAAACAGTTAAAAGAGACAAAGAAGGACACTATATACTAATAAAAGGAACAATTAAACAAGAAGACATAACAATCATAAATATTTACGCACCGAATCAGAATGCCCCAAAATACGTGAGGAATATTCTGCAAACACTGAAAAGGGAAATAGACTCATATACCATAATAGTTGGAGACTTCAACTCACCACTCTCATCAAGGGACAGAACATCTAGACAGAGGATCAACAAAGAAATAGAGAATCTGAATATTACTATAAATGAACTAGACTTAATAGACATTTATAGGACATTACATCCCACAACAGCAGGATACACCTTTTTCTCAAGTGCTCATGGATCATTCTCAAAGATAGACCATATGCTGGGTCACAAAGCAAGTCTTAACAAATTTAAAAAGATTGAAATCTTACACAACACTTTCTCGGACCATAAAGGAATGATGTTGGAAATCAATAATAGGCAGAGTGCCAGAAAATTCACAAATACGTGGAGGCTCAACAACACACTCCTAAACAACGACTGGGTCAAAGAAGAAATTGCAAGAGAAATTAGCAAATACCTCGAGGCGAATGAAAATGAAAACACAACATATCAAAACTTATGGGATGCAGCAAAGGCAGTGCTAAGAGGGAAATTTATTGCTCTAAATGCCTATATCAGAAAAGAAGAAAAGGCAAAAATTCAGGAATTAACTATCCATTTGGAAGAACTGGAGAAAGAACAGCAAGCTAACCCCAAAGCAAGCAAAAGGAAAGAAATAACAAAGATTAGAGCACAAATAAATGAAATTGAAAACATGAAAACAATAGAGAAAATCAATAAGGCCAGAAGTTGGTTCTATGAGAAAATCAATAAGATTGATGGGCCCTTAGCAAGATTGACAAAAAGAAGAAGAGAGAGGATGCAAATAAATAAGATCAGAAATGGAAGAGGAGACATAACTACTGACCTCACAGAAATAAAGGAGGTAATAACAGGATACTATGAACAACTTTACGCTAATAAATACAACAATTTAGAGGAAATGGACGGGTTCCTGGAAAGACATGAACAACCAACTTTGACTCAAGAAGACATAGATGACCTCAACAAACCAATCACAAGTAAAGAAATTGAATTAGTCATTCAAAAGCTTCCTAAAAAGAAAAGTCCAGGACCAGATGGCTTCACATGTGAATTCTACCAAACGTTCCAGAAAGAATTAGTACCAATTCTCTTCAAACTCTTCAAAAAAATCGAAGTGGAGGGAAAACTACCTAATTCATTCTATGAAGCCAACATCACCCTCATACCAAAACCAGGCAAAGATATTACAAAAAAAGAAAACTACAGACCAATCTCTCTAATGAATACAGATGCAAAAATCCTCAATAAAATTCTAGCAAATCGTATCCAACAACATATTAAAAGAATTATACATCATGACCAAGTAGGATTCATCCCAGGTATGCAAGGATGGTTCAACATAAGAAAATCAATTAATGTAATACACCATATCAACAAATCAAAGCAGAAAAATCACATGATCATCTCAATTGATGCAGAGAAGGCATTCGACAAGATTCAACATCCTTTCCTGTTGAAAACACTTCAAAAGATAGGAATACAAGGGAACTTCCTTAAAATGATAGAGGGAATATATGAAAAACCCACAGCTAATATCATCCTCAATGGGGAAAAATTGAAAACTTTCCCCCTAAGATCAGGAACAAGACAAGGATGTCCACTATCACCACTATTATTCAACATTGTGTTGGAGGTTCTAGCCAGAGCAATTAGACGAGAAAAAGAAATACAAGGCATCAAAATTGGAAAGGAAGAAGTAAAACTATCACTGTTTGCAGACGATATGATACTATACGTCGAAAACCCGGAAAAATCCACAACAAAACTACTAGAGCTAATAAATGAGTACAGCAAAGTAGCAGGTTACAAGATCAACATTCAAAAATCTGTAGCATTTCTATACACTAGTAAGGAACAAGCTGAGGGGGAAATCAAGAAATGAATCCCATTTACAATTGCAACTAAAAGAATAAAATACCTAGGAATAAATTTAACTAAAGAGACAAAAAACCTATATAAAGAAAACTACAAAAAACTGCTAAAAGAAATCACAGAAGACCTAAATAGATGGAAGGGCATACCGTGTTCATGGATTGGAAGACTAAATATAGTTAAGATGTCAATCCTACCTAAATTGATTTACAGATTCAATGCAATACCAATCAAAATCCCAACAACTTATTTTTCAGAAATAGAAAAACCAATAAGCAAATTTATCTGGAAGGGCAGGGTGCCCCGAATTGCTAAAAACATCTTGAGGAAAAAAAACGAAGCTGGAGGTCTCGCGCTGCCTGACTTTAAGGCATATTATGAAGCCACAGTGGTCAAAACAGCATGGTATTGGCATAAAGATAGATATATCGACCAATGGAATCGAATAGAGTGCTCAGATATAGACCCTCTCATCTATGGACATTTGATCTTTGATAAGGCAGTCAAGCCAACTCACCTGGGACAGAGCAGTCTCTTCAATAAATGGTGCCTAGAGAACTGGATATCCATATGCAAAAGAATGAAAGAAGACCCATCTCTCACACCCTATACAAAAGTTAACTCAAAATGGATCAAAGATCTAAACATTAGGTCTAAGACCATAAAACAGTTAGAGGAAAATGTTGGGAGATATCTTATGGATCTTACAACTGGAGGCGGTTTTATGGACCTTAAACCTAAAGCAAGAGCACTGAAGAAGGAAATAAATAAATGGGAACTCCTCAAAATTAAACACTTTTGTGCATCAAAGAACTTCATCAAGAAAGTAGAAAGACAGCCTTCACAATGGGAGACAATATTTGGAAATGATATATCAGATAAAGGTCTAGTATCCAGAATTTATAAAGAGATTGTTCATCTCAACAACAAAAAGACAGCCAACCCAATTACAAAATGGGAAAAAGACTTGAACAGACACCTCTCAGAAGAGGAAATACGGATGGCCAAGAGGCACATGAAGAGATGCTCAATGTCCCTGGCCATTAGAGAAATGCAAATCAAAACCACAATGAGATATCATCTCACACCCACCAGAATGGCCATTATCAACAAAACAGAAAATGACAAGTGCTGGAGAGGATGCGGAGAAAGAGGCACACTTATCCACTGTTGGTGGGAATGTCAAAGGGTGCAACCACCGTGGAAGGCAGTTTGGCGGTTCCTCAAAAAGCTGAATATAGAATTGCCATACGACCCAGCAATACCATTGCTAGGTATCTACTCAAAGGACTTAAGGGCAAAGACACAAACGGACATTTGCACACCAATGTTTATAGCAGCATTATTTACAATTGCAAAGAGATGGAAACAGCCAAAATCTCCATCAACAGAAGAGTGGCTAAACAAACTGTGGTATATACATACGATGGAATATTATGCAGCTTTAAGACAAGATAAACTTATGAACCATGTAATAACATGGATGGACCTAGAGAATATTATGCTGAGTGAATCCAGCCAAAAACTAAAGGACAAATACTGTATGGTCCCACTGATGTGAACGGACATTCGAGAATAAACTTGAAATATGTCATTGGTAACAGAGTTCAGCAGGAGTTAGAAACAGGGTAAGACAATGGGTAATTGAAGCTGAAGGGATACAGACTGTGCAACAGGACTAGATACAAAAACTCAAAAATGGACAGCACAATAATACCTAATTGTAAAGTAATCATGTTAAAACACTGAATGAAGCTGCATCTGAGCTACAGGTTTTTGTTTTGTTTTGTGTTGTTTTGTTTTGATTTTACTATTATTACTTTTATTTTTTTCTCTATATTAACATTCTATATCTTTTTCGGTTATGTTGCTAGTTCTTCTAAACCAATGCAAATGTACTAAGAAATGATGATCATGCAGCTATGTGATGATGTTAAGAATTAATGATTGCATGTGTAGAATGGTATGATCTCTAAATGTTGGGTTAATTTCTTTTTTTCCGTTAATTAAAAAAAAAAAAAAAGAGAAGGGATAATTGGAGATGAAGGGATACAGACTGTACAACGGGACTGGATATAAAAACTCAGAAATGGACAGCACAATACTACCCAATTGTAATGCAATTATGTTAAAACACTGAATGAAGCTGCATGTGAGGTATAGGTTTTTTGTTTTTGTTTTTTTTTGTTTTTTTTTTCTTTCTATTATTGTTTTAATTCTTATTCTGTTGTCTTTTTATTTCTTTTTCTAAATCGATGCAAATGTACTAAGAAATGATGAATATGCAACTATGTGATGTTATTAAGAATTACTGATTGTACATGTAGATTGGAATGATTTCTAATTGTTTTGTTAATTCTTTTTTTAATTAATAAAAAAAAAATACATAATGAATGGGTAGTGGTCAGATGCTGGAACAGACACTAGTTTGTCTGTAAAGCATTTGTCCTAACACTCCATTTACCTACACTAATTAAACTGAGCAAGCAGGCAGAAACAAAATGTTTGATTCTTGTTCTGACCTGTGCAAGGCAAAGGAAACCCATTTCTCTCCTTAAGCTGACTACAAATAATTATTCCATAATAAACAATACTCTCAAAGTTTTTAGCAATCTAGGAGAGATGCTGGAGATTTGTATAAAATAAACAAAGGAACTGAGTTTTTATTATATTTGATTTAGAAAAACAACTCGGGCATGGATATTTTCTTTGACGCACTTTTCAAATGATAATTTCTTCCACTGTCACCATTAAATCTTAATCCATTCCAGTTCCTTGCATGGGTCATTGAGTCTATATGTACTGCTGTTATTTTAAAATGTTTCCCCTTGGTAGGGAAAGAGGGGGAGAAAAGATGTTGAGAGCCAGATGGGCCTCTTCACAGTTCATTTATCAAACCTAATACACTGGGCTCCACCCTCCTCTCACTCACTATTGTGGTTAAACTTCCATATAATTTGGTAATCATTTTCATTATCAGAGAGTGACCCTAAAGCAGCCTATCTAGGGACGCCCAGTCCTTGCAGCTGCTCTTTTTCTGCCTTTTCCTACAGTAGACCCAAAGAACCTCATAGTTTATTAGCTGCAGACTGACCTTTGGGCTGAGGAGGTCAAGAAGGGGTCAGATCAGAGGGCTTGCCCAGTTCTTTAAAAGCTATAACAAGCTGTCCATCAGGCAGAGTGGACTGTATAAACAAAGCCAAATCTTCAGAAATTCTGTACCACTTCTGTTAACACTTACCCTGCATTCACATGGCTTCTCCTGATGTACTTTGGATCATTCAACTCAGGGGAAGTGAATAGAAAGCCCGAATAAGCCTATTTGGAGAGGGTTGTTTATGGGATTACAGAGCTTGGGGAAGGAAACCCCCAGCACTCAGATGTGGTCCAGAATTGCAGAGTTGTGTGACACTGTTACAAACTCAGTTACCCTGAGTCATGTAGAACTGACACTTTCCTCCAAAAGTTAAATTATAATGAACATATGCTTTCACTTTAAGAGACTTCAGTGAGTCCCCAACAATGGCTCTCCTCCTGACCTGAAAGAGATATAAATATTTTATAACTGAGTTCCAAGTTTCATACGAAAAAGTTCTCCTTAATAGCATTATCAGAAATGAACCTGTTGGAGAGAAAAACAAAACAACCCAGTATTACAGTAGTTTTACACTAAGTCACTGACAGCTGTGGAGCCTCAGTTGACCTAAATTTCTTGAAGTTGTACAGTTCATAACGCATTCTCTAACGTGCAATATAAGGTAATTAGAGTCATCTGTATTTAACTTTCAGAGGAAAAAATTTCTATTATCTAATCTAACTGATCCCTTGGTAGCTTTGATGAAAGTAAAAGACTATAGCCTATTGCTTGGCCTTTGGCGAGTGCTAATTATTTTCTGTCAAAGAACATTTTTCCTTGTGTAATTCCAAAGTACACAATAGGTCAATCTCTAAAACACAGACAGGTCAGTAAGCACTGCAGAGGATGTTTTATAACTTTCACCACCACAAGCTTGATGGGCTTATTCAAGGCAATGCCTGATTCCAGACGGCCAGAAGCTTTGATGAGGAAAAGGGAGGTCTACGGAGGTCCTATGGAAACTCTGTTTATACGGATGGTCTTTCCAATAGGTCACTGGGATGGGAAACATCAAATGGAGGTGGGGAAGGGGTGGGGGGAAGGATTACTGTTATTTAATAGTCTCAGGACACTTTTCCTTCTGAGCTCTCAAGGAAATTTTCTTTCAGGTGTTTAGTTTTAAGGAGGTCTGCGTAGTATCAACTGCTAAGCTCCTTCTTTTTGTTTCCCCTACCACAAGGGACTTGAGAATTTTTGTTTCAGATGCTAGACTACATCAACTTCAACACTGGCTCCAGCTCCTGATTAAATTGTTAGCAGTAAGGGCCAGAAATGCTGAAACCAGACTCCTCTTAAACAGACTATTTTGGCCATACTGTCTGATGATTTGGTGTACTAGGAAATTATTGTTAACAAATCAAATGCATTCAACAAAAAGTATCCATCATTAACATTTGGTCTTTCTCTGGCCTGGGCTGTCTTTGGAGGGATGGGGGTGGGGAAGAGATGGGGGTATTCTTTCTTTCTTCCTTTCCTATTTAATAAGAATTACCAGGGGAAAAAATATAAAAGGTCAAACAGAGAGAGAGAGAGAGCTCTTAAATGTCCCCACACTGATATTCCATTATTTAACAAAATATGCATACTTTAATAAAGTACACATACTTAAATTGTAACACAAAAAAACATTTTTTCATTAATTACTGAGAGTTAAATTGGAAATCATTTAATTACTGTAGCTGAAACTGCCTGTCGTGTACTCTAAGCAGACACACACAAAGCAAGGGGGAGAAGAATATCTTTCAATATTATTGGTCATTTTTAACTGATTGTTTGAATGTCAGTCAGAATTTAGAGAGAATATAAATATTTGAAAAAGCAGCTTTCTGATACCCAATCAAAATCAACAGCTCAAACTCTTTACTCTCTCCCTTCCTGGAAAATGCTCATCTTTTAGCCTTGTTAAGATAGATCTATTTTTATGATAATTATTACTAGTGAAGCTATAAATTGTTTATTATGTTGCATGAACTCATTTGGAGAGTGTTATGGCTATCAGTAAATGTCCTTGATGCCTAGTTACATAGAATTTTTAAGCATAAAATAAGACTGAGACAAAATACAGTATAATCTTCCTGATTCCTCTTCCACTTGCTCAGAGACAGAACATAATACAACAATTTTTACAAGCTAAATATCTAAAGGACAACCCTAACATTTAGGGTATATTATAGCCTTTCACACATCAATGTTTTTCAAATAAGAGCAGGGTAACACATTCACTATGCAAGCATCAATTCTGGAAAAACCAATGATCTGCTGAAACTTTCCACTAGTAACTGCTTTCTAACCATAGGTAAAGCCATGTGCAAAGAAACTAGGTTGAAGCAAGCATAATTCCTACTCATTCAGTTCTTAAAATGGGGTTGATAAATAGACCACTTCCAAGCAATCCACCCCTCATGGAGTGATATAAGAGCACTATACGGATTTCCCAGACATCTGTCTTAACTAAACAGCAATGCTAGTCTTTTAGACTGTTGATTAAAAGGGTTCTTCAGCACCAGGTACTTATATTACATTATGTTCAAGATGCAAACATTTATGCTAAATGTTATACTCAAGGGTAAATCATACACTCATACAGATGATGTCACTGATCACTACAATTAAAAATAGGTATCATGTACAGGAAAGCTAACCTTAGATGAACATTTTAAATTTGCTTATTTTTCATGCGGCCTCAATTGACAGCGATGAGGCCAGACATAAGGAAGGACTTAGTCAAATATAGCTCTTGTTTTTGGAAGACAACAAATTCCATTTCATAACAGAACTGACCTGGCATGCCATTCCCGTCTCAGGTTTTGGCGGGTGGTGAGCGAGGCAAGAATGGCAGTCAAGATTTCACTCTTTTGTTCCACAGGGAGCCCCTCTCTTCTAATTTCATGAAGTACAGCATTTGTCTAGAAGAAATGATCCAAAAAAGAGAAAGGAAAAGTGAAAAATTAATAATTAAAAAAAAATGCCCATAAGCAAATAAGGACAGTAAATCAATGGCTTTTTTTATTACTGTTCCCCTACTAACAAATCAATACAGTAAATGATGGTCAAAAATGGTCAGCATATATTTTGTATTTAATCAATGTACATGGCACATAAGGTAAACTCTAAAGCTCCATTGCCTTAAGTAATACATCAAGATACAGTGCGTTCTCACTCTAATTTTCTCAGTGCACAAATGATTTTTTCCCTGTGAATAGCCTACCACAGGCTATTATTAGAAATGATTTTCACGTACACTTCACTGTGAGTTGTTTGTTTTGCCTTTTTTAAAAGCAGCAGTCTATGACTTCTTACTCTCTGCTTCCTGCCACCCAGCTGAGGCTTCTTGCACTGCCTCTCTTATTTGAATCATTCATTTCTATTTCCAGCCATGCCAGTGATTTCTGTTGTTTTCTATTGTCTTTTTTTTTTCGTGGTGGTGGTGGGTGGCTCACTAATTTTCCTTGCTTGTTGAAAATCAAGATCTTGCAAAGAAACCACCAGATCACAGAAATCAAAAAGAACATTATACCTCAATGAACATTTTTCCAGCTTTGAAAATCCACTGCACACAATTATACTGATATTTCAGATGCGTTTCAGGGATTCTTACATGCAGGAGACCAATGATTTTAGAAAGAACCACAGATTCTATGGCCATGATCATAGTCCTTAAAGGAAATTAGGCTCACAGGTGAGTCCAAAAGCACTCTAGCCTTCCTATCCAGCATTAGGAAACGTCAGATACTGCTTTTAGAAGCAGCTGAAGCCTAAATACATTGTCATGCCCTGCTTACGCTAATGAAGAGAATTTCATCAAAACTAAGATCTGAAATTGTTGTTTCAAGTCTCCCTTCAATTCATCCCTGTATACTTTTTTGTGTATCTGTATTTTAAACACTTTGGTAAATTTATGTAACATTATAAGAACAATTAAGAAAACAATGAAAAGTATTCAACTGGTGCATGAAGTTTGAGTAAGCAAAATCTTTCCAAGTTTTCATCACAGGTATCTTCATATAACTGAAGGAGAGAACTTTAAAATTTATAAATGTTGCTTTTAAATTAAATTTAGCATAACTTGGGTACTTTATAAGCAAGGCAATTGCTAAGAGAAATGAAATTGTTACTTTCTGAGTTCGAGTCACTCAATATATTGCTTATCTAGCTGATGCCAATACATCAGTATTACACGTTTACTTAGAGAGCACCCACACAATTTGTTTCTCATGTTAAGGGAACAAGTTCTTCCTTGCTCTTCTTTTGCATTTTCAGTACATTCTTTAACATTCTCATGACAATACTAAGAAGGGTTTAGTGAACATTTGGTGATTTTGTTGCCTACCATCAAAACCAATTCTCTTCCTCTATTAGCAGCAGCCAAATCTCCTCTTGGGGGAATTCCTTTCTTCTATTGTAGACCGTCTTGGAGTGACTGTCAATCAAGATGTCTGCCCTACCCTATCAAGGCTGTGGGCCAGGCCAACTTGATTCTCTTTCCCAGGACCTTAGACTCTTGAGAGTAATAGCAAAGAGAGTATATTTGGAGGCATTTTATCAATTTCCTTAGTTCTTACTACCCACAGCCCTCTGAGTATCTCTGGTTTTTCCTGAACTTTTTAAGTACACATCATTCTCTTTTCCTTTGATTTTATTAATTATCCAAATTCCTCTCAATAAGTATACTCACCAGAATCTGTTTCTGTTGCTTACAATTAAAAAGCCTAACTAATAGGAATAGGTAATGCAGAAAGCAGTATTTCCACTGTGAAGGACCCAAGATCACCTGCCTAGCACTAGGAAGGAAAGGAACACTGATTTCTGCCTCCTAGGTGCAGGATTACATCTACTATACTAAGCAATAAGCAGCTGGACACTTCTCACTTCTTCAACAACACTTTTAGTCCTCAGGTATAACAGGGAGGAATGCTCACTCTCTCTCTAGGCAATTCGACTACACGAAGCCCAGGCTTCAAATGGCTAAGACAGGGTTTGCAAACTCAAATGCTCACTGGGGCTAAGCAGGTAATATGAATGAGTTAAGTAGCAGTTATCCGAAGAGAATGCACGCTCTGGCTAAAAAGGTATCCACTACTCAACTCCAGCCATCTTTGCCATTCAGAAAACCTGGCTCAGAGGCATCAGTTCTGAATTTCCAAAAGAAATAAGAAATCTGGGATTTGTTTTTCTCATGTGAAAACACAATTTTTAAAGGCTGGGAATGATTTTTTTTTTTTTAATGTTCAAATACCAGTGAGCCAAACAAAAAACACCAAAAGGCTGAACAGAATCCAGATGACTGCTAATTCATGACCTCTAACCTAAAAGATGTCTAATTGTAGAGTGGTCCTGGCAGCAACGAGTATTCTAACAACAGTACTGCCCCTGGTTGTGAACCCTCACTTCATGTACCTAAAGTTACAAGATACATCAAAAAGTCATGTAGTCTATACCATATCTGTAGGTGCGTACTACTTTATCAAAATACAAAAATGCATCAAATAAAAGACAAACTATACATCTATGTGGTGTCAAGGATCTGATAAAAACAAAAATCATTTCCTCTTTTAAACCTACTAAAACAAAATTTTTTCTAAAAGTCATAGAGTTTTTCTGTTATGTATATGTGATATACAGCCACAGGTATTGCCAAAATACAATTAATTTTATAAAAAATCAGTGAACTCTTTCTTGCCTTTCAAATCATTTAAATTTTATTTAGGGGCACTTTTATCAGCAGATCCTGAAGAGCCTCTAAGAGGGAAAACCGGAAGGATTTTAAAAAGTTAAGAGGGACTTTGTTCGTTAGGTCACCACTGCCTTCCCAGTGCTCTGCCAGACGACTTCTAATAAATATGTCAGCTCAGTGAATGAAGAAGGGATGCGAAACACAAGTACTGTAGACTCAAAGAGCAATGGAAGAATGTCTTCTCTTAAGAAATTACTGTTATATAAATTGATAAACTCATGAAACAGATGAGACAGTATGTGCTCTACTAAGGAGCTCTTCCCTTCACAAAAGAATTCACTCCAAGGTCACTTTAAAAAACCAAATCCTCTCATTTAGAGTTGCCTAAACTTCAGTCATTCAAGAACATCCTTATGATTTCTGCCATATTTGTGTATAACCTAAATAATATTTAATGTTTTTCTTTAAATTGACCTATTTTTTTAAATACAAAATAAATTCACTTCAAAAGAAAAATGAATGATTTTTCATCAACCAGTGATGCCCATCATAAATGAATAGATAACTATAAAACAACACAGTGGGGCGGGCCACGGTGGCTCAGCAGGCAAGAATGCCTGCCTGCCATGCCAGAGGACCTGGGTTCGATTTCCGGTGCCTAATCATGTAAAAAAAAAAAAAAAAAACACAGTGTTTATATAGCAACAAAGTGTGGGTGTGTATAGGAGGCAATATGGAAACTTCGTATTTTCTGTATGAATGATGTTTCTATAAATCTACAACGGCTCTAATAAAAAATAAATAAATAAAAAAACAAAACAAAAAAGTGCAAAGGTATGTGACATTTCATTCTAGATAGATAATATTGCTTGCTAAAGACTGTGAGCCTGAAGCCTGATCCTTTTTTGTAAAGACGATACTCACATATGTTGGAGAATGTTAAAGACACATCAGATATAAATGAAGACTTCTTGACATAAAATATCTGGAAAGGGAATCACTTTCTCATGCTGTGGTCCTCACTCTGTCCTCCCTATGTGCAGGGTCCCCAGGTGCCACCTTGGATCACCCTGGGTAGCACCTGTGATCCAAATTCCACATCTTGGATACACTGTCCTACTGCAATGGTTTTCAAGCATTTAGCAGATAAACTTTTTTTTTTTTTCCCCAAATGTACTCTTATGTAGAAACTCAATATATAAAACAAATAAAACTGGAACAGTTCTCTTTGAAGGGGACCTAGAGACCTTCCCTGTGTTGTGGAGCATCTCTTCAAAACCCTAAGGTTTTGTGTAATTTTGCAACTCCAAACCAAAATACTATTCACTATACAATTAAAACCTCATTCAAGTTTTTGAAAGTTCATATATCGCGGATGGGAATGCCAAATATTGCCACTCTGGAAAACAGTTTAGCAGTTTTTTAATAAAGTTAAACATAACTTGCCATACAAACCAGCAATTCCATTTCTAGGGATTTATCTAAAGAAATGAAAACTTATGTTGCACAAAGACCTGTACACAATCTTCATAGAAGCTTTTATCATAATTATCAAAAACTGGAAGCAAATTAACCTCCTTCAACAGGAAAATGGATAAGCACTGTGTGGTACACCCACACAATACAATACTACTCAGCAATAAAAACAGGATGAATAACTGATACATGCAGCCACTTGGTTAAATTTCAAAGGCATTATGCTGAGTGAAAGAAGTCAATCTCAGAACAGTAAATACTGTATAATTTCATTTATTTGATGTTCTAGAAAAGCCAAAACTATAGGAACATGCAACATATTGGTCATTACTAGGGATTAGGTTGGGCAAGGGTTTTCTTACAAAGGACATGATTAGACTCTCAATAGATGCTTGTTGAATAAATGAAGTTGAAAGACACACAGGAACATGTCTGGTAAATAAGGTGAAGAATCAAGCCAGAAGGTTCTACTCAAGGTAGAAAACAGTATGTTAAACAAGCTTTGGTTTCATCTAAACTATATCTAAAGGCAGTTCTAATAAAGAAGTTGTGAAAATATTTTTACAATATACCATCAAGAGAAAAAAGTAAATGCCCTCCCAGGGTGACTTAGAAGAGCGATACTTATTTGGATAGACATGTCTAAAATATATATAGTTTCACTACACTATGGTCACACTTAATCTATGCATACTCAACATGCCAAAGGAAGAAATGTCACTTTCTCCATTTCAGTTGGAAAAACTACTTGGGACTCCAGCAACCCAGAGCATCCTGAGGGCCCCTGGGAACTCCCCAGTGTCTTTAACTTTTCTTGGCTCAAAACTTAAAGCATAAAAACAAATAAAAAAACAAACAAAATAAGAACCCAACCAAACAAAAAGAGAGAAAGAAAAGCCAAGACGTTAATGAACCTTCAGTTTTAGGTTTTCTTGGAAAGAGTTGCCCAATCTGAATTTGCAGCAAATTAAAACTAAGAGACTCACCTAATTCTTCTTATGGCAAATTCTTATTACATTCAGTAACTTTCAGTAGGCCTAATTATAGTGTGTGATAAGGAAAGCATGCGCTGACATACATGCAACAAAAAGAATTTGTAGCATGGAAGGTTTTTGGAGAAAAATCACTCTAAGATTCAAAAGAGAATTATGGCATTTACTACTTACTAATACTGATATATATATTTTTAATTATTTTGGTTCTTCTTTGATATGGGGTAACAGTATCTGATAGGACTTTAACTTGAAATCTCAGATTTAATCCATCTTTTTTATAATGAGAGAACTCTGTTTAAGGAAATGCCAATAAACAGAATGGCACTCCACAAATATAGCTGGCCATCCCAGTTCACTGTACAGTTCATAAAAAAAAAAAAATCTGCAACTGCTCTTCCAAGTTCAAAAGGCATAAAAATATCAAGATCCCAGAATTGCATACCTTTCCCACCTTCCCATTTCCCCACCCACACTACCACCAAAAAAGTAATACCATCATTATGGGAAAAATACCATCCCTAACACTTTTTATATACATAGCTGTCTCATGTTAGGGTTGTATTTCCCCTCTGCACACACAAATTACAAAGATATGCTGTGACTGATAATGAGGGCTAAAGGTTCAACTTGTGAAGAAACTTGGTTTAAGATGTTATCAGCTGGGAAAGCTATTTCCTCACATCAACACTGCCACTGGCTGTCAAAAACCCAACCAGGACTACCCTCTTCAAAAGTCCAGGAATACTTTTTTTTCCTTTCCTTTCTTTTTTTTTTTTTTTTTAAAAAAAAGAAGAAAGGCACAGAACCCACTGAGATAGCCTTAGTCCCATCAAAGAAAGGTCGATCTCAGGTCTTCCTTCATTTACTGATTGTCAGTTTAAGATGGCTGTTTTCTGAGGCCTCTGTAGCTCAATGCTGAGTGATGCCTTCACATTTTCTAACATGGACTGGGCACCACCAAAGATTTCCAGCATGCTTGGATCCACAGCCCAGCAGAACAAATAAACATTCCTCCCAGCCCTTCTGCCTATCTTATCTCCCTCTCCAGGAGCAGGAGGTTTTGGGGGGTGCTAATGTTTACACAATGTTCAAACTTTCTTTCCCCTGTTTCCTGAATTTGAGAAAACACATCCTGGATGACCTCGGCTAAGAGATAACTCCAACTTACCACTGGGTACCACGTCCACAGGATTACTTAAGGCTGCTGTCTTCATCCTGCTTTTCCTCCCCTCCCTACCCCCCTTTACATTCTACCCACCAAGAAAGGCAGGAGATAAGCTAGACTGTCTTGAAAGAAAGGCACAAAGTCAGATATCTCCATGACGCTGCCAACAAAGTCGACTTCTACTTCCACTTAAAGACATATTTGGTTCAGTTCATCTCAAAGACCACTTTATTTGAATGAACATTTCAGCAGAGTTTACCAAACGAAGCCTCAAAAATGCAGCAGTAAGAAATATTTTAGCTTTTTTTTCATCATGTACTATGGAGTTTAGGTAGCTGAAGGTAATCAAGAATGTCTGTGGGGAAAGAATTGAGGGAAAATGATTTTTTGCTCAGTCTCCTCATCTGTAAAGGAGTATAAGCAGTACCGCCTAACTCATAAAACTATTAAGACGAAATGAGATAATCAATGTAAACTGCTGAGCACATTTTTAAAATGCTCAATAAATGTTAAAAATTTTTATTAATATGAGCAGTATTATGCATAAAAAAAAACCTGAGGGGTGGAGAACAAAAGATCCCGGAAGAAGAAATATGGCTACTGATTAAAAAAACAAAATCCTAAAATACCACAATCATAAATTCGAATGATTGCTTAATGTTTTTTTTTCCCCCAAAGAACTTTTACAGTATCTCTCACCTTTCTCCTCCTAGCAGTACAGAAATCATTATAGTTCATATGTTTCACTAAAAGCCACTGAGCCAGCAGCCTGCCTGTCACTGGTGAACTCTCAGGTGCAGTTGTGAGGGTAGCCGTTATGTGCCAGGCCACTGGGAAAGATGACCTGCCCCATGGGTTTAACCTGGGCACTACAGCAGCGACTGGAGGCTAGACCTCAGAGTTCCAGTTGGCAAGTTTGGCATTTCAGATAATGGTGAAAAACAGCCCGGGGTTTTTTTCTTTTTTGCAAGGAAAGCAAAAAAAAAAAAAAAAAAAAAAGAAAAGAGGGAAAGAGAAAAGAAGAAAGGAAAAAGAAAGGTGAAAAGGAAAAATAAGTGTTGTTTATAGAAGCCAGCTGCTTGGGCCTTGGCGCCAGCAGCCCCTCGATCCTGCTATTTTACACTTGCAACCCCACTGCCCCCACTGGCACAGGTACAACTAAATGTTGACTTCAATGCTTCAGAGAGCACTCTACTGATTTTGTACATGATTAATTGCCAAAGACATGGCTGGCCATATGGAACAGAGAAAGCATCAAGTAATTCATACTTCTGTATGTGATCGCTTGGCCCCTGTTGTTTTAATGTACAGGAAAGAGCTAGTATAGCACAGCCCTGGTGTCTTGCCCCTGACAGCCCATTAAGAAATCTCAAAGCACCTAGTCAAAGTTATGCTGTTGGCTTTTCAATAGCAGCCTAATAAAACAGAAGCAAAGCTTTCCAACTAGTCTTAAATCTTTCACATACAGTACATTAACTACTGCAGCTAAAACAAGGGGCTTCTTATGATAGGAAATGGGATTTGATTTCTAGTCTCTGCTTACTTACTGAAAGCCTTTTTTTGACCTTTATGGAGTTTACAAAATCATTGTTCTCTTTTCCTCTGTTTTTGTAGTAGCCTAATAGATTCGTTTGCTTCAGCAGAGTGCACTCTTAGTCATCATTACATACAGTATATATAATAAAGGTTGATTCATAGAAAGGGGAAAGAAACAGCATAATTATTCTTTCCAAGAGAGACCAGCAATCATACTAGGCTCTGAAGCATTAGTTTCCTTTCAAAAGAAGAAAGAAAACCAAAACCTATACACTGGGGCTGGGGGGCATATTCACAAACACTCTTATTGCTCTCGCCTCCTTCCCATCATTTTGTGAAATGAACCTATTCAATAAGGGAAATAATTTATTTTCCAGTTGTTCTACTGTTGCCTCCAGGTGACACTCCACTGCAGCAAAAAAAGAAAGGTGCCATGTCAGGTGCAATTCTATCCCCACTTACAGTCTATTAGCTTTATCCACTACTGGAATCTTTGCAGGCTGTTACTTTCAGTCTGAAAGGAATATGCACATTCCCACAATGTTTTCCCTTCAAGGACTTTCAAATGACAGCAGTAAAAATTGTAATACCGTCAGTTTGCCTTTGTCAGTTCTGACATGTTGGCAGGGATGACTTCGTCACTTTCCGTTAGAAAATATTTATACAATATTATTTGTCTGTGGATTTTTAGGTATTAAAATTTTCTTCACACCAGAAGATACCATATATGGGAAATTTCACTTGACTGCCTATTCATTAGCAAGATCATAATTCCTTTACTGCTGAAATGAGCTAATAACCCATTTACAACTCTAAGCCAATGAGAAATTCCTCACCTTCCTGATGCTTCTCCTTCCTAGAAATATGCTGGTGCTTTCCAGGATAAGCAACTCAACTAATAAACAACATCAGGAGACAGAGAGCAGAAGCAAAACTCTTGGAAGAAAAACGAAATAGAAACACTTCTGACTCAGAAACATAGTATTGAAGACACAAAGCAAGACTTCTACAAAGAATAGAGAAGTCTACTACACTGACCATTATAAAACAGCTTTTATTTGATTTTAATATGGTATCTCTATAAGGTATGGTAATAGTGTGCATCCCATTTTGTATATGGAAAAACTGAGACTCAGTGGGTAAAATGCCCCAAAGTAATATAAATCAAGGCAGAAGTACTAACATGCTAATCCCTTAAATCTGCAGTTCACTGTTCACTGCAATAGTAGTTCTGGTAGATTATACAGAAAAGTAAGCCTCTTTCGAAAGTTTGATCCATGGAAATAAACCTACAACAGCGACAGAAACTTCAACAGAGAAATCAAAAAGTTTTAAACTGTAGCTTTGACGCACAGCAATACTACATGGATTGAAAATTAGGTAGCAACATACATATATATTTCACATAATAAATACTAGAATGGCAGCTGACTTCTCTCCAATTATTTCAGCAGTGCCTTATCTTTGTCTTTTCATCAAGAATGACTCACTCCACAAATAAAAGCAAGAAGCAAGAACTCTCCCAGTTCCCCTCCCCCGCAAGACACACAGGCCCGCAATTCCCAGACATCACTTCCAAGAATATTACTGTACTCTAATCTGTGTGTTGGCCTGTTAACTGAAGGCGAAGAATGGCTAGCTCCACCAAGCACTAAATAATTGTGCCACTGGTGATGTTTGTCCTAAAAGTGGTTAAGCACCTTCCAATCCTTGGGCAAGCAAAAGTTACCCAAGATCTCCATGAGACCAGCTCCCTCCTTCCCCTAAACATCAGTAGCACAAAGGCTGAAGTGGTCTGTCATGCACACTGGATTATATGAAGTATAAAACACTGGCGGAGAGGGGAAGGGGGGGCAAGGCCTTTGAAAGGGAACGGGAAAAAGAAATAACACTTGAAAGAGGATCCAGCTGACAGCTCAGTCCCTAACAAGTGAGACAAGTGAATATGTTTGGAAACATTGTGAATGCAGGAAGAGTGCAGGCCTTTTGTCTGCAGCCCTACAGTGTGTCTTTAACCCAACTGCTGCCTGCATCACTGAACATATGTTTTCTGCACAAGAACTGAAGCAGAAAAGACTCTTTGTTATAATTCACTCCTTTGTATATCAGTGCCCCCCTTTAGCTCACTCCCTCTTTCAGTAGCATGCAAACCTAAGCCCGAGTGGAAATTATAACTGCCCAGGACATTGAAGACAGAATGTCCACTACTGCTTTAGGCCTCAAGAACTGCTCCCTGCAGTGGCAAAGACTATAGCTATTTAGTCCTTGCTACCTGCCAGGTACCATATATGCCATTTTACCAATATTATCTCATTTATTCCAGCAATAGCCCTATACGAGGAGGCAACTTTATTTTAAAGACAAGGAAACTGAGGTAGAGAGAAAGTAAATAACAACTCAAATCTACCAGGGAAGAAGTTCAGTTTTAGACAGGTGAAATTCGAAACATTTATGGGACATTTAGCAGACAGGTATTTGGACCATGTGAGAAAGTTAGATCTGGAAAGGAAAGATTTGAGAAAATTATACACAGAAACATACCACACACAGTTATCAAACTGCATTTTAAGTGTTAGTATATCTGAGCTGGGATTGGATGGTACAGAACTCAAATTTAAGCAAAGGTGATGGGGAAGGTTTCTCAATCCTTAGCTGTTACAGAGAGAAAATTATAGTTAGCAAGTCAGGCAGTGTTTCTTTTCTGTGTGGACTTTAGCATGGTGTCTGGCTAGCAGTAGTAACTGAGCTGGTTATGGGCAAGTGACTTATCCTTTCTGTACCTCAGTTTCCTTATCTGTAAAATACAGATATTTACAGCACCTACTTCAGAAGGTTGACAGGATTCAATGTTTACACATAAGGCCCTTAGGATAGTGCCTGGTACATGGTAAGAAGTCAATAAATGTTAGCTATTTATTTTCCACAGAAATTTCCTACTGAGATTTTTAGGATAAATCTAGAGTACTGGCCACATGAAACTACATAAAGCTACTAAAATCAGTCACTTTCATACTTCCTGAGTCTTTATCCCACCTACCCCCATCCCCATTCAGTGTTAACAGTGTCTGTCCCAGCACCTCTTAACTTACATGCCTCCCGACTAATAATAATAGTAATAATAAAGACAATGACGATATAGCAGCCAACATTATTGAGTGCTTTCTACATGTCAGGTACTGTTAAGCTGTTCACATACAACCTATCATTTAATCCTAACAATATCATTATGAGATAGGTATTATTATTATTATATCTATTTTTGCAGATAAGAAATATGAGAAATGGAAAGGTTAAGTAATTTTACACCATTAAAAGCAACAGAGCTAAATCTAAACCAAATCTAGGCATCAGACTCCAGTGCCAGAAGCTAACATATGTATAAACTGATTTATTCTTTAAAAAGTGTTTTCATCAATATTATTTCATTTAAGCTTTATAAAAACCATGTGAGTTAGGTAGAATGAGTATTCTTAATCACACTTTATAAATAAACTGAGGCTCAGTAAAATTAAAAATATTGTCTAACATGTAAATTATTAAGAGAGTAGAGCTAAGGGTGGAAATCAGGTTTTCTAACTCCATACCCAGAGCATTCTATATTTAACATACAGAATAGAAATTACTAAATACAAAATTCCCATGTGATAACTCGATGATCAGTACTACTTCAGACTCTAAAATACAATAAAAACACAGGACCTGGCCACTTGGAGTTTATAATCTAGGTAAGGAAATAAGACGGGGTAAAGGGGGTATCCAAGGAGGTTCATAAAATTACTTCCCAATTTAATTAAGCCCCAATAATTCATTCTGATTATAAAAGTTATACTCTGCTCTATTAGAACGTCCTGTTCGTTGCCTGTCATAACCTTACTGTTATGGTTGCACACCGACCTGCTAAGTACCATTATGCTTTCCATTTTGAGGCAGTGAAAACTAAAATGTTGAGCTGTAAAGAATAAAGATATAACAAATTTTACTACATATATTCTTAAATCTCTATTTTTCTAAAGATTACTGAGGTCAGAGTTCTGTCTCACTACAATGAAGCAAATCATGCTCTTGACACTGTGACTACTAAAACTCTAAATGAAGTAATATGAGAAGGAAAGATAATTCAGTGAAAATCACTTGGGCAGAGTTGCCACACTTGCCCTTAAATAAAATCTACCTGAGACAAATGCAGTCGCTGCTTAGGCTACTCTTTGTAAACACCACTGACTACAGAGTTTTCAGTGTCAGCATTACCTGCTACCTGGTACATATTTACCTAGAAGAGACAGACACACACACACACACTCACGCACATACAGAATTTGAAGATTAGCTCTTAAATAAGAATTCAGGACCCTCTAATCAGCAATTTAAACACATATGCATTAGCAGTAGCTAATCATCCAAAATAATGCATTAATAGTATCTATGAAAAGAAAAACATATCACAGTGGTCAAGTAAAATATAATCAGAAAGGTATTAATAATGAAAGCAAGAAGAATAACAATAATAATTATCACTCACTGAGCACTCAGCATGTGTCAAGCCATACCCTAATCACTTTTCACATATTCTTCATTAAATTCTCAGAACAATTCATTGAAATAGGCTTTATTATTATTATCCCAAATTATAGATAAAAAGATTAAGGCAGAGAGATGTTAAGTAACTTGACTCAGATCATATAGCTGGTAAGTGGTGGGGCCAAGATTCAGACCCAAGCAGTCTTGTAGGAGAGTTCATTCTCTCTAACACTAAGCTATGTAGTGACTAAAAACATAAGAAGTAAACTTTCTGCAAGGCAGGGATACAGCATCTCAAGTAATCGTTTCAATAACCCAATAAGTTTGGGTGGCATCATTAGCAAACTAATTTGACAAGTGAAGGAATCAAGGCTCAGCCATGTCCAATAACTGGCCTAGGGTCTCACTGCCAGTAAGTGCAGTAAGGATGGTAGTGAGCTGGGGCAAACAATACTAAGCTCCTGACAATGGTAACAGTAAAACAGGAGGGTTTCAAAGATGGTCTCTACTTATAGAAGAAATAGAGGCTCACCCCCAATTGTTTGGAGACCCACCTGGACACTTGGACAGAGACCTGAGGTCACAGTTAATAACACCATTTTGAACACAGACAACAACAACCAAGTGGTTGTCGAGCGTCAGAACCACCTGATCATCTTTCCATTTAGATCCACTCCAGTTATCCTAGAGTCTTCTTAGCTATAATGAGTCAAGTTTGAAAATGATAATATTATTTAGGATTTTCTACCCTCTTCTCATATTTATGAATATTACATATGAAAGGAATACGAAAATCAAATGAAAACACTTCTGAATATCAGTACTATCCAGAAGGTCACAAAAGTCCTGAAGTTTGGCAGATGCCATTCTGTATACGTTTACTGTCAGTGAAAGAAGTTGTCATTAGATCCAATGTGTGGCTTAAGCAGCAAAAATGTAGCTTCTTTCTCGTTAGTAATATATCCAATGTTCACATGAGCAATTGTGTAAAAACATGATTGAAAGAGCATCTACAAAGTTATCAGAATCTGCATCTAAAATTTAAAGGAACAAGATTTTCAACTCCAGATTTCTCAGGAATTTATAAAAGAGCATTATCACTCCACTGCATTCATTTTTTAAAAATAATTCCAACTGTGACCTGGAATAAAAGAAACATCTATGGCTGGCTCTATGAGAACACAGGAGGACTTGGCACATGAGTGGGATACGTGGTACCCTGCATAATAAGCAGGAATAGGAATTTATCCATTAGCCTGCCTTTGTTCTTTAATTTGTTTAATGTCTTCCATCTAGGGTGCCCAGGGGTCTAGAGTTACAAGTTGCGTTCATCTTTAGGGAAAGAAAACAGTCATTCCAATTTCAACTATTAATCCCTTTTAAATCCATACCCCGAATGAAGCACCTTTATATAAGCAGGTAAGGGCTGTGCCAAATTTAACCCTGGCATTAGAAGGCTGATGTGGTTACCCAAAGTTGCTTTGAGAGCCCCTAGGACAACAAAAGTTTGATTAACACAATTTAAAACCACAAAATACTCTTGCTGTTGGCATGTATTCCTATTTAACTCTAAAATTTGTCATATTCAGAACAGTTTTATGTCTTGATAAGCAGATATTATTGTCTCATCTTATAGAGATAATTGCCTCCCCCGCCTTGTTTGGTGTTTATAAATTCCATACCCAAAGATTAAACCGTTGTAGAAAATCAATGATAGGCATAGCCCTTTCATGCTGAAATTGTCTCCATGAGACTGAGCAGGAACACTTCAACTTTGGGGTTTAGACAATGGGTATGCTGAAAGGATTAGAAAAATGGGCAACAACTGAACCCCCCCCCACCTCCTGTGTTCGAGTCTACCACCTGCTGCGGCATTTTTGTTTCAGTAACAAAGAAGCCTTCAAGTTTGAGGCTCATATTTAATGTTTGCTGAACTGGCCCCTTTAGTTTTGGTTAACTCTTAAGAAGCAATGAAAGAAACACTTCCTGGCTGACAAACAAACAGATATACCAGCCTACTTTGCTGACGGATGCTCACAAATAAATATATGTATGTTTATGAACATATGTGTATTGGCCTACTTACCTATAGACACCACCCCAGAGTCCAGAGGAGACTCTATTTATAGTTAATAAAGGATTATCAGTCAATAAGAGCTGTATAACATTTGCAATTTCATGGTTCACTACAGTAACAGGTGCTGTGGTAAACAGGAATGTAAAGTGTTAAAAAGAAAGGGGGGGGAATAAAGGAGACCACTTCAGAGACATTAAGCAGCTTTAAACACTGACAACAGAAAGAAAATTTTTAAGCAATTTGGTCGGGTCAGTAAAAAGTAACACAGGTCAAAGGAACAAAATGGCACCCAAAATTTCTGCCTGTTGATAAATGAGCATACTGTCTTGTGGTTGGGTGCACAAGGCAAAGGCTAAACAACTGTTGTATGGAAACAAAAATATGCTCTCTTTATGGCACTTTTACAATAAGTTACTTCAGCTTGGTGAACACTTGAGGCCCCCATTCTCCCTGTATGCACGGCTGGGGTATACATTAATGAAAACAAAAGGGCCCATTTTCATTGTAACCATGCAGAAGGGTTAAGCATTTGACCTTCAAGTATGGTGTGCTTGTGCTGAGTGGAAAGGTTCTTGACAATATAAACAAGAATTACTGCTGTTAGAGAAAGGGGACACAATTAAAAACAATCTCAGATGCTTGTTGTACAGCTGTTCAAGTTTCAGCTCTATGTGACCTCTAAGGATGCTACATGTTTAACGGAGACAGTTTAAGATATTTTAGTGAGTCTTTTAACAATTCGCCATTGCCACCCTTCCACTTGGGAATACCTTTCCTTATGCAAAGTGCTTTTCCAATAATAAGTTGGAATTTTATGCTATGGGGTCACCTTAAAGCCTTTTGCCATACCAATCTGTCCTCCCCTTGCTATCATATGACCACCCTGGTAAGCAACCAAAGGCCAGGTCTTCTTATAAAGCTGACAGGAGGAAAGAATCTTTGACTTTAGAATGCACAATTCCTTTAAATTTTTTTTTTTTGAAAAGCAAATCGCCCCCTACTTTCCAAAAGGGATGTTACTGAAGAAAAGTATTTTTCTCTGTTAAATAACTATTTAATTTATCTGAAAAGCATTTCTCTTTATTCGAACAAAAATATGGTCAATTATTTCCAATCTGCAAAAGAAACAGCACTGAGACATCGCAAACACAGAAACAGGCTTAAGAAAAAAAAAAAAGATATGTTTGAGACAGCACAGAAGATGGTTTTAAAAGAAAACAGATATTCTAAAGTAAAAGACTAAATCCTTTGTCCAAGCTGAGGAAAAGCCATGGTCTTCCTGCTGTTTGATCTGCTTACAGTCAGCAAAAGTCTCTGAAATTCTTCCCAAATATAAGAGGGCCCCTGGAAAGTGGCTGCGAGAGGGCATTGCCCTCTTCTGGGGCAGGACAATGCTGGAAGGGTGAGGAACGGCTGCCAGGGTCCACAACTGGCTTAAAATGAACAAACCACAGCAGCCTCCTCTGGTTTGAGAAAGTGATGCTTCCCACTTCTCGGGAAAAGAAGTCATACCGGGGTTAAACAAAGGCAAGAGACAGGCCAAATCTCGTACAAAGCAGGGCACCGGGAAAGTTTTGCTTGTCAAACACACTTTAATCTCTAAAGTCACTGGGCTTTGATGTTGCCCCAAACAGAAAACCTACATGGTTTGCAAGATTTACAGCATTTCTAGTGGGAACATTTTCATGCTCCAGGGTTTTCCTTCGGAGATTAAGGTTTATTTTATCCCTGATGTTCAATGTGTCTGTTCAATGTGTCTGATGAGAGCCTCATCAGAGACAAGGACATTTTCTTGCCCTCTGACTCATCAAATATACCAAACTTTTATTCATCAAATCAAGTCTGTTTTTCAGGGAACATAAGTTGTTGGAGATAATCCAAATTGTGGAGTAGTCACTGTCATTCTGACAAGACAGAAGTGTTTCTTTGCAGAGTCAGCTCTGAAAGGAGACCACAACACTGACTTAAAAATTGCTACACTGGGAGGACAATGGTGGCTCAGTACAGAGTTCTTGCCTGTCGTGCTGGATCCCGGGTTCGATTCCCAGTACCTGCCCATGTAAAAAAATGGTTGCACTAATTTCTATATTATAAAAGACATACAATTCATTTCTTAAGTCAAAATGAGGAGAAACAAATCACCACCTCTGTCCATACCTCAAGGACAGACTACCACAAACCCTAGTGCTCAAATAATTATAAGCCATGTGGAAAAGCAGCAGTTTAAAAAGGTCACCTGAGGCACACTTACTGGAATGAGATCTTGGTATTTCTACCTTCCTAAGCTGCATCTTATTCTTCTGACTTCAAAGTCAGGTGTAATCTGAAAGGATAGAACTTTATATTATACTACGCTAAGGATGGATTAGGCTGGTAGTAAATGAACTGGATCGTGGATCATACTGAATTAATTACAGTACCACTTAGGAAAATGGCAGGTAGAATCACAGAATAAATCTTTGCCTGGATGTTCTCATCTGGGCACCATTGCCTACTAAAATAACCTGTGAGCAAATCATTTCCTAGTTCTCAACATCTCCGTCTATAAAGGGTTCCAACATTCTATGTGTCTGAAGCAGTCAGCTCTTGATTCTTTTGCCAGGGAAAGTAGGAATGATTCTCGCCTTTGCCAAAACAAAAGAAAAAACAAGAAAGGAATTTCCCATACTCCCCTCTCTAAATGCACAGGCTTAATAGAAAAGAAGTATATCCCCCTTCTAGGAATGAAAATGTAAACAAACCCCTTGGGTGTCTTATTCATAATGATGCTAATGAAAGACACTCTTTTTTCACTTAAATATGTCAATGCTTCTCTGAAGTACTAACACATAAAACCACAAAACACCACCAAAGAGGGGAAGAGACTTGTCTAACACCAGCATGTGATTAGCAGAGACTAAGGTATAGCCCAGGTATCCAGGCTTCTGACTGCACAGCCCTCCCAGAGATTACTCCTTGAGGTTGCCTGAGGACACACAACTGCAAGCCAGGTTTTTCTCTAAATTGCAATAATTTAATCTTTCTCCTAGTCCCCTCAGCTGCACTATAATAATACCCAATCATTTTCCTCTGCATTCCAAGACAGACACACACTTGTGAAATAATGAAGGCATGTTTGTCCCTTTGGGGGTCAGTTTCTTCCATGTAATTTGCAACCAAACACATCTTGGATTTTAAGAGACCTATTCTGTAGGTTACAATATTGATTTTCATTTTGCTCCACAAATACTACCACAACTTTATAACTGATATGCAGCATTAACAGTTTCCTTGGCCTTAGTGACCAAATTAATCACAAAATCAACAATCTGTTTTTATGCCACAGAGTTCAATTTCAGTTTTCAACATAAATTGCAAAATCACAGCCAGCACCCAGTGCAATTTTGGAGATGCATTGCTAAATTGCTTCCCATTTGTGATTTAATACAACAATGGTTTTGCAAATTAAAATGTTTACAGCTCAAGGTCAGCCTTTATTTAGGCAGCTACCAGGCAATTGAATCATCTACATTCTGATTTCTGGAGGAAGTCAGAATAAAGCTAGTTGGAACACTCCCATCTGGCTAAAAGGATGCACTTCTTCCCTGGCACCTCAGGTTGACTATAAACATCACAGGTAGACAGAACTGCTGTGAGAAACTTTCCCTCACTTACAAAAATGTATGCATTACTTAGATCCACTATCTTCTCCCACGATGGCCTTCTTTTACCATTTTACTGAAACTCGTCCCAGGTAGAATCCAATAGTAGAATTACTCTTGATCCTACTGACTTGACTTCTCTGCAGGGTTTGACACTATTACTCTCCCATCCATCTTGAAAGTCTCTCCTCCATTCAATTCTGCCATCTACTCCTGGTTTTCTTCTAACCTCTTAACTGTCTTCTTAGGTGTAGCACTGGCTCTCTTGCACTTGTCCTTTGTAACAGATCATCCCACTCTCTTTGATGTTCTTCATGCTTTAATTTATATTCTCTCTCATTCACTCCCACAACTTCAGCTACTGTCTCTATATCAATGACTTCTGTGTGTGATTTCAAGCATGGGTCCAGATATGAGAGAACATTGCCAGGCATATGAGAGGTACATAAGCAATGACAGCTACAGAAGTGAATCAAACCTCCAGATCTACACTTGATTCTGACCCCTCTACTAAGTTCCAGATAAATATTTCTAGCTTTTCTCAGATAAGCTACCTGGTTGCTCAAACTCAACATGGCCCTAATCTTCCTACCTCTTTATGTGTTTAAATGGTACCATCATTATCCATCTAATAACTAAGACTAGAAATCTTATAAAATTGCCTATGACTCTTCCTCATCTCCATTTCTAACATCCACTTGACTGGAACAATGGAAATGTATTGGTAATGGGTGGTACGGTGATGGTAGCACAACATTGTGAACATAATTAACAGCACTGAAATACATATCTGAATGTGGCTAAAAGGGGAAATGTTAGGTTGTATATATGGTACTAGAATAAAACTGTTTTAAAAATGCATGGAACTGTACAGCACGAACACTGAGTCCTAAATTAAATCATAGACTATATAGTTAATAGCTGGATTATCAAAATGTGCTTTCACTGATTATAACAAATATATCACACCAATGGAGGCTGTTAATAACAGGGAGGTATATGGGAATCCTACATTTTATGCATGATCTTTCTGTAAACTACAACTTCTCCAATTAAAAAAATTGTTCTGACACTACCACTATTCTATTCAAAAACCCTTTAATCTAATCTCTACCATTGTCTCCAGAATATAAAGCATGTCCTTTAAAGTGATTCATAAATTGGTCCCATTCTCCCCTTTTCTACGTTTTTCAGTTACTAGATACATGTCCCTTCCTCTTATACTCCATTCCAACTAGATACCTTAAGCACAGGTTACAACTACTTAGATTTTTGCAACAGGGCATACTGGCAGAAGTAATATGGAGAATACCAGGACATATTAATTCTTCAGTGCCATGCCCTGTGCTCTGCTTAAAATGGGCCCTATCCCTCTTCTTTATCTACCAAATCTCTGCCTATTAAAACTCAGTTCAGCCTTCCTTCAAAGTACAATTCAAAGGCTCCTCCTCTTCCATGAAGTCTTGCCCAGGTTTTTTTCAGTCTGACTTATATTCTCTGGGACACTCTCATAATATTTATTTTTACTTCTCATTTGACATTCTATATCATGCCTTATTTATGTGTGTGTCTGTTTCTTTCATATGCATGTAAGCTCCACAAGGGCAGCAACTCTTGGTTTTCTCCAGTGCTTGACACATTAAACTGTAAGAAAAAACAAAGAACTCTATAACTGTTCGTTGGATTGAACTGAGGCCTTATCTGGACTCTGCAACCCTCTAGTAGATGACAGCTGATTATGAACTATATTTTGTCAAAAGACTATATTTATTACTAGAAGAGGGTGGAACAATTTGGAAATGGCAATCTGGGGATCATCCCAGGCTTGCTAGAAAAAGATATGGGACTCTCAGAGAAGGATGGAAGTTATCTTAATTTCAGCCATAGAGAAGACAAATGGACATTCTCTTGGAGACTCAACGGTTATCACATTTCTTCCTCATGCTCAAGATATGTTTATAAACACAAAGGGCTATAATAAAACTCATATGAGAGTCAAATTTCAACTTCAGCAAGTGCTTACATTCTAATCAGGACAACAAATCACTTCTCACCAGGAGATTCGAACTCAATCAGTATGAAGATTCTTGTACCAATGCCAGGGGTATCCTGGGTCAGAAAACCTCCTGGTCTCTCCATGCCGGACAGTGATTCTGGGCACCAACAGAAGAAAAATAGAAAAGAATGGCTTCTAAATGACACTTCTGAATCCACTGTCCATAGTCTTCATGGTTCCCAAGTGTCAAAATCCATGGGCCCCTAACAGTCATGATTTGTCACATGGCTCCCAACATAGACAAACAGGGTAGTATCAAGAACAATGCTCCATACCTTTCAGGCAGGAAAAGGCTGGTGGCCAAGATTCCCAGGGTTTCTTACATATGTGACCACCCCAAAACCTTGTCTTTCTTAAAATCTGAAGTGAATGATTTCGGGAAACTTTTGAAATTAGGAAAGAAACATTACAGAGGGCATGATGGAGGTTCTACCAGAGGCGATTTATCTGAAAAGTACAATTCTGGTCAATTCACTGTCCATCATTTGTTAAAAATTGGACAATGGCTTCCCCATAAAGCTGCATGGAATGTTTGTGTATTTTGAACTTGCCCTTACAAAGGAAACCTAATGGAATCTGTCTTATTGCAGATAACACTGCCCAAATTATTACTATGAAATTAGTTAATACTCCAATAAATAGGGGCAATCTATACAAAGAAATCTCATGGCCCTTCAGATTCTATTTTGTAATATGATCAACAATTCCCAGTTCTTTGTCAAGGGACAGTTAACAAAACTCAAAATTCACTACCAAAATTCACTTCAGCTATTTTAATGCCTCCAAAAGTACTAGATCTTCATAAGACTGATAAGTACATTCAAATTCTATCTGTTTTAGATACTCAATGCCTCTAGAATAAAACTTGAGCTCAAGGCATGGCTTTCATAAGCAAAACAGGAAAATATAGGAAAGGGAGGGACCTGACAGAATCACAGAGGTCAAGGGAAACTTCCCAAGGAAGTGACGATTGACCTGAGATCTGCATTTCCCTGTCTTCTCCACAGGAAACAGTTACATTCTTCCCACGCCCATTCTTTGAGACTCAACTCAATAGTACCCACTGTAGTTTCTGCAATTTTACCCATCCAAATGTAGCCCACTCTCTTCTAATTTTCCATAGCTTTGTTTGTACCCTTATTATTCACATCATCTCCCACCTTGCATAAGAATTATAAGGCTGTTTCCCTCCCATATCCTGCACTGAATTAAGGAAACATAGCAAGCACTCAATATATTTGTGTTGGTTTAAAGGAGAGAGCCTTCCAGCTCATTTGTTAATTTGTCCATGCCTCCATTCCTTCAATAAATCTAATTTGTTGAATAATTGTTCTTAACCATGAACACCTATCAGAATCACCTGTGAGGTTTTTCAACAAATTGCCACTTGGCAATCAATACATTGGAATCAACTGGGAGCCACAGCTTAGACCAATTAAATCAGTATCTCGGGAGGTGGGGCCCGAGCCAGTAATTCAAATGTGCTTCCAAGACTGAAAGCTACGGCTACTGAATTCAAATCCTTGGAGGTGGTGCTTATGTCTTTTAAAAGTTGCACAGGTGCTCTAATAAGCATCCTATGTTGAAAGTCTCTATTGTAAAGAAATTATCTTCCAGAGAAGGCTGAAAATATAAGGTGTTTGCAGCTGATAGTAGTTAATTGTTGAATGTTTTTACACAAGGGATTTTGTTGAGTGGATTACACCAAGAAGAAAGGACAACAGGGCTAGTCAACAAATACCATGTACAAAGCACCACTGGCACAGAAATTCGCACTTCAGAGAAAGCTTTTGTACCATAAAGTACTTGTTTCTCCCCTTGTTCAACAAATACTGTTATGGTGCGACTTAGTATCAGGTAGGAGAACACAGCAGTATACAAGACAAAGTCCCCGCCTTTAAGGTGCCTTTTAATATAGGAAATAGATGATACATATAAGATATAATTTCAGATAGTGATAAATACTATGAGGAAAAATAAAGCAGGTAAGGGAACAGAGGAAGAACCGTTGTGTGATTACTTGTGAACAGATGCCTGAAATGGAGAGCAGAGATTATATACATAGGTAACCAGAAGATGGGTTGAGGGTCAGAGCTATAGAAATGACTCAGGCAAAAGGTAAAGGAAGGAGGAGAGGTCTTGAATTAGCTGGATGGTAGGAGAATGAAAGAAGGGGATAAATTCAAAACAGTACCCTAAAAATATGCCAGGCAGTGTGTGAAACACTACATACATTACCTCAGGCAAATATTACAATAATCCCATAAGGGAAGTACTATTATCCCCATTTCACAGATGATTCCCTTGGGAATGCCCAAGACCATCCCTGTGACTAAATGATGGAGCCAGGGTTAAAACCCCAGTCTGAGTGACTTGAGAGTTAAAGCTTATAACCTGTTGTATATTTAAGCTATTTCAAAGGCTCAAATGGAAATACCTGGTGACTGATACCATGGGTCATAAAGCCAGCCATAGAACCTGACTTTACAAAATAAGCAAGAGATAACACATCAAAGGAGATATGACCCAGCAAGGTCCAGAGTGGTTGAGAGATTCCACCGAACACCTTTGTTCTACCTGCAAAGTAGAATCTATCAATTCTGTATATAGAAAGGTCAACAGAAAGAAATCTCCTCCTGAGATCTCTTTTCATCCTAGCCATTACAGGAAAATGTAATTCTAACCACTTTCAAGTCATTTCAATCCTCCCAAAGTCTTCTTGAAATAAACTCCTTCCTAGGAACTGTGTATACAGGGTAAAGGCTTCAAGCCCCAATTACATGTCCAAGGGAAAAGGCCCAGAATAGAGAATGAGTCAGTATTTAAATGACAGTAATGAAGACTGACAGGCTGAGGAGTAAGGAAAGGAGGCCAGAAGAGACCAAGGAGGTTTGTTGTATTGGAACACATCGACTGAAAACTTCAGACCTGGATGGAATCCAACAGGAACATAACTTTATACAGAAAACCAGGCAAAGTGCAATGTTTCCAAAGTCAAAGAGCTCTCCCTTCACCTTCCATTGAAGAGAACAGCTATATCACAGAGTCCTTAGACCTGGCAGGGTAAAAGGCCACCTACATCCTGTATGGAATCAGCTCCAGCACATAATAACATCAGTTTATGTCAGGGTTACCCCACTGGATACCTGGATAGATTCAACAGATGTGGCACACACCTTCATGGTGAAAGTGGACAAATTCCCCACATTTACCAGTTAAGGATATAGGAGAGTTCCTACGAGAGACTCTAGATCTATTAGTATTCTTTGGTTGCAAGTAACAAAATGAAGCTTTGGCTAAGATTATCACAAGGATTACAAGAGTGGATTTTGGAGCCAAACTGCCTCTGTCTAACTGCAAAGTCCAGCTCAGCCACTTGCTGCCTCTGTGACCTGGGCAAGTCATGTAGCCTCTCTGGGGCTCAGTTTCTTCATCTGCAAAATGCAAATGAAACCTATAAGAAAGCATTTTTCACCAGTAAAGTGTGCAAAGTTCAAAAGTCTGATTGATAATATACTGTGTTGGTGAGGATGTGGAGAACCAGGCACTATATCACATCACTGATGGTAAGATAACCTGCCATAAACTCTATCTAGGGAAGGTAATTAGATTATCTCTCTTAAAATGATAATTATGCATATTTTTGATCCAACAACTCTACTTCTAGGTATGACCACAGATCTCACATGTAGAAAACGTTATGCATTAGGATATTCATTACATTTGTAAAAGTAGAAGATTGAAGACTGTAGGACACTGGTTAAATCAAGTATGAAGCCACACAATGAAAAGCTATTCAGTCATTAAAAAGAATGTACAAACATGGAAAGAGCTCTAAGATACAGTATTAAACTTTTTAAAAAAAGCAAGGTGCATAAGAGATATGTATATTATACTATAATTCATGGGAAAGGCTAATACACAAAAGTATACAAACTCTCTGGAAAGGTACAGAAGAAACTGCTAATAGTGCCAGCCTCTGGGAAAGGGAAATAGGTGGTTGGAGGCCTGAGTGGGAGGAAAGACTTTTCACTGTATATGCTTTCATTCCTTTTGAATTTTGAACCACGTACATGTGTAAGCAAATTAGAAAAGCTCATCTGAAAGACCTAACTCAGGTCATGTGTTCATGAAGTAGCCAGTCTAAGACAATGCACCTCACTTGTAGAAGTGGTTACAGAAAGCAACATCCGGATGCTGTTACAAAAGAAGGGAGAATGGATGCTGGGTGAGCAAAAACAATTGTCTATCTCAACATCAAATAACCTAATTTTGCTATGCCAGGCTCAAACACAGGGCAGAGAAAAAGTTCCAGAGAAACATGCAGTTTACCATATTTTGCTATGAGCATTCAACTGAACTTGGTAAATGTATCAGGTAAGACACAGTCATTAGGAAAATTTGGAGAGTGGTAGAAGACACTGAACTGGAAATCTGGGTCTATATCCACCATTATCTCTGGCTCTGTACTACTGGACAAGCCTCTATATCTTTCTGAGCACTTCTGTTTTTAAAAGGAAGGGAATGGGATTATCATCTATCAAGCCACTTCCAGCTCTGATATTTCAGGATCCCATGGCAGTAGAACCTTAGTTTGTCAGAGCAGAGCAGTTCGGATACCATCAGTGCAGTCAATAAATAAGGAGCCTAGAATAAATGCTGCAGGCTCAGAAAGAAATTAAGCAATGCCAAAATGACAGTAGCACTGCTAGATGCTTCTCTGGCACTGTGAGAATAGGGGTATGAAAGAGGAAGACTATCTACAAAGCACAAAGTATAATTAACAACAACAAAAAAAGGCTGGTCACCTGTAAATACATACAAGTTATATTTACTCTCCAGGGAAGTGAAATTCAGTGTGATACTAGTTTGAAACCCCTGGAAAATGAAACAGTAGCCCCATAATACAATTTCTCCAACTCTCTGGTATATAAAGAGAACGATAGACTCTTAGATTCTCAAACAGAATCAAAGGAAAGGCAATCTTGCAGAAGCCCAAGTCTGAAGAACAAACCAACACTTAAGATCCAACTAATCACTCAAGGATCAACACGTTATGCCTTAGAAGTAATAAAACCAGTTGCTAGAAAATTACAACATCACATAGAGGAAAATTGAAAGAGTTCAACAGAAATCTACAAATAAAGGTGGGAGTGACTAGAATGAACAACCACAATGTACTTTCTGAACATGTACTCAGTCTTTCAAGTGGTGTGACTGATACGCAGAAGTGCAACGGCAAATAGGAGGACAGCATGTAGTGCACAATCACTAATGTGGAGCTATTAGCCAAAGAATGGGGAGATATGCGTGGGAAAGAACTCATTCCATTTCAACGGTCAGAATGACAGATTACCACATCTGCTATCCTGAACCAAATCAAATAACCCATGAATGACGTTTTAGCTGCATTTCAAAATACTTTTAGAAAAGTACTTAAGTCCTCAAGACTGTCTCCTGGAGAAGAGGTAGCAGCGATGTCATTTTCTCCAAACCACAATTCTAATATCAAAAAGATGCAATTAAATAGGCCTGAGATTCCTAAACAAGGAAAAGAACCATTGTGATTCACATATGGGAAGATCTGCCTTCTCGTCAAAGTCTAAAATTATCAGACTCATAATTTACAAGAAAAAAAATCTCGGTGAGAAAATCACCCAAACTCTTTTTTAATTCCCATTTTGAAAACATACAGTGTTGCTTGTTTGCTGTATTCAGGATGCAGACAGGTCTTGATATTAGAATAAATAATATAATTTGACATGTTTTCCAAGTAAAACCTTTACAAATGCAAAATAATTAGAGTTTTCCATTTTATTTTAGCTGCACATTTTTAGCACCTTGCTTCACATGACTTTGATATAAAGGTAGTCAGTAAGGGGTGAAAGCACTGTACGTTGCAAAGAAGTGCCTTGAAAAAAGAAGGTTTGCTAATCTTCCTAATCTTATCTCCCACTACTCAACACACAAATCAAACTCCATCCTGTCTAATCAAATCTGTGAGGAGGTCTTATGTTTTCCCACTGTGACATCTCTTTTTTTGCCATCTTTAAATATCCTCCACCCATCTCCATCCGTCAAAAGCCTTCATTATTCTCAAAAGCCTGTGTCAGAATCTGCTTTTCTCCTTTGATTATTCTACCTCTGAATCACATACTGCCTTGTGCCTTATCAACCTGGGAGACATTAAATCCTACCTCTTTGTATAACTTCACATTTACCTGTACAAAGTAGAAAAGATGAATGATTAAATGACTAGGATGAGGAAAGAACCTCTTACTGATGGCACTATATTAAAATAGGGTTCAAATATAATTATTTTTAAGTTATTTTTCATAAAAATATCCCAGTAGCGTGGAATTATAAAGACTAAAATGTAAAAAGGGAGGATTCTGAAAATAAACTCACTACCTTCCCCACCTCCCCGACATGGGACATGACTCCCAGGAGTGTAAATATCCCTGGTAATATAGGACATGATTCCCAAGATGAGCCTGGCCCTGGCATCATGGGACTAAAAAAGCTTTCTTGACCAAAAGGGGGGAAAGAAATTAAACAACATAAAGTTTTAGTGGTGAAGAGATTTCAAATAGAGTCAAAAAGTCATTCTGGAGACTAATCTTAGGCATATATAGATATTCCTTTTTAGTTTCTAGTACATTAGAATAGCTGGAAGGAAATACTTGAAATTGTTGAACTATAATCCAGAAGACTTGATTCTTGAAGATTATAACTGAACAGCTTTTACAGAGTAACCATGGGATTGCGAAAACCTTGTGACTGACTCTCCCTTTATCCAGTGTATGGGCAGATGAGTAAGAAAATAAAAACCAAGAAAATTAATAAATAATAGGGGAAGATAAGAGGTTTGGGATGTTTTGGGTGTTCTTTTTTATTTTAATTTTTTTTCTTTGGAGTAATGAAAATGTTCTAAAATTGACTGTGGTGATGAATGCACAACTATATGATGAAAGTGTGGGTCACTGTATACTTTGGATGATTATACAGTATGTGAATATATCTCAATAAAATTGTATTAAAAATTACAATTTTTTAAAAAGGTAGGATTCTAAGGTTTCAGATTTAAGAGATAGAAACCAATGGTCTTAATGCATTGCCCTTTTATGAGAATATTGCCAGGTTTTTCAGAATGCTCAATAAAAACTTTTTATTGGACAGAATCCAAAACCCCCAGTAAGCCACTTTGTGCTATCTATGCCTGCTACTCCATCTCTGGGGACAGAAAGAAAAAGAGTCCCCCTGAAACAATCAGCCCGAAGACCTAGGCATTATCCGGAAACACAACTGACTTCTCTCCTTTTTCATCAGCAAAGCGGAGGAAAGGAAGGGGAATCTTCAGCCTCCAGTGGCATTCATGCCAAAATCCTCTGTAAGCTTAGATCCCTCCACTTCGCCCAAGGAGCCAAGGCTGTTTCATGTACTTTAGATACAAACAGCATTTCTGCTGCCTATAAAATTACAACCAAACTTTTTCCTTTGTTCTAGCAAAAGACTTACTGTGAAAGAAATAATCCTTTAAAGCTTTCTAGGCCAAAGGTATCTCCTGGCTTGTATTCCCTCAATCTCCATCTCCCAAAGGAAAAACTCAATCACATCACAAAGGCATTTCTTGGTTCCAAGCTGTACAGGGTCTCAAGGACTCCCAGTGAGGAAAGAAAACTGGTCATCTGAACATCCTTTCCTGGGATCTGTCTGAAGTGTAGACAAGCAGCAAAGATGAATATTAATATGCCCTCCATCATCAAAAGCTATTGCATACCCAAAGGATGATAAATATTTTAATCAGTTTTCAGCTTGTCTAGCTAGCGGAAGTCGGTTTACTCCTCAGGGACTTCCCTAGTTCTGTGTCTAAAACCTGTCCAGTACATGCTGCATTCCCTGCACAATGCTGGAAATTAGTAACCCAACAGTCCTAAGCTTTATTGGAGAACTCACCTAATTTTGTGACTCATTGTTTATCAAGAAGAGGAAGATCTCAAATATGAAGGATGCCAACAAAATGAGTCAAAACACAGGATTCTAAGTTTTAACAGCAGTGCTACTCAGGGAAACTAATAACCTACTTATTCCTCTCATTTTTTTTTTAAAAGGATTCTCCAGATTTGCATAAGTTGTGATTGCCCAATCCTCTCAGCTGTAAATGTCAAAGGTACACAACAGAATATTCTCAGGCATCATCTGTGCTCTAGATTTTTTTACTGTTTTAACTTAAAGGTGTTTTGGAACATTGTTGTTACGGCTACGGTTATTTAAAAATAAAACTGACTCCAAAAAATTCTATTAAGCAGGAGCTAAAATTTTAGGAAAATGTATGAATTTAAAATGAATTTATCAAAAGCCATGCTGATTAAAATGGGTGAGAGAAAAAGGCAAGACTGGCAAACTGGCCTCACATAAATTCATCATTTTAATAAATATGTATCAAGAATCTACTGTGTATAAGGTGCTGTTCCAAGAGCTGGGGAAATTGTGAATAAATTGTGACTAAAACAGACAAAGCCCCTGCCCTCATGGGGACTATATTAGGGAGAGGTAGGCAATAAATACATCTATAGTATAATGGAAGATAGTGGAGAGTAAAGTAAAGTAGAGCAGGACAAGGGGCTCTCTAGAATATGAGAGAGCTTGTAAGGGAAACTCTCTCCAAAGAAGTAAGATGGGCAGAGAGACCAGAATGAAGTTAAGTAGAGAGCCACAGAAATAACAAGGGGAAAAAATGTTCCAGACAATTCTGTAACAGCAAATGCAAAGACCTGAGGCAAGAGTGAGATGAGCTTGCTCTAGGTAGGTAAGGAGGCCACTGGAGGAGGGAAGTATGGCAAAGAAGGAGGGAGAAGGAGTGGAGAGTGGACTAGGTCACTGTAAGGAAGCTGGCTTTCTGGATGTGATGGGAGGTCACTGGAAGGTTTGGACCAGGGGAGTGAGATGACCTAGATATTTTAAGGAATACTCTGACTGGGGCAGAGGGAAGGTAGTAGAAGCAGAGAGTGAGGAGGATACTTCTACAAAAAAATGGGGGATTTTACCAAGGTGGCAGCAGAGGAGGTGGTGAAGGGTGGTCAGATTAGGAATATATTTTGAAAGAAGAGCTAAGAGGTTTCAATGATGCTTTGTATGTGAGGTGTGAGAAAGAGATAAGTCAAGAGGACTCCAAGGGTTTAGGCCGGACAACTGGATGGTGAAAATTACTGAACTGTGAACCACTGGGAGAAAGGGTCAAGGAATTATGGGAATGAACAGCTTGGTTTAATACACATTAACCTATTAGTGGAGCCTAGAGAATATCGCCCACCTTTCTAAACTACTGCCCAGAAAGGTGCCTCAGGATATGAAACCTCCATACCAAGAAAATACTAATTTATTACAGGCACTGGGATATCCCACCACTTCCATCCTTTAAAAAATACACTATTAACTGCATGAAAAGTTTGCAGTATTAAATAAAGCACTGAGTCTCTTAATGCTTCAACATCCGTTAAAGAACACCTGAGGTATAATTCTGGGTATTTCATAATTGTTCATTAAAATTAATATTTAAGTATGAGGACTATATATTACCGAGCTACCACCTGCTCCAAGTCTTTATAACCAAAGCAGACATGTCTAAAACATTGGAGCTTAGTTTTGAATACTGTTGTAATATTCCAGATTTTTATTTGAAAGATTAATTTTGTCAATCAATGAAAACAAGAAGGAGATTATCTGTCTCAGATCTGTATACACACCAAGGAAGAACTGACAACTGAGATTGTCACAGGTGGTTCAAGATGGGCCGAGACGATGTAGAGTAAATTCAAAACAGTCAATCATAAAATTTACTTGTTAGAAAAAGATGGTATTAAAAATATTATCTAAAAATGATCACAAAGATATTTGAAGAATACTGAAAAAGCAATGTATCACCATTTCCCCTGGTTTAAAAAAAAAGGTCATTATTTTACAGGTGTCAATGAGGAGGGAGCCGGATGACAATTACGTTAACCTGAATGCCTAGAAGAGGGATTCAGTGCCTTCCCAGAGGTCTCTCCTAAGACTGCATTTGGCACTTGGAGCACATTTCTTCATAGTGGTATCTGTGCAAAATATGGAAAGACTCCCAGCTCAGCGCCCAGAAGTATTTAATTCACAGTGGAGTAGAAACATTACAAGACAAGTGCTGAGCCTCAACTCTTTGGAGCTCCTTTAACTCCAGGACTGAACCCTGGCCCTGGAGGAAGAGAGGAAAGCAAAGGGGAGGGACGCTGTCACGAAGGAAAATCCAGTCAAACTACCTGTAAGTGAGAGTTCCTAAGCTGAGGAATACTCACATTTCCTTCACTTCTGGTGATACCTTCATGTGCTAATCATTTATACTTTATAAACTTCCTCACTTGATCATCACACCAATTTTTGCCAGAAGATAATAGTTTTTAGGGAACAGTCATTAACCAACTTGGGAAAAAAGATCCAAAAATCTTTATAATATTCCCAATAACACATCAATATCACTTGGAAAATTTGTTTCCTTTTCAAAACTGTAGGTCAGCTGGCTTTTTTTTTTTTAACACAACTGCATTCTTCTAGAATGCAATTTTTCTAGAACATTTCAAAGGTATTTATAATTAGTTATATGACAGAAGAGGGCTGAATTTAATCACCCCCCCACCCCCCCCCCCAAAAAAAAACCCTAGAAAAAAACAAGGTATACACATCTTTTCCTAAAAAATGGACATTTCTGACCTCCCCTTCTGGCACCAGGGTATCGGAGTTCACATCTGAAATACTATGATGGTCTGCTAGTCAAAGTAATCCAAAATAAATTCCAGCAGCAAGGCTGCAATAGTACCCCAGGGAAAAGCAGCATCCTCCTCACACCTTTACATCAGAATTTCAGCGTAGTTAAAATTCTTTAAAACAACAAAATCCATCTTTTTTTTAAATATACAACGTCTATGAAATACTAATGTCCAACTAAGTAAATATAAAACAAAGGCTGGCAAAACGTAGCTAAAGCCTACAAAACAAAGGCTAAAATAGAAACCTTGGCTATTCATTCTGGTTTTTCTCTCCACACACTAGTAAGAGTTAAAAGAGACGGCAAGGCTTTTACTTGGCATTTCCTAGCTCTTGTCCTTTTGCCTCACCATCTTTAGCATTTTTTAGCCTTGTTCCTGTTGTACGCAACACAGAGGCATGAGGATATGGCTTCTCTTAACATTCCTGGGATGTAACAGGCACATCCCGATACTTGGTACCAACAAAGCTCAACTCTCAGACAGCTCATGTAAGGGTTAAAAACAGAAAGTCCTACCCACATGGCTTGCTCTGATGTTCCTGGAGATATTGTCACTGGATATAACCTCAGTAGAATTCTATTCAACACCTCTGTCTTTAAGTACAAAGCTGTAGGCTGTAGCAGCTTTAAGAAACATAAGTATCCCTTTTTTCTGCTGCACAGTATCTGTGTGTGAAATTCTCTAAAGGGGTTTAAGTATTTACCCTGAACACTATCAGACAGTTTCTAAAATTTTCCTTATCCAGTTGCAAAAACACTTCAAAGAGAATCATAAACAGTCCTTTGTGCTTTCAACGTGCAGTCTGTTTTTGAGGCTTAAGCCTGAATTCTCTAGGAATTGTAAATTTTTCCCCCCCCAAAAAAGGTAGGATATACAACATCTAAAAAAAAATCATTACTAAGCCTCCAGTAACTAAAGGGAAAATGGAAAAATCTGAGTTAGAGAAATTCAGAAGGCAGGACATGAGAAAGGAACAAAACTTATTAGAAATTTGTTGCTAAATTACATATACCATTTCCCGCAGATACCTTACCCTCAGTAGAACAATGCTATTGTGAGGAATCGGAGTGGGTGGGTGGTTAGGAAGAATAAAAAAGAACCAATCTTTAGTGAACACATTTAAGATAACAAAAATGTGAACTAAGGATTTCAGGCAGCTGTAGCTGAAAAATAACTGTTTTCTTTTTCCCCCAAATTTCCCATGCTAAACATAAAGGTCCTAAAGTCAGCAACTATGTACCTACCTGTTCTACCATTTCCATTAGACGGTTCTTATGACTGCTTACTTGCCTCCGGTCTGTGCTTATTCTGAGCCACTCATCACTGTCCCAGTCAAAGAAGTGGGAGAGCAGCATTTAAATATTAATTTAAAACCACCAGACATCCCACCCCAGATTCTATATTACTATGACATACTCCGCTCCTAACTCAGAAATCCTAACACTGAAAAACGAGACCAATGTAACTTAAAAACAGATGTAACTTAGAAAGCATATTAACACAAAAAGGGAGAAGAGGAATATATATATAATAAATTGGTAGCTTAACCATTAAAATAAACCAAAAAATAATATTTTTAATCTATATCACTCTGCTTTTCACAGCCCCAAAAAATTTCCTGGAAGAACACGTAAAATGAAATTAGCTAATTGTTGGATGGCATGTGACAGCAAATACCAGTGTGCTCCGCACATATTTCAGAATACGAAAAAGCAGCCTTGTTCCTCTATACAGTTAAAATCATTTAAAGCACTGTGATAATAATCTCGCCAAAACCAAACAAGCAACTACTTCATTCAATCTACAGTTGTGTAATCTATCTAAGGAGAACTCTACTATTCAGTAATGGTGTGTGGGATGAGCTTTCCTTGATGAGTTAGACAGGACAAAATGATGGGGGAAAAGGCATGACTCATCTTGAAATTAAACTATTATAACTAACTTGTAAAGGACAACCTTTACAATCTTAAGTACATTTCTCTCTTAAAACTTTAACAAGAAAATGGTAACATTATTAAATAAAACACCTACTCACTTTCCACATTTCTCTGCTCTCCTGTGCCAAATTTTAACATAAATGGGTAGAATTAAATGCAGTCTATAGCTTACCTAACATAATTATATGTTGTGTTTTACACTGTTTCAAAACGGATACATTAAAATAATCCAGTCTTGGCTCTTACCCACTAAAGTCAATAAAGGTTATTAAGGCCAACTGCCATATAAACACATTACTACCCCAGCACCATGAACTGTCAAGACAGGAAATGCAATTCAAAACAATCAGGAGCAAAACAATCAAGATCTTCTCTTTCTCTTTTGAAAAAAAAAAGCAACAAAAGAACCATGAAGAAATTTCTCTTCAGTATACAAATCATCCGCAGTTTTTTAAATGTTCATTCTGAAAACCATTCAAGAATATTTCCATTAAATTATACCAAATTGACTTATTTTTTAATATCAAAAGGAAATGAATAAATGTCATCAATTTAGAGAGCTCACCCCTTTTCTGTATTATTGTGAATTTGATAGTGTTAAAACATTTTTATAGGTAAAATAAATGTCAGTTTTGCAAAGCGTGATACCAGACCCTGAGAGACAAATGGCCTATCCATTGAATCTCTGGCTACAGCAAGACTTCCTCACCTCACAGGAGATTTCAGCTTTTCATATTTCTCTTTATCCAGAAAGCAAAGCTCATACAGTTTCTTTCAAATGGTAACACTCTCTTATCCTGAAGAGTCTCCTCATAATACGCTAATCTTAGATGAAGAATAGTGTGCCAGTTTAAGAAAATAAAGTAAAACACAAATATCTGAATAGTCTTAAAATATTATAATACCTTCCTGAAGAGGAAGGCATAGAGAAGAGGAAAGGCTGGGCTAAATTTCTAGGTTATAAGAAAAGGTTATGTTGCTTTGAGCTTAATGGCTCATAAATTCACTAGTTAATATTCAGGGAAAATGTGATATTTTATCAGAATGTCATTCAAATATAAGGTTTAACATTTATATCACAAGAGCACGCACAGAGTAAAACTATCCTCAGGGAGGGAAATGGCAAGAATAAACAGTGTGATAAAAATGGTGCTTGCTGGAACAGAGAATGGTAAGTAGAGGCTGGGATTGTTTCAGAGACAGCTCGCTAAACTTTTTGAAATATGCAGCTGGTCATGACATGTGAAGCGATTACCATTAATGGAAGAAAAGTGATTTCAAAGCTCATTTTCCATCCTTTTTCTATATCCTCCCTAAGACTATACCTTCCAACCACAAAGGGGGGGGGGGGAAGACCAAGAAAAATTACATCACAAGCCTCTTTTCTAGTACAAAGGCTGCCAAAGGTTGCTTTACTTATAAGCAAAAGTTGACAAGTAAAGCACATGTTGCCTAAGGTTTTTTGCTTATTTTCTTGCCAAAAGAGATCGATGCTATGTTGCATTACAGACAAAATGCACTTACTTGAGGAATCTTTCCACAACACATACAGTTTTTACAATTCAAAAAAAGCAGGACGATAAAGAAGAATCATTAGTCTAACATGATAATAATATTGAGTACTATATTGCCTGGAAGCAAAGTGAGTGCATTCAGAAATGCCGTTTAGATTAGTCTAAATTCTACAGAATCCAAATGTGCACTAAACACTGCACTTTTTATGTTAAATTGCTGTTGAATTTGTTAACCCACAACTGATTTCCTGTGTTACGGAATCTTGGAGATTACAACTAACTTGAAGCAACAGGGATAATTCTTGACAGTTAATGGTACGTTTATATGCATTTTCCTGAAAGGCTAGAATCTTAAGGCCACAGACTGGTAGCTCAACATTGCCCCCTACTGCTTGCAGCGCAAAGTATATGAGATGGGCTGGTACAAAGCAGAAACTTAACCGGCCAGGGCAAGTTCCTTCCCCACTATCCAAATGTCAGATGGCAGTGCATTAACAGAGACACAGAACCATAGTCCTTTCAAATGATTATTCTTTTTGGTCTCATCCAATAGTAAAAATAAATTATTACAAATGTGTTGTAAGTCATTTTTAAAAGGCTTGCAACAATGCCTAAATTTAATTTAGTGGTGCCATCCCTTCTATCTTGGCTCAAACTTTAAATTTACTTGATAGTGATATCCCAAGATGTGCTGAGAAGAGACACTGAGGCCACTGATTTCACCCATAACACTTAGTAACACCACGCCAACTGCAAGGTAACTAGCTCTGGAAAATTCCCAAGGTTGCTACTCTTTTCAGTAATTTTCACACATGAGCTACAAAATAAATAGAAAATATTCACTCTAACTAATGTGTGGCCACCACCAAACAAAACATTATAACGAATGAACATTACTGGTAAGTTCATAATACCAAAGATTTCACTTTAAAAAAAAACAAACAAAAAACCTCAAAAGCAATGATTTTTTTTCTTTTATAAAACCAGTAAGAGTTCCTTCCTTATTTGCTTGCCAATCGTAGTCAGAGTTGCCAAATTAAAATCCTAAAATCAAACTGATGTCCTAGAGACAAAGTGTGGTGTGTAAAGAGGTTCTAACTTATACGTAAATGGACAAAATCAGAATTACACAATGCAAAATAAAGCTTCCCTGAAATTGAAGCTGCCTTCATGTACATATCCCATTAAAACGGAATGCACTCCACTCAGGCTTAGCTAAGGAATAGAACAAACAAAAGAGACTTGGGCATGGACCCTACGCTACCTACCACTCGGTTTTACAATGCTCAGTTTTACACTGACTCAGATCTTTGGAGAAATCGATTTTTGTGATATCATTAATTCACTCAAAAAAAGGATTATAACATTCCTTTCCAGAGCATATACCCATGAAAAGGTATGGTTTATAGATATGAAGAGATGCCTAGAAAGCAGGGATTTCTGGATTCTGACCCACCTTTTCAAACTGGGGTCTTCAGGGTTTTAATTTGATATTTCCATTATTATAACATAGAGATTAGCAATAGCTACCTTTATTTGCAGATTAGTTTCCAGCACATTCCAAATTCTGTGCAGTGGCAAAATCTCTAGAGTTTAGAAGGCTTTTATCACTCTTCCACTACCTTCCAAATTCAACTGTTTGGAGGCAGAATAGTGAGGAGGTGAAGGGCATGGATACTTGAGCTACCCTTTCTGAGTCCAAATACCAGCTTCTCCATCTATTACCCATATGACCCTGAGGAAGTTACATAGCTATTTGTGCTTCACTTTCCTTATTTGTAAAAATGAGCACAAAATATTTACTTTATGTAGTTGTCATAAATGTGACAAAAGTTATATGGGAAACACTTAGAATAGTATCTGGTACTTGATATCATGTAAGTGTCTTCTATTATTACTATCATTTAAGACCCAATCTGAGACTTCCAGGAGGCCTTAGCATGCTTTTCACCTTTGTTTCTTACTACATCTCCTGCAATTCTTGCTCAAGCTACACTGGACATCCACACTTCTGATCCTGTTGTTATAGTTCCTGGAGCCTAAGTTCCCTCCCCAAATATCCTGTCCCACCTTACTCCTCCCTACCCAAGGTCCCTAAAATCCACACTTGCTATTTCACAACAGTCCCAATTCCAATGGTTTAAATTTACTACTTCCTTTTCTGGGCAATGATTATTTTTTAAATTTCTATTATAGTGTTTTATTTTAGCTAATATCTAAACGTACAAGTTAAGAGTACAAGTCTAGAATCAGACTGCCTGGGTCTAAATCTTGTTCTACCACTTACTGTGTGACCTTGAGTAAGGCACTTAATTTTTCTGTATCTGTTTTCACATCAGTAAACCCGATTCACAAGTTTCTATATCTGATAGGACTACTATAATAGTTTTCAAAGTGAACCAAGGAAAGGGGAACCCCTTTGGTTAGTGCCTGCTACATATACAAATGCAAATTAATCTTTGATAGTATTGTATTATTCTCCCTTCACCATCACTTCCCAGCATATGTCCAGCACAGTACCTTAAAAGTAGGAAATATTCAATAAATGTTCACTGAATTGAATTGAGGCTGTGCTGACAGTTTTGGCTGTTCCCATTAACGTACCATGAAGAACCTAATTCGATAATTTGGGATAATTAAATATGCATTTGTCTATGCAAATTAGGCAGTAGAGGATTCCTATGGCATAGCATCCCAGAAAGAATGGGCCCAAACATCATGCACTTACCACACCTTCCATCTTCTTCCACAGTTCTTCCAGTTGAGCCATGGGTTGACACCACCAATCAGTACACTTCTTATATCGATTACCTTGAAACCAAAACTGTCTCAGCCACTCAAACTCAACCTGTGGACCATAAACAGAATGTGGTGGTTACAGTGCTTGCTCATGTGCTGGATAAGGACCATGATTTTGTCACTCAATTCTCCTCCAGTAACTCAAAAGCCATGTGGTGAGAAAGGTGAAAAAAGCACAGCTTAACATGTCCCCAATATAACTGGGAGTCTCTAGAGCATTTTTGTCAGGTCAAGGAAAGGGAAATCTTAACACTGCAGTCCTCTTAGTTAACAATCCAGCTCGGTCTGTGGAAGGGTTTTCAACCACCTTTATTAGTCAGATGTGAGGAAACCATAAATAAATCAACAACAAACACTGAGATCCTAAAGTGCAAGCAGCCTCTACCATATATGATGAGAAAGATATAATCAAACAGATGTTTTTGTTAAGTATCTTTATTAAAGACTGATATTAAAAGAAAATACAGATACAGATTAAGAGATACCAATTATACCTTCCTTGGATTTAAAAAAAAAAAAATTTACTCGTGGGCCAGGAGGAGCTATAGATAATCTCAGCCCGTATAACCTAAACAGTATAAAATTAACTATGGAGACATATATTAAAACCACAGAGCCATCAAATTGTCACTTTTCAATTGAATCAGGGCAAATGACAATACAAAGAGTAGCAAATTTTTTTAAATCACAAAAGCATTTTTTTCCTTCCTATGAATCTATTATAGTAAATTTCCATCATTTGCTTCCTTAGCATTCCTCCTCCTAGCAAAATCCCCACTATTTATTTGTGAATCCATCCTTTGCCCAGTTTCAGGCCAAGTCTGAACTCCAACACCAGAAACAGAATGTTTGACCCAGGTTGAAGTCAATCAGTCCCCCAGTTTGACCCATTTTTGTGGTCACTGAACTAGGTTCAGGGGGAATAGGCATATGGTCAATCAGAATGAGTCTCAAGAGTTTGTCAGAACATATAAGAAGAGGATTCTGCAGTCATTTTTCCACCAAAAGGGGAGAATGAATTCAATACAGAAAGTAGCTATAAGATGTTAAGAAAAAAGTCAGGTCTTAGCGACCTAAACTGACTATTGATCAAGTTATTCCTGAAGTCCTTTTAACTTGAGAAAATCTGAGCTCAGTTTTCTGTCCATTGCATCTGAAGTAAACCTAACAAAGATTGATGGGAAAGTGATTAAAATTTTAGGATTAAGAAATTGTGTCTTATCCATTTTCTAAGTCTTCTAAACACTCATTCTCAATTTGAAAATAAAATTTTACCTCAAAAACTCCATTCACCTTAAAAAACTCCTTTTATCTCTGCCCTCTAGAGAAAAAAAGAGCTCTCATAGCTTAATGCTAGGTCACCAGGCTTTGCTAAGTAATCATGCTCCATATACAGACTCAGAACTATTATAATCGTCACCTGTTACCATAAAGAATTTTTTTGTTTATTTATTCATACTGAACTTTCAGGAGGCAAACAAATACAACTCTAAAGATTTAACAATGGTGAAAATGGCTCAAATAACTTACCTGAGAACACCAGGTCATATGAAAGGGTTTAGTTTACATTAACTAAATGTTTGTTTGATATGCAGAACTGATTTCAGTTAAAGCTGTTTAAATAAAGCAAACCAAAACAAAAAAAAATAGGAATGTAGACAATATTAAGACAACAGTTGCTAAATGTCATCTGGGTATTAAAATACTGGTTAACAGAAGTAAACTTGAGTGCTTCAAAAGGAAAATGAATACAAGCGTAGTTCAACTTCTGTGGAGATACAGGTTTAACTGCATATTTATTACCAAAGAAAAAATGAGACCTTTTTAATGGATTTCACATGAGATTTGTTCACACTACAGGAATAATAGCTTGTAGGCAAGGAATCAAGCCTATTAGGGAAACATGAAAAATTGTAAAAGGTTTTCTTATTTGAGGCTGGTTATTTCCATTGAAGAGGACAACGTGCATATGCCTCAGCAACCATGGCATCCCAGGAATAAAAGAGATTATCAGAGGTAACTAGTACATTCGCCCTATCAGCCGAATACTGGAGTCTGGACTTCAGTAACTTAAAACTCAGAGGCAAAGAGAAGTGCAAACCTGGGACTTTATATCAGGTAAGAAAGTAAAGAAAGAGCCCTGTCTATTTTAATAGATAATGCCTTCATCTGTTCCAGTTATCTTCTGAGGCAGACAGGCTCATAGTTAATAAGGGCTCTAGAGTCAGTTCAAAACTGGGCTCCACTACTGAATAGCTATGTCATCTGTAAGATGCTGATAATTACATAATATCATATAGGTTGTGGTGAGGATTAAGTGGGTTAATACGGAGAAGCACTTAGAAGATGGCCTGATACAAAGCTAGCATCCAATAATGCTAGTAATTAATTATTCTCTTTATTAAAGAGTTCTTACTTTCTTTTTTTCGCATGGGCAGGTACCGGGACTCAAACCCAGGTCTCCAGCACGGCAGGTGAGAACTCTACCTGCTGAGCCACTGTGGCCTGCCCAGTTCTTACTTTCTTGATTGAAATATTTTTAACTCAAAGTGTTATGCACACACACACACACATACACACAGACACATACAAACAGCTTACCACATGGCAAGCACTACTAGATACTAGGTACATGCACCAAACAAGGCCTAGGACCTCATGCCCCCTAGGGCCTCGCAATCTTATGAAATTTTCCGAGAAAAAGTTTTAACTTCAATGTCAATTATACCAACTGCCCCTTCCACAAGGCCAGTCAGAAAAGTTCAACGCTGAGGACCTACTCCCAACAGAGTTCTATTCATGAACTGGAAGTACTACCCATGAGATACAATTTTTGTGGGGATTAAATCCAGTGGTATGCATTTTATTCAACTCCATAAACTGACTTTTTCATTTCAATGTTGCATTAAACAATACGACAGGATTTTAATCAAATGTCACTCTCACCAGCTCCCCACGTTGCCAAGAGAAGTAGTCTGCTCCTTTCCTAAAATTATGGAAGCAAAAAATATTTCCAGCTGCTTGATTCAGAGTTTGAGATTTAAAAAAAAAAGTTGCTGATTTTTTCCCACTAAACTCCCACTAAATCTCCCTAACTCTGGAGATTAGGGAGGAAAGCTGCAGGGTGGACAATGTGCAAAAACCAAACGACTCAAAATGAGGTTGAAGTCCTATTACTTCAGGGCTAAAAAAAAAAGTCAAAGCCTAACCATACTGACTGACTGATAAAGTTCTAACCAAGAAAGGGGCAAGATCTTCATGATGTCTCCAGAGTGCAGTCCCTCTAGGGAAGCTCAAAGCTAACAGCTAGTAGAAATAAAAGACAACCTGCCAGGAGGGCAGCAGGTGATCTGAGGCCAAGGAACATTCCATAGGTGAGGCAGATTCCCTGGAGATGCAAATAGCACAAAGACAAACTAGAGAAGCTTTTTCTAGCTTTTCTCAAACTCCCTGATTTTGGACATATACTTAATAAAAATTCACTATTATCTAAACTTTAGAACAATACATGAGTTAAATAATATCCACAGACATCGGAGGCATACTGACAGCCCACAGGCCCTTGGAATCTTAAAAGGTCTTCTTAATCATCAGAGAAAAATGAAATGTTCATGATAGTTTTGGTGTCATAGCTGTGACCCAGAAAACCATATCTACAATTCTCTTCACTGCACCTACCTTTTCCATGGACTAGTGAACAAAGAGCTCAATTAAGAAAAGTTTGTCTAAAAAAAATGCCTTTAAAGAAGTCTGAAGGACAGAAAGAGATACAATCTACCCACCTTGAGTACTTAGGTACCCACCTATCGGGGAATAAAGCTTGTAAGATTCCAAAATCTTATTTCTAAGCCACTATATCCCCACATTGTTATAAATTTGTCCATTGTCCATAAGCAAATGTCACCTATTTTTCTTTTGCAAAGTTAGTGTGGGCTCTCAGCTTGGTCCCAGGTGAGCACACACAGTTCCCTCATGAGATGTGTACAAAAGTCCACTGTGGTTAATGCCTCATTGAAACGAATGATATAAGTTATTTCACTGAGAAAGAAATTAGACCAGGGAGAGACGCTAAGATCCAATTTACAAAGAGATACTTTATGAAGGCTCTTTCATAGCAGCTATATAAGGAAGATGCAGGTCATATCAGAACAAATGAGGACCATACAGTGTCATCAAACTGTACATTTTCCTAGGGGAAATCTACTTAGGTAAAGAGACTGCATTCCACATTTTACTATTTTTAGGAATTTCCTTAAAAGACCACTTAACAACACAGGAAGATTCTGCTTACAATTGAACTAAATTCTTTTCTAAGTATATTTAATTGAAAAAATATCTCCAAAAGTTACTCCCCCAAATTCCCAAACTACTTAGAAATCATCTAAAACAAGGAAAAGAAGCCACAACTGAAACCACACAGACTGAAAATTTGCACATGTAAAATCATGGGCTTCATCCTATAATTAGTCTAGTAAAGGCATGTGGCCGTTAAGAAAGAGGGAAAGAAACGAGAAACTGGGGTAACTATTATAGACATTTGGGCTTTCATTTAACAACAGAACACAATAAAGAGTGGGCATGCAAACTTGTGTGGCAAAATAACACTATCCGACAACATGCCCTGACATATGGAATTGATTCTTAAAGTAAAGCAATGACTTTGAAGAATCAAAGAATCAAAGATAGGGGGTGGAGAAGGCTGGTACACATGCTATTCAGATTCAAGATCTCTTTTCATTCAACTCTGAACTGGCCTCAGGGGCTACAATTTCTGATACACCTAGTCCCACCTCCATAACATACACATATCAAAAGCAGCCAGCCACTTCTCGAAGCAGATAGATTCAGATGACAATATTCTATTGTTGGAAAAACCGTGCAGTTTTACAGATATCTCATGCCCCTCCACTGATGACAGCAAAATATCACAGTCACAGAGGAAAACCAGAAAGGACAGAAAAAACAGTAGCCCATATGCATATTAAAGAAGGCACTCATTCTGCCATCCTGAATCCTAAAAATGAAAGGATTTTAGAGAAGGAAATATTTAAATTTCCAGATTAGAGTTTCAACACAACAAATATAGAAAATACATAGCTTTGCTCCCACATCTAATTCAATGGGGTCATCAGGCCCATAAAACCTCCTCTTTCCTGAAGTTTTAACTATGAGCAATGTTCCAAGTAGGGACCGGTAGGAGAGAAAGCGGGACACTTAACCAAGCACAAGGAAGGAAGAAGTCAGCACTGGGTTCAATTTAGCAGTAGAAGTAGTTATTATACCCTCTGAAGAGCAGGACTTCTTTGCTCTTTTGGAGATTATGGCAGTGTTCCACAAAATATGCAACAGCTGATAGAACATTAAACAGATACGGCACTGTCAATGGCTCTCCATTCTCTAAGAGCAAAAAAGAAAGTCTGTGTCCTTAACAGGGGCCACCAAGAACCTACACAAACTACTGCTCTCCAGTACCCGAGTACCATTTCTGTGACCTCATCTCCTACTACTTGTGGCTTTGTGCCCTCCACTCAAATCATACTGGTGCTCCTTAACTGTGCTATGAACACTAGGCATCCTCCCACCTCAGTATTTGCAGTGGCTGTTACCTCTGACAAAACACTCCAGATATCCACATGACTCACTCCCTCACCTCCTTCAAGTCTCTACTCAAAGGATATCTTCTCAATGAGGGCGCACTCTAGCTCCCTTTATCTCCATTACCTCGTTCTGTTTGTTTGTTTCCCTATACTACTTATCAACTTCCATCAGACTATATAATTACCAATGTATATATCCACTAGAATATCTATTTCATTGACCAAATGCCCTGGTTTGAAGCTGGTATGTATCCCAGAGAAGCCATGCCCTTTTACTTTTTAAAATATTTTTATTGATAAAACTTGACATACAAACATTCTTAACATACAAACATTTCATACATGGTGTACAGTCAATGGCTCACAATATTATCACATAGTTGTGTATTCATCATCACGATCTTTTTTTGAACATTTGCATCACTCCAGAAAAATAAATAAATAAATAAATAAAACCTCCCTCTAGCCACCCCAATACACCATAAACTTAAAAGGGTTATCTATATAATATGTAAGGATAACCTCCAGGATAACCTCTCAACTGTGTCTGAAATCTCTCAGCCATTGAGACTTTATTTTGTCTCATTTCTCTCTTCCCCTTTTTGTTCAAGAAGGTTTTCTCAATCCCTTGATGCTATGTCACAGCTCATCCTGGAATTGCTGTCCCACTTTGCCAGGGACAGTTACACCACTTGGGAGTCATGTCCCACATGGTGGGGGGAAAGGGCAGTGAGTTCATGCCAAGTCAGTTTAGAGAGAGGGGCCATATCTGAGAAACACAAGAGGTTCTCTGGGGGTGACTCTTAGGCCTAATTTTAAGTAGTCTTAGTCTACTCTTTGCAGGGATAAGTTTCATAGAGGTGAACCCCAAGATCGAGGGCTTGGCCTATTGATTTGGTTGTCTCCACTGTTTCATGCCCTTTTTTTTTTGTTTGTTTAAACAGCAGTATTTTAATAAGTCAAATAGTTCATTATTAGTTTGTTTGGTTTTTTATCAAGTTGTTGAAGTATAAGCCAAAATGTACTTCTATCAATTGCAATGCCAAAGATTTTAGATGTCAAATATTTGAGTATGATAGTTTCAAATAACCAAAACATCCCTGGATAACCTTAAAATTGATGAAGGATGGCAGTTCCTTCTTCATTTTTCTAATCCTGACAATTTAGGGAGACGGGGCTTGTGACTCTGAATAGTTGTGCTTCTTCCAGCCTCACTACCTCCCCTTACTCTTTTATTGTTTTTTTAATTTTTATTAATAAAACCAATCAACATACAATATGAACATTCTTCTTTTATCACATAGTTGTATATTCATCATCATGATCATTTCTTAGAACATGTGCATCAATTCAGAAAAAGAAATAAAAAGAAAACAGAAAAAAATTCATACATACCATACCCCTTTACCCCTCCCTTTCATTGATCACTAGCATTTTAATCCACTAAATTTATTTTAACATTTGTTCCCCCATTATTTATTTATTTTTAATCCATATGTTTTACTCATCTGTCCATAAGGTAGATAAAAAGAGCATCAGACACAAGGTTTTCACAATCACACAATCACATTGCAAAAGCTGTATCATTATACAATCATCTTCAAGGAACATGGCTTCTGGAATACAGCCCTACATTTTCAGGCACTTCCCTCCAGACTCTCTGTTATGCCTTAACTAAAAAGGTGATATCTATTTAATGCCTAAGAATAACCTCCAGGATAACCTCTCGACTCTGTTTGGGATCTCTTAGCCACTGACACTTTATTTTGTCTCATTTCTGTTTCCCCTTCTGATCGAGAAGGTTTTCTCATTCCCTTGGTGCTGAGTCCCAGCTCATTCTAGGATTTCTGTCCCACATTGCCAGGAAGGTCTACACCCATTGAAATCATGTCTCACATAGAGAGGGGGCGGGCAATGGGTTTGCTTGTCATGCTGGCTGAGAGAGAGGCCACATCTGAGCAACAAAAGAGATTATCTTGGGGGTAACTCTTAGGCCTAATTTTAAGTAGGCTTAAGTCTATCCTTTGCAGGGTTAAGTTCATATGAACAAACCCAAGATTGGGGGCTCAGCATATTGCTTTGGTTGTCCCCACTGCTTGTGAGAATATCAAGAATTCTCTGCTTAGGGAAGTTGAATTTTCCCCCTTTCTCACCATTCCCCCAAGGGGACTTTGCAAATACTTTTTATTCACTGTTCAAATCCTTCTGGGATTTATCGAGGCATCACTCTGGACAAACCTACAAATCTCATGCCCTACTCAAGGTTCCATGTTCTTATGGTGTTCAATTAAGCTGTCCACATAAGTTATATCAGGAAATGCACTAGTCAAAATATAAATTTCGTACCAAATAAACATTTTTTGCTTTAGTGTCATACATAAATTAAAGTATTAAAATATTATCATCTATTTTCAACACCCTGGATTATTGACATTCCTTTGTTCTTCCTCATGTAAAACATTTTTAAATTTATACATTTAGTCACTATCATTATACATTCTAGGCACTCTTAGATTATACCATCTCAGTCTTTATCATATATCTTTCCTTCTGATTTCATTTGTGTCCCCAGGCCTCCTCCCTCTATCATTCTCACATTCAGCTTCATTCAGTGCTCTAACATTATTTATTGTACTACAGTTAGGTAGTATGGTGCTATCCATTTCTGAAATTTTACACTCAGTACTGTTGCACATCTGTATCCCTTCAGTTCCAATTACCCACTATCTACCCTATTTCTATCTCCTGATGACCTCTGTACTTAACTGAAATTATCCAAGTTCATTCATTAATGTTACTTCATATCAGTGAGACCATACACTATTTGTCCTTTTGTTTCTCAGCATAACATCCTTAAGGTCCATCCATGTTGTTACATACTTCATAACTTTACTCTGTCTTACAGCTGCATAATATTCCACCATATGTGTATACCACAGCTTGTTTAGCCACTCGTTTATTGATGGACATTTGTGCTGTTTCCATCTCTTGGCAATTGTAAATAATGCTGCCATAAACATTGGTATGCAAATGTCCATTTGTGTCTTTGCCCTCATGTCCTCTGAGTAGATACCTAGCAATGGTATTGGCGCGTCATATGGCAATCCTATACTTAGCTTTCTGAGGAACCACCAAATTGCCTTCCACAGCGGTTGTACCATTTGACATTCCAACCAGCAGTAGATAAATGTGCCTCTTTCTCCACATCCTCTCCAGCACTTGTTGTTTTCTATCTTATTGATAATGGCATTCCTGGTGGGTGTAAGATGACATCTTATTGTGGTTTTGATTTGCATTTTCCTAATAGCCAGGGAAGTGCTTCATGCCCTTTTTCTTGATCCAAGATTGTGGGAGCAGCCATGTTTCTTTTAATCCTGACTCAGTACTGTAGGGTGGAAACCTTTGATTAGATTGTTTCTATGGAGATTGACCCACTCAATTGTGGGTGGCACGTTGATTAGATTACTCCATGGAGATGTGGTGGGCCCAATTGTAGGTGTGGCCTTTTGATAGATGGAGATATGACTCCACCCATTCACAGTGGATCTTGATTAGTTTACTGGAGTCCTTTAAAAGAAGAAACATTTTGGAGAAAGCTCAGAGACACAAATATCTGAAGATGCTTGGAATGCCAACAGACAGAGTAGACACAAAGACATGGATGGTTGGAGATGCAGAGTCCAGCAGACATCACTATGTACTTTCCCCTGAGATGCTAAGGAAGCCAGAACCCAAAGTTCTGTCCTAGAGGAGCTAAGTGAAGGCCCACAGACACTTAGAGAGGAAACCACTGGCATCAGAAGATGGAAGCAACAGACACAGGGACAAAAACCAGCAGATGCCAGCCACATGCCTTCCCATGTGACAGACTTCCTTCGAGTCAAGGTATCTTTCTCTGGATGCCTTAGTTTGCACATTTTTATGGCCTCAGAATGGCAAACTTGTAACTAAATAAATATTCTTTTAAAAAGCCATTCAATTTCTGGTATATTGCATTTCAGCAACATTAGCAAACTAAAACACACCAACATATCCAAAGTATGCAGAACATTGCCTGATAAATGCTCAATAAGTATTTATTAAAAGATTGAATGCGAACATTTTCATATTCCAAACTCTCCATCAATCCTTCTGATCATATCAAAGAGAAAGACTCACATTGGCAATGGTCTTCAACAATCCTCCACCCTTGCTAATCTCTCTTTTTCATTTTTAACAGTTTTTTGAGGTATATTTACCCACCACAAAATTCATCCATTTTAATTGTAGAATTCAATGAGTTTTAAGTGAATTATGAAGTTGTGCAACCATCATCACTAATTTGCCTTTTTGACATGAAGAATGCAAACAAATTCAGCCTTCTGCAGGCAAAGGGGTGCCTGTTGGAATGTAATAGCCTTATTCTTTTCACTGGATATATTTTTGTTGTTCTTTTTTCTTTGGGATAGTAAAAGATTTTGATTTAAAGAAAAATACTAAATAAGTAGCTAACAAAATATGTAGTCCAACAATAAAGCAAAATTCAAAAAGGTAGTAATAAGGATGTTAAAAGTTTGCAAAACACTCATTCAAGAGATCCGAGACCTACTGGACTCACACAATTGCAACTAATTTCATAAATCAAAGGCAAGGCATTGACACTTGCAGCCAGGGCCCACCCTCAGTTCCTATCAGCCCTTGTTGGGAGACTATTCTTCATGGTGCCTTTGTTTCTATAAGTCTTGAGAACAAAACACTGGCAGAACATTGTTTCAGACTATCTTTGCAAGGATGTATGTATAGGAAACAGCCTTGGGTGATAGAGAACAGAAGGTAGGAATGCTTACTATCTACTGTAAAAGATTCAAGCTTCCTAAACTCAAGGTATCTCTCCTAAAATGCAACTGCTCCATGTGTACATGTTATCTGGCTTGCTTTGCAATGCTTTGTGGAAACGGGTTTGGGCAGACGGTGCTGATCTCTGGTGACTGCTACTGCTGTAATCAATAAACTATCTTTCACTTCTGATCCAGAAGGCTCATATCTTCTACCCATATGAAACTGTGGCAGGTTAACTTGATAGCTTGCAAATAGGGTAGACACTTAGACCCTTCACAATTCTTGAGAGTCCTTACCTCATTGTGGATTTCTTCTCCTTGTTTCAAAACCATAGGCTCCAAAGATTTCAAAAGGACAGCACCATTGTCCACGTCATCACGCACATTCTGCAGAGCCAAATGGCAACGTTGTAATATATAATCCAAGGTTCCCATCGAGCACTGACAAGACAGAATCCGCAATCAAGATTATGAGTACATGTCAAACCCCAAACAAAACCATTCCTGCCAATCCTAAAGAACACCTAGGGCATTATATAAGGTTCTACAAAGGTTTCACACACTAGGGTAACTTTCCAGAAACCTACAAGTTCCATTTTGGGTCCATGACCAGAGAAGACCTGAAATCTGGAGGGCCCAGCCTCTCCAGAACATTAAATAGTTCCATCTCCCTACCCCATATCACTGACAGACGACTAAAGAGAGGGACAGAAAGATCAAAGGCGATGGTGAAGCTATACAGAAAAGGTAGCTATTCAGCAATCATACTCATTTAACAAACGAGTATGACTGCTGAAATCATTATATTGATATTTCTTTTAGACTCCAGCATCTTAGAGCAGCTAGAAGTTAAAAACCTAAAATTGTGGATTGTAACCCATACCAAACCCTGAACTGTTCTATAACCAGTTGTTGCAATGTGCTTTGAAATTTATTGCTTTTTTGTACATACATTATTTTTCACAAAAAAAAGAAAATAAAAGATGATAGAAAAAATATATATTTCTTATAGCCTCTAGTGTTTTGGAGCAGCTAGAAGGAAAAGTCTGAGATGATGGAATAGAAGCCCATGACAGGGATCTGTTCTGTAACTACTTATTAAAGTATGCTTTGAAAATTATTGCTTATTTCTTTCTTTGTTTTGTATATGTGCTATATAATACAATAAAAATAGTTAAAAAGAACAAGATTATGAACAGAATCCAAGTTTATCAAGCCATTCTTCCTGGAACTGTTCACATTCCCCCCCCCCCCCCCCCCCCGCCTTTCTGTGCATTACCTTTTGCTCCCATAGCTCAGCCTATACTCCTCAATTCAAATATTACTGCAGAAGCCTGCTCACTAGGCCTTATGCTACCATCTTGGCCTCATCTAGGCCACTCATCTTAAGGTTTTCTTTTTTTCATATTGACCTTATATCTCTGATATGAGCCGACTGTTCAGGATATGGGATAAGGCCTTATTTTATATATTTTTTTCTACATATACTACAATACCTAAAGCTGAATCCTATATGTAGAAGACACAACAAATTACTGGATGAACAATTAATTAATGAAGAAGTCAAGGATACTGACTTGACTGCAAGTACTCTGAACCTCATAATGGGAAAGAAAGATAATCAAACTGCAGAACAAGTTCAATAACACACAAAGTAGAACAGTGATGGCAGAAAAAAAAAAGAAATCATAAACACAGGGCAAAGAACTCACTTCCTTTTACTGCAAAATCCATTCATTAGGCAGTTGCAATCCTAGGCAGAAAAGATTCTTCAAATAATGGAGATGTGGCTCATGCCCTCAAAGCATTTTCAAAGTTATAACTTAGTAACAAGGTATCAGCAAGGCCATACATAACTAGTGCACCCCTCTCTGAGTCTGTGGGAGCAAAATAGAGGTCAAATGGATAAACTCCTTCTTTGAGCGATCATGTCAGAAGAGAAAAGGATGTAGATTGAGTGTGTGTCCGTTTGTTTTGGTAATGACATGATTTCCTAGAATGACAAAAAGCAAGCTATAAATATCCTTTAGACCTGAAGAGGGAAAAGCATTCCTAAAATATTTTTATTTAAATATTTATAATTAAACTAATGGTTTGGAAATAACCTTAAAGTCTAAACCTCTGGTACAAACATTTTTTGCTTAAGTATTACTATTTTATATAACATGACATCAACAAACTTGGGAAAAACAAAGTTTCTGTGCCAAAAACAGAGACTTAACTAATACATATTTAATACATATTAAATCCCAGAATGCTTGGAGCATAAGGGCAAGCAACTCCAATTTGCTCCAAATAAAAAAATAAAGAAGGGAGGTAAGTTACTTTGTGTGTTATTGAACTTGTTCTGCAGTTTGATTATCTTTCTTTCCCATTATGAGGCTCACAGCACTTGCAGTGAAGTCAGTATCCTTGACTTCTTCATTAACTTTTGTCCCTACAACCACCCCCTACAATAATTTTTTAAATAACATTCTATCTAGCTAGTCATCCTATTTGCACCTTTAGGTTCCCAAGTAACCTACAAAAAGGTTACTAATTGTAAAATAATTAATTATTGCAAAAACTCTGGAAACAATCTAAGTTTGCAGTAGTAGGTTACCAGTTAAATGAACTATATGGAGCTATTCTGGGTGTACACTTTTATTTAATGTAAAGAACTTATAATTATGCTGGATCCCTACCTTATACTATATACAAAAATTAACTCAAAACTGAGTAGAGGTTTAAATATAAGAAGAAAACCACAAAAACTCTTAGAAGAAAATATAGAAGCAAATCTTCATGATCTTTTTGGATTAGAAATAGTTCCTTAAATATAACAGCAAAAGCACAGGCAACAATAGAAAAAATAGATGAAATAGGCTTTATCAATGTTAAAAAGTTTTTTGCATCAAAGGACACTATCAAGAAAGGAAAAAGAAAACCCAGCATATGTGAGAAAATATTTGCAAAGCACGTCATCTCATAAGAGACGTGTATCCAGAATATAAAAGGAACTCTTAAAACTCTATGATCAAAAAGATAAATAATTCAATTTTTTAAAATGGCAAAGGAACTAAACAGACATTTCTCAATATACATACAAATGGCTAATATGTACATGAAAAGATACATAACATCATAGGTCATTAGGAAAATGCAACTCAAAACCACAAGGAGATACTACTTCACACTCATTAGCTTGGGTACAACTAAAAAGACAGATCATAATAAGATTTGAGGAAAATATGAAGACATGAATCCTCCTGCATTGTCAGTGAGAATGTAGAAAGGTGCAGCCCCTGTGGAAAAAAGTTTGTAACAGATAAAATATGTTATGTTAATACTGTATGGAAGAGAGGGTATTTGCAGAATAAATGGGGGCTGTAAAGTTGCATGAATGTTTTTTCCTTCTATTGTTGAGGGAAATAACAATATCATATTAGTGTTGACGAAAAAAATATTTTTCTCTTTTATTATTGAAAACAATACATAAGATGAAAAAATTGTAATTAAACTACTGGTGCTGTGAGTATGAACCCATTTGTAAACAGACCCCTTAAAGATGTTATTAGTTAAAGTATGTTCAAACTGAATGAGGTTGGACTGAATCCAATATAGCTGAAGTCCTTAGAGGCCAGTGAAACAGAACACAGGAGAGAAGCCACGGGGAGCAGCCAGAAGATGGAAGTCAACGGAATCCAGAAGCGAAAGGAAACAATGGCGCATGTGCTTTGCCATGTGACAGAAAAGCAAGGAACCCTGAGGATCGACAGCAGTCAGCTCCAGAATACCTAAGTGTTCAAGGAGAAAGCACCACTTTGCTGATACCTCAGTTTTGGACTTCTCCTACCCTCAAAACCATGAGCCAAGAAATTTCCATTGTTTAAGCCATCCATCCTCTTGTATTGTATTTGTTTCATCAACTAGGAAACTAAAACACTTACCAACCATCTTGAGTCCAAACACCTGATATGATATCCTAAATCCTTTACAATCCTTACAATCCCAGACTGGTATCAGCCTTAGCTGCCAACACTCCCTGTCTGGCACCAAAGTACAACCACTCGAGATTCCCCATGCAAATTCCCGCCCCATACCAATCCCATGATTCCCATCTTGGTGGTCCTAGCTCATCCCATTAATTGCCCAAAAATACTCTATTCCTTACTCCCTCCATATTCAAATCTTACCTGTCCTGAAAGGCCACTACAAGATTCACCTCACCCATGAAGTCCTATGCCGTTTGCTACTTTCTATTCTAAAAGGCACTGAACTTGTCAATCAGTTCTGTGACAGCACCTTAAATACTGGAAAGAACAGTTAAAGCAATGTATGAAACAAAGTGATTTCCCTTCTTCTGAACAGTAGCTTCCAAGAATAGCAACTCTAAAATCAAGACATGCTGATGACTTAACATTTGATTTACTATGTACACTCCAGCATTCTTAACTAGAGACCATCTCAAACAAAACTGTAAAAAATAGAATACCAGTAACAGTAAAAAAATATTTCAGTGAAATTTCAATGAGAAAGGACAGAAATATTAAAAAGAAATTTAATTTGGTAAAAACCCAGAATCTAGAGTCAATCTGTCTGGGTTTAAATGGCTCCATCACTTACAAATGATTTAACCTCAGTATCTTCTAAAATGAGGATCACTGCATTTAACAGGATTTCTCTAAAGATTAAATCCATTATTGTAGATAAAGGACTTAGTAGCACTGTCACATAGTAAACTCTCAGCAATAGTTAATCATAGTTAATTATGATTATTCTTGCTGAACTTCTTACTATTTCATAAAATGAAATTTTTAGATAAACTAGTAAAAAATGAAATTATTCTTTAGAAGACGAGTTCTTCAATAGCAGGGATATGTAAGTTACATATAAAGAAAAAAATAATCAAACCAGAACTTCAACCTCCTCAAAATATTTAGGTTTGAAAATTACAGAAAATAAACCAGTGCTTCAAAAATTTTTTCTTTCCCTTTTTGCCCTGCCCACACCCAATCTATTCTTTTTCAGTCAGTTCCTTAAACCTGGGGAGATGTGAAACATTCTTTCAAAAGGGACTAAGGAAAGAATGTGAATGCATCATTGAAGGACCTTATTTCTGAGGGTTCACCCACATCAGTAGCTCTAATTGGAAATGTACAGTGATATTTCTGGCTGCTACAAAAAACTGGGGGCTCTCCTGACATTCAGTGGGCAAGAGCCAGGGATGCTAAACACTGATGCCAAGAACACCCTAGTGCCCCTGCTGGAAAACAGTGAGTGAAGCCATTCAGTAGTGCCCTCTCTAAACAGAAGGCATGGACCATCCTTTCTGAACTAAAGATGGCTTATTTATTTTTGCATGGGCAGGCACCAGGAATCGAACCCGGGTCTCCAGCATGGCAGGCAAGAATTCTGCCACTGAGCCACCGTAGCACTTCCCAAGTTGCCATTTTAATCTGGTCTAAATTCAGTTCTAAAATAGTATGTCTTGAGCCCATTTTTCTGGAGTTTCTTATTGGTATAGAAATGGTGATGGAATGGCCTTACATACAAAGAACTTCCACTGTTCCCACCTCCTAAGAGCTTTTCATGAGGAAAAAAAGAAAAGATACTAGTAGTAGCTACAGCAGGAGTAATATGTATTAGTTACAGTTCTCTAGAGAAACAGAATCAACAGGGAACACTTGCAAATATAAAATTTATAAAAGTGTCTCATGTGACCGTAGGAACGCAGAGTCCAAAATCCACAGGGAAGGCTGCAAAGCCGATGACTCCAATGGATGGCCTGGATGAACTCCACAGGAGAGGCTCACCAGGCAAAGCAGGAATGGAACCTGTCTCCTCTGAGTCCTCCTTAAAAGGCTTCCCATGATTACATTTAACATCACTAATTACAGAAGACACTCCCCTTTGGCTGATTACAAATGGAATCAGCTGTAGATGTAGCTGACGTGATCATGACCTAATCCTATGAAATGTCCTCATTGCAACAGACAGGCCAGCGCCTGCCCAATCAGATAAACAGGTACCACAACTTGGCCAAGTTGACACCTGTCCCTAACCATGACAGTCCACCCCTTGTCAACTTGGCACCTATATATATATATCACCTTAGACCATACTTAATTTCCAAATGAAAACAAATAAGCACACTTTTTTTTTCTTTTACCTGACAATACTCAACTGTCCTGCATATAACGGGAAACACATTAAATCTCTCCAGAATAGGGTGCAAATCCTTGGGCAACATTCATTCTTAAACTTGATATCTTACAACTTAAATAGTACAACATGAACAAAACAGCATTACAGTCCTCGTTTCTGTAACTGATCACGTGGTCGAAGTTCATATTTATCACTACCTTCTTCCACTACCCATTCCATGTTCCCTTTAACCTCAGCAAGCACATCAGCTGACCGTGGTTCTTTGCCTGGTGGGGTGACCCAAACCTTCATTCCTGAAGTCTCAGAGCCATTAGTAGTCCTGCCTGGATTGTGTTGTTGCAGTTTTCCATTGATTTTAATCACAGGGCATGGTAGTACTAATAGACACCCCAGGGGATCTCCTATATTCCAAGAAAACTCTTCTTTACCTCCATTATGTAGTTGCAGTCCTACTTCCTTCTGATAGTCAGGGTCAATTACGCCAGACAATAATGTAATCCCCTTCTTGGCGTGTTGATCCAGAGGCATAAGTAGCCCAAAGTGATTAGGTGGCAATCTTAACTTCCAATTCAGTGGTATCACTGTTGTTTCTCCTGGAGGAAGCACTCCCCGTTTTGGAACTAAAACCTGTAGACCAGCAGAACTCAGGGACAGGAAGCAAAAATTTTCCTAGTGGATCACTAGGGGTAATAGTGAGTGGCACCACACCCATTTCCACCCCTTGGTTCCTGGACCCATGGATCCTGGCTATGGGAGAAACAGCACCATACAGCGGACGCTGATTCAGAGCATACACAGCTTCCTGGAGAACATTACCCCAGCCTTTCAAGTTTTTGCCACCTAGTTGGCACCGTAATTGAGTTTTCAAAAGGCCATTCCACCGTTCTATCAATCCAGCTGCTTCTGGATGATGGGGAACATGGTAAAACCAGAAAATTCCATGAGCATGTGCCCATTCCCGCACTTCATTTCCTGTGAAGTGTGTTCCTTGATCTGAAGCAATGCTATATGGAATACCATGACGATGGATAAGGCATTTTGTAAGTCCACGGATGGTAGTTTTGGCAGAAGCATTGCGTGCAGGGAAAGCAAACCCATATCCAGAGTATGTGTCTATTCCAGTTAGAACAAATCGCTGCCCCTTCCATGAAGGGAGTGGTCCAATGTAATCAACCTGCCACCATGTAGCTGGCTGGTCACCTCGGGGAATGGTGCCATATCGGGGGCTGAGTGTGGGTCTCTGCTGCTGGCAGATTGGGCACTCAGCAGTGGCTGTAGCCAGGTCAGCCTTGGTGAGTGGAAGTCCATGTTGCTGAGCCCATGCATAACCTCCATCCCTACCACCATGACCACTTTGTTCATGAGCCCATTGGGCAATAACAGGAGTTGCTGGGGAAAGAGGCTGACTGGTATCCACAGAACAGGTCATCTTATCTACTTGATTATTAAAATCTTCCTCTGCTGAAGTCACCCTCTGGTGTGCATTCACATGGGACACAAATATCTTCATGTTTTTAGCCCACTCAGAAAGGTCTATCCACATACTTCTTCCCCAGACCTCTTTGTCACCAATTTTCCAATTACGGTCTTTTCAAGTCCCTGACCATCTAGCCAAACCATTAGCAACAGCCCATGAGTCAGTATACAAACGCACCTCTGGCCAGTTTTCCTTCCAAGCAAAATGAACAACCAGGTGCACTGCTCGAAGTTCTGCCCACTGGGAGGATTTCCCCTCACCACTGTCCTTCAAGGACACCCCAGAAAGGGGTTGTAATGCTGCAGCTGTCCACTTTAGGGTGGTACCTGCATATTGTGCTGAACCATCTGTAAACCAGGCCCAAGTTTTCTCTTCCTCAGTCAATTCACTGTAAGGAACTCCCCAAGAGGCCATAGCTCTGGTCTAGGCAACAGAAGGTAATGTGGCAGCAGGAGTGGAAACCATGGGCATTTGTGCCACTTCTTCATGTAACTTACTTGTGCCTTCAGGACCTGCTCTGGCTCTATCTCGTATATACCATTTCCATTTTACAATAGAGTGCTGCTGTGCACGCCCAACTTTACGGCTTGGTGGGTCAGACAACACCCAACTCATGATAGGCAACTCAGGTCTCACGGTAACTTGGTGGCCCATGGTTAAGTGTTCAGTCTCTACTAAGGCCCAGTAGGAGGCCAAAAGCTGTTTCTCAAAAGGAGAGTAGTTACCTGCAGCAGATGGTAAGGCTTTGCTCCAAAATCCTAAGGGTCTGCGTTGTGATTCTCCTATAGGGGCCTGCCAAAGGCTCCAGACAGCATCTCTATTTGCCACTGACACTTCCAGCACCATTGGATCTGCTGGATCATACGGCCCAAGTGGCAGAGCAGCTTGTACAGCAGCCTGGACCTGTCGCAGAGCCTCCTTTTGTTCAGGTCCTCACTCAAAATTAGCAGCCTTTCTGGTCACTCGATAAATGGGCTGGAGTAGCACAACCAAATGAGGAATATGCTGTCACCAAAATCCAAAAAGACCAACTAGACGTTGGTCTAGTTTTTGGTTGTGGGAGAGGCCAGATGCAGCAATTTATCCTTCACCTTAGAAGGGATATCTCGACATGTCCCACACTACTGGACACCTAGAAATTTTACTGAGGTGGAAGGCCCCTGTATTTTTGTTGGATTTATCTCCCATCCTCTGACACGCAAATGCCTTACCAGTAAATCTAGAATAGTTGCTATTTCTTTCTCACTAGGTCCAATCAACATGATATCATCAATATCATGGACCAGTGTGATGTCTTGTGGGAGGCAGAAATGATCAAGGTCTCTGCGAACAAGATTATGACATAGGGCTGGAGAGTTGATATACCCCTGAGGTAGGACAGTGAAAGTGTATTCCTGACCTTGCCAGCTGAAAGCAAACTGTTTCTGGTGGTTCTTACTAATAGCTATTGAGAAAAAAGCATTTGCCAGATCAATAGCTGCATACCAGGTACCAGGGGATGTATTGATTTGCTCAAGCAATGATACTACATCTGGAACAGCAGCTGCAATTGGAGTTACCACCTGGTTGAGTTTACCATAATTCACTGTCATTCTCCAAGACCCATCTGTTTTCTGCACAGGCCAAATAGGAGAGTTGAACGGGGATGTGGTGGGAATCACCACCCCTGCATATTTCAAGTCCTTAGGAGTGGCAGCAATCTCTGCAATCCCTCCAGGAATACGGTATTCTTTCTGATTTACTATTTTGCTTGGTAGAGGCAGTTCTAGTGGCTTCCACTTGGCCTTTCCCACCATAATAGCTCTCACTGCACGAGTGAGAGAACCAACGTGGGGATTCTGCCAGTTGCTCGGTATGTCTATGCCAATTATACATTCTGGAACTGGGGAAATAACTATAGGATGGGTCCGGGGGCCCACTGGACCCACTGTGAGATGGACTTGAGCTAAAACTCCATTGATCACCTGGCCTCCATAAGCCCCCACTCTGACTGGTGGTCCACAGTGATGTTTTGGGTCCCCTGGAATTAATGTCACTTCTGAACCAGTGTCTAATAATCCCTGAAATATCTGATCATTTCCTTTTCCCCAATGCACAGTTACCCTGGTAAAAGGCCGTCAGTCTCCTTGGGGAAGACTTAGAGGAAGATTAACAGTATAAATTTGTGGCAGTGTAACAGGTTTCTCCCCCATAGGGACCTGGCCTCCCCTTCATTCAAGGGACTCAGGGTCTGTAAACTGTTTCAAGTCTGGAAATTGATTAAGGGGCCGTGACTCTGTGTTTTTGTAATTCAGGTTAGACTTCTGTTCCCTTGACCTAGAACTCTTTTGTTTATACAGCTCCAACAAGAATTTAGTAGACTGCCCTTCTATTGTATTTCTAGGCACCCCATGATTTACTAGCCAATGCCACAAATCTCTGCGTGTCATATAATTTTGATGCCTCCTTTGAGTTTGTTGTCTATTATAATAGCCACGTCTACCCTGTCTTTGGTGATTAAGTGCTGCTACCTGGCTTCTGCCAACTCGGGATCCTGTCATCCTCATTGTGTTTAAGGATTCCAGCTCAGTGACAGCAGTTCCTACAGTAATATCTGACCTACAGAGAAGTGCAACCACAGAGCTCTTGAAGGATGATGGTGCTAGTCTCACAAACTTATTTCTCACTGTTCTGGTAAAAGGTGCATCCTCTGGACATTCCTGGGGTGTAAGAGCAGGCTTTGCATGATAAATCCACTCTAACATTCCAATCTCTCTAAACCTCTGGATCCCCTCATCTACATTATACCAGGGCATTTCTGGCATTCCAACCTCAGGTAATGTTGTCCACCTTTTGATCCATGTTTCAACCAACCACCCAAACAAGCTGTTAACACCTTTTCTAACCGCTTGAGCTAAAACACTGAATGCAGAATCTCTGCTTAGTGGGCCCATATCAATAAATTCAGCCTGATCCAGCCTTATATTCCTTGCACCATTATCCCACACTCTTAAAATCCATTGCCACACATATTCCCCTGATTTCTGTCTATATAAATTGGAAAACTCACACAGTTCTTTTGGAGTATAATGTACCTCCTCATGTGTGATACTTTGTACCTCACCTTTAGGGGTCTGTTGGGACTTTAGTCTAGTTATAGGTCTAGAAGAAATGAGGGGTGGTGGGGGTGGGTCATGAAAAGCATTAGAAATATCTTCCAAGCCATTTGCTTCAGGGCCTTCATTTGCAGTTTCATCTGGTGAAACAGGATTAATAACTCTAGGGCTAATCCCTTCAGGAGGAGGTTGGGTGGCCAATTCCTCAAGGCAGGCTGGAGGTGGGCCGGCTATGTCCTCAGGGCAGACTATTACAGGGTTATCTAGAGAAGGATCAGCATGGCCTAGGGTTTCAACCTCACCCCCAACATCATTATCAATCCATATGTCACCATCCCATTTTTCAGGGTCCCACTCCTTTCCAATCAATGCCCTCACTTTAACGGCAGACACCATGCAAGACTGAGATTTCAGTTTACGTTGTGAAGTTGCTACTCTAACAATAAGATTCTGAGTCTGATTTTCAGAGATCTCAAGTCTATGGCTACAGGAAATAAGATTTTCCTTCAGGATACTCATAGAAACGTCTACATCTTTCAGACGGCACTTAAGCTTCTCGTTTGAAGTCTTAAGCCCATCCTTTTCACCCTTTAATGTAGACAGTGTATCTAACAACAACCAACCAACATCTCTATAACTCTTATTTCTACAAAACTCTGTAAAGGTGTCAAAAACATTATCTCCCAGAGTCTGGCTTCGTACAAGCGAAGCATTAGGAGAATCAAATGATGATATTTTGACTACCTCCTTTGCCAACTCACTCCATGGATTGGGAGTGTCATTCTGATTATGAGAATCAGAGTCCTTAGTGTCTCTGAGTCCAGTCAGAGTAGAAAACCATTCATAAAAATCCATTTTTAAGATTCTGTTTCTTAAGAACCACTCCTGGTACCAAGATGTATTAGTTAGGGTTCTCTAGAGAAACAGAATCAACAGGGAACACTTGCAAATATAAAATTTATAAAAGTATCTCATGTGACCATAGGAACGCAGAGTCCAAAATCCACAGGGCAGGCTGCAAAGCCGATGACTCTGACGGATGGCCTGGATGAACTCCACAGGAAAGGCTAACCAGCCAAAGCAGGAATGGAACCTGTCTCCTCTGAGTCCTCCTTAAAAGGCTTCCCATGATTAGATTTAGCATCACTAATTGCAGAAGACACTCCCCTTTGGCTGATTACAAATGGAATCAGCTGTGGATGTAGCTGATGTGCTCATGACCTAATCCCATGAAATGTTCTCATTGCAACAGACAGGCCAGCACTTGCCCAATCAGATAAACAGGTACCACAACTTGGCCAAGTTGACACCTTTCCCTAACCATGACAAATACTAATGTAATAATAGTAACAGGGCCTCACACTCTTTGAATGAGAACTACATTACAGCCATTATTCTAAAAGACTTGCAAGTGTTAACTCATTTAACCCTCACAGGAACCCTATGATCTAAGTACAATTATTAGCCCCATCAAACAGCTGAGGAAACTAAGATACAAAAAGGTTGAATCACTTGCCCAAGGCCACATTCCAGATAAGCAGAAGGCCAGGATTTCCTTTAGGAGTTGAGCTTCAGTCTGTGTAGGTAACACTAATCTATATTTTTTCCATAGGTAACACTAATCTATATTTTTTCCATACTTCTGCAAACTTTCATTTATCATTTTGTACTAGCCCTCTGAACACAGCACTAATGATTCTGTTTAGTCTTCCAGAGTAGATTAGCAAAGATATAAGTACTACATGCTCAAATGATCTGCAAGAAAGAAGAACTTTCCAAGATCCTCTCTGGCCTTTGTAATGTTTGACAGAAAACACTTGCAGGAAGTCTCAGGTCTATACATTATTCAGGTAAAGCCATATCAAATAAAATCCATAACACTGAACATTACAGATCAGTGCCTTAATCTTTATGAAGGAAATTTCCCCTGGAACTATGTCCAAATCTAAGGGTTACTACTAGATAAGTAGATGCCTACAACAGAGGAAGTGAAGTCTTTTTAAACAATTCTAAGCACATGTTAGATATACTATGAATGAACCACCCTCTCTTCCCTTCCTCCTTCCTATCCTCCCTCCCTTTCTCCTTCCTTCCCTCTCTCCTCTTTCCTTCCCTGTCTCTCTTCTTCCCTCCCTCTCTTCCTCCCTCCTTCCTTCCTAACTTCTTCCCCTCCTCCCTTCCCTCCTTTCTTCAGTACTCGTCCCCCTCCTTTCCCTTCTTACTAGCAGAATTTACTCTTAGGTTCATAAGCTAATTATTTGTGCATTTGTTTGTCTCCCCAACTAAAATGCAAGTACTATGATTATTCCCCTTTTCTCTAGAACCCTTCTTAACTAAGGACACAGTACCTCACAGTGACTACTGTGTATTTTCCTCATCTCTCTTTTTTATTTTGTTATTGTAGTAACACATATACAATACAAAATTTCCCATTTTAATTGTTTTCATGTGTACAATAATTCAGTGATGTTAATTACTTTTACAATATTGTGCAACCATTACCACCATCTATTACCAAAATATTTTCATTATCCCAAATAGAAACTCTGTATCCATTAAGCAATAATTTCCCACCTCACTCCAGCTTCCTAGTAATCTGTATTTTCACACCTCTTAAGTTTCTATTCTGAACTAGTCTGATCAGCTGACCAGCAGCCGCTGCAAGTGGTGGCAGAATTTAGCAATAAAGTCAGGATTATGAACACAACTGGGGGGCTCAGAAATTCCTTGGCACCGCTGTAACTTTCTCCCTAATTTATATTCACATGCTCAGAAGCCTGAGCAAAAAGTTAAAGGAAACGCAAATTCTCAGCCATCTGAGCCCAGCCATGCTAATACATGCATAAGCACACAAATCCACTCCATTCTGACAATCTTCTGCCCTTGACCTTGACAGATACAACCACCTGCGAAAGCCTGTAAAAAGCAACACCACCTGCCTATGGCACTTACCTTCACCAAGAAACATATTCCCAAAGAAGCAGAATATACTTTTTCAATGTGGTAAACACATATTTTTTAACTTTATCCAATACAACCCAAAGCTAAAAAAAAAAAAAGCAAGTAAATAAGACTAAAATCAAGTTATATGGAAGCAATTTTCCTATCAAATATGCTTCCAAAGCTCCAAGATAAATTTCTCATTCAACCACTTCTGTCACATTCAATTAAGTTTGAATCACATTTTTATTTACACTTACTTCTGCTACTCGGTGGGTGGAACTAAACCGAGGTTGTGAACCAGCCAAAACACAGTGCTGGTGGGTGGCATTGAGATCATCTGTGGAAAAAATACCAAAAATTAAAAGAAACAAACAAAAATAGAAATCACATTTATTAGTCACTACATACTTTATACTATTTAATTTACTATTTAACTAAAATACACAGTAAAGAGTAAATTCATCACTTAAGAGGAACAATAACCAAGGAACTACCATTTAACTAGTATACTTTAAACTATTCCTTATAGGTAGGATGGCAATATATATTACCATACAAACCAGTACACTTTTATGAGTTAAATGGGGTGCTATTAATAATTATTCCAGGACAACAGATGCAAACCGGGTCTGTCCTCAGCAAACAGGACACATGGTTCCCCTCCTCTGGCCTTATGACACCGACTAATCACAAAGTTTACTATTTATGAATTAACCTTTTTTGTCTTTCTCATGGTACATTCATTTCTTTCCATGACTTGAGAGTAAACTGGAATTCTTTCATATTATCTGTCCTTGAACATCTCTAATGTGAAAGTGTGCCAATTTATTGCCCCAAAGTATCAATTTTGCCCTAATAATTTTCAGGCAACAAACCAATGAATTCAGCCTGCTACAAACCTTTGCTCTCAGAACAGTATTGCAGTTTAGAGATTCATAACCCCAAAACAGAGTAGGGAATGAATTTATCAGCTGAAGAATACTTCTAAAATCACATGTAGTAGGGAAAAAAATCAGTGGCCAAGTTATTGTGTATTCTTAGAAATGATGCCACATGTCAGGTAAAATGTGTATTACCTCTGCTTAGAACATCACTCACCCTAACACAAAGAAGCAAGTTGAATAGTTCTATTCCCCATCAACACGTGATTTCTTTTATAGGAAATATAGGCTTCTCACCAAAGATATCAAAAAAGACAATGGTTTAAATATGGGGCCAAGATGTACCAGCAAAAATAAACTACAACAATACCACTAACTGAAAGAGACGAAATGTGAAACACCAATTGAAGGACTCCACTCCTAGATATTAAGGAGTTAACAGCAACAAGATTTACCTTCCTACCTTAAACAATGACAAATACAGATGAAAAATATGAAGTAAAGGTTTCTGTTACTGGAAAACAGACCAAGATATGATCCAGAGAGAAACAAAGCAGGTTAGTACTACAATTGCTCTAGCTTACTACCTAGAAACAGTTTCAAGGATGCAGAGTAGGGAGAGGGAACTCAGATGGAACCCAGCACACTATTCTTCTCCTTCTCACTGAGTAGAGAAGACAAACATTGGAGTTCAGGGAGGACATAGTTCCTAGAACTTACATGGCAGAATACTGGAGCAGAAGAACCTGCATAGAGAGAGAGCAAGCAGAGTCTGCAGAAGAGTCCTCTCAAGTCTTTAGCTGAGTACTGATTTGTGTATGTGTAGAAAAAGGACCACCAGAGAGCAGTAGGCTGAGCAAATCTCAGACCTCAGGCAGGACCAGGAATATTTTGTGTTTCTAACAACTGGAATGGAAAGACCTCCTAAGACATGAAACACTAGATAGAGTCCTTAGAAAAGCTCACCTGAGAAGCAGGGCTAAATTAGTCTTATTAGACCCAGCTAACAAAGCTTAAAAGCAAGTCTTGAAATTATCTAACTTATTCCAAAGAATTTAACTACTCATTAGAGCAAAGTCCAAAACTATTTAAAAGAATAAAAGAAAAGTGGGCACCCCTGGATTAAAGACCTTTTAAAGTGACAAAATTCCTAGAATAATACTTAGGGAAAATGTTCCTGACCTTGGATTTGGCAGTGGATTCTCAGATAGGACACCAAAATATGAGCAACAAAAGAAAAACACAGGTAAATAGAACTGAATCAAAACTAAAAACTTTTGTGCATCAAAGGATACTATAGAAGGAGTGAAAAGAAAAAAACCCACAGAATGATAGACAATAGTTGCAAGTCATATCTGATAAGGATTTAATATTGAACATATATAAACCACTCCTACAACTCAACAAAAAAGATAAACAAGCCAGAATAAACTTGAAATATGTCATTGGTAACAGAGTCCAGCAGGAGTTAGAAACAGGGTAAGATAATGGGTAATTGGAGCGGAAGGGATACAGACTGTGCAACAGGACTAGATACAAAAACTCAAAAATGGACAGCACAATAATACCTAATTGTAAAGTAATCATGTTGAAACACTGAATGAAGCTGCATCTGAGCTATAGGGTTTTTTTGTTGTTGTTTTTTACTATTATTACTACTTTTATTTCTTTTCTCTATATTAACATTTTATATCTTTTTCTGTTGTGTTGCTAGTTCCTCTAAACCGATGCAAATGTACTAAGAAACGATGATCATGCATCTATGTGATGATGTTAAGAATTACTGAGTGCATATGTAGAACGGTATGATTTCTAAATGTTGTGTTAATTTCCTTTTTTTTTTCTTTTTTTCTTTCTTTCTGCTAATAAAAAAAAAAAAAAGATAAACAAGCCAGATCCTTAACGGATGATCACAGTCGTGGGGGGGGGGGGGGAGGAATGTCCTCCTGCCACAGTCCTGCTGGTCCTACCCACTTTTAAATGTCAGTTACATAAAATTAAAGAGTTTCAAACCTTTTTTATTTCCCTATTCCACATGAAACTGGATCTGGAGAGTGCCAATCAATGGAAGCCCCCATTTGACTTCACACCTGCCTCCTGCCGCCTGCCTTCCTGGGACCCACTGAAGTATTTCTGGGCCTGGCTCCTAATGGTGGGGTTGCTTACTGGAGACTTTTAAGAGGGGACCATTTTACAAAGAGCCACATACAGGCCAAGACTTTGGGAGATAAAGAAGGAAAATGCCCCTGGGGGAGCTTCATGAGACAAGAAGCCTGGAGAGAAAGCTAGCAGACATTGCTGTGATCACCATGTGCCCTTCCAGTTGAGAGAGAAATCCTGAATGTCACCAGCTTCTTGAACCAAGGAGGAAAAGTACAATGATGTATGTTCTGAGTACTTACCAGCTACAGGACCTGCATAAGCCACATGAGAACACACTGATGTGAACATAATTCAAGGCTTCCAGGAAGATGACCAACTAGAGTAGCTTGAGATTAGCCCTGCTCCATGGGAAAGTTAGAGAAGGGATAGGAAGGCGACTGAGGCGGCAATTTGGGGGTGTGGCTGAACTGGGAGAGTCCTCTGCACCACATGTGGCACCCTGAGTTGAAGAGGCCGAGGAATTGAGAGGCAGAAAGCTGGAGCCTGGCGGAGAGGTAAGGAGCTGCGGAGAGGTAAGGAGCTGCGGAGCCAGCAGGAGTGCATGGATGGGAATATGGGATTAGGAAGTAAGGCAGGCTGTGTTCCTTGGGTGCGCTACCCTCACAAGCGCAGCCCCGTAAACAGCGACTAACCCCACACCCCACGCACCTGAACCCTGTCACCTATTCCCATTCTCTGCTCTCCAGGTGCCCCCACCCCATCAGCCCCCCAGTATATGTACCTGCCACACCCCCACCCAAAGTGCCGCCCAACCCACCTCTCCTGCACACCTCCCGAGCACTACCTCCCCTCCAAGTTCCCTGCAGGCTGTTGTCAGCATATAAAGGTTGCAGGCACTAACATCCATGCCAAGGCTAACCCCATCCACCACCCACAGTGTCACAGCCTCACCCTACTCTCCCTGAGCTCAACACATCTGTTTATGACACTCCCCGATGCATGCATGTGCATGGGCCCCCAGTCACATCATTCAGTTATGGGAACTGCACTTTACAGCAGTCCTAGAACCATGCATGCGCACAGCCCTCAGCCTCACTTCTGAGGTCTGAGAAAGTACTGACCTGTGCAGCCGGGACACATCTGCCTTCAATCCACAAAGGAGTAATGTCAACCTGCTACCACAGCTCTACGCCTGTGCACAAAGGGCACTGTGCCCTAGACCAGTGTACACCAGGGTTACACCCCCTAGACCCGTGCACCTGCACAGATACATCCTCTCTGGCCGCTGGGCACCCACGTTCACAAGCATCAGAATGATATCTCCAACCGGTACCCATACCTGCCCTGAAACAAATCACCATACAGAGTGCTCCACTCCATGCGCTGCTCCCTGCTGTACAACCATCCCGCAAACACAGTGCCTTGGACTACAGAAGGAAATTAACTCCCAAAGTAAACCAATTAAGATTTGCGACATGACAGCAGAAGATCACTAAGCATATCACAATGCAGACAGATACAACCCTGCCTAATGACCAAATTAAAACACCAGAGGAGACACAGACGTTAGAACAACTAATCAAAGATGTTCCTACAACTTTATTTAATGAAATAAGTGGGACAGCAAATGACATAAAGGAGATCAAGACACTAGAAGAGCACAAAGAGGAATTTGAAAGAATATAAATGGAAAAATAACAGAAATCAGAGATTAAAGACTCTGTTGACCTAATAAAAAACATACTAGAGGCACACAACACCAGATTTGAAGAGACAGAAGAAAGAATAAGTGATATAGAGGACAGGATGATTGACTTTGAAGACTCAAAACAGCAAATGGCAAAAAAAGATAGAAAAAATTGAATGGGAACTCAGAGAAATGATCAACAAAACAAAACACGCGTCTAGAAGGCTAGGAAGAGAATTTCAAGATATAATGGGGGAAAACTTCCCAAACCTCATAAAGGACATAAATATCCAAGTCAAAATGGTCCATGAAACTCCACATAGAATAAATCCAAATAGGCTTTCTCCAAGGCACATATTAATCAGTCTATCAAATGTTGAAGAGAATTGAGGTGTATTACGAAGCTACAGTGGTCAAAACAGCATGGTGCTGGCATAAAGATAGATATGCTGACCAATGGAATCAAATAGAGTATTCAGATATACACCCTCTTATCTATGGACAACTTGTCTTTGATAAGATAAGACAGTCAAGCCAACTTACCTAGGACAGAACAGTCTCTTCAATAAGTGTGCCTAGAAAACTGGATATCCACATGCAAAACAATGAAATAGGATCCATATCTCACACCCTATACAAAAATTAACTCAAAAGGGATCAAAGACCTAAACATCAGATCTAAGACAATAGAATTCTTACAAGAAAATGTAGGGAAATATCTTATAAATCTTATAATGGGAGGCAGTATCCTAGATCTTATACCCAAAGCACGAGCACTGAAGAAAGACAGAAATGGGAATTCCTCAAAATTAAACACTTACGTGCACCAAAGAACTTTGTCAAGAAAGTAAAAAGACAACCTACACAATAGGAGACAATATTTGGAAACAATATATCAGATAAAGGTCTAGTATTCAGAATATATAAAGAGATTGTTCAACTCAACAACAACAAGACAAACAACTCAATTACAAAATGGGCAAAAGACATGAACAGACACTTCTCAATAGAGGAAATACAAATGGCCAAAAGGCAAGTGAAAAGATACTCAACTTCCCTGGCTGTTCTAGTTTGCTAGCTGCCAGAATGCAACACACCAACGATGGATTGGCTTTTAATAAAAGGGGATTTATTTTGTTAGTTCTTCAGAGGAAAGGCAGCCAACTTTCTACTGAGGTTCTTTCTAAGTGGGAAGGCACAGAATGGTCTCTGCTGGCCTTCTCTTCAGGCCTCTGGGTTCCAACATTCCCCGGAGTGATTTTTTTCTTCCTCTCCAAGGGCCTGGGCTGAGCTGCGAGTGCTGAGATTAGGTATGCTGAGCTGCTTGGGCTGTGCTATGTTGCGGTCTCTCAGTTAAGCACCAGCCAATTAAGTCAAACGTCATTCATTGCAGCAGGCACGCCTCCTAGCCAACTGCAGACATAATTAGAACAGATGAGGTTCACGTACCATTGGCTCCTGTCCGCAGCAACAGAACTAGGTGCCTTCACCTGGCCAAGTTGACAAATGAATCTAACTACCACACTGGCTATTAGGGAAATACAAATCAAAACCACAATGAGATATCATCTCACACCCACTAGAATGGCCATTATCAATAAAAGAGAAGATGACAAGTGTTGGAGATGACATGGAGAAAGAGGTACAGTTATCCAGTATTGGTTGGAATGTAAAATGGTACAACCACTGTGGAAGGCACTTTGGCGGTTCCTCAGGAAGGTAAGTATAAAATTGCCATACGATCCAGCAACACCATTGCTAGGTATCTATTCAGAGGAAATGAGGGCAAGGGCACAAACGGACATTTGCACACCAATGTTTATAGCCGCATTATTTACATTTGCCAAGAAATGGAAACACCCCAAATGTCCATTCACAGATGAGTGGCTAAACAAGCTATGGTATATACATATGATGGAATATTCCACAGCTATAAGACAGAATAAAGTCATGAAGCATGTAGCAACATGGATGGACCTTGAGAACATTAGGCTCAGAGAGATTAGCCAGAAATAAAAGGACAAATACTATACGGTCTCACTGATATGAACTAACATTAGGAATGAACTTGGAGAATATCAGTTAAGAACAGAGACCATGAGGAGATAGAAATAGAGTAGATATTGGGTAATTGGAGCTGAAGGGAAACAGGTTGTACAACAGGACTGATTGCAAAAATTCAGAAATGGATAGCACAATACTACCTAACAGTAATACAGTAATTTTAGTGAGCTGAATGATGTTGAATGAGAATGACAGAGGGAGGAGGGCTGAGGGTACATATGAAATCACAAGGAAAGACAGACAGTAAGACTGAGATGGTATAATCTAGGAATGCGTACAGTGTACAGTGATATTGACTAAATGTACAAATTAAAATATGTTTTTGCATGAGGAAGAACAAAGGAATGTCAATATTGGAGGGTACTGAAAATAGATGGTAATTCATATTTTAAAACTAACATACGTGTGAGACTACAGCAAAAAAATGTTTATTTGGTACAAAATTTATATTTTGACTAGTGCATTTCCTAATATATATAACTTATGTGGACAGTTTAATTAAACACCATAAGCACATGAAAACTTGAGTAGGGCATGAGATGTTGTAGGTTTGTCCAGACTGATGTCCTGATAAATCCCAGAGTGAGGTAAAGAGTGAATTAAAAAGTATTTGCAAAGTCCCTTTAGGGGAACGGTGAGAAAGGGTGAAAATTCAACTATCCCATGTGGAAAATTCATGATATTCTCATAAGCAGTGAGGACAACTAAAGCAATAGGCCGAGCATTCGATCTTGCAGTTTGTTCATATGAAACCTATCCCTGCAAAGGATAGGCTAAGCCTACTTAAAATTAGGCTTAAGAGTCACCCCAAGAGAACCTCTCTTGTTGCTCAGATGTGGCCTCTCTCTTTCTTAGCCAACATTACCAGCAAACTCACTGCCCTCCCCCTCTCTACATGGGACATGACTCCCAGGAGGGTTAACCTTCCTGGCAACATGGGACAGAAATCCTAGAATGAGCTGGGACTCAGCATCAAGGAATTGAGAAAACCTTCTTGACCAAAAGGAGGAAGAGAAAAAGGAGACAAAATAAAGTGCTAACGACTGAGAGATTTCAATCAGAGTCAAGAGAGTATCCTGGAGGTTATGCTTATGCATTATATAGATATCAACTTTTTTGTTAAAGTATATTGGAGAGACTGGAGGGAAGTGGCTGAATATGTGTTCCAGAAGTCATGTTTCTTGAATATGATTGTACAATGATACAGCTTTCACAATGTGACTGACTGTGTGATAATGAAAACTTTGTGTCTGATGCTTCTTTTATCTACCTTACGGACAGATGAGTAAAACATATGGATTAAAAATAAATAAATAATAGGAGGAACAAATGTTAAATTTAGTAGACTGAAATGTTAGTGATCAACGAAAGGGAGTGGTAAGGGGTACAGAAAAAAATAGGGGAAACAAAGGCTAAAATATATTGGGAAGATGGAATTATGAGCAGTCAATGAGAGGGAAGGGAAGGGGTAAGGTATGTATGAGTTTTTTTCTTTTTTCTTTTTCTTTTTTTTTCTGAATTAATGCAAATGTTCTAAAACATGATCATGGTGATGGTTATACAACTATGTGATAAAATTGTGAGTTACTGATTATATCCAAGAAGGGAATGATTATATAGTAAGAATGCTCGTGTTTGTTTGTTGTTATGTTTTTAAAAAACTGTTGAAGAGAAGCAGAAAATCCTGTAAGTGGCAAAAGAAAAACAATCTACTACATACAAGGGAAATGAAATAAGACTGAGTTCAGACTACTCAACTAGCACCCTGGAGGCGAGAAGGCAGTGGTATGATATATTTAAGATCCTGAAAGAGAAAGACTTCCAGCCAAGAATTCTGTAACCAGCCAAATTGTCCTTCAAAATTGAGGGGGAGATTGAAGTTTTCACAGACAAAGAAGTCCTGAAAGAATTTGTCAACATGAGATTGGCCCTACAAGAAATATTAAAAGGGGTTCTGCTGGCTGAAAAAGAGAGATGAAACAGGGAGGTCTGGAGGAGGGAGCAGAATTGAAGAGTACCACAAAGGGTAATTTAAAGAATAAAAAGAGAAGGAGGGAAAAGAATATATAGATCTGACAAATAAATTAAAAAGAGAAACTGATGGACTCGAGAAATACCTTTTCAGCAATAGCTTCGAATGTTAATGGACTAAACTCACCAATTAAAGACAGATTGGCAGAATGGATTAAGAAACATAATTCAGCTAAGTGCTGCTTTCAAGGGACTCAACTTAAGCACAAGGATACAAATAGATTGAAGGTGAAAGGATGGAAAAAGATTTTCCACGCAAGTTTTAAACAAAAAAAACAGGAGTAGCTATACTAATATTGGACAAAATAGACTTTAAATGCAAAGACATCATAAGAGACAAAGAAGGACACTATATACTAAAGAAAGGGTCAATTCATCAAGAAGATAAAGCAATCATAAATGTTAACTCAAACAATCAAGGAGCTCCAAACTACATAAGACACACATTGGCAAAACTTAAGGGAGCAATAGATGTTTCAACATCTATCTCTAAGGAGACTTCAGTACACCACTTTTCTCTATATGTATAGAACAACCAGACAGAAGATCAACAAGGAAATAGAGAAGTTAAATAATTTGGTAAATGAATTAGCCCTAAGAGACGTTTATAGGTCATTGCACCCCAAAGCACAAGGTTGAACATTCTTATTTAGTGCACATGGAACATTCTCGAGGATATTAAAATTCTTCTAAACACTTTCTCTGATCACAATGAGATGAAGCTAGATCTCAATAACCAACAAAGAGCAAGAACATTAAAAAATATATGGCGATTAAATAACACACTCTTAATCAGTGGGTCAAAGAAGAAATTGGAAGAGAAATCAGTAGCTATCTGGAGATGAATAAAATGAGAATACAACTTATCAGAACTTACAGGATGCAGCAAAGGTTGTGTTGAGAGGGAAATTAATTGCTTTAAATGCCTATAATAAAAAACAACAAAGAGCAAAAATCGAGGACTTAACAGTAAACCTGGAGGAAATTAAGAAAAAAACAGCAAAGTAAATCCAAAGCAAATAGAAGCAGAGAAACAACAAAGATTAAAGCAAAGATAAATGAATATGAATGGGAGAACAAAAGAACAACAAAAAGAATCAGTAAAATTGAAAGTTGGGGCCTCCAGGGACCAAGATGGCAGCTTAGCAGTGTGCACGTTTTAGTTCGTCCTCCAGAACAACTATTAAATAACCAGAAATAGTACAGAAAAGCTCCAGGGGCCACATCAGTGACCGGACAAACAGCCTACCCCAGTCTGGACCAGCTGGACCGGCTGCAAGCCCCCTGAGAACCGTGAGTTCCCAAAGCCGTGGCAGCCGGCCGCCCCTCCCCCACAGTCTGCTTCCCAGAGGGGAAAGGAAAGAGACTTTACCAGTAGCAGGGGCTGAGCCCAAAAAAACGCCAATTGTGGAATTGATTAACAAATTCTGACTACTAAAAATAGGCCCCCAGCTCAGGTAAACCTGGTCAAAGCAGAGGTTGCTCATTTTTGCCCCGGCACCAAGGGGGCAGGGCTGACAGAAAAAAAAAAAAAAGAAACAGAGGTTTTTGTGGCTGTGTTTCTATAAAGGATGGACTGCCTTTGGATACTGCGGCAGGACTTCTTAGGCTGCAACTGCCCCAGGCATAGGCATAAACACGCTTCTTTGAGGGCTAGCCTGGAGCCTGTGCCTTCCCCAGGGGAGGGGTGAAGCCCAACTCAGGTGGAATTCCTCCCTAAAGGAATTCAGACACCAGGGCTTGGGAATTTGAAGCCATTAAAACCAGCCTACAACCTCTCCTCTGTCTCCACCACACTCCCAGCAGGGAGAGTCTGCCAAAGTCAAAGGTACTGCATCATCTTAAGCTGTTGGGACCTGCAGCCTGACAAGCACCACATACAGGGCAGGATAAGAAAAACAGAGTCCAGACACTTCACAGGAAAGTCTTTCAACCTGCCGGGTCTCACCCTCAGGGAAACCGATGCAGGTGAATCTTTCTTCCTGATAGGAGGCCAGGTTGTTTTGGGAACATCCAGCTGGTGTCTAAAATATCTAAGTAGATGCTCCTAAGGCTGGGGGGAAAATGGCACCATACAAGCAGGGCAAGAAACAAGAAAACAAGAACTGAAAAATTCTCCTCTGTTAAACAAAACCTAAGCTAGAGGTCCAGAAAAAGTTGAACTGAATGACAAAGGCAGAGAGACAACAAATTCATCCAGCAAGAAAACCCTAGGCAAAAGAAGAGAAAGGAATCTTCAGAATAAACCAATTAAGGTAATTAAATGCCTAGACCCACTAGAGCAACCTCATTAGCTAACAGTTCACCCATCTCTAGCTTCTGCGTATCTCTAAGTCCCCTATATTCTTCTGTATTATAAGACTATGATTATACCTTTATGCTGGTCATAAAAGTGGAATCATACAGTATCTGTCCTTTTGTGTCTGACATACTTTGCTCAGTGTTATGTCCTCAAGGCTTATTCGTCTTGTCATGTGCTTCAGGATGTCATTTTGTCTTAATGCTGCATAATATTCTGTCATATGTATATGCCACATTTTGTTGATCCGCTCGTCTGTTGATGGGCATTTGGTTTGTTTGTTTCCATCTCCTTTTGGCGATGGTGAATAATGCTTGTATGAACATCGGTGTGTAAACGTCTGTTTGATGTTGCTGCTTTCAGTTATTCTGGGTATATACCATGTAGTGCTATTGCTGGGTCATAGGGCAACTAGATATTTAGTTTCCTAAGGAACCGCCAGTCAAGAAAATAACAAATGTTGGTGAAGATGTGGATAAATTGAACTCATGTGTATTGTTCATGGGATGTAAAATGTTGCATCCACTGTGGAAAATAGTTGATGGTTCCTCAAAAAGTTATACTACAATATCCATACAACCTGGTAATTCCACTCTTAGGTACATACCCCCCAAAATAATGAAAACAGGAATCCAAACAGATAGCTTATTCACCACTGTTGATTACAGCATTATTCACAATACCCCAAAGGGGGAAACAATTCAAGTGTCCATTAACAGAGAAAGGATAAACAGAATGTGGAATATATATATATATATACACAAAGAACTACTATTTAGACCTAAAAAGGAATGAAGTTCTGATGACATGGATTAACCCTGAAAGCAGTAAGTGAAACAAGTCAGACACAAAAGGAGAAATATTGAATGATTCCAATTTTATGAACTGTCTAGAACAGGCAAATTCATAGAGACAAAAAAATAAATAAAGGTTACAAGAGCTAGAAAGAGGGAGAAGTTATTGTTTAAAGGGTACAAAGTTTCTTTTTGGGATAATGGAAAAGTTTTGGTGTGGGTGGCACTGATGGTTGCATAAAATTGAAAATGTAATTAACGCCACTTAAGTGTGCACCTAAAAACTGCTTAATCCTTATATACAAGCAAATACAATAAAAATGTCTTACTACTTCCCCAGTTGTATAAAATATGTAAAGACAGAAAGTAGTTGAGGGGAAGAGAAATATTTTGACAATATAAGTTTTACTGAACATGGGGGAAAATCGGGTACTCAAGAAGTAAAATATGCAAGATCCATTGCATTCAAAAGTAGTTGAGAAGATTTATGATTTGTACATTTCAACAAAATAAAATATATGGTAGAGGTACAAAAAAAGTAATAGAGAAGAGAAATCACACACACATACATACACAAATGAAGCTTCTAAAGATAAAAATGCAATATCTGCAATAAAAATTATATTGAATGGGATTAGCAGCAATTTAAACCTTGCAGAAGAAAATATCAGTGGGCAACACCCAGAAATAGAAACTATACAAAATAAAGTGTACAGAGAAAAAAGACTCGTACTAAAAAAATGTCATCGCATCAGTGATCTATGAACAATTTCAAGCACTTTAACATAAATGTAACTGAGGTCCCAGGGAAGAGGACAGAAAAAAAAATACTGGAAGAGACAATGGCTGAAAATTTTCCAAATTTGATGAAAACTATAAACCCAGAAATCCAAAAAGTTCAAAGAACGTCAAACAGAAAAAAAGCATTAAAAAACACAAAGATGAATAAATGCACATATGAATAATAGAATTTCTAAAAACCAGTGATAAAAAGAAAAAAAAATTTTTAAAGCAGTCAGAAAAGAGACATATGACACACAGTGGACCAAAAATGAGAATGACAATAGAATTTTCATCAGAAGACATGGAGGACATGGAGCTCAAAAGACAATTGGGTGACATTTAAAATACTGAACGAAGAAATGGTCAATACACAATTCTAAACAAAGTGAAAATGTCTTTCCAAAATGAAGGTGATATTAAAAGACTTTTTCACAGAAACAAAAGCTGAGAGAATTTACAGCCAACAGACATGCACAGGAAATTCTTCAGGCAAAAGAAAATGTCAGAAGGAAATTTGGACCTACCCAAAAGAATGAAGAGTGCCATAAATAATAAATGTCTTTAAAAGATGTAAGACTATTTAAAGCAAAAACAATAATGCATTGTGAGGTTTATAATACACATAGAAGTAAAAACCATGAAAATAACATAAAGAAGGGAAAGAGAAACAAAAACATGCTATTATAAAATTCTTATACTACATGACAGATGGTACAACAATATATGAAGGTATACTGTGATAAGTTAAAGATGCATATTATAAACCCTAGACCTGTGGTTCTATCAGGGGTAATGTCTGGAGTCATTTTTGGTTATCACAACTGAGCAGAGAGGGCTACTACTGACATCTAGCAGGCCACAGACCTTAAACATTCCACAATGCACAGGACAACCCTCTGCCAAGCCAACCCCACCAACAATGAAATATACAGCCTAAATATCAACAATGTCAATGCTGAGAAAACCTCCCATTAAAAAAATAAAACAAGTGGTATAGCTAATGAGCCAAAAGTAGAAATAAAATGGAATAAGAAAGAAAATCTAAATGAATCAGAGAGAATCAAGAAAAGAGAGAAAAAGGGAAAGAATATATGAAATATAAACAGCATGATAATCTAGTTTAAGAAACCAGAACTAGAAGAGTAAATTCAACCTAAAATAAGCAAAAGAAAATAAATAATTAAAAGCAGAAATAAAAATAAAAAAAAACAACAGACAAAAATCAATGAGGGCAGTGTGACTGGCTCATTGACAGAACTCTTGCCTGCCATGCCCGAGACCTGGGTTCGATTTCTGATGCCTGTCCATGCAAAAAAAAGAAAACCCAATGAAATCTACAGTATATACCTGGAGGAACTGAGTGTGGGGATACAACTGGACATTTGCACACTGGTGCTAATGGTGGCAGTGTTTGCAATCCACAATGGATGGAGCTGGCTTAAGGGTACAACAACTGAAGACTGAGGAAAGTAAGGGGGAACTGTGGTGTATACATACAATGGACTACTGAGTGGCTGCGAGAAAGAATGAAGTTGTGAGGCAAATAATTAGGTGACTGAACCTTAAGGAACGTAAGGAATGAAATGTCAGAAACAAAAAAACAAATATCATGCCTCACTCATATGGACTAACTATAATATAAAAACTTGGTGAACTGAAGTTGAAAGCATAGGTTATCAGGTTGGGGCCTACTGTAAAGAGTCCTAGATTGTAAACTCTTACAACAGTCACATATATTCATGAGTTGTAACTGTTATTTCTAAATTCTGAGATATTGAGCCATTTGTTTATAAACTGGTCGTTTCCAGAAACTTCGTGTATTTATATGACACCTGAGACTCAGATTTTGAGCTCTGCATCTATGAAAGTCATCAGTACCCCATACAGGAACTGTTTAAAAAGTTGAAAAAGAGATCTGACTTCGAGTAGTGATATGAATATAGCTGATCTGGATAGGACTAAGGTAAATCAGAATACAGGATAAAGGATGATATCATCCATATTTAAAAACTTCTATGTGACACCACAGGAAGTGATGTTTATTTGGTGCAAAATTTATATTTTGGGTAGTGCATTTCCTAATTTAACTTGAATAGTCAGTTTAATCGAGCACCAGAAGTACAAAGAATCTTGAATAGGGAGTGAGACTTTTGGTTTGTTCAGGTTAGTATGATGCCCTGATATATCCAGGAGTAATTTGGGCAGTGAATTAAGAAATATTTGCAAGGTTCCCTTGGGGCACTGGGGAGAAAGGAGAAAATATTCAACTCCCCCATTTGGAGAATTTCTGATATTCTCACAAGCAGTAGAGAGAACCAAATCAATAGGCTGAGCCCCTATTCATGGGTTCGCCCCTAGGAAACTTATTCTTGCAAAGGATAGGCTAAGCCTACTTAAAATGAGGCCTAATAGTCATCCCCAGAGAACCTCTTCTATTGCTCAGATGTGGCCTCTCTCTCTCAGCTGACTTGACAAGTGAACTCAGTGCCTGTCCCTACTACATCGTGGGACATGACTCCCAGAGATGTAAATCTCCCGGGCAACATGGGACAGAAATCCCAGGATGAGCCAGGACCTGCCATCAAGGGACTGAGAAAGTCTTCTTAACCAAAAGGGGTAGGAAAGAAATGAGACAAAATAAAGTTTCGGGGGCTGAGAGATTTCAAACACAAATGAGAGGTTATCCTGGAGGTTATTCTTATGCAATATATACATATCCCTTCTTAGTTTATGGTGTATTGGAGTGGCTAGAAGGAAGTACCTGAAACTGTTGAGCTGTATTCCTATAGCCTTGATTCTCGAAAACAACTGTGTAATATTATAATACAGTTCTTATAATGTGACTATGTGATTGTGAAAACTTTGTTTCTGAATATCCTCTTATCTAGGGTATAGACAGATGAGTAAAAAATATGGATAAACAAAAACAAATAATAGGGGAGATAAAGGTTAAAAGAAATTGGGTAGACAGAAATACTAGTGGCCAGTGAGAAGGGTAAGGGATATGGTATGTATGAGTTTTTTCTTTTTTCTTTTATTTCTTTTTCTGATGTGAGGCAAATGTTCTAAAAAAACAATCATGGTGATGAATATACAAGTATGTGATGATACTGTGAGTCACTGATTATATACCACATATAGAATGTTTGTATGATAAGATTTATCAATGCAAATATTTTTTTTAAAAATCAATGAAATCAAAAGCTAGTTCCTTGAAAATTTCAATAAAATCAATAAACCCCTAATTAGAAAAATCAAGAAAAAAGAAAGAGGACCTAAATTCCCAACATCAGGAATGAAAGAAAGATCATCACTATAGTTCCTACAGACATTAAGAGGACAATAAGGGAACAGTACAACAATATTATGACCATAAATTCAACAACTTAAATGGGAACATTCCTTGACAAACCATTAAACCTTACTTAAAAAGAAATAGATCACCCAATAACCCTATATTCTATTAAAAAAACCAAATGTGTAAAAAAAAAATTTACCCACAAACAAACCTTCAGGCCAAGATGGCTTTATGGTGAATTTTACCAGGCATTTAAGGAAGAAATACTACGAATTCTACTCTCTCGCTTCCAGAAAAGAGAAGTAGAATAATGAGTTTTCAATTCATTCTATAAAGCCAGAATTGTTTAACTGAAAATTGATCATAGATCTAAATGCAAAAGTCAAAATCATAAAAATTCTAAGAGAAAACAGGAGAAAGTCTTTGTGATTACATACTATACAATTCAATTTATATGCCACTCTGGGAAAAAAAATATACTGACAGAAAACAGATCCGTGGTTGCCTGCAGTTGTGGCTCAGAGGTGAGAATTGACTACAAAGGGGCACAAGGGAACCTTCTGGGGGGTGATGGATATTTTCTACATCATGATTACGTGGTAGTTACATGAGAGTATGCATTTGTAAGAATGAAATAAATTGTACATTTTAAATTGATGGATTTAAAAACATGTGAATTATCTAAATTATGCCTCGATAAATCCAATTAAAACTTATCAACAAAAAATTCTTCAGAAAAAATTTTTTAAGTCTGCCTAGTTTATCATAGAGATTAATAACATATAACAGTTATATAACTATATAAGGTTAATCTCCCAGGGATACTCTCAGAACAAAGATAAACTATTATGTGTAGTCCTTAATTTATTGTAAATTGATTGATCAACTGTTAGTGCCAGGCTGTATTGTAGTCACAGTGAACATGACATAGCTCTTACTCTGATGGAGGTTACATTATAATAGGGAAGATGTTTAATAAGGAAATCAATGAAAAATTCAGATGAGAAGTGCTAAGGAGAAAATAAAGCAGGATAATCCAACCAGCTTAAGACTTAGCAGAGTACAAGGGTATAGGCCACTACTTTATACCAAACCACCACTGGTGACATTTAAGCTGGGATTTGAGTCATGAGAAAGAGCCAGCTATGCCGAGACCTGGAGTGTAAGGATGAAGGCAGAGGAAACAGCCAGTACCAAGACAGTGAAACGGGAACAAGCTTGTTGTATCTGAGGAATAAGGAAGCCCAGTGTGATTACAGCTTGTGAGTAAGCTGAGAGAGTGGTATGCTGGTATGGAGGTCTTTCTTGGTGAGGATAAGGAGTTTGGATTTTATTCTAGATACAGTAGGAAGCTATTAGACAGGAAAATAATGTGATTTAATTTTGAATAGCCCACTCTGGCAGCTGTATAGAAAAGAGAAAGGAGCTAGAGGAAGAAGATTTGACACACAAATACGAGTCCAGAAATTGTGGAAGTAATCCAGGCAGGAGTTGACAGTGACTTGGACTTTGTGACCACAGGGGGACAGTGAGCAGTGATCACGTTCAGAATGTTTTAGAGGAAGAGGACAGAACCTGCTAATGGACTGGATAAGTGAAGTGAGAAAAATAAAAAAGATTAAAGAACAACTTGGGGGTTTTCTCATGAGTAACTGATGGACTTGAGTAAGTTCACAAAACATGAGGACACTGTGTAAACAATATCACAAAATGCAAAGGACGGTGAAAATGAAAATGTCAGTGATACATTTGGACTTTCAAATGCAAATATAAACAAAACAAGGTAGGCTAATATAGAGGATCAAAGCAAATCCACCCTCTGCAGACATGAGCCCCAAAGTGTGGCTTTATGGCCTGACAAAGTTAGGTGAAAGACAATCTAGTTTGCCCTCTAAGGGCACTGGTTAAAGACATGTCTATTTCTGGTTGATTCTTCACTATTTTGCCAAAAGGAATTCAAAGTTAAGAAAAAAAAAGAAAGAAAGAAAGAAAAAGGGAGAAACAAGGTTTCCACAGGACAAATTCCCATAAAGAGTTCTGGAAATAAATGAATGCCATTCTTATCTATCCAAATAAAATCTTTATTAATCCTATGCTATGGATCCACAGACATCATTATGGAGAAGATCATCTTAATGAGCAGAATTAAGTGCTTTTGTGCTACTGAGGGTGATAGTAATCTGAGGCAGGCCAAGTGGCAAATACAACATAAGAAGTGATACTTTAGGGCTTGTACCTTTACTTAAATCCTTGACAACTCCCTAATCAAGAGACACTTCTGAAATTGCCTTCAACTCTAATCCTTTATGATGTTGAGAAAGAACTCTGCAATTTTCGTTTAAAAGCTCCTAATTCATGTAAAACTCTAACTCTATGAAAGTGGCTGAAGCTTCAAGGATTGCACATCTCAAAGAATATGCTTATATAAGACATTTCCATCTTTAAAAGATTACTCCTAATAATTTTCAGAAAGAAAACATTAAAGGATGTCCAATTCCAAGAGATAACTCAGAACGCAGCTAAAAACTCACTGACTCTATATATCCAACTTGAATAGTAGTTTGTAGAATTTATTCAACAAATATAAATAGAAAAAGGGCTCTCATGCCTTGCTGGCAAAAGGCTGCAGGCCCCAGCAGTAAGTAAGGAGAGCCTGGACATGCACTGTAGCATGAAATCTGATCTCATATATAAAAGACCGCAGATGCAAAGGAATCATTTATGCTAGGATGACCAATTCATGCCTAGGACTCTCCTGGTTTACTGCTGAAAGTTCCTCATTCTGGGACCCTTTTCAGTCCTAGACAAAGGTGCTCGAAATTTACTGCAGCTACTTCCTTGGTTTTATTGTCTAGTGTGTCGCTAGGGCTAATTCATCCCAAATTTCTTAAAGTAACAATCAGGAGATTTGCTAAAGGCACTCCAGTTAAATAAACCCAATACTGAAATCCAATCTCTGTAGTTTCACACAATCACTGAAGCTTTTAGTTCTTATCCACCTGTCCATTCTCATCTCTCAATCTTAATATTTATGACTTTTTTGTTCCTAGATGTGGAGACATCCATGACTGAGAATATTTTCAGAATTTAATAGCCAGTGAAAAGGGTAGTTTCAGAATTTAATAGCCAGTGAAAGGGATAGGAGAAGCTTCTTGGCAACGTGTCAGGATAGACTCAGTTCTCTATCTGTCCTATTCCTAGATTCCTAATGAAATATAAAAACAGATAAAAATGGAATATAAAAATAGATAAAAACATCTACCATCACGGATATTAGGGAAAGGGGCTCAACATGCCAGAAACGGAAAGGAATTTTGTTAAATACAACGTGGGTGGGATGAGATTAAGGAAGGCAAAGAAGTCTGGTACATGACTGCCTACTCTGAAAGACCAGCAAACACATCAAGCAAATCCTAAAAGAAGCATTGGTCCTCTAAATCAGAAGGTGGAGAGGAGGAAAGGGGAAGACACAGAGGCCATGAGATATGCAGAGCACAGAAGGCAAGCCACTTGTCTCTGCACGGCACGGCGGCACTTTATGCATACTACCTATAGTACTCACAGACCTCAGGATGTGCAGCTGGGGCTAGCAGCTACTCTGAGCAGAAAACCAGGAACTAGTAGCTCCAGCTGAGGTAGGCCTAAAGCTACCAAAGCTGGCCCCTACAAAAGCAGCCATACCACATGAAGACAAAAACAAGTTATTCAAGACATCTACTTTTACCAAATCTACCATTTGGCTGTGAAAAGATGCAATTTCTTTCTTTTGCCTTCAACTGACAGATAAGGCCGATATTTCATACCAATCTCTCACAGAACCAATTTCAACACCTATTTGTCTATAACCACATGAGTCCTTTTTCTAGGAGGATAAACAGACAAGGAAAGATCAACAGACCTATGCAAAAATACTTTGGTTCAAAGTAAAGGAATCATTTCCAACTTTGAGAAATTACTGAAATTGTCTATGAGAAAATTTTAATCAAACTGCCAGAAAAATTTTTAGAAAATTTCCAATATTTCAAGATGGTTGATCCTGGAAGGTACTGTATCCATGAAAATAGGACAAGCATACTTGAAGGTGGAACAGTATGAGATCAGAAACAGTGTTTGAAGTTGAATTTTTAAAAATATTACTGCTCTAGGTATGCCCAAGAAGTACTTCTGGAGGGTCTCTTTTGTTGCTCAGATGAGCCTCATTCTCTCTAAGCCCAACTCTAGAATTGAAATCACTGCCCTACCTACTATGTGGGACATGACATCCAGGGGTGAACGTTTCATGAAGGCATGGAAGATGACTCCCAGGTATGGGTCCAGCACCAGCACCATGGGATCAATGGTTTAATCCTGACCAAAAGGGGGGAAAGAAGTATAACTAATAAAGTATCAGTGGCAGAGAGAGTTCAAATAGAGTCAAAAGGCTACTCTGGAGGTTGCTCTTACGCAAGCCTCAGTTAGACATTGTTACCTATCATAACCTGCCAAAACCCAACCAGGACCATTCCACCAATCTTATAGAACACCTAGGGCAGTATATAAGATTCCACAATGGTTCCAAGTACTACAGTAACTTTCCAAAACTCTACAACCTCCAGACAGGTCCCTAGACCAGATAAGACCTGAAATCTAGAGGGTTCTGTCTCTCCAGAACATCAAATAGTTCCTTCTCCCTACCCCATACTATCGACAGACCCTTCCAACATGAAAAAGTTAAAATGGCCACAGCCCAAACACCCCTAAAGACAGGGAAAGAAACATCAAAGGCGATGGTGGAGCTATACAAAGAAGATAGGATTTAACAAATGGAAATGATTGCTGAATCATTAAACTGATATCTCTTTTAGTCTCCAGTATCTTAGAGCAGATAAAAATAAAAACCGAAAATTATAGAATTGTACCCATGCCAAACTCTGAAATATGTTCTATAACTAATTGTGGTACTGTGCTTTGAAATTCATTGCTTTTTTGTATATATGTTATTTTTCACACAGACAAAAAAAAGTTGACTGTGATGATAAAAAAAAATATTTATGCCTTCTAGCTTCCTATATTCTAGAGCACCTAGAAAGAAAAGTCTCAGAGGATCATATGGTAGCCAGTGACAAAGTCTGGGATCCAGCCTGTAACTACTTGCTGAAGAGTGCTTTGAAAATCATTGCTTTTTTCTTTCTTTGCTTTGTATATATGTTATATTATACAATGAAAAAGTTAAGAAAAAATTACTGCTTCATTTAAAACAATTGCATATGAAGAAAATAACAATGCACCTCGCAGAAAACCTAATTACTAGACTGGATGACTGCACTTAAGAAATTTACTAGAATTCAGAGGACAAGTTAAAAACAGTGAAAGGAATAATAAGACATGAGTGACAGATTCTGAAGGCAAAAATATGGAACAGGCATCCCAGAAAGAGAAAGCAGAATATAGAGAAAAGAAGGAATAATCAAAGAAGTAATAGAAGAATACTTCCAAAAGTTATGAAGAGAACTGAGTCTGCACTACAAAATGACTGACCAAGAACATTAATACATTCTGGTCAAATTTCAATTTCAAAAAATAAAGGCAAAACACAACATTCACAGAGAAAACAAAGGTTACCACATGAAATCAAAATGAGGACAGCCTGATATCTCCTAATATCAAACATCAGAAGTCATGGGCACTGTATCCATGAAGTTTTATGGGAAAAATGTATTACCCAAGAACCCCACAGCCATTTAAGGTGACAATAACATGTGAAGCTATAGAAAGTCACTCTCAGATAATGCAACAGGCTCAGGGAATGTACCACAAATCATCCTCTCCCATTAGCTTTGATGATAAAATTATTAGAGGCTATACTTTAGATAGATGAAGAAAGCAATCAAAATTATTAAAATCATAGTGATCACCACGGTGGTTCGAAGATGGTGGCTTAGTGAGGTGTGGAATTTAGTTAATCCTCCAGAGCAGCTAGTAAACAGCCAAGAACAGTAGAGAACAACTGTTGGGACCCCATCAGTGACCAGACATACAGCATATACCAGTTTGGACCAGCTGGACCAGCTGCAATCTCACCCAGAACTGTGAGTCCCCCAATTAGTGGAGGCCAGTGGCGCCGACCCCTCACAGGCTGGTTCCCAGAGGGGAAAGGAATGAGATTTTACTAGCAGCAGGGACTGAGCTCAACCAAGATCCCACTGTGGAATTAATTAAATTCTGACTACTGAGAATAGGCCCCCAGCTTAGATAAACCTCAAATAAGAGCTCAAGTTACTAGTTTTTGCCCTGGCACAGAGGGGGCAGGGCTGATGAAAAAAAAAACAACAGAGGTTTTTTTGGATAGGACAGCACTAAATACTTGAAAAGGTCTGGACCCCCCAAAAAAGAAGGGGCACACAGGACCTGGAGATACTAGAGAGCAACATACCAATTTAACCTCTTGATAAACAAACCTGAGGATCCGAGTTCTGCTCTGAAAAGGTTTTTTTGTTTTGTTTTGTTGTTTTGCTTTGCTTCTACTACTTAACTGCTCATTAGATATAACTGCAAGGCTTCTCAGGCTCCAAGTACCCCAGGGAAGGGTGGAATTAAGCTTGTCTGAGAGGCAAAGAGGTTGATTAGGTGAAAGGAGTTAATTCCTTGTAGGCTATGCCTTCACCAGGAGAGGCAGGGCCCAGGTCAGATGCAATTCCTCCCTCAAGGAATTCACACTCCAGGGGCTGGAAAACCAAAGCAATTAAAGCTAGCCTACTACCTCTCCTCTGTCTCCACCAGGCCGCCAGCAGGGAGAGTCTGCTGAAGTTAAAGGTACCACATCACTTTATACTGGTGGGAAACTGCAGGCAGATAAGCACCTCATACTGGGCAGGACAAGAAAAGCAGAGAGACTAGAGCTTCATAGGAAAGTCTGTCAACCTGCTCCACCCTCAGGGAAAACTGATGCAGGTGACTCTTTCCTCCTGAGAGGAGGCCAGTCTGATGTGGAAAAATCTGACTGGGGCCTATAATGTCTAAGTAGACCATCCTAAGTGAGGAAAAAAAAAAAAGTTTCCATACAGGCAGGGCAAGAAAAAGAAAACAAGAACTAAAATATTCTGATCCATTAAACAAAGGCTATGCTAGAGCCTAGAATAAGCTGAACTGAACGTCAAAGATGAGATAGAAAATAAAGCCATCCAACAAGAAAATCCTACATAAAAGAGTGAAAATATTCTCCACAATAAACTAATTAATTAACTGCCTAGGCACCATCAAAAAATAATGAGTCAAACGAGGAAAATTGAAGATATGAATCAAAGGAACAAACCAAAAATTCAAATGAGATACAGGAGTTTAAACAACTAATTCAGGATATTCAAGCAGACATGGAAAATCTCATCAAAAATCAAATCAACGAATTAAGGGAGGTTATAAAGAAGGTAATGGGTAAATAAAGAAGAAAATGAAAGTCCAAAAAAACAAATCACAGAACTTATGGGAATGAAAGGCACAGCAGAAGAAATGAAAAAAACAATGGAAACCTACAATGTTAGATTTCAAGAGGCAGAAGGATTAGTGAACTGGAGGATGGGACATCTGAAATCTGATAAGCAAAAGAAAATACAGGGAAAAGAATGGTAAAATATGAGCAGAGACTCAGGTAACTGAATGACAACATGAAGCACATGAATATATGTACGTGTTCTGGGTGTCTCAGAAGGAGAAGAGAAGGGAAAAGGAGGAGAAAGACAAATAGAGGAAATTATCACTGAAAATTTCCAATTCTCATTAAGAGACTTAAAATTACAGATCCAAGAAGTGCAGCATACACCAAAAAGAGCAGATCCAAATATACATACTCCAACACACTTACTAATCAGACTATCAGATGTAAAAGAGAAAGAGGGGATTTTGAAAGCAGCAACAGAAAAGCAATCCATCACATACAAGAGAAGCCCAATAAGACAATGTGCAGATTTCTCAGCAGAAACCTTGAATGCGAGGGGACAGTGGTATGATATATTTAAGTTCTAACAGAGAAAAACCGTCAACCAAGAATTCTATATCCAGCAAAATTGTCCTTCAAAAATGAGAGTGAAATTAAAACATTTTCAGGTAAAAAAATCACTGAGAGAATGTGTGACCAAGAGACTGGCTCTGCAAGAAACACTAAAGGGCACACTAGAAAAAGACAGGAGTGAGAGGTGTGGAGAAGAGTGTAGAAACAGAGACTTACAGTAAAGGTAAAAAGAAAACAAACTAGATATGACATATAAAATCCAAAAGGCAAAATGGCAGAAGAAAGTACTTCCCCTACAGAAATAAGACTAAATGTCAATGGATTAAATTCATCAATCAAAAGACAAAGACTGGCAGAATGGATTAAAAAACAGACCCATCCATGAAAACAGACCATGTACTGTCTACAGGAGACACATTTGAGACCCAAGGACAATAACAGGTTGAAAGTGAAAGGCTGGGAAAAGATATTTCATGCAAACAACAATCAGCTATACTAATATCCAACAAATTAGACTTCAAATGTAAAACAAAAGAGGCAAAAAAGGACACCATATGTGAATAAAAGGAACAATTCAACAATATAACAATCATAAATATTTATGCACTGAGCCACAGTGCTCCAAAATACATAAGGCCAACACTGAAAAGAGAAATAGATACATCTACCATAATAGTTGGAGACTTGGATTTCCTACTGTCAACAACAGACAGAATATCTAAACTTAGGATCAATAAAGAAAGAGAATTTGAATAATACAATAAATGAACTAGACTTAAAAGACATTCATAGAACATTACACTCCAGAACAGCAGGATATACTTTTTTCTCAAGTGCTCATAAATCATTCTCAAGGACAGACCATATGCAGGGCCACAAAGCAAGTCTCAATAATTTTAAAAAGATTAAAATCATGCAAACCACTTTCTCAGATCATGAAGGAATGAAGCTGGAAATCAGTAACAGGTAGAGGGACAGAAAATTCACAAGTATATGGAGGCTCAACAACACACTCTCAAACAACCAGTAGGTCAAGGAAGAAATTACAAGAGAAATCAGTAAATATCTCGAGGCTCAAGGAAAAGAAAAGATAACATATCAAAATTTATGGGCTGGGCAGGCCACAGTAGTTCAGCAAACAGAGTTCTTGCCTGAGATGCCGGAGACCCAGGTTCAATTCCTGATGTTTGCCCATGCAAAAAAAGGATGGGTGCAGCAAAGGCAGTGCTGAAAGGGACATGGATTGCCCTACATGCCTATATCAAAAAAGAAAAAAAGAGCAAAAATTGAGGGATTAACTGTTCATTTGGAAGAACTACAGCAAGAACAAAAAAGCAAGCAAAAGTAAGAAATAACAAAGATTAGAGCAGAAATAAATTAAATTGAGAACATGAAAACTGAGAAAATCAACAAAATCAGGAGTTAGTTCTTTGAGAAAATCAATAAAACTGATGGACACTTAGCAAGGTTGACAAAATGAAGAAGAGAGAAGATGCAAATGACTAAAATCAGAAATGGAAGAGGAGACATAACCAATGTGTCAGAAATGAAGGAGGAAATGAGAGGATACTAGGAACAACTTAATGCTAATAAACTAGGCAATGCAGTTAAAATTGACAACTTCCTAGAAAGGCATGAACAATCAACATTAATTTGAGAAGAAACAAACAATCTAAACAAACCAATCACAAGTAAAGAAACTGAATCAGTCATTAAGAAGCTGCCCAAAAAGAAAAGTCCAGGACCAGATGGTTTCACATGTGAATTCTACTGAGCATTCAAGGAAGAATTAGCACCAATCCTGTTCAAACTCATCAAAAAAACAGAAGAGGAGGGAAGGCTACCTAACTCATTCTAAGACACCAACATCACCCTCGTACCAAAGTGATACAAATATACTACAAGAAAAGAAAATTCAGACCAATCTCTCTAATGAATATAGATGTAAAAATTCTCAACAAAATTCTTGGAAATCAAATGCAGCAGCAAATTAAAAGAATTATAACCATGACCAAGTTGGGTTCATCCCAGGTATGCAAGGATGGTTCAATATAAGAAAATCAATTAATGTCATATACTAGTTTGCTAGCTGCCTGAATGCAACATGCCAGAGATGGACTGACTTTCAATAAAAGAGGATTTATTTAGTTAATGTATAATTCTTCAGAGGAAAGGCAGCTAACTTTCAACTGAGGTTCCTTCTTATGCGGGAAGATACAGGGCAATCTCTGCTGGCCTTTACTCCAGGCCTCTGGGTTGCAACAACTTTCCCCCGGGTAATTCCTTTCTGCATCTCCAAAGGCCTGGACTGAGCTGCGAGTGCTGAGATGAGGTATGCCGAGCTACTTTGGCTGTGCTATATTGAGCACTCTCATTTAAGCACCAATTAAATCAAACATCATCATTGCAGCACCCATACCTCCTAACTGACTGCAGATGTAATCAGCAACAGATGAAGTTCACATGCCATTGGCTCACGTTCTCAGCAATAGACCTAGGCACCTTCACCTAATCAAGCTGACCTGAACCTAACTACAGCATGTTCACCCCCTGTCAATTTGGCAACTATACACATCACCTCAAACAACATTAAAGTGCAAAACATTCTCTTCTGGCTGTGGACCTATGAATCTCAAAACAAGTTATCTGGTGCCAATATGCAAAGGAAGAATAGGTCTTCATTTCCATAGGAAGAAACTGGAAGGAACACAGGACTCATAAGACCCAAACAGTTCTTAAAACTTGCAGGGCAAACACAATCAGGTTTCAAAGTCTGAAAGTCATTTATCTTTCAGCTTTAGAAACTGGCAGTCTCACCCTTTCCAAGGGCTTATGCGGTGGCCCGCCTCTTTCTGAATCAACCTCGGGGGACACTGAGGAGACCACCTTTTTCTCTGCTCCACCCTCTCCAAGTAGCGGGGCCACACCTGGGGTCTCGGCCACTTCCAGGGCACACGCTCAGCCCCTCCATGTGGTGGCAGGCAGGCTCTCCCAAGTCCCCAAAGAGCATGCTGTACCTTTTCCAATGCCTGAGGTGGGACAATTCTTCCATTGCAACAGGGTGGGAAACACATCCTCTCCATGTATATGGGTGGGTTCACTCTCCTGGCCAAGGTTTCTTGGCTTCAGCCCCGAGCTCCCATGGTTTTCATTCTGCAAACTTCAATTTGTCCCTTTTGTGTCCCCCTTTGTCCAGATTGGCAGTGGTTCTATACACACCAAGAGTCTCTTCAAATACTCCAGGACTTCTCCATCATTCTCTTCACAGTTCCTCCAAAATTTTCCTCTTATCCATCCAAAAAACTGGTCCAACATGTCTGGTGTTTACAAACTATAGCAGCACCCCACTCCTGGTACCTGTTCCACTTTGCTAGCTGCCAGAATGCAACACACCAGAGACAGACTGACTTTTAATAAAAGGGGATTTATTTAGTTAACATATAGTTCTTCAGAGGAAAGGCAACTAACTTTCAACTGAGGTTCTTTCTTATGTGGGAAGGCACAGGGTGATCTCTGCTGGTCTTCTCTCCGAGCCTCTAGGTTACAACAACTTTCCCCGGTGCAAAGTCCCCTTGGGGGAATGGGGAGAAAGGGGAAAAATTCAACTTCCCCATTTGGAGAATTCCTGATATTCTTGCAAGCAATGAGGACAACAAAATCAATATGCTGAGCCCTTAACCTTGGGGTTTGTTCCTATAAAATTTATCACCACAAATGATACGCTAGACCTACTTAAAATTAGGCCTAAGAGTCACCCCCAGGGAACTTCTTTTGTTGCTCAGATGTGGCCTATCTCTCTCTCAGCCAATATGGCAAGCAAACTCACCACCCTCCCCTTCTCTATGTGGGACATGACTCCCAGAGGTGTAAACCTCCCCGGCAACTTAAGACAGAAATCCTAGAATGAGCTGGGACTCACCAGCAAGGTATTGAGAAAAACTTCTTGACCAAAAGAGGGAAGAAAGAAATGAGACAAAATACAGTGTCAGAGGCTGAGAGATATCAAACAGAGTCAGGAGGTTATCCTGGAGGTTATTCTTATGCATTATAAAGATATCCCATTTTTAGTTTAAAAGTATATTAGAATGGCTTGAGGGAAGTGCCTGAAACTACAGCTGTGTTCTAGTAGCCATGTTTCTTGAAGAAAACTGTATAATGATACAGCTTTTACAATGTGACTGTGTGATTGTGAAAATCTTGTGTCTGATGCTCCTTTTATCTACGGTATGGACAGATGAGTAAAAAAAAATGGGTAAAAAAAAACACGCAAATAATAGGGGGAACAAATTATAAAGTAAACTGAGTATATGGAAATACTAATGGTCAATGAGACGGAGGGTTAAGGGGTATAGTATGTTGTATGAGTTTTTTCATTTTTCTTTTATTTCTTTCTCTGGGACTCAGCAGCAAGGTATTGAGAAAATCTTCTCGACCAAAAGAGGGAAGAGAGAAATGAGAAAAAATAAAGTGTCCGAGGTTGAGAAATATCAGTCTCTAAAAAAATTATCATGGTGATGAATATACAAATACATGATGACATTGTAAGCTATTTATTATATACCAAGAATCGAATGAGCATATGGTAAGAATGTTCATGTTTGTATGTTGTTGTGGTTAAAAAAAAATTTTTTTTAATTAAAAAAATATATGGGTAAAAAAACAACTAATGAGGGAACAAATGTTAAAATAACTTGAATAGATGTAAATACTAATGGTCAATGAGAGGGAGGGTTAAGAGGTATAGTATATATGAGTTTTTTCACTTTTTTTTTTATTTCTTTTCTGGAGTGATGCAAATGTTCTAAAAAATGATCATGGTGATGAATATACAACTATGTGATGATACTGTGAGCCACTGATTGTACGCCAAGTATGGAATGTTCATATGTTAAGAATGTTTGTGTTTGTATGTTGTTTTGTCAATAAAAATATTTTTTAAAATTATTAAAATCACAGTAGAAAAAGACTAGCAATAAGCATAAAAGCAGTTAATTTCAAATATAGTTTTAAATTTAATACAAATATAAAAAAATAATACCTGAAAATAAAGATGTTCACCTAAAAATAAATGTTAAAAATCTATGTCAATAGAGGGAAGAATCCTGGGAGCACAAATGAAATCAGAAGGAAAGACAGACAACAAACACTGAGATGGTATAATCTAGGAATGCCTAGAGTGTGCAATGATGGTGACTAAATGTGCAAATTAAAAAATATTTTTGCATGATAAGAAGAAAGGAATGTCAATATTAGAGGGTATTGAAAATAGATGTTAATTAACCTTTTAAAACTCTAAATTATGTGTGAGACTAAAGCAAAAAATGTTTGCTTGGTACAAAATTTATATTTTGACTAATGCATTTCCTAATATAATAAATGAGAACAACTTAATTGAACACAACAGTACATGGCACCTTGAACAGGGCATGAGATGTCGTAGGTTTGTCCAGAGAGATGCCCCGATAAATCCCAGAGTGATTTGAATAGTGAATAAAAAAGTATTTGCAAAGTCCCCCTGGGAGAATGGTAAGAAAGGGGGAAAATTTAATTTCCCCAAGTGGAGAATGCTTTATATTCTCACAAGCAGTGGGGATAACCAAAGCAATAGGCTGAGCCCCCAATCTTGGGGTTTGTTCATATGAAACTGAACCCTGCAAAGGACAGGCTAAGCCTATTTAAAATTAGACCTAAGAGTCACCCTCAAGAGAACCTCTTCTGTTGCTCAGATGTGGTATCTCTCTCTCAGCCAAGAAAACAAGCAAACTCACTGCCCTCCCCCTCTCTACATGGCACATGCCTCGCAGGGGTGTGGACCTTCCTGGCAATGTGGGACAGAAATCCTAGAATGAGCTGGGACTCAGCATCAAGGGATTGAGAAAACCTTCTCGACTGAAAGGGGGAAGAGAGAAATCAGACAAAATAAAGTGTCAATGGATGAGAGATTTCAAACAGAGTCAAGAGGTTATCCTGGAGGTTATTCTTACACATTAAACAAGTATCACCTTTTCAGTTAACGTGTAATGGAGAGGCTGGAAGGAACTGCCTGAAAATGTAGCGATGCATTCCAATAGTCATGGTTCTTGAAGATGATTGTATAATAACATAGCTTTTGCAATGTGACTGTGTGAATGTGAAAACCTTGTCTGATCTCCTTTTATCTACCTTATGGACAGATGAGTAAAACATATGGATTAAAAATAAATCAATAATGGGGGAACAAATGTTAAAATAAATTTAGTAGATTGAAATGCTACTGATCAATGAAAGGGAGGGGTTGGGACATGGTATGTATGAATTTTTTTCTGTTTTCTTTTTATTTCTTTTTCTGAATTGATGCAAAAGTTCTAAGAAATGATCATGATGATGAATATACAACTATTGATGATATTGTGAGTTACTGATTCTATAACAAGAATGGAATGATCATATGGTAAGAACATTTGTGTTTGTAGGCAGACATGCTTTATTAAAAAAAAAATCTACATCAAAAATCCAAAATAATCTATTTAAAAAATACCTGGGATGTGTATAGAAAGGTTGGATAAAGTTAAATGTTAAGGAGAACCCTAACACCTTAACAAAAAATGGTCAAATGATGATCAGCCAATGAATAATAATGGAAAGACGTAAATAAATGGTCAAATGTGGAAAATGTTCAATTTCCTCTATAAGGAAAGAAATGCAATTTAAAACAACAGCATATTATTTTCACCTATTGAATTGGCAAACATGTTTTTAAACTGTAATGCCCACTACTGTCTAGAGTGAGATGAAGTAGGTTGGTGGAAATGTAAATTGATAAGCCTATTTCATACACTAAAGGTAGGAATGTAAATTGAACACAACTTTTCTGAATGGCAGCCTGACAATATAATACATACCAAGAATTTTAAATAATCACACTCTCTGACCCAGCTATTCCACTACTAGTGATTTTTTTCTACAGATATATTCAGAGATGCAAAGATAAATGTATAAGGATATTCACTGTAACAATATTTATGCTATTAAAAATAACTGGAAATGAATTAAATGTCCAAAAACAGGGAACTGATTTTTTAAACTACATTTTTAAAGCCCTTTTTGTTTTTTGCATGGTCAGGCACCAGGAAGTGAACCCAGGTCTCTGGCATGGTAGGTGAAAACTCTGCCTGCTGAGCCATGATGGCCCATCCTAAACCACATTTTTAAAACCACATTTTCAAGGAATATTTAACAATAAGAAAAAATGCCCATGATTGAAAAGTATTGAAAAATCAAGATACAGAACATTATATCTAATAAGATAGTAATTTTCTAAAAACAAAAATTAAGGGACTTCCGGAGAAGATGGCGGCTTAGTAAGACGCGCGGGTCTTAATTCCTCCTCCAGAAAAGCAACTAAAGAAACAGAAACAATACGAAACAGCTCCCGGAGTCACGACAGAGACCAAAAAGACAGCGTACCCCATTCTGGAACGGCTGAACGGGCAGGGAGAATCTGCTGCAGTGAGATACCCGAGGGGCGCGCGTTTTCCTGGCCGGGGCGGCTGGCAACTGGGGTCCCCTCCACGCACGTGGCTCCCCGGTCTGACTGGGAACGTTGGATAGCGGGGCCCTCCCGTCACGCTTGGCGTTTCGGGCCAGCTGGGCAATTAGGACCGGCACTCTCCCAAGCCGCGGCGGCCAGCGACCCCCACCTCCACGCGTGGTTTCCCGGGCCAACTGCCGTGCAGACAGACGAGCGCCACGAGCGCCACCTACTGGGCAGGAAAAGAAAAACAGAGCCCAGAGATTTCACAGAAAAAGCTTTCAACCAGCTGGGTCCCACACCCAGGGAAATCTGATCAAATGCCCAGACACCAGCAGAAAATAATGGATGACGCTCGGAAAATTGAAGATATGGCCCAGTCAAAGGAACAAACCAATAGTTCAAATGAGATACAGGAGCTGAGACAACTAATGCTGAATATACGAACAGAAATGGAAAAACTCTTCAAAAACCAAATCAATAAATTGAGGGAGGACATGAAGAAGACATGGGCTGAACAAAAAGAAGAAATAGAAAATCTGAAAAAACAAATCACAGAACTTATGGGAGTGAAGGACAAAGAAGAAAAAATGGAAAAAACAATGGATACCTACAATGGTAGATCTAAAGAGACAGAAGCTACAATTAGTGAACTGGAGGATGGAACATCTGAATTCCAAAAAGAAACAGAAACTATAGGGAAAAGAATGGAAAAACTTGAGCAGGGGATCAGGGAACTGAATGACAATATGAAGCGCACAAATATACGTGTTGTGGGTGTCCCAGAAGGAGAAGAGAAGGGAAAAGGAGGAGAAAAACTAATGGAAGAAATTATCACTGAAAATTTCCCAACTCTTATGAAAGACCTAAATTTGCAGATCCAAGAAGTGCAGCGCACCCCAAAGAGAATAGACCCAAATAGGCGTTCTCCAAGACACTTACTAGTTAGAATGTCAGAGGTCAAAGAGAAAGAGAGGATCTTGAAAGCAGCAAGAGAAAAACAATCTGTCACATACAAGGGAAACCCAATAAGACTATGTGTAGATTTCTCAGCAGAAACCATGGAAGCTAGAAGACAGTGGGATGATATATTTAAATTACTAAAAGAGAAAAACTGCCAACCAAGACTCCTATATCCAGCAAAATTGTCCTTCAAAAATGAAGGAGAAATTAAAACATTTATAGACAAAAAGTCACTGAGAGAATTTGTGACCAAGAGACCAGCTCTGCAAGAAATACTAAAGGGAGCACTAGAGTCAGATACGAAAAGACAGAAGAGAGAGGTATGGAGTAAAGTGTAGAAAGAAGGAAAATCAGATATGATATATATAATACAAAAGCCAAAATGGTAGAGGAAAATATTATCCAAACAGTAATAATACTAAAAGTTAATGGACTGAATTTCCCAATCAAAAGACATAGAATGGCAGAATGGATTACGACCCAGCAATACCACTGCTAGGTATCTACTCAAGGGACTTAAGGGCAAAGACACAGACGGACATTTGCACACCAGTGTTTATAGCAGCATTATCTACAATTGCAAAGAGATGGAAACAGCCAAAATGTTCATCAACAGACGAGTGGCTGAACAAACTGTGGCATATACCTACGATGGAATATTATGCAGCTTTAAGACAGACTAAACTTATGAAGCATGTAATAACATGGATGGACCTAGAGAACATTATGCTGAGTGAGTCTAGCCCAAAACTAAAGGACAAATACTGTAAGGTCCCACTGATGTGAACCAACATTCGAGAATCAGCTTGGAATATATCATTGGTAACAGAGACCAGCAGGAGTTAGAAACAGGGTAAGATAATGGGTAATTGGAGCTGAAGGGATACAGACTGTGCAACAGGACTAGATACAAAAACTCAAAAATGGACAGCACAATAATACCTAAGTGTAATGTAACTAGGTTGGAACACTGAATGAAGCTGCACCTGAAATATGGTTTTTTGTTTGTTTGTTTGTGTGTTTGTATCTTTTGTTTTTGTTTTTTTTCTTTTTCCTTTTTATATATATATATATATTATTAGTATTATTTTAATTCTCTTCTCTATATTAACATTCTATATCTTTTTCTGCTGTTTTGCTAGTTCTTTTCCTAAATCGATGCAAATGTACTAAGAAATGATGATCATACATCTATGTGATGATACTAAGAATTACTGAGTGCATTTGTAGAATGGAATGATTTCTAAATGTTGTGTTAATTTCTTTTTTTTTTGATTAATAAAAAAATTTAAAACAAACAAACAAACAAAAAAAAAAACAAAAATTAAAAAGTATATCCTCAAGTATAGAACACTAGAAGGAATTATGACAAAACATGATGTGAATGATATTCTTAATATGTGGTGATGTTAGGGTGGATTTTAATTATATTCTTTTCATTTTCTTTTATTTTGTAAATTCTCTACAATGGGCATGTACCATATTTCATCATTCCCAAAATCCACATTTTTTCATATTTAACATCTCTGAAATTGGAATGCATCTTAAAATTGATGGCATCTTTGACTAAATGGCATATGTTATTACTATTGTACTCAGCAGTAAAAAATAAAATGATAAATATGATTAATTTATAAAGATCCAAAAGGAAACGTTTAGTGAAGAGATTCTTAGAAAAGAGGTATACACCAAAGAAAAATATTTAAAGTAGTGTATCTTTAACAGGACACAGCTCTCAGTGAAGACATTAAGAGCCTGGGTTAGTTTCGTAAATCTTCCTGCAGTTACAATTTTACATGATATTGAAAACTCTTTTATAAAAACAAGACTGAGGTAAAGACAGCCTCAAAGTAAACCACTTCCCTCTCTACCCTTTGCAAAATTAACTTTTATGGAATGCTTAGTTTGCTGCTGAGTTATAGAGAAAAATAGATTCTTGAGGTTAATAATTCATTTTTGCCTTCTAAATATGTGTATTAGGGTTTTCTAGAGAAAGAGAATCAACAGGAAACACTCGCAAATATAAAATTTATAAAAGTGTCTCACATAACCGTGGGAACACAGAGTCCAAAATCTGTAGGGTAGGCTGTGAAGCCAACAATTCTGTCTGGATGAACTCCACAAGAGAGGCTTGCTGGTCAAAGCAGGAAGAGAGCCTGTCTCTTCTGAAACCTCCTTAAAAGTCTTCCAGTGATTAGATTAAGCATCACTCATTGCAGAAGGCACTCCCCTTGACTGATTACCAATGGAATCAGCTGTGGATGCAGCTAATGTGATCATGATTTAATTGTATGAAATGTCCTCATCTCAACAGACAGGCCAGCTCTTGCCCAACCAAACAGGTACCACCACTTGGCCAAGTTGACACATGAACCTGACCATGACAATATGCAAAAAGAACTCTAATCCCACTTTGGCAAGGGCTGCCTTCCTCCCCTACTTTCCCAGGTTGCTACTCTAAATAGTCTTCTCAAGAGGACAGAAGGCATATTTTCAGAAACAGAAAAACCAATAACCAAACTTATCTGGAAGGGCAGGGTGCCCCAAATAGCTAAAAAATGTCCTGAGAAGGAAAAATTAAGTTGGAAGTCTCACACTACCTGACTTTAAGGCATGTTACAAAGTTACAGTGGTCAAAACAGCATGGTACTGGCATAAAGATAGATATACTGAACAATGGAATCAAACAGAGTGTTCAAATATAGACCCCCTCATCTATGGATAATTGATCTTTGATAAGGCAGTCAAGCCAACCCACCTGGGACAGAACAGTCTCATCAATAAACAGGCCTGAAAGTCCTCTTGGGGGAATGGTGAGAAAGGGGGAAAATTCAAATTCCCTAAGTGGAGATTTCTTGATATTTTCACAAGCTGTAGAGACAACTAAAGCAATAGGCTGAGTTCCCAATTTTGGGGTTTGTTCATATGAAACTTAGGCCCACAAAGGCCAGGCTAAGCCTACTTAAAATTAGGCCTAAGAGTTCCCCCCCCCCCACCCCAAGAGAACCACCTTTGTTGCTTAGATATGGCCTCTCTCTCTCAGCCAACATGACAAGCAAACTCACCGCCCTCCCCATTTCTACATGGGACACAACTCCCACGTGTGTGGACCTTCCTGGCAACATGGGACAGAAACCCTAGAATGAGCTGGGACTCAGCATGAAGGGATTGAGAAACCTTAACCAAAAGGGGGAAGAGCGAAATGAGACAAAATAAAGTGTCAACGGCTGACAGATTCCAAACAGAATCGAGTGGTTATCCTGGAGTTTATTCTTCTGTATCAAACAGATATCACCTTGTTAGTCAAGATGTAATGAAGAGGCTGGAGGGAACTGCCTGAAAATGTAGAGCTGTGTTCCAGTAGCCATGTTTCTTGAAGATGACTGTATAATGATATAGCTTTCACAGTGTGACTGTGATTGTGAAAACCTTGTGTCTGATGTTCCTTTCATCTACCTTATCAACAGACAAGTAAAACACATGGGTTAAAAATAAATAATAGGGAGAACAAATGTTAAAATAAATTTAGTAGATTGAAATGTTAGTGATCAATGAAAGGAGGGGTAAGGGATATGGTATGTACGAATTTTTTTCTGTTTTATTTCTTTTTTTGAAATGACAGAAATGTTCTAAGAAATGATCATGATGATGAATATGCAACCATGTGATTAAAAAAAAAAAGGGCTAACCAATTGTAACAAATGGTCCATGCCAATGTACAGTGTTTGTGGTACAGTTTTTCATGATTGTTCTGTGAAGCCACAATTTCTCTAATAAAGAAAAATCTGTAACAGATATATAAGGGCTTTTAAACATATGGAAATGATGTTCAACATCACCCATAAATAGAAGATTATAAAATAAAATGACAATAAGAAAAAAAATGGTGCTTGGAGAACTGGATGTCCACATGGAAAAGAATGAAAAAGGATCAATATCTCACATTCTATAAAAAAATTTACTCAAAATGGATCAAAGACCTAAACATTTGATCTAAGACCATAAAACTTTTATAAGAATATGTAGGGAAATATCTCATAAAACTTATAATAGGAGGCAGTTTCCTATACATTATACCCAAAGTATGAGCATTGAAGAAAGAAAGAAAGAAACGGGAACTCCTCAAAATTAAACACTTTTGGGCATCAAAGAACTATGTCAAGAAAGTAAAAAGACAGCCTGCACAATGCGAGACAATATTTGGAAATGATATATCAGATAAAGGTATAGTATCCAGAATACATAAAGAGATTGTTCCACTCAGCAACAAAAATACAAACAACACAATTACAAAATGGGCAAAAGACATGAACAGACATTTCTCAAAGAGAAAATACAAATGGCTAAAAGGCACATGAGAAGATGCTCAACTTCCTTGGCTATTAGGGAAATGCAAATCAAAACCACAATGAGATATCATTCATACCCACCAGAATGGCCATTATCAATAAAACAAAACGACAAGTGCTGGAGAGGATGTGGAGAAAGAGGTACACTTATCTACTGCTGGTGGGAATGTAAAATGGTACAACCACTATGGAAGGCAGTTTGGTGGTTCCTCAGGAAGCTAAATATAGAATTGCCATATGATCCGACAATACCATTGCTAGGTATCTACTCAGAGGACATGAGGGAAAGGACACAAACAGACATTTGCACATCAATGTTTACAGCAGCATTATTTACAATTGCCAAGAGATGGAAACAGCACAAATACCCATCAGCAGATGAGTGGATAAGCAAGCCGTGGTATACACATACGATGGAATATTATGCAGCTGTAAGACAGAATAAAGTCATGAAGCATGTAACAATGTGGATGGGCTTTGAACATTAGGCTGAGTGAGATTAGCCAGAAACAAAAGGACAAATACTGTATGGTCTCACTGATAAAAACTAACATTAATGAATGAACTTGGAGAATTTCAATTAGGAACAGAGGCCATCAGGAGAGAGAAATAGGGTAGATATTGGGTAATTGGAGCTAAAGGGATACAGATTGTGCAACAGGACTGACTGTAAAAACTCAGAAATGGATAGCACAATACTACCTAACAGTAATACAATAATGTTAGCACACTGAATGAAGCTGAATGTGAGAATGATAGAGGAAGAAGGGCTGGAGGCATATATGAAACCAGTAGGAAAGAAAGATGGTAAGATTGAGATGGTATAATCTAGGAACGCCTAGAATGTACAATGATAGTGACTAAATGTACAAACTAAAAAATGCTTTTGCATGAGGAAGAACAAAGGAATGTCAATATTGGAGGGTGTTGAAAATAGATGGTAATTCATATTTTAAAACTTTAACTTGTGTGTGAGACTAAAGCAACGAATGTTTATTTGGTACAAAACTTCTTTTTTGACTTGCATATTTCCTAATATAACGTATGTGGACAGTTTAATTGAACACCATAGGTACATGGAACTTTTCACAGGGCATGAAATGTTGTAGGCTCGTTCAGAGTGATGCTCGATAGATCCCAGAGTGATTTCAACAGTGAATTAGAAAGTATTTGCAAAACCCCCTTGGGGGAACGGTGAGAAAGAGGGAAAATTCAACTTCCTCATGTGGAGAAATCCTAATATTCTCGCAAGCAGTGGGGAAGACAAAATCAATAGGCCGAGCCCTCAATCTGGGATCTGTTCACATGAAACTTATCCCCACAAAGGATAGACTAAGCCTACTTAAAATTAGGCCTAAAAGTCATACCAAGAGAACCTCTTTTGTTGCTCCAGTGTGGTCAACACAGCACATAAACTCACCACCCTCCCCCTCTCTATGTGGGACATGACTCCCAGGATGTAAATCTCCCTGGCAATGTGGGACAGAAATCCTAGAATGAGCTGGGACTCAGCATCAAGGGCTTGAGAAAACCTTCTCGACAGTAAGGGTTGGAAAGAGAGAAATGAGACAAAATAAAGTTCAGAGGCTGAGAAATTTCAGAGTCGAGAGGTTATTCCTGGAGGTTACTCTTATGCATTGTATAGATACCCCTTTTAGTTTATGGTGTATTAGAGAGGCTGGAAGGAAGTACCTGAAACTGTAGAGCTGTCTTCCAGGAACCATGTTTTTTTAAGATGATTATGTAAGGATATAGCTTTCATAATGTGACTGTGTGATTGTGAAAACTTTGTGTCTGATGCTCCTTTTATATAGACAAATGAGTAAAATGTATGGACTAAAAATAAACAAATAATAGGAGGAACAAATGTTAAAATTTAAAATATATATACTGGGTAGATGGGAATACTAGTTAGTGGTCAATGAGAGGAGGGGTTAAAGTGTACAATACGTACGAGTTTTTTCTTTTTACTTCTTTTTCTGGAGTGATGCAAGTGTTCTAAAAAATGATCATGGTGATGAAAATACAACTATGTGATGATAATGTGAGCCACTGATTGTACATTACGTATGGAATGTTTGTATGTTAAGAATGTATGTCCTTGTACATTGTTTTATCAATAAAAATTAAAAAAAAAAAGAAAGAAAGAAAGAAAGACCCAAAGATAGCAAACTCACTGCCCTCTACCTCTCTATATGGGACATGACTCTCAGGGGTGTAAACCTCCCTGACAACATGGGACAGACATACTAGAATGAGCTGGAACTCAGCATCAAGGGACTGAGGAAACCTTCTCAACCTAAAGTGGGAAGAGAGGAATGAGACAAAATAAAGCGTCAATGGCTAAGACATTTCAAACAGAGTTAAGAGATTATCCTGGAGGTTATTCTAAACGCATCATACAGATGTCCCCTTTTTAGTTCATGATGTATTGGCGTGGCTAGAGGTAAGTGCATGAAACTGTAGAGCTATGTTCCAGTGGCCATTTTTCTTGAAGATGATTGTATAATGATATAGCTTCCACAATGTGACTGTATGATCATGAAAACCTTGGGTCTGATGCTGCTTTTATCTACAGTATGGACAGATGAGTAAAAAATATGGATTAAAAAAATAGGGGGAACAAAGGTTAAAATAAATTGAGTAGGTTGAAATACTAGTGGTCAATGAGAGGAATACTAGGGGGTTTGGCACATTTCAGTTTTTTTCTTTTTTCTTTCTTTTGCTGGAGAGATGCAAATGTTCAAAAAAATGATCATGGTGATGAACACACAACTATGTGATGATATTGTGAGCCACTGATTATAACCACGTGAAGAATGTTCGTATGTCAAGAATGACTGTATGTCAAGAATGCTGGTATATTGGCTCATTGTTTATAATAAAAATATTTAAAAAAACAAAACATTATGCTAAGTGAAAGAAGTCAGTCACATAAAACTACATATTGTATGATTCTTTTTTTAAGATATTAAATAATTTTTGTTGTAGCAAGATATATATACAATATAACATTTCCGATTTTATACTGTATGATTCTATTTTTTATTAATTAAAGAAAAAAAAAGAAATTAACCCAACATTTAGAAATCATTCCATTCTACATATGCAATCAGTAATTCTTAATATCATCACATAGATGCATGATCATCATTTCTTAGTACATTTGCATCGATTTAGAAGAAGAACTAGCAAAACAACAGAAAAAGATATAGAATGTTAATATAGAGAAAAAAATAAAAGTAATAATAATAGTACAAAAAAAAGACAAACAAACAGACAGATAAAAAAAAAAAAACCTATAGCTCAGATGCAGCTTCATTCAGTGTTTTAACATGATTACTTTACAATTAGGTATTATTGTACTGTCCATTTTTGAGTTTTTATATCTAGTCCTGTTGCACAGTCTGTATTCCTTCAGCTCCAATCACCCATTATCTTACCCTGTTTCTAACTCCTGCTGGACTCTGTTACCAATGACATATTCCAAGTTTATTCTCGAATGTCGGTTCACATCAGTGGGACCATACAGTATTTGTCCTTTAGTTTTTGGCTAGACTCACTCAGCATAATGTTCTCTAGGTCCATCCATGTTATTACATGCCTCATAAGTTTATCCTGTCTTAAAGCTGCATAATATTCCATCGTATGTATATACCACAGTTTGTTTAGCCACTCGTCTGTTGATGGACATTTTGGCTGTTTCCATCTCTTTGCAATTGTAAATAACGCTGCTATAAACATTGGTGTGCAAATGTCCGTTTGTGTCTTTGCCCTTAGTCCTTTGAGTAGATACCCAGCAATGGTATTGCTGGGTCGTATGGCAATTCTATATTCAGCTTTTTGAGGAACCGCCAAACTGCCTTCCACAGTGGTTGCACCATTTGACATTCCCACCAACAATGGATAAGTGTGCCTCTTTCTCCGCATCCTCTCCAGCACTTGTCATTTTCTGTCTTGTTGATAATGGCCATTCTGGTGGGTGTGAGATGATATCTCATTGTGGTTTTGATTTGCATTTCTCTAATGGCCAGGGACATTGAGCATCTCTTCATGTGCCTTTTGGCCATTTGTATTTCCTCTTCTGATAAGTGTCTGTTCAAGTCTTTTTCCCATTTTGTAATTGGGTTGGCTGTCTTTTTGTTGTTGAGTTGGACAATCTCTTTATAAATTCTGGATACTAGACCTTTATCTGATATGTCATTTCCAAATATTGTCTCCCATTGTGTAGGCTGTCTTTCTACTTTCTTGTGTATGATTCTATTTATATGAAATATCCAGAATAAGGAAGTCTACAGACACAGAAAATATATTAGTGTTTGCCTGGCACTGAGAGGGTTGGGGCATTATTATGGCAGTGAAACTATTCTGTACGATACAGTGTTGATGACATGATGTATCTGTTAAAACCCACAGAAATCAATACACAGAACCCTAATGTAAACTATGGACTTTGTTACTAATAATAGATCAATATTAGTTCACCAATTGTGATAAATGCACCACACTAATGGAAGACATTAAATAGGAGAAACTACATTTGTGACATGAAACAAGGGAACTTTGTGCTTTCTATAAAATAAAATTTCCCTGTAAAGTTTAAAAAAAAGAGACCCGAAGACAAAAGGGGTGGGGAAAGGATGACAAGGGACAGATATTAGGCTGACAGGAAATTTTAAAAAGCAATGTTTCTAGGAGTTACGTTATATGGAGTGCAATAGACAACATATGAAGACTGCTAGCCAATGGGAAAAATTCCACCCACCCAACACAAACACAGAATTATCACAAAACAGGTTGACTATGATCGAATGAAACATTAAAGGACAAAAAGATCTCACAATTCATAGTAACATCCCCATCCTCAGATTTAAAAAATCCAACATCCGATTTTTATTTATCTTTAGTGGCTTCCTTATAAAAGCTTTAGAACAGGATGTGCAGAATAATTCTGACACTGTATTAACTTGGAAAATTCTATGATGTCACATGGTTATTTTGACGAGTTACAAGAGAGTAAAGTACAGGTCACTGTGAAAAGGAATGGGATTTTCCTTTTCCTTGCCATGGAAAATTCTAAAAGCTATCTCTGGATATGCCCAAGAACTACGTGAATGACAATCTGCTTGGGGAGGGACTTCTAGACCTTTTCCAACCAGGAGCTTTCAAGAATAAAATAAATATTTCATTTTACCTCTACAGGCAAGAAATGCTGCCATAAAATGAAAGAAAAGACAATCCTTGGTTCATTTACTCACCATTAGTTCAATAATTATTTATTAAATCTCTACCGTGTTCAAAGTACTGTGCTAGGTGCTGTACAGAATTCAAAGTAAAAATAGCCCTTGCCATTAAGAACCTAAACTGCAGTTGGTATAAAGCATTTTTAGAAAATTTGCAAGAAAGAGAAAAAATATGGGATTCCAGTAAAATTTAAATTAGCAAAGGAGTGCAATGAGAAGAAATCCCAGTATAACTGTCCTAGGTGGTTTTAAAGAAGCCAGAATTTATCAAAACATCAAACAAATAGCATGGCAAAACATCTAGTGACATCAAGATATCACTATAGTATGATTCTTCTTTCAGTAAGAATAAAGAAAGGCAATTAAAAATTTCAGGGCAACAGGGAAAGCCAATTTCAGGGCAAGAGGGAAAGCCACACAAAAAAGTCACAGTTCAAATATAAAGCCAACTAAAATGTGGTTATTCTTAGCCTATGATGAAGTATAAAACCTTGATCTGACATTTCTAGCATTCCCCTTCAACAGACACAGGTTTAGTGGTGATAGAGGATTACATCTCCTATTTATGGATCCAGTCACTCTATCTTGTTCTGCAATAAATAGCAATACATAAGCAACATTATATAGCAGCTTTCATATTTCAGAACTTGAAATTCTAGAGAAAGTATGCTATGGTTTTATCAAAATTACAGATCCACATGTCAATGTTATCAATCTCAACAATATGAAAGTAAGTAGAATTCTCACCTGCCGTGAGGGAGACCCAGGTTCAATTACCAGCCTATGCACTACCAAAAAACAACAACAATAATAGCATAAAACCATTCAACAAATGGTGTCACAACAATGGAATATTCACATGAGAATATTCACCCCAGGGCACACAATACGCTCGCGCTCACACACACACACACACACACACACACACACACACACACACACACATATGAGAGAGAGAGAGAGAGAATCTATAAATTCATTATAAAGGTAACCAAATAAGAAAAATAAAAAGTGTAAGTAAATGTTAACTACCAAAACTTAGCAGGAATGAGAAGTAGTGTAAGACAGCCATTTCTTCATTTTTCTTAGTAGATGAAGAAACAGAAATATAGGTCCATGCTTAAGAGTTACGGAGGTAACCACTTAAAGAACAAAAAGCAAATGCAATTAAAAATATTTACCTCTAAGAAATGGAACTTGAGGGTAGGTGACAAGGAGTTTTTATACTTTCCGTTTTAGATCTTGCTCAACTGTCTGAATTCTTACTTCCTAGTACATTTAATAATAATAAGAAGAATGAGGTACTGACATGGAAAGATCTCCAAGACACTACTAAGTGAAAAAAGCAGGTCCCATAGTAAAATATATAATAAAGTCCCATTTTATGTTTAAAAAAATCAGTTAACATGTTATGTTAATATTTATATCAGTGCTTTAAAAAGGACCAGAAAGGAGAGTAAGGTAAAGAGCAACTTCCACATTTTATTCTACATAATTCAATGTTATCTGAATCCTTTTAATGAGAATATGTGTATTTATATACTACAGTACAATTTTTTTCTACATTTTTAAAGGACAAAAGGTATCATTACTATATAATTAGTAGCAACAGTATGGTTCAATGGAACAAAGAACAGCTTTGGTCTCAGAAAATCCTAGATTGAAGCACAAGCTTCACTAGTACATAACTTTGAACAAGCTATTTTATGTTTCTGAGCTTCAATTTCCTTTTTTTAAAGCTTTATTGAGATATACTTCATATACCATACAGTTCACTCATTTAAAATGTACAATTCAATGTATTTTAGAATGTTCACACAGTTGTGCAATCAGTACGACAATCTAATTTTAGAACATTTTCATTCCCCATCCCCCAAAAGAAACCCTGTAACTATTAGCTGTCCATAGCCATGGATTCCCTTTTTTTGGAAAACAATGAAGGGCAGTGTTGGGTGAAATAAGTGCAACACAAAATGACAAATACTGTGTGATCTCACCAAAATGAAATAATTAGAATATGCAAATTCATGATCAGAAATTAGAATTCAGTATGGGGCAGGGTGGGAGCAGGGAATGAGGAGTTTACGATTAATTAGTACAGTTTCTGTTTGAGGTGATGGAAAAGTTTGGTAATAAATGGTGGTTAGCCCAACATTGTGAATGTAATTAACTCCATTGAATTATATACTTGAAAGTGGCTTAAATGATTAATTTTAGGTTGTATATATGTTACCAGAATAAATTTTTTTAAACCATACAACAGTACAACACAAAGGATGAACCCTAATGCAAACTATGAACTATAGTTAATAATATAATTATAATAATATTGTTTCATCAATTGTAACAATGGTACTACATTAATATAAAACATTAATAAGAGGGAAAACTGTGTGCAGGGTAGGGAGGTTATATGAGAACTCTACTTTCTGCAGGATTTTTCTGTAAACCCACAACTGCTCAAATTAAAAAAAAATGTTTTAAACTTTTTACAATAAAAATCTTTTTAAAAGACAAAATAAAGGTAAAAATGAAAACAATAAACAGAAGGGCAGAGTGGGAAGGTAACCCTAATTAAAAGTTTTGTTCTGAGGAGTAAATAAAATACATTAAAGCCCCAGCAGAAAACTTGGCCGTCAGTAGTAAACCATCACATATATTTCAAGCAAAGTTCAAGATATAAATGATACGGAAAGAAGCAGAATTGAGCAAAAACCTAGGATATGATAAGAAAAAGATATGGTATAAATCCTCTCAAGGTAGTACTCAGGAACTCAGTCAGGTTTCTATTCTCAGAGTATAATTTACAAGCTATAGCCCTCTCTCCTAATTCTTGCCTACAAAAAAAAAAAAAATCAGGTATCAAGTCGAAAAAGCACAGGTTTGAAAATGCCAGGTTTTGGAAGTGTATTTTAGAATGAAAGTTTAAGGAGAGATGCAAAAACCAAACAGCACAAAGCAAATACTGCAGCTACTGAGAAGTTAAGAAGAACACTGTAAGTTCATACTGGATAAGCAGTTGAAACTGTACTGTCATGTTTCCACTTTTCAAAGTAAAAATAAACATGACAGGTAGCTCATTTTGGCTGTTCAAGCACTTTTCACTTAAACGGCAATTCTTCCAGCTTACCAACTACAGCCTGAAGTTATAATTTATTACTGTTTCTGTATTATTCTCTTGCCTCGGCAGAAAGCAGAACATAGCACCTACATCTCAAGACCCATGAGAGGTAATAAAGTATAATTATTTTGAATTTATGATTAAGCCATAAATTATATGTACATTTTACTTCAGTTGGTCAGTCAAAGGTTGGGGGAGGAAAGGAGCACAGTAAGAAGAAGAAATAACAAAAGTAAAGCAAATTTTATTTGCTTTAAATAAAATGTCTGAATCAAGGCAGGATTGAGGGCAACCTGGAGGATTTACAAAGATACTACAGTCTCCAAGTGAAGTCCCAGGAGAGCTTCAGCCAAAAGCCTTTAAACTCCTAGAGACCTCTGTTCTTCCCACTCCTAGGACCACAGACTCCAAGTAGAGTGCCCACACTGACTCCAAAAATGGAAGCATGGTGAATTTTCAGGTCATACCACATCAAATGTTCACAGTGCTCTGAGTCTTGCTGTGTCTCAGCCATTGCATTTCAAGGAAGAGATGAACCCGATCTGTAAAAAACTACTGCCCAAGCTCTGTAAGTAAACTCAATGAGACTCAATTAGAATAAAACTGTGGTTACCACAGAGCTCAGATTCAATAATGCTAGATGACTGAATTAACTTTTCTTGCCATGAACACTAGTAAGAATTTCCTTTCTTGTAGCTTCTTTATGTGGCTATGGAAATACATACGAAGCAGCGTTAAGTACAAAGTTGGCAAAATTCAGGGCATGGAGCAGTCTTGATAAGAATTCCTCACATTTGAATCCAAGTTTGCAAAGCACTTGCCGACAGGTACCCATTTTACAGTACAGGCAGAGTTTCAGAGAGGTTTTAAAAATGCACAGTCAATAAATAGACAATGAAGTAAGTCTGAAACCTGGTCACCTAATCGTAAATCCCCCTTTTCCATTATTCTACCCTAACCCATTGGTAAGGTAATGCAAACTCCAAGAAGAAATAGTCTGCATTTCAATTTACTCAGTTTTTTTTTTCCTTCCTCTGCAGTGGAATTTTTCCTTGGCAAAGTAAGACTTTGAAACAGCTAATTGTTACAGTAGCAACAGATATTTCAAAATGATACTGAGTTGGGTTTAAGGAAACTAAATTCAAGAGACCAAACAGAGAGTCATAGTGTCATGTAAAAAAAAACTTTTTAAGGGATAAAAAAGTTTTGCTCCAAATGTTTACCTACACCTCCCCCAATGTCCTGAAACATCCCACCTCCATACCCAACTCCTGGTTAATGGACATAATTTGGTTGGTGTCCCTTGAATACATAATCTATTCCACAAAACGCAAACCTACAGTTTGTCTCCAAGCCACTTTTAAGTCTCTAACTCCCCAGTTACATTCAGTCTATGGAAAACATCTGTGGCAAAGTAAAATCATCCTACTCTGAGAAAGACCAGAGTGTATTTTTTTCTCTGAGTGTGTTTTGAAGTCCTGGTTGGAAAATTAGTGAAAATTGTAAATCTGTTTTCAAATCTGGCCATGTCTAACTCTGAGATTAGGGCAAAGATTCCAATTTAAAGTAAAACTGTGACAACCCCAGTTAAGTGTGTCCTTAGGCACTGCCAACGGGGCCTTCACTCACTTCCATGAGTAGTAGATTTATTATAGGCACCCGACACATTCCCCATCAGACACCTCTGGAGTATTTTACTTGAGACAGCAGGGTTCAGTCTGCACTTCCTCTGCAGACCAATATATTATTATAAATTGAACTAAACTGTTTCCTTTTCATAAGCCCTATGAAGTTCAGATTTCAGATATCAGCACAGGACTGAGGTCCTTCCATGGGGCTCCTTGTGCTTTTTGGATCAAAAAAAGGAATGAGAAAAGGCAGTATGAGACCATGGTTGTTTTTACTTTTGTTTTAAGAGGAGATGAAGGAAGGCTCATTTTAGAAATCAAATATATTTCAATAATAAAGTATCTTCTAAATGCAGACTTTAGGTACATTGTGCTATACTTAGCACAGTTTAGTAGGATACCAGCTATTTCACCCATGTCTGAAGCCAAAAGATGAGAAATCAGGAGTAGATATGATGTCTTGGATACCAGCTCCTATAAAATAATAAAACACATTTCTTCTGTTTTATCACTGACACAAGCTTAAAAACCCAAAGAATCTTTAAAACTGTATATTCATTAAAACATGTTAGTGAAAAGGACTGTGTAATTATTTTATATTTTCAGTATTAATCCATTTCTGAGGCAAGAAAACATAACTTTAAAAAGAAAATGAAAAGAAGTAAACAAAGGAAACTCTTCCTCTTCTCCTTTTCTTCCTTTCCCAGAAGAAAAGAAGCCTAGAACAGGAATCAGCACCTGAACAGGGTGCGGAGGGCATCCATATGATGGGAGCGGTTGGGAAGGGACCCCACAAGGCAACATGGGGTCTTAAAAGTCTGAGTAGAGTAAAATGACAAGTCCTAATCTACGCTTCTTACTAGGTGTGTAACCATGGCTGAGTAACTTCATTAATCTCAACTTCTTATTTTGCAATATAGCTGATATCTGCTTCTCAAGGTTATTAAAATTAAAGGAATACCTGGGTTATGGTTAGTACCCCATAAATGTTGTCCTTCATATTTCTATTACTATGGATAGGAAAAAAACACTAGAAAGGAATATACTAAATCAGACAAAAACCTGGGTTTTATATTTTTCGTTCATTTTATATTTCAGAATTTTTCTCTACGATGAGCAGGTATGATTTTTTTAATCAGAAGAGAACATAAGATGTTATTAAATAAATGGAAGATAGCTGAACTTTTAAATGAGTATTTAATACTTTCATATCTAGAAAAAATAATAAGCTATTAAAAATGGCACCATTCTGGCCATTTCTTTTAAAGATGTAACTTGCTAGCAGAAACTCCTAAACAAAGTATCTAATGGAAACAGGTTAATTGGATGAAATTAATACCCATTTAGACTCAAGCCAAATGTCTATTTGAGTGGGGCATAAAGAATGAAATAATCTGCTTTACCCACAAATGACACTCAAAGAGACAGAGATTTCAGAATAGAAACTTTGTTCTCAGGGCAGGTGGGGATGGTAGGAGGAGAAGAGATGATCTCAGTTCCAAAAACATTCCTATATTGGAATCAAGTCTAAATGGAAACATTTAGAGTGGGGAAAGCACTATAGAAACCTGCAACAGGTTCCAGTCCCTGCTCTGCTTTATACTAAGGGGCCTTAGTAATTAGTTAAAAAAAAAAAAAAAGGACAATCTCTTTGCCATCTCCTTCACAAGGTGGTTTGGAAATTGAATTACATTGCTTTTGTGAAACTGATCTGCAAACTGCAAAGCAAGACATAATAGATGGCAAGAGATTAAGGGCTTGCTCAGATCAGATCAAGTACAGGACGCACCTTGTAAGAAGAGCTTAAGAGTTTTGTGAAAGGACAAGCATAAGCAGCACTGAATCACGCTTAAGAAAGTAATTCCCTACGTAATGATCTTCCGATTCTCCTGCTGACCCTAAAGAGAAAGTGTCAGAGTGGTACCAATATATCTGAAGACCTCTCTAACAGTAATTTAATGACCCTTTTTAAAGAAAGACAGAACAAGATTCAGACTCATCATCTCCAGCAAACAAAGCAGCAAGCACTTAATAAATATTGGTTTAGTTTATCTGTATTTATATTTATAAAATCCTAATCATGTCAAGTGATACTGTTTTCCCACTTAAAATAGTGATATAAGATCTCCTTTTAAAATAAGTTCATTTCATAAAAGAAAAAAGTGGCTTTATTTAGAAAGAAAGACTATGTAAATAAAATGACAACAAGTGGTACATGGATAAGGCAACAATTGTGAAGCTGATACGTAAATAACTAAATTTGGAAAAATACTTATTGTGGCCTAAAGAGCTCCCATAACTCTGAATTCCTAGAAGGCAAGAACCAAGTTTTATTGCTCTCCATATCTCCCCCAAAACCTGTATTATGCAATATATAGTGGTTCTCTACAACATCTGATTAACTGGAAATTAATTCTTATCACAAACACTGAGCTTGAGCCCTGGTGCTTCCTGGCTCCAAAACCAACCTATGAGAAGGTAAGAGTGAGATAAACTCTGCATAATCAAAAAAGGAATAAACCTGAGAACCTTGTGAGTTAAAAAAAAAAAAGGCACTATCTGCACACTACATCAGGAAACTAGTAGGTAGTCCAAAAACAAAGCAAAACAAATAAAAAACTTAGAGCAAAGAAGCAAAAACAAAGTCTCTCAAACTCCACAGCTTTCCTGCAGCTAAAATACTGTATTCTAAAGAACTAAGTAACAAGTGGTCAACTGTCCCTGACGAGAATCTAAATTCTAGGAAAAATTGTCTTACTATTAGGAACTTGTACAGATAGGGAAATAGTTAAAGAACTTCACAATGATAAGTTTATTTAGATGGGTATTTAGTAGCTCTGATAAAAAATCCTGAAAATTGCTTAACACAATTGGGGAAATTCATAAATATTTACAATTTCCTTCTAAAAATGAGAAGCAACTTCTAAAAAATTAGCAGTATCTCAAAAAAGCTAGTTACAATGTTCTCATAAAGTTTCATTATTACTATAAAATGCCTGAAAAGATTCTTTCAAAGGACACATTCAAAATATGTACTCAATAATCTAAACTTGGATAACTAGAACATCAATACAATTTTCACCCTCCTAAGATTACCAAGCATAAAATAGCAGTCTCCTTGGTGAAGGGGTATCGCCAAACCAGGTGTCTCTATGTCCCATGAGATCTTAAATCCAACATGCCAAGTATCAGGATCTCTGCCTTCGAGATGGGGATCATCCTCACTTTCCTCCTCAGGGCCTGTTAAAAAAGAGAAATGTGATTACAAAGGAAATGTCCTAACTAAACTTCTGGGTCGTACAATGGCTACTTTAGAATAACTGGATCTTCATAAACTATGGCTATGAAGTTAAGTACATTTTTCTTTTATGTTACGTTTCTTTTTAAAAATACATACTCTATAGAATATTTTATGATGTACTTTATTTTTTCATCAAAAAATTTTACATAAAGTGATGAAGAAATAACCATCAATAGTGAGGAATATAAAAGAATACTATTTTGCTTGATTCTAAACAGATAAAGAATCTAGATTAAATGGACAATTTTTTAGGAATATATTAATTACCAAAATTGACCCCAGAAGAGGTAGAAAAGCTCAACAGATCACATAAGGAATAGGAGTAGTCAAGGAATTAGTTCCTAGAAAAAAAACAACAGGTCCCCAGAGAGTTTCAAAGGGGAATTCTACCAAACTACTAAAGCACAGATCATTTCAATACACTTTAAATACTTTAAAAACATAGAAAAATGAAAATTTCCACACACATACATAGACCAATCTCACATATGAAAATCAATAGCAAAATTCCTAAATATAATGTAGGAAAATAGAATCTAAATCCAGCAGCATATTAAAAGAATATTGCATGATCAAGTAGAACTTATTCCATGAATGCAAGGATAGCTCATAAAAAAAAAGCCTATACTAAAAATTCATCATATTAACGATCAAAACAAAAAAATCACGAGTCACCACAGATACACAAAAGTATCTGAAAAGATACAATATCTTTTTATGACAAAACCTCAATAAAAGAGAAATAAGTAGCTACTTCCTTAACATGATAAAATACAGATCTATCTCAACCCTAAAACCAACATTATATTTTAATAGAGAAATATTAGAAAAACTCCTAAAGTTAAGAATTTAAAAAACATGCCCCATATCAACACAATGAGTCATCATTATTCTGGAAGAAATGGCCAATGCAATGGTGTCCTCTGGAGCTGGGTAACAGAGTAGCCCTAATAAGACAAAATAAGTGGTATAAAATATTTTTAAATGACAAAAAATACTTTTTGTCAGATGATATGACTATTCACTAATAAATCAACCCAGAAAAATATATCCAAAGCAAAAGACAAGTTAAGAAAGTGCTAGCTACAAAATTAAATCACTGAAATTAATAACTTCCAAATATATAAATAAAAACCCCACATGTAAAACTAAAATATCTAGTAAGATTCTTATATGTGGAACATCTATATGAAGACAACTTAAAAATGTTATTGAAGATCATAACAAGATTTAAACAGATGTAAAGACATACTATGTTCTTAGGAAATAAGGTATATCATGAAAATATCAGTTCTCCCTAAATTGACCTACAAATTTGACACACAATAAAAATACCAGCAGAATTGTTTTTCAGGTGAGTGGGGTGGGCAACTAGATAAGCTAATTCTATAATATGCACAGAACTATAAACAAGCAAGAATAGCCAAGGAATGTTTTTCTTAATATATAAAGAGTTTGTTCATATCGATAAGATAAAGATCAACAGACAAATAGGAAAATGGACCAAATTATGAAGACATAACACATAAAAGGAAATGAAACTAGTTCTTGTATACATACAAAAAGATGTTCAAACTTATTCATATATAAGAAGTGCAAATTACAGCCACAATAAGATATCACCTTATTATCACCTATTAGATCAGCAAAGTTTCATCAAAAACTCGGATAAAATATGATGTTGGTAAGAATGAAGTAAAGTCGCACACATACTCTCTACAGAGGACAATTTGACAATATTTGTCAAAATTACAAATGCATAAACCACTTGACCTTTGTAGGAATTCCACAATTCCTTAATAGGAATGTATATTAAAATTCCTACTTGTACATGTTGCAAACTGACTGCTGAATAAACACATTTATTGTAGCACTCTTTATGAGAGCAAAAGATCAGAAACAATCTATTGCCCTACACTAAGTTCTGCAAGGATGGCCATACATAAAAATTTATTTAAAGCATTTAATAAATGTTTATTGAATACTATATACTAGGCACTCGCCCAGGCACTTGAAATACATCAGTGAATAAAACAAAGAGTTTTGCCCCTGTGGAGCTTTCCTTCTAATGGAATTATAAAAATTCATCACTGATTTCTATTAAGGGAACATTTTATGTTTCATTAGACTTTAAACTGCTCCCCCAGACCCTGGTTCAGCAAGAGCAAGGTCAGTTTGTCTCTTCATTCACATTTAGAGCCTTAGCATCTGGCACACAGAAGGCACTCAATGAATACTTGGTAAGTGCACTAAATGTGTTACACAAAATTTTTTTTAAACAGTTCTTTCAAGTTCACACATTCATAGTACCTACTGAGGTAGATGGCAGTATGTTATATGTTAATTTGAACAAAAACACCTCAAATTAAATCAAAGAACATAAAGCATGACATTACTGGTAAATTAACATAATCCTCAAGACTAAAGCAGGTCAGAGAAGAGAGAGGGTTTAATAAGGAGTAGAATAGTTAGAGCAGACTTTTTGGAGAAGACTGAACTCGAAAGACAAGTGGAGTTTAGACTGGCAGTAGTAGAGAAAGAAGTAATGAAGGTAGACAAAAAGATAAAACTTTTTATGTGATTAAAATAGAAAATAAAGGATGTTTTACTTAGACTACATCCTATACACTCACATGTATAACCCAAAATGAATCTAAGATAATACATACTCAAACACAAAATTCCTAAATTCTGAATTTCTTACTCTATGATAACTGGCCACAATGACCATAGACAGTATCTTAAAAATGGGAAAAAAGGAATGTCCTTTAATAATTATTCCTTCCCATTATTTAGCTCAATGTATACTGAAAAAGCACAGGTCAGAAATTCAAGTTCATGTTTTCTACAAGGAAGGAATACTACTAAATGACTTTAAAGGACACATTCAACTCTATAAATATTCAATTCCCTAACCTTCAATCTAAAATCTGATACTTCCATATGAACAGAATTAATTAAAGAGTACATGAGAACACATGCATCAGGAAGAAAAATGAATAAGAAAAAAGGTAACAGGATTTACTTAAGTATTAAGTCACATAATAAAAAGTTCAAAACTATTTACTAGAATAATCCCAAAGCATTTTAAAGTTAATCCTCTGGAACAGAGATGACAAATACCTTGCATATCAGGAGACACAAGTGATTTGTTGGTTGTGGCTCCTCTGAGTTCTGGTGGCGAATATTCTGAAACCTTCTCCAGGCTCAGAGGGAAAACGTGGTATGATAAATTACTACTGTCTGCATGGCTACCAGAAAGGTCAGTGGAAGCAACAGCACCAGATAATTTACTCTGTATGTCTAATGACATTCTGCAGGCAGTTTTTATTTATAATAAAATATATTTATACCTGAAAATACTAGAATTTGTAAAACTAGAGACCCCTGAGCCAAAAAGAACTCACAATTATGTATGGCTTGATCTGGACTGTATATTCTCAAGTCTAAATTAGTTGCAAACTGGTGAAAGTCATGTGACTGAATAAAAATCCAAATTTCCAGCTACTCTAGAATTAGTGAGCTGGCCTCCCTGAGCCAGTCACAAGTGGTTATGGGTGAGAGTAGCTGCCTCTTTTAGACAAGGCCTGTCCCTTGGCTAGACACAGTGGTCCTCAAGTCAGTCAGGCACTCAGCCATCCGCACCTGGCCCCTTCCCGCATTCCATCTGGGAGCCTTGCCCTAGAGCATGCCCAGAGGCCAAACTCTCCCTTTCCATTTGCAAATAAAGTTTAACTGGAAAAGCCACACTTAGTCATTTACATACTAACCCAGGCTGCTTCCATACTACAAGACTGGGCACAGAACTTGGGAAGGCACACAAAACAGAAAATATTTACTATCTGGCACTTTACAGAAAACGTTTGCCCTGCTCTAAAGTCCTGAGATTTGATATTGATGTCTACCACACATATTAGTGAGGAAGCCAAGACTGAATAAAGGAATAATGATATAATGTGATTAACACCTAATGAAGTAATACGACTAATAACAGCATATAACATAATAAAATAATCAAAGAGAAACTACCTGATATTCAGATATATTTAGGAAAAGAATCTCGGTATGAGATATTACATGCTGTGTTTGTGAGACCCCAAAGCTTCAAGCTGCCTCATTCCAGGGCGCCCTAATGACAGACTACAAACAGCACAAGGAAAAGATTGGAAATATTTTTTAAATATGTATTTTCCATACACCCCTCTCTGATCAAATCAACTACAACCTAAATTTTGCAAATGAAATGATTTTTAAATTGCAAAGACAACAATTTTCAGGCAGTTTTAAAGCCACTGATTCTGGATACTCTAATAAATGGGCATGTTTACTGGCTGTTTACAAGGAAATCACTTTCCCTTCTGATTTTCACCCTGACATTTTCCTCAATATGCACCAATAGTTTTGAATAATAAGCAGAGGATTCAATTTCAGTCAGTGTTTCCCATAAATCCAGCACATCTGAAACATGAAAATAATGCTTTGTTGGGGAATTTTCTGCTGTTGGACGGTGGGTGGGGGGGTGCATGTCTGATAAATTTTTTTATGGCTGAAGTATAGTGTGGCTTCCAAACTAATTTTCTCAAGGCAATTAACTTTTATAAAGTATAAAAAATATACTTTTCTATAGCAACTGTGAACTAATTATTCTTATAGTTATGTTGGGAACAAGCAAAGGCAACAGGTTCCTACTTGTCTTTCAGGCTCAGTAATACTGAAAGGATTTTAAGTCTCTCAGTATGTTTGGTGCATTCTCAATTCCTGATAACCAAACTGCTGAAGAAGTACAAGGTGGGATAAAATGCAAAAGAATGTTAAGTTTATATGTCAAGTTCAAAATGTTCCAAAACTTCAAAATAAAATAAACTACCTTGATTTGTTGATGTTACCTAGTATTTAAGAAAAAAAATTAATTCAGTTTTATAAAGGATAAAATGCCATCAAATATTTTGTTTACATTTTTAAAGCTGTATGCAACCACTGTTATATAAGAAAAAGAAAATAAAGAAAAATAAAGCCTGTGCAGGAAGGGAGAGATTTGAGGTCCAACCAAACAAAATATATCACAAAATGTCTTGTGTCATATTTAATGGCATATACAATTAATGCTGCATGTCAATAATTTATCTGATATACTATTTTATTAATTATATAATATTCATCATTACACATTTAAAAATAGGCCCATTTGCTATTTCCTATTCCCTTTGCCAATGGCTAAGATTTCTAGGACAACCATCCTTGCAATTATTTCCTTTGATTCCTTGACCCCACATTTACAGAAGTTTCCTATCCATGTCAATGTCTTGAGGCAGGAGAAACCCAAATGTTGCAGATGGTCAGCTGGTATACAGAGCCTAATGATGCCTTATTTGTCCAGAGCTAATCTATGACATTCCGTATGGGACAGGGAATCTGTTTTTTAAAATGGAGGGAGGGTGCATGGGTGGTTCAGTGGTAGAATGCTTCCCTTCCATGTGGGAGACCTGGGTTCAAGTCCTGGACCATGCACCCCACCACTCAAGGAAAAAAAATGGAGGGAGAGAGAAGTGAAAGAGGAAGGTGTGAAGTCGGTATGTTTTTCTAGGAGAAAAACGGGGAGTTGTACATACAAGAATACAATCAATTCTGAGTGCCACATCAATGCCTTACAAATTCCTGTTATCCAGCATCTGGATTTGTAATACCAGAGGCTAGTGAGGTGGGCAGAAGGTAGAACATGGAGGGCTTCATGGTTAACCACACCAAGGAATCTATACAACAGGCAATGACAGAGTCTTTTAAAACTCTTTCACAGATAAGATCTCTATTCAGAATGATCCCTCTGGAAGGTACAAGTTTCTATGTGCAGCTTAGTACAATATTTCTAGATAGGTTCCCAAAGCAATGGCAAATTGATACTGCATAACCTAGAGGACATTTGGGAAACATTCCAGAAAGATTATCCTTAGGAAAGAAATGCCAGACAACAACAACAAGCCTCACTGACAGAGTTCCACAAATTAGAAATGCTTTCCTTGATTGGTTTTGAAGAACAAGGGGTCAAGCCTGCCGCTGGCACAGGATACACTCCTTTTTAGCCACTGAGGAATGAATGGTCTGAAGAAATGGAGAAATTTGGAAAGTTTGAAGTAGGGGGAGGAACTAATCAGTCTCATATCAGAATCTATAACAAGAAGTTGCTCTAAGATGCCTTGCAACAAGCAATTTAAGACAAATGAAGTACCTTGACAAAAATATACTGTAGAATTAATTATAAGTTCTCAAGGATTTCAGAAGAAATACTGAAAACTCTTCACAGAAAAATCTAAAGCCCTTCAACAATGTCTGGCTCTGTCAGTTTTCAGATCAAGCATGTGAAGAGGGTTTTTTAAACATATCAATATCCAACATACATAGGAGAACCTCATTACATCAGGTTTCATGGACTTGGGAGAAAAAAAAAAGGAAAGTGGAAAAAGGAGAGAAAAATCACTTTGGGGATCCTTGACTAAAGTTTCAAACCCACTATGTTATCTGAAGTAAAATACACGATGAGGAAAGGAAGCAAAGATACTTCTCAAATAAAATCATTTTCCAAAGCAGAGCTTCTAACAATAGAGGCTTCCTTCGGCAACCTCAGGAAAGTACAGAAGGTTATGAAAATTACAGGAAGGTTTCATGTTGTAAATAATATAGGATACCAGAAGAGAATCAAATTGGGGTCATCAAAACAGGTCAATTATTTGGTCATCTAGCTTCAGGCAAAGCTTTGTCCAAAGTTCAAAGAATATGTCCAAGACCCGGGTTTCCTCCTCAGTGCTCATGAAAAAGAAAGACACTGGCCACAAAAACTGAGGCAGTCATTTGGGGCCCTGAAAAGTTTGCATACCTCTCTCAAACACAGCTTAAGAGATGCCAAAAGATGAAGGGAAGAAATTGGAAACACATCATAATGACTGAAACAAGGTACACTTGACGTCAATCAGATCTCTGGTCTTTGTATTAAGGAAGAAAACTGCTTCCCTTTTTTTTACATTAACACTTGTTTAGGGCAGGTATCTGTTATTTGTAATCCAAAGAATCCTCATAATGAAGTTACAGGACAGTGGCCACAGTGCAGTTCAAGGGCACAACAGACTCAAGAACAACTATTTACTGATTTGGGACAATAAATACTTAACTGATTTTCCAATACATGCAGATCCAAAGAAAGAATATGCCCTCAAGGAGATAACAATTCTAATTCTAATATGTGCAAAACTTATCTATGGCTTACTGTTGGTGGGAAAGTAGAAACCGGAAGGGAGCACTTCTGGAATGCTGGTAATGTTTTACTGCTTGATTTGGGTATTGGCTACAGGAAGTATTCACTTTGTGACAATTTATCAGGTATCTTTATGACATACGTTATGTCTCAGTAATTTTTTAAAAGTTAGTAAACCAGTTGAAAACTAAAGCTAAGAAAATCCCAGACTGTTCAAATACAGATTTAAAAAATACAAAAAGATTAAAAACAGGAGAGTAAGTAAGAAACCTGAAGCACAGTCCAGAGAGTTCAATAACCAAATGATAAGAATCCCAGAGAGAAGAGAAAATTGAAGAGGAGGAAATAATTAACAAAGTAATTGAAGAGCATGAGTTTCCAGATTGAAAGGGACTACTAAATGACAGTATAATGAATGAAAAATATCACTGTGAAATTACAAAATACTGGAAAATAGAAAAGATTCCACCCCCAAATAGTCACATCCAGAGGACAAAGAAAAAAATCAGAATTCTCAACATGAATAATAGAAGATGAAAGACTATAGTGCAAAGCCTTCAAAGTTCTGAAGAAAAATTATTTCCAACTGAAATTTCTGTATCTAAAGAATAAACACATGTTAAGATGGAATAAAGGCATTATAAGACATTCAAGGTCTCAAAAATTTACCTCCTAAGTGTCCTTTCTCAAGAAGCCATTAGAGGAATGAAGATGAAAATGAAGAAATCAGTAAAGGGAGAGAAATGGCATGCAGTTATCTCCAGATCTAACAAAGGAGAGCGGTGAGGGGAATCCACTGGATTATGATGAACAAATACCACAAGATGAGGCAGCTGTGCATCAGACATAAAAGGCAACCAGTAAAAACTGGAGCAGATCAGCACACTCTAGGAAACATTTCTCTGAGAAAATTAAACCGGCAGAGTATCCGATGGTTCTGAAGGTTTTAACAGATTTAGACAACTGGCAGAGAGCATTCAATTAGTGATAACTACATAGAAAACTACATCAACAAACAAAAAGACCACCATCATCAACAAACAAAAAGACCACCACTGACACAGGAAAACAACAAAAAGTTGTAAAGAAAAGGAAAACTGATTATTTTGACAAGGCTCTGAATAACACTTGCATGGCCATGGTAACTATAAAGGCTGAAGACTTACATAATCAAAATGACAATACATCCATAATGAGAGGACAGGGAATAAGAAGAGTGTGCAGGTGTAGCCAAATGCAGGGAGAAGAAAGAGCTAAGTAAATGCTCATCTTCTCTGACACGAAGCCGACAGACAACACCCAAAAACAATAAAAGATTTACTAGAAATAAACTAGCTAAAATTTTAAAATAGAGTAAAAATGATTGGCTCTGTGGAAATGAAAATAGGGAGAAAAGGTGTTTCAACAACCCCTCAGAAAATAATTAGCTTTTAAAAATTACATCAATGTTCAAATTTAATAAAAATGAGAACAATTAACATCTATTCAATAATTACTTGGTGCTAAACACTGTTCTTATCACTTTACATGTATTATTTAATTCTCACAATCCTGAGGCGGGTACTTTCATGTCACCATTTTAGAGATGAGAAAGTTGAGTCTGAGAGAATTTAACTAACTTACCACTGCTAATTGATCTTGGTATTGATGATGTCATTTAATAGTAGAGAATTAAAGTGCCCAACTAATTTCATAGACAGTAAAGTCTGTTCCACTTGAATCTGTACTCTTATCCCCTGCTCAACAATTAATACATCATTAAAAATTTAGCCATCCTTGTTGATCTGGCCTGCTCTTGGCCAACAAGAAATGTCACTGCTGGTCTTCCTTTCTCATAGGAAATAAACCACTGCCACACTCTTTGCTGAAAAAGATATGGAACTGGATACCTTTCTCACCACCTCTGCCTCTTTGAATCTAGGTCTATTACCTCTAGTCTGGTTTACTACCATTAGTCTCCTGCTTCTTTTAGGTCTCCTGCTTCTCGTGTTGCCCTCCTTCCTCTATTTGATCACTGAGCTTTGCTCCCCATGTCACTCAAGGTAAAAGCCTAAAGCTGCTTACAATGCACATCCATCCACAATTGCTTCTGAAACATCCCAATCATAGTCTACCTCTGGACCCTTGCACTCGATGGGTCTACCCATCTCTACCAAGACTGCTCTCCCCTAAAATTTCTGAGTGGCTCACATTCTCCTTCAAGTCTTGGCTCCAATGTTACCTTTTAAATGAGGGTTTCCCTGACCTCTCTATTTAAAATTTGTAAATTGTAAAATTTAAAATTGTAATCCTGGCCCTCACCCTATATTTTCTGTCCACAAGGGCAGGAATTTTTATCTGTTTTAATGCTGTTGTAAGTCCAGGACCTAGAAGAATGCCTCATAAATAGGAGATGCTCAATAACCACTTGTAAAATGAATAAACAATTGCATGAGAATAAAAAATATATATTGACTTATAAGAAGAACTAAGTTTTACTGAGAGGTAAAGAGATTGCAGCAAAAGCAATCGTAAGACAAAGCATAATACAATGAAACAAACATAGGTCAAACAAACTTTGAGACAGGCAGGTATGCTGGGAGGCTAAGAAAAATGTAGAACATAGCATTTTAAAAAGTTATGAATGCTTACAAAACTCCCAGCTGCAATTACAACCTAGCTTTTCATGCTCTCAAAGACAAGCTAAGAAACATATGGACCCACTCATTTCAAAATCGAAATTCAAGAATTATGAGAACTCTATCCTTAAGTCCGTTCAACTTCTCCCAAAGACAGGAATGGGAATCTTAGAGTTCCAAGGAAATTCACTCAATAGGAAAACACGATTGACCTCTCTTCCTTTTGTGAACCCCCTTGTCCCTTCTTCATGAGACACCTGAAAAACAATGTCCTAGAACCTGAACTACTTTAAAATCTAGTTAAAAATCTTAAGAATTGTTCATTTTACTACAAAGACAATGTTTTGGAAAATGTTCTCTTCCAAACAAAAAAACATAAATGGCAACAGATAGCTATAGTTTAAGTGATCTTACTGAAAGTGTTCAGTGAATGATGAACAAGGTACCAGAGCAGATTAAATGATAGTTTCTTGATGTATTTCACATTAAAATTCATTATTTATAGCTAGGAGTAACAAACAATTGCCTGAAAAGCTAGAAGAGGAAAATCAAATGTCCTGTCTATTAACATGGGTTTCCCAAAGCCATTCCTGATTAAAAACTGTATCACTTCAGTCTTCCTACTGAAGATACCTATTAACTAGAACTAGGCATGTGAAAGCCAATGAATTTAGTATATAATTACATGTATCCTATATAGATTATTTCTCAATGACCTCTCCCCATGGAAATAAACCAAAGAAGGATGATTGGTTCACTATAAATTTACATGAAAATTTCACTGGGAAAAGGTATTGAGGTATTGAGAGCAAAATCCTAAAAGATGTTAACCTTCATCTTAATTTTATTTCAGCAGGCAGCAATCACTTCTATATCTGAATTTCCTCATACATTTTATGTGAACTTCTTCTGTAGCACACAACTCTCTCCAACTTAAATCCTTGCTCTTGTCATAAGTTAACTGTGTGACCTTGAGCAAGTCACCTCCCTTCTCACCACATCAGTGTTCTCATCTGTAAAAAGAGAGGCTTGAACTTGATGATTTCAAAAGTCCCTTCTAGATCTAACATTTCGTCATTTCATAATTATAGTGACCTCACCTCACCTATTCTCTAAAGGAGGGCTCTTGATTAACTTTGAAGCCCCCTTTCTGCCTAAAATAACTGAAATACCCTTAGCACTTCCTTGACAGGCATGTTTCAGGGGCATAAAAAACAGTACAGTTGTCTGAAACTTCCACTCCCTTTACCTCCCGTAAGTCTTTCCCAACTCCACCCAGGATTTTAACCTGCATGGCTCTCTTCACATTCACCCATATCATAACTCAGGAACAATCATGAGGAGGCCAGAGGAACTAAATTTATCACTGGTCACTTGGAAAAAATGGACCCACCAAAAAGTTCCTTGATCCATGCTTTGCAAAACATCTGACCCAAAATCACACACATAATCAGAGACCTAGAGAAAGGTTTCATTTCAAAAAACAGCCAACTTAATGCATTCCAATCATACAAGAGGAGTGTGTGCTATAAAATTATAGCAGATGCTATGGAAGGAGAGAAGAGGGGGGGTGCAGGGTGCCAGGACCTGCAAGGAAGAGCAAGTAAAACCTTTCCGGAATATGGACATTCTTAAAAAAACAAATCCCATATGTAGGCATACTCCCGGAAGAAGAGACACCTGCTCATGAGGCATATAGCCTAGGAGTTAAAGTTCTGAAGCCAGAAGGCTTGGTTCAAATCCTAGCCCCGTTAATTACTAGCTATCTAAGTTGAGGAAGATAATCATCCAACTGTGCCTCAGTTTCCTCATCTGTAAAATGTGGATAACAATAATACCTTGTTCATAAGGTTGCAGTAAAGATAAAATGAGTTAATACCTGTAAAACGCTTACAGCAGTGCCTGGCACATTGTAAGTGTACAATAAATGAGAGTGCTCAAAATTGCCGTTATTAGAAAAGAGTTCAAGGAGCATCAGGGAGAATAACACAGGAATAAACTTGTTCTTACTGACTCAAAATTCTTCAGTTCCCTCTCCTTCAAGATAATTGAGAGCATAAACATTCAAGGGATTCTACCAGCTATTTATATTTGTCAACTTTATCAGTCCTAACTACTTTTGACCATGGAAACTATTCATTAAAAATTTAAATCCCTTTAAATTCTGAAGGATAGTCTAGGTTTCAAAAACTACACGATCACCCACGCTCTGGGAGTACAATAGGACTTTTAAACTGTAAGGCAGAGAGTTAAGTGGGAGCACAAAGATACCTTTATAACAGTCTGTGCTATCGCATACCACTGCTTTGGTTTCAGAGTGTTGCCTCCTAAAGAAAGAAATTAACAAGCCCCATTGTTCGTTCACATCAGAGTTCTTGAATGTGATAGTTCTTAAATCCTTGGCAAGGCCTTATTAAAGATCAGAGGATTTAGGTTCTTTCCATTAAGACAAAAAATCAAATCCCTTCAAGAAATTTTCTTAGGTCAGCATCATTATTTGAGACGCTGGGCAAACTGGCAAAATTTCCAACCACTACGTTAGTTAGTTCCTTATTTGGTGCTGAAGACATACGGCAAAATTAGAAAAGACATAAGTTTCCTAAGAAATTTCTGAGGCTGGGAAATGGTAAGACATTTAAAGAGAACCATGAGGTTTCTTTATTTTTCTTTAAATCCCTTTTCCAAAACAGCTGTTATAGTAAACTAACAAAAAAAAGAGTTTAAAAAAAAAAAAAACCCAGCAAAATCCAATTAAACTAGAAGTGCCAGAAAGCAATGGCCTCCTAAGAGTTCTAGTTCATTCTCTGATGTATATCTCCAACTCTGGTTTTTCAAACAACGTTCAATAAACAGGTAGAAGAACTACACAGTCAAAAGAGTTAATTCTATGTATTATATTCCTTTATTAAAATAAACAAGGAAAGAAGAAACTCAGCAACAGTTATCTTCCTCGATAAATTCATTTAACCATCTTTTTTCATAGTCCTGTTCTGAAAAACAAGAGGAACCCTAAACACACAGAAACTGGACAATAAAAGAAGGAAAATTTGGGTAGGCTACTACTCTAGTAGGCCTAAAACCACATGACTAAGTGAGGGAGAAGGGGTAGAGATTTTCCAGAAAATAGATAATTGTCTGCTTATGAAACCCACCTCAAATGCATCTGGCAAGGAAAGACAGTAGTGAAAATGGTATGAAGCCAAGAATAAGTCCATATTTAACAAATTACTTCAATAAAGACAGTGAAATCAACTGTAATAAAATATATTTGGCAAGACTGGAAAACAGTACCTGCGGGAGCCTAGAAAGACTTAGATATGTTTTGTTTTCTCAATCCTTTATCAGCAAGTTACTTATAGCAACTGTACAATCCACTTTGAGCTCTAGAGAAAGGCACTGAGTTGCATGAAACTAAAAGTGCTGCTCTTCTAGGAAAGACAAAATGACAGCAGGGCTTATGCGTGAAAATATTCTATGTCTGAGTATAGTATAACAACGAGCTAAACAGCATATCTATATGAAGAAGAGGTATATTCTGCAGATATCTGGGTGTTTTAGGCCTAAAAAGAACATATGACACATACATACATGCACACATATTGCCAGAGCCTAAACAACTTTGGTCTTGTTATATTCAGGGTTTCTTCCCAGAGGAGACTGTACCTTCACAGCTATAACTGTATACTGCCACAGCTGACCTGTCCACCAGATTTTCATCATGATGCCAGCTCACCGCCATTTTCCCCATCCCAAAATACGGCTCCTCTTTCAGGTATGGCATTTTCTGCGGATCCATGAAATTCAACAAAGTTACATTGTATGCTGCTCTGTCCTTAATGTCCACTTCATCTTGTCCATCAAAGTCTGACCCCATACCAACCCTGGGGAAATCTGGAGCCATACACACTGGTGCAGCATCATCGCTAGATTTGTCTTTGGAAGCAAGTTCTTCCAAAGCCTGGATGGTCTCTATTTGCATGTAGTCATTTAGCTTGAGGAAGGTTTGACAAGCAGCGGCTATTTCAGCTTCGTTGTATTTTATGCTAGATTCTTTCACTGGCCAGGGTACTGTAAAGAGCCTGGTGTTCAGATACTTATAGGTACAACCTGGATTACCAATGAGGATGCGGGATACCGGGGTGAGCAAATCTTTGCCTTGGATCCTAACCAGGTCTCGAAATAAGCAGCCGTGTTTGTGCAATATGAGAAAGGCCTCTTGAACCTCTTTATGGAGTTCTTCAGGTACATTGCCAGCTTCTCGGAGAATTAGCTTAGGATATTTCAGCTGCCACTAAAACAAAACCAAAGCAAAAAATTTATGGACAGCCATAATTTTGTTATTTCCAAAGGTGCTTTTCACTGTAAGCATTAGAAAATTAAACCATCAGTTGGCATTTCTAAACAAAATTTTTATCTCCCTAGTCTAAAACAGAAGAATAAATAAAACAGATGTCATCAAATTCTCCAGAAGAGATTTTCAAATTCAAGCTCAAACTATTAATGATCTTTAACATAAACAAAAAAAAATCAGAATTTGAGCTTTGTTTTCCCAAATTCCTTCTGCCACAACTTCTCTCCGTTCCCCCCCCCCACTGAATATGTCTTCAAGCCTATGATCCTATGATCCTCCAGAAAACATAATTTTATTAACTAGCTTACCATTTATTTAGTATTATTATGTGCCAGGTACTCTTCTAAGTGATTTATCTGCATTAATTCATTTAATTCTCACAACTTTATGAGGTAGCACTATATTATCTCCAGATTATAAATGAGAATACTGAGGCATAGAGACATTAAGAAAAACTTTTGCAAAGTCACAGAGCTGATAATTATTGGAGCTGGAATTTGAACTCCCTGGGCTTCAGAGTCTTGGTTTCTTCTTCAAGACTTGCACTGAAAGGGAAGTCACTTCTCTGTGGAAATTAGATACTAAGTTCAATGAATTCAAGAATCAAGTCAATCCAGGGTATAGAGAGATGAGTAAAAATATGCATAAAAAATTAAAAAATAATAGGGGGAGAAAGGGTAAGTAAATTGGGTAGATTAAATACTAGTGGTCAATGACAGGCAGGGACAAGATGTATGATATGTATGAGTTTTTTCTTCTTTCTATTTCTTTTTCTGGAGCAATGCAAATATTCTAAAAAATTATCATGGTGATGAATACCCAATTATGTGATGATATTGTAAGCCAATGGTGGTACACCACGTATAGAATGTATGTGTGAGAAGAATTCTCAATAAAGAAAAAGAAAAGAACCATGACAATTTAATAAACTACTATAATATTAGTGCCCAGAATGCACTCAATACACGTTGAATGAATGAATGAGGTATTCCATTGCAATTCTAGAAAGTTGTAATAATTCTACTGGTATCACTGGAGGGAAGTACTGTAAAACAATTTCCTCCTTTAATGTGGAAATACATTGATTTTACTAATGCAGTTTAAGACTGCATTAGCTTTTCAGCTACCACTTTTAGATTCTCAGGATTTGATATATGAATTAGTATGAAGCCAGAGTCCCCTGATGATGCAACTGATATTTTTTAACCTAAGTGCAGTTTACATTTAACCCCTGTAAAGTTTAATCTGATATGTTCCTTCCCACTGTTTTAAGCTGAGGCCTGAAGAAAAGAAGCCAGACTCTATCAACATATTAACCTGTCCTCCTGGCTTTGCACTGTTCACTAAGCTGACATAACTTCCTTCTGTATTTTCATGCATTAATAATCATTTATGAGATAAACAGAGTATGAGCATTTTGTCTTCCACCCATTATTTTTCATTCAATATATTTTCATTGAGCATTTATCAAATTCAACACAAAGATAAGGTTCCTGCCCTCACAGAGCTTTCTACCAAATCAAGTAAATAAATACGGAAATTAATCTCAAATTGTGTTAAGTACTAGGACAGAGACAAACTAGTAGGAAATCTGTCAGAATAGGAAGGACTCTCTAAGGAGATGGTATTTAAGCTGGTATCTATAGAAAACAAGGCACTAGCCATTTATGTGCTAAGGAAAGAACTTCCCAGGAAGAGGAAACAAAAATGTAAAAACATTAAGGAAAGAGACCAGCCTACTCTAGGGACAAAAAAAAAAAAAGGGCAGTTTTATTAGTGCACAAAAGCCAAAGGCAGAGAGATATGCAATGAGGATGAAGAGAAAGTGGAGGCCAGACACAAGGAGTCTTGGAGGTCACAGTAAGGAATCTAGATTTGATTCTATGTGGTTAGAGGATTTCAAGGGGAGAGGAATGATCTGATTTACATTTATAAATATAATTCTAGTTATAATATAGGCATTGGAAATACAGATTGAAAAGATGCAAATGTGAAAGTGAAAAATCCTATTAGGTACTATTGCAACCATCCAGGAGAAAATTAATGACAGTCTGGATTAGACGAGAGACAGTAAAACACATATTTTGTAGGCAGAGTCAAAGGGTTTGTTTATTTAGATATGAAGAATAAGAAAAGAAGTTAAGCATAACTTCCAGATTTCTGGATTTAATAACTAAATAATTTACTATTTTTTTAAATTAAATAAATGGCAACAAAACAGGTACAGTAGGGAGAAGAACATGGAAAAATGAGTTCTATTTTGGAGCTACAGCCATTAAGATACCTCTAAAATCTCCAGGTGAAATAGGAAGTGGGCACCCAAATATGCACATCTAGAATCAAGGAGAAAGTGGGGCTAAGGAAATAACTGTGGGAGTTGTCAGCACAGAGCTGATTCTTAAAGGCCTGGAGATGAATGAGATCACCTAGGGAAATAGCACAAATACAAGAAGAGAAGCCAAAGCCTTTTTCTAAGTAGCAGAAGAACGCTCAGCAAAGGAGATTAAATAGAAAACCAGGAAAGCATGTTAATGAAGAAGCTAAAAGAGAAGGATGGAGTAGTCAACTATATCAATTGTCACTAAGGGGTCAAGTAAGACTAGGACAGTAATTATCACTAAATTTTGGCAGTATGGAAATCACTGATGACAATGAAAACAGCAATTCCAGCAGTGGTGGAGATGGAAGTAAGTTAGGGTAGGCTGAAGATAGAACAGAAGACGAGGAAGTGGAAATGGCATTCAAGACACCTCTTTGAGTGATTCTGCTCTGAAGGAGAACAGAAAAACAGATCTGTTGCTGAAGGGGATTGCTAGATCAAAGGATGGAAAATTCTAGAGTACGGCAGAGTTTGTCAGTTTACTGATGGGTATAAGACAGCAGAGAGGAAGGGGGTGATAATGCAGAAAAGAGGGCTAACAACCAAAGAAGCAAAATCCTTGGGTATCTGGAACAGTAGTCTCCCAAGTGGGCTGTGTACATCCTGTGAAATATATAAGGTAATCCATTAGAGTGGGAGAGGAGGTGTTAACAAAACTGCTCTTTTGTTGTTTTTTTAACTAATGAAAAGAAAGAAATCAAACTTTACTAGAATACATATGCATGCATATGTAATATGACTTTAGTTCTTGTATCTATTTTACACATAACTATTAATGGTATAGAATTGGTTTGCATCTGCTCATGAGAGCCCACTGTGTACATGTCTTCCTAATTCTATGTTCAGTGATGCCACAGTGATAGCTTGAAAGCTACCACTATAGTACTATACACAGGAATATTTATACCATGGAAATCAGGATTTGCTAAAAATCAAGTTTCTGTGTTTTTTTTTCCCACTAGACAACCAGTTGTTAAATATTTAGTAGCACACCGTGGTATCTTCTCAAAATATGTTTCTGACAAGAGTATGTGATGAAAAACATTTGAGTGGGAAAAGAGAGATTTCCTGTATTGGAATAAGATGGAAGGAGAAAGAAGATGTAATTCAGGTAGGACTGTAAATTTGATAATGGCCAGATGAATGAGTTCCAACAGTATTTTTAGCAGGGGATGAGGAAGGTCAATTTTTTTCAATCAAGGATAAAATGAATCATTAGCTAAGAATGCTAATGCTGGTCATTAGTGCTATTTGTCAAATATTTCTGTATTCCCCCAACCATCTCACTTTTGGGGGTGAATGTAGAATTATACTTCCTGACCCCTCATACTGGACAAAACATGTTACTGCTTCAGTCCAGTGAGAAATAATGATTATCACTTCTAGGCTAGAGCACTTTCATTGCCAGTGCAAGACTCTCGGCCAGAACACTCTTCTTTCCTGTGGTAAAATAACTGGTTGGTGGCTGATTAGATCCCTGAGTTACTTCAGTGGGAGGTGACTCTCTGACATTCCACAAATGATATGTAAAATAAACCAGAAATACTATTGTTTGTTACTAATGTGGCCTATTCTGGCTGATCCAGAATGAAAGAGAAAGAAGGTATGCAACAAGTCTGAAGAGAAAGAATAAGAATGAATTAGTTAAGTCTTTAATAAAACTTCAGTACTCTTTGAATCTGACTGGACTGTTGTACAATGCTCTGGGCAATTCTAATTTTACCACAACTAGTATAAGTAATAATAATTGGCTAATTTTGTCCCTATCTCGAAAATAGACAAGAGAGAAAAACCCCAAATCCAAATGTCTTCTCTTATTATTTATCAAATAATGAGAACAGTCCTGGCACACGAAAGTGCTAAGTGTTTGCTAATTTTTTGTTTTTTTTTAAAGAGAGCAACAAGCACCCTTGGAAAAGAACTTCACATTAAATAATTTAATACTAACTCATTTTGTCAAAGGGATAAGTTCACTTTCCATTTTGGGCAGGTAGATGTAGAACATCAGATACTGCACAATAATTTGAAGCAGATGTTGGCAGATTTTCAAATATGTTAGATTTTTTCCCCCTGCCTAATCCCATTAAAGTTTTTCCAAGGAGTATACAGTCATGCAATTATATTAATAGCTGTCTGGTCAAATAAATTTCTTGAGATCTACAAAAGATTCTGTGACATAAATGACAATATATAGTTTAATAAGCCTTTGGAAAGGTATTTTAGATAAAACTGCCAACATACCAGATCCTTATCAATGACTAAAAGTTGAAGAATGCCAAGTTCTCTAGAGAAGGGGTTTTATTTTCTGCCTATTACCATTATATGAAAATTCTACCTCTTCCCCTCATACCAAAGGATGCTACTGAAAAGGCTTCATCGTAAGTCAGAGATGCTGTTAAGTGAATACGATACCAGTTCAAAGGAAGTTCACTTAAATGAAGCCCAATGGAACTCAACTTTTGACAGAGCAAGATAAAATTTAAAATCTTCTAGTAACTTGGGAAATACCCTTCATTTAAAGTTTTAGGATACTCTGATTTCAGGAGTAAATACTCTAACCTGGCTGTTAATGGTTTCTATTGTACACTCTCTAGCAATCTGCATCATATCAGTCATAATATCTTTTATACAATTTCAGTTGCAAAATGCTTATGGCTTGATAGCCACCCCAAGACTAAAAGGCTAAACACTTATTTAGCCCAGCATCCAGCTGCATAATGCTGAGCAGTCTCCTAGGGGAGGCGCTCTTCTGAAGTCATGGCGTAAGGCTTGCTACTACTATCACAAGGACTCTTATGATAACATATGGTTTGCTACCAAGTGGCACAAAGATATTGGCTAATTCATTCATTCACTCAATAGTTTCTTTTCGTTTATTTATTTAACATTTATTTAATATTTTTTATGTACCAGGCACTGTATAAAGTACCACAAATATGATGATAAAAACAAGATAAGCTCTCTTTTATAGCATTTCATAGTTTAACAGTATAGACAAAAATATAAACCACTAGTAACAGAAAGGCTTATCATAATAGAGGTATGACGCTACTGCTATAGGAACAGGAAATAAATAAATAGGAATAGAAATCTGAAAAAAACTCATTTATTGAATACATATTTATTAAGCACAGACTATATGCAAAACAGTTATGTGTTGGGAATAGAGAAGTGAGCAAAATTTCTCTCTGTTCTTGGGAAGTCACATTCTGGTAAGGGGAGCCAGACCATAAACAAATAAATAAGTAAAATATTTAATATTATAGATGGGAATAAATGCTATGGAGAAAAATAAAGTTGGGTAAGTAGACTAGGGAGTGCTAGGAGTGAGTGCTTCTACTTTATATAAGGTGGCCAGAGAAGGCCTGCCTGGTAAGGCGACATATAAGCAGAGAAATGCACAAAATGAGGATCCACACTGCAGATACCTGAGGGGAAAGAGAGTTCCCGGATGAGGAAACATCAAGTCCAAAGGCCTTGGAGCATGAGTGTGCTTGATTTATTCTAGAAAGAACAAGAAAGCCAGAATGGGGAAAAGGAGAGTAGAGGAGGTGAGAGAAGCAGCTAGGATTCAGAGTAGACAGTGCTTCCTAGGTTAAAGGAAGGTCCTAGGCTTTTACTCTAAACAAGATGGGAAGCAACAGAAGGGGTTTGAACAAGAAAGATTAATGAGCTGATTTATGTTTTAGAGATTGCTTCAGCCACTGTGTTAGAACAGACTGTAAGAAGAGTGAGGGAAGGAGCAGAGAGACAGGTTAGGAGGCTATTACAATAGCTTGAAAAAAAGATGATGGTAGATATGGCCACTGTGTAAGCAACACAAGTGGGTGAGAAATGGTCAGATTTTGAAATGTACTTTGAATGTAGAACAAATGGGATTTCCTGGTATCTTCATAGAAGATATAGTGTGTAAACAAGGTCTTTAAGAGTGAGTAGATATTCACCATTCAAAGGGGAGGAGGGCACTTCAACCCAGGCAGTTTTAGGAATAAAGGCAGGGAAAGATGAAAGGAAACAGCTGGTTAGGGTGCAGCAAGAAACTCTGTATGACTGGCGTTTAAGGTTGGACACAGTGGTAGAGAATGGAAAGAATTCAGAGGAGCAGTTTGGGGTCACACAAACAATGGCCTGATGAGATGTGTTCAAGAACATGAACTTTACCTTAGAGGCAAGAAAGACCCAGCAAGATTTATAAAGCAAGGAGTGACAAGTCACATATATTTCCAGGAAGGTAATGAACTAAGATCCTGTCTTTGGGATTCAAAGAGAAGAAACAACTTCAGAGATTCTGAAGGGGAAGAATTATAGGGCGACTGACTGAGGAATGGAAGCAGTGAAGAGAAGTTTAGGATAGCAAGGTTTATAATTTTAAGAATAGGCGAAGGGGAGGCCACTAGAGAAGGGAATGAACAGCAAGATCCTTGTAAAATGGATCCTTACTAAAGTCTAAGTCAGATCCTGCCACAGGTGTGCTCCAAACCTTCCCGTGTGTTTCTGCCTCACTGAGAGTAACAGCCAACATTCTCAGGACACTCTGCAAGTTTCTATATAATTAGATCTGTTACTCTCTGGTCTTATCTCTTTCTATTCCCCATACTCTCCTCCTGATATGTTAGCTTCAGTTGTTTTTCCTCAAACACATCTCAAAGGCTTTGCATTAGCTGTTCCCTATATCCAAAATATTCTTCTCCAAGTATCTGCATGGTTTACTCCCACACCCCTATCAGGTCTTTTGTTTAAATGTCATTTTCTCAAGAAGGCCTTCTGATGCTACCTTATTTAAAACTGTAACCCCCCCACCTCCATTGGTATTCCCTATTCCCCTAGCCTGATTTATTTGTCTCCATACCAGTATTTCCTCCTGAAAATATTTACTTTAAGTTATTTTGGTTGTTGTTGATTTCTATCCCCATTCCCTATCCCACTGGAAATAAGTTCAAAGACACGAATCCTACAACAGTGCCAGATACAAAGTGAGGGCTAAAGACATTTGTTTAATTAATTAATTGATTAGTTAATATGGGGCATGTTGATTGACATGTCCCTGCAAGAATTTCAGGTGGAGACAAGATGTAGGTCACTGGGGGACTGGAGGTGACAAAAGGGAGCAAGGATTAAGACAGAGGTTTGGGATCACTGGCAGGAAAGCATAGGAATCCCAGAGGGATCAGAAACACAGGGGAAGAGGGAAGCAGTCAAGTTTGAAGAGTACAGACCCAGAAGCCAGAGAGCCTAGGTTCAAATATTGGTCCTGAAACTTCTACTTGTATTTTTAACTTTTTATTTTGAAATAATTTCAAATTTAGATGACAGCTGCAAAAATAACAGAAACCCACACAGAACGCCACCATACTCCTCACTCAGCTAACCAGACTCGTAAACTTTTTAAATTTTGTCACACTTGTCATATCATTCTATATTCATTCAACCATTCATCCATCCATCTACCTATTTTCTAAACATTTGAGAGCAGTTGCATACATTATGTTCCTGGAACACTTAGTACTTCCATATATATATTTCCTAAGAACAAAGATATTCACTTATGCAACCACCTTAAGTACAGTTATCCCATTTAACACTGATATAAAGTTTACAGTCCATATTTCAAACTTTCCGTATGTCCCAATTATATATTTTTGGGTATTTTCTCATCTATTATTTCATCCAGTCCAAGATCATGTCCTGCTTGTAAACACCGAACAAATTCTTAAACCTCTGTGCCTCAGGTTCCTCATTTCTAAAATGGGGGGTTTAATGAAGCCTGCCTCATAGAGTTGTATTAAGATTAAATGACCTAATACATGTAGAGAATTTAGAACAACCTGTGTCCTGGTTTGAAAGGATTTATGAACCCTAAAAAAGCCATGCTCTAATCCTAATCCAATCTTGTGGGAGCAACTGCTTCTTTTAAATACTATTCAGTATGGTATGGTGGAAACTTGATTAGGTTATCTCCACAGAGATGTGACTCACCCAACTGTGGGTATTAACTTTTGAAGAGAAGGAGATGTGACTCTACCCATTTCACGTAGATCTTGATTAGTTTACTGAAAACCTTTAAAAGAGGAACCATTTGGAAAAAGCTCCAGAATGAGGAGAGCCAGAGACCATGCAACCAGAGAACTTTGGAGATGAAGAAGGAATACTTCAAGAGAGCTTCATGAAATAAGAAGCCTAGAGAGAAAGGTAGCAGGCATCACCATGTTCGCCATGTGCCTTTTCAGCCGAGAGAGAAATCCTGCACTTCGTTGGCCTTTCTTAAGTGAAGGTAACCTCTTGTTGGTGCTTTAATTTGGACATTTTTTTAGACTTGCTTTAATTGGGACGTTTTCAAGGCCTTAGAATGTTAAACTAGCAACTTAATAAATTCCCCATTTTAAAAGGTGTTCTTTTTCTGGTATATCACATTCTGGCAGCTAGCAAACTAGGAGAACCTGGAACATAGAAAACACCCAATAAATGAAAAGAAGGGAAATACTTAGGAGTGAGACATTTTTCTCTTGATAAAATGGACATCACTTAAATATCTGGAAGCTAGAGTCAATTTTCTGGCATTGTAATTCCTCATGTCCTTGTATTTCATAATGAACTAACAGAGACCCTCTCTGCTTTTTTGCTTTGAATTGTGTTGTTATTGTTTTATTTGTTTTTTCTAGTACCTTGGAAGAAGCTGAAAACTTAGAAACTGAAAACTTTCTCTGAAGATAATTTGAATTTAAACATGGTATTATGGGAAGCATAGACTATCACAGAAAAAAGCATGGGACTTTAGAGTCAGACAAATATGGGTTGGGAGGGGAGGGGCCAAGATGTCAGCTTAGCAATGTGCGCGTTTTAGTTCGTCCTCCAGAACAACTACTAAATAACCAGAAACAGTACAGAACAGCTCCCAGAGCTACAATAGTGACTGGACACACAGCGTACCCCAGTCTAGACCAGCTGGACCAGCTGTGAGTCTCCAGAACCGTGTGTTCCCCAAGCCGCGGCGGCCGGTGCCCGGCGCCCCTCCCCCACAGGCAGCTTCCCGGAGGGAAAGGAAAGAGACTCTAACAGTAGCAGGGACTGAGTCCAACCAAACACCAATTGTGGCATTAATAAACAAATTCTGACTACTAAAAATAGGCCCTCAGCTCAGGCGAACCTGGTCAAGGTGGAGGTCGCTTATTGGGCTAACCGAAAAAGAGGAAAGGGGACGAAACAGAGGTTTTTTTGGCTGTTTCTACGGAGGCTTGGCTGCCTCTGGATTCAGCAGTGGGACTACTCGGCCTGCAACCACCCCAGGCATAGGCAGAAACAGACTGCTTTCAGGGCTGTCTCCCACCTGTGCATTCCCCAGGGGAGGGAGGGGTGAAGCCCAACTTAGGTGGAACCCCTCTCTCAAGGAATTCAGACCCCAGGGCTTGGCAATTTGAAGCCATTAAAACCAGCCTACAACCTCTCCTCTGTCTCCACCACTCCTCCAGCAGGAAGAGCCTTCCAAAGTTAAAGGAGCCACAACATCTTTTGCTGGTGGGACCCGCAGGCAGACAAGCACCACATACTGGGCAGGATAAGAAAAACAGAGCCCAGAGACTTCACAGGAAAGTCTTTCAACCTGGTGGGTCTCACCCTCAGGGAAAATTGACACAGGTGACTCCTTCCCCCTGATAGGAGGCCAGTTTAGTTTGGGAAAATTCGGCTGGAGTCTGTAATACCTATGTAGACCCTCCTAAAGGTGGGGAGGGAAAAGGCACCTTACAAGCAGGACAACAAACAAGAAAATAAGAACTGAAAATTTAACCTCTGTTAAACAAAACTTAAGCTAGAGACCCAGAAAAAGCTGAACTGAAGGTCAAAGAACAGATAGACAACAAACTCATATAGCAAGAAAACCCTAGGTAAGATAAGTGAAAGCAATCTCCAGAATAAACTAATTAAGGTAATTAAATGTCTAGACACCAGCAAAAAATAACAAATCACACCAGGAAAATTGAAGATATGGCCCATTCAAAGGAACAAACCAACAGTTCAAATGAGATACAGGAGCTGAAACAACTAATTCAGAATATACGAACAGAAATGGAAAACCTCATCGAAAACCAAATCAATGAATTGAGGGAGGACATGAAGAAGGCAAGGAATGAACAAAAAGAAGAAATGGAAAGTCTGAAAAAACAAATCACAGAACTTATGGGAATGAAAGATAAAGTAGAAGAGATGAAAAAAACAATGGAAACCTACAATGGTAGATTTCAAGAGACAGAGGTTAGGATTAGTGAACTGGAGGATGGAACATCTGAAATCTGACAAGAAACAGAAACTATAGGGAAAAGAATGGAAAAATATGAGAAGGGACGCAAGGAACTGAAAGATAATATGAAGAGCACAAATATACGTGTTGTGGGTGTCCCGGGAGGAGAAGAGAAGGGAAAAGGAGGAGAAAAACTAATGGAAGAAATTATCACTGAAAATTTCCCAACTCTTATGAAAGACCTAAAATTACAGATCCAAGAAGTGCAGCGCACCCCAAAGAGAACAGATCCAAATAGACACGCTCCAAGACACCTACTAGTCAGATGTCAGAGGTCAAAGAGAAAGAGAGGATCTTGAAAGCAGCAAGAGAAAAGTAACCCATCACATACAAGGGAAACCCAATAAGACTATGCGTAGATTTCTCAGCAGAAACCATGGAGGCGAGAAGACAGTGGGATGATATATTTAAATTACTAAAAGAGAAAAACTGCCAACCAAGAATTCTATACCTAGCAAAACTGTCCTTCAAAAATGAGGGAGAAATTAAAACATTTTCAGAAAAAAAGTCACTGAGAGAATTTGTGACCAAGAGACCAGCTCTGCAAGAAATACTAAAGGGAGCACTAGAGACAGATACGAAAAGACAGAAAACAGAGGTGTGGAGGAGAGTGTAAAAAGAAGGAAAATTACATATGACATATAAAATACAAAAGGCAAAATGATAGAGGAAAGTACTACCCAAACAGTAATAACACTAAATGTTAATGGATTGAACTCCCCAATCAAAAGATATAGACTAGCAGAATGGATTAAAAAACAGGATCCTTCTATATGCTGTCTACAGGAAATACATCTTAGACCCAAAGATAAACATAGGTTGAAAGTGAAAGGTTGGGAAAAGATATTTCATGCAAATAACAACCAGAAAAGAGCAGGAGTAGCTATACTAATATCCAACAAATTGGACTTCAAATGTAAAACAGTTAAAAGAGACAAAGAAGGATACTATGTACTAATAAAAGGAACAATTCAACAAGAAGACATCACAGTCTTAAATATTTATGCACCGAACCAGAATGCCCCAAAACACGTGAGGCAAACACTGCAAACATTGGAAAGGCAAATATGGGTTGGAACTCCAGTTCTGCCACTCAGATAAGTAACATAAAACTTTCCTGATTTATAAAATGGGAATAGCATCTACCTCAAGCACCTAGCATGGGTGCCTGAAATAGAACAGATGCTCAATAACACATTTATGTAATGAATGAATGAAGTTGTTGTGAAGATTAAAAGTGAGAGCATTCATAAAATATTTAACACAGTCCCCGGTATACTATGGGGGTCACTAAACAAGATTAAATTCCAGACCTGAAATGGAAACTGCATAGAATCTTGTTTTTCTGACTGGCAGCTGGACTGGCATTTCTGTGGCTAAGACGTATTTAAGGAACCTACCGTCAGGTCTGAACTTTCTATCTATCCATGACATTAAAAAAATTTTTTGCTTCATCTATTAAGAGAATAAATTTACTGTTACTAAGGTTTTGTTCAGACACTAAGCCTTATTATAAAGTAAGTGCACTTAGGTGATTAGACATTGGTATCAAAATTTGTGTCTTAGAGATATAAAAGGGAAGCCCTGATAGTTCTTCTAATTGCATTTGGGTTTCCTTTATTCCCCAGTGTATGGCTGGTTCAGAATGAAAGAGCTGATAACCTTTTATGTTTAATTCTTCATGTACCACTTTCACAGTACAAAAACTAAAATGGTTCAGGAGTTGCCTTATGACAATGCCTGTAATCATGTACCAGAAGTCTTTTATCAATGAACATATTGGTAAAGATTTAAGAACCGATTGCATCTTGTGGGTTTACCTATTTTAAGGTTTTTTTTAAAATTATTATTGTAAAAAGCAATATTTAAGGGGACTTCACGAAGTATTTTTTTTTCTGATTACAAAAGAATACATTAAAGTCATGAGGTATGCAACGACGAACATGCGGGACATTTGGTGAGACAAAATAAGCCAGAAACAAAAGAACAAGAATGGTACGGTCACCTTTAGAAAATGCTTATAAGAAAACAGGGGCCTAGATTGTAAGCTTCTAGAGCAGACACATTAAGTTCAGAGTAGTGATTATTTTTTATGGATTCTGAAAGTCTGTTTTATTTAGGGACAAGAATGAAGCTGAACAGGTAGGGTTTAAAGTAATTCAGAACATAGGGGTAAGGAAGATAGTGTATATATTTTAGAACCACACATACTCTTTGAGACCAAAAGAAGAAAGGTTTATTTGATCTGGAACTGAAATTTCCTATAGTGCATAATCTAATTTAACCTATCTGTATAGCTCATTTGAACAACTGAAACACAGGGAGCACAGAATAAGAAAGAGGTCCTTTAATTCTGTATAAATTATTGTAATGCCTGGACACATCCTAGAATATATTAAGAGACAATGGGCAGGCCACGGTGGCTCAGCAGACAGAGTTCTTGCCTGCCATGCCAGAGACCTGGGTTTGATTCCTGGTGCCTGCCCATGAAAAAAAGAGAGAGAGAGATAATAAAAAAGTATTGGCAAAGACCCCTGAGGGATGGGAGAAAGAATATGGAACTATTAAACCTTACCATTAGGGAATCTCCTGATACTGTGTCAAACTTTAGGGACATCCAAATCAATAGGCCATGCCCTGGATCATGCGGCTTGCTCTTGCGAAGTTTATGTAGGTAGCGAAGAAGCTTAGACTACCTATAGGAATGCCTAAGAGTTACTTCTAGAGGACCTCTTTTGTTGCTCAGATGTGGCTTCACTCAGAACATGACATCCAGTAGTGAAAGTCTCCCTGGCAATGTGGGAGATGACTTCCAGGGATGAATCTAGACCTGGCACCTTGGGATCAATAATTACATCTTGACCAAAAGGGACAAAAGAAGTGTAACTAATAAAGTATCAGTGGCAGAGAGAGTTCAAATAGAGCCGAGAGGTTACTCTGGAGGTTGCTCTCATGCAAGCTTCACTCAGCCCTTGCTACCTATCATACCTGCTAACCCCCAACCAGGACCATTCCAGCCAATCCTAAACAACACCTAGGGCAATATATAAGATTTCATGAGGGTTCCAGGTACTAGAGTAACTTTCCAGAAACCTACAACCTCCAGATGGGTCCCTGGTCCACGTAAGTTCGGAAACCTAGCCCAGCCTCTCCAGAACATCAATAGTTCCATCTTCCTACCCCATATTAGTAACAGACCCTTCCAATATCAAAAATTTAGAATTGCCATAGCCCCAAAACCCCTAAAGAGGGAACGGAAAGATCAAAGCAGATGGTGGAGTTATACAGAGAAGATAGGATTCAACAAAAGAATGTGAATGCTGAATCATTAAATTGATATCTCTTTTAGTCTCCGGTACTTTAGAGTATGCAGAAGTAAAAACCTAAAACGGTGAAACTGTAACCCATGTCAAACTGGGAAATATGTTCTACAACTAATTGTAGTGCTGTGCTTTGAAATTTATAGCTTTTGTGTATATATGTTATTTTTCACAAAAAAAAGAACGAAAAAAAGTCTATTGTGATGGTAAAAAAATGTTTAAGCCCTCTAGCCTCCTATATACTGGAGCAGCTAGAAGATAAAATATGAGAGGATCATATGGTAGACCATGACAAACTCTGAGGTCTGTCTTGTAACTACCTGTTGAAGTGTACTTTGAAAAATCATTGCTTTTTCTTTCTTTTCTTTGTATATATGCTATATTTAACAATAAAAAAGTTAAAAAAAAAAAAAGTCAAAGATGACTAAGGATCTGATGAAAGCTCTAAGTTTTCTCTCCAGAGAAATGCAAGATGCAAATACAATACACTACCTATAATTTCAGAGTCTTTACCTGTCCTGCTCAAGTCAGTTAGGAGCCCTTGATTTAAGATGGTATGTTACCAAAGCCAACCTGTACGATGACTTCTAAGGTTAGTTTTCTAAGTTAGGGAATAAGTGAAAAATCATGTATAAAAAAAATTACACTTGAAATCCTTCATTGCTGATAAAGTATACTATACCTAGTTTGTATATTCAAACCTCAGTAATTTACAAAATATAATAAGGACCAAATTTACAAGAAAAAAAAAATAAGTAAATGAATTCCCTTTTTACTGTCACAATGAGTCTAATTTGGGTCTTTGCCCCTTATAATTGAAAGAGTGGTGACTAATCCAGGCAGAAAGACAGATAGGCCCATAATTGCAATACATCATGGTAAGTGGTATGAAAGAGGTATTTATAAGGCACAAGTAATCCAGAAGAAAGTATGGTCCACTCGCTTTGTAGATAAGGTAAGCTGGGGAAATATTCACAAAAAAGGTGAAGTCCTGAATGAGCCATTAGGTAATAGGATAAGGGGAGAAGGATATTTAGGAAGAAGAAACTACATGAGAGGAAGCAAAGAAGTGGGAAAAAGCATGGAATGTTTGGGGAAGTAAAGACTATCCACTATGCTAAGCATTAAGTTCACAGGAGAAAGCAGATTGTGAAAGAATTTAGCGTGCCTTGTAGGTGATGAGAAGTCATGGGATGATCAAATGAGATCATTTCACTTTTCATTTAACCTCTCTGGTCCATGTAGAGAGGACTAGATTACCTCCAAGGTAATTTATAAAGGCAATTCTATATCTCAACATAGGTAATTCTGTATCTCAAGATCTCTGCTGCACATCACTGCAAATTGATAAAATTAGAAGACAATTTACCTGCTGATAGAATTCATCATCTTTGGGGGTCAGATAAGGGAGCCATGTGTCTTCAAGCTCTTCAAGAAGCCTCAATTTCTGTATTAAAATAATAATAAAATATTACTTAATATAAAGTGACTCAAAATATGACAACCCCTTATTTCCCCAATAAAAAAATAACAAAGAAATTTAGCCAACTTTAACATATAAACTTTTAGAGAAAAATTAGTCACATGTCAATTATAATATTAACTTAATTCCACACATTTAAAATTAAACATTATATAAAGCATTAATTTAGAAACAATGATTTTATTCACTCCCTCATTTCATAAGGCAATTTGATTCAAACTTTTTATGTATCTTTGACTTCAGAGTCTTTTTCATCGCTAGAGTCACCTTCTGAGTCATCCAACACAGTTTTCCAGCGCAAATCTTCCTGTCTATTCAAGCTGTTTGAGAAGCAAAAATCTGATACTATCACTGGAAATATTAACCCAGGCCACAAGTATCCATTTGCATAACATCAGGATATTTGGAATTTTTATTCATCTCCTAAACATTTATTTGAAAGCATACCCACTTAAAACAGTATTGCTTTTTTTTTTTAACAGTATTGCCTTTTAAAAGTGATCTTTGATCTCTTGAATAACTATTAAATTCACATTTAAAATCTTTCTATTAAGCAACCTTTTTAAGCAACAACAGCTAGCACTGTCTTAGTATTTTATAAGGAATCAAATATATATATAAAGTGACTCCCTCTTATAAGGGATTTTTTTCAAGGAATACCTGATCTTATATTCGAGTATGTACGGAGTGCATATGTGTGTGTGTACAAATATGGCATATAATGACATATATGTATGTATGGAGATACACATAACCACAGATATATGCATACTAAGAAATCATCTGAAAAACAACTGGTTTTCAAATAAAACTGCAATAAATGCATCATCAAGGTTGCTGTCAGCCAGGAGGGCAAATTTATGAGAATTAGAAAATGGTACACATTGCTCTGGGCTGATGCAGTCCCACTCCATAGGGCATGGCTTCATGAACACAAAATAGACTTCAGTGTGCCAGAGGCCAGTGTCCTTACACAGTACATAACCTGATCAACCAGACTTGGTGGCCCTGAGTATTACCCTCAGAAAAGCAGCCTTCTCTCACAAACCCATCATAATCCGAATAGTCCAGAGAACATCCTTGAATAAATCAAATGATGTCTCTAACCTTGAAATGACTACTTTAGAAAGGCAAGACTATTCAAAATATTCCATAATCTCTTCAAGAGAGCCTATTAATAAAACTAATCTGTGTATTAGGAGGACCACAGAAGTAGATTCTGAAAAGAATCACGTACTCCACCCAAAACAGATTAAATGGCAACAGACTTGTCTCACAAGTCAGCAAGTGCCAACAGAAACACACTGCAATTTTGTTTACAATTAATGCTTCAGTTAAATTATTGAAAAAACAGCCACTTACCAGCTGAGCTCAGATCTGAAGCATCAGACAGGTATACAACACTGTAACTTGGAAGGCATTTCGAAAGGATAAAATTTTGTATGAACATTCTACCATAAAGAGGCAGAGTATAAATGGCCTTCTCCCACTGGGAATTTCAATTTTAATACGGTGACCATCATTATAAACATATGACAGGAGAGAATGAGAATCAGGAAAGCTCTCTACTTAAGAGGGAACTTCAGAGAACACTGCTAAAAACTGTTCTGTACATCAACGTTCATTACCTTCAATGTACCAACTAATCGCCAAGATCAATTATATAAATAACAATATTTATGAACTTGAAAAGAAGTTTTGGTCACATTTACCTTGGTAAAAAATTATCATAAATCAGTATTAGATTTACAAGCTTATGAACATTACACATTTCTTAAAAATTAAGATTGCTTTATAAAAAGGCAAAGTCATAATTGGAAAGACTATGGGGAAACAGGCCCTCTCATCTTTTGCTGCCAGGAGTACAAAACACTACAATCCCTATGGAGTTTCACTGACAATACCTATTAAAATTCAAATGTATTTATCTTATCCTTTGACCCAGCAATCCTACTACTATCCTTTGACCCAGAGTTACCCTGTGAACATACTTGCGCCAAGTTCAAAGAAACGTATGTACAAGGCTACTCATTGCATCACTATCTATAGAACAAACGCTTAGACGCATACTAAAAAATCACTGAACTGTATACTTTAAAGACGTGAATTTTATGATATGTGAATTATATCTCAATTAACAAGACTGGAAACACCATCAGTGTCCCAAAATTATGGTAAATTCACAAAACTAAATACAGTGCAACAGCATACAAATAAGCAAGAGGAAGTTCTTTGTTAGTGAAGTAAAAAGCTCTCCAGGATATATTGATAAATAAAAAAGCAAAGTACAGAACAAGAGGGACAATAAGAACAGATGCTCACATCTGCTTGTATCTGCATACAAAAACATAAAACAAGGATACGGCATTTAAAGGGCTTATCTGTCAGAGGCAGAGGTGGGAAATGACTAGAAGGGGAAGGGCAGGAGCAAGACTACTCAAAATATTCCAGTTTATACTTTTTTGATTTTTGAACTATGTAAACAAATGTTTAATTTTTTATAAAAATAATCTAAACAGAACTATTTTTAAAAAAGAAAGTCAAGGATATGAAACCTCAGTTTATATTGTTTTGATTTTTTAACTATGTAAACATATTATTTATGCACAGTCTTTTATTTAACTTTTTATAAAAAGATTCTAAGCAAAACAGCTATTCAAAAAAAAAATAAAAGGTAAAATCAAAGCTATTAATCTTTACCATGGAATTCAGTATAAAAACAAAGATTCTTGGCTTTTTTTAAAAAAAGGCATACTCTTGTCTGTGTACAATGAAGCATTTATTTAGGAAACTAACAAACTAATACAGTAAAGAATGAAGAGGGGAAAAAAAGAGGCTCTGACAACTTCTTTGTGTCAAATGCCAACTAGCTGGTAAACACACACACCATTAAAATGCACTCTGGAGTGGAGGCAGAACGAGCTCACATCTGATTGTCAGATCTGGCTAACTGTTGCTCCTCAACCTGATGTACAGATAAATCCACACAGCTGGGCCCTACAGCACACTGCTCTGCTCACACACGTCTTTGCTGTCACACTCGTGTCAAATACATCAAGCTGCTCACAAATGCCACACAGAAAGTCAGAGAGAAGCTCAAAGTCTCAGCCCTCCTACCTGGCAAGATGAACAACATATGAAGACTCTCTATATCAACTGCCACCCATTTCCATAGTTTCGACAAGTAAATGGGGTGCAAAACTGTACATAAAACATTCCAAAATGCCAAGCCATAAAGGTTTGAAGTAGTATGTAAGAAACTCTAAAATTAAGCCTCTGTTCCTAACTGTGAAAAGTTAAGCTGTATCTGAGCTTGTATATCAAGTCAAATAAGAGATAAAATTTTAGCGTCTTAAAGTAATTACCTAAAAAGATTAACTGGATTATGATTCATAATGTGAGGGTATACCATCTAACCTATAAATGAAGTGTTAGAATTCTCCCACCCTAGTCTTTTAAACCTTGTCAGACTGTGCTGCTAACAACTCTTATTCTTTATTCATTTCTCATTTTCTACATAACACTTTTTAAACTATACATTACATTTTCTTGGGTTCAATACAAATTTAATTTTGTTATATGAGTCTTTTCAAAATATGCTAACAAAATAGTAGCAAATTTTCACTGCAAAATTAATCATGTGATCTTGCAAAGGTTTTAAATAAGTGGGAAAACTGACATAGTACTAAAGCAGGGCATGAGTTAGGAAGACGACCATCCTAAAGAAGGCACGTCTCAACTAACACCACAAAGATGAGTAAGAAATAAAGTCAAAAGGTGGATAAATAAATATTACATATACATATACCATACTTAGTTTAGACAGAAAGTAAAAAAGTTTTTAACTATTTCAACAAACTCAGCATTCTCTGTCCTATTCTCAGTGAAACTATGGCATGGTAAAAATAAAAGACTGGAGGAAGAGTAGAAGGTGACTTCAGACTCTACCCACTTCCTTGATATGGTAGCACACCTGAATCAACCTCTCTGAACCTCAGTTTTTCATCTGTAAAAATACACTTCATAGGGTCATTTAGAAGATGAAATAAACGTAATCACGTACATTAGTGCACTTTGCAAACCATAACTATACAGCTATTATGCAAATGGTTTTCAAAAGCTGAGGGCAAAGAGGGTTTCTGTACAACAAAACATGAGCTACGAAGCTAAACTCTAGGTTCCAATCCCAGGTCTAGATAATTTGGGCCTAGTCTGTTATCTCCCTATAAGATGTAAATGAAATAACACATAGAGTGATCACATAAAGAAAGCCTTCAATACACTTGGGCAACCATTTGCTGTTATTGTTATGTAGTCATTTCTGGAAAGGGCAGTGTTTTTACTATTTCTAAATTATCTTTAAAGAAGTCTATATGGACACCATTAAATTATACCTTAGGCCATAGATTAATCCTACTTGAGAAATCCAGATATTAATTTGCCCAGGTGAATCAGAGCAGGAACTAAGACCTTTCATATATGTAAGAAAATTTATGAAAAAAAAGTCTCAATTATCTAATCAATTAACTTAGGTCAACACCTAAGTAAACAAAATTAAAATGACTGTAAAATTTCAGGATAGATGAAGATACTAAGGCCCATCCAAGGAGATCAAGTGACTGTGGAGAGATTACATTGCTGGTCATGAAAATCACGACTTACATTCTCATTTCCCAAATAAAAAAGTCATTCCCACTCCACTACCCATCCAACGCATCATTTCTGAGGAAGGAGAAATTATGTCTTTTTTTTTTTTCCAGGTTCTGAGTTTATTGATTCTTTATTGACAAATCTTCATACACATACAGTTCATACTGATTGGTGTACAATCAGTGGCTCACAATATCATCATATAGTTGTGTATTCATCACCGTGATCATTTTTTAGAATATTTGCATCACTCCACAAAAAGAAATAAAAAGAAAAAACTTTTTTCTCTTACCTCTCATTGACTACTAGTATTTCAATTTACCCAATTTATTTTATCCCTTATCCCCATTATTTATTTATTTATTTTTATCCATATTTTTACTCATCTTCCCATACCCTTGATAAAAGGAGCATTAGACACAAGATTTTCACAATCACACAGTCACACTGTAAAAGTTATATCTTTATACAATCATCTTCAAAATTCAAAGCCACTGGAACACAGTTCAACAGTGAGAAATTGTATCTTGAGAGAACAGTTTAACTTTTAACTTAAGAATATGTATGGTACAAATTTTAAAATAATTATAATTAAAAACAATCCAAATTTAACTTTTAAAGCCATAGTACTCTCATACTGGCTGCTTTGGAAACTAAACAACGCTTGCAAAAATGTTTAGTTTTTTTAAGTTGAGCATTTCTTGTTCTATTTCCAATGATGGGAGCTTAGATTATAGCAGACCAAAAAAGCAAGAAAATTAGAAAATCTGATACTAAACAGAACATCAGGAAGAAAATTCAGAAGGATACTACCTCATAGTACAGCAAAATTAGCCCCTGATGAAATCTTTTTCTCTCCTCACAAAGCAAAAACATTTTCCAAATACCTGAATTACTTAGCAAAGCTCAAAAATAATAAAGGAACAGCAAAACAAAACAAAACAAAACAAAACAAAAAAACCCAAGTCTCAAAAGATGAAATTCACAATGTTTCACAGCCAATCAGAAATCACAGAGGAATGGAAAGAAACAAAACTATATTACTTCACAATGAAAAGAGAAAAAAAGCCAACATATCAAAACTGGACAAGAGACAACACAGCTCAAAGAACTAGTACATAACCACATTTAAACAGTTACTATACATGGGAGTTTGTATGTTCAAAAAGTTGAGGAAAGGCTGATCATGGTAAAAAGAGAAACAAAAGAAATAAATCAAACTTCCAGAGAGGAAAACTGAAACGTCTAAGATGGAAAATACACTCAATAAGATAAAAGAGCAGATTAGGCTGCTCCATTTTAGGAACATTGCAAAATAGGAAGCACTAGGAACAGTCTATCTACTGGAACAAATATTAAAGAGATAGGAACTGTCTGAATCAACTACTTCAAAATTCAATCCAATGGAGTACTATAAAGCATCCATGGAAGAGCAGAAGAGGCTGGTAAACTAAATAAATTCCATCAAATTGTCCTCTCCACAAGGTGGTTACCAGCGCCAAGCCCACACACTTGCTTCAGACAACAGCAGAGTCTGACTCCAGGCACAGCCTGCTGATATGAAAAGGACATAACAATCTCATTCCTCAGATTTGGGGAGGACATTTTTGCCCTGGACAAAGATATTACACTTCCTCAGAACTGCAGAGGACAGTTGTTTTAGTTTGTTAAAGCTGCCAGAATGTAATATACCAGAAACAGAATAGCTTTTAAAAAGGGAATTTATTAAGTTGCAATTTACAATTCTAAGGCCATAGAAATGTCCAAACTAAAGCATCCAGAAAATAATACCTAACTAAAGGGCTGATAACATAGAGGGTTTCTCTTTCGGCTGGGAAGGCACATGGCAACATCTGCTAGCTTTCTCTCCTCATGTCATAAGGCTTACCTGGGGGCATTTTCCTTTTATACCTCCAAAGGTCTTTAGCTATGTGGGCTGTTGGTTCTTTCAAAAATGGTTCCCTCCTAAAGAGCTCCAGTAAGCAACCCCACCTTGAATGGGTGGAGACACATCTTCATGTAAACCACCTAATCAAAAGTTTCCACCCACAGCTGGGAGCATCGTATCTCCCTGTAGATAATCTGATCAAAAGGGTTTCCATCCTACAGCATTGAATAAGGATTAAAGGATATGGCTTTTCTGGGATATACAGCACTTTCAAAATAGCACACCCATCATATACTGCCTATAGGGTATTCATTCAATATATAAAAAAACTAATAGATTAAAAGTAAAAGGACAGAAAAATATTCACAAGAGTAATACTAATAAAAAGGAAACTGAAGATGCTATATTGATAGCAGACAAAATGGGCTTCAGAGCAAAAAATTTTTACAGCAAAAACGGATAAAAGCAAATAAAATAAACAATTCTGTTAAATGTAGCCAAAGATTTAAATAATTCTGCCTCACTACTTGATAGAATAAGTGGACAGAAACTGAGAAAGGATACAGAAGACTTGAACAACACTATCAATCAACTTGACATAACTGACATTTATAGAACACAACCTGCAGAAAAGACATTCAATTCAAATGCTCGCAGGGCGTTTACCAAGATAGACTATATCTGGGTCATCAAATAAGGCTCAAATTTATAATACTAAATTCCTATATTAGGAAAGCATAATTTTTTGAATAAATGATCTCTACTTTCTCTCTAAGAAATTACAAAAGGAAGAATGAATGAAACCCAAAATAATCAGAAAAAGAAAATAATAAAAGATCATAGCAGCAATCAATGAAATAGAAAATAAAGAGAAAAATCAATAAAGCCAAAAGCTAGTTCTCAGAGAAAAGAAATTTTTAAAATCTCTAGCTTGACTGATTAAAGGAAAAACCCAGAAGCTACATGTGCTGGTTTGAAATGATGTATGCACCCTAGAAAAGCCATGTTTTAATCCTAATCCCATTTTGTAAAGGCAGCCGTTTCTTCTAATCCCTATTCAGTATTGTATGTTTGAAACTGTAATTACATCATCTCCCTGAATGGTCGTTCAGCTGGATTAGGTAGAGGTGTGTCTCCACCCATTTGGGTGGGTCTTGATTAGTTTCTGAAGTCCGATAAAAGAGGAAACATTTTGGAGAGAGAGAGATTTCTGAGAAAGCAGAGCAGAACAATATAGCCATGAGAAGCACAGCCCACCAGCCAGCAACCTTTGGAGATGAAGAAGGAAAACACCTCCTGGGGAACTACATGAAACAGGAAGCCAGGAGAAGCTAGTAGATGATGCTGTGTTCGCCATATGCCCTTCCAGATGAGAGAGAAGCCCTGACTATGTTTGCCATGTGCCTTTACACTTGAAAAAGAAACCCTGACTGTGTTCGCCATGTGCCTTCTCACTTTGAACTTCATCGGCCTTCTTGGATCAAGGTATCTTTCTCTGGATGCCTTAGATTGGATATTTCTATAGACTTGTTTTAATTGGTACGTTTTCTTGGCCTTAGAATTATAAACTAGCAACGTATTAAATTTCCCTTTTTAAAAGCTATTCTGTTTCTGGTATATTGCATTCCAGCTGCTAGCAAACTAGAACACCACAATGTTACCAATATTAAGAATGAGAGAAAATACCACAACAGATTCTACAGATACTAAAAGGATACTAGGATGTTATGGACTTTATGAAAATAAATTTTGTAAGTTTTACAAAATATAAAAAATTATTTGAAAGGTACAAATTGCCAAAATTTGTGAACAGCTCCATATCTTTAAAAGAAATTAAATGGTATCTATAGTAGTTATGTTCAGATGTCAATTTCGCTGGGTGATGGTGCCCAGTTGTTCTGTTGCTGTGGACTTAAATCATCAGCATGTGAAACTCATCTATGGCTGATTACATCTACAGTCGGCTAACTGGAATAACTTCTGCAATGAGCGATGTGTAATTTAATCAGCAGGAAGTTAAAAGAGAGCGCTCAGAAGACAGCTCAGCAGCTCAGACCCAAACATTTGGAGAAACAGAAAGAACACACCCCAGGGAAAGCTGCTGCAACCCAGAAGCCAGGAGAGAAGGCCAGCAGACGTCACCATCTGCTTCCATGTTACTTCTCACATGACAGAAACTCAGAAGAAAGCTAGCTGCCTTTCCTCCAAGGAACTGTAAACTTGTAACTAAATAAATCTCCTTACTAAAAACCAATTCACCTCTGGTGTCTTGCATTTCAGCAGCTTTAGCAAACTAAAACAGAATCTTGAAAACTTCCCACAAAGAAAATCCCAAACCCATTAATGAATTCTACCAAATACTTAAGAAAGAAATAATACCAATCCCACACAGATTTATCAACCTCAAAAGCAGGCTGAAATATTTTTTTAAAAATTACAGACCAGTATCAGAGAAGTTTATTGTGTCTAGAACCTAAATTTTCTGTAACACACAATCTAAATCAGCCTGTCTGGATAGCTAATATAAACAACACAAACTCCTGGAGTCCAGAACAGGAACAAGCCTTGTAATTCTGTGTAGCTTCATGTAATACCTCGATACATCTCAGCATATGGTGTGCTGATAATTTTAAAAGTATTGGTAGACAGAAGGAAAGCTAGAGGATAAAGACTGAAACAGAATAACTTAGGAATCCCTAGAGTAGACAATGATGGTGATTAAATATACAAATATAAGAATGTTTTTGTAGGAGGGAGAACAAATAAATGTCAACATTGCAAGGTGTTGAAAATAGGATGTATACAGAAAAAAATACAATCAGTGCAAACTAGCAGTAACATTATAATATGCTTCCATGGAATGTAACAAAAGCAATATGACAAAACCAAATGTCAATAAATGGAGAACAAGGGGTAGGGGTATGGGATTCTTTGGGGAGAAAAAGGAAATGTCCTCATAAAGATTGTGGTGGCGAAGGCATGGTTATGTGATTACACCGGGAAACACTGAAGTTTTAATTAAGTTGGATTATATGACATGCAAATAAACTGTTTAGAATGAACAGGGAGATACAAGCACTGAAGAAATGTGGAGAAAGAAATGTACCTATTCACTGTTAGTGGGAAAGCAGAGTGGCGCAGCTGTTTTGAAGGGAAGTGTGGTGGTTCCACAGGAGGCTGGGGTAGGATAGCGACATGATCCCACAATCCCACTGTGATACATACACTTGGAGGAACTGAGAGTGAGAACACAAATGGACATTTGCATACTAGTGTTTATGGTGGCAGTGTTCATAAATTCAATGGATGGAGTGGCCTATGGTAAAAATCGACTGAGGAAAGGAAGGATGAACTGCAGTGTATAAATATACAACAGACTACTAAGTGGCTGCAAGAAGGAATGAAGCTGTGAGGTATACAACTAGGTGAATGAACTTTAAGGATAGTATAATGAATGAAATGTCATGTGGCATATTTCTCAGGGACTGGAGCCTAGCCAAACTTAAAATTTTTTAATGTTTCTCTCCCTCTCTAGGTTCACTCTCTGCCCCCCATATCTGTAACCTAGCTCACTGTTCCCCCCTTCCCCCTCTTGTTGTAGACCGCCCATTTCCATAGCCCACCACAAAACAACAGGCCTTCCTGTTATTCTCTATACTTCCCTATCCCCGAAACATACCCTTCTGCCTAGCAACTGCCTACTACCTTACATGATTGGCTGCCTCAGTGTGACGTGTAGACCCTTAGTTCCACCCCTCCTCCGAGTATACTTAAGCCTGTTGCTCGCCCAGCACCGGGTCGTCGATAGAGCCCCGGGGTCTTCATACCCCAGAGGTCCCACTCTTCGGGTTCCCGGGTGACCCATCCCGGAGTGTAACAATAAAGGCTGAAAACCCGCATCTGGCCTGAGTGACGACTTCTTCGCGACCGCCGGCAGGGGAAAGACGCTGGCTTTGGCTTACCCAGGTTAATTTCCGCGAGCTCGCTCCCCAACCCCACCCGGTGTGCCAGCCGGCCGGACCGACTGGAGCTCTCCGACGGCAATGTCAGAAACAAAAAGACAAATATTATCATGCCTCACTCATATGGACTAACCATAATACACAAACTCAGAGAACTGAAGTCGAAAGCATGGGTTATGAGTTTGAGGTATATTGTAAAGGTTCCTAGATTGTAAGCTCTTAGAGCAGTCATGTTTACTCCAGAGTTGTAACTGATATTTCTGGATTCTGAGAACCTAAACTATTTATGTATAACCTGGTTATTCCTTGAAACTTCAGGTATTTGTGTGGCACATGAGACTTAACATTAAAACTATGAAGCTATGGGCGGGCCATGGTGGCTCAGCAGGCAAGAATGGTTGCCTGCCATGCCAAAGGACCCGGGTTTGATTCCTGGTGCCTGCCCATGTAAAAAAAAAAAGAAAGAAAGAAAGAAAGAAAAAAAACAACTATGAAGCTATGAAAGTCAGCATTACCCCATACAGCAACAGTTAAAATAGTTGAGAAAGTGATCAGACTTCTACTAGAGATATGAATGAAGTTGATCTAGACAGAACCAAGGGAAGTAAGAATATAGGGTAAAGGATGATATGGTCTATATTTTAAATTTCAACTTCTATGTGAGACCAAAGGAAGAGACATTTATTTGGTGTGAAATTTATATTTTTGGTACTGCATCATCTAATTTAATTTGTATGGTCAGTTTATTCAAACACCAAAATTACATGGAATCTTGAATAGGGTGTAAGATGTTCTTGGTTTGTACAATTTAGTGTGATGATCCAATATAGCCTAGAGTAATTTGGGCAGAGAATAAGAAGGAAAGTTCCCTTAAGGGACTGGGGAGAAAGGAGGAAATACTCAAGTTCCCTATCTGGAGAATTCTTGATACTCTAGCAAGCAGTGGAGACAACCAATTCAATAGGCTGAGCCCTCAATCTTGGGGCTTGCCTGTAAGAAACTCATTCTTGCAAACGAGAAACTAAGCCTACTGACAATTATGCCTAAGTGTCACCCCCAGAGAACCTCTTTTGTTCCTCAGACGTGGCTTCTCTCTCTAAGCCAATTCAGTAGGTGAACTCACTGCCCACTCCTACATGGGACATGACTCCCAAGTATAAATGCATGACTCCGGGGTATAAATCTATCTGGCAATGTGGGACAGGACTCTCGGGATGAACCGGGACCCGGCATCATGGGACTGAGAAAGCCTTCTTGACAAAAATGGGAATGAGAGAAATGAGACAAAATAAAGTTTCAGCAGCTGAGAGATTTAAAACAGAGTTGAAAGTTCACCCTGGAAGTTATTGTTACGCATTATATAGATATCTTTCTAGTTTATATGTATTGTAATGGCAAGAGGAAGTACCTGAAACTGTTGAACTGTATTTCAGTAGCCTTGATTCTTGAAGACGATTCTGTTACTATATAGCTTTTACAATGTGACTGTGTAATTGTGAAAACCATGTGGCTGACATTCCCTTTACCCAGGGTATGGATACATGAGTAAAAAAATAAAAGGACAAAACATAAATAATGGGGGGGTGGATAAGGGATTTAAAAAATTGGGTAGATTACAATACTACAGGTCAATGAGATGGAAGGGTAAAGGGTATGGGATGTATGGGTTTTTCTCTTTTTCTATTATTTCATTTTCTGGAGTGATGCATATGTTCTAAAAATTATCATGGTGATGAGTACATAACTATGTCATGATATTGTTAGCCAGTGATTGTATACTTTAGATGGACTGTATGGTACATGAAAATATCTCGGTAAAAATACTAAAAAAAAAAAAGTATTGGTAAAATCCCTTGAGGGTCCAAAGAAAAAAAAAATACATATATGAACTAGTAAATTTTCCCATCTTGGAAACTGTGGGTACCTTCTCAACCACTGGAGACTCTCAGGAAAATAGGACATGCCCTTGATTTTGAGGCTTGCCCTTATGAAACTTGTTCTGTTAGTGCAGATGCTAAGACTACCTACAATGATGCTTAAGAGTTGCTTCTAGCCTAGAATGCACAATGATAGTGATTAAATGTACAAATTAAAAACTGTTTTTGCATGAGGAAGAACAAAGGAATGTCAATATTGCAGGGTGTTGAAAATAGATGGTCATTCATATTTTAAAACTTCAACTTCTGTGTGAGACTAAAGCAAAAAATATTTATTTGGTACAAAATTTATATTTTGACTAGGGCATTTCCTAATATAACTTATATAGACAGGTTAATTGAACATCGTAAGTACATGGAACCTTGAAAAGGACATAAGATTTTGTAGGTTTGTCCAGTGTGATGCCCTGATAAATCTCAGAGTGATTTGAATAGTGAATAAAGAAGTGTTTGCAAAGTCCCATTGGGGGAACAGCGAGAAAGGGGGAAAATTCAATTTCTTCATTTGGAGAAATCCTGATATTCATGCAAGCAGTGGGAACAACCAAATCAACAGGTGAGCACTCAATCCTGGGTTTGTTCATATGAAATTTATCCCCACAAAGGACAGCTAAGCCTACCTAAAATTAGGCCTAAGAGACACCCCTAGAGAACCTCTTTTGTTGCTCAGATATGGCCTCTCTCTCTCTGCCAACATGACAAGCAAACTCACTGCCCTCCCCCCTCTCTACATGAGGCATGACCCCCAGGGGTGTAAACCTCCCTGGCGATATGGGACAGAAATCCTAGAATGAGCTGGAACTCAGCTTCAAGGGATTGAGAAAACCTTCTCAACTGAAAGGGGGATGAGAGAAATGAGACAAAATATCTCAGTGGCTGAGAGATTTCAAATAGAGTCAAGAGGTTATCTTAGAGGTTATTCTTACACGTTATACAGATATCCCCTTTTTAGTTTAAGATGTATTAGGCTAGAGGGAAGTGCCTGAAACTGCAGAGCTGTGTTCCAGTAGCCATGTTCCTTGAAGATGATTGTATAATGATACAGCTTTCACAATGTGTTTGTGCAATTATGAAAACCTTGTGTCTGATGCTCCTTTTATCTAGAGTATGGACAGATGAGTAAAAAAAATATGGATTAAAAATAAATAATAGGGGGAACAAATATCAAAATAAATTCAGTAGATTGAAATACTAGTGATTAATGAAAGGGAGTGGTAAGGGGTATAGAAAAAAATAGGGAGAACAAAGGTTAAAATACATTGGGTAGATGGAAATATTAGTGGTTAATAAGAGAGAGGGGTAAGGGATATGGTATGTATGAGTTTTTTCTTTTTTCTTTTTATTTCTTCTTCTGGAGTGATGCAAATGTTCTATGAAATGATCATGGTGATGAATATACAACTATGTGATGATATTGTGACCCACTGATTGTTCACCAAGTATGGAATATTCATATGTTAAGAATGTTTGTGCTTGTATGTTGTTTTGCTGTGTCAATGAAAAAAAACAGTTGCTTTTAGAAAACTTTTTTGTTGCTCAGATGTAGCCTCTCTCTCTCTAAGTCCAAGTCTGCAAAGAAAATCATTACCCGCCCTCCTACATGGGACATGACATTAAGGGGTGAAAATCTCCCTGACAATGTCACAAAGTGTGACTCCCAGAGATGAGTCTCCCCCTGGTTATGGGATCGACAATGCCTTTCTGACCGAAATGGGAAAAACAAATAAATAAGGCATCAGTGGCTAAGAGAGATCAAATAGAGTCAAGAGGATATTCTGGAGGCTATTCTTATATAAACTTCAGTTAGATAGTGCTCAATGCCGTGGTAGCTAAAGCCCAATCAACATCATTCCTGTTAACTTTAAGAACACCTAGGAGTTTGAACTGAGACTCTATAAGTTTCATGCACTAACTTTGCTTTCCTGGAACCTAAAATTTCCAGAGAGTTACTAGGCCGGAAAAATCCTGAAACCCAGAGGGACTAGCTTCTCCAAGATTATCAACTAATACCATCCCCCTATCCTTTGGTGTCAATATCCCTTTTCAACATGAAACAGTCACAACGGGCATTGGCTGAAGATCCACATAGAGCGGGAGAATGATCAAACGAGAAGGGGGAGTTATAACAGAGAAAATAGGATTTAACAAATGAGTATGACTGCTGAATCACTATACTGATATTTCCTCCATCCTCCAGTGTTTTGGAGCAGCCAGATGGAAAAATCTGAAATAGTGGACTGGTAACCTATAACAAACTCTAAAATCTGTTCTGTAACTACTTTTGTAGTATACTTCGAAAATTGCTGCTTTTATCTTTTCTTTGTATATATGTTATATACTTCACAATAAAAAGAAACTTAAAAAAAATACATACACCAATATCACTCATGAATATGTATGTACCAATTCTTAACAAAATTTTAGCAAACAGAATCCAGCAATACATTAAAAGGTTATCCCAGAAATACCAGGTTATTAACTTTCAACAACAAATGTATTCATCATATTAGCAACAGAAAAAAATCATATGGTCTTCTAAATAGATACAGTGAAAGCATTAAACAAAACTGAACATCAAACCTAAGGAACTTCTTCAACCTGATAAAGGGATCTTCAAAAACCCTACAGCTAATATCATACTTTATGATGAAATACTGAATAATTTCACCCTAACAGAAAAGACTAAGATGTCTGCCCTCACTGCCACTATTCAACATGGTACTGGAAGTTCTAGATAGTACGATAAGGCAAGAAAAAGAAATGAAAGGCATCCAATTGGAAAGAAAGAAGTAAAACTGTCTTTATTTGCATATGACATAGGTATCTATCTAGAAAATTCTATGGAATCTACAAAAAAGTTACTAGAACTAATAAGTGAGTTCAGCAAGGTTGCAGGATAACAAGTTTACAAAATCAATATAAAAATTTAGCTATACTTTTGTATACTATCAACAAACAAATCTGAAATTGAAATTAAAAAACTGCTTTTACAATAGCATCAAAAATTATAAAATATTTAGGGATCAATCTAACAAAAGTTCTCCCAGTCTTACACAAAGAAAACTATAAAACATTTCTGAGAGAAATTTAAGAAGTTATAAATAAATGGAGAGATACAGCATGTTCATGGATCAGAAGACCCCATAAAATGTCAAATTCTTCCCCAAATTGATGTATACATTCAATGCAACCCCAAACCAAGATACCAGCAAACTTTCTGTAAAAATTAACAAACTAATTCTAAAATTCACATCACAATACAAAGAACTAGATGGCCAATCAACTTTGAAAAAGAAAGTAAAGTCAGAGGATGTCACTAACTAAGTTCAATACTTATTATAAAGATACAAAAATCAAGAGAGTCCCCTTTTGGTGGGATAGGACGTCTGGGGTGAAAGTCTCCCTGGCAGCATGGGATGAGCCTGGCTCTGGTACCATGGGAACACACTACTATCCTGACCAAAAAGAGGAAAAGAAGTGTAACAAATAAGGAAATCAGTGGTTATGAGAGTTCAAATAAAATCAAAAGGCTACTCTGGAGGTCACACTTACGCAAGCTTCAGTTAGACACTGCTACCTACCATAACTTGCCAAACCCCAATCAAAACCATTCCTGCCAATCCTAAAGAACACCTATGGCATTATATAAGATTCTACAAAGATTCCAAGAACTAGGGTAACTTTTCAGAAGCCTACAATCTCCAAGATGGATCCATGGACCAGATAAATCCTACAGAGAGGCCAGGCTCTCCAGAACATCAACTAGTTCCATCCCCCTATCCCATATTATTGACAGCCCCTTCCAACATGAAAGAGTTAGAATGGGCATAGCCCATATACCCCTAAGAGTGGGAGAAAGATCAAAGTGTTGGTTGAGTTATACAGAGAAGGTAGGGTTTAACAAATGAGTATGACTGTGGAATCATTATGTTAATATTTCTTTTAGTTTCCAGTATCTTAGAGCAACTAGAATAAAAACTTAAAATTGTGGAATTATAACCCATACCGAACTCTAAAATCTACAACTAATTGTTGCGATGTGCTTTGAAATTTATTGCTTTTTTTGTATATATATTATTTTCACAAAAAAGAAATTAAAAAGTCAATTGTGATGAAAAAAATGCAATAAAAAAATTGAGAGATGTGGTTCTGGCATAAAAGCAAACAGAAATAGAACAGAATAGATTCTAAAAATAAAGCCACATATTTACTGTCAACAGATATTTGACAAAGGTTCAATGCTAATTCACCGGAAGAAAAAAACAGTTATTTCAAAAAATAGTGTTTGAACAACTATATATCCATATTTAAAAAATAAAAAAAGAACTTTAACCCATATTTTGTATCATATACAAAAGTTAACTCAAAATGAATCAATACCTGAATATAAAACCTAAAACTATGAAATTAACAGAAGAAAACACAGGAAAAAACTCATACACCCCAAACCCCTTACCCTCCCCTTTCACTGAGCACTAGTATTTCAATCTATCCAACTTTTTTGTGTATGCGTTTTTTCTTCTTTCCTTTTTATTTCTTTTCTGGAGTAATGCAAATGTTGGTGTTGAATACAATTATATAATGATACCGTAAGTCACTGATTGCATGCTTCGGATGACTGTATATATGTGAAGATACCTCAATAAAAATATTCTTTTAAAAAAGAAAACAATAGGAAAATCTTTGAGTCTTTTGGTGAACAAGGCAAACCGAAAGTATAACCAGGAAAAGAAAAAACTGATAAAATGATCTTAATTAGAATTAAGAACTTCTGCTCTCAAAACCATAAAAACTGGAACACTCATACACTACTCTCATGAAAGAAAAGTGTTATAACTACTTTGGAACACAATTTGGCAGTTTCTTAGAAACTTAACCTATATACCTACCACATGACAGGATATACCCATACAAATAAAGTGTACATGAATGTTCATAGCAGTTCTATTTGTAGCACATTTTCTCCCCATTAAATTCCACGAGCAAACAGCCTGATTCACTTTTTAATTTTGAATTAAAACAATTTTTTATTAGTGAAGTTATGGGTTTACGGAACAATCATTCATAAAATACAGGATTCCCATACATCATCCAACCATCAACACCTGCATTGGTGTGGAATATTTATTACAATTCATGATACATTTTTTTATAATTCTATTTTTTTAAATCATGTTTGTTACAATTGATGAGAGATTATTAAAGTAATACTATAACTACTGTGCAAAGTCTATGTAGGGGTATTTTTTCCTCACATTCCCAACTTTTTTTATGTGTGTCTATATTTTATTACTCATCTACCTATATTCTGGATAAAGGGAGTGTCTGTCACAAGGGTTTTACAATTACACAGTCACACAATGAAAGCTATATAGTCATACAATCATTATCAAAGATCGAGGCTATTGGATTACAGTCAACAATTTCAGGTACTTCCTCCTGGATATTAGAATATCCAGAATATACTAGAAACTTAAAAGAAATATCTATATACTGAGTCAGTAGTTAATCATTTGTTAAATCTCAACTTCTCAGTTACAATGCCTCTCTCTCATTAGATCATTCCCTCAATCTTCAGGGATATCTAAGCAATGACCATTTTAGCTTCTTTGTGCTGAAAAGGGGTATCAACCTTATGGGATAGAGGAACGAAACTGGTTGAAGATCTTGGAGACTGGTACCTCTGGGTTTCAGGACTTACCTGGCATAGGAACCATCTAGAGGAATTAAGTCTCTGAGAAAATAAGCTTACTAAGTAAAACTTTAATAGTCTTAGATGAGCCCAGGGTATTCTTTAGGGTTTTCAGGAATACTGTTGGTTGGGGCTTGGGATACTGTGGTAATTTGCAATATCTGGTGGGAACTTGCATAACAGTAACCTCCACAATGACCTCTTGACTCCATGTGAAATCTCTTAGCCACTGAAACTTTATTTTGTTTCATTTCTTTTCCCCTTTTTGGTCAAGAAGGCATTCTCAATCTCACAATGCCAGGGCCAGACTCATCTCTGGAAGTTATATTCCATATAGCCAGGGAGATTTAAACCCCTGGGAGTCATGTCCCATGTAAGGAGGGTAGTGAATTTACCTACAGAGTTGGCTTAGAGAGAGAGACCACACCTAAGCAACAGAAGAGGTTCTCTGGGGATGACTCTTAGGCATAATTATAAGTAGGCTTAAGATTGAGGGCTTAACTTAATAAACTGGGAGTCCCTAATGCTTGAGAGTGTATCAGGAATTCCCCACATGAGGAAGCTTAATAGTTCCACATTTTTTCCCCAGTTCCTCAAGGTAATTTTGCAAATACTTTTTTATTTTCTGTCCAAAATATTCTAAAATGTATCAAGGTATTACATTAACCTGGACAGAATAACAAGATCTCACTCCTCTTTTAGATTCCTATGAAATTAGGTTGTTTAAATAAACTGACCAGAAAGGGTAAATTAGATAGTGTGCTACAGAAAATCTAAATTTTGGACAAAATAAACATCTTTTCCTTTGGTCTCACCACCAGAGTTGATGTTTCAAAATACAGACAATCCTGATTCACTTTAGATTCTTGAAGGTGAATCTATCATCTGCTGCCCTTTCAAGATGCACAGCTCCTTAGAAGCTGTTGCCACACATGGTGGTCTTTTTCAAAACATTTTCATGAGGAGAACTTTACCACAGCCCCTGATTCAAGCAGTAAACCTAATTCTGTGTCCATCTCAAGTGGTAAACTTTTAGTCATTACTACCCCAAAAGATCTAGTCTCAGAGTTGCCACTTTTTGATTCCACATCAGAAGCCTTTGCAAGACCATGGCTTCAATCCAGCTTCTCCCTCCCTGTTTAGTTCTCTTTCTGGTCCACAGCAATACCTTGTTTGTAAGTCCAGCCATATCTTTTTCTTTTTTCCTTTTCTTTTAATGTGTAAATTTGTCACTGACATTATTTGGAGCAGAAGACATACAGAAATTTTGAGATTACTGTACCATCTTGATAAGATGACACAGATGATTCTTTTAGAATAAAAATTCTTAATTGAGGATTGACTAGGTCAAAAGGTTATGTTCTTTAAGACTTGATTCATATTGTAAAATTGCCCTCCAGAAAAATAGTATCAATTCCCATGCCCATCAACAAACAAAATCCATTAATTCATACACTAAAACACTAGATATCAAACTTTTACATCTTTGGGAAGCTGATGAATGAAAAAGAAAAAGTCTCTTTCACTGTAATCCACATTTCTTTGGCTGCTGAATTGTCAGTATGAATAACTTTTTTATGCTCATTGACTGTGCTGGTTTGAAAGGAAGTGTGCCCCCTAAGAAAAGTCATGTTTTAATATAAATCCCATTTCATAAAGGTAGAATAATCTCTATTCAATACTGTATGTTTGAAACTGTAATGAGATCATCTCCTTGGATGATGTGATTTAGTCAAGAATGGTTGTTAAACTGGATTAGGGGATGACATATCTCCACCCATTTGAGTGGGTCTTGATTAGTTTCTGAAGTCCTATAAAAGAGGAAATATTTTGGAGAATGAGAGATTCAGAGAGAGCAGAGGAGAACGATGTAGCCATGAGATGTAGAGAGTCCACAAGCCAGCAACCTTTGGAGATGAAGAAGGAAAATGCCTCCTGGGGAGCTTCATGAAGCCAGAAGCCAGGAGAGAAAACTAGCAGATGACAACGTCATGTTCGCCATGTGCCCTTCCTGCTGAAAGAGAAGCCCTGACTGTGTTCACCACATGCCTTCTCACTTGAGAGAGAGGCCCTGAACTTCTTTGGCCTTCTTAAATCAAGGTATCTTTCCCTGGATGCCTGTGACTGGACATATCTATAGACTTGTAGTAATTGGGACATTTTCTCGGCCTTAGAACTGTAAACTAGCAACTCATTAAATTCCCCTTGTTAAAAGCCGTTCCATTTCTGGTATATTGCATTCCGGCAGCTAGCAAACTAGAACACTGACATTTACAGTAGTTCTTCAAAGAATTGCATATTTTTTTCTTTTATTCAGTTTTTTCCTAGATCTCTATATTTTCATCTTCTAAAATCAAGATCTATACTTTATATTCATATAAAGACAATGGATTAGGGTTTTCTGCAAGTTGATTAGTCAGAATCCTCTCATTTCACCCTTTATTATGAGCACCATTCTAATAAGCTACTTAAGTCCTGCTGAAGTGCACCTCTCTCTCATTAAGCTGTAACACTGTATTTTCAAGAACTTTTAAAGTACCTTTCCTAAGACAGCACATTCTCTCCTTTCCACCATAATCTTATTTTTCCACATACTTCCAACAAAGGTAACTATTTCTTGATCTAATAAATTACTCTTCCAAGGGAAATTTTTTAAAAATAAATTGAAACCATAAGTTCACAATACGTACCTTAGCTCTTCAGATAACAATTTGAATAATAAAACTACTTTGTCTCACAATTTGGTCTTAAGCTCCTACCTACAATCATCAACTGTGAGAATATTCCCCAAGTTTCAAAGGAAAAAGAAGGCCTCCTGAAAAGAAAAATTTCCATGATGAAAAGGAGTGTAGAAAGGAATGGGACTCTGGGGAAAAGAACAGTTTTCCTATCTGAAGAAAACAATATTAATATCAAGGCAATAAATACTTTTAATGGAAAATAAAATGTTAGATTCTTTACTCAGGCAGGGCTAATGACTCAGAATAATTCTAACTTCTGACCTCATTAGGTCTAAGTGCCTTGTAAACTTTAATTTCCTTGTGCCAGCTCTAAGTTTTCCCACTGAAAATAAAGGTAATCACTTACCCAAGATTCTTCTTCGGAATCAAAATACTGTCCCTAATTTTGTAAGTGAATACAAGACCAAGGACAATACCATTCCAAAGCATAAAAGAGATATTACAGAATTAATTAAAACTCCTTCATTACCATTCTACCTGTATTCTAGATCCAAGTTTCTAATAATGCACCCCTTGTGATTTCTAAGAGGTGAAAAACCTTCCTCTTGGCCACATCTGCTCAACTGAAAAAGCCAAATTCTCTCAATTATATTTCAATCTTCAGGGAAATTTCTACCTTGAAATTTTATACCATGAGAGTCTACTCAGAGGTTAAAGGACAGGCTCAGTGAGATTTTAGCATGTGTCTTCCTCAGCTGAGCATTAGTATGATCAAACTAAGCATTTTCCTGCTAGCAGTCCAACTGTAAATAATAACCCTTGAGACTGACAGAATTTCTGACTTCTTCATTATTTTAAAAAGCTTTAATCATTAAACCATGATTAAACAACTTGCCACAGGAAAGAAGATGCCCATGATGTTGCAGTGAAGACATCAGTAAGTGACCTCGGTGACTGTCCTTTGCTCTCTACTGTCCCTCTCTGGTTCTCTTGCTGTTTCTACAGCAAGTGCTATATGAAATATGTCCCTTCAAGTAGCCACAACTGAATTATGCAAAATATGATACATTACTTTAACAACAACAAAACACCCCTTAGTTGCTGACATACCTGTATCAATTATTAGTTTTGCCTAGCAGTGATGAAAAGTTAAAGAAAAACACCTCAAAGAATAAGTTATTTGATAATCATATAGAGGCTTATAACACAAATTATTTATTTCTTTTTGTTTTCATTTATCCATTCCCAAGAATCCAAAAAGTCAATACACACCCTTTTTATCAGTATTTCTTGACTGAAGCATTGCATAAAACTCTTAAACTTCATAAGGATGTATTTAATCTTATTTCTATATATGCATTTTATTTTCTCATATTTCCTCCTCCAATTTTATCACTAATGTAAAAGTACCATTGCTGATGTGTTTGATAAAAAGTGAATAATAATTTTAATAAAAGTATTCTTCCTCTGCAAATATGACAAGGTTTGCAACCTAACCTAACTATTGCCTATGTAATTTTATTACACTATAAAATACGAAATTTCAATCTGAGACATAATAACTAGAGAAGGATTAAGCTTTCCACTGAGTTACTCAGGTTTAACTACAAATGTACAGACAACCCTTTAGTCTTTAACCACAAGGAAAAAAGTGGAAGGGAGCCATAAACATAATGGTGAAGAACACAGGCTCCAGAACCAGACCTTATCATTTCCAATCCTGCCTCTGCCATTTACTAGTCAAATGACATTAAGCTAACTGCTTAAACTCCTTGGTCTCAGTTTGCCCATGAATAAAATGGGTATAACAATTGTACTTACCTCACAAGATTGTATAAAGAAACAAATGTTCCTGTTACAAAGCAAGCACAGTATAAGTAATTAACTCATTTTAGTTAATTATAGGTGCTAATAAAACTTTTAAAATAGACGGAAAAAAACAATTTTATCTATCCTCACAATCCCATCTGTTCCTTCTTTCTCTGGGGTTGTGTGCCAGTCATCTTTATTCTATTTTATTTCATCAAACAGCCTCTTCTCTTCACCCTTCATTGTTTAAGTTTATCCCAGACTTAAAAAAAAATAATCCTGTCACATTAAAAACCGGTAAATTAATTAATTAAACAAACTTTTCCTCGGCCTTTTCTGTTCCTCCTCTAGCATTCTACAGAATCCTTTATTTCCCTACCAAATTTCCTGAAAAGCAATTTAAGATAAAAATGCCTAGGTTTCCTACTTTTATTGCCCTGACTCTATTAAGATCTGGCTTCTACCACTACCGTTTTACTAAAACAATTCTTCTCAAGATGAACAGCCAACTCTACTTGCTAATACACAGCATCTAGTAAGCACTGGGCACAGTTACAATATCTCTTTCTCACAATCCTCTTTTCCCTTGGTTTCTACAACACTCCCTCTTTTTTATTTCCCTAGCCTAAGCTCCCTCCTTATCATCTTTGTTTCAGGCCCTTCGTCCTCTGCCCCTTAATAGCACACATTCAAACATGCCCTAATATTTTATCCTTCTTCCTCTTCTCATTCTACAAAACATTCTTCCTTGAGGCAATCTCATTTTCTTAAAATGTGTCCAGTTACAGATAACTCTCAAATCCTCATCTCTAGCCCAAATCTACATTTAAAACTATTTCTAGGATTTTACAACATTAAAGTCTCCACCAGCAATTCTACCTAAATTGATTTACAGATTCAATGCAATACCAATTAAAATCCCAAAAACTTACTTTTCAGAAATAGAAAAAACAACAACGAAATTTATCTGGAAGGGCAAGGTGCCCTGAATAGCTAAAAGTATTATGAGAAAAAAAAAATGAAGTCGGAGGTCTCATGCTTCCTGACTTTAAAGTGTATTATGAAGCTACAGTGTTCAAAACAGTATGATACTGGCATAAAGATAGATATACTGACCAATGGAACAGAAAAGAGTGTTCAGATACAGACCCTCTCATCTATAGACAATTGATCTTTACCCACCTTGGACAGAACAGTCTCTTCAATAAATGGTGCCTAGAGAACTAGATATCCATAGCAAAAGAATGAAAGAGGACTCATATCTCACACCCTATACAATAATTAACTCAAAATGGATCAAAGACCTAAACATTAGATCTAAGACCATAAAACTGTTAGAAGAAAATGTAAGGAAATGTCTTATAAATCTTATACTAGGAGGCGGTTTCCTAGACCTTACACCCAAAGCAAGAGCATTGAAGAAAGAAATAAATAAATGGGAACTCCTCAAAATTAAACACTTTTGCACATCAAAGAACTTCGTCAAGAAAGTAAAAAAACAGCCTACATGATGAGAGACAATATTTGGAAATGATATATCAGATAAAAGTCTAGTATCCAGAATTTATAAAGAGATTGTTCAACTCATCAACGAAAAGACAGACAACCCAATTACAAAATGGGCAAAAGACTTGAACAGATTCTTCTCAGAAGAGGAAATACAAATGGCCAAAAAGCACATGAAAAGATGCTCAACTTCCCTGGCCATTAGAGAAATGCAAATCAAAACCACAATGAGATATCATCTTACACCCACCAGAATGGCCATTATCAATAAAACAGAAAACAACAAGGATGTGAAGGAAGAGGCACCCTTAACCACTGTTGGTGGGGATTTATAATGGTATAATTGCTGTGGAAGGCAGTTTGGTGGCTATCAGGAATCTAAGCATAGAATTGCCATATGATTAAGCAAAACCATTCCTAGGTATCTATTCAGAGGACATGAAGACAAGGACACAAATGGACATTTGCACACCAATGTTTATAGCAGCATTATTTACAATTGCAAAGAGATGGAAACAGCCAAAATGTCCATCAACAGATGAGTAGCTAAACAAACTATGGTATATACATACAATGGAATATTATGCAGCTGTAAGACAGAATAAAGTTATGAAGTATGTAACAACATGGATGGACCTTAAGGACATTATGCTGAGTGAGATTAGCCAAAAACAAAAGGACAAATACTGTATGGTCTCACTGATATGAACTGACATTAGTGAATAAACTTGGAGAATTTCGCTGGTAACAGAGACCATCAGGAGACAGAAATAGGGTAGGATATTGGGTAATTGGAGCTGAAGGGATACAGATTATGCTATAGGACTGATGGCAAAAACTCAGAAACAGATAGCACAACACTACTTAACTGTAATACAATTATGTTAAAACACTGAATGAAGCTGAATGTGATAATGACAGAGGGAGGTGGGCTGGGGGCACAAATGAAATCAGAAAGAAAGATAGACGATAAAGACTGAGACGGTATAATCTAGGAATGCCTAGAGTGTATAATGATAGTGACTAAATGTACAAATTTAAAAAATGTTTTTGCATGACGAAGAACAAAGGAATGTCATTACTGCAGGGTGCTGAAAGTAGATGGTAATATTTTAAAATTTTAACTTATGCGTGAGACTTATTTGGTACAAAATTTATATTTTGACTAGTGCATCTGCTAATATACTTATGTAGATAGTTGGTTGAACACCTTAAGTACATGGAACTTTGGGTAGGACATGAGACTTTGTTGGTTTGTCCAGGTGATACCCTGATGAACCCCAGAGTGATATGAGCAGTGAGTGGAAAAGTATTTGCAAAGTCCCCTTTGGGGAATGGTGAGAACGGGGGAAAACTCAACTTCTCCAAGTTGAATTCCTGATATTCTCACAAGCAGTGTGGACAACCAAAGCTACAGGCTGAGACCACAGCCTTGGGGTTTGTTCATAAGAAACTTAACCCCACAGAGGATACGTCAAGCCTACCTAAAATTAGGCCTAAGAGTCACCCCCAAGAGAACCTCTTTTGTTGCTCAGATGTGGCCTCTCTCTCCAGCCAACACAGCAAGCAAACTCACCACCCTCCCCCATCTACGTGGGACATGACTCCCAGTGGTGTGGATCTTCCTGGCAACATGGGACAGAAATCCCAGAAGGAGCTGAGATTCAGCATCAAGGGATTGAGAAATACTCTAGAATGAGCTGAGACTCTGCATCAAGAGATTGAGAAAACCTTCACGACCAAAAAGGTGAAGAGTGAAATGAGACAAAATAAGTGTCAATGGCTGAGAGATTCCAAACAGAGTCAAGAGGTTATCCTGGAGGTTATTCTTACACATTAAATAGATATCACCTTGTTAGTCAAGATGTAATGGAGAGGCTGGAGGGAACTGCCTGAAAATGCAGAGCTGTGTTCCAATAGCCATGTTTCTTGAAGATGATTGTATAATGATACAGCTTTCACAATGTGACTGTGTGATTGTGAAAACCTTGTGTCTGATGCTTCTTTTACCTACCTTATCAACAGATGAGTAAAACATATGGAATAAAATAAATAATTGGGGGAACAAATGTTAAAATAAATTTAGATTGGGATGCTAGTGATCAATGAAAGGGAGGGGTAAGGGGTATGGTATGTCCGCATTTTTTTCTGTTGTCTTTTTATTTCTTTTTCTGAATTGATGCAAATTCAGATCTAAAAAATGATCATGATGATGAATATGCAACTATGTGATGATATTGTGAACTACTGATTATATATGTAGAAGAGAATGATCAACAGTTAAGAATGTTTGCGTTTGTTGTTATATATATTTTTTAATTTAAAAATTAATTTAAAAAACACATAAAGGACAAATTTTATTAATATTGAATGTTCAGCAATGAAATAAATGAAATTCCGTAGAGGAAAAAAAATCTCCACCAGCACCAGACCCAAAATCAAAGTCTACATTTTCCTTTCCTAAACTTCCTTGTACTTTTTATCTTAAATTAGCATCACCACCAATCAGACTAAAAACATGGGAGGTCCATTTCACTGTTACTTCTTTTTTTATCTCATTAATATTTACTGACTCTGTGTAGAGGTACTTTTATCTATGCTAAATCTTTTACATTGATAAAGTAAAACATTGTGAGAATGAGGCAGGTATCATTATCCCCATTTTACAGAAATGAAAACCAAGACAGACAAAATAATTGGATCAACATCACAAAGCTAGTCAATATCAGAGATGGGATTTGAATTCCTGCGTTTGGTCTACAAAATCCAACAGCACATTACGGTACATTGGGAATGTTTATTTAAACCAAAGGTATATACTCCAGCCAATGTCTCTATTGAGAGACAGGTCCAAGAAGACAATATTTATTGAAATAGACATGGTCCCTGCCTTCAGGGAACTCAAACATAGAAGTGTCACACATTAAACAAGCAACTTATAATCAAATGCAGAGAGTTCTATAACACAGGAAATGAGGAGTGATACTGCAGCACCTACTGAAAAGATGGGATAGGAAACTCTCAAGGAAGGTTTTCCAAAGGCAGCGATATCTGAGATATTACTGAAAAATTAGTAGGTATTAGTTAAGCAAAGGGGAAGGTGTGCAAGAGTTCCTTAATACTATGAAGGTAAAAAGAAAAGAAAAACAAGAATTTGAAGAAATCAGAAAGTTCAGGAAGGCTAGAGAAAAAAAAAGACCAACCAAAATACACATACACAGTTGACATGATTTCTAAACCAGATAAGTTCTTAAGTGGCTGAGGTCATATACTGTTCTCCAAATAAGGAAACCATGTATGATTTTTTGGGCATCATGGAATTAGACTAGGAAAACGTTAACAATTGCCTAATCAGAAATGAGAGCTTTGCCTAGCTTCAAAGTTAGGAAACTTTCATCAAATTCTAAAAGGATTGTAAAGTTTTTCTAGGCTGAGGGTACAGAGGAATCTTACTCACATTAAATCTAAACCAAAAAGAGCCTTACAGCTTCTTGACAGCTTTCTGAAAAGACAAGTAGTACTTGTTGTTTTTGGAGAGTAACCTAGCTCATGAGTTTTTTTTCTTTTTTAAAAAAATAGCTTTTGCCTATGTTCTCTGAATACTTTGCAGATCTTGGGCTCATGTTGCAGTTCATTACAGCTCTGCCTGCTAGTTAGTTATATTAGACACAAGGTTATGTCAATGGTTCCATTTTCAGGCTCTCTCTCTTATCCATAAAATTCAATCCAGACTAAAATCTGGCAGACAAAGTCTTCACTGTAGAGAATAGCTTTATGTTAGTGTATATGTAGAAGCAAGAGACACACACCCAAAGATTCCCTACTTCCCAGTAACAGCCCCTTTAGACTAAAGAAGCACAATACAGGTAGAAGGAGAAACAAGTGCTGGCACCAAGTGTTTTTCCAAAACACTATTCAAAAAGTTTCGGAAATGGAGATAGAAGATAAGCACGAATAAGGTCAATTTTAAATCAAAAGCCTGGTCAAAGAGGTGAAAAAGAAGAACAGGAGGTTAAGAATAGAGAAAGAGCAAAAATGAAAGATAAAAAATTTATAAATTTTATTTAAACACTGAATCTACCATCAGATCATCATTTCCTAAACTCAGGAATGTGTTCTTTTTACTCTTAATTCAGGTACATATACTATAAATGTTGGCAGAAAATCACTTGCTGGGAAAGAAATTTTGCTTCCTCTTACTGGTCTTCACACGAATCCTGCTGTTTCAAACAAAAGCATAACCTTTCTAAATATCCACAACTTATTGTTAATTGAAAATATGAGATTTGAGTGGGCCAGGAAACAAAGAGGCCAACCCTCGAATTACCCAATCACATGAAATCCACATAAAACATTTCATTTTACTGTCATAAACCAGCAACAATGAACACTTCAGTGTCACTGACTGGTCTGAACTCACTATGGAGTCTAGACTCATTTGCCTTATTTCTGATATTCTATTTATTGACTAAATCTAACACAAAAGAAAGTTTATATAGATACCAAAAATAATATATATATATACACACACACACACATATATATATAATTCCAGTTGCCCAATTTAACTTGAGCCAAAGGTACAGCTACACTCAGTGTGTTAGGTCAGGCAAACCCTTAGTTTCCTTATCTGTAAAACGAGTGGTAGCAGAAGACTTCACACGAAGTCATCACTCTAGGGTCCCTTCCAGGGTGGTTTTTTCGCTTGCTTATTTGTTTTTTTTACACGGGCAGGCACTGGGAACGGAACTCAGGTCTCCGGCATGGAAAGCGAGAACTCTGCCACTGAGCCACCATGGCCCACCCCAGGGAAATTTTATAACTACTAAAATAAAAATAAGTTAGCAAATACTAGTTGCCTTTTCCATTAAGAGTAATTATCTTCCTTGCTTTGTCTCTTCCAACATTATAGCCATTTTCACTTGACTTTTCTCTTTGTCCCATAAGGTGATAGTGTGGATGGCTAGCTTCCTCCACAAAAACACACAGGTTGTAAAGCAAATATTGCTGCCCTAGAAACTGAAGGTGTATGTTTTTTATAAGAATAACATCTCTAGAGAATCAGCACTCAAGTCACTCTCAGTTCTTCTGCCAACTTACGTTCTAACATTAGATCATGAATAACCTGCTTAAAGTTAATGGTTTCAGAGTATCGGTTATTAGCATTTCGGTTTGCTTTTATATTCCCCCACTCCATTTCTGACTGTTACCTATTAAAACTTCATAACAACAGAGACGATTTAAGTGGATCACTGAATTCACAGCTGCCAAAAAGAATCTGGAATAATAAGACATCCTAAATGCATAAGTGATGTTTTGTTTATAAAAAAGCATATTATCTCATAAACTAGATTTGAGATAATCTCTCCCAAATTCTATTTCTTTCAGGGTCCAGAGTTAACTTTTCTGGTTTTATTTCATTATGCTTGATCTGCCAAAAGATACAATGTGTTACCATTCTGCTTTGATTCTACAATGTTAAACACTCCTGGACCACAGAACGACAGCAGTGAGCCACCTTGATCAGCAGGCAAACCTCACTTCTTCTCTCCTAGTAGTTCAAAATCTCATAATTCAATGTAATCTCATACTCCAAAAAACATTTTTAAAGGCAGTCCATCATGAAAAACAAGTGCATGTATGTGTACCAACTTCTTTTTCACACAAGCCTCTGAGATCACTAACAATCTTCTTTACATCAAAATATATTCTAAATCCCTTCATTTTTTCTCCATCTTCACTGCTACCCCATTGGGACAAGCCACCAATATCTCTTGCAGACAACACTCCAACAGCCTTCTCCGGGACCTTCTCTTGCCCCTACGTATTGTCTATTCTTCACAGCAGCCAGAGAAACCTCTTTAAATAGTAAAAAGTAAACTGTATGAACTTGAAACAATATAAACCCAAATAGACCCATAATCAAACTGTCAAACACCAAAAATAAAAAATTCTGAAAGCCACAAGAGACAAGCAACATGGCACACCAAGAGACACTATGTCAATTTCTCATCGGAAATCACAGAGGCAAGAGGCAGTGGGATGACATATTTAAACTATCGAAAGCAAAAAATTGTCAATCAGGAATTCTATATCTAGCAAAACTGTTCTTCAAAAATGAAGGCGAGATTAAGGCATTCCCAGATTAACAAAAGCTGTGGGACTTTGTCACCACTATACCAGCCCTACAAGAGATGCTGAAGAGAGTTCTGCATGTTGAAAGGAAAGGACAACAGACAACAGAGCGAAGCCACATGAAGAAATAAAGATTTCCAGTAAGGGTAAAGACATGGAAAAATATAAATGCCAGTACTACTGTATTTTTGGTTTGTGATTCCACTTTTATATCCTACAGGATCCAAAAGGCAAACGTACAAAATATAACGTTAAATCTGTAGTTTGGGACTCAAAATGTATAAACATATTTTTTTTTAACAAGACCGACTACACAAAAGTGAAGCAACAGAGGTATAGGAACACTGTATATACTATTGAAGTTAAGCTGTTTATCAAAACAAACAAAACTATTATGGATTTAGCATGTTAAATTTAAGGCCTGTGGTAACTACAAAGAAAATATTGGAGAATATAAAAGGTTTTTGAGACAGAAATTAGAATACAGATTGCCGGGGGAGTGGGCAAGGGCAATGGGAAGTTAATGCATCCTGGGTGCAGGTCTTCTGTTTGGGGAGATAGGAAAGTTTAGTAATGGAAGGGTGATGAGGGTACCACAATACTGCAAATGTTATTAATTCCACTGAATGCTATGCTTAGGAATGGTTCAGATGGTAGAGCTTATATTGTATATATGATGCCACAACAAAAAAAAAAAAAAGAGAGAGGGTGCATCTATAAAGACAATGACAATTAAATGCAATTACATGATCCTGAATGGGATCCAACATGGGACGAGAAAAGACTTAAAAGGACATTACTGGGACATAATGAAAAAATTGAAACATAGGCTGTAAGCTTTATATCAATGTTAAATTTCTTGAACTTGATAACTACACTTAAGGTGATTACATAAGCAAATATCCTTGTTGTTAGCAAATAAATGTACATGGTAGGATTAAGCATTCAAGGAATATGCTATATAAAACCCACACTCAAGTTTTCAGAAAACGGACTGACAGAGCTAGGGGAAGGCAAATGTGGCACAATATTAAAATTGGTAGATTTGGGTAACTGGAGGGATAGGCTTATGTTGGAGTTCTCTGTACAGGGTTTGTATTAGTTTTCTTATTGTCCTATAAATTTGAAAGTATATCAAAATTAAAAGTAAAAAAAAAAAGATCCTTGTACACAAAAAGAACAGAAATTAACTTATTTACTTAAATTCTTAACTTAAATGTCTGCTCAACATTTGTCCAGTTATATATGTTTATTAATGTCTTCATCTAGATTGCAAGATTTACATATGATCAAAATAAAAAGGCTTTTACATCCATACAAAAATAAGTAAATCACAATGAATCATACATTTTTAAATTATTAAAATGGTAAATTTCATACTTTATGTTACTCAACAAAACTTTTTTTAAAAAATCTATTAAATTTATTATCTGTGCAAAAGAAAATAAAAAACTAAATCAGATCATGTCATTCCCTTGCATAAAGTCTTCTACCTTCTTAATGGGCCCCTGCTGCCTGTAGAATAAAACCCAAACTCCTCATCATGACCCTGACCTTGCCTACCTTTCCAACTTCACCTCCTAGCAAGCCTTTTTTGTTCCCCAAATATACTCCCCCTCCCCAATTTTGCATGACTATCTCTTTTTCAACAATCCACTCTCAAACTAGCTCAATCCTAGCCATTCTATTAGCCCCTTTACCCATGTTAGTATATACCATATAACCTGCCTATTTTATTTGATCATATTTTTTTTTGTCTGTCTCTCCTACTAGAATGAAAGCTCTATGAAAGCAGAAACCAAATATTTCTTCCTTTCTTTCATTCAATAATTATTAATGCTATGTCTACCACGTACCAAGCATTGTTCTACTTACTGGGATTAAGTAATGAACCAAAAAAGGCAAAAATCCCAATCCTCAGAATCTGATATTTTGTCCTGCTTATCACTGAATCCCCAGTACATACTATATTGCAGTGACATGATCATAAGTTTCACTGTGCTTCATAATACCTTTTAAAATTTTTTCATTAAACCAGTCAAGCTACTAGTGAATGAAATCTATCAGGACTGGTCACACACATATAAGTAATATACAGACTATAGTAATGTCATAAATCTCGGCTCTAATACAGGTATTTACAGCTGAGTGCTGTCCAAAGGCTACTTAATATTTACCACTACTATAAGAAAAATACTTTGCTTACCAATCCTAACCTCTTTTACCATTTCTCATAAATCACAACCCTCCTCATCTCTCTCCCACTTACCACCCCTACATATTATACACCTCCCTGACAGAGGTAATTGAACTGAATCAACTGACATACTGAAACAGTTCTGATATATGTGAACATATCCAGAATATCTACATTCTAACACCAAATATATTCTAATTATTTTTTCTTAGCTTGGTTTTGTTTTTTAATATAAGGAATGTCATTTACCTATTCAATAGCTGGTAATGAAACCTACTTGGCAATTACCTGTTAGATCTGTCACACCCAATTTAGCACTTCTAGCAATTATAATAAGTAATGCTGGAATGTGAAATCATTTAAGCCTAGCTTCTTTTTTTGCTAGTAGGATGCCCTGAGTCCCACCAGAGGAGCCTATCACTGCCAACACCTTGACAGCTCACCTATTTTCAGGTCTGCTGAGATATACCTCACTATCTTTCCTCCAAGTCAAGGAAGAGGCATAGAAAATCACAAACCCATCTCAAGTATTCACTCTTGAAAGTCACCAAGTAACCGAGCCATTCTCAATTTACATGCTGAATTTAGTTAAAGAGCTACCTCACACACATGAAAAGATGCAAGGCAAGACAAATGGGAATTATACAACTTTAGGTATTATTTGTTTGATACTTAGCTTTCATTTGTCAACATTAATTCACAGAGTTTCAGAGTGTAAGTGTACAGACATTAAGCACACTAATTTGACTTTGTAGAGCCCCTTGGAACAGAACTATGTACGGAAAAGAACACAGAACTCTTGGAGGCAGAAGAAGGTGCTGTTAACATGTAACAATGAGTCTAGGTTCAAAGACCAAATATTCATGCTCAGTATTGACCTATAAAACGGTGGTACTTACTAGAATTGGCTGCTAGCCTAGGAGTCATTATTTTTCAGAACAGCACCCAAGGACCCATCCCAGCCCTACTGATTCAGAATCTCCTGGAGAAGGATCTAGATACCTGCGTAAATATGTTGTTTCTAAAATCTTCAAGGTGAAATGATGACCAACCAGGCTTAAAAACCACTAATCTAAAGACTCTAAAACCTGAGTTCAAATGTCATCAGAAACCAAGCAGTTAAGCAAAGAAATCAGTAAAAGACCTAAGAAGTTACAGAACATGCACAGTTACAAATGTGGTCTCCTGGTCTTGACTTTGTTATTCTTGCACACCACATTTCATTCATTTCAGTGCCTGGTATAATGCCTGACATAAACAATAGGTTCAATTAGTGGTTGCTGAATTACTGATAAAGATGAGGCGAGATCACAACTCTCTGTCACTATTATGAGAACTGCCAGGGAAACTCCTCTTGGTTCATTCATTCAACCAAAATTTATTGCATACATGCAAGGCACAAGGTACCGAGTTGAATAAGAAAGCCAAGATTCTTTATGGGGGTATATTTTGGGAAGATGGAGGAAGAAATAGGGAATAATATTCATAAAAAAAAAAAAGCAGATTTCAAACATTAAAATGGCTATATTTTGTCTCAAGTATTTTAAGCCACACAGAAGTCAGTGGAAGTTTTTGGTTTTAGATAGGCTAAAGAATACTCATTTGATATGGAGGGAAGAATAGGTTAAAAATTCCATGCCCAGAGGTCTAACACAAAACCAGTAGCATGACCTTGGACAAATTACCTAATTAATCTGAAGAAACTATATTAAATCATTTTTAAGATTTTCAAACTCTTCCATTTTATATTCTATTAGGAAAGATTCATAAGTAAAACTTCACACACTGTGATGGTCATGCAGAATCTATCAGAGCACAGTACTTTGAGGTACCATTCCTCAATGGTTGGCTCATGCTATTATAAGCTGAAAGTATTTTCCAAGCATCTCATGAGTCCACCTCTACAGTTTACTTAAGGCAAAACCACAGGCTCAGATATTTGTTGCCCCAGTGCCTTGACTGCTAGCATGCCCAGACAAAGCTATGAGGCTGGCATTATCACACATCCTAGGGCAAAGGAAACACATATCAAGCCCAAGCTGATTAAGGAATCCAAAAATTAGTCAAAATTTCTTCATTCAATAAACAGTATTAGAAGATTACTGTAAAGCAAGCAATAGCCTAGGTGCTAGGGAAAAAAAAAAACCATTTTATATATATATATATGTATGTGTGTGTGTGTATATATATATATATATATATATATATATATATATATACAGATTCTTCCCAAAAGGGTCTTAGTTCAGTGCAGGGATTTTTAACCTGAGTTTCAGAGACTCCATGAATCTGATGAAACTGAATGCAAAGGTTTGAGTATATGGGCAGTTTACTGGGGAGAGGATCCATAGCTTTCATATGATTTTCAAATGGGTCAATGACCCAAAATGCAGATGCCTCACAAGGCACTTTGGGCAAGCTCTATTTTAACTGTCATACAAATGCTCATTATAAACAAGGAAACTGAGGTTTAGAAAGGTTAACACAGCTAAGAAGTGACACTGCAGATACCTGAATTCTGACCTGACACCAAAGCATACACATCTTCCTTCCTCTGCACAATGCTCTCTCACTCACACTCTTTTCACAGCTTAACAAAAAAAAAAAAGCTCCAAGGGTCAAGAACCATTATGATGTGCTATCTGTCAGTTATAAAGGTAGAAGCAAGCCTACTGTTTTTTTAGAGACTATGGGTGTTAACATTTCAATTTCTCAACTTTTGCCTCCATACTATTAGAATAAGACGATACAAGAAATACCAAGCAGCCCCAACTGGGGGTTATGACTTAAGGATCCTTTCATTCCAAAGTCGAAGCACATGAATATCCTCAGACTTAACTTGGTTAAGCTACTTTACTTTTCTAAGCCCTGATTACTCCATTTGTAAAATGTGGGTTATGATATTTTGGGTTTTAATAATTAACAAAGATGTAGTGAACGCCCACCACATGCTGACACTGTTCTAGGCTCTAGGGCTATAGCTGTGAATGTGACAAGACAAAGTTCCTCCCTTCATAAAGTTTATATTCAAGGTGTAAGGTGGGCAATATAAATAACTAAATTAATAAGCAATAATATATAAAATGATACTAATAACACTGAATACATTGAAATAATAATAGCTAACAATTTTTGAGCATGTACAGTGTGCCAGTAACTGTCCTAAGAGATTATAAAAATAAACTTGTTAAATTCTCACAATGGAGGGATATAACATTATTATTTCCATTTCATAGAGGAGAAATCTAAAACCCTAAAAGGTTTAGTAGCTTGCCCAAGGTTACATAACCAGTAAGTGGCAAAGCCAGACAATCTGAAAGCAGAACCACATTCTACACTGCATCGGTGATTTAATGAAAATAAAATCGAGTGATGTGATTAAAGGAGGCTATTTTGTACCTTGGCTGGTCAGTGAAGCCACACTGAGCAGGTATCATTTTAGGTAAGGCACAAATCACAAAAAGAAGCCAGGTCAAGAGTAAAGATTTAGGGTAAATGAGGAGGAACAGCCCTGAGGAAGAACCAACCTGATGATGACTTCTAGGGACAGAAAGAAGGCCCATAAGCCTGGAGCCCAGGGATGAGCAAGCTGCGAGGAGCAGTGGTTGAGCTCTCAGAGATGAGCAAAAGCCAGATCATGTTGGGTGGGCCTTGCTGGCCAGAGGAAGACAAGGATTTTAGCCTGTGTGTAAGGCAGAGCCACTGAAGAGTGTTAAGTAGGGAAATGATGCAGGTTGATTCATATTTTTAAAATATGAGTCCGACTGATGTATGGCAGGAAAATGTAAAAATCTTGAAGCAGGGAGACCAATGTGGGGATACAAAGTCAAGGCAAAACATTACAGTGACTTGGCCTCAGGGGTACTGATGGAAGTAGAGAGAAGTACACAAATTCAGCACGTGTCAGAGGATATGTAAAAGTATGTGACACATGGCAGGCACTTATAAACGTTAGTGTCCTTCTCCATCTAACTTTAAATAACAAGAGGTTTGGCAGAAAACCATAAATCATACCCAAAATAACTAAACCTCTTTATCACCCCTGCCCCAATTTCTCCAAAGCACATGGCTTAGAGAGAGAGCAAACAGGGAGTGTACCAAATTCAAAACACAATAGAGAATTGATCTATTAAAGGAGCTGGACTGTTAAATGAAAACCATTTCTATGTGCCAAGTTGAAATACAAAGGGATCAGTCTTCTTTAACAATAAAGACCAGTTAAGAGGAGACTCCAGTTACACAATCTCCTCCTCTTCACCGTAAGGCACTTAGAAGGATTTTTTTTTAATAAAGAAGACAAACTCTTGAGTAAATGTAATATTTTTTTCAATAATGTGCCCCAACCACCCAAGAAGTTAAAAAAAAAAGAAAGAAACTGGTATATTGGGATTCTTCTATTACACAGATCAGTTCATTGCTGCCTCAAGTCCAGGCAGTATTTACGCCAGAGAAAAGATAATGTTAGTTGGGAGATTTGTCAGTGATCCAAAACGGAGAAAGATTGCCCTACAAAAATAAAAATAAAAACAAAATTTTTTTTAAAAAAACAAATAAACAAAGCAATCAAAGGCTTATAAATTAGGCCAATTGAGAGAATGTTCACATGCTGCCCAAAGTAAGTTCTTCTGAGAAGGCTTTCTTCACAAATGCCTCAAACATGAGGTCCTATTGTGGTCTCAGTCATCCCAAAAACAATCATCTCTGTAGCACTTGTCATTCATTATTTTTCTACCAAAAAAAATGAGATGTTACCTCTTCTTTTCCCCTCCCCCTCAGAAAACAATCACATTGATGACTAGTCAAATATTAATTGTCACCAAAGGTAGATAAAGAATCTCCCTGCACTTTTTGAACTCAAAATTCAAACCCAAGGAATTCTGACCCTCGGCTAAGAACCAAGCTCAGAATAGGAGAGAACATTTTTCCTCTGGATTCTGTCACTCACTCAGAGTTCCAGAGTAAAGTAGAAATTATCCTTAAAGATATAAATGACAAAGCTCTCCTTTCATCTCTCTGAATTTTTAAGTTGAAGTCCTTCTAATTGGCCTAATGCAGTGATTAGGCAAGGGACCCACAAGATCAACACTATTTTTGTAATAATACTACTATTGGCTTTTTCACTGTATTGCTATTTGCAATGGTCAGTAAAATTGCAAGGGTCTTGGCAAAAATCAAGCCAGCGGCAACAAACTGCACTAGGAGTCACAGGACAGCTTACTGCCACACAGTCACAGCAGAAAAGGAAAAGGAAATTTAGTGTCAATTAAGAATATCCTTGATAAAGTACTAAAAATTCTTCTTATTAAATCTTAAACCTTAAGGAGCTACCTTTTTAATAGTTTGTGCAACAAACTGGGAAGTGCATATAAAGTACTTCTGCTAAATACCAGAGTGAAACGTTTGTCTCAAAGAAAAGCACTTGTGCAGCTGTACTAAATATTAGTGCTAAAATAGCCATTTTTTTCAAAGAATACAAGTTTTATTTTTACCCCAATACGTGGGTATTTGGCAGACATTTTCTAAAAAATTAATAAAATATACCTGTCACAAGGAAAACAACTGCCTGTATTTGCTGACAATAATAAAACTCAAGGTGTCAAGGAAAAATTAGAAATTTGGAAAATGTGTCTTTCCCACCTTGAACTTGACACCTTCATAAAACATAAAGACTTTTCTGATGAGATTGGTGGTGATTTTTTGATAACACATAATGAACTGTGCCAACATTTGGAAGATCTGCATAACTCAGTGAACCAATAATTTTCCAAATGACCAATAAATGATGTCACAAAATCATAAATTAGTAAGAGATTCATGCAAGAAAAATCAATAGATTTTAATGTAACAATGCACAATTAATATTACATTTTAATGCAACAAACTCAGAAAAGTTCATGGATACGGCTTCATATTAACCTTTAAGGAATATCACTTGTTAAGTTTTGGGGTAATATCAGAGAATCCAAAAGTCCCTGAAGAAGCTATTAATATAATCCTCTTTTCCATTATATATATATATGTGGGACAAGATTTTCTTCAGATACTTGAACCAAGACAACATATGGCAAAAGACAGAATGCAAAAGTAGATACGAGAATTCAGCTTCTATTAAACTACATATTAAAAATATTTATAAACAAGTAAAACAATGCCACTTGTTCTAGTTTGCTAGCTGCCAGAATGCAACATATCAGAAACAGAATGGCTTTTTAAAGGGAAATTTAATAAGTTGCCAGTTTATAGTTCTAAGGCCAAGAAAATGTCCCAATTAAAATAAGTCTATAAAAATGTCCAATCTAAGGCATCCAGGCAAAGATACTTTGGTTCAAAAAGGCCGATGAAGTTCAGGGTCTCTCTCTCAAGTGAGAAGGCACATGGTAAACAGGGTCAGGGTTTCTCTCTCATCTGGATGTGGCGAACATGGCATCATCTACTAGCTTTCTTTCCTAGCTTACTTTCATGAAGCTCCTGGGAGGCATTTTCCTTCTTCATTTCCAAAGGTCACCGGCTGATGGACTCTCTGCTTCTCATGGCTATGTCATTCTGCTCTCTCAGAATCTCCTGAATTTCCTAAATGTTTCCTCTTTTATAGGATTCCCATAAACTAGTCAAGACCCACCCAACTGGGTAGAGACATGCCTCCACCTAATCCAGTTTAATAACCACTCATGATTACATCACATCTCCAGGGAGATGATCTAATTACAGTTTCAACATACAATATTGAATAGGGATTAGAAGAAACGGCTGCCTTTACAAAGTGGGATTAGGATTAAAACACGGTTTTTGTAGGGTACATACATCATTTCAAACCAGCTCACCACTCTTCTTGCTAATGTTTGTATGGTAAAATAGTTATTTTTCATTAAAAATGTCATCTATATTAACATGCAGAGTGGTCCAACAGAGCTCAGTGGCAGAATTCTCGCCTGCCATGCTGGAAACCCACGTTCAATTCCTGGTGCCTGCCTATGCCAAAAAAAATAAAAATAATGAACATATTTTTGGTATTTTTAAATGAATTATTAAATATCTTTTAAATTCCTCAGTTTTAGTTTCTAATATGGTAACTAACGATTGATAAAGTCTGAGAACCTCTGGCCTAAAGCAAATATAATAGGTGCCTTCTCAAACACAGCTCTGTAGAAACGAAAAGAAGGAGGGAGAAAAACTGAATTTCTTTGGATTTTATTGTGTAATTTATTTTAGGCCCATGGGCCTTGTTAATTCGCATGTCTGATTTACTTAGAATCCCTTCTTCCTCCTCCTCTCTGGCAAGAATCCACACAAATTCCATTGCTATTTCACAATCCATACGTAAATAAACTGCAATGCAATGGTATAGACATGGAGCTCGTCCAGCCCGGCAAGCAGGGATAAGGAGCTCAACTCCAGGGTTTTCCACCCAAGGGCCCTTTTCAAATACTAAATCCACAAAACAGAGCATTAGTTTGCTCAAAGCAAATAGTTAATTTGTCCTTTCACTAGAAATCAAAAGAACAAAATCACATAGAGAGAGTACTTGCTTCAGCCCCAGCTTGACCCTCTACCCTTTTTCCTAAGCAAAGTGATGTCTAAAACATGAAGGATCAACAAATCAATCAATCCATAACAAATATTTATACTGTCTACATGAAAAAAAGAGGATATATTCTCACAAAAAAGAAGAAACAATACAGGTAATAAAAGGAAAAAAAAAGCCTGAGTAAATAGTGCTATAGAAGTATAGAGAAAGGAGAAAAAAACTATGTGCTAAAGTGATCAAGAGCATAAATAAATGGAAGAAAGAGAAAAATTAAATGCAGGTAATGAGGGCAGCAAAACTGAAAAGTCAGTAAAGAGTAAGACACTCTTAGATGTCAGTGATCAGACCTTTGGCTACATACTAGGTTTCAGCAGGGGGAAAAATGAAAGATAAGGCTAGAATGATAGATTGTACTCTCATTATGGAAGTCCTGGAAAGTCAAGTTAAGTAGCCTAGATTCCATCTTGAATGTAATGAGGAGCCACAGAAGGCTTTTGAGAAGGACAAGAACACAGTAAATGCATTTTTTTTATTTGTTGTTTTTTTTTTAAAGAATATCAATCTATTAACAGCATAGTTGAGTTAAATGAAGCCAAGACAAGAGGACAGAGAGCCAACCAAGAAGTTACTGAAAAGCCCCAGCTAGACATGAGCCGGGTCTGAACAAGGCAAAAGGCAACAGTGATGGGAATGAAAAAGAACCAAGAGCTACAGGGAGACAGATCGATCTGAAATCTATATGGTGCCAAGACAAGATGTCTGAAAGAAAGGTAGGGCAATAAGGAAGTCAATGTCATTAACAACACATCTATTAAAGGTCTACTCAGCTAGGGGCTATGCTGGGCAGTAAATTAAATCCTGATGCAGAGTTAAGATGTGTGATTTTAACCATACTGAGGGAGAAGACTAGATATGATGGATTGGCACTCAGTATCCTCTCCAACCTCCTATTATTGTACAAAAGATGGAAGGATAAAAACTGCATTTCCCAGATCTCTTTGCAGCTAGGTTTCTGGGTGAGAATTAGTTTCACTAGTTAAATAGCCCCACGTATGATTTAGAAGACAGAAATAAAATGGAGGCCATCTTCCAGCCATTTTGACTTTTTCTGCAGGTAATACAGTCATGCAAACACCGGGGTTTTCCACAGCAACATTCCAAGATCTGGCCACTAGTTTTGTAGATATCAAAAGGCAGTTGTAATGGTGCTACGTTCCTAATCCTCAGATTGCAGCTACTGTGGTGTGTTCTTACAAATCAACAGTTCTAGTAATGGCTTCCTGATTCCTGGACTTCCTAAGTGGGGCAGTTCTGCAGTATTGTTTAAGAAGCCACCTCTAGAGCTCAGCCTAGAGCCCATTTCTGTGGTCCTCACAGTGAATCTGTAAGAACTTATTTCTCTGTCTTACATGGTTTCTGTTTCCTTCAACTAAATCAAGATGGACACAATGGGTTTTAAAAAAGGCAGAAAAACCAGATGAAGATTTCTGACACAAAGTTAAAAGAGTGGAACTAAAACTTGGAAGCAAAACAAAGCCAGAGCATAGAAATATAGGTATTACCTGCACAGATACAGAATTCAGAGATGTGAATTTCCACACCTCATCTTAGAAACAGCAAAGAAAAGCCTCTTAGCTTTCATAAGTAATTACTAGAAACATCTACTTTATCTGGGGCCTTGAGTATGTGCAAAAACATTTTGAAGAGTTCTTCCTTCATTTTTACCTAGCCAAGGAGACCAAAGGTGTTAAGTATTATAATCACAATTTTAAGAAATGTGAGAACCAAAGTACAGAGAAGGTGAACAGTTTGCCTAAGGTCACGGAGGGTAATTAATGGTTCAACTCAAGTATTTTCTGCTTTAAACCTATTTCTTCCTGTTTGGTCTTCTGTTAATTCTGACCAGGTTCTACAGTAAATGTTAAAATTGTTAGCATAGAAATATTAGGAGACTTAAGAAAGCTTTTAAAACCACACGGAACTAAATAGGGCCTTACCTATTACCACGGAAAAAAAATAAAAATTCCATGTGTAATTTTCCTCTCCAATTTTAACCTGAAATACAGTGCCTATGGCAGGCCTACTTTCCCTGAGACAAGTTTCCAACATAACACAGCACACTGAGTAGCAAGTGTCATCCAATTATTTGGGTAGCTATTATTCATTTATTTTTCTATCAAGGAGTTGGAAAATTAACAATGTTATATTTACAAACCTTCACTAAGCCATTACATAAAAACTCAGATATGTTTACATTATACACAACTCTGGACTGAAGAAGCTCAAAAGCAAGTTAATATAAACCTATTCTGAACAAATGTGCAGAAAGTAAACCTGTTAGACAGAGGTTAAACTTTGACCTTCCCAACTTTTTCCAGAGAATGTACAATCCATCACGTACAAAAACACAGTGAAGATGTGAGGTGTTGGTAAGTACCCCTGTTAGTGAGAAATTCTGCTAATTATTACACCAAATAAGCATAGCTAACAGGCCATGGCCACAAAAGGGGCATGTTTCAGGGCTTCAAATAGCTGCCTAGGGTGGAGTTGCATATATTACACTATGCCCTCTACCAATAAAACAATTTCCCTGACACCTAGAAATCCAGTCAGCTGGAGAAAGATAACAAAAGTATTCTAAGGCTCCAATGTGTGGAGAACGATGCTTCAGTGCCACCTAGTGACGTGCACATTTTAATTTGCATAGTTCAGAGCAACTGGCAGTACCACCCACCCAAGATTGGAAGTAGAAAAAGAAAAAACTGGGTAGAAGAAATCAAATTTTAAACACTCCTCAAACTAAACACTTGCTTTTAAAAGCACACATATATTTATTTTCTTTTCCTTTCTTTCCTCCCTACCTCAGCCTTCGCAAATCACCACAAATTAGTTCTGTCTCAACATGAAACCCTAAAAAAAGCAAAACAAAGGCCCAAACAAAATAATCAACTGCTTTCTTGAAATACATTTTATTATGCCAATCATCATCTGTCAGAAAACCCCTTCAAAATTAAACCTTAAGAAAGTTTGAAGAGAAGAAAACACAGCAGAGGGTTGGTAAACTAAAGCTTAAATGTAACTAAAGGCTTTGACTCTCGACCACACATAAGACCATATATGAACATTAGTAGACTTTTCATACAATATTAGCAAACTGCAGAACGTTCAAATAGGAAAACTAACCAATCCTTAGCAAAGATTTATCTGACAATAAAGAATTATCTGAAAAGCTCCACTCCACTTTTAAACCAAAATTACCTTTCCATAAAGACAGTTTCTAGTCCAAACACAGTATCAGATACACTGACCATTACACAAGACTATAGCACATTCCAAAACAGAGTACCAGTGCCACAGAAATTCACAAGGTAATAATGGTTTGGTTAAGAGAGATTTGGTCTAGATTGCTGCAGACACAGGAATGAGAAAAGCAAAAACACTGTCCCACGGAGTTCATATTTTAATGGAAGGAGACAGTCAAAACACAAACAAGAAAACATATAATATATTAGAGAATGGTAAGAGATATAAGGAAAAATAATACTATGCAGTAAAGGGAACAGAGAATGCCAGCAAGCAATGAGATGGGGAGTGCTATTTTAGGATAATCAGAGAAGCTTCCTAAGAACGTGGCGTTTAGAGACTTAAACGAAGTCAAGAGAAACAGCAATGCAGATAGCTGGGGGAAGAAAGTTCCAGGAAGGAATAGCAAATATAAAGGCACTGAGGAAAGAAGAATTTGCCCTGCTGGAGGAACAGAATGGAGGCCAGTGTGGGTAAGTCAGAAGGAAAGAGGACGAGAATAGTAAGAGAAAATTTTAAAAATAGGATTTGTCTTTTTTTTATATATATAACAGCTTTATTGAGATCTAATCCACAGACAATATAATTCACTTTAAAAAGTGAACAATTCAGTGGTTTTGATTACATTTACAGCTATGCAACCATCACCATTATCTAGTTCCAGAACATTTTCATTCCCGCCCCCTCCTCCAAAAGAAACCCCCTACTCCTTAGCAGCCACTCCCTGCTCCCCAGGCAACCACTAACACATTTTCTGTTCTACTGATTCGACTATTCTGGATAGGTGACCTTTTGTCACTGACTTCTACTAAACATAATGTTTTCAAGGCTCATCCATGTCGTAAGTATGTATCAGTATTTCATTACTTTTAACTGCTGAATAGCATTCCCTTGTATGGAGATAACACATTTTATTTATCCATCCATCAATCAACACAGTTGTTTCCACTTTTTGGCTACTGTGGATATGTTGCTATGAACATTCGTGCACAAGTTTTTGCATATGCTCCAGTTCTCTTGAGTATATATACCTACGAATGGAACTGCTATGACATGGTAATTCTATATTTAACATTTTGTGGAACCATGGGGTGGTTGAGACGAGGAGTGAAATGACCTCTGATTTTTTTATTTTAAGACTTGCTTTGGTGGCTGTGCAGACAGGCTAGGAAAGAAGCAGGGAGACCAATTAGGAAGAGAATGTAGTCATCTAGGAGGGAGATGCTAATGGCTTGTAGAAAAACAGGAGAGGTAGAGGTTGTGATAGGTGGTTAGATTCTGAAAATATTTTGAAGTTAGAGGCAACAGATTCTGCTAATGGAGAAGACATAAAAATGAACAAAAGAACCAAGGATGTCTCTAAGATTTCTGGCCTGCCCAACTGAAAGGATGAAGTTGCCATGTACTGTGATGGAGATGACTATAGGAGGAAAAATAAATATTAGTTCCCTTCCCACTCCCTTTCCTCTCTGGAGTTCCACCACCACTACATTTTCAGGGGGCCCTGAACGGCCTGATTGTCAAAAATAATCACTATATATCCTATTCTGCATATCCATTTCAAGAAAGTCCTCTATCACAGCCCCAACCTGTATCAAACTCCCTTCAAAGCTGTCCAAGACATTTTGCATCTTATAATCAATAAATCAAATTCCAACTGATGAACCCTTGCTAAAAATACAAATGACTAAAACACAGATGAACCAAAAGCTACTGTAATTAAGCAACCCTTGACCAGATCCACCATAAGAAGTAGTTTCTGAAACTACATCTCCCAAATAAATACCCATTCAGAAGTAACTCACTTTAGGAGAATAGAATTTACAAAAAGGAAACTATGATCTAAGGAGTCATGGGTGACTCAGATGGAAGACCACAATCAAACCTCGGCCTTGAAACATGAAGGCGAAAGGATGGGATACTTTTCCTTTCCAACATGTGCATCTACAAGACCATGCACTTAGGCTATTAAATGCAGTGTAATTCATGTCCTTGAAAATTTACAGCAGTAAATTTTTTTGGAAACCAAAAGTGAGGAAGAGAAAAGGGGAAAATACCTGAGCTCAAAATGCAAAAATCTGAATAATCACCCTCATCATGGACCTTCTCTAGGCAAGCAAAATGTATATGCATATATTAAGACTTTTATAAGTGATTTTATAAATCACTGATACTTTTAAAGGTCCCACTCAACATCAAAATAAACATTACATTTATCCACATTTCACTTTAAAAATTTTTTTGCAACAAAAAAGAGCAAAGTTTTATAACTTTGTGTCTGAATATTTCGCTTTGATTATGATTGACTGAATTATTGGTAATCATTGGGCATACTTGAGAATTCTTAACAAATCAGAAAAATCCAATTTATAAACTATTTTCTAATGTAATAACATTTTATGCATAAAAAATGTAACAACTTATGAAGCCGGTACAAGGTTTTAGATTGGTCCAACAGTCGGTGGAATTATATACTCACTTCCATGAAAATGTAAAAAAAAAGTTTAATTAAATGTTTACTCATTTCAATTCTGCAATTTTATGTTCGGACTTTGGAGTCAATATATTTTTTTCAAGTCTCATACATTTTCATAGATACCTGAAAAACTCTTTGGTTGAAAATGGTAGCTGCTGTTTTTTTCCTCTTCCTGCTGAGTTCTGGCCAGTGGAATGTGAGCAAAACTGATTAGTGCCACTTCCAAGGCTGGCCCATAAATTCACAGATAGCCTAAGGTGATGCTGAAAGGTCATGTGCTGAATATGGCTTCAGCTTGCATCCCTACATGAATGCATAGAGGAAGCCTCCTACCAACCTGTTTACTGCTCATTATGGTTACATAAGAAATAAATTTCTGCTATGGTTAAGCTACAATATAGCATTTTGATATGATTTTTTTGTTATAGCAATAATCTACTCTAATTAATATAAATCTGAGGGCTTGTCACATGCCTATAGTGTCTCATAGATAAATGGTCCTCATTACTAATTTATACTTTCATCTTTTTTACTTGTGCAATTACTAAGTACTAATAAAAAATAATAGATAACACTTGTATAGCAGTTACTATATTCTAGGTTCTGTTCTAAATGCTTTACATAAATTAACTCATTTAATCCACTTAACAACTCTTGGTGGTAGTTACTGTAATTATCTCCATTTGACAGATAATGAAACTAAAGGTACAAAGAAATTAAGTAAACTGCCAAAAGGTACACTACACAATTAGTAAATGGCAAAGCCAGGACTCAAACCCAAGCAGCCTGGCTCTGGCACCAATGCTTCTAATCAGTGTGCTATAAATGTGGAGAAAGAGGTGAAAACTTGAATTCCAAAGTTTGCTTGATTTTCTTCTCTTTCTCTCACTCACAAAAAGGCAATTAAGAGAATACAAATACCACTTGCCCGTGTTTGTCACATAAGTGTTCGTTATTAACCTTAAAGAGGACTTGAAAAGTCAGGACTGTTACTCTGATTTGCTCAGAATCCTAACTTTAAAATGGCAGGTAGGCTTCCACTGCATATGTGGGTAGATTGGTCCAACAGTTGGTGGAATTACATACTCACTTCTATGAAAACGCAAGTATCTCTGAAAGCAGCTAATGAGTAAATCTGTACTTTTCCAAAGAAGCAAGGATTAACTTCAGTGTGGGTTAAGTTAGCTAAACATCAGGAAAGGACATCCAAAATAAACAGTCATGTTCTGGTGGTAGCCAGGGGTGATGTGACCAAATGCACACTTGAGGAGGAATTCCAAATGTGGTTATGAACATTTTCCTGATTCAAAGTAAATAAAGAAACAAGCAAGTTTTGACATGGACAAGACATTTGAGATCATAAAAAAAAGCAGCAACCACACCAGCAGGCCACAAATCTAGATTGAATGCATATTTTAAATGACTCAAAAACAACCTCAAAATGACTCTATGCTCATGAGCCAGAGAGGCCCTTTCTTCACTTATAAAGCTGTGTATCTATTCCACCTAGTTCCTGCTACACAAAGTTCTCCATTTGTGCATCAACAGGAGAACTTACAAGAAACACTGGATCCCATTGATAATATCTTCTGCTAAGATAAGAAACAACAACTTCACTTCCTTACTTCAAAAGGAGACTCAACCCCACTCTCTAGCATTATCCCACTAAAGGCAGAACTGACCAGCAGTCACGATTTTGAGTCAAACAATATTTACCTATTCTTTGTCAGGCACTGTCCTAGCAATGCTAACATTTATTATCTCTTTTAACTGCAAAGAACGTAAAACAGGAGCTCTATCTGCCAGCTAACAAAGCAAGATGGACAGATATGCAATTGGTCAAAATTCATGTAGCCCCTTTGACAGTAACCATGTGAAGGATCAAATGTTGTCAGTCACTTAGAATATTTTAGACAAGACATAAAATAAGCTATGATATTGCAAGTGTGGAATGAAATTCCAAATGCCAAAGACATTTATCAGTCACTGAGCATCTACCTAAATATTAAACTATGAGCCCAGACCTGTGCTGTGTATTGCGGAGAAAACCAATGAGTTTGCAACTAGCCTCAACATCATTAGAGCAGCTAATAACAACTAACATAAATTAAGCATTTACTATGCGCCAGACTCTATATTAAGTGATCAGCATGTATAAACTCAACTAATTCTCACATCAACCTGTGAACAAAACCAGCTAGAATTTTCAGACCCGGGGGTGGGGGGAGGAGGGGGAATATATCAATCTCATTTCAGTAGAAAGAAAAACTTTTTATACGAAACTTTTACTTTAGAAGATTTCTGAGTGCTCTTTATAAACTTTTAAAAAGCCAGTCAACAATTTAATTCCTTTATTGTTATTAAATTGTTCAAAATACCCTTAAAACCTGACCTGTTCATGTTATAAAACAATAGAGTAGGTTGAATGCATCATAACACAATAAACCAAGAATATTATTCTCCGTCACCACACTAAAATAATGGCACCTTTAAAAGAGGTACCTTCTTCCCTTACTAAAAAAAAAAAAAAAAATCTATAAAATAAACCTTGCCCCAAAATAGCATTAAAAAAGAAAAAGGAAATGAGATTATTGCATTTTAATAGGAAGTTTCACATCAGATGATTCAATATGAAACCCACTGCCATTGGTAAGAAAATAATTCTAAACACTGTCAGAATTAGTCTTCACATTTACTAAGAACAAAATAATTAGGCTCCCATAAGGTAGACAGGTTGAGTCATTCGCCCGGTAAAATAAATGCTTCTGTACAGTGCCTAAACCAAAAAGGGCCAAGAATTCCTAAGAAATACACCACTTCCAACAGAGGATGCAGCACAGAGGTCTGGCCCAGTGGAGAGATGCCCTGTAGCTACAGGTCTAGAAGGCTACCCTGCAAATTCTCATCAGATGCATAATAAATATCAGGCCTTACGACCTGAACTGCTACAACAAAATGAATATTACCTTTATTTTAAGTAGCAGAGGGAAAAAGTGAGATTATCTTTTTCCTTAGAAGTCTGTCATGGAAAACCCAGCTCATGGTATGTGTTATCTTCTGCTTTTGCCTGCAAGGAATGCATTTGGTGGGCTTGGAGACAGTCTCTGGCAGTTACAACCCAGAGAACAGGAAAGGTGAGGAAACAATTTCATTCAGGAAAGCTGGGGTCTAAAAATAATTCCAACCTACAGAACAACGAATCATAGAGAGCAGAGTTCCCTAGCTATACCCATCAGCCGTATGCTGATGACTCCCAAAACTGTTATCTCCAGCCGTGACCTCCAGATTCCGCTTATCCAGCAGCCTATTTGATGGTCTGTTGTTGCCAAACTGGTAACCGACATGTGATTGTCCAAAGGAGAACACCTTTCTCCTTTGAAATTTCATTCCAGAGCTGCTCCTTCTTCAGTCTTCTGATCTCAGTAAAAGGTCACCATCTATAGTTGCTTAAGCCGAAAGCCTAGAACTGACCCTTGATTTTCTCTCCTTTCAAATCTCCTTATTCAACCTACCAGCAAATCCTGTCACCTTTGCTCCAAAATGCATCCTAAATTCCCTTGCTCTCCACCTCTATAACTATGACCTGGGCCAAGCCATCAGCACATCTCTCATCCTGATTTTTCTCCTCTGGCTCTCCAATATTCCCCACAGAGCAGCCAGAATGAACTTTACAAAGTACAAATCAGTTCAGGTCACCTACCTGGTCTCCACATTAAATCCTTTCAATACTTTCCCATAAGGCTTGGTATAAAACCTAAATTTCCTTCCCTAAAGGCCCTATTGGGATCTGGCCTCATTTCTTCTCCCCTTTTTGTCTTTTTTTCCTTAAGTTCTGGCCACTGACCGACTCTGCTTATTCTACATGCAAAGCTTCTCAGCACCTCTGAGCCTTGTCCTTCTGGCTGAAATGAATGTCCTTGTCATCCTTCAGATCTCACTTCAAAGGTCCCCTCAAACCAGTCTACCTAAAGTGGTCCCCTCTCCTTAGTCATTATCATACCACAGTGTTTACCGCTATTAGTCATGGGCTTATTTATTTATCCCCTTAAATACTGTTTATTTAACTGCCTTTCTTCTTCTAATAGATGCTAATCTCCTTGAGAAAAGACACTTTGGTCTGTCTGTAACCAGGACTTACCACAGCACAGAACAGCACTGAGCATTTAATAGGCCTCAATAAATATTTGCTGAATGAATACATGGGTAGCACCTGGAAATCTGATACTATACCAAGTCACATTAAAATATCAACAGACAATACATAGGACATGTCTCCCAGCGGTGTGGACCTTCCTGGCAACATGGGACAGAAATCCTAGAACGATCTGAGACTCAGCATCAAGGGATTGAGAAAACCTTCTCAACCAAAGGAAGAAGAGCGAAATGAGACAAAATAAAGCTGTCAATGGCTGAGAGATTCCAAACAGAGTCAAGAGGTTATCCTGGAGGTTATTTTTAGGCATTAAATAGATATCACCTTGTTAGTCAAGATGTAATAGAGAGGCTGGAGGGAACTGCCTAAAAATGTAGAGCTGAGTTCCAGTAGTTTTGTTCCTTGAAGATGACTATATAATGATACAGCTTCCACAATGTGACTGTGTGATTGTAAAAACCCTGTGTCTGATGTTCCTTTTATCTACCTTATCAACAGATGAGTAAAACATATGGAATAAAAATAAATAATAGGGGGAACAAATGTTAAAATAAATTTAGATTGAAATGCTAGTGATCAATGAAAGGGAGGGGTAAGGAGTATGGTATGTATGAATTTTTTTCTGTTGTCTTTTTATTTCTCTTTCTGAATTGATGCAAATGTTCTAAGAAATGATCATGATGATGAATATGCAACTATGTGATGATATTGTGAATTACTGATTATATGTGTAGAACGGAATGACCATAAATTAAGAATGTTCGTGTTGTTATATTTTTTACAAAAAATTTAAAAATTAATTTTAAAAAAAGCAAAAATATCAGCAGACAAATGCCATCATTCACTTCTTCAAAGTACTAGGGTCAGAGACAGAATTTGAGACCAGATAAACCTGATTTGCCCCATACTGGGTCAAACGTTTTATACTCAAAAAGAGTAAGTCAAATGTTCAAGAAGAGGGCAGGAGGAAATAATCTAATTTGCATACTTTCTGCTCCAATTTTGAGAGACAAAGAATGTCAGTGGAAGATCACATGGAGTCTCATCCCCAAATCACCAATATCATTTCTGCCTCTACAAGTCAGTGAATTCAGTTCACCATTCCCTCGATCTGTCCATCCACACCTCCCCTCCCATCAACACATACACACACATCCCTTCTCATCTTCTCACATGGTTCTCCACAGGCCTGAGTTGCTTTCTTCTGTTCCGTGAATTCCTCCCTCCATTATCAAGGGCTTCTAAAAGCCTCACCTCCTAGAGAAAGACTGGTTTAACGGAAGAGGAAGGGGGAAGGTGCTAATATTTACCAAGATCTCCCACATGCTGGGTATTGTGCTGAATACTTAGATGTTTAAAAAGACCTGAGAAGTTATTTATCATTAGCTCCATTTTTAGAGGCAAGAATACTGAGTTTTAGATAAGTGACTTGCCAAAAGTCAAGCAACAAGTGGCAGATGCAAGATTTATATCCGTATTAACAGAACTCAGAAACCCCATCATCTTAGCAACAAAAATAATAAATATACCAATATTATATCACTTCTGCTGTTTCAATTTGGGTGTTAACACAACCTTTCACAAACAGATCCTTGTCCCATTTCACTCAGACTGTATCCATAGACTATAAACTTCTTTGATATGCCATGAGTTCCTGCATTACATACAGTAAACCCCTTTAAAAATCCCTTTACTTACAGACAAAAGATTATAGTTGCAAAGGAAAGTTTCACCAAAGCTTCCCTTCCAACATTACTATTTTGACTTTAAAAACTACAGAAACTTGCCAGGGTAAGTCAATGTGATCATGGAAACAAATAATCTAGTTTAGCAGAAGGCATATCAACAATCCACACAGCTCATTTCAGAAACCAAAGTCCCTAAAACCAGATGAACCCCTTGAGAGGCCAATGTCTATGGTCAATCTAAGTTTTCTTATTAATACATGATTCAATTATTTCCAGCATCACTTAAAAAAACCCACACACTACATTAAAATACCTCCCAAACTCAATCTGCGTATTTTTAGATAAATCATGAATAAAAATAAATTTAATAATGCAAATCATTTCTTATTAACCTTTATTTCATCAAGAGTAACTCTTTAATAATATAATATAATACCATGAAATCTAAAAAGATTTATCACTATAAGAAAAACTGTACTAGACAGAAGGGTAAAATAAATTGATCTGACACCTCTGTTTTAACCCCTTTTCATATTGAAAGTTATCAGAAATTCTCTAAATTTATCAACTCAGCTAAAAATCACGCAAACCTTTCCTAAATAATCCAGACACCTCTTCCATTATGCTAATTTTCTCTGTGGATTATTAAAGAAATTCACCACAAGTCAACTTAAAATAGCATTGCATGAAGTAAATAAATCACATATTTTTGTTTGAAAGTAAGAACATATTAGGCTATTCTGTTCTCTGCTATGCAAGTCTATGTTTTTACAGATGATGAAATGAGGGCTTTTAGGCATGTTTAATCATGCGATACTAATTAAATTAAAACTTTAAGCTTGTAGAAATAATACATCACTTCAGAAACTTTGTCTCTCTTAAGGGCTGAATAAAACTTGACTCTTAGTAAGGTTCCTATCTACAAAAGGAGGCTTGCTTTTGTGATGAGACTGAAAACAACAAAATAACACCAAATCAATACTCTTCTGTCCTTGTTTATTTTTCTCCTCCTTCCTTTCTTTCTTTCTCTCTTTCGTTGTTTTTTTTTCCTTTCTTTCTACTTTGCTTTTAAGATCATAGAGTGATGAGTTGTATGGCATCAGATTCAACCCACACGATAAAGCCCCCCGCCCTCCTCCCCACCCCGGCACGCTCTATGGGTGTAAATATTTCATGGTATTACCATCATTCACTCGGTGCTTATATTGTCTGATCAAGCCTCTATTTCTGACTGTTAGATACTCTGGAGGATAGCGTTTTTTCATGTCTGCTGCTCAGTCACATAAAGCCCCTGCTTCTCAAAGGTTCTTCAAAGTTCAATAATTTATTAAACACTATGCTGAGGTCGGTAGCACTCACAGAGATGCATAACTACAGAATATGTGAAACTATTAAAGAGTTTCTTTAATAAAAAAGATGACTTTAGAGAAAATGACAGCATTGTTACTTATAGTAGGTAGGCATATTCTGAACATGTGAAGCTCTCCTGTGCTAAGAGGCAAGAACTTAAATAGGAGTATCTGTTTACACTAACCATTAGTATTGTGAAATAGACTATTCTACAGAAGTCTAAAAACAGAAAAGTCCTCAATTTCCCCATCCATGGAATAAAGACTAGCAGGTCTCTATTTCTCTTCTTTTAAACATAACTGAGAATTTGCAATTTCAGTAAAATACTTCTGAAGCTGCAGACCAACAGCATTTTTATCTTACCAGTATTATCCCAAAATCCACTACCTGTTATACCTATCCCTTCCTATTGATCTCTACATAAGCAGTAGGCTGAGAGGACACTAATTCATAATCACATATAACGCAAATTTGAGTAGTATACGTCAATCAGCATGTATTTACTAAACTCAGATTCAGCAGGAATCAGAGGGAATAATGAGAGGGCTAAGACATCAACCTATGTTTACAGTGGCTACAAAATCTAGTTGGATGACAAAGCACACATTAAGTGCCCAGAGTAAGACCTCAAAAGCTAAACAATTCACTGCTAAATTCAACGGGAGTTTTGAAGTGCCACAGAATTTCAGAGAAGTTCTATAGAAACAAACCAAATTGAGCTGCAGTAGTAAATGAAGACTTTAAAAAAGAAAGGAACTGTTTATTACACATTAAATTTTATTTTTTTAATTTGATTTCCAAATAAACCTTAGGAAAAAAATTCTGATATCCAAATTAAATGATTAACACAATGAATTAATCTTCATCAAAAATGGTTGATTCAAAATGTACACTCAGCTCCTTCCCCAAAATTCACTGAAATGGCTATAAATAAATAAAATTTAAAAAAAATACAAATCATCAAGGACAAAAAGAACAGAGAAGATGACAGATGAGAGATGTCAACTACATTTTGGCAGATGAAAAAGGATAAGTGGTAACTAAGGAAAGAGAACAGAAGGAAGTGAAGCCTAGCTGGCAGGGTAGGGCTTGACAGAGAAAAGAGTAACTACTAAGAAGTGAGCAGAGTCATGCCATCATCTTCAGAAAGGCTCAGGAATTACAAGAACCAAGTATTCCTGAAGGCAACTAAGTTTCAGAAAAGGAACTGAAAACTGGAAGACTGGCAAGAAGACTATATGGAGAGGTTAAACCCCCAGATCTTTTATCTCAAATTCAACAGCCAGACAACTGCCACACCGCTGACCAAACAGAAGATGGGTTTGCTGTATGGAGGGGTTGACAATAGGAGACACTGTGACATAGAGCACACAGGCCAGCTGAGAGGGCAGGAATGAGCTGCTGCGTGTCAGCTCTCAGGACCTCCTCTTTTTCTCTGGGGTTCTGAAATTTCATGAAGTGCCTCAATGGCATCATTTTCCCTCCCTTATGCTGAGCACTCATTGGGCCCTTTTTATTTGGAAACATATGTTGTCTTCTAGTTCAAGACAATTACCTTGTATTATTTCTTACCTTCTGATATTTTGGTTCTCGTTCTAGAACTCCTGCAGTTAGATATTAGACCACCTGGACTGAAACTCTTTTCTCTCCTATTCTTCACTGTTTTTGTCTTTTTGTACTACTTCTAAGAAAATATCTTCAACTTTATTTTCTAATCTTTCTATTGAAATTTTTATTTCTTCTGCATGTTTTTCACTTCTAAGAGCTCTTTCTTGCTCTAAATATTCTTTTGTAACATATTATAATGGACAATTTCAAATATACGAAAGTAGAGAAAATTGTATAACAAATCCCCAAGTACCCATTCCACAGCTTATACAAATATACATACTTCGCCAATCTTATTTCATCCATTCCCCACCCTATTTTTTTTCCTGGATCATTTCTAAGCAAACTCAAAACAGCCTAATATTTCAACTGTAATTATTTGGTATGTAACTCAAAAACATAAGGACAACCCTTTTGTTAAATAACATTACATTATCACAATAAATAAACAATATGAATGTTCCTTTTTATTGATATTTTCTTCCTATTTCATGTACAGAATCTCTTCTCCCTGAGAATATTAACTACAATTTGTTTGTTTTGAAGTTCTGAAACTGTCTTGTGCTTCCTACATTTCTGTTTCTCTGGGATCCTCTTCTTCTGTTTGTTTGCTCTGCATTCTGGCATGCTTGTTGGAGGCTTCCTCAAATGTTTGACAAATGCTATCAGTTCATAACTTCTAGTGCAGCAATTCAAATCTGAATGGAGGCTCTATATGGAGAAGATGATTTTTCCAACTGGCGGGCCTTACTGAGGGTAATAGGACGGGAACCTGGCCTTTTCTTTAGATATTCCCAATTGTCAACTATATTTTTACTTTGGGCTGGCCAGTTTATCTGAAAAAGAACCCTTATATCTCCTTCTCTGGTTAAAACGGTTATGTAATCTCTTCATATAACAGAGGTCACAAAAGATAAGCCCTCAGTTGCATCCGACTTGTAGATGTTGTATGTTTGGGCTACATGGGTTTTTAATTTCAAATAGTACATAACCTTTTAAAATTAAAAGCTTTTAAGTAAACCCCAACACCTTCAGCTTCTTTTGAAAAATCAGAATATCTGCAAATATTGGGTTCATATTCCCATACTAAGCTGAGTAACAGGAGGCTCGCTTTAGACAGTATATGTGCTTATTTCATCACTGGCACCACCACTCCCTGCTGCTTCCCCTAAAGTGAGACAGTTTCATCTTTCATTAATCATTTTACACCTATTTGGCCCCTGCAGGTAGGCAAAGTTTAAAACTCCTACTGTATAGTGAGACCTAACTGCATGAAAAGAAAAGATGCTTTTAAAATATGCTTTGATTCATTTTATTTTTGACATCTTGGGAAAAAAAGTTGAATAGTCCAATGGAGCAGTCAGATAAAGCAAAACGCACCCCAGCACTCTGCAGTAAGAGACAAGTGAAACCCTGTACATCTCATATTCCAGACAATACAAGGACTCCAACAACTGTGCACCCTCACCGGAACTAGCTCTTCTCAAAGGGTCAGATCCCAAAGACCCAGATTTCAGCGGTATAAAATGTCACATAGGAGATTGGGAAGGTGGATTGAAATGTGTCCTTTGCATTCCTATAGGGAAAGGAATGTCCTAAGAATGCTATTCCTCCAGCAAAGGGCAGGCAAATCACAACGCAAATGGGTTTAGATGCGTTCAAACGATCTTTAAAAGCATAAAATGATCAGTCATTAAAAATTTCCAATGGCATGACTTTTTTTACTGGTTGAAAATACAGACTTTACTCAGTTTCGGACTAAAAAGTCATCTCCATAACTCCTGGCTATATACCTATTACCTAAAAACAACACTGCTACAAAAACTTGCCTTCAGATTAACAGCCCTGTCATTTATACTTTAAATGTTCATCTCCTTTGGTCACAATTTTATTGTAGTTAAACAGCAACTAGTGTGTGACCAAAAGCATTCAAATGCTCTCAGTACACAAAGAGCACACTGTTCTGTTTTCCAGCTGAATGAACTTTTACTCGTGTGAACAAAAGAAAAGATCCTGCTATTCTTCAAACTAAAAGGAAAGAAACAGCAAAGAAAAACATTGTACCAAAAACCCTCTATGGGTTCACTTTACAAATGCTAATGAAGATAGTGAACCAAATCTTTGCTTTTCTCTTTCAAAAGTTTAAAAAGTCATGAAAAATAATTTCATGTCTTCGCATCTCTTTTAAAAAGTTATGTTAATAATAACATACAATCCACTATATTATCTATAGTATAGTGCATATTATCTAATATAGATAATATTAGAGGAAAAACTTACACATGCACACATTCTGATCAGCCACCAGTGAATCAGGCAAAACATAAACAATATCATGCAAGGGAACAGAAAGCACTGAAAAGAAACTTGATATTTGAAACCTGAAATCTAAAAAAGCTCCTAAAGGCCATAAGAAAGCAGATGAAGCTGAATTTTTAAGGCCCTGTGATAATCTTCGAAAAGAAGCTGCTACTCCCACCAACACTGGGAGGGGCGATGGCTTTCCAACCTATTAGAGAAGGCCATTAACACCAACGTCGGTTATCATTTTCCTAAATAAGTTATTTTCTGTTCTAGCCTTCTTGCTAATCTCTCTCACGCATATCTCTTATCCCAATATATCTTTCATGTCTTTAGTTCTTAAGTAAATTAGTGCATTATTCTTTTGGAGGGGGGAAATTGTTTACATTTATAGGAGTTGAAAGAAGGAGGAATGAGGAACGTGTTTTTCTTTTGATATTAATATTTAGAGTGGGAGAAGGAACTCTAAGGGCTTGGGATTTACTTCCTCTCTGGCAATGTGTAGAAATGGTATATTACATAGGATTAGGTTCAGTGCAAGTACAGAAAATCCAAAATACACAGTGGCTTAACGAGGCTGGTCTGGTGGCGCTCATGAAGTTCTCAGAGACTCAGGCCCCTTAGAGCTCACCACCTTCCCACCCCTAAGGTTTGACCCTCAACTTGAAGATCCAAATGCAGCATTCACATTCCAGGTACCAGGATAAAACGCAGGTCCGAAGATAAAAAAAAAAGGCAAAGAACACCTAACAGCTTTCTCTTAAGGAAAGATGCCAGAAACTACAATAGGGCACAACCTTTTATTTAGTCACAGGACCAACCTACCTGCAAGGGAGGCTGGGGAATAAAGTCTGCATTCTGGACAACCATGTGCCCTGCAAAGTCCATGACAAAAAAAGACAAGAAAGGATTTGGGCATGAATTTGCAGTCTCTACAAGATTTCCAAGTTTTACAAAACTAGAAATAGTTGATCATTTTAAGCGAAGATTAATCTTCAGATTAAGAAATTTGGAAATGCTCAAAGCTGAAGAGCCACTGAAATACATGGACTTGACAATGGTGCCCTTGAACTACTTCCTACAATCCCTCAAGTACACCTCAATGAGGTAGATGAGACAGCTGAATGTTCTCACGTTCTTTCTTCCTCAGGAATGAGAATCCTGTTCCCCACAGACCTGGAGGAACTCTACCCTGAGTCATGTCAACTGTCCAAGTTCCTGGCCCTGGCCCTCCCATTATTAAGAAAAAAAAAAAGCCTTTCATATACAAGGGGCAAATCTCACAACAATGACATTTAGCTGATGCCCAAAGGTGACAGGGATGAGAGCAGGATAAATAAAGAATAATGAAGAAGTCAGTTGGGGCAGCTTTTCATTATAGTCCTTTTAAGAGATATTAATCTTGGTCATAGTCAGCCGGCTAAAAATAATTACCTCTAACACACTGCACACACAACTAGCAATAGTAACAGGTCAGCCCTTACATCTAGGAGAGATTGACTTCTGGCCTGCCAACAGTGATCTGAAATGGTGCTGGTAAAGGTGTCCTAGCACAAGTTTCTTTCACTTCCATGTCATCTGCCTTTATCCAACACCCACGTCAAAAAGATGAATCAGCATCAGCAATAAAACTGTCATTTCATTAGTAAGTTGTAGAAGTATCTGGACAAATATTTTAAGACTACTGGAAATACATTAAAAGATTTATCACTTCCTTTGATTATAATGATGGTAAATAAAATTTCAATGTCTTCAGCATAATTTTTTCCCACAGTAGTTCACTGTTGAGATAATTTAATGGACTGTTTCGTCCAGCTATATCATTCCTTTCCTAATCACCATTAATTTACAGAATATCCCTTAAATTCAAGGTATCTATGCATTTTTAAAACAGTTTAGTTTATGGAAAAGTTCTAAATTACAGATTCAGCCCTGAAATTAGGTAGCAGTATAATCTTGAGAAAGCCATCAAATCCTCTGGGCCTCAGTGTGATCTCAACAGTACTATGGGAAGTTTGACTTTAAAAAGCCACAGGGTCCTTGACAGCTTTAAAGTACAAATGTATGGGTTTATATAACTTAATGATAATATTAATAATAATAACTAACCATCTAAACTTGGAAAATTTCTAAAGAGGGCCTGAATAAAAGAGATTACAGAAGGATTCACAGAAAGGTTTATTTAAGTCATGAACATCCCCAAACCCAGTTCATTAACATTGTACACAAGACAATTAACGAAATTAAACGAAGACATCAACTGCAAAAAGCAAGGTGACCGGTAATACAATGGAAAACTGCAGCAGGAGTAGCCCCTGTGGGTTAAAAAACAGGCGTGAGCAGCAAGAACATGAAGAAAGTAGAAAACCTTGTAAATGAAAACACAGCCCCTGTGAGTAGTCAGATCTGCAGGTGGAAAGAGAGCATGGAAATCTTAGCTTTACATGATAGCAGGAAGTTTCCAATGTAGGGAGAATGGGAGCAGCTTCTCTAATTCCACGCTTATCAGCTGACGAAATGGTGAGATTTAGTCCACTGAACTCTTTTTCAAAAATACATATCAATAGGGTAGGCCATGGTGGCTCAGCAGGCAGAGTGCTTGCCTACCCATGCCAGAGGACCCGGGTTCGATTCCCGGTGCCTGCCCATGTAAAAATAATAATAATAATACATATCAATACAGTAGTGGCCCCTGTATTAAATACTGGGAATGCAAACTGTCACCTTCTGAAGGTGACAGCTTTGCTGAGTGAATGCAGGGGTAGGCTGGAGGCTTTACAGTATTTAAGAAAGACCCAAACCAAAAGTGGCATCAAATACTAAAAGCAGGAATTCTAGTCCCTCCTGGAACCATGAAAAAAAAACAAAGCAAATATTTTCTAAGTTACATGAAGTTAGTGTTATGAACCAAGTAACAGACGCAAAATATGGGAATTTTTATTTCCAATTCTAGCAACAACAAAAAAGTATAAGCTCCCAGAGAGGTGGCAACAAGTCTTACAATATTTGCATACTTTATTGATTTTATTGGGCTTGGTCAAATACACATCCCTGTATTTGAAAACATTGAAAAACTAACCCTGTTTTAAAAAATGAAAAAAGAGAAAAAGCCCTCTATGAAGGATGCTTAAAAGAAATGAGTCACATCAGGATATGTGAATTTTACTTGCAAACTCTTTATACCTTGGGGGGAGTTCTTGTATTATAACTATAAACTTCATTTATCATTTCATAGAAGACATTAAAATAATTGTGGGCAGTCTAATATTGCCCCTTGCAAGCCAAATTTTTGCCCTGTAGATACACTGCTACAACACAGCTGAATTAGAAGAGAGGGTTAAAATTACTGCAGAACCACACAATCCCTGCATCACTAGCGGCTGGGGGTACGCAGGAGGAAGGGATAAATTCTCAAACAAATTCTTCTGTGTAGAGTGAAAGGATGTAACAAACATGCAAGGTTGGTTGCTAAGTTGCAGTCTAGAAAACAACTAACATTTCTTTAAAGATAATATTTGAGTATTGACTGCCCTCTTTTTTTTGGGTGGGGGTGGGGTGTATGGTCCAGGAATCAAACCCAGGTCTCCTGCATGTAAGGTGAGCAATCTACCACTGAACCACCCGTGCACGTTTGACTGCCTTCTTGAGTGAAGATTTCATGAAAGCAAAATTGATTTATATTCAAATCCCTCTTCTCCCAATTCTACTTAAAATTTGGTATTTAGGAGATCTTAATTCAAAAGAGTAAAATATAAGAGACTCAAATCATGGCTGCTGCTTGAATAAGAGTTTATGTAATCAGCAGTATCACTAGAAAGTGAGCAATCTCCTGTACAATTAAATTTTTAAACTTTACTGAGATATAATTTATATAACATAAAACTTAGGCATTTAAAGGGTTAAATTTTTAAATTTTAGTATATTCACAGGGCTGTGCAATGATTATCACATGAATTATGGATATACCACAGTTTATCCATTCATCAGAAAGGGACATTATTGGTTTTTATGAAGAATGCTTTTATGAACAAAAAAAAGCGTACAAAAAAGGTCTAACTATGGACAGCACAATACTACCCAATTGTAATGCAATTATGTTAAAACACTGAATGAAGCTGCATGTGAGGTATAGGGTTTTTTTTTTTTCTTTCTATTAATGTTTTAATTCTTATTCTGTTGTCTTTTTATTTCTTTTTCTAAATCGATGCAAATGTACTAAGAAATGATGAATATGCAACTATGTGATGTTATTAAGAATTACTGATTGTACATGTAGAATGGAATGATTTCTAATTGTTTTGTTAATTCTTTTTTTAATTAATAAAAAAAAACTATAAAAAAAAAAAGGTCTAACTTTTCAAAAGGCTTTTTCCCATTCCTTGACCTATGTTTTTCCTTCTACAGAGGTAACCAATGTTAAATCTTTCCAGATATTCTATCTATAACCAAGCATTACACAAATAGTAATACAAGTATTCTGCACCATACTTCTTAAATTTAAATACCTTGAAGACTGTTTCATATTAGTAGCATTGAACTGTCTCCTTCTTTTTAATGGTGTTACACTATTCACTGGCCACTTGTTGCTCAATTTATTTAGCATGTCCCCTAATGATGGACATTTAGGTTGTTTCTTATGTTTTGCCACTACAAATAATGCCACAGTGAATATTCTCATACATATATCTTTGTGCACAAATGCTAGTACCTGAAATGGAATAAACTTATGTAAGCAGAACAGCTGGGTCAAAGGCGATTTGAATATAAATCATTTTGTTTTCAAGAGATCTTAATTCAAGAAGGGAAAATAGAAGAGACTCAAATCCTGGCAGTTGCTTGAGCAAGAGGGTGTATTATCAGCAGATCATTAGGAAGTGAACAATCTGCTTTACAACTATTTGTTAACAGCTCTACTGAGATACAATTTACATAATATAAAACTCAGCCATTTAAAGGGTTAAATTAAACAGTTTTCAATATATTCACAAGATTGTGCAACCATTACCATAATCTAAGTTTAAAACTTTTTCATCACACCAAACAGAAAGTCTATACCTATGAGCAATCACTCTCTATTTCCACCCCATTCCACCCCCAGCCATAGGCAGTCACTAATCTGCTTTCTGTCTTTATAGATGTACCTACTATGGACAATTCATAAAAATGGAATCATGTAATACGTGGTGTTTTGTGACTAGTGTCTTCCCCTTAGCATAATGTGTTCAAGGTTCATCCATGCTGTAACAGTGTAGCAGAACATTCCTTTTTATTGCTAAATAATATTCCTTTATTATATAGACATAATCACATTTTGTTTATCCATTCATCAGTTGATGGACATTTTGGGTTACTTCTACTTTTGGGCTATTATGAATAATACCGCTATAATGCACAAGCTTTTGTGTAGACAAGTTTTCATTTCTCTGGGGTAAAGCAAATGAGTGAATGAGTGAGTCAACAGAAAGACAATCAGAAAACTGCATAAAAGCTACGAAATAAAAATGTCAGTGTTGCCTGGGGAAGAAGAGACTTAGGTAAATAACACAAGAAAACAAAACACTGACATCAAATAGATTAACAAGACGACTCACAGAATACTTTGATGTCAGAGTATAAATTCATATCTTTAAAATTTTCCAAAATAGGACATTTATTTGGAAGTGGATATGAAAACTAAATAAACATCCATACTTCATATGTTTAAATAAATCTATAACTGTCACTACCCAAGAGAACAGAGGGGGAAAAGTCTATTTCTTCAGATCTATCACCTTTCATGATTTCTCCTTAGTTTTCATCCTCTGATGAAACATCTCCCATGGTCTATATGTAATTCAATTTTACCTTTTTACTTGAGCTTGTACTGTGTTGCCATACATCACAATAGGTCAAAAGATTCAGACATTAATAAAAAACTTGGGTTCCCATACTCAAGAAACTCAAATTTCACTCATTCGTTTCTGGTGGGAATGTAAAATGGGGCAGCTGCTGAAGAAGACAGTTGGTGGTTTCTCAGGAAGCTAAGTACAGAATTAACACATGACTTGGCAATCAACTACTAGGTATACTTAAAAGAATTGAAAGAAGGGACTTGAACAGATATTTGCACACCAGTGTTCATCACCCAATGAATGGATAAACAAAATGTGGCATATGCATATAATGGAACAGCTGAACAAAGGAATGAAATCCTGATTCACCCAACAACATGGATGAACCCTGAGACATCATATTGAATGAAATAAGCCAGACACAAAAAGAACAAGTATTGTATGATCTCACTGATAGGACATAATTAGAAAAAGTGAATTATCATGGAGTCAAAAACTAGAATACAGGTTATCAAGGGCTGGGATATAGAATAGGGAATGGAGAGTTAATGGTTAAATTGTACAGTTTCTGTTTGGGATGATGGAAGAGTTTTGGTAATGGATGGAGGTAATAAGATCACAACATTGTGAATGTAATCATTAGCCCTGAATTATATGTTTGAAGGTGTCTGAAAGGGAAAATTTTAGGTCATATGCATATGTTACTAGAATAAAACTTTTATTATAAAAAGAAGCTCATACTCCAGAAAGTGTGATACTTTTTGGCAATAATGAGTGGAGGTTTTAAGGGTGCCTACAAACTTCTACAAAGAGCTAGATAGTAAATATTTTAGGTTTTGGAAGGTATAGAAAGTTCTCACAAAACTGTTGTCTTTAAAAACAAAAAACATTTTTCACATTATTTAAACATGTAAAAACCATTCTTAACTCTAGGGCTATACAAAAAGAGGCTGTTGGACAGATTTGGCTCATGGACCATAGTTTGCCAACCCTTGGTATAAATGTAAGCAGAGAGAAAAGTTACAGGTTCACAAACTTACTACTTAAACATGCTGGATACAATTTTAAAATCAACAATATGAGTCATAAACAGCCTCAATTCAATTCTGGATCTTCTTATTAATTATTCTCTTATTTTCACAACTCTCTCTATATCAATGTTATTTCAACACTGATCCCTTTTTCTGTCCAAACATTAGATCTACCCTTCAATTTCCAAATGAAAATACATTCTGCAAAGCTACCTGAAATCTTGTTAAATAATGGGCCCTAGATGGCACATACACAAGTCTTCCTGTACTAATCCCTCAGTTTTAATAAGAACAGTCTAGGCTATGATAACAAATTCCCAAATTTCTGGAGCTTAATAAAACAACGGTGCTTTTCTTGCTCAAGCACCTGTCCAATATGGGTCAATGGAGGAAGAGGAGGTAAGTGGGCTCTACTCTGCACAGTCACTCATGACCCAAGCCTAATGGAGACCCCACCATCCAGAATACAGGGCCTCTAAGGTCAGTGTGGCAAGGAAAGGGAAAGCATGCAAATGGCACATCAGCACTTAAATGTCTTGACTAAGAAATGAAACCCATCATTTCTACTTACTTTTCATTGGCTATAACTAATCACATGATTCCACCTAACTACAAGGAGTTATAATCTTCTAGCATGGTCAGAAAGAAGAAGAAGCCAACACATGGGTAAGGAAAAGGAGTTGAGTAGAAAAAGTTGAAGCAGATATAGGCCAATGGTGACAACCTCATCAAGACTGGGTATACACCTCACTGAACTCAGAGTTAAACAATATATAGTATAACTGCTAAGGTACAGTATACAGAACATGTAGACATAAATACAATCTACATTCACCATCTCCAGAATACCGCAGCCAGGTCTTACTATTCCTGACCTCAGGCAGCAGAAATAAACAAGGGTCACTTACCCAGTCATCTCTGGGATCATGTTACAGGGCTTATCCTGGAAGCAGTTCCAAGATTAACCAAATATTAGACTTATCCAAAAATATATAACACTCCTTCAACATCATCAACAGCAAATAGGCACTGAAATGTCAACTCCCTACCTGAGAACATGGTGAGAAAATGGTAACTGCTTGTTTTAACAAAAAAGCTCCAAGTATCCTCTCCCAGGACCTTGTGACCTATCTTCTACACTCCCTTTATGAATATATCACATAAAATCTGTCTTACCTCTGAATCTCCACAACGCTTACCTCAGTACTTTGTACCTCATGAGGTACTCAAGAAACATTTCTTTATTTGAATGAAACAAGGGACTGAATCAACTAAATTGTAGTAAAGCTGAATTCTGTAATAGCATTGCCTCTTTCATTGCAGTACTCTAGGGCTAAAAAGCTGGGACAGAAAGAGCTACGTGCCTCCCAGAAGAATGGGGGAAGGTCTGAGGAGGAGATAGCCAAGTTGGACTTTGGCTCACGATGCCCCAAGGACACTAACAAATAGCCCAATAATAACCCATCTGAGTCTCAGAAGTCACTACTCAGAGAGCTGCTCTATAAAAGCCAAAGGGAATTATTCATTAGCAAGTGTGAATAACACTAGATACCACCAGCAGATTGTGTTTGGCTTTGCTGAATTATTCATTAGCATTTGTGAGTATAGTCCAAAGGGTGTTAAACCAATTCAAATTTTTGTTTTCCTTTCAATGTTTGTTCTCCTTTAAAATAGAAGGAAAAAAGTCACCTCCAAGCTTCAGTTCTCATATTTAAGACCAGTTATAAATATGGCTAACCAAGTAGTTGAAGAGTAGAATGTTAAATAAGAAAGGGTTATTGGTGATCTTATTTAATATCCATCATTATAATAACAGGCAGTAGACTGAACCAATGTTTGTTTATCTGTCCACATCTTGCCTTTTTCAGATGCTGTATGGTCAAAGACAGTAGGAGTTCTACAATAAGATTCATATGTTGAAGAGAAAAAACCTCCTTTGAGTCCTGTCACAAGGCAGATGCAAATTTAATTACAGTACGTTGTTTCCATCTTGTCTAGGTGTCCTTGGAAAGCAACTGTAAACAAGAAGTACTCAGCAATCAGGTGTCAGGGGCTCATTTGATCTGCTAGGAAATATGTCACAAATCACCGGCAAGAAGTGAGTCGGGAATGGGAACAAAGAGATCGAACTGACAGTGTTGGCGGCAGACCTTGTGGGTACGCCTGCTAGTGCTGGAGATTCCTCCCACTCCCAGGGAAAGTGCTCCCTGCCTGACAATGCTCTCTCATCTCACATTTGTTATACATTTTCCTATGGTCTGCAGATATCACTCCCACAACTGGGGAGTCAAATGGAGAGCTACTAAACACAATTAAATTATTTGAGACTAAAAAAAAAAACTAACATGAGCAGGTTTATTTTTTCTGAGTCGACAGGAGAAATCTGGAAATTAATGCTGGATCTAAATTCAAGTGAAAGAGAACATACTGGCCAGCAGTCTCAAAGACCCAAGGCCTAGCTGCCTTTCTATCTTTTTGTGTGCCTCTAATTGAGAATGTTCTATTCTGTGAAGCTTCAGGTCTCAACCTGAGCTGTCATAATGCTCCACAGTCTCTATAATGGGTACTGCATTTATCTGCAAGTGAAAGGAAGTGATCCCTGAATGTACACAACCTGTAATTCTGCAAAGAGCCTGTAACCTACCTGAAGGGAGCCCAGAGAGCACATTGTTCACTTCTATAACACAAGTGCCAAAATGGATTTCGGCACTCAGTACTAAACCAGAGTTCCAGAAGAACATTCTGCTGAATTATTCTATAGGAATTTAAAGTCAACCTCTCTCCTTCACGATAGTGAATTAACAAATTCTAAATGGAAGAAAAAATCTGAAAGCCACCAAAACTTATTAAACTTTGAGCAAATTACCCAATCTCTCTAAGCTTCAATTTCCTCATCTCTAAAATCAAGGGGGGAATGGTAACTATGTAGGGTTCCTGTGAGGATTGTAAGAGATAATATATGCAAGGTACAGCAAATATTATTATATTTAACAACAGGGAAGTTAATATTAATAAAACCATTATCTGTCTAGTATTACACGTATTTCCATAATAAACTGTATTATAACTGTACTAAAACTCTCTGTAAACATGTTACAATTATTTTATTATCTAACATATCCCAATGAGCACAGAATTTTTTTCTACCCACTTTTCTGCTTTATAAATGAAAAAAAGATACCAGGGACTCATCTAAGGTTCCAGAGAACTGATCTATTACTCAAATACCAGCCTGTGAGCAGAAGAGAAACGGAAATGGAGAGCGAAAGATGAAAAAGGGAACTAGGATCATCAGAGCGTGTGTCCATTCATTTTTTAATACTATAATCTTTCTTATTTCCATTTTAGGTTCCCCCAGATTGTGGCACAGGAGGAAGAAGAGAACCAAAAGGAGACACCTAGTGGTCAAGTAAGTTCCCGTTCAGACTATAGTTACAACAGCAAGTAATGTTAACAAATAACTTTACAATCCAAGAATACTCGCTTTTTTAACAAGTATAAAAGAAATATACTATTTTATGTATTACATGAAACTGCTTTTTAAATCCTATTTCAGCCTAACTAAAATTCCCTGCTTCTATAGATTGAGAGGTAGCCTATAAAGGAAAGACAGGCTTCTGGAGTCCTACGTACACAACTGTTAGCAAATTCCAGCTGTGCCACCTACTCCTTGTTAGCTCAATACTTACTACCCTTTTAAGCAGAGAAACAATTACAATACTTACAAGGCACACCGAAGTAACCAGAAGAGGCTGCTTGGGGTCAGAGATAAAGGACCCAGGGCCCTCCAGGTGTCACAGTTCCCACCTGCCCATTACAAGGGGTAAGAGGACCAATATCTCTACAACCTATAACCCATACAAAGGATATCAGTGTTACCAGACAAAAGCCGTGGATTCTTTTGCCCAATGAGCTCAATAACCAATTCCTAAGACACTGGAGAGGCAAAGAGTTTATTACTAGGAGCGCAGTAGGAGAGCAGATGGCCTACTGGCCCAAATTCTGTCCCCCTGAACTGCAGTAATTCTGACAGTTTTATTAGAGAAAAACATGGGCAGCGTTTAGGACAATGAGCACAATGGCCCCAGCTCATGTAATTAGGGGTGATCTAATTATCAGGCACGCACAGACTGATTACATGCTTAGTCACAGAATATATATAAGAAAATGGCGGAATGAGGTATAGGTGAATTGTAGGTTAAAGTCTAAGTTACTACACATGTCAGGAAAGCCCACTTTGGTTAAATCCAGTCTTGGTTTATCAAGATAACGTTGGACTTGGGGTGGATTTGTTCTGGGCTGGCCCAAGACCCTTCATTAATAAATATTAGGGGCTGTCTTTAGTGATTACAAGACTCTAAAGTTGAAAAACTGGATAACTGGGTACAAATGTAGATAAGCCACAAGGTTTTTACATCACAGGGACAGAAGATAAGGGTTATACAATCATTATCAGAGATTAAAGCAGCTAGATTACAATTCAGAGATTTCAGAATTTTCCTCTGTCTACTCAAATATACCAAAAAAGCAAAAAGAACTTTCAATGTAATGGTTCAGCAATCAAAGTCATCCCTTAAATATTTGATTTCTCAGTTACACCAGTAAGAAGTGTTCCTTAAAAAGCTCAACTATTATTGGGCCTTAGTTATCTCATCTGTAAAATGGGGCAAATAATACCTACCTTACAGGTTTATTATGATTAAATCACATAACAAATAAAATGCCTGGTACATACTAGATACTCAATAAATATCTGTTTTTTTTCCCTTCTCTGCTACTTTTTTTAATATTTATGCACAAGGATCCTTTTCTATCAACAAGCTAATTTCCAAATCTATACTTTGAGATTTATAGATAGCAACAATAATCATACCTACTGTTTAATTAAGTGTATATTATAAACCAGGCAAGGTCTGGGTTACCTCAGAGAATTCTTACAACCACCTAAGAAGACATATAGAGGATATCATCTGTTACCCACCTTGTGCCTCGTCTGTCAGTTTTCTTGTCAATAAAATCCTGATTTTGACTTGGGCAATGATGGGCCCACCTAAAAAAGGCTTGCTTTCCCAGGATTCCTTGTCGTTTAGGGTGGCATGCGGCATAGTTCTAGCTGATTAATTTTTCAGTGCCAATCTACTATTGTTTTCCTGATTTAAAAAAAAACTATACCTCCTCCCCTTCCTCCTTGACCCATAAACCAGGGTCTGAGGTTCTATCTACCATCCTCAAACAAAAAACACATGCTGAGTGAGGTGAGCAGCCTCTAAGAAGATCTTCAAGGAGTCCCACCTCCTAGTATTCACACCTTTGTGTAATTTCTTCCTCTTGGGGGGTGGGATGGAGTACCATAGAAATTATGGGATATTACTTCTGAGATTTGGTTACAAAAACAGTGGCACTAAAAGTCTTTCTTTTTCTTTCTCTCTTTGACTTCTTCCCTCCTACCCTCCTCCTCTCTCTCTTTCTGGTTCCCAAGGAGGGAAATTAACCTCCTTGCTGTAAGCAAGTAGCCCTACGCTACAACCCATGAAGCAAGCAAGTGATGTGTCCTGCCATCAGCCAGTGAGGACCCGTGACCTACCAACCCCCACGTGAGCAAACTTGGAAACAGATACCCCCAATCAAGTCTAAAATTACCACAACCCCAGCCAACATCCGTATGGCAGCCTTGTGAAAAACCATGAGTCAGAGGCACCCAACGAAGCTATATCTAAATTCCTGACCCATAGAAATTATAAGATAATCAATACACTTATTGTTTTAAGTTGCTAAGTTTTGTGGTAATTTGTTACACAGCAATGACACAGTCTGTTCATTTTCTTTCAATGAAATTACGTGCTGAAAACTACAGAATAGGACTCTAGGAAGATTCTGGCTCCACAATGGCCCCCTTGGACAGCTTCACCACTACCCATCTCAGGATTCAAGTTATACAAGAAAAATAAATCTTCTTTCATTAAACAATTAAAATCAATTCTAGGGGTGCAAGTATAGTTCAGTGGTAGAATTCTCATCTGCAATGTGGGAGACCCAGGTTCAATTTCCGGCCCATGCATTTTCCAAAAAACAAACAAAAAATTCAACAAATGGTGCTGCACTAATGAGATACTCATATGGAAAAAGAATGAAATGTGACCTCAGCCATACAGCATATAAAAAAAAAAATTAATTCTAAATGACACAGTAAGCCATTATTATTATTATTATCATTATTCCAAAGTAACATCTAAAGGGTTTATATAATGCAAACATAAAAAAAAAGTTCTTTTAATTCAATGGAAAAAACAACTGAACAAAAAAGAACCCAACAGAAGTTACCGCTAAACATACTATCAGTAAAAAGGTAGATTACAAAGGCACATTGAATGACCCCATTGTTTAATAAAGGGCCAGACAGTAAATACTTCAGGCTTTAGAGGATATCAGTCTAACCACTCAACTATGTTTTAGCATGAAAGTTCAATGTAAATAAACGTATCTGTGTACCAATAAAACTGCATGTACAGAAACGAAAATGTGAATATCATATACTTTTCACGTGTTATGAAATAATGTTCTTTGTTTGACTTTTCAACCACTTAAAAATGTAAACAACATTCTTAGTTTATGGGCCATACAAAAACAGGTGGCAGGCCAGGTTTGGCCCACAGGCCATGGTTCACCGCGATTATGTCTGGGAAGTAAGATTAAGGATGCTTTTTGGCTTCTTCTTTAAATCTTTCTGCATTGTTTGAATTTATGATCATACATTTTATAATTAGACTATACAATGAAGCTTTGCTCATTTAGGGTGGGAGAGGGGAGGGAGGAAGAGGCTTCTTGTGAGATGCTGGAACTTTCAACTGTACTGAAAAGGCAATAGAACTGGATCCACCAGATCACCAATAAAAGCTGTCAGCTAACCAGAGATAACATTTTTAGTGGCTCTAAATGTAAGAAAAGCCTGAAAATACTACATAAAGTGCCTTATGAAGTCTATGTGCATATCAGAGGTTTCATACTTCCAGGAAACATCTTATTCAATTAGGAGAAATAACATGGAGATAAATTCTATGATAAAAAGTCTAATTTGCAAGTTTGAAAAATTTTATTTAAAAATTTTCAGAGCTATAAAACATGTAAACTGTTGGCATCCAGTTACTATGCACATGTCTTTAAAATAAAATTGTTTCCCATTGCCTGCCCATGAAAAAAATATATATAATCTACACCTACCCAGGTAACTACACATGTAATATTCAGCTTTGTAGGCACAATGTCACAAAGTCATTCTAGCTGTCAGCATTCTTGTAGAAAAACAATAGGACAGGGAAAACACAAGTAGCAGTGCTTCTTGTTAACATTTACAGTACGATCCTGGGGTTAGAGAGGACACTGCTAAATATTCATATCAGAATAACAAGGCAGGCATATCTTCTAATTTTGAAAAGGCTATACTTAAAGTATGGAGGAAATTGTCAATACAGCTATCTTAATTACTTCAAAACAAGTGACTTTTGGTTTGCCTCCTGACTCTTATATTCTTATTCCCTCTATAGGTGCATGATTTCTGAAAGATCAAACTCGACACTTCTCCCTCTTTTTTTGAAAAAAAAAAAAAGGAGGGGTGGTATTTTTAAGTGTATACACATATTTTTTACAGAAAATATAACTATTAGAAGCACCAAGACATAGGCACAATAAAAAATGGTCACCTTGGACACGATGTGGAGAAATAGGAACCCCTGTACATTGTTGCTAAGAATATAAAATTGTGTAGCTGCTGTGGAAAACAGTTTGGTAGTTCCACAAGAGTGAAATATAGAATTACCATACGACCCAATAATCCTACTTCTTAGGTATTAAAGAGGGGACACAGATATTTGTACATTAACGTTTATAGCAGTATTACTCACAATAGCCAAAAGGTGGAAGTGGCCCAAGTATCCAGAAACAAATGAAAGAATAAACAAAATGGGTTTATACATACAGTGCAATATTATTCGACCATAAGAAGGAATGAAGTCCTGATACATGATAGAGTATGTATGAACCTTAAAGGTGTCATACTGAGTGAAATAAGACAGACACAAAAGGACAAATACTGTATGAGTTCACTCATATGAAATAATTAGAATATGCAAATTCATAGAGACAGAAAGTACAGTACAGGTTACCAGTCATGGATGATGAGGGAGAAGTGGGGAATTATTATTTAATAGGTATAAAGTTTCTGTTTATGGTTATAGAAAAGTTTCTGTAATGAATGCTGTTGACAACTGTACACTTGAAAGTGGTTAAAATGGCAAATTTTATGTTGTATATATGTTATCACAATAAAATTTTTTTAATTAAAAAGAGTAGTCATCTTACCTACTTTAATAGGGTTGATTTTATGTTATATGCATTACACCTCAATAATAAAAAAATTAAGGCAAAAAATATTATCATATTGATTTTTTTAATGTGGGAGTGAGAAATATCTCTAACATCCCAGTTCTAAGTGATTCAAAAGCTTTTGAATTACCTACAGATGATTTATTGTTTTGAATTATCCATGCCACTTTTCCTCCTCTACTCACACACACACACAGCATTTCTCACTGAGTCTGTCGGCTGACCTGGAGTTTTCATCTATAAAATAACAATAAAATTATTCATTGGCTAACAGGATTATGAGAATTAAATGAATGGTAAAAAGAAGGACAATAACAATTGGTGGCAAGGATGTGGAGAAATTGGAGCCTCATACATTGCTAGTGGAAATGTAAAATGATACAACTGCTTTGGAAAATAGCTTGGTAGTTCCTCGAAAAGTTAAGCATCGAGTCCATATGACACAGCAATTCCACTCCTAGGTATATGCCCAAGAGAAATGGTAAGAAGTGTTCAAAGAAAAATTTGTTCACAAATGCTTGTAGAAGCATCATGTTTAACAGCCCCAAAATGAAAACAACACAAATACCCATCAACTGATGAATGGATAAGCAAAACATGGTACATCCATATAATGGAGTATTATTCATCCATAAAAAGGAATGAAGTAATAAGATAGCATTTAACAAATGAGTATGACTACTGAATCATTATATTGATATTTCTTTTTAGTCTCTAGTGTCTTAGAGCAGCAGGAAGGAAATACCTGAAATGGTGGAAGTGTAACCATACCCTATATTTTGAAATTTTAACTACTTGTTAAAATGTACTTTGAAATTTGTCACATTTTTTTATATATGCTATATTTCACAACAAAAGATGTTAAAAAAAGGGATGAAGTTTTAATATGTACTACAATACAGATGAACCTTAAAAACATTTTCCTAAGTTAAAGAAACCTGTCACAAAGGACAGATATTGTTTGATTCCATTTATATGAAATGTCCAGAATCGACAAATCACTAAATGTAGAAAATAAATTAGTAGTTGCTTAGGACTAGGGGTAGGTGGTGAATGGGAAGGAATGGAGAGTCACAGCTCACAGGATGGGCTTTCTTTTGGGAGGCAAAAAAATGAAATATAAAATTAGACTGTGGTGATAGTTACACAATCCAGTGATATACAAAAAACACTGATCTGTAAACTTTATGTGGGTGAATTCTATGGCACATAAACTATCTCAATAAAAGAAAAACAGTAGTCATCTCAAAGTGGGTAGATGGGGGTGGAGGATGGTGGAAGGTTATTATTTTCCATTATAATCCTGTAGAAAGTGATTGTTTTTAACTTATGACTGTTATTAATGTGATAAAAAATGAAAGAATTATTGGAGAAAGCACATGTAAAATTATACAGACATCAGAAACTAAACATTCTTTTCTCTTGAAGTCAATCTAATGAGTATCAATATGTTTCCCTAGAGGATACCATACAGGCAAAATAAATGATGGCTTATATTGCTGTTGAGTAACAAGAAGCATATATAACAGAGAAACGAATAAAATGGTATCCATCATGCAAAATTAAAAATATATTCTTGAGGGTGGTCCACAGTGGCTCAGCAGGCACAATTCTCACCTGCCATGCCGAAGACCCGGGTTTGATTCCTAGTGCCTGCTCATGCAAAATAAATTAATAAAATTAAGATATATATATATATTAAAATTAAGAATATACCTATATATATATTCTTGAGACATCAATCAGCCCTTGCATAAGTATCAGTGTAGGCTTTCTCTTTGCAAAACTGCACTGCGTGTGGTAAAAGGATATACAGACAGGGTTCCTACCCTACAGGGGCTCACTGTCAAGGAGACACCAAATATACCAACACAAGGGCCAAGTACAAAGTGATCAGAAGGTAAAGTAATAAATGGGCACAACAGAAAGAAAGGATCTGCAGAGGCAGAAGCTTCAAAACTGATTCTTAAAGGAGCTGGATTCCTGCTATCAGGGATCAAAGGGAATATTCCTGACAAAATAAATAGTATACAGATGAGGCTAGAAGTGGGGAGGTTAGTAGAGTAGGAGGCTGGTTAAGTTAGAGTGGTCTGGAAATAAAAGGGCACATAGGCACCTCTAGCACTCAGGCTTTAAACCTATAAGCAATAGAGAGGGGGCCCATTTCATTAAGACCAGAGTCAAATAATAAGAAAACAGGCAGAAGGAGACAATGAGGAGAGAAGAAGAAAATTAGAGGTAAGAAAACCATCAGGAGATTGTTACAATTTTTGCTGAAATAAAATATTTTGAGATAACCTAAACTAAAGTAGAAGCAGTAAGATTGAAAGGAGGGACCAGATTTAAGAGCTGCTGACTTACTGAAAGACATGGTGACTGAAGACAGAGAAAGGATGACTTCAAGATATCCAGAAAGGACTCTGAATACTGACTTGGGAAAGGATAAAAACTATTAAATGACAGTGGAGTGTTTCTAAAACACTAAGAAAGGAGTGTTTCACCTTTTATTTGGTTTATCCCAACATAGCAAAGTACAGAAAAGCACAACTGACTTATCTTAGCACAATGCTGAGTGAGGTTTCTCAGTACAATGTAGAGCATAGATTCTGGAGCCAGAAAGCCTGTCTTCAAATCCCAGTTCTGCTAACTACTAGTTAGGGAATTTTGAGCACATTTTTAACCTCTCTGTCTCCAGTGTCTTCAGCTGTAAAATGGAGATAATAATAAGACCTGTTTATAAGGTTAACTTATAATGAATACGCTTATATATGTGCCCTGTACTTTTGCTATATCGGTGTTCGCTATTTCTACTATAACATCTATATAACAAAGCACTATCTCCATCTTTATAGAATAGGAAACTGAGGCTAGGAGAAACTGCTACTTACACACTAGTTAGAGGCACTAACTTCATCTGTTTGACTTCAAAGGCAATGCTATGTACACGGTGCTATTTATACCATGCTATGCTGCTTCGGGAGCTGCTGATTTAATTATCCACCCCACGAAGAGCATGTAATTCCAAGTTGCCAAAGTTTTCTATATGGAAACTCCAAGTTTCTACGTGGAAAGAAATTCCAAGTTTTTACGTGGAAAGGAGGCTTGGTTTTGCCTTGATTTCCAAAAGTACCTAAACAAAAAGAGCTTGGTCAATTAATCATTCTCTGAGATGAGTTGAGCTCTACCTCAGGACTCACAAGAATGTGACCACCTCCAAGAGAAGCCTTCCCTGATCCTGAAATTGTGTTAGCTGACTTTCGTGCATTTCACAGCAAACTGTGCCTTCCCCATTCTAAGCACTTATCCCACTGTTTCAAAACTGCTTATCTCCTAAACTCTTTGTCCAACTAGACTATAAGCCCTATGAGTTGAGAAGCTGCCCGCCTCATTCACTGCAATATCACCAGCTTCTAGGAACAACCCTGGAATATTATGAGTGCTAATGAGATAATTCAAAGTTCTAATCCTGATCTTACATATGTCTCACATGGTAACAAAGTCAACATCTCCCTGGTCATTCTGACATAACAGTTAAAAATTCTATTTTTAGTCATACGTTGATTGAGTACTACAGAAACCACTGGATGCCTACTCAATCTTCTTTCCTGTTAATGGGTAGCAAGGAGCCCAGTTCTAAGAAATGGATCATAAGCTCTGTAAGTATGGAAATCTCATTTCTTTTGCCAGATACTGGTTTTCCTGGTCTCCCCTGCAAGTAAGAATGGCCACGTAATCCAGATCCAATGGGGCATAATGAGGAGTCAGCTAGGTGGCTTTTGGGAAAGATTCTCCTCCTAATATTAAAACTTCCTTTTATCTGTCCACCCTCTTCTTCCAACCTTAACACAGTTATTTGAAGATATGACACCTGACATTGTTACAACCATTTTGTGATCATTAGGTTACAATCTAAAGGACCAAAAGCCCAAAATTCTACATCAATTGATGGTAGAGCAGAAAGCAAAAGTACCAGAGTCCTTGATTACATCATTAGGCCACTGCTCCAGATGAACTTCCTTCTTCCAGATATCTTATGAGAAAAGTTATGTCTTTATTGTTTAATCCACTGTTAACTGGGAATTCTGATACCTGTAGCCAACATTTTCCAAACTCATATACTGAGCAAATGGCACAAAACTCTGTGCCTTTCTGATACTGACCATCCAATCTGAGTTGTAGACATTTGGGATCTGCAATCAATGAACGCGATGTTTTTCTATTCTAAGGAAAAGGAAAGGTCATTTAGAAAGAACTCTTAATAGGTAACCCACTAGCATGTCTGTTCCTCTCAAAGTGTGTAAGGAGGACTCATAAAATACACAACAAAACAGACAATGCTTGGAATACAATTTTTAAAAAGAAAAACTTGAATCTTTTCTTCATAAGAAACCTAAATCATAGACCAGAAATCTAGAATCTGAAGCTGTAGCATTACCCAGTATTTTTACCACTGCCAGATTATGTTAACAAGCGTGAAACTTCCTATCTTAAAGATAAAAATAAGGTCCATGAGGGAACTTCATTGTGAAATCTGACCTGGTAATACCACTAAACCAAAAAAAAAAAAAGGCTGTTTAAATATTTTTCCAGTGTGAATACTTTTATTTTGGGGGGGGGGGGGGGGAGGGTGCATAGTCTGGTAATCGAACCCAGGTCTCCCACATGTAAGGCAAGTATTCTACCACTGAACCATTCGTGCACCCCTGAATACTTTTTTTGAAAGCATTCAAATAAAAAAATTTTGTCAGTAACTAAAAATATCCCTAAAAGACAAGCCCAGTACCAGATGGCTTCACAGGGGAATTCTACCTAACGTTCCAAGAAGAATTACCAATCCTACTCAAACTCTTGCAAAAATTGAAGAGGAAGAAACATTCCCTAACTCATTCTACTAGACTAGTACCGTTCTTATACCAAAGCCAGATAAAGATATCACAAAAAAGAAAATTACAGAGCAATATCTCTTCTCAACACAAATGCAAAAAATCCCCAACACAATACTGGCAAACCAATTTCAAGGGCACATTGTAAGAATGATAAACCATGACAAAATAGCATTTATCCAGGTATGCAAGGGTGGTTCAAGATAGAAAATCAATTAATGTAATATATCACATTAACAAAATGAAGGGGAAAAAAAAGTATGATCATCTCAATTGATGCAGAAAAGGCATTTGACAAAATCCACTACTCGTTCTTGATAAAAGCACTTAGAAAACTAGGAATAGAAGGAAAGTTCCTCAACATGATCAAGGGCATATACAAAAAAACTCACAGTTAATATCATATTTAGTGGCAGAAGACTGAAAGCGTTCCCTTTAAGATCAGGAACAATATAAGAACGCCCAATGTTGCCTCTGTTATTATGCTGGAAATTCTAGCCAGAGGAATTAGGCAAGAAAAAGAAATAAAAGACAACTAAACTAGAAAGGAAGAAATAAAATTTTTCCTATTTGCAGATGACATGATCTTATATACAGAAAATCCCTCAAAAATCCACAATAAAGCGCCTAGAACTAATAAATTAATTAGACAAAGTGTCAGTATACAAGACTAGCATCCAAAAATCAGCAATGTTTCTGTATATTAGTATGAATAATCAGAAGAAGAAATCAAGAAAAAAATTCCATCTACAACAGCAACTAAAAGAATCAAATATCTAGGAGTAAATCTAACCAAAGATGAAAAGGGCTTGTAAACAGAAAACTACAAAGCACTATCAAAAGAAAACAAAGATGACTTAAATAAATAAAAAGGCATTCCATTCATGGATTAGACGGCCAAATATTTTTACGATGCAAATTCTAACCTAAGCGATTTATTTAACCCAATCCCAATAAAAATTCCAACTACTTTATTTGCAGAAATGGAAAAGCCAACTGTCAAATTTATATGGAAAGGTAAGGGACGTTGAATAGCCTAAGCCATCCTAAAAAAAGAAGAAAAAGTTGGAGGACTCACACTCTCCAATCCTAAAACTTATTACAAAGCCACAGTAATCAAAACAGCATGGTACTGGCACAAGAACAAACATATACACCAATGGAATCAAATTAAGAGTTCAGAAATTGGGCGGTGCAACAGTGGCTCAGTGGCAGAATTCTCACCTGCCATGCCAGAGACCTGAATTCAATACCTGGTGCCTGCCCATGCTAGAAAAAAAAAAGAGTTCAGAAATTAACACTCACTCTATAGCCAAATGATTTTTAATACAGGGACAAAGACCATTCAATTGGGGAAAAACAGTTTCTTGAACAAATGGTGCTGGGAAAACTGGATCTCCATTTGCAAAAGAAGGAAGGTGGACACCTACCTCATACTATATACAAAAATCAACTCAAAATGAATTCAAGACCTAAATATAAGCTAGAATTATAAAACCCCTAGAAGAAAATGTAGAGAAGAACTTTCAGGACCATGTGTTAGGCAATGATATCTTGACTTTACACCCAAAGCACAAGCAACAAAAGAAAAAGTAGATAAATGGAACCTTATTAAAATTAACAACTTTGTGCATCAAAAGAACTTATCATCAAAATAAAATGGCAAGCTATAGAGTGGGAGAAAATATTTGGAAACCACATATCAAATAAGGTTTAATAACCAGAATATACAAGAAAATCATTAAACTCAACAAAAAAATACAAACTGAATTAAAAAATGGACAAAAGACCTGAATAGACATTTCTCCAAAGAAGATATACAAATGGTCGCAAAAGCAAATTAATTAATGCTCAACATCATTAGCCATTAAGGTAGTGAAAATCAATACCATTTCATACCCACTAGAATGGCTACTATTTAAAAAAAAAAAAAAACAGAAAACTACAAGTGTTAGAGTATGTGGAGAAACAGAAACATTCATTTACTGCTAGTGGAAATGTAAAATAGTACAGTTACTGAGGAAGAACGTTTGATAGTACACCAAGAAGTTAAGTATAAAATTACTACATGAGCCGACAATCCCACTGCTAGGTATACACCCAAAATAAATGAAAGTAGGGGACTCAAAAACAGATATTTGCACACCAATGTTCACAGTAACACTATTCACAATTGCTAAAGATGGAAGCAACCCAAGTGTCCCTCAACCAATGAAGGATAAACAAAATGTGGTATAAATACATAATGAAATATTATTCAGGTATAAAAAGGAATGAAGTTCTAATACATAAGACAACATGGATGAACCCTGAAGACACCATATTGAGTAGAATAAGTCAGACACAAAAGAGCAAAGATTGTATGATCTCAACTGATATAAAATAATTAGAATAAGCAAACTCAAAGAGTCAGAATCTAGAATCCAGATTACCAGGGGTGGGGATAGGGGGTGGAGAATGGAGAGTTAAGGCTTAAAACGTGTAGAGTTTCTATTTGGGATGACAGAAGTTTTGGAAAGGGATGGTAATGATGGTAGCACAAAATTGTGAACATTAACACCACTGAATTATATATTAGAATGTGATTAAAAGGGAAAATTTTAGTTTGTATATATGTTACTAGAATAAAATTAAAAAAAAAAATCCATGGAACTGTACAACAGGGCTAAGTTAAACTATAGACTATAGTTAATAGTATAATTATAAAAACGTGCTTTTATCAATTGCAACAAATGTACCACACTAATGCAAGGTGTTAACAGGATGGTATACAGGAACCCTTTATTTTGTGGTGACTTTTCTGTCAACATACAACGTCACTAATATAAGAAAAAAAATGTCATGAGTAGATTCAAATGAAGGACTTGAACAAATTTCTAAAAAATTTATTATTCCAGTTGTAGAATTTGCGTGTTTTATATGGTTTCACTACTGTTTTTTTTTTCGTTATTGTTGATTGTTTGTTTTTACCCTCTTTACAGTCTCCCATTAAAACAAAACTCTTTTAATGTGGCTGAAGTAAGTTATAGCTTAAGATTTAAAAATTCTAGAGGAAATCCTTAAATAAAGTTCTTTATAATAACTGAGAAGTGTTGGCATGCATATTAATTTGTTAAAGCTGCCAGAATGCAATATATCAGAAATGGAAAGGCATCGAAAAAGGGAATTTATTAAGTTGCAAATTCACAGTTCTATGGCCATAAAAATGTCCAAACTAAGGCATCCAGGGAAAAATACCTTGGCTCAAGAAGGCCAATTGGTCCAGAACACCTTTGGTCAGCTGGCATCTGCTGGTCCATTCCTCCTAGGCTCCACTGCTTTCAGCCTCTGTTTCCTGTGGTTTCTTCTCTAAGCACCTATGGGCCTTCACTTAGCTCCTCCCAGACACAATTCTGGGTTCTGGCCTGCTTAGTATCTCACAGAAAGGCACACAATGACGTCTGCTAGAACTTACATCCCCAGACATCTGGGTCTCATGTTGGTTCTGAAGCAACTGCTCATCAAGCATCTGCACCCATATTTCTAAATGTCTGTGTCTGTGTCTGCATTAAGGTTTCTTCAAAATGTTTCCCCTTTTAAAGGACTATAGTAAACTAATTAAGGCCTACCTTGAATTGACAGAGACACATCTCATCTAATCAAAATGTCACACCCACAGTAGGGCGTGTCATGTCTCCATGGAGATAATCTAATCAAAAGGGTACCCACCCTGAACTATTGAATCAGGATTAAAAGAAACAAATGCTCCCATGAGATTGGATCAGGACTAAAATATGGCTTTTCTGGAGTGCAAAATAGTTTCAATCCAGCACACCACAGTAGATATGAGACACACTCAAACTTTTTTCTGAGATACTTAGAAATGGCATATCTAACTTTTTCATCTTTTTTCTGTAAAATTCGTATTTCAATATGACATGTTAATTCACCCAATCTACTCAACTAAATATTGTCTAAAAAGTAGCCTTAAATTACACCAAACATCTCAAAATAAATAGTTTTTCCCACAAGTTCTCAGGCTCTGTCCTCAAAGGCAAATAAGTAAATACACTTAACTGAGGAGACAAAATCTTCCTTCTTTGAGAAGTCAGTAGTTATCACCCTAATTTTCCAGTGTTGGCATTTCCTCAGAGACTAGCAACTCTACAGGTAGATTCGTATTTATTTTACCTTTAGAGAAGCCATGTCTATTTTTGTCTCTAAATAAAAACAGTGAAAGAAAAGCTCCCTCTAGGATTTGAGGTCTTAGGACTCTGTGGATAGCTCTGATATCAGGGCTAGAGTGTAAATCCTTGCATGTCTTCAAATCTCTCATAGGAAACTAGCTTCCCTTTTTTTTTCTGTTCTCATTCATTGCTTTTCCTGCTAAAATTCTCCCTCTTTTCCTCTGCCCATCACATTTCATATGGGGCCAAAAATGTCAAATCATGGGAAAATAAAAATCTGCTGGCCTTTTTTTTTTAAGCCTGCTGTTATTATGAGAGGTAACAACGTAATCTGCCTCAGGCATCTCACTCTCCATCCAAGCCAGGAAGGTCACTTCCTTTTATCAAAAAGGAGAGGAGGTCATAGTATTTTAGTACAGGTTGACACCACTGCTAATAAAAGCAAGATAAGAAGTCACAGCCCTTAAGGTGCCTTAACCTCTATTTTGCCTAAAACAGGTATTTCACAGCTCTCACACTGCACTTAGAAATGGAAAGTGATTTGACATCGGACTACCTTAACCAGGGGGATCTCAAAGAAATAACATATCCGCAAAGTGCAGAAGGGATGCCTGACTCCTCTTTCATGTGGGCTAGCTAGAAGGTTCCTTTCAGAAGGCAACAAAGAACTAGGGCATTGACTTCGCAAATAAACAGCAGAGGCATGAACAACACAATTCCATTTTGAATTATGTGACTGGAAATGGAGGTAGTGAACTTAGATACTAAGAGTGGCTCTCAAACTTAAGCTTTGAACTGTTACTTAGAAAGAAATCTAACCAAACAAAAACAAATGAAATACATAAATAGAAGCTGAACCATTCTCATGGCCCCATGTCCAGCAGCAGAACATGGGGGGCACCCAGGAACCCAGACAGCCTACATACATTACCATTTGGGAAGTCCAAAACTTGAGATTTTGATGTTCTTTCTTTCATTTCTCTCTTTTATCTTTCTTCTCTTAATATTAACTCTCCTCTAGATCATCTCAAACATTTAAAATCTCCAATGAGATCACAAATTCATACACAATTAATCTAATAAAGACACCCTAAAGAAAGACTTTTTAAAACTTATCTTAGAAAAGACTTATCTTTTCCAGAAGGCAATTTGGCAATACGCACCAACAGCCCTAAAAAAAAGTATTGCTATCTTTTGACCCAATTGTTCTATTTCTAGGAATTGATCTATAAAAAAATGAATAAATGTACATAAAGATGTTTCCTCACATTGGTTCAATATGTTATTTATGCTAACTAAAGTAAATGAAACAAGCTAAATGGTCAACAATAAAGAACTATTAAATTAATTATATCTACATGGCAGGTCTACTATAGTTTGTCATTAAAATACTTCTGATATAATGAAAAATGTAAAAACATGGATTTAACTCTAATCTAGCATAGTATGAAAGCATAGTACATAGACAGATAAATCATAAAATGTACTTACTTACAGTAATGGAATACTAAGCATCCTCCTGGGCAAAAAACACATAACATTGGGTTATAAAAAAGGCAACATAAAACGTTTATCTATAAATGTTTGGAATGGGCAGAGGTGATGGTAGTATGCTACTGTGAGAATAATTCATGGTGCTGAATGGTGTGTGAATGAGGTAGAAAAGGGAAGATAGACTTACGTATGTCACCAAAAGGAAAGCTGGAGGTTAAAATACAGTGAATCTTGATATGGACAATGTCCACGATTAACTGTTCAAATATAAAAATTCTTTCATGAACTAGAGCAAATATATGACACTACTGCAAGGAGTTAACTAATAGAAGGATATATGATAGGGAAAACATATACCTAATGCAAACTATGGACCATAGTTAACAGTAATATTTTAATACTCTTTTGTCAACAGTAACAAATGCATCATACTAATACTATGGGGTCAATAATATGGGGGGATAAGGGTTTTGGGGCAATTTGGGTTTTCTTTTTTATTTCTATTTCTTTTCTGAAGTAATGAAAATGTTCTAGAATTTATCTCGGGGATGTACGCACAATTATTTGATGATACTGTGAGTCAGTGGCAGTGTACTTTGGATGGGTTGTATGGTATGTCAATATATCTCAATAAAATTGCATTAAAAAAAGTTTATCTGGAGCTAACTTCCTCACTGACACTCTATCTTGGTACTACTTTAATTACAATACAGCTTCTCAGACTAAATAACTTCAATTATCTTATCTTTAAGTTCACTGATTTTTTCCTTCTGCAAGTTCCAATATGCTATTAAATCCCTCTAAGAAATTTTCTATTCTGAAATACTGGATCTTCAATTCTAGTATTTCTGTTCAGTTCCTTTTTATAATTTCTATATCTTTAATAAAATTCTCATTTTATCCATAAATCATTTTACTGATATTCTTTAGTTCTTTCAGCTGTTTTAAGACTATGTTTTTAAATTCTTTGTCTGGTATGTCCAAAGTCTAGTCTTCTTTGTTGATGGCTTCTAAGGTTACATCTCGTTTCTCTTGATGGCCCCTCATTTCCTGTTTCTTTGTGCGCCTTAATGTCTGAAAACTTCCCAAATTTGACAAATATTTATTGCATTTTTACTGTGTGCCATGCTCTGTTCTAAATTCTGGAATACAGCTTTGAACCAGACAAGGGAGCACCTGTCTTCCCGAAGCTCATAATCTGGAGGGGAAGTCAGAAAATAAACAAGTAAACCAATAAATATTTACTTTTAATACATAGTTCATCTATATAAACATAATATTTCTATTCTCAAATGTTGCCATGCTCTACCCTCCACTCCTTTTTTTACTGTGGTTATACATATATATATATATATATATATATATAAAACCACAAAATTTTCCATTTAACCATTATTAAGTATACTATTCAGTAGATTAATTAATTACATTTGCAATGATGCGCAACCATCACTACTATCTATTTCTAAAATTTTATCACTACCCAAAGCAGAGACTCTGCACCCTTTAAGCAGTAACTAACCATTCCCCCTCCTCCCAGGTCCTCATAATCTCCAATCTACTTTCTGTCTCTATGAATTTGCCTATTCTAGATATTTCATATAATTGGACTCATACAGTATTTAGTCTTTTCGTGTCTGGCTTTTTTCAATCAGCATACAATTTCCAAGGTTCATCCATGTCATAGCATGTATCAGAACTTCATCTTTTTTTATGGCTGAGTAGTATCCCTTTGTATGGATATACCACATTTCATTTTTCCATTCTGCTGTTGACGGACACTTGGGTTGCTTCTACCATTTCTAGCTACTATGAATAATGCTGCTATGAACATTTGCGTATAAGTAACTGAATCTAGGAGTGGATCTATTGGGTCATATGGTAATTCTATACTTAAGAATTCTGAAGAATTTGCAAACTGTTTTCCATTCCATCCTCCTTTCCATTTAATATAATAGGCTTAAGGAAAGAAGACCCACTGACAATAATGGATATTTTGACAGAAAAGCTCTTCAAAAGGCATACTGTCCAATCGAGTTATATTTAAACTCCATACAAATGTGTACCTACAATCTGATTATATTTAAACTAGGTGAGATGTGTCCGTAAATATTTCTGCAGATTATGCCTCACCTTCTGTTAACAGGTTGACAGTTTACTGAGTGACTGATTTGTGCTGTACACTGAGAAGAATACGAGAGAGGAATAGAAATCCAGTTCCTGCCTTCCAGGAGCTCATGGAATTTATTCAAACAGATAAACAAGTATAGTGAGATAAAAGCTAGGGAAGGGTATACAACACTGAAGCTGGGAAATTCAGAGAACTTCACAGAAGAGACTGCATTTGAGGAAATTATTGAAAGAAATGTAGTTTTCTAGGTGCCAGTGGAGGAAAACCAGTCCGGATAGAGAATTGCAAATGTAACAGCACAGAGCCACATGTATGTTCAGGGCACCACACTATTACAGCAGAAGTGTAAGTTGTGGGGATGGGGTAGAGAAAAGAGGGTTAGCCTCAGACAATAAATGAGACTGAAATAATAGGAATTTTATATGGCAAGCCCAGAGGTCTGAATTTTAATGTATAACCAGTTTCAAATTTCTGAGAAATTGTAAATAGTGAAATGTTATGGCCACTTTACATGTTTTAAAGATGGCAAGGAGAAACTTGATGGAAGGGAAACCACAGGTAGAGAGTTGAGGGCAATAAAACAGACCTGAAGATAAAGAGGAAAGAAGGAAAGACATTAGGAGAAAGGCTGGAACTCGACAGCCTTCTAGATGAGGAGCAGGAGAGAGAGAGAGGCACTGCTCCCTTTAACTGGAACGGCTTTCCCCGACCTGGGCGTTCGCCCTCCATCAGTTCCTCCAGTGAGAACTCTTTCCTGACAACTCAAATAATTCTTTACCTCCTTGCACGGCTTTACTGTTATTTCTAATATCATGAACTCCTTAAAAGTAAATATTTATTGGTTTACTTGTTTATTTTCTGACTTCCCCTCCAGATTATGAGCTTTGGGAAGACAGGTGCTCCCTTGTCTGGTTCACAGCTGTATTCCAGAACTTGGAGCAGAGCATGGCACACAGTAAAAATGTAATAAATATTTGTCCAATTTGGGAAGTTTTCAGACATTATAACTTCTTCAAATATCCTTCTGCACACTTCTCTTTCGTCTCCTTCTGGGACTTCCATAGTACACAGAGTAGTATGTTTGACGGAATTCCACCAGTCTCTTAGACTCTTTTACTTTTTTTTAAAATTCTTTTTCTTTCTGCTTCTCAGACTGAATAACTTCGATTATCTTATCTTTAAGTTCATTGATTTTTTTCCTTCTGCAAGTTCCAATATGCTGTTAAACCCCTCTAAGAAATTTTCTATTCTGAAATACTGGATCTTCAATTCTAGTATTTCTGTTCAGTTCCTTTTTATAATTTCTATATCTTTAATAAAATTCTCATTTTATTCATAAATCATTTTACTGGTATCCTTTAGTTCTTTCAGTTGTTTTAAGACTATGTTTTTAAATTCTTTGTCTGGTATGTCCCAAGTCTGGTCTTCTTTGTTGATGGCATCTAACGATGGCCCCTCATTTCCTGTTTCTTTATGCGCCTTAAAATGTTAGTTGCAGGGCTGGCCACGGTGGCTCAGCAGGCAAGAATGCTCTGCTGCCATACCAGAGGACCCGGGTTCGATTTCCGGTGCCTGCCCATGTAAAAAAAAAAATGAATAAATAAATAAAGAACTTGATACAGGGTAAAATCTTAGATGTGCGTATATCAATCTGATCTTTAAAAAAAAAAATGTTTGTTGCACATGTACATTTTAGTATTTAAAGTGTTAACTCTGGAATTTAATCCCTGAGATGTCTGCATTTTACATTTGTATCCAGCTAGTTATATAAAAATTTCCTTTAATGCCAGGAGCTAACAAAAACAAACAAATGCAAAAAACCACCTTTCATAGTTTCTGCAGAGCAGCTCAGTGTCAGCAGGTGCTCTGCTTCAGAATTAGACCTACCACTGGATCTGAAGAACAGCCCTAAGTGAAAGTACAGGGTCTTCCCAAGTCTTTTCTGAGCATGAGTCTTGTCTTGGGCATGCACTCATGGCCTTAGTAATTCCCCCATTTACAAGGATCCATTTGTCCCCTATTAAGAAAAAAAAAACTTTCCTCCCACTCCTAGGTGGTCTATTGTACATCTTAAAGCTAGTAATCCTTCACTCCAGGCTTCTGCAATTTATTTCTTACTCTTATTTAGCTGTCTGCAGGCTCTCTCTGCATGCAAAGCAAGTCCTGGGATGGCAGGTCAGAGACAAGTATCCTGGTTCAGTCCATCAGGTATCCTCCAACTAGACTGGAACAAGCATACATGCACCCTGTTGTGCACACAGCGATTATTCTGCTCCCTCTAGAATGCGGACCAGACAGACACTTGCACTGAGAGCTGGTTATACACCAAGCCAGGAAGGGGGTGAGAAAAGGCTGGCAAGGTTCCCACAAGTTTTTCCTATCATTTTTAAGCTGGCTTTTCTTGATTCAGTGCTCAGCCTTTGTTTTCTAGAACTCTGAGAAAGATGGCTCTATCAGTTTTTGCTAGTTATTCAAAGATTTTGTGGGGGAACAGAATCCTGGAACGTCTCACTACACCACCTTAGTCAACCATGCTCAATAGACATTTGTTGAGCGAATGAATGAATTAATGGGAAAGAGAAAGAGAGGCCAGGCTACTTAGATCTGTGACTTGAGCACTATACTAGAATGTGCTGTAATTAACTAAAATCAGTAATGTGGGAGAAAAAAAGACAAAGCACAAGAATATACTGTACTGAGTTCTGGAACATCTTTTCAGTCGAAGCATAACCTTATGACTACTGAAATCTCTCCTACTAACAACGAATATAAAAGAAAAAAAGGACAAAAAGACAATCAGGGAGTGCCTCCTGTGGGCCTACAGTACTTCACAAAGCCAAGAACTCCAGATATCTGTTACCGGACAAAGGCCATGGATTCTTTTGCCCAACGTGCTCAATAACCAATTCTTGAGACACTGGAGTTTCAAAGTGAAAAAGAATTTACTGCTAGGTGCACAGTAGGACAGCAGATGGCTTACTGGCCCAAAATTTGTCTCCCAGAACTGCAGTAATTCTGATAGTTTTATTAGAGAAAAAGATGGGCAGGGTTTATGACAATGAGCACAGTGGCCCCATATGATATAATCAGAGGTGATCTAATTAATGAGCACACACAGATTGATTACACACTTAGTCACAGAACATATGTAAGAAAATGGTGGAATGAGGTATAGGTGACTTGTAGGTTAAAGTCTAATTTACTGTGCATGTCAGACAGGCCCACTTTGGTTAAATCCAGTTTGGTTATCAAGATAATTTTGGACTTGGGGTGGGTTAGTTCTGGGCTGGCCTAAGACCTTTCATTAATAAACATCAGGAGCTGCCTTTAGTGACTATAAGACTCTAAAGTTGAAACACTGGACAACTGGGTACAAATGAAGGTAAGTCACAAGGTTTTTATATCACAGGGGCAGAAGATAAGTGCTACACAATCATTAACAGAGATCAAGGCAGCTATATTACAATCTGGAGATTTCAGGTATTTCCCTCTGTCTACAATATACCAGAAGGTAAAAAGGGCTATCTATATAATGATTCAGCAATCAAAATCATCCCTTAAATCCTGATTCACACATCATCACCACAACATTTCAAAGTAGCAAAAAACATTACCCTTATTTTCTGCACATGAAGAAGCTGAGACTGGAGTGGGGGTAGGGGGTTAAATGACTTGCCCATGCCGACACAGCTGGAAAAAGGCAAATGCAAATCTAAAACCCAGGTCTCCTAATTGCCACTCCACCCACCATACAAAGCTAGAAGCAAACCAAGTTTAGTTACCAAACTTTTCATATAATTGAGGAATATTATTAGGCTCTCCCTCATCCGCTACTTCAGGATGCTTTTCAATCCAGAGTTTTGAAATCACAAGAAAAAATGATTTCATTGCCATATTTTTCGATATCTAAAAAACGACCTCTGATCATAGCCAGTTAAACTTCTGTGTTTAAACTTCTTTCCCATGAGAAAAAAAAGTCTTAAACGAGGTAAGAATCACTCACCACCAATATCCTCCCTTCATTATTATTTTAAATTTCAATTCCTCCTTCACAAATCACATAAACTGACCTTCCTCCCCTTAGAAGTATTACATAAAGACCAAAGTAAATGTTTCATCCTGTCAGCTAACCCCAGGCACCACTGGGCTAGCATCTAGTCCCTTAAACCAATGGTTGAAAGCTGATAGAATATGCAAGACAACTCTGAAAGTATAACTGGCAGAGCTGCTCAGATCTAAGTTGTGCTATTTGAAACTAAGACCACAGGAGACAACAGTTCACTTTTTTTACCGTGGTAACAGATTCAACCTCTTGGCCCTGTGAAAGTCATCTGAATATATTTAGCCAAAAGAAAAAAGAAAAAGAAGAAGGAGGAGGAAAGAAAGGAAAGGAAAGGAGAGAGAAAAACTTCCTATTTCCTGATTGAAGATATATTCAGTACTCTGATTTCTTATGCACATTTAATCATCCTGCTGACAGCCTTGGAAGTTAAGTAATATGGACTGCTGCACAGAGGTTTCAGACCTTGATGGAAACCAATGGCAGCCTCCTTTTGACAGTCAAATAATGACAAGCACGTTGCAGGCCAATGCCCGTCATTCACCAATATCTCCAACCTGCCCCAAATGCTCCACAGCACTAAGTGGAGGGTCAGAGGTTAAGCTCCAAGAAGCCAGCAATGAAGGGCAACTGTCATGCACCACTGCCTATTGTGAAGCAGCAAGGAGTGGCTGTCTTCTCAAGAACATGCAAAACGTTCTCATTCTGTCCAGGCAGAGACATATCTGAAGGTCCTAAATGAGACCATTGCCAATTCATGAAGCTCCAAAATGACAGCATGCCATTCAAGCTGTCTCAGATTTTACTTTTTTTCTTCTATTTCAAATCACAAATGCATGCAAAGTATACAGTTAAGCATACTTTTCAGCCATGGTTTTAAGCATGCTATGTTTTTAGACAAATACATAGTTCCAGACACATACATACTCTCAGAAGCTAAAAAAGGGAAGAAAATGCAAAATTTATTTATACTTCTTTAAGGAGCTTCTAACAAGGTATATAATTCAAAATGGCACAGAAAATCCCAGGTGCCAGTTTTCTAGAAAAGTTGTTAAGTGTCTACAAAAAGAAAATAATCCTAGAAAGGAATAATTTAATCAAAATATTATATTACTATGAGAATATAAGGATATTTATAGCCATATATGTGTAGAATTTTATATAATTAGAGTAATATAATTTTAAGTACACTGTAATTCATCACTACATTTTGTGTTAGAGTCTTGAAAAATGTAATACATAAAAGACTCAGAGTTCATTATATAACACAAATACATCCTTATAGAATTCTACGTTTGGGCTCTCATTTCTTTTTTATGTTGTGGAATCATATGAACAAAGCCAAGATACCCTATTGTTAAAGCTTCTATGTACAGAGATCAACTAATTGCCCTATGCTCTAGCAAAAAGAACATAGTTTCTAAAATACAGCTGCAGATAACCAAATATAACTTATTAAATTATGAGCACATATAACATCCTACTCTTGGGCAAAACCAGAAATTATGGTGCATCAACCCAAATTACTATATAGTCCCCATCAAGAGAAATATCACAAGCCACAAGCACCCATTCACATACTATTAGGTCAGCTGCATAAACAACTTGTGGTTCAACATAAAAGTAACTAAACAAACATTCTGCTATATAAGACGCTTGATAGGGATTTGAATATGAAGTGACTTTCTTTCCTGAAGTATAATTTGAGAAGGAAAATCCTTACCCAATATTCAGACACATCTGGTATATAAAATCACAAAGATGGAATTCAGAGACAGGAACTTTATTCCCCAAGTCCGTGTATTTTGGACTTGGATTGCATAGCTCAAAGCTTAATATGAGCTGATACAGGACAAACAGAAAGAAGTACACCTTTAGATACCAGATAGCCAACTAATGGCACTCATATTCCTAAGAGAGAATGCAGAACAAAAAAAATTGCTGCAACAAAGTCTCATCTGATTAATCAGCACAGATATATAATGAGTAACAAAAGTAAACCAAAAACTTAGGAGAGGCAGATCCCTGAGCACATCCCAAAAAAACACATTACATACATAAGTTCAATTACTGAAATATCAGTCATATTACTGAAACATCAGCAAAGCTTATACTACAGGAGAGAGTGAGTTTGGTATCTGAATCTGTGGTTCTCAATCTCAGATTCAGAGAGCCAGGCTAAATTCCCTCCTCAGGACTTCCATGATTTTTCATCTTTCCATGCAAGTGATATACAGGAGAGAATGACTGGCCATCAACCTATGACCATAAAACTTATCCTTTATTTTCCTTTTTCCAATATCCTACTGGGCAGAAATAAAGGTAGATTGTAAGAAAAAGGCAAGTAGACACATTTTGGGTTTGATATGAACAGTCAAGAGGAAGGGCTAGTTCTCGCCTCTGATTTCTCTAGCCAGGACATAGTAGATACTCAATAAATGTTTGGGATTGAATGAATAAAAGAACTCCTCAGTACTCCTTGTAAAACTGTCGCTGGACTGATGGACAATGGAATGCATCAGAATGGCATTTCTTAGAGAGAAATGTATTTGTTTCATATCCTCAAAAGATAAAGATGACAACTGATGTGTTTCACATTTCCTATTCACCAACTATCACCCCCTCCCACCTTTCCACATATCCCAAATGTCAATTTCTGTATCTAAAAAGTTATTTTATATGTACATATAAAAGATTCAGAAAGATTGAAAAAAATGTTGCTGAATTCAGCAACATTCAAAAGCAGCCAAGTTAGTGACTCCTGCTATTTCTATGTTTCACAGTTCAGAGGAGATGAGCAGAACTCTCAGAAGTGGGATGAGGAATGGATAATGCGGCCTCAACAACTGTATCCTGATATTTGTTCCAAGGTCTGGTAGCAGCCAAGAGTCTCATCAGACACAGACCAAGGTAATTCTCCTTCCTCTTACCATGTGGCTTCTTGTTAAGTCCTCAGTGCTTATGTGTTCATAGCTCAAATAATTTGAGAAACATTTGCTAAAAGCCTCTTCAGGGGATGGAGGAAAGGAATTAAGCTAAATGGGGTGTTGCTCTTCTCTGTGCCTAATTCTATAAGCCAAGATGCTTCACTGAAGTGCTTAAGTGCTTTGAGATCATTAGAAGTATAAGCTGACTCAAGAAGGTGCCCTGCTTTCCTCCTTTCAGCTGAACAATAGCCAGACATCCTCATTTTACCATATTCATTGCGCATTGAACTGTTCAGTGCAAGGATAAACCAGGTGCCTCCAGGTCATGAAATAATACTAAAAACTTTATAATCATTCATTGATTTAGTTTTCAGCATACTATATCACTTGAATCCAATGGGGAGTATAAAGAACTATTTGTGAGGTCAACCATGGTACAGACAGATGCTGACATGCTATTGATGGTTAGGTAGAAAGAAATTGCTAAATACAGCAGATCAATACCTCGTTTCACTGTTACAGCTTTCTGCAGACATAAAATATATATCTTTACAGCTACAAAAATAATAATAATGAAAGCGGGAGATAAATGCTTCCTTCAAGGTAAACTATTTGATTAGCTAAGGGCAAAGGTGGCAGCAGCAGTTACACTAAAGTAACTTTATAGTGTTAAATAAAAACAGGAGAAAGAGCAGTAGATGAAATGGCAACAATGAATCGGGACACAGGGGGTGCAGAAATAACTTTAAAAACCCAGTGATAGGTAAAAGGCCCCCAAAATCTAAGATTTTCCTTGAGATTTATTCTACCATGCAGTTAAGCACAAAACATTTCTGAACAAAATACTTTCTATTGTTGGTGGAGAGGAAATCAAGAGCTATGGATAAATAAACGCTCTATAAGGCAAAAAAAAAAAAAAACACAGCAACTTTGAGGTTCACATATGCTTCCATTTGACAAGAAATGTTGAGAGCCACCTTGCTAGACATATAATATAAATTTATAACATGATTCTTGGCCTGAGGGATCTTATAATCTCCCTAGGGAAAAAAGAATTACATAAAACACTAATAGGTATAAGCGATAATAAAATGCCAAATTTAATATGACCAAACGTCAACATACAGTACCATACACTAGTGAGTGACAGCACTTACTGTTGGTACCCTACATTTTTTTACATAAGAAATAAGGTCAGTAAGTAAAGCGATGAAAGGAATAATCCTCAAAAGCTTCATGAAAGGGGTAGGACTTCAGATGATTCCTCAGGGATTGATGGATCTAACATAACGTCATCAAATTACTTTTCTATTTCTCTGAGATGAAACTTTTTGCAAATCCCCATAATTTGAGTTGAAAAACAACCAAACACAATCTAGCAGCAATTATTTGAGATATGAAGTCTCCTAGGAATCTTTAAAACAGCATAAATGATATTTTTGTTTTCAAAAAGTTATACCTCTTGTTTTCTGCTGCAATAAACTGTTAAAAAAAAAAAAAAGAGGGTGGTGGGAGGATGGCAGGGAAGAGGAATGGGAGGCCCTGCATGTTCACACATACTCAAACAGCCAAAATGCTGAAACGTTTGTGGTTATCTGAAGTCCTCCAGTGAACAGTGTTCTACAAGAGACTACTTAATACTTATACAGGAAAATATTTTCTTAATCTGCATAGTGTTCAGCATTTCAAGAACAATCTCTTAATCTAAAACTGACCTATTAGATGGCATTCATTTCCCCGAAGAACAATTAAATAAAAGGGAGGTTGATACAATATGGATTATAGCAGTAATTCTTTGATTATTCCCATTTCACAATGATCTTTTCCCATTTGCTGCCAATTCTCTGTATCATTCCTTCATAGCAATCAACAAAATAAATTAAAAATAAAAATAAATCTCAGTGTAAGAGGAGCAAAGAAATTGAAATAAAGGGAAGGAATAAGCTTATATTTATTTTTTTTCTACAAATAAGAATTTTTAAATCTGCTCTAATATTTATAAAAATGAATAAATCTTTATCCACTATGTAATTTTTTATTTATAGCAATTATGCTATGTTTATTAGTCTGCACTTTGGGAAGAGAAGTGTCTCCAACCTTCTTTTAGAAAGGAAATGGGATTGAACCAAAAGGTTTAAGTCCTCAAGCTATGCATATACATTTCACTAAGTGTGTGCTGATGAAGCTGTGTAAGTCACCCAAGTAAACTGAGACAGCACCATGGCTGGATGCAGGGCTCCTATGTACACTCAAGGATCACTCAGTAATGGTGTTTGAAAAGTGAGTCTCAAAAGACAATCAATCAAAAAATATTTACTGTATGTCTACTGTCAGCTATGTTTTGGGCTAGATATTTCACAGGATACTATATATATATATTTTTTTAATATATACATATAATATATATATTTTTTAATATATACATATATATATATATATATATATATATAAATTTTTTTTTTTAAAGATAACTTCTGCTCCAAAGCACTGGGTAATTTCTATGGGAGGGAAGGGGTGGTGAGGGAGATAAAACAAGAAAAGCCTTCTATTTTAAACCACATTTATGTCCATATAACATTGGTACTGTTTAAGTTTTGTTTACATTCATTATCTTTTTTAACATCTCATATGAAGCAGGAAAAGAATTGATAATCATCCCCATTTTACAGATCAAGAAAGATCACACAGATTGAGGAAACATAACTATACTCAATACCTCCAGTAAAGAACCGTAGAAGTCTACAAATTTAGTGAACCTGGTCCTGGTTAATCCCTGTGTGGTGTGTCTGTGGGGAGAGGGGGTTCCCTTAAGAAACATTCGTTTAATGCCTACTGTGTTCAAGATTACGCAGACACTGGGATTACAAAGATAAATAAAATATAGTCTGTTAACTTAAGAAGGGAGGAAGAAATTGAAAAATAATCACAGTACTGAGTGATACAAGCTACAAAAACATGTAAAATTACTATAGGAAACAGAAGAGGGAATTATTTTAAAAGTTTGAAATGCTTTTCATATTAAACAAAAAAAGAATGAAGATAAATGAATGAAGTTTTCATCTCAAAAAGTTAATAAAAGAACAACAAAAGATGTTTAAGCAAAGCAAGAGGAAGGAAATAAAGATAAAGGCAGTAATTAAATAACAGCACAAAAGAACAGATTTCATATACAAAATCAAGAACTAGTTTAATAATAACAGAAAGACTACAGGCAAATGTAATCCATTTTTATAGACAAGAAATGGATACAGAAAATTAGAATTAAAATGGAGATATAAAAAGTGAATAAAGATTTTTAATGATAAAACTAAGCACAGCACTATCCTAGTCAACCAGAGAATGCTGTGTTCGATGCCATGTCAATTTCTAAGAAGCCTAAACACCAAATTGAATCAAGAAGAAAATCAAATAGATATTGGAAAACTTGTCCAAAAATTGTTTCCTAATATTTTCACCCATTTTATCTCCCTCTTTTATTAGCATATCCCCACCAGCCAAAAAAGCTTTATTACATTTTACTAGTTGTAGTTTGAATTATGACCATAACATAATGTGCTTAAATGTGTTCCATGGGAAGACTCTGAGAGACCACCTGGGAATACCACTCTCCAACCACCATATGAATCACTGCTACAGCCCTATCTTACTTTCCCTAGTGAAATACTAAAAAGTTGAAGTTAGCAGTGTGTTAACAGTTCAATATAATGTGACCAAGTAGGAAGTAACCCAGGGAATCATTATTAGAAAGTCTATTAATAGATTATTTTCTATCAATAGGAGAAATAAAGACATTGCCATCTAAACAGATGTCAAATAAGCACTCAATAAAAATTCAACCTCAGTCTCTGAAAATAAAAGTAAACTAAGAATCAAGATTACTGCCAACTACCATTACACTTAATACTAGAATCCCAAAGCATAACTATTAAAAGTACAGCTATCTGCTATCACCACGACCATTTGGAGATTCTAGACAATGTAATAACACAAGAAAAAAGGGAGGGAAGAGTGTAATTTTCCTGTTAGTAACAGGAAAAACAAAATTACATTTGCAGATAAGATTATCTACCCTAATATCTACCAGAAAACCCAAGAAAATCAACTAAATAATACTATGGTGGCCAAGTACAAAAATAACGTACACACACAAACTTTCTTATGTATCAGTTAAAAAATGTAATTTTAAAAGATTCCATTTGCAACAGTAACCAGAAATATAAAATGCTCAGGAATAAACCTAAAAATAATAACTAATAAAATTACAAAACTTTCTAGAGGGTCACAAAAGAAAACAAGACAACATTGCTGAATGAGAAAAATTAATGGCATAAATATCTCAGTTCTTCCCAAATTAATTTATAAATTTAATGCAATAACAATAACATCAAAGGTTTGGGGGTACATGAGAGGTGGTGAAAAGTGATTTTTAGGTTTATCTGGAAAATTCTTCAGTTGTTCTTCTCAATGCAAGAAAAAAGCCAAGGAACTTTTTTTAACAAATCATTATGGGAGGGGTGGAGTTCAATGGTAGTTCAGTGGTAGAATTCTCACCAGCATGTGGGAAACCCAGGTTTGATTCCTCATCCATGCACTTCTCCAAAAAACAAACAAACAATAGCCAAACAAACAAAAATTCAACAAACGGTGCTGCAATAATGGCTTGGAAAAATAATGAAATGACCCCGCTTACAAGATACAAAAAAAAAAATCATTATGGGCGTCTTACATGCCAGATATAGATAGATAACACAAAACTCTGATAACTTAAATGGTGTTTCAAGAATAACAGATAAAACAAAGGAACAGAATAAAAATCCCCAAAGCAGATCTGAGTATCTTGACATTCAAATCAGTGAGTAAAAAATAAGTCAATAAATGGAGCTGAGATAATTGGTTAACCATTTGGGAAGAAAATGTTTGATATCTACTCCATACCATATACCAACTAAATTTCAGATGCGTTTTAAGAATTACACGTAAAAAGAAAACAAAAACCAAAAAGAACTAGAACAGCTATTAATCTGATACTGGGAAAGGAAAGGTTTTCCTATCTACATTTATAGATAATATAGATAAATATATATTATTAAAAGGCAAAACTTTTGAATAACAAAAATATAAAACAAAGCAAAAGGCAAGCAACAAACTAGGAAAAATACTTCCATCACATGATTAACAAACAATAAAATCCTTAATTTATTAAACATTCTCATAAATTATTAAGGAAAGACAAATGCATATTAGCAACATGAACAAAGGACATGAATAAACAAAACACAAAAGAACTACATTTGGAAGGAGGGACTCCAACAATTTACTTAGAATTAAGGAAATACAAATTAGTTCCAAAGTGAGCTCCTACTTCTCTTCCAAATTGGCAAGTATTTTTGTTTTATGTCAATTCCCCATGTTGGAGAAGATGTACCAAATAAGCATTCTCATGCATTGCTTAAATGGAAATTGGCCTCACCTCTCTGGATGATAAAATGACAAAGAGAACCAAAAATCTTTAAAATGCTAGCTAAGCAACTTGCCTTCTTTCAATTCATCCTATGGAAATTAAAAGGAATTTACACAGAGATTTATGTGCAAGAATGTTTACTTAAGGGTAATTTATAACAGCAGGAAAAAAGTTCATTTGATGAAACATTACATATTTTTAAAATCATATTGCAAAATAATTTTAATGACATGAAAAAATATGAGCATATGCACGTTTTGATTCCAATTTTTATTTAAATATATCTTGCATAAATATGTATCAATATATTTTATCAGTAATGTGTGAATATATTTTAAATAAATTTAGATCACATTGTATATAGTATATATATATATAATAGGTATAATAAATACTCTTCAAGAATACACCAGTATATTAACAGTGATGTTATCGCTAGAGGATTTTTTTCCTGCTTAGTATTTTTCTCAATTTTTAAGTTTTTCTAAAACAACAAATTATTATGCAATCAGAAAAAACAATGCTTTACAACTTATATGTTATATACATATATAGTGGTTAGACATTTACAAAGCTGACTTTCAGAAGCCAATATGTGAAAATTAATTTTGCTAAAATTATATCCATGGTAATAATAATAGTTAGCACTTACTCAGCACTTATATATGCCCATCACTATTCTCAATGTTTTCCACACATTAAAATAATTTAAGCCTCACAACTACTATTATTCCCATTATACAGGTGAAGATTGAGGCTCAAGGAAATTGGGTGATTTGCCCAAGATCACTCAGTTAATAGTAGGGAAGCTACAAGAAAAATGAAACCGAGGCAGCCTGCCTGTAAAATCCATGCACTTAACCACCACATGCTACTGCCTCTCATGATAAGGATGATATCCTTTCAAGCATCGAGACCAATTTATAACATAAATGCCAGAACATAAACAATACAATAAGCACTACCCTCTTTAAAGTAGACTCCTTGGGAAACTCTACACATATCCAAAAATATGGTCATGGAACAAAATATTTTTGGAAATCCTTTCTTTGACTCTCCCCACAGAGTGGTAAACATTTCCTCCCGTGAGGAAAGATGGGATTTCTTTTAAACAGCTAGGAGTCATTCAGATGCAAGTCTTAAAATGCGATTAGACTGCAGAATTCTGCTTTTAGTAACACAGTAAGGAAAAGTAATGAGGCTGGTATTCCTGTGGCATCCATAACTGGTATCCATTCCCCAGAATTACTGTCACAAGTGGAACTGAGCATTTTATTATATTGCATTATTATAATTATTAGTTTACATAGCTAACTTCCTACTGAACTGAGGTCCTCAATGACAAAAGGCTCTCTGGAGTCTCCAGCCTCTAACACAATTCCTGGCACACCATGTATTTCTTAAAACATTGTTAAGTATTTCTAAAAGAACTCTTCAGATAATGTCAAACAAATGCTTTGAGCAATGACAATATATTAGAATGAACAGACATGTTACCAAGCAGGCATCTAAGTCTTTATTCAAATAAATATACGGGTATGTGGAAAGAAATAGTGAAAATAAAACATGCTAGCCATGTGAGAACGAAGATCAGTTTAAAATAAAAATGGAGATCTTATGGAGTAATTTCTAAAATTCTAAATACGAAGGAAGGAATTCAGTTTTTAAGAGGTCTTTTTTAATAATGTCTAGCTGTAGTTATTTCTCACAAAACACAAGGGGGGAATGGATATGCCTCATTGCCTAAAAAGCAATCTACTGAACCAAGGATGCAGAAATAACCATAAACTTTCACAGACAACAATGCAAAAACACATCTGCCACACAGAAGACACCAGGACACCCCGCCTATGGGTTCAATCGACAAAACACAACCTGGTGCCTGAAATATAAATCAATGAACTTCACATCTCTGGTACTTATTGACATTTGCTATCTGCAAATTTCTAATACGCTGCAAGATGGCTCTATTTTTATTTACAGCACAAACCACAGACTGAATGTAAAACAAGATGCTTAATAAATCCAGAGGAACATAAAACACCGGCATAACTCAGACAGCAAGACAGACACTCACTCCTTAATTAAGTGGGTGATGTTCTGTTTAAAACAAAAAGACAACCTTGGGCTATGGTTAAGATTAAGCACTCAGTGTTGCAAGGGAAACGCCAACCATTTTCAGGGCAAAGGTTTGAAATCATGAAAAATAAACCATCTATTAGTCTGTATTCAACAGTAAGTAGACAGTCAGGACACAGACTGATTTGGATTAACACATTTTCAGTTATAACAAGTAATTTTACAGAGGATTAGTATCTTGATGATCTGATCAATATGAAGCACCGCTGCTATTACAGATGAAGAGAAAATTGCCCCTCTGGTAATAAAGTGTGTCTTGTTCTCCTTCATTTGCTGGGTCCATTACTGTAATGGTTCCAGCATTAACAGCTGGGGCAATTGAAGCAGCAGGGGTCTGATGAATTTAAAAGCTGGGGACGCTGGCTACTCATCCTTTCCAAGGTTTCAGTTTGCATATGCAACTCCTCTACAGGCTGGTTTCAATACAGAGATTATGTTTTATGAAAACAATGACTACTATTTTCCAATTATTATCTCATTAATAGTGTACTAGCCAATAATCTGACTAAAACTCAAATGGCTCACAGCGTATTGGCTGCTGATATAGTGAAAAATTGTGCGCTATTTACCTAAATAACAAGATTGGCATGACGACAGGCTCGAGTCCACATACCAGTAATGCTCGCATTCGTTTGCCCTGTGCTAGTCTCAAGCAGAAAAAGCAGAACGTTCGTGCTGACAGGAAAAAAAAATTCATCAGCAAAATTTTCCATCTCTGGTTTCAAAAAATAGCAAACTGGAAAACAGTAAAATAATGGACTGCCACACATGGAAACAGAAAATCCATATTAATGCATCCTTGAGATTCTAATCATGCCCAATTCAGCAGAGTAGGTTAAGGCTGCAACATAACACTTTATATTATTATTGGAGAAATGCTGGCCCTTGAGGCTCAGCCTTGAATGATCCAGTAACTAAATGAAGGTGCCAAAGGACAAACTTAGGGCTAATGCAGGAATCAGAGCTCCGAATTTTCTGATCACAGTTATGAAAACACTCGTCCACCAACAACCAACCTCCTCCTCAGACAGATGCAACATAATTTCTTCCTTCAAACTGAGCTTTCTACTTGGTTTCTATCAGCTATAAAGATCTCAATTGCCCCTTATCCATACAGGAGTTCTTTAACATAAGAAAGCCATGGTCATTTTGTAAGCAGGTCATTTCCAAAACTACAAAGTAAATAAATGACCAGTATGGCAACAGGACAGATGCCTGTAGCATGAACAAAAGTGCAAGCCAACCCCTACTCAAGGTTCAGCTTTCAAACATGCACTGGCCCTGCAGAGAAACATTATGCCAAGAACAAATGTTTGGAAACAAGTCCTGACGGATGCCAACATTAATCTCCTGAACACATCTTGACCCAACCCAACAGTCATCAAGATTTTCCCCAGCTTACACTGTGAAATCAAGCAATGAGACAATTCTGTATGCTAAAGTGGGAGGGTAAACTAGAGTTTTAAATTTGAAAAACAATACCAGAAAACAACTGCTGACCTTGCCAAAACATGTGCTAAATAGAAATCTTGTTTTTCAAAATTAATATCTATATCCATAGTATGTTAAATAATTTAAATTCCATAAAGTACACAACTATTTTCTATTATTTCTTCTCAGGTTACAGTTTTCATCTCTCACTATTAGAAAGCCTAAGGATCACTAACAAGTGATGCTCTTGGGAATTCATTCATTCATTTGATAAATATTTATGGAACACCACTAGTGTGCCTCGCACAAGGCTAAGTGCTAGCGATAGAACAGTAAAGGACAAAATCAAAAAAACAAGGCCCTTACTCTCACAGAGCATATGGTCTTAATGACAGACCAGTATTGCTAAACTCAGTCACGATAAATCCAATCAGCAGTCAGGTGGTCAGTATTATTTTTAAGGGTCACAAATAACATATATCAGATGACAGAGGCTTCTCAACAAATATTTATCAATGTCTCTAATGTGCAAAACATTCGATTTAGGTACAACTGGAGTGATGGAAAGATGGATTAAACATCAATCCTGCCCTCAAGGAAGCTTATGGTTGTTCAAAGTGGCCAAAACTTTTTTTTAAAACGTCTAAAGATTTAATGTTTTGAAAACATTCTCCAGGACCCCCCCCCCCAACTCCTACTCCTTACCCACCATTCCCAATACAGAATAAAACTAGACCTCACCCCACACGAGGGGCACTAACTATAACTTTTTATAAATTGCAACACTAGGATGGTTAAGAAACAGACTTGTTAATAATCAAAGGTAACAAGAATTCACTATTACTCACTGGTTTGGCTAGTTAATTTCCAAGAAAGGAATATAAAGTGGTTTGGAAATTATGAACAAATAAACTAACTGCCTATCTGCAGAAGGCAATCAAAACGTGCTGATTTAAAGGCTGATATACATACTGGAGGAATGATTAACCAAGATGGTCTTCTGAAAAGATAGAATAGAATCTGTAAGGATTTTCAGTTTTTTAAGTCCCTGATTACTGATCCTCCACCAAAAATGTTCTGTTACATTCCTAAATCACCATCAGATTGATGGTGGAATGATCCAGGATGACTCATGATAAACGTAGGGGCCAAAAGAAACTTCTCAGGATCTCGCTAAAATGCCAAGCTGCAAAAAATAAAATAAACCGAGGTTAAAAGACCCAGCAGGCCACAAGAAATTTCCTTTTATTGAAGTATTACATATAATCAAATTTCAGGTTTATTTTATTAAATGAAATTAAGACAACTGTCATGAAAAACAAAACATTTTAATGATTTTATTTAAAATACATTATAATATCTATTCTGAATACTTTAACAGATTAAAATGTACATTTGACAAAATTATTACCGTTATGATTAGCACAATCATAAGAACCTCTGAAACAAACTTGGAATTCAACATCCATGCTCATTTACTCCACAACTAAAGAAACAGTTCTACAATTGCTAAACAGCCTTTAAAGGACTCCCAGGTCTCTTATGAGGATACATAACTTCCTTAGGAAGGAATTCTACAAACTCCATACAAAATTAAACAGATTAATTTTCTTATCAGATTAAAATTCTTTCAATTCTATGAACTTCAGAAAGTTATATCCTCCTTGCTACCATGCCTTCCTTGCATGACAAAACTCTACAACACTGTTGGTATTTCCTTAATTACGCAACTGCCATGGACAGGCAACAAATTCCATGGGACCACCTCTGTTATACTTACCCAAGTGTTGCCAGTTTCTAGCACACATGGCCTGACATCTAATCAGATTCTCCAAGGGAACCAAAGAACATAGGAAATGGTCTGAGTGGCTATTTTCTAAATTCTCGCAAGGACAGTACATAATTAGTACCATTTGGGATGCACGAGAGAAAAGTTAAGGCATTACATCCAACGAACGTCTTAGAATATTGGGGCTTCATTCTATCATAGAGCTACAGTTAAGAAAAATTGCTTGAGCAGATACTCAATATATGTTTACAGAATAAATGTCCCGAATATAGGCTAAATTATCTGCTATATTCACCCACGTGATAGTGGAGGTGGTGAAGATGATGACAACAAAATGATGGTGATGATTATAATGATGGTGATAGAAAAATAAGAAACACCTATATTTACTATGTGCCAGGAATGTTCTAGATGTTCTCTATATATCTCATTTAATACTCACCAAAAACACAAATATCACCCTAATTCTAAAGGCACTTTTTAAAGAAAAGTTAAGATGCTTATCCAAGAAAGTGATGAAACAGAATTCAACGCCAGGAGACTGGCACTAAAGTCCCATACTCTTAATCATGCTCTGACTAAATGAACACAGCCCAACTGCAGCAAACTGCAAAGTACGTTTCTCATCTAAAAGAGCAAACACTATTCACAACATCCAGATGGACAGAAAGCCAGATATATCTAGAATTTTTCAAGAAATGTCTTAACTAATAAATATTAGAAAATAATGCAAAAGTTTTCATTTGGATCAAATCAAACACATCTGCAGACAGGATGAATAAGGGGGGTGCTAATTTGTGGCACCCAATGACCCGCATCTCTCCTCAAAACTATTCATGCCCAAAATGCCTAATCTGAATCCAATCATGAGGAAACATCAGACAAAAACAAATACAGGGACATTCTACAAAACAGATAGCTTGAATGCAACCCACATATATATATATTTTTTCCTATTTCCTCTATTATTTATTTATTTTTAATCCATATGTTCTACTCATCGATCAATAATGTAGATAAAAGGGGCATCAGACACAAGGTTTTCACAATCACACAGTTATACTGGGAAAGCTATATCATCATACAATCATCTTCAAGAAACATGGCTACTGGAACACAGCTGTACATTATCAGGCAGTTTCCTCTAGCTTTTCTGTTACACCTTAACTAAAAAGGTGATATCTATTTAATGCGTAAGAAGAACTTTCAGGAGAACCCCTCAACTCTGTTTGGAATTTCTCAGCCATTGACACTTTATTTTGTCCCATTTAGCTCTTTCCCTTTTTGGTTGAGAAGGTTTTCTCATTCCCTTGACACTGAGTCCCAGCTCATTCTAGGATTTCTGTCCCACGTTGCAAGGAAGGTCCACACCCCTGTGAGTCATGACCCATGTAGAGAGGGGGAGGGCAATGAGTTTGCCTGTCAAGTTGGCTGAGAGAGAGAGGCCACATCTGAGCAACAAAAGAGGTTCTTTTTAGGGGTGGCTCTTAGGCCTAATTTTTTTTTTTACAAAGAGAGAAAAAGTTCATTGGTACACATGAAGCAGGAGATCAGATGACCTCTCAGGCTCCAAATCTGTCTCCCCAAGCTGCAGTAATTCTGATAATTTTATAGAATGAAAACATGGGCAGGTTTTAGGATAGATAATAAGTACAAGGGCACCAGATGATATAATTAGAGATAATCTTCATTTTTTTTTACAATATGAACGTTCTTTTTCTTTCCATCACATAGTTGTATATACATCATCATGATCACTTCTTAGAACATCTGGATCAATTCAGAAAAAGAAATAAAAAGAAAACAGAAAAAAATCCATACACACAATACCCCTTACCCCTCCCTTTCATTGACCACTAGGACTTCAATCTACTGAATTTATTTTAACATTTGTTCCCCCTATTATTTATTTACTTTTAATCCATATTTTTACTCATCTGTCCATAAGGTAGATAAAAGGAGCATCAGATACAAGGTTTTCACAATCACACAGACACACTGCAAAAGCTATAATATTATACAATCATCTTTAAGAAACATGGCTACTGGAACACAGCTCTACATTTTCAGGCACTTCCCTCCAGCCTCTCTGTTACGCCTTAACTAAAAAGGTGATATCTATTTAATGCATAAGAATAACCTCCAGGATAACCTCTCGACTCATTTTGGAATGTCTCAACCACTGACACTTTATTTTGTCTTATTTTTCTCTCTTCTCCTTTCCGGTCGAGAAGGTTTTCTCAATCTCTTGGTGCTGAGTCCAGCTCACTCTAGGTCTTCTGTCCTATGTTGCAAAGAAGGTCCACACCCATGGGAGTCATGTACCATGTAGACAGGGGGAATGCAGTAAGCTTGCTTGTCTTGTTGGCTGAGAGAGAGAGGCCACATCTGAACAACAAAAGAGGTTCTACTGGGGGTGACCCTTAGACCTAATTTTAAGTGGGTTTAGTCTATCCTTTGCAGGGTTACGTTTCATATGAACAAACCCCAAGACTGGGGGCTCAGCCTATTGCTTTGGTTGTCCCCACTGCTTGAGAGAATATCAAGAATTCTCTACATGGGGAAGTTGAATTTTCCCCCTTTCTCATCATTCCCACAAGGGTACTTTGCAAATACTTTTTTATTCACTGTTCACATCAGTCTAGGATTTATCAGGGCATCACTCTGGACAAACCTACAAAATCTCATGCCCTACTCAAGGTTCCACGTACTTCTGGCATTCAATCAAGCTGTCCACATAAGTTATTGTACTGGTTTCCTAGCTGCCAGAATGCAGTATACCAGAAATGGAATGGCTTTTAAAAGGGGAATTTAGTAAGTTGCTAGTTTATAGTTCTAAGGCCAAGAAAATGTCACAATTAAAACAAGTCTATAAAAATGTCCAACCTAAGGCCTCCAGGGAAAGATATCTTGGTTCAAGAAGACCAATGAAGTTCAGGGTTTCTCTCTCAACTGAGAAGGCACACGGCAAATGTAGTCACGGTTTCCCTCTCAGCTGGAAGGGCACATGGCGAACATGGTGGCATCTGCTGGCTTTCTCATGGCTCTACAGAAAGGGACTCTCTCCAAAATATTTCCTCTTTTAAAAGATTCCAGTAAGCAACTCCACCTTCAATGGGTGGAGACATGCCTCCAAGGAAATCATCTAATCAAAAGTTACCACCAAAAATTGGGTGGGTCATATTTCCACTGAAACAATGAAAATGTTCCCACCCAGCAATATTGAATGAGGATTAAAGGACATGGCTTTTCTGGGGTCCACCACATATTCAAACTGGCAAAATTATATTAGGAAATGCACTAGTTGAACTATAAATTTTGTACCAAACAAACATTTTTTGCTTTAGTCTCACACATAAATTAAAGTTTTAAAATATAAAGTACTGTACTGGCTTGATAGGATGTACATACCCATGAAAAGCCATAATCAAAATCCCATTTCAGAAAGGCATAATAATACCTATTCAATACTATTCATTACTGTATGTGATTAGATCATTTCACTAGAGATGTAACCCAATCAACAGTGGCTGTTAAATTGGATTAGGGGAGATGTGTCTCCACCCATTTGGGTGGGTCTTGATTGGTTTACTGGAGTCCAATAAAAGAGGAAACATTTTGGAGAATGAAAGATTCAGAAAGAGTAGAGAAGAACGACATAGCCATGAGAAGCAGAGAGCCCATAAACTGGTGACCTTTGGAGAAGAAGAAGAAAAACGCCTTCGAGGGAGCTTTATAAAACAGGAAGCCAGGAGAGAAAGCTAGCAGATGGCGCCTTGCTCACCATGTGCCCTTCCAGCTGAGAGAGAAACTGCGACTGTTCACCATGTGCCTTCTCATTTCAGAGAGAAACCCTGAACTTCATCAGCCTTCTTGAACCAAGGTATCTTTCCCTCGATGCCTTTGACTGGACATTCCTATAGACTTCTTGTAATTGGGACTTTTCTCAGCCATAGAACTGTAAATTAGCAACTTATTTAATTTCCCTTTATAAAAACCATTCCATTTCTGGTATATTGCATTCTGGCAGCGAGCAAACTAGAACAATCATCATCTATTTTCAATATCCTACAGTATTGACATTTCTGTGTTCTTCCCCAAGCAAAAACATTTTTAAATTTCTACAATTAGTCACTATCATTATACATTCTAGGCATTCCTAGATTATACCATCTCAGTCTTTATCGTGTATCTTTCCTTCTGATTTCATTTGCCCCCAGGCTTCCTCCCTCTATCATTCTTACATTCAGCTTCATTCAGCATTCTAACATTATGGTATTACAGTTAGGTAGTATTATGCTACCCATTTCAGAATTTTTACAATCAGTCCCGCTGAACAATCAGTATCCCTTCAGTTCCAATTATCCGATATCTACCCTATTTCTATCTCCTGATGACCTCTGTTCTTAAGTGAAATTATCCAATTCATTCATTAATGTTAGTTCATATCACTAAGACCATACAGTATTTGTCCTTTTGTTTCTGGAAAATTTCACTCAGCATAATATCCTTAAGGTCCATCCATGTTGTTACATACTTCATAACTTTATTCTGTATACTACAGTTTGTTTAGCCACTCTTCTGTTGATGGATATTTGGGCTGTTTCCATCTCTTTGCAATTATAAATAATGCTGCTATAAACATTGGTGTGTAAATGTCTGTGTCCTTGCCCTCACGTCCTCTGAGTAGATACCTAGCAATGGTATTGCTGGGTCATATGGCAATTCTATGCTTCGTTTCCTGAGGAACCGCCAAACTGCCTTCCACAGCAGTTCTACCATTCGACATTCCCACCAACAGTCGATAAATGTGCCTCTTTCTCCATATCCTCTCCAGCACTTGTCGTTTTCTATTGTATTGATAATGGCCATTCTGGTGGGTGTGAAATGATATTTTATTGTGGTTTTGATTTGTATTTCCCTAATAGCCAGGGAAGTTGAGCATCTTTCCATGTGCCTTTTGGCCATCTGAATTTCCTCTTCTGAGAAGAATCTGTTCAAGTCTTTTGCCCATTTTGTAAATGCATTGTCTTTTTGTTGTTGAGTTGAACAATCTCTTTATACATTCTGGATACTAGACCTTTATCTGATATATCATTTCCAAACATTGTCTCCCATTGTGTAAGCTATCTTTTTTACTTTCTTGACGAAGTTCTTTGATGCACAAAAGTGTTTAATTTTGAGGCGTTTCCATTTATTTATTTATTTATTTTGGGGGGGGTTATCAATAATTCAACTTGGGGAGGTTGAATTTTCCCCTGTTCTCACCATTCCCCGAAGGGGACATTGCAAATACTTTTCCACTCACTGATCAAATCACTCTGGGATTCATTGGGACATCACTCTGGACAAATCAATAAAATCTAACGTCCTACCCAAGGTTCCACGTACTTATGTTGTTCAACCAACTATCTACATAAGTTATATTAGGGGATGCACTAGTCAAAATATAAATTTTGTACCAAATAAACATTTTTTGATTTAGTCTCACACATAAGTTGAAATTTTAAAATATTAATTACCATTTGTTTTCAGCACCCTGTAGTAATGACATTCCTTTGTTCTTCCTCATGCAAAAACATTTTTAAATTTGTACATTTAGTCATTATCATTATACACTCTAGGCATTCCTATATTATACCATCTCAATCTTTATTATCTATTTTTCTTTCTGATTTCATTTATGCCCCCAACCCTCCTCCCTCTATCATTCTCACACTCAGCTTCATTCAGTGTTTTAACATAATTGTATTACAGTTAGGTACTGTTGTGCTGTCCATTTCTGAGTTTTTATATTCAGTCCTTTTGCACAATTTGTTTATTCAATGCTGGTGCTTTAGGTGTAAGGTCTAGGAAACTGCCTCCTAGTACAAGATTATCAGATATTTCCCTACATTTTTTTCTAACAGTTTTATGGTCTTAGATCTAATGTTTAGGTCTTTGATCCATTTTGAGTTAATTTTTGTATAGGGTGTGGGATACGGATCCTCTTTCATTCTTTTGCATGTGGATATTCAGTTCTCTAGGCACCATTTATTGAAGAAACTATTCTGTCCCAGGCGAGTTGGCTTGACTGCCTTATCAAAGATCAATTGTCTGTCCCAGAGAGGGTTTATATATGAACACTCTATTCGATTCCATTGGTCAGTATATCTATCTTTATGGCAGTACCATGTTGTTTTTACCACTGTAGCTTCATAATACACCTTAAAGTCAGGAAATGTGAGACCTCTGACTTCATTTCTCTTTCTCCGGATACTTTCAGATATTCGGGCCACCCTGCCCTTCCAGATAAATTTGGTTATTAGTTTTTCTATTTCTGAAAAGTAAGTTTTTAGGATTTTAATTGGTATTGTATTGACTCTGTAAATCAATTTAGGTAGAAGTGACATCTTATCTATATTTAATTTTCCAATCCATGAACACAGTATGCTGTTCCATTTATTTAGATCTTCAGTGATTTCTTTTAACAATTTCTTGTAGTTTTCTTTGTATAGGTCTTTTGTCTCTTTAGCTAAATTTATTCCTAAGTATTTTATTCTTTTGGTTGCAATTATAAATGGAATTTTTTTCTTGATTTCCCCCTCGGATTGTTCATTACTAGTGTATAGAAACACTACAGATTTTTGACTGTTGATCTTTTAACCTGCCACTTTGCTGTACTCATTTATCAGCTCTAGAAGTTTTGCTGTGGATTTCTGGGGGTTTTCAACATATAGTATCATATCATCTGCAAATAGTGAGAGTTTTACTTTTACTTTTTCCAATTATGATGGCTTATATTTCTTTTTCTTGTCCAATTGCTCTGGCTAGAATTCCAATACAATGTTGAATAATAATGGTGATAGTAGACATCCTTGGCTTGTTCTTGATCTTACGGGGAAAGTTTTCAGTTCTTCCCCTTTGAGGATGATGTTAGCTGTGGGTTTTTCATATATTCCCTTTATCATGTTGAGGTAGTTTCCTTCTATTTGTATTCTTTCAAGCATTTTCAACAGGAAAGGATGTTGAATTCTGTCAAATATCTTTTCTGCATTAATTAAGATGATCATTGTGGTTTCCCTGCTTGGATTTGTTGATATGGTATATTACATTAATTGATTTTATGTTGAACCTACCTTGCATACCTGGGATGAATCCTACTTGGTCATGGTGTATAGTTCTTTAAATATGCTGCTAGATTCGATTTGCAAGAATTCTGTTGAGGATTTTTGCATCTATATTCATTAGAGAGATTGGTATGTCTTTTTTTGTAATATCTGTGTCTGGCTTTGATATGAGGGTGATGTTGGCTTCACAGAATGAGTTAGGTAGCGTCCCCTCCTTTTCAATTTTTTTGATGAGTTTGAGCAGGATTGGTACTAATTCTTTCTGGAATGTTTGGTAGAATTCACATTTGAAGCCATCTGGTACTGGACTTATCTTTTTGGGGAGCTCCTTAATGACTGATTCAATTTCTTTACTTGTGATTGGTTTGTTGAGGTCGCCTACTTCTTCTCAAGTCAATGTTGCTTGTTCTTGCCTCTCTAGGAAATTGTCCATTTCATCTACACTGTCGAGATTTTTAGCATAAAGTTGTTCATAGTGTCCTCTCATTACTTCCTTTATTTCTGTGGGGTCAGTGGTTACTTCTTCTCTTCCATTTCTGATTTTACTTATTTGCATCCTCTCTCTTCTTTTTGTCAACCTTGCTAAGGGTCCATTAATCTTATTGATTTTCTCATAGAACCAACTTCTGGTTTTGCTGACTTTCTCAATTTCATTTATTTTGCTTCTAATCTTCATTATTTCTTTCCTTTTGCTTGCTTTGGGGTTATTTTGCTGTTTTTTCTCTAGTTCTTCCAAGCGGACAGTTAATTCCTCGATTTTTGCTCTTCCTTCTTTTTTGATATAGGCAATTAGGGCAATACATTTCCCTCTTAGCAGTGCCTTTGATGCATCCCATAAATTTTGATATGTTGCGTTCTCATTTTTATTTACCTCGAGATATTATTTACTGGTTTCTCTTGTAATTTCTTCCTTGACCAACTGGTTGTTTAAGAGTGTGTTGCTGAGCCTCCATATATTTGTGAATTTTCTGGCACTCTGCCTATTATTGATTTCCAACTTCATTCCTTTATGATCTGAGAAAGTGTTTTGTATGATTTCAATCTTTTTAGATTTATTGAGACTTGCTTTGTGACTCAGCATATGGTCTATCCTTGAGAATGATCCATGAGCACTTGAGAAAAAGGTGTATCCTGCTGTTGTGAGGTGTAACATTCTATAAATGTCTGTTAAATCTAGCTCATTTACTGTATTATTCAAATTCTCTGTTCCTTAATTGATCCTCTGTCTAGACATTCTGTCCATTGATGCGATTGGGGAATTCAAGTCTCCAGCTATTATGGTAGATGTGACTATTTCTCTTTTTAGTGTTTTCAGTGTTTGCCTCATGTATTTTGGAACATTCTGGCTCAGTGCATAAATATTTATGATTGTTATATCTTCTTGTTGAATTTGTTCCTTTTATTAATACACAGTGTCCTTCTTTGTCTCTTAAACTGCTTTACATTTTGAAGTCTAATTTGTTCTATATTAGTAAAGCTACTCCTGCTCTTTTCTGATTGTTATTTTGCATGAAATATCTTTTCCCAACCTTTCACTTTCAACCTATGCTTATCCTTGGATCTGAGATGTGCCTCCTGGAGACAGCATATAGATGGGTCCTGTTTTTTTAATCCATTCTGCCAGTCTATGTCTCTTGACTGGGGAATTTAATCTATTAACATTTAGTGTTATTACTGTACGGGCAGTACTTTCTTCTACCATTTTGCCTTTTGGATTTTATATGTCATATCTAATTCTTCTTCTTTTTACCTTTACTGACAGTCTTCAGTTCCACACTCTTCTCCACATCTCTCTCTCCTGTCTTTTCATATCTGCCTCTAGTGCTCCCTTCAGTATTTCTTGCAGAGCCGGTCTCTTGGTCACAAATTCTCTCAGTGATTTTTTTGTCTGAAAATGTTTTAAGTTCTTCCTCATTTCTGAAAGACTATTTTGCTGGATATAGAATTCTCGGTTGGCAGCTTTTCTCTTTTAGCAATTTAAATATATCATCCCACTGTCTTCTAGCCTCTATGGTTTCTGCTGAGAAATCTGTGCACAGTCTCATTGGGCTTCCCTTGTATGTGACAGATTGCTTTTCTCTTGCTGCTTTCAAGATTCTCTCTTTCTCTTTGACATCTGACATTCTGATTAGTAAGTGTCTTGGAGTATGTCTATTTGGATCTATTCTGTTTGGGGTACACTGCACTTCTTGGATCTGTAATTTTAAGTCTTTCTTAAGAGTTGGGAAATTTTCAGTGATAATTTCCTCCATTAGTTTTTCTCCTCCTTTTCCCTTCTCTTCTCCTTCTGGGACACCCACAACACATATATTTTTGCACTTCATGTTGTCATTCAATTCCTTGAGTCCCTGCTCATGCTTTTCCATTCTTTTTCCTGTATATATTTTCACTTGTCAGATTTCAGAGGTTCCGTCCTCCAGTTCACTAATCCTACCTTCTGCCTCTTAAAATCTGACATTGTAGGTTTCCATTGTTTTTTTTTTTTTTGATCTCTTCTTCTGTGCCTTTCATTCCCATAAATTCTGATATGTTTTTTCAGACTTTCTATTTCTTCTTTTTGTTCATTCCTTGCCTTCTTTATATCCTCCCTCAATTCACTGATTCGATTTTTAATGAAGTTTTCCATATCTGTTCCAATATTCTGAATTAATTGTTTCAACTCCTGTATCTCATTTGACTTTTTGGTTCGTTCCTTTGACTGGGCCATAGCTTCATTTTCCTAGCATGATTCGTTATTTTTTGCTGGCATTGAGGCATTTAATTACCTTAATTAGTTTATTCTGGAGATTGTTTTCTCTTTTTTTACCTAGGATTTCTTGCTGGATGACTCTGTTGTCTATCTGTTCTTTGACTTTCAGTTCAGCTTATTCTGGATCTCTAGCTTAGGTTTTGCTTAACAGATCAGAATTTTTCAGTTCTTGTTTTCTTGTTTCTTGCCCTGCTTGTATGGTCCTTACACACACCCCCACACCCCCCACCCCCGCTTAGGAGGGTCTACTTAGGTATTATAGACCCCAGTCAGATTTTTCCAGACCAAACTGGTCCTCTCAGGAGAAAAGAGTCACCTACGACAGTTTTCCCTAGGAGTAAAGGCCCAGAGGATTGAAAGTCTTTCCTATGAAGCCTCTGGACTATGCGTTCTTCCTATCCTGCCCAATATGTGGTGCTTTTCTGCTTTTCTGCCTCCATGTCCCACTAGCAGAAGATGATGCATACCTTTAACTTCAGCAGACTCTCCCTGCTGGGGGCATGGTGGAGACAGAGGAGAGGTTGTAGACTGACTTCAATGCTTCACTTTTCCAGACCCTGGGGTCTGAATTCCCTGAGGGAGGGATTCCACCTGAGCTGGGCCCCACCCCTCCTCCATGGAAGGCACAGGTTCCACACATACACTCAAACAAGCTTAATTCTGCCTATGACTGGGACATTTGGAGCCTGAGAAGTCTTGCAGTTGTAACCAAAGAGTAGTCAAGCCATAGAAACACAGCCACAAAAAAGAAAGAGAAGAATCCTTTTCAGAGCAGGACCCCTGTTCCTCCAGTTTGCCAATCAAGAGCTTAAGTAGGTATGTTGCTTTGTGTACCTTCAGGTCCTATGGCCCCCTCCTTTCCTTCAGGGCCCAGACCCTTTCAAGTATTATGTGCTATCCAATCCAAAAAAAATCTCTGTTTCTTTTTTTCTTTTTTCTTTTTCCATCAGTCCTGCCCACTCTGTGCTGGCACGAAAAACAGCAATCTCCACTTTGACTCAAGGTCCAGCTGAGCTGGGGGCATATTTTTCGTAATTGGGATTTGTTAATTTCACAATTGGAGCTTGGCTGCACTCAGCTCATGCTGCTGATAAAGTTCCTTTCCTTTCCCCTCTGGGAAGCAGCCTGGGGATGGGCGCCAGCCGCCATGGCTTGGGGAACTCACACTTCTGGGTAAGCTTGCAGCCAGTCCAGCTGGTCCAAACCGGGGTACGCTGTGTGCCCAGTCACTGATAATGACCCCAGTAGTTGTTCTATACTGTTCCTGGCTCTTTACTAGCTGCTCTGGAGGATGAACTAAACCCCACACCTCATTAAGCCGCCATCTTGGCCCTCCTCTCCCAAATATATATTTTTTCAAAGACAAAGAAAAGAAAGGTTGAGTGACCACTTTAAAGGAGATTTCAGGAGACCAAAGAAGCATAACAACTAAAGGCAAAGTGTGATCCTGGATTGGAACCTAGACCAGGAAAACAAATGCTATAAAACACATTATTAGGTCAAAAATAGGAAAAAAAAAAAATTGAATGTGGACTTGATTAAATAATAGTATTATATTAAACTTAACTTTTTTGAAATGTATCACTGCACTGCACTTATGTGTACAATGGTATCCTTGTTCTTGGGAAATACAAGTATTTAGAGGAATTAGGATTGATGTCTGCAAATTACTCTGTAATGGTTCACAGAAAAAACAATGGGTCATATATTGAAAGAAAGAGAAAGCAAACATAGCAAGATGTTAACAACTTGTGAATCTGGATGACATCAATCCTCATTCCTCATTCCACAATCCTCATTCCTCTAAATACTTCAGCTTGTGTTTCCCAAGAACAAGGATACCATCGTACATATAAGTGCAGTGCAATGAGACAGGAATATGAGAGTGCTATACTCTAGTCTTGCAGTTCTGTAAGTTTTTTTGTTATTGTTTTTTATTGTGGTAAGATATATACAACATAAAATTTACCATTTTAACCATTCTAAAGTGTACAATTAATTCAATGGCATTAACTACATTTACAATGTTGTGCTACATCACCACCTTCCATTACTAAAACTTTTTCATCACCTAAAACTCTACCTTTTCAGCAATCATTCCCTTTCCCTCTTCCCACGCCCAACTTCCCCCAGCTCCTGGTAAGCTCTACATCTACTTTCTTTCTCTATGAATTTGTTTATTATGATACTTCATATAAGTGGAGTCACACGACATTTTTCCTTTGGTGTGTCTGGCTTATTTCATGTAACAAAATGTTTTCAAGGTTCATTCATACTGTAGCACATTGTAGTACTTCCTCCCTTTACATGGCTGTATAATAGTATCCCATTGTATGGCTATACCGCATGTTGTTTAGCCATTCATCCGTTGATGGACACTTGGGTTATTTCTACCTTTTGTCTATTGTGAATAATGCAGCTTTGACTGCTGGTATATAACAGTTCTGTAAGTTTTAAAGAATTTCAAAATATGAAATAGATCATCTGAAAAAAATAAAATAAAGGATGACACCCCTACACCTTGCTCCTTACCCCACAGGCAAACAAACTTAATCAAGGCCAAGCTATTCTGCCCCTGGCACAGTGGCAAATCCTAATTGCACTGGGTCCTCACAGCTACCCATAAAGGCAAATATTTTTTACCCCATTTTCTAGCTAGAAAAACTGAGGCCCAGGTTGCCAACACCTTCTTTCCATAACTAGAAAATGGCTGAGTTCACAGTACTAACTCAGGCCACTAACGCTCCTCTGGACAACTCCACAACATGCCTTTCAAGGGAAATCCATTTTTAAAATGCACAAATATGCTGTGGTACTCTCTTATGCTTTAATATAAATTAAATAAATGTTATCATGGAAAGCAAGAATACCTAGTTCAACCTTCTTAATCACCCTCCAGACTTGGAAACTAAATAAAATTCTGTGGCATAAGCAATAACAAGGAAGAAAATGTAAGCTATTTCAAGCCAAAAATTATTTCCCATTATGGGATAATAAAGTTTAACTTTAAAAAATATATATTTTATTAAGAAATATCCACACACATACAGACAACCATATTATATAATCAATGATGCACAATATCATCCCACAGTTGTGCATTCTTCACCATGGCCATGGCATCAGTCCAGAAAAAGAAATAAAAAGAAGAAAGAAATCCCAACCCCCTTACCCCTCTTTCTCATTGAACCACAATATTTCAATCAACCCAATTTTTACCCTTTATCTCCCCTACTATTTATTAGCCTCATTTTTTTGTTTGTTTGTTTTACTCATCTGTCCATACCTGGATAGAAGGAGCATCAAACACCAGTTTTCACAATCACACAGTCACACTGTAAAAGCTATATAGTTTTACAGTCTTTTTCAAGAATTAAGGCTATAGGAGCACAATTCAACAGTTTCAGGTACTTCCCTCTAGTCACTCCAATACACCATAAACTAAAAAGGGGATATCTATATAATGCATAAGAATAACCTTCAGGGTAATCTCTCAACTCCACTTGAAATCTCTCAACCACTGAGACTTTATCTTGTCTCATTTCTATCTCCCCCTTTCAGTCAAGATGGCTTTCTCATTCCCATGATGCTGAGTCCCAGCTCAACCCCAGGAGTCAGGTCCCACACTGCCAGAGAGATTTACACCCCTGGGGGTCATGTCCCACATAGGGGAGAGGGCAATGAGTTTACCTGTCAACCTGGGTTAGAAAGGCCACATCTGAGCAACAAAACAGGTTGTCTGGGGGTGATTCTTTGGCATAATTATCAGTAGGCTTAACTTCTCCTGTGCAGAAATAATCTTCCTAGGGGAGAACCCTAAGATTGAGGGCTCAGCCTATTAAAATTGGTTGTCTCCACTGCTTGGAAGAATATCAGGAATTCCCCAGATAGGGAAGTTTAATATTTCCTCCTTTCTCCCCAGTCCCCTAAGGGACTTTGCAAGTACATTTTTTGTTCTCTGCCCAAATTACTGTGGGATATATTGGGGCGGCACACTAACCTGTATAAACCAACAACATCTCACGCTCTACTCAAGATTCCATGTAATTATGGTGTTCAAATAAACTGACCAGGCAAATCAAATTAGATAATGTGCTGCCCAAAATATAAATTTTGTACCAAATAAACATCTCTCCCTTTGGTCTCGCACAGAGATTGAAGTCTGAAAATATGGGCCATAACATCCTTTATCCTGTATTCTGATTTACCTTAGTTCTATCTAGATCAGCTTCACTTATATTTCTAGACAAAGTCTGATTCCTTTTTCAGCTTAATAAACTTTAATTTAAAAAGCAAATAGGAAATTTTTGTGACACGTAAAGGTTTTATAGATATGGCAGAAAGTAAGAATTATAAAAAGAAAAATCAATAAATTGGACTTTTATCAAAATTAATTTTGCTCTTCAAAATAATAAAAGAAAGGGAGATAATATTTCCAATACATAAAGCTGATAGAGTAATTATATCCAGAAAATTTAAACAACTCATAAAACTTAATCATAAGAACATAGCCCCCCCAAAAATGGGCAAAACATTTTGATCAGATACTTCAAAGGAGAAATACAAATGACCAATAAGCATGCGAAAAAATGTTCAACATCATTTACCATCAAGGAAATACAAACCAAAAGCAAAGTGATACCCTTTTATGCCTATTAGAATGACTATAATAAAAAAGACCAATGATAACAGGTGTTGGAAAGGATGTGGAGAAACCGAAACCCTCAAAAATTGCTGGTGGGAATGTAAAATGGTGCAATCACATTGGAAAACAGTTTGGCAGTTTCTTAAAATGTCAAACATAGATTTACCAAATGACCCAGCAATTCCACTCCTATGTATCCACCCAAGAGAAATTAAAATATATGTCCACGCAAAAACCTGTACTCAAATGTCCACAGAAACATTATTTATAAAAGACAAAAAGCAGACAACCCAAAAAAAAAAACAATCCAATGTGCACAACTGGAGAATGAATACACAAAATGTTCCATACATTAGAATACTCTACTATTCAGCAATGAAAAGGAACACAGGGCTGATACATACTACGATAAGGATAAACCTCAAAAGCATTATGCTAAGTGAAAGCAGCCAAACACAAAAGACTATATACTGTATCATTCCATTCATATGAAATTTTCAGAAAAGGCAAATCTATAAAAAGAAACAGTAGATTAACAGTTGCCTAGAAATGGGAGTGAGACAGTTCTCTTCAGGCTTATGGAACTGTTTCAAAATAGATTCTGGTGATGGCTGCACTAGTCTGTAAATATAACTACCGATTACTGAACTATACTCTTAAAATGAGTGAATTTTACAAAATTAGTGAATTATATAGTATGAATTATACCTCAATAAAGCTTTTTAAAAATGTCCAACTTCATTAGTCATCACAGAAATGCAAATTAAAGTCAAAATGAATTATCACAACACACCCACTGCAATAGTTACAATTTAAGACTGACAATATCAAATGTTGAAAAGGATATAGAGCAACTAGAACTCACATACAAAGCTGATAGATATTTAACATGGTGTGCCGGTTTAGAACAGATTATGTACCCTAGAAAAGCCATGTTTTAATCCTGATCCATCTGGTGGAGGCAGCCATTTATTTTTCTATTTTTATTTTTTCGCATGGGCAAGCACCAGGAATCGAACCTGGGTCTCCAGCATGGCAGGCGAGACCTCTGCCTGCTGAGCCACCGCGGCCCGCCCTAACTATTTTATTGTATAATATAACATATATACAAAGCCATCATCACAATCAACTTTTTTTTCTTTTTTGTGAAAAGTAACCTATACATAAAAGCAATAAATTTCAAAGCATAGCACAGCAATTAGTTACGGAACAGATTTCAAAGTTTGGTATAGGTTACAATTCCACAATTTTAGGTTTTTACTTCTAGCAGCTCTAAGATACTGGAGACTAAAAGAAATATCAATTTAATGATTCAACAATCATACTCGTTTGTTAAACCCTACCTTCTCTGTATAACTTCACCATCACCTTTGTTCTTCCTATCCCACTCTTTAGGGGTATTTGGGCTATGTCCATTCTAACTTTTTCAAGTTGGAAGGCACTACAATAATATGGGGTGGGGAAATGGAACTAGTTGACATTCTGGAGAGGCTGGGCTCTCCAAGTTTCAGAATTCATTTGGTCTAGGGACCCATCTGGAGTTTGTAGGTTTCTAGAAAGTGACCCTAGTGCATGGAACCTTTGTAGAATTTTATATACTGGCCTAGGTGTTCTTTAGGATTGACTGGAATGGTTTTGGTTGGGTTTTGGCAAATTATGATAGGTAGCAATGTCTAACTGAAGCTTGCACAAGAGTGACCTTCAGAGTAGCCTCTCGACTTTATTTGAATTCTCTCAGGCACTGATACTTTATTAGTTATACTTCTTTTCCCCCTTTTGGTCAGGATGGAATTGTTGATCCCATGGTGCCAGAGCCAGACTCATCCCTGGGAGTCATCTCTCACACCACCAGGGAGACTTTCACCCCTGGGTGTCATGTCCCATGTAGGGGGGAAGGCAATGATTTCACTTACAGAGTTGGCAGCAATTTCTTTTATGCAGTACTGTGGGTTGGAAACTTGACTGAACTATCTCCACAGAGATGTAATGCACCCAATTGTGGGCATTAACCTTTGCCTGGAAGGAGATATAACTCCACCCATTCCAGGTGGGTCTTGATTAGTTTACTGGAATCCTTTAAAAGAAGAAACATTTTTAGAAAAAGCTTGAGAGTCACAAGAACCACAGAGCCCATGCATTCAGAGACCTCTGGAGATGAAGAAGGAAAACAACCTCAGGGGAGCTTCATGAAACAAGAATCCCAGAGAGAAAGCTAGCAGACATTGCCATGTTTGCCATGTGCCTTTCCAGTTGAGGGAGAAACCCTAAACTTCATCAGCCTTCCTTGAGTGAAAGTAACCTCTTGTTGGTACCTTAATTTGGATATTTTTATCGATTCGTTTAATTGGGACATTTTTATGGTTTTAGAACTATAAACTTACAACTTAATAAATTTCCCCTTTTAAAAGTCATTCTGTTTCTGGTATATCACATTCCGGCAGCTAGCAAACTAGAACACGTGGTATAGTGAGTTGAATTGTGTCTTTTTTAGGAATAATTAGGATTATTCCTAAATCCTAATCCCCAGTGTCTGCGAATGTGACCTCATTTGGAACAAGGTTCTTTGCAGATGGAATTAAGTTAAAGATCTCAAGATGAGATCATCCTGAACTGAATGTGGGCCCTAAATCCAATGACTAGTATCCTTGTAAGAGAAAGGAAAGGAAGACGTAAGACCCAGAGTCATAGAGAAGGCCAGATAAAAGCAGAAGCAGACAAGTTATGTTGCCACAAGCCAAGGAACACCTGGAACCACCAGAAGCTGGAAGAGGAAAGGAAAGATTCTTCTTCTAAAGCCTTCTTGAGAGGGAGAATGCCCCTGCAACATCTTTTACAGTTTACCTACACCATCAATTACATTCTGGCAGCTTTAACAAAAGTAAAGCACGTGGTGTGGTATTTAGGTTCAGGTGTCAGCTTGGCTAGGTGAAGGTTTGCCTAGTTCTATTGCTGTGGACATGAGCCAATGGCATGTGGACCTCAGCTGTTCCTGATTACATCTGCAGTCAGCTAGGAGGCGTGCCTGCTGCAATGAATGATGCTTGATTTAATTGGATGGTGCTTAAATGAGAGAGCTCATTTAAGCATAGCACAGCCCAAGCAGCTCAGCATACCTCATCTCAGCACTCACAGCTCAGCCCAGGCCTTTGGAGATGCAGAAAAGACTCACCCCGGGGACAGATGTTGGAACCCAGAGGCCTGGAGAGAAGGTCAGCAGAGATCACCCTGTGTCTTCCCACATAAGAAAGAACCTCAGTTGAAAGTTAGTTTCCTTTCCTCTGAAGAACTATATGTTAAATCAATAAATCCCCTTTTACCAAAAACCAATCCATCTCTGGTGTGTTGCATTACGGCAGCTAGTAAACTAGAACACATGGTATATCCACACAGTGGAATATTACCCAGCGATAAAAAAGTACTAAGTATTGATACATGCAACAACATGGTAAATCTCAAAAGTTATTATGCTGAGTGAAAGAAGACAGACCCAAAAGAGTACTGCATGCTCCTATTTATATGAAATTCTAGAAAACAGACTCATAGACAGTGAACGAAACATATCACTATTTGCCTGGGGAACTAGGTGGAGGGAAGGATCAACTGCAAAAGGGCAAAAGGAAACTTTTGGGAAGGATAGAAATGTTCTCTATCTCTATTGTGGAAGTGGTTTCAAAGGTGTTTGCATCAGTCAAAACTCATCAAATTGTTTACTATGAATAGGTATAAATTATTGTGTATAAATTATACCTCAATAAGGTTGATTAGAAAAAAGATACAATAACTTCTGAGTAATTGGACATTAAGATTTAAAACTTAACAGCCTATACTATTTTATTAAAATAAGTTTTAAAGAAAGATCAAAGAAATTTTAAAAAGCAACAGAAAGACAGCTTACTCCATCAGTTCAACATGTCTCATAAGCAAAAATTCGATAAAGCTTTGAAACTGGAGTCAGAAGAAAATCCAGGCAGGACTACCAATGGGTCTGAAACTTCAGGAATGAAGGTTTGGGTCACCCCACCAGGCAAAGAACTACAGCCAGCTGAAGTGCTTGCTGAGGGTAAAGGGAACATGGAATGGGTAGTGGAAGAAGGTAGTGATAAATATGAACTTCGACCACATGATCAGTTACAGAAATGAGGACTGTAATGCTGTTTTGTTCATGTTCTACTATTTAAGTTGTAAGATATCAAGTTTAAGAATGAATGTTGCCCAAGGATTTGCACCCTATTCTGGAGAGATTTAATGTGTTTCCAGTATATACAGGACAATTGAGTATTGTCAGGTAAAACGAAAAAAATGTGTGCCTTATTGTTTTCATTTGGAAATTAAGTATGGTTTAAGGTGATATATATATATATAGCTGCCAAGTTGACAAGGGGTGGACTGTCATGGTCAGGGACAGGTGTCAACTTGGCCAAGTTGTGGTACCTGTTTATCTGGTTGGGCAAGTGCTGGACTGTCTGTTGCAATGAGGACATTTCATAGAATTAGATCATGATCTCAGGTCAGCTGCATCCACAACTGATTCCATTTGTAATCAGCCAAAGGGGCGTGTCTTCTACAATGAGTGATGCCTAATCTAATCACAGGAAGCCTTTTAAGGAGGACTCAGAGGAGACAGGTTCCATTCTTGCCTCAGCTGGTGAGCCTCTCCTGTGGAGTTCATCCAGACCATCCATCGGAGTCGTGGGCTTCACAGCCTGCCCTGTGGATTTCAGACTCTGCATTCCTGCGGTCACGTGAGACACTTTTATAAATTTTATATTTGCAAGTGTTCCCTGTTGATTCTGTTTCTCTAAAGAACCCTAACTAATACAGTCAGGTTCTGAGCCCTAGCTCCACTTAGCAAACAAGTGGTTGTGGGAAAGTTATGAAGTCTACAGCATCAGTTTCCATATCAATAAAATGAAGATAATATTAATAAATACCTCACAAGTTTAAAGGGAATGAAAGCTCTTTTGGAACAGGAATTATATTTTGCCAAAATTAGCATCCTGATGCCTGCTGGGGTCTTTTCCTTCTATTATAGAGTCTCAATAAATCTTTATAAAATAAATGAATGCCTTTAAAAATAAACCTGAGAAGTGAAAAAGACATTAGCCACAATGCCATTGGGTAACTACATTTCTATTTCTTTGCACTTTTGCAGACTAACACAGAAGGGTCATTTCCATCTGTAGAATATTGTCCATGTCACATGCAGACTCAAGCACGCATCTTCAGGTCCTTAATGAAATCTCGCTACAACTCAGGACATTATAGAGCAGATTTTATTATCCAAAGAGGTATTACCTTAAGACAGACTCACCTGTAAGACTCAAAATTCCATGACAGCAAGAACTGTGTTTCATTTATCACTGGTACTCACAGCCAACATTTGCCTAACATAGTATAGGCACAAGATAGCATGTGGAGAAGCCCTGTGACCAGAAGAAGCACTGAAAAGAGACGACTGTTAAGAAGGACAAAGTAGCTGATGGGCAGAGAGCAGGAGAGTATCATGTCCCTTGAGGCTGGAGGCAGAAGTAGAGCCCACACCATGCAGGACCTTGTAGGTTTCATCATTATCCTAAGAGCAATGGAAAGTCATGGAAGATTTTAAAACAGATGGTTGGTGGAACAGGGAGGGAGGGAAGGGACATCATTAGATCTGCATATTGAAAAGACCACACTCTACAGTGTGGAGAAGAGGCTGAGGGGGGTGAGGAGTCGAGAAGAGTTAGGGTACAGAATGAGTGTAAAACAGTAAGGAGGTTATTGCAACAGTCCATTAAAGAGAGAACAGTAACTTGATCCAAGGTGGTGGACATGCACAAAAGTGGACAGAGTACTAAAATATTTAGGTAAATCAATAGGATTTGGCTTTAGGAGTGAGGGAAAAGAAAACATTCAATTCTTTTGAGCCTCAATTCTTCATTCGTAAAGCAGGTATGTTGATATTCCATCTGTGAAATATCTACCTTGCAATCTACTGCAATAAGAATATCGAATAACATATATCTATAGATAGATATAAAAACGCACCTAAAGTAGTGCCTAGCACGCAAGTGCTTTTAAAAAATATCTGTTGTTACTATTATTGTCATGCCATGTAAAGCAAGTACTACAGGCTGAATCAAAGGTAAAGAAAAGCAACGTAGTTATTAAACAGTCATATCCGTATACTGAAGACACAATATATCAGCCGCCACTGAGACAACTGGCCCAAATAAACACGTGACCCGACAGGTACTTCATCTAAGATCTTAGTTCTGATAATCGATGAGCGGTGAGAAAGCATAGCTGATATGAACAGTCTTCTGAGATTCCGGGAAATTGAGGAACAAGGGTAGCCACAAATGTAACCAAGGAATGAGGGGCAAAAGCAGGCCAAGGAAACGAGTGTCTTGATTTTCATTTTTGAGCAAGTCCAACAGGACTCGGCCTGCATCCTGAGCAGCACCACTTTTTAAGCCCCCGTGTCTCCAGCTCCCTTGCTGACAAGGCCCTGTCATTCCTTGACGTAAAACGGTGCGTCCGCTCGCCATCGAACCCTGCCCGTTCAGCTCCCTGCCCCTAGCTCTAAACTTACGAAGGAACCCGGGTCCCCGGGTGCATTACATACCTTAGCTTCCCGCTCTTGTTCCTCGGCGGTTGGGGTTCGCTTCATGCTGCAGCTACAAGCAGCCTTCGCCACTGCGAGCCGCGTAGATCCCTCGCCCTGGATTTCCCCGCCTCCTGCATGTAGTTCTTTCAGAGTCCTGCTCCCGCCCAGCCTATTCTGTCGCGGAGGCTTGAGAACTACACCTCCCAGAGTGCACCGCGCAGACGCCCGAGCGCGCCCCGGGTTTAGAGCAGGACAATTTCCCAGGTCCGACAACAGGGCAAGCGTAGTCGGCTTTCCAGAGAGCAAGCGGGTTGGAGCGCGAGTAGAACTACATTTCCCAGGAAGCAATGGGACCTGCCTATTCTTCCCGTGCTCCTCTTGCTCCGCTGCCTGACACGCCGTCGGCGCTATAGCAACGGTATCTAGCGGCCTGGAGAGAGTGGCGGTGAGTACTTTGGGGGGGGAGGGGAGAGCCTGACGGACCCTTCCCTTGCACCATGGGCCGGGGTCCTGGGGTCTGTTCCGGGGTCTGGAGAAGGCCCTGGAGCTTTGCTTGTGTGAGAAACAGCCCCACCTAAGACGCCTCCAGGCCTGAAACCGTCCTTTATCCCCACGCCCAGGATCGGTCTAAAATTTTATATCCTAGCCCTAAACCCCAGCAGATGGTGGTTGATTCCGCTAATTGCTGTCCCTGTCCAAATCATTCCACAGTAGAAGGTCATATATGGTAGAGGTAGCTCTTTGGCCTGGGGTTGCGAGTTGATTGGTAAACCCTAAGTCTTTTGAGTGGCCTGTTGTTTGCTTAATTTTAAATAAGTGCTTGTTGATTGTCTGACTATCCCGATAGCCTTAACCTCCATAAAGGCGAGTTGTTTACCATTTTTGTCTTAGCACCTGATATTCATTTATTCATTCAATAAAAGTTAATATTGGTGCCCACCATGTGCCAGATACTGTACTGGATGGCCTGTGAACAAGACTGTCCGAAGATACTTTTACTTTATTTGTGGAGACAGACAATGAACTAGTAAACAAGATAATTTCAGATAGAGGTGACTGCTATGAAAGAAATAAACAGTGATGAAATTGAGAGGAAGCCTAACTGAGGTGGAATGAACGGGAAGTCCTCTCTGAAGAAATGATGTTGGACAGGCCTGTCGTTTAGACTCAGTTGCACTCTTCAGTTATTGGGAGATCCCATCACCTCTTATCATCTTTCTTTTATTTATTTAAATTACTTGATTCCTGAACGCCATGGTTTTGTGAAGGCCATGGAATTTAGGTTTTATTGCAAGTTCAGTGATTTATTCTTTTTTAAAAAATGACATTTTAAAAACCTCACTCTTCATTGTGTGAAAAACTGGCTGGAAAGGACAAAAATAGAAACCAGGAGATTAGTAATGTATTAGTTTCCTAGGGCTGCCATGAGATATTACTACATTACTACAAAATTTAAGATACTGGCTTAAAGCAGTAAAAATTTATTCTCTCACAGTTCTGAAGGCTAGAAGTATGAAATCAAAGTGTCGGCAAGACCTTGGTCCCTCTGAGGAGTCTAAGGAAGAACTTTCCTTGCCCCTTCTAGGTTCTGGTGGTTGCTGGCAAGTCTTGGCACTCCTTGATTTGTGCAACAGCATACCTCCAATCTCTACCTCTATTTTCACACGACCATCTTCCTTCTCTTTGTATGTCTATGTTCAAATTTCCCTCCTCTTACAAAGACGCTAATCGTTGGATTTAGGGCCCACCCTAAGCCAGTAGGACCTCATCTTAATTTGATTACATCTGCAAAGACCCTATTTCCAAATAAGATTTCCAATATTTCCAAATAAGATCACATTCATAGGTTCTGGATGGACATGAAATTTGGGGAGACACTATTCAACCCAGTAGAATTAGGAAGTTATTTCAATAATCTGGGCCAGAAATGATGATGGTTTAGAACAGGGGGTAGCAGTTAAAATGAAGTGCTGTGAATGATTTGAGATGTATTTTGAAAGTAGAATGCATAGGACCTGCTGATAGCCAAAGTCTTGGCATATAATTTGTGCTCAATAAACATTTGAGGACTGAGCTGCTGCCTCTGGACCCATTTCCTCAATGGAATAATGAAGGGATTGGACTTGATCATCTCCTAAATCCTTCTGTTATAAAACTGGGCAGGGTTTCTCAACCTTGGCAATATTAACATTTGGGCCAGATAATTCTTTGTTATGGGTCCTGGGCACTATAGAATGTTTAACAGCATCTGTGGACTCTACTAACTAGATGCCAATAACACCAGCCAACCCCCTGCCCCAGTTGTAATATCTAAAAATATCACCAGACAGCTACTTCCAACATGTGTAATCTTGAGCAAGTTACCTAATCTTTGTCTCTTTTTCTTCATTTTTAAGACAGAGATCTTTTGAGAGCCAACCTCACAAGAATAATGTGATATATTTAATTACTTCATATAAGCAGAGCACTTAGAACAATGCCTGGCACATAGTAAGCAGTCAATAAATGTTAGCACCATTATTAGCATTATTATTGTCATTATAAAAACTGCTTTACTTCTATCATGGAAAAGTAATCATTGTCACAGGTGGCCAGTTTTAAACTTCTTGATAATTTGGGTCCTAAAATTCAGTCTCTGGAAACTTGACCTTTTCTATAACAATATTTCCAAAAGAAGTAATTGATCTACCAGGCATATATCTGTTATGCATCTGTCACAGCACAGTGCAGTGATTCTCAACCTTTTGTGAGTTACAGTAAAAGTTAGGAACCCTTGCCTAAAAGATACCCATATGTATACAGAATTTTATAAACCATGTCTGGGTTCACAAATGTAGCCCATGGTCTCCATTCAACAAGTACTTAGTGAGTGCTTCCTATATGCAAAATTCTGTGCCAGCTTCTCAGGAGAGGCGAGCAAGACAAAAAGCTCTTCGACCAACATTCTAGATGCTAAAAAACTCTGCCTTAGGGCATATTCATTGGCAATTTGCATTTGTTTTCCAGGTAGTTTGCAATGAAAATATAAAATCTTTTTTTCTCCCACATAATAGACCACTCACATCCATGCACAAGATAAATTTACTGTGGTAAAAATCTATAAAGAGAAACTGTAAAAATACCAGAATTACCTAAACACCCTATATGTTGAAGTAGGAAGACCTGGGACCTAGGCCTCATAACAAAGAAGCAGGGCACAACAGCGAAAAAAAAAACAGTTGGTGAATTTATACAGCCTCTTTCACTAAACTTGAAACTACCTACTCATTTGTACATCAAACAGAAAACTAATATTCAAGTAATACATCTTAGGCAATGTGCTAAATGTTTTAAATTTACCCTCTCACTCTTAAATAAATGTGAGATAGGTATTATTTTTCCCTTTTCTAGAATTAGAAAACTGAGTTGACCAGCTAGTAAGTGATAGAGCAACCATTTGAATTCAGTCAAGTTCCTAACTTGAGTTTTTCCAAGATACCTGCTTTTTTCTGGAGGGTGAAGGGAGGTGGGGGGTGCAGGATTTAAATTTGGAAGAGTTTATTTGCTCCACATAGAAGAATAAGAAGAGAGAAGGAAGAATGATAATCTTATTTCATTTCCTAAACAAATTATAGGAAAAATACTGTTGAAAGGAACACTGTCTCCATGATTAAATATTGTATCACTTTGGAATAGAAGCTTTCATCTTCTTCAAGCAGCACATGTGGGCAATAAGACATCCATTAAAGTTCTGGTCTCTTATTCGTTTTATTTGGTTGATTCCATTGCATATTTAATGTTATGACTTGAAAAGATTTTATTTGAATTTTCTCCACAGATAGGCCATGTCTGGTCCAACAGATGAGACTGCAGGAGACCTGCCTGTGAAAGATATAGGTCTAAACTTCTTTGGAATGGGAGGGTTACAAGGTGTGGCCAGCTGTTATTTATTTACAGTTATGAACTTTGATCAGTGACTTCTTTACTTTTAATTTAAAGTATTTCTAATATTCATACAAACTGAACCATTTAAGTAACTATACAGCTCTTGATAGGACTAAACAAGAAATGGAGAGTTGAGCACATATGGTATTTTATTGCATGCGTCAATTATCAACAGCTCATAGAAAATGTAAAATCCCCCTCTGTTCTGATAAAGAAATGTTATAAATCATCTTTTTAAAATTCCACACATCAGTAGAAACTACACAGAGAATATCAAGCTTCAAAACTGAATTGCCTGGCTTAACTCAGGTTCACCTTTAAAATGTTTCTTTATGTTTAAATTTTATATGGGAGGAAATGCCAAATTTAAAAATTTTTGCCTTTCAAGTAGAGTATCTAAAAATGGCTTATTTATCCAAGCGATAGTGACTTTTTGTCAAATTAATATATATTAAAGGTTTTCTTTCTCACAGCAGTTGCTATAGAACTGAAAAATACTTTTTCAAAATTGGGAAAGAAAAGGACTACCTTAAAGAACAATTTCAAGTGTAGACCTATGTTTTTGTGTATGCAGTGTGTCAGCCATGCTGTCATGCCACCACATTTGTTATTGAGAAGGCTAGTAATTTAAAATATTTTCCAATAAGGAGTCTTTATACACCTTTTAATCAGAACAGTGCAAGTGGTCACCTGGAACCCCTTAAGAAAGTAGTCAATGTGTTGTTCATTGAAAAAGATAAATTCGACTAAGAATTTTATTGTTAAAGTAAAAACTTTGTATAAGCTTTGCTTTAGATCTTTGCGGGAGTACCAGGCATTCAAATACAAATTTTAAATGTGCAAAGCTGTTTACTGGCTTTTGTTACTCTAAACTCAATTCTTACCCTCAACCCACCATAGGGATTTAATCCCTATCCATTTGTTCTTGTTTCTTTTGGAAGATTGTTGATAATTGACCTACTTCACAGTGATATGGGAAATACCATATTTAAGCATATTTAAAGAGACACCATATACACATGCTAGAGGGTTTAAAGTTCTTATAAAATATTCAGTGTAGTTTATAGAGAAAAGATTTGTGAACTTTTAAATAATTTGTAAATTTTTAGGGTTTTTTTGTTTGATTTTTCCAATTTTATAGTTATTTTCTATAACTCAACACCCATAACACAGGAAAACATCTTAATCATATTGTATTCACTGAATTATTTTGTTATAATTTTTGCCTTTGTTAAAAAAAACTGGGCGGGCTACAGTGGCTCAGCAGATAAGAATGCTTGCCTGCCAAGCCCGAGGACCTGGGTTCAATTCCCGGTGCCTGCCCATGTAAAAAAAAAAAAAAAAAAAAAAAACTTTCAGATTCTCTTACTTTTAATTTAGTTCTTTCAATATTCAGCATATACATTTCTTTATTGAATCAGAGTTCTGTCTTATATTCTTAAAAAATGGTTATTTGAATACATTTTTTAACGGATGCTGTTGTTGCTCAAATCCTTAATACTGGATAATACTAATAATAGTAAATATTTGTATTCCCATCTCAGATTAGTGGTGGGAGCAATGCTATACCATTTTTTAAAGCAGTCTTAATTGTTGGTCACAAAGGAAAAAAAAATCTAGGAATAGTGTGTAAAAGACTGTATTAATATCAGCAGTTATCATTTTTAGAGATTAATTTTTAAAACCCCACAATCAATTATCGTGGAATTTTTGCAGAAACTTCAACAACACGGACAATGAAGTCTCGCCAGGCAGTGTCACGCGTCAGTCGTGAGGAACTGGAAGACAGATTTTTGCGTTTGCATGATGAGAACATTTTACTTAAACAGCATGCCCACAAGCAAGAGGAAAAAATTAAAAGGTTATGATAAGAAGCTTTTAGCTTTTTTTCTTGACTCAGTAAAGTTTTGAGAATATGCTTTTTTATAAACTTAATTGAAACCCCCCCTTGAATCTTTTTTGGAACAAGGTAGGTTGTAAATAAGTATGATTTTTAAAAATGGAAAATCTTGCAAACTAGAATAATAAACCAAAAGAATTATGAGTGTTTATTATGTCTGAAGTTGCTATTTAAAAGAAAAGAGCTAATAGCTAAGAGTGCCATGATTGTATCATATCTATAAATAACTTTTAGTTTAATATTTATGGTTGAATAAGCAAATGGCCAAAGCATCTGTTTTTTAAATGTCTTGACTTTAAAATGAAAGCTTCAAGAAGTAATTATTCTAACTTATTAGGATGCATGCTCCCTTAAGATTTGGAGTTCATTAATGAAAACATCACTCTTCTGGAACACATATTTCACTTTGCTTGAGTTAGTGTAGACTCTGTATTTATTTTAAGGAGACTCAACATAGTTTCTGAAGGAACATATCACTTTTGATTTGTGTGCAAAAAATATGCAGTAATAAATTCTTAAGAGTAGATAATCTTTCATTTCTTTTTGTCCAGAAACAATATGACTATTATATATATGGCATTAGAAACAAAGAAGGGCATTCAAATGTGTAAGCATGAACAGATCTGTATGGATATTCATGTACCTTCACTCAAAACTGTGCTGTCAGCCATTGAAGAACGAAGATAGGTTCCCCCCTTACTGGGAGAATTCATCCTGAAAGAGTGATTCCATTTTAAATTCTCACTGAAGAATTTGTTTTAACAACCCACTGACCTATATGCTGGGCTTTTAACTTTGAGTCGTGATGATGGCCTTTTCAAGACTTCTAACTCACTTGCCTCATTCCCTTTCTGACCAGTAGCTCACATATGTCAGCCAGTCAGTATGAGGCATGTAGCCTATGACCACTAAACAATTTTTTTATTTGTAGGCCTAATTGGTCAGTAAAAGAATTGAATTCATAACCTTGACCTTATTAGTAAAATTTGTCCTAGCCAGAAAATATAAAATGACCTAGTAATGAGCCATGTAGTTTAATGGAAAAAGGACTGGGACAGAAGTCAAGTTGTATGCGTGTCTTCTATTATATCTCTCCCACTAGCCTATGATATGTTCAAACCACTTAGCTTCCTTGGCTTTTATTTTACTCAACTGTGAGGATAATGTTCCACTGGTCACTGTGACCCAAATTCCTTCTCAATCTCACACCACTGACTGTCCTAGACACGTGGGTGGAACTGTCTTTAAATTTATACTGAAGATATAATTAGTATCACTTTCTTCAGTATAACTGTGGATTTAATAAACTACTTTTTTAAATATGTACTCAGACTTTACTAGATCACTTATAATACATTAATATCATAAGATAACAAAGGAATGGAAGCATTGCCATAACTGGCCAAATAGATGCAGTCTTGACAAAGTTTACTTGAACATCTTTGAAGGAATTTAAAGCCACTTTATTGATGTGCTTTTCTTGCCTTAAAAAGTTAGTCATTTATTTTTCTCTGGGCATTACCTATTTTCTGGCATTAGAGAAACGTTAGATAAGGCATTAAGTCTTTGTCTTTCGAATGTAATCTATATGAGAAGTCTTCTTTATAACCGAAGATTCAAGTATTTAGGTTTGCATCTCATTTCATTGCCTACCATCTCTCTTTGGATAGGCCTTTGGGTGAGGCCCAGCCCCTAAACTTCATTACAGAGCTAGGTAGAGTGTGGCCACTCTATTGGGCTATGATACCTGTCCAAATTTCCCATTGGTATATCATTCTCTAGATTAGGTAGAAAAGGAACTAATCCACTGATTATTTTACTAGGGCATTTGTGATACTCTTGGATCTTAGTTTTATTATCCTATATCCTTTATAAAGTATGTTTAATGGATGTGCCTCAAGGGAAAGAGAAACAATCTTAACTGATTATGTTATGCATAGCTTTTCCTGGTGCCACATGCTGCAGGCCTTGTAGCCAGAAGTGTAGATAGACATGTATTACTACTGCATTTACGGAGTACTCTCCTTAGGCCAAAAAAAGGTTGTTGTATGACATCCTAAAACTATTAAGGATTTTTTTTTTTTTTTTTTACTTTTGTTCTCTTAAGTAAAAGCTTCTGTCCATAACCATGTTCAAATAAAGCAAACCCCACTTAAAGAAAAATGAAGTGTGTTTTTATTTTCAATCTCATGTCTAGGTCTTTATAAAAATAGATTCACTATAAACTAGAATCAGCTATTGAAGATGTGTGACCAATTTTGTAAAGTCTTGAACTTGTGTCTCTCATCAAAGCCACCTTTTCTTTCTTGTCCTGCCAAGATTTTTCCATTCACTGTCAGGCATGTTTTCCTTGCACGTATATTACATCACCCCCATGTGCCCTTTCTGTCTTTTGTTCTGTCTAACCGGTTTTTATCAAAACTTAAAAGATTTGAAGGTATAAACTCCTGAGATGTCAAAAACACAATTTATGTCTAAATTTGAAGATAGTATTGAAATAATACTTTTTGCATCTAATTATTTTCAAGCATGTTTCTTGGGCACTAAGAATCATTTCAGGAAGCATTTTAGTTTCTTTTGGATTTTTTATTGAGGTTTTATATGTATGTACCTATGCATTCTAACATTTTTATATTGGTAATATATCTTCTTCCTAGAGAAACTGAAAACAGAGTATCTTCTAAATGCCACATAGTCTTAACTCACTTTTCAAAAGTTTTAACTCTCTGTGGATTGCAAATATAACCCACTATATCCACAATCTGTAGCTACATTTAAGTATATACAGCATTCTATATAAGGTCATGCGTAAAAATTGCATTTGAGGAACATATGGAGTAAATATGTGTCCTCTCTTTACTAACCTTAAATGATAAGCCTTAGGAAACTGTTATTTGTCAGTGCTATAAAGCAGATTGTTGCCCAGTGGTTTCAATTATCATCAAAGGATTCTTCACAGGCAGTAATAGTTACATCAAAACCTGAAATTTATTATTCAGGTTCTGCACTGAAGTCTTCACAGTGATTATGTTCCTTTCAACAGAATGCATTTTATGCTGACTTCTCACATTCCTTTTCATCTTTTTATTATTTCCCCAGAATGGCCACCAAGTTAATACGGCTAGTTAATGACAAGAAAAGATATGAGCAGGTTGGTGGCGGCCCCAAGCGGCTGGGACGGGATGTGGAAATGGAAGAAATGATTGAGCGGCTGCAAGAGAAAGTTCATGAGCTTGAAAGACAAAATGAAGTCCTCAAAAACAGACTAATTTCGGCCAAACAACAACTTCAAATCCAGGGTTACAGGCAAACTCCATACAATTATGTACAATCTCGTATTAACACTGGGCGTAGAAAAGCAAAAGAAAATACAGGCACACAGGAACGCCTCAGGAAAGGTAAAACAAAATATTAAACCCTAAACTTAAGTCTTTCATATACACATGTAGTTTTCTATATTATTCATGTCTTTAAGTCTTTAGACTTAATGGCATGAAGATCATTTTATTTAAAAATCACTAGATCGGGACATTTTCTTGGCCTTAGAACTGTAAAGAGCAACTTATTAAATTCCCCTTTTAAAAGCCAAAAAAAAAAAAAAAAACCACTAGATCACTCTCAAGTTTAAGACATTCAGTGTAGCTATTCATAATAATTGACAAGATGTATGTAACTAAGTGATAGTTGAGTTGAGTTTGATTTTTTTTTTAATTAGAGAAATTGTGGATTTACAGAACTATCATGCCTAAAGTACAGGATTCCCATATACTTCCCTATTACTAACACCTTGCTTTGGTGTGGTACTTGATTTGGGTTTCTTTTGTTTATTACAGATGGAAATCACATTGATTCAAGCAAGTAGAGAAATCAGCTAGTTTGCATATGTATGATCACACTTACTGTTTTGAATGTTCTTCGTCCAAAGACTTTTTATAAAATTGATAGAATCACTTTAATCTTTCTCATTGTGCCAAGGCAACATGACAATGGAATGTGCACAATGGGGTTTAAAATTTTGCGTTCTTGCTCCTTCACTTACTAGCTGGTGACCTTGGAGAAGTCACCTATTCATTCTAAACTTCAGTTTTTATTACATGTAAAATAAAAGAGTTGAAGTAAGGGACCATAAATGTCTCTTCCAGCTCTAAAAAATGATCATAGATCAAATGCTTTCTCATTTTGAAAATGAATTACTTAAAACTTCCCCACATTACAAAACAGTTCAGTTTCGTAAACACTCTTCACCATAAAACCCAAATATTTCTAATCAAAATTCCAAATTTTCTCAACCCACAAACTATTTATAATAAAACTAAAAATTAATATTTCAAGTGACTTTTTAAAAATTTCTACTACTAGGAAAGAAAATAAAATTTTAGCTCTCATAGTTCTCCTTTGGAATATGTTTAATATAGAGCAAAGACCAAAGATATTTATAGACACAAAAGTTTACTTTCAATTCATTGAAGAAGAAAAAATACCCTACAAACAGAAAGAGAGACAAAATTGTTCTACCTTTCTCTCCAAGACAAAATGTTAACACTCTGCTGCCTAAGAAAGGCAGCGTTCCTTTGAAGTCAATAAGGTCTCCATACAGGCAGGAGGCAGCTGCAGGATGAAAGGGCTTGTTTACTCCTAGCTAAGTGAGATTGGCAATAATATAATTTAAGTAATTGTAATAAATTATAAATCAAAAAGTACAGTCTGCCTCCAATTAACTTTTTTACACAGGGGAGAACACTTGACCTCTCAGAACCTCATTTTCCCCATCTGTAAAATGGGATGAAAATAATACCAAGTAAAGGTCAGGAGATGGTCGCTCCACAATAATGTGCTTTAGTTTTAAAAAGTACCTCAGGACAGGCCACGGTGGCTCCACAGGCAGATTTCTTGCCTGCCATACTGGCGACTCAGGTTCGATTCCTGATGCTTGCCCATGTTAAAAAAAAAAAAAAAAGTACCTCATACTCTTTCTGAACCTTAATTTTATCATTTGCGAATGTAATTGGGTTAGACAATCTCTAAGATTTGTAATGTCTTTATACTAAATAAAAGCAATGCCCAAATTTTAGATAGAAATGGCAAGCTAATCTCCTTATGAATAGCTATTTGAATAAAACAGTTTGGTAAAAGTCTTTACCTATCAAAAAATAAAAAGGAGTCGTAGAGAGCAGCAGTCTTTTTAAAATGTGACTATATAGCTTAAATATCTCCTTATATTTGTACATCAGTGTGAACAGCCCTTCCTTGTTCACTCAATACATAGCCCAGGACATGGAAGTTGCATAAAGCTTTATGTAATGATTAATTCTTTCCTGCCTGTTACCTTTCTAAGAAAACTTGAGGTATCATTACCAGCATTAATACCTTGGTAACCCTAATAGATTCTTCAAGACTGTCTTTGAACCTGGACTAGGCTAGAGTTGTCTGGAATATCTCATTTTAGAGTGGCTGGGTGAGAACCTCAGACCCTCTCTGGTCACAAACAGCCTTTACCCCAGGCTGCTGTACAGATATGATTATTTTCTATTTGTACCTTGTTGCAAAAAGGATGGAAACCACTGGCTTAACATGTGATCGTTGTAAAGTAGAAACTTTACAGTAGTTCTTAACCTACTTATAAGTAGGTTCTTATTATGAAGAACCCATGAGTTAAAGATTTTCCTAAAGTGAATATGTATAAAAATATAATTATTGGCAAATTATATCACCATGAGATAAGTTTAAGTCAGATTTTCAATAAAACTAGTTTTTTTTTAATTCTGGTAGTAACATTTACTTTTTCCATGATTTGTGTGGGAAAAGCCTAAGAATTAGCTTTAGTGCCAAAATAATATAATTAGCAAATTCTAATTTAGGTAGAGCCTTTCTGTTCTTTAGTCTGGAATACAGCAAGAGGTTTTGAAAGCATTATAAAGAGCAAATAATTGTTCCATTATTCTAATAAAAATTCTCATTTTAAAAAAGTAGATTTTTCTAAAGAGGATGAATTTGTTCTATACCTTTTTCTGGGACTATTCTCCATTAAAAAGCTTTAAATTACTTGTTATATTTATCTACTTTAAACTCTAATAATTTAATTATCCTATAAATGTAAAATAACTAGTATAATTAAAAGTGTTTCATTTTTAACAATGGGACTGTCCTTGTAAAATTGAATATAACTATTTTTATAAGAAAAATCATGTTTTAAGTGTAGCAAGGAAATGTTTTCTATAAGGAATCCTATTGATGATTCATTCCCAAATTACCTTTTGCTTTGAATATAGATTTTCTTATTGAGGTAAAAGAAGCCAAAGTACAGAGAACATTTTGACTCAAACATGTTAGGTCAAGGGATGTAAACGGCTAATTATAAAATAAAAATAACCTTTATCACAAATACTAAAAAAAGAGTCAAGTTTTTGAAACCTTGGTCTTCATACACAGTTTATATTGTAAATACCTGAATTAAAGAACTTGTTTCTTTCAGTACTTACTGCAGGAGATTTAAGTCTAAGATGAATCAAATTATTTCTAGGTAATTTGGTTTTCATAGTAGAATTCATTACTGGACAATACTTGCTGCTGTGTTTTATTTAATGTCTACTGGTAACTAAGCTCAAATAGTTCCTTTGGCAGTATTTTTCTAATTGTATGTATCATAGAGCAGATATATCTCTTACTATTTAATAAGATATTTTATTGTGTTATAAATATCTATGTGATACTAAATCAAGGATACTTTTTCCCAGCTTCACTTCTCTAACCATATATTATTAATTTATTTTTAGGTATAAGATTCCAAGATGTAGAGGTAGCAGAAACTCTACAACCCATGCTCACAAAATATGGCAACAGTGTACTTGAAGAAGCCAGAGGAGAAATAAGAAATTTGTATGTATTTATTCTTTTTCATGGTCATGTTTTTTTTTGATCTACCCTCATCCTTTATTTTAAACAAAATTAGGTTATATATAAATACTTTGCTCCACTAAAATACATCCAGTTCTGTGGAGTAAAACAGGTATTATGAAGCATGTTATCAGTAAATGAAAAATACAGTTTACCAAACTGCATTCATGAGTTTCTAGAATAGGCCTCTTTATCATAATTTCTCCCCAAAGGAGTAGCATTAAGTCCGGTCACTTAGAAGAGTATAAGCTTTAGAAGCAACATTCTCATTCCAGAAAAGTATGGTTAATTTTTTTTTACTCAATTAATTAGCCCTTTTTTGTGGTTTTAAAAAAAAAAAGAATAGGGACAGTGGCTTAAAAGTTTGGAGTTATCTGACCTACACGGATTTCAGATTTTGTTTCCCTGTGATTCTGTGGAACTGCATTCTTCATCATGCCATGGTTTAAAAAAAGTCACTTCTGTGACATTTAGCTTATTTTTCCAGTTAATCAAAGCCTCATGGTTGCAGTGTCAGTGAGTTACATAGATGTAGGTAGGGTACTACCTGAATCATCAAAAAGTAACAGTAATACTGAATATGGGGTGAAGAAAATACTTTAGATAGTTGCTTAGGTATAATATGGGCTTAAAATTATTTCTTTTGGGTATTTTAAAAATCAGTTATAGTAACAATTAGACTATGAGAGAATGAAACAGTGAAAGATTAAACATCGTCTTGCTACCTGATAATCAGCTGAAAAGTCAAGGTTAATTACCAGTTCTTTGAGACTCATTACACTGGAATGCTGTCAGATGTGATAGAGATGCGGGCGTGCCAGAGACCATTAAATATGTTTGGCACATTTCCTGCCATTCTTCCCCAAAGTTTTAATTTGGGTGATATAGACAGATGTACGTATGAAAGAACAAAAGCGTATCAATTCCCTGACCAGATTTTGAAGTACATAATAGGTAATCTGTAAATACTTGCTTAACTGAATTAAACCAAAGTCCAATTCATTTCCTAGGATATTACCTTGCAAAAAGCAATATTTTGAGTTATTACATATGTATTTCCAAATTGCCACACTTAATCTGCTACAGTCACTATTTGCAGAGGCACTTAAGGTAAAAGTTTTAACTGGTTCTTCCTCTTTATTATGAAAAACTTATAATTCTTTGCCTTGATCGTAAATTCTGCAGTTTTTTCTTCAAATTACAAATTCTTGTAAAGGTTCTTTATTTCAGAGAAAATGTTGTTCGGTCACAGAGAGACCAGATAGAAGAGTTAGAGCATTTGGCTGAGATCCTGAAAACTCAGTTGAGGCGGAAAGAAAATGAAATTGAGTTATCTCTTCTTCAGCTTCGAGAACAGCAAGCTACAGATCATAGGTATGTTAAAAACAGAAATTGCACTTTGATAAGGTCAAAGTTAGTTTAAAATACTTTATGATGCCATTAATGGATGAATTTATTCAATTTAAAACTCATGTTTTTACATATCGTTCTTCATATGCGCCCACTATCTAGATTTGCTAACTGCACTCAACAACTCTAGTCTAAGGGCAGTTTTCCCCAACTTGCTCTGCTAGTTATTGAGCCCTTTCTGATGGGTGGAAATCACCCTTATCCTGTTTCTCCCACTTATTTGTCACATTTGAACAGACTGCAGGAAGTTCAGTCCTGCCACTCCATTGTAGCCACCTAGAGAAAATTGAGTGAGAAAGGCTCAGCTGTTGGCATAGCTGGTACTTCAGTCCAGCCTTATTTAAGTTCTTTTCAGTCTTAAAATATAGTAAGTCCCATAATATAGTACCTGTTTGTGATTCCAAAAAGATGTTACCTCACATAATATCCAAAGTTTGCACTGCATTCTGCTCATTGTTATTGATGACAGTGGCACCCTTCAGTAGTCTCTTCTCTGCCTCTTCATTTTTTGACATTTTTAAATGTACAATATTTTTTTCCTATCCTCCTTTGTCACTCTAGTTCCTAATACCTTTTTCCCTATTTTCTGCTTTTCCGTTGTACTTTCAACAAGACAGTCTTTTTACTTCTTGAATTTTTTCCCCTTTATGTTTTTTCATTTTTTTATTTTTTTGATGAAGCATACCCCAAAATAGAGATAGTTTTATAATGAAATTCCATATACACTTTACCCAGCTATAACAATTATCAATATATTACCCAATCACCCTTTTTTCATTCAATTAATTAGAATTAGCTCCAAATGTCATGTCATCTCACTCATAAATACTTTAGTATGTATCTTTGTCTGATAAGGAATTGGGTTTGTTTGTTTTTTAAATAACCATCATGTCATTATGACACCTAACAAAAGTAAACAGCAATTCCTTAACATCATCTGATAACCAGTCCATATCATACTTCCATAGATATGTCTTTCCACTTTTCATTTGAATTAGAATCCAAAGGCTCCTCATTGCATTTGGTTGTCATGTCCCTCAAGTCTCTTTTATCACTCTCAATTTTTTTTAAACCAGACCTAGTCCTTCTATTCATTTTTCCCTTTCCTTGGTGTGTGATATCATACTAAGTAATGAGGTTCTTATTTAGAAAAACCAAGTAGGGATTTTGGGTTTTTCTTATCATATACAAAGTTTAATCCTCTTTTAACAAACTAACCTTACATTGTAGTATATGACAGTGCTACAGAAAGATGCATAATATCAGATTTGTTTAAAATTAAATAAAGTGGGCTAAAAATTTATGAAAATATGAATATTTCAAGGATTTTAAATATTAGAATGTATTTCCTATAATAATTTATATTCCTAAAAAAAGTTATTTGTAACATTAAATTATATGAGTGGAATAGGGATAGATGATAGGGGAACAAATGTTAAATTAAATTTAGTTTGAAATGCTAGTGATCAATGAAAGGGAAGAGTAAGAGGTATGGTGTGTATGGCTTTTTTTTCTGTTTTTGTTTTATTTTTCTGTTGTCTTTTTGTTTCTTTTTCTGAATTGATGCAAATGTTCTAAGAAATGATCAGGATAATTAATCTGCAGCTATGTGATGATATTGTGAATTACTAATTATAGATGTAGACTGGAATGATCACATATTGGGAATGTTTGTGTTTCTTTCTGTAATTTTTTTTTAATTAATAAAAAAAAATTTTTAATTATATGATGAAATGTATATCCAGTGACATATATACCCTTCTAAGGGCAGAGCCAAAGAAATATGAATATTTTTGAGAATTACGTCTAAATGAGGGGATAAAATTTGGACCCTGGCCCTAAATCAGCTTGACTATCTAGAAGTTACATATGTAACTCTATGAAGAACTGATTTAGACTCAGCTTTCTTGGAAAACCATGGAATAGTTCCTTATGAGGAACCGTGCTGAAAAAACAAATCCCAACACTGAGTATGGTGACCTTAGTCAATTGCCAAGAGTTATATTTAAGATAATATTTGAGTATAAAATGCCTATACTTAGATCAGGCATCAGCTTGGGGCCCATCCCTGTTAGCTCTACCTGACACTGAATAGAAGGTCATCACAGACTGATGAAAACAGGGACTGTTTTCTCTTGTTATATTTTTCACGTTCCAAGAGAGTAGAATAGATAATGTATTGGCTCTTCCCTCTTCCCAGAAACAAGACTTACAGTGTTAATGGAAAAGCAGCTTTAAAATCTTTCAGTGTTAAGGTTAGAATAGCAGAAGAAATAGTGCGATTAAATAATACCAGCCAGAGACACCAACAAATACACATAGAAGAGTTTACCTTAAAAACAAAACCACATTAAGGCCTTCCACAGAGAGCTAAATTATCCACTCCATAAGAGTGTGTTTTTTGTCACGTTATGAATTAGAAGAAGAAAAATAAGTAAAGGAGCTTTTGTTGCAGAGGCCAAAGAATTAAATCAGTTTGTACCTTATCTCACTGATTTTACAAAATTGAAACTTCACATGTGATTTGCTTAGCAGGAAAGATACCTGTAGTGAATAGTATATTGTTTCTTGATATAAAGTTGTTGAAAACTGAATAAATGACTTAAAAAAGGAACTTCTAGGCTTTTTTAAAAATATGTTTACACATCGCTCGATACTTTATGTATAACAGCAATTTTTTTGAGACTAATGGAAAACTGTTGAAAAAATGTTGGGGAGAATATAAAACATGGTATAATTTACTGTAGAGAAAAATCACAAAATGGAAAACATATTTAAACTCTCTTTCACGGATACATTATTTCAGATTTGAAATTCTAGAAGTCTGATCTGGATGTTGGATTCCTTGCTCCAAACATAAACCTAACGTTGTTGTAATCTTCAGAGTGGTGGCGCTTGATATTTATGGCAGAGAGCCTTTTCATAGAATATTACAGAAACTCTTCATAGTATGTGTTTAATAGACCAGTTTGGTTTGGCATCAGCTTGACATAAACTTTTGGTTATCCAAAGCCCTAATTGCTTTGAAGTAAAAGCCCAGTACTGCTCTTTTTTATTAAAATCATGTTTTTTCCTGTTGTTGTGGTCTATTTTGGAAGACTGAGTTGTGATTTTTGCATATGTTCTACATAATGCCTCATTAGCAAAAAATCTTGTATCATTTACAAGTAGCCTGAATGTCTGTGTTGTTTTGAGCAAAAATCCATATTAAAATTTAAACAATATAAAAATATACATTTTCTGCTTATTAAAAAGGAGCCCTTAAATTAAATGCAAAGCAATAACCAGTGAACATACGAACATAAACATTAAAATCAGAATCATTGTACCATTTATTGACTTTTTCAACTTCAAAAATATTTGTATTCTCACCAAATGTGTAGCTAGTTTGAACTAATTTTTTTTTTCAAATAAGCTACAGATCATATATGTACCATGATGTCCCAATGGTGAGAATTTCACCCAGAAATGTTTCAGATACTCTGACTTGCCTTCTCTCATATTGGATGTTACAGCACAGAGGGCTTTTACAGCTGTAGAGTAAGAAACATCCAGACTTTAGGGATTCTCTGTTTCCTCTATACACAAATAAAGGATTACTTTCTAGCATTCTAAGTTTGTCCCCAAATTTTTATTACAAACGTACAAAAAAATTGTCAAAATAGTAAAGTGAACATGCAGCTATCTTTCACCCTTTTGCATATTGTGCCAAGTACAAGGTTGTCTCCACCTGCTTATGCACAAGCAAGTGAGTGAGTTCTCTTTCTGAACCATTTGAGAGTTAGGTACATATATCATAACACTTCACCCTCTGTACACTTCTAAGTATCTTCTAAGAACAAGGACATCCTCCCACATAACCACAATACACCTATTACATTCAGGACATTTAACAATGATATAGTAGCATCATCTAATACACAGTCATATCCAAATTTTTCCAGGAATATCTTTATAGCTGTTTTAGTACATTCTTTAATGGCCATAACTAGCCATTTTGTTTTGTTTTGATTTAGGATCCAATCAAAGGCCATGCATTGCATTTAATTGTCATGTCTTTTAAGTTTCCTTTATTTGATAGTGGTTCACAAGTTTTCTCAAGCCCATTGGCACTTGCTTGCAAAATGCCCCTCAACTTGACTGGGGTAGGGATAACCATACAAACATATACAGAGGAAGATCGATATGCCATTTTTAAAAAATATATAATTACCAAGCTTTTACTGTTTGTTTTTAATAACTTAAAATTTGGCCCAATGAAATTTCTTATATCCCCATGTGTGTATATATGTGTGTGTTTTGTCATTCTTATCAGATTTTTCTGAAATGGCAACTTGACGTATTTTCCTACACTTTGCATAAACCACAAAAGTCACAATTGATAGTAGCTAGTGTATTAGTGCATATGTGAGAATATAAACTTAAAAAATAGGAACATCTTAGAGGCAGGAAGCAACTTAGAATAGTGGGAAGAATTCATTTCTTGGTCAGAACTGGATTTGAGTCCTAGATTCATCACTTATGGACTCTGACTAAATTCTTTACTTCTCTAATCCTCAGTTAGCTACTTCAACTGCAAAATGAGGAGATTGAAATGGGTAAGTCATCCCCTAATCTTTTAAACAGCATCCACTTTTCCTCCTAGGGATGTTGAATTTTTAAAGATTTTATCTACCAAATAAGCTGTATTTATTAATTTAATCATTTTAATGATTTTTGCCTTCATCAAAGAACTATATCATACCTATCACTGCTCCTAATAATTATGAAATAACCCACGTGATTGTACTGAGTTGGTATAATTTATAATCAGAAAATAAAAATAAAATCTTTACTTCACTTTTACAACTTAATTGCCAGCAAATCTATATTTCCTGTTGGATGTTTTCAAATATTGAATACAATTTCCATATTCCTAGTACTATCACTGTAAATCTTTAGTTAGAATCCATTAAACTTTATTCTAGCTTCATTTAAAAATGATCCTCTTAAGAAGATGAACCTGTATTTGGGTTTTTCCTGGTCCTAAGCAGTCCTTGAGAGTGCTTCCTATATTTTCATCTGAGTGTGATTATATGCATGTAGTGAGCTGTCCCCTCCATTTCTTGTGGGTGGTGACAGTACTATAAATCAATATTGAGTTGTGATTTATATTTTGACCCAACATCAAAAGAAAGTTATGATCCAGAGCCAAATAAACATACACAGACAAATATTTTCTTTTATGCAACCTGAAGCCAGGGAGCACTATTTTCACCTATGAACTCAAGTAGCAGGTTTGAACAAAACCATCATCTTTCAAATGGTCTTTCCTCAACTTCTTTAGTGATGCTTATTCCATTCAATTTACTAGCAACCTCTGTAGTCCTATTCATAAGTAGTACCCTTGCTAGTGATTATTATCCATGTATCCCTAAAACAAAATATGAATGACCAATATTTCTTTCAACAATACACGTGCCACTTTTAAAAAACAAAATCCTAAATGTGTATGATTCCACTCATGTGAGATACCTAGAATAAGCAAACTTGTAGAGACAAAGTAGATCAGAGGTTACCTGGGGAGAAAAGGAATAGGGAGTTATTCCTTAATGGGTACAGAATTCCTGTTTGCTGTGATGAAAATGCTATGGTAATGGATGGTGATGATGGTAGTTCAACTTTGTAATTGTAGTTAATGGCACTGAATTGTACCTTTAAAAACAGTTAAAATGGGAAGTTGTATGTTAGATACATACAATGTTATCACAAGAAAACTTGTAAAAGAAAAGAACTAGTTTTGTAAACCCTGTTCATTTTTTACTTTAGCCCCCAAATTTAGTCAGCCTAAACCTATTTCTCACAAAGAGTCTCTCCATTCTATCTCATAAATATTTGACCTAACTTCCCAGAATCTCACAATTTAGCTGCTATGTCCTAAGACCTTCTCTTCTAGCTGACGTTAAATACTATTTTATAACATTTTAGTCTTAAAAATCAAGAGACTTTTTAACTTCATAATCCTTACTATAGGAAAGAATGAAATGTCAGCAGTGGGAGGGGGCATAGGGAGCAGTTAATTTCCCCTTGGGCATGAAGTATATGAAACTTTCACTGGGACAAAGATTTTTGCTTCTTAAGCTTTCATATTAGACTATACATTACATAGCTCCACTGAAAGTTTTCCCTTCTTTAGTATATCTGAGGTTTTAAGTTTCTGGATTTATTATGGCACCCAGTAGCAAGCTGGAGTCAAGTGTTTTTCAAGGCTTCCATTAGAAATTCCTTTTTCAGAGTTTATGACTTGACTGTTTCAAATTATATGAGAGAAACTTGGCACACAGGTTGTTGATCTGGGTCATTTTTTTCAACATAAAATCTAATTTATTTCAGTTTGTTTTTAATCTAGAAGTGGGCCAACACCTCTTGTCGTAGTTTTTAGAAGATCTGATCATAATTCTAAATCATATGTGTCTGTTTTCTGTAAAAAAGAAAAAGAAACCACATTTTCCAATTTTAGTTGTCTATACTTTTTTCAAACTCCTTGTTGAAAAATCTGAGAAATTTATTTTCACAAAGCACTTAATTAGCATGCTTAATATCTGTTTGCAACTCATTTCATCATGTGTAATGCAGCATGTATGAATTGATGCATGACTTTCATAGTTCATCTGAATGTTTTATTGTCCATTCTTCTTTCTGTTAGAATGTAATCATCCTGAAGATTTGATATTTCTATCATACTGCTGTGGAACAGGGCAAAAAGAATCTTGGGTAGAGGTCATTTAAAATTCTGTTAATAAATCAGCCTTGTATTTGTTCTTCAAATGAAACCAGCCAATTCCTTCCTATATAGAAATCTAGAACTGGCCACTTGGTAATGACTCTAACCTCCCCTTCCCTTCATCATATTTTTCACACTTCTTGTCATCTTTATGTGACATCTCTTTCCCTCTTTTCTCTCTCCATTCCACTCTGATTCTTTTTTCCATGTCATCTGTGTAAAAGGATTCTCTTGATTGTCAGATTTGCGATGATTTGCATTGTCCACCTTCCTAAAGACCAGACCGCATTCACCATGTTGCTGTTTTTAATTCTTATGTACTTTATATCATGAACTCATCACTTTTGGCTTAACAGCAAATCATCCTTTCCTTCTGATTGTTAACTTCAAGAATATGCACTCATAAGAATAATTAAAACCCCTAAAACTGACACTTAAAAATAATTATCAAAGACTCGCAGGTTTTGTATTCTCCCAAAATAGGTGTAGTCCATGGTGCACTGACTTTTTATTTACAAGTAACACGTAATACTGCTTTTATAAAAATATTTTTCTAAATACTACTTGTGTTATATTTATTCCCACTCACTGGACATGAATAGTGTAAAATGCTAAGTACTTTTCTTAGCAATATTTTGAAAAGTTTAAACTCCAAGGAGTTTAGGAAAATATTCAAGAAAGCATCCACTGATTAATATACTGAAAAAATTTCAAATATACTTACTGGCCTTTGCCTTATAAAGAAATTTCAACACTAAGACCTGTCTGCATTATTTCTGTGACCTTAGGTGGTTGAATGGGTTATTGGGCCTTAGTTCTTTGTTACTATTATTATTGTTGTTGTTGTTGTTCAGACATATCTGAATCTTCTTGAAAATATTCACACATTTAGAAACAAAAGAAAGAAAAAGGAAATATAAGAAAAGATTTGAAATTATTTGAATTATTAGCCTGTTCTTCTGTATCAATAGATGTCACTCACTGTTGAGTGATCAGACCAAGATATTTTGGAGAAAATGGGTAAATTATATTTTGGCTTCTAAATATGACCGACAAAGTGAATATTTTCTTTAGATTTCATTTAAAATACATTTTTCTTATCGTATAATTTTTTGAGCAAGTAAAGGTAATACCTAGAGGAAAAGTAGTGAGTGTACTTTTGAATTTGTGCTCAGAACTACTAGATAACATGTGTTAGATGCCATAATTATTTTAACATTATGTTAAGACTTTACCCTGGGCAAGATCCAGGTTCTTGGATTTGTTTATCTTCTGTGTGAGGACAACTAACTGTCCAATGCCAAAATACAATGAACTTTCAAATATCAAAGAGGAGAACTAAGTATTTCAAGTCCTCAGCTGGTTTACAGATGTGTAAGCTTTGTAGTCAACTTTCTGGTTCCAGTAGGGCATTGTGACAATTTTTCCAATATGTGTGCACTAGATAAGTTTTGGAAGTAAAATTACTTACTTTAAATAATGAAATTATTTTCCACATATAAATTCTCATATTTATTTTTTCTTGAAAAATGAACTTTAAAACCAACCTTCACAATTCAAAAAATATTTTTGAATATAAAACATTTAACTAGAGAAACTTTATCAGGAAAATAAATGTCTTTTGAAGACAGGTATTCATTTAGATCTATGATTAACCTTTAACAAGATCTTCCTGTTAAATTCTACATTTGCTTTAATCTCAGTAGGAAAAATACAAAATAGTATTGCAGCATATAGGGTTTCTATATACCCTGTGGACGTCAAATGATCTCTTACAGCTCAAGGCACATCTGCAATGTATTTAAATGCCAGCTTTGGGCATTATTAGTATAAAATGCTAAGTCACTTTTTAAAGAAATATTTTGAGAAGTTTAAACTCCAAGAGGAAACTCCAATAAGTGATAATCTTATGATACCATCTGCTTTGAGGGAGTGGTGGGAAGATGAGTGAGTGGCTGCATTGCATTGCATATTTTTCACTTAGGGAGAGTAGTATGATAGTTCGCCTTTTAAACAGTTGTAAATTTGATGGCTGAACCATGGCTGTGCTAAAGACTGATGTGCTGTTTTACTATCTTTCAGGATACTACAAAATGATTTTAAATCCATATTATCAATAATTGCAGAGGCTATACACTTACCAAGTTTGAGTGTTCCCTTCAATTTCTGAGAGTCTGAGTTTATCAAAGTTCAGGAATAATTGTTGATTGGTTTTAAATAATAAATCTGTCCTAAGTGTATAATAAACTTAAAGCCTTGGCAACTAATGTGCAAGCTTGTAAATATTTTCTAGCTAACATTAAATGAAAAATTGTGAAATGAAATGAAAATTGTAAATGAAAACCACCTTAGGTTTTTTTCTGTATTTTTTTTAACTTGTCTCTTTTTCTCTTAAACACAATTTTGAAGGTCAAACATTCAAGACAATGTAGAAATGATTAAGCTTCATAAACAACTAGTAGAAAAAAGCAATGCTCTTTCAGTAATGGAAGGAAAATTTATTCAACTTCAAGAGGTATTGTGATAATTTATTTTATATGATAGATACAAAGGATTCCAAAACAGTATTAAAGTTGTATTTTCATTTTAAAAAGCGGAATGATCTGAACACTAAAAAGTAATTTTTTAGATTGCTCTTTTTGTTTTTGAGTGCATATGTATTTCATATATTGTTTGTTGTTTATAACAATAACTAAAGAAATAGCTAACTGCTTGGTCTTTTTATAACTATCAATGTCATCTTAAAACAGTACACAAATTTATCATAATCATGTCATGCCAAGAACACTTATTTTGAACTCTTTATCTGATTGCATTATGAATACATAGTATTGAAGGTTTAGAGGCTCTTTGCACTCATCTTCAATACTAAAGATTTAAAAATATACAAATCATATTCTGTTAAATATTTCCTTTTCAAATTTTTTTTGTCACTGCTATTATCAGAAAATATTTGAGTACCTATAATGCTAACTATCTATATATTTATTTTAAACCTTAGCAATTCAGATTGACAGTATTGGGACTCTTCATCCCTAATGAAGTGTTTTAATAAGGGCTGTGACATCACAGGAATGTGCCATCAGACAATTTATATTTATTGGCACTGCATAATTAACATGGGTTCTGGAATTAATGAATTCTAAAACATTCTGGATGAGCAGAATTCATATTAAGCAGTACTTTCTTTGATGTAGTGAGTCAAGGAAAGCAGTAAATTGATGTGAAGCACAGGTTCACCTGAAGCCTAAATTCACTACTGAATTAAATAGTTAAATATTTTGAAATCATACACTGAGAAGTGTTTTCAATCCTGAAGGAACCTCCTTAAATGCCAGGTAAAAACTATCTTCCATATGAATGTAAGAGTTTGCAGAAGAGAAAAGACACTTAGGGAGTAGAAATGATAGCACTCATCTGCAGATAGACAGAAGAGGGAAATTAAAAATACATGTAATTGAAAGCAGTTTCTAAAATGAATTAAGAAGCCCAAAAAAACAATTATACATTCTCTTAACACTTTGACCATTTTGATTTCCATTGAATGGCAACCTCAGGGATTTTTTAAACACCAACAATAAGAAGTGTCTGCAATAGACCAGATACTTCTTTTGCAGATTGAAAGAGGGTAGAGACTTGAAAGTTTCAGGACAGTAGCCTCAATGAGGTGAAAAGACCAGGGAAAGCTGGTTAAAGATAGTGTTCTATAATAAGGGCAAGATTAAAGAAAATTGGCCTGAAGTAGCTCAATAGCCGTGTTGTTTTTTTTTAAGTGAACGCAGAAGAACTTCAATAGAACTTAAATAACTTTAATTAGCAGGTGATGCATTATATGTTATGGTCTTATGGTCACTATACAAAGAATTTAATGTAATCAATCTTTTCTACTTACAGAAGAAGTATGTGGCATTTAAATATATAAAACTAAATTTAATATATATTCACAGATAGGCCATTTAAAAAATTAAGATGTTAGTAATTTAATTTAATTGTATGTAATTATATTTAAAAGCTAACCATCCAAAGCTGTTTATTTGGTGTGGTAGCAAATCCTTTCAGCTTGAATATCTGTGGTCAGCATTTATTTTTGACCCAGGCTGCAACATTTTAAGACAGCATGTCTAACCACTGTAACCACAGCAAAAAGAAAAAAATTAATTACTAAAACTAATTTACTTAGTGGTCACTATCAACAAGTCAAAAATTGGGAAATAAAATAAAGGACAAAAATAGTTTGCAGTATGTGGACTCTGTGCTAAGCTAACCCTGTATTTTCTTCCTGTGTCAGACTTAGGTCAAGAGGGTCTCCTCCAGACAAGAAACACATACTTGTTTGTGAAGTGAAGAATAAACTTTATCATGTAAATTTTATCAGTAAATTCATTTGTGGTATTGTAATTGTTCATTCAAAGCATAATCCAAAAATAATTTTTTAAAGATTGTCTTCTTGTTTTAATAGAAGCAAAGAACTCTCAGGATCAGCCATGATGCCTTGATGGCAAATAGAGATGAGCTAAATATTCAGCTTAAAGAGCATCGTTTAAAATGCTGCAATCTAGAGAAACAGTTACATTCCATGACATTTTCTGAAAGAAGAATAGAAGAGGTGAGCTCCCAAAGACTGGCCTTCTGTTACTTTAAAACTTCTGCAACTGTTTTGACTAAAACAAACATTTCAAATATTATTTTTATTTTTAAAAATTATAAGCTACATATTTAAGCACAGCAAAATATAGTTATTAATATAGTATGTAAATGGTAAATCATAGTTTAAAATACTTGATAATGTGATGAGATCCACTATTTATCTAAAAGATTAAAGATTCTTGAGTAAAAAGGAAACATTTTGAAACAAGTTATTCTTGAGTAAAAAGGAAATATTTTGAAACTGATGCCAGTGTTACCTACTCTCAACTACTTTCTCAACTATAACATCTTATTAGTCATTTGAGATACGAAAATAAAATTTTAGGAATATATGTTTCTGAGAAGAAGGTTGTAATGTTCCACTACTCAGGAATTTCAGGAAAACTCATCAATTGTTGCTGGTTCTGCTAGCACAATCTTTTGCTGTGGTCTGTTTAGTTCTTAAGGAATATGTAAATAAAATAAGATGTTTACATTCCATTCTGATCTTGAATTTTTTACTGTCTCTATCACTGTCACCAAAATAGAATTTTGAGAATGGAAATGAGTTTCAAGAGTACTCTGATCAATGGGAAAAGGTTGTAACTACAAAATGTGCTTGTGAATAAAACTTAAAAATAAATAGTAGAGTACAGAAATCTATATTTTAGTCATAAAGCTGTAATTATTACCCTGAGTTTATTTCTAGAAATATTATTCATTAAGATCAAATATAGTATACACTTTTATTTATTTATCAGATGGGCAACTGACTATTTATAAATTCCAAGTAATGTGAGAAATTGTGTCTTTTAAGTAAATAGGGATTAATACAGTTTATTTGAACCATGAACAAGAGGAAAAGTTAATTCATTTATTCCTTTATGAGCCATATGAAATTTAATACAAAATTAATATAATGATAGAATTCGTCCAGGGTGGGGTTAAAAAATATTATGTTTCTCCAGACTTAACAGCAAGCTTTTAATATAGTCTTAAGTTTTGGCACATGTTGCCGTAAAGCAGTGCATATATTTCTACTAAATTAAAACAAATACTAATTTCGTATTTATTTAACAACTTGGAAAAAATCAATGCTGAATTAAATATAAACAGTAAATGGTCTCCTTAATAGCTGCAATTTAGAAATCAAGACTGAAACATGCTAGTCTCCTCCCCTTTGTTTTTTTTTACCCCCATGAGCTTTTTATGTGATGATCACCTAATGTGTAATTTTCTTTTCATTTCAGCTGCAAGATAGAATTAATGATTTAGAAAAGGAAAGGGAACTTTTAAAAGAAAACTATGACAAACTATACAACAGGTAAATCGTGATTCCATATGTTCTTTCATTCTCTTGTTTGAGCTCTTTTATATCAAACAATTTAATGTCAGACAATTTAATACTGATTAAACAATAAATGATTATAAAATATGTACATACGTTATAAAAGAAAAATAAGCTTTTTTTAGGCTTTGGTGATAAATTATTTGGCCTGAGCATTAGTCTATCACTACTAAGAAAACTATACTGCTTTGTTGCCAAACTACTATCATTAACTGAACTATAATCTTGTTATAATTGAACTTCTGTCATTAATGAACAAATTATAGGCTGGCAGGCACTGTACCAAACACTCTACATACATTATTATAAATTCCTCACAACAGTCTTGAAATGTAAGCATTGTAAATGCCTACAAGGAAACTGAGCAGGATTAAGTAACTTGCCTACTTAAACAAAATTATGATGTAATAGATCTTATATTTGGACCTCTTTTGTTCTCATCTATTTGACCTCTTTTGTTCGGCCTCTCCAACCTCTTCCACTGGCCTACTCAGCCTGGTAGCTGAGTGATTCTGTTGGGAGAAGGCAAGGGTGTTTACTTATAATTATCTTTGTTCCTTATAAAGAGAAACATAAACATCTTTATTTCAAGATAAAATATAAAGGACCATTTTATTTTGTTTCTTGATCTGCCTCTTAATTGTGATATTTTAGAAAATAATCCTTCTAGTAATGTTGGAAAGGAAATTCCACTCTTCAGCTAAGTTTGGTTAAGTGATACAAATTTATTTCTTTCCTTCTTTCTTCCTTTCCTTCTTTCTTCCTTTCCTTCTTTCTTTCATCTATCTATATGTATATATATATTAGGAAATTTTATGTGTGAAATGAAACATTCATGGAATAATGGAACTGACATATGTTCAGAAACTTTTATTGATTTACATGTATCATCGACAACTTATAATTTCAAATAATTTAATATTATCTGAATGCAAGAAAATATGTGCCATTTGGCCATTACATCATAATTTTCTACTTCTCCCCTAATTTGAGAATTTGCTGAACATATTTTCCTGAAATAAAAAACATCAAACCTAGCTGAGAATAATGCATAAGTAAAAATTTGAGAAAGATATGTTTTTGTCATGTTTACTTTATCATCCAAAAAACTTTATCTTTCCATATTAGAAGATGATTTAAGAGGGTAAATCAAATTTTGGAGGTTTTGATTATTTTTGTTTTATGTTCAGCTATATTTATCTGTCACATTAAGAACAGACTTCCTTATACTGCTTACATTTGAATGTTGTATGTGATAATATGAAAGTGGGTGCAATCAGTGTCAAAACATTTAATGTCACTTTACCATAAAATCCAGCAAGGACACATGATGTATAGCAAAAAATTCTCTAATAACAACTTAAAAATATATATATGTAGTATGTTCGCAAAAGCAACATTGGAAAAATACAAAAACTAACATCGTCCCTAAGGTTCTTTACAGCTCTTCTGTTTCATGGCAGGTATTCATCATTGCCAACAGCTAGTGCACAACAGACCTACATATACTCCCTGTTTAGTCAGTCATAATGATAGGATGTTTCTACAAGGAGAGCATTTGTTACTGAAAGTTGACTAATTTTCAGGAGAAAAAATATGATTTGCAGATTGCATTCTCATCTTCCTTTTTCAAATGAAACTTTGAATGTGTTTATTCTTTGACATATGACATATTAGAGATCATCTGATAAGATAAAGCCCTCATGTTCATATTTGGTATGAGCCTTTTAATATGCTAAAACATTTTTGATACACTGCCGAGAAATAAGTTTAAATTTTTAAGAAATGCTGAATTTAAGATTTAGAATAATGTTTTACAACTAAATCTTCCTCTTCCTTTAGGAAAAAACTATATACTACAATATAGTGAAGCTGTGTCCCTTTTTTTGAAATTAGTATAGTTTCAGGGCCCTATAAATATAATGGTCCTTCTCTTATAATGTAAGGCCCCTTCGGTGCCTGCCCTCGCACTCCACCATCTAAGTCTGATTCAGTTAATTTGAGATTGATCCAGAGAATCTTTTACAGGTGATTTTAAATTAATAGCATCTTGAAAGACACTGATCTAATGCCTATGAGAAGAAAGGATTGTTTTAGCTTTTGGAGGTGATATTAATCCTTTTAGAAATTGGGTATATCAGATTTTTACAATGTGATAGCCATCTAATCTTCAGAATTTCAAAGAGCACTGTTGACCATCTGTAGATTCTCTGTTGTCCGTTTCTGTAAAGTAAGTACCTATCTCTTTTAGTCATCAGGGGTCAGGAAAGCTCATATGATCAAATATGAGCACATTGTCCTTCCCAGAAATCAAATTCTGAGTATATTTTGGGCATCCTTTTTCCTTTAGCAAATGAAGTATCCTGATACCAATATGTATTTAATTTTCACTAGACCTTAACTAAAATATCTATGGATTTCTTTATTGATGATTTAGAGTTTATTTTTCCCTATCTCTCAGATTAGCATGTCCTTGAATATTGTAGTAAATGGAATTTCTTCTGTAAGGAAAGAAAAGATCTTAGAGTGGAGATGAATTCTTGGGGCTTTCATTTCAGTCTTATCATGTTGTTGATCAAGAGTGTGTATTTCCAGTATGCTGACCCATGCTTACCAAATGGCCATGCCAGTGACCACAGGCGCCAATGGGCGTTCCTCTGCAGACTGACATTTTATCACTTCCATGATATAATGCAACAATGAAATTGCACAAAGACCAACTATGATCCCCTGCCTCGGTTGTCACTGTAGGCAATATACAAAAGCATTGTCATGAATAAAAAGTTCTCAAAGACTGTTCTCATATGTAGATCTAATCATGTACACAGCCCTTACAAAGAAAATGGAGCCAGATGTGGTTCACCATTTATAGTTACACAGATGGCTCTAAGCATAGAGGAATACAGTAAATTCAAAAGGAATTCCTCATGAAATTCTAGTGGAATGTAAGTCTAAATTTAGAGGAAAGATAGCAGTGGACTAAATTCAGATTGACTTATGCTGATTTACACTAGTATTTTGTGGGTTTGGAAAAACCAGGCTGCTAAATTGTTCTTAATTTAAACACATACAGCTTCTGATGTTTCTGCCAGATTAGCTGTTGGTGATCTTTTTACTGGTACTAATACTATTGGAACACTACTGTTTCTAATTTTTGGCGTCTGATATAATGTGTAGTTATGCCTATTTTATCATGCTAATTTTTTTCCGGGTGGTACATACTTTTAATAATACAAGACACACACACATATACATATATACACTCATATACATGCATACATATGTATGTGTTTGGTATTGATAATTTGGCCAGATACAAAAAACTTTTATTTGTTCTTTATAGAAAATGAAAATATAAAGGAATATTCTTTGCTTTAGAATTTGTAATACATATTTTATTTGGAGTTCATTTAAGTCTAGGTAACTATACCTTTGATAAGATTTCTTTAAGCTATTGTTACATCAGAGCCATGCATTTTTTAATGTTGCATATGTGAAATGAGAATATTGATAGTGGAAGAGAGACTTAGAGAAACTTCTAGAATTCCATTTATTTTTAATGTGTTATTTTAAGTGCAGTAGAAGTATTCATAATATGAAATGAATTTACAACTTGCAATTTTGAAACTATGTCTGCCCAAAAACATATCATCTCTTTTGGAATACAAACCTCAAGACTAGCAGGGAGCAAAATTAAGTGGAATTTTCAATAATATGATTCCCTTCCATTTATTTCATCATCAGTATAAAACCAGATTTTGTAATTTTTTTTTTTATTTACTGGGTTTAAAATAAAGGGTCAGCACTGCTGATAATTATTCAGTTACATTAAGCTTCACAGTGGTTTTCTGCTGAAATAAAGATTAAGATCAGTTTTTCCAAAACCTGGTCATCACCTGGGGAACTTTATAAAATTATGAATTCCTGGGTCCTATGATCTACCTTTTTACATCCCCCTAAATGTTTTTAGTGCAGCTAATCTAGCACCAGTGTTTAGACCAGCATTTGGGAAACACTGCAGATAGTCTAAACAAATGTTTACTTTTTGCCTTCTGTATACTATTTAGTTTTTTTTTTTTTAACTGGTCTTTTTTCTAATACACTAGGTCTTGATCATTACTAAATTTTAAGCCTATTTTAAACTGCTACACTTTTATTGAGGAATAGTAATTTCGTATTTGTTATTCTTATCAAATTCAGAGCATTGGTTTGCATCCCAATCATGTGTAACAAGTAAAATTGTTTGTTCTTAGCCTATTGCTTTTTGTTTGTTATGACAAAAAAACTGCATTATCAGTGCTTCTTAATATCAGAATTACTGTCTTGTGGTTCAGTATGCTATCATTTTGTGGTCAGTATTTTGTGACTATGCTTGTTATCACTAACTCTTAAAATATTTCAAAAAAGACTCTAAAATTAAAGATCAGGTAGAGTGCATTTTCTCTGTATTAAGTTGGGTTTGTATGTGGGAGAGAATGGTTTTGTCTGTTGTCTGTTGCTGAGGTTTGGAATTGTGGATTCCTCTGGAGTATGTACAGTATCTGAATTCCTTCACTAGTCCCACAAAATCTGTATACTGCCAACTTTTCTGACTTTAGAGCTCTAAATTAAGGCCAGTTCCTTTGCTCATCCCACAAACTCTTTCATGTTCCCTAACCGCAGCCTATGAAAGGCGCCTTGGTTTCAACAGCAGCAGACCAGCATATGTTTACTTAATTCCTAAGACATGATGACAGTGGTCTCTGTGCCACTAAAAGCTTTTCTCTTTATTATTTTCGGTTGAGGTTGATTTCCAAACTTTTCTTGCATGTCCCGTGTGTTTTGCAGTGCCTTCAGTGCTGCCCATGAAGAGCAATGGAAATTAAAGGAACAGCAGCTGAAAATACAGATTGCTCAGCTCGAGACTGCCTTAAAATCTGATTTAACAGACAAAACTGAAATCCTTGACAGATTAAAAACTGAAAGAGGTACATATAAAATAATTACTGACTTACTCATTTCAGACATTTAATGTTTATTCATTGAAACATTCAGTGTTTTTTGGAATGCCTGCTGTTTGTCAGGCACCTTGCTATGTACTGAAACATAACCTATATTAACAACCATCCACTTTCATGAATTTATTGGTTCCTCAGAATTTCCCTTTCTGCAGCCTAAAATATATGCCAAAGAAAATCTTTCTCAGGGTTTCATTATTCATGTTGTCTTTAATCTATTTCATTTTCCCAAATTCTGAGCCTTTTTTTATTCAAAAGTCAACCACTGTTTATTTAGACTAATATGTGCTAGGCACTGTTCTAAGTTCTAGGAATACAGCCTTGAATAAAACAAAGGAACTTGCCCTCATGCAGCATACATTTAATAGGGAAAAACTGACAATAGTTAAATAAATATGTAATGAGTAAATAATGTAAATAAATACATGGTGGTAAGTACAATGGAAAAAAAGTAGGGTAACGATGACAGGAAGTGGTGGAAGTTGTTGGCTGCTATTTTTGATAGGTTGAAAAGGGAAGATCTCTCTGATAATGAGATGTTGAATTCTATTCTACAACAGTAAGCTGAAATACAAAGAAGCCTTGTCAAGATAATCCTGCTAAAATAATAACCATTGATAAGTTTCATATAATGAATCACAGATCTTGTCTCATAGAAGTAAAATAATGTATAATTAAAGTAGATGTCAGAATTTCTATATTAAACATGCAAATGCACAATGGGAGGAATGAATTATTTGCTTCAAGTGTTGTATCTGTTAGCTCATCTGCTAGAGAAACCAAGTGCTGTGATAAGGTTGTTCCTTTTGAACATGAGAAAGCATAAATATTTAATGCAGACTCAGTGGGAAAAAATTACCTATCTAGTGCTGTTATATATTAATTTAGATCACAAATACCTCATTTCATTGACTATAAGGAACATCATTTTTCTCACATTGTAATTTCTTTGAAATTGAGATACATCTTGTGGACTGCCTTTTTTTTTTCATACTTTAGCAAGTCTGAAATTAGAACACATAATCGATGGGAGTCTTAATTTCAATGAACTATGTTAGTGCAATATTTATTTAACAAGTTATTAAATCTCATTAAAGATAATTTATGAGAATTTACCTAGATGATTGTGATGTAGAATAAAACGGGGACATGATTTCTGATCTGGTGGACATTTCAAGTTTTCATATCAAAGACACATAGTTCCTGATTTTAATGTGCAATATTGAATATCTAACAGAGTGCTTTGTCTTAGCAGTTGTTCAATAAGTTCTTGTTCACTAAGGGAAGTGAAAGCGCTCTACATTCCCTTTCTTTCCAAAAACAAATATAAATTGCTCATTCCTATACGAAAGGGAAATTAAACAACCATATCTTATTTCTCTTTTCTCTGTTACCCCAGATATCAAGAAACTTTCCATTTATCATCATGTAAATTCCCAAACTGTTATTTTTATACAATTAAAATAGTCTCGGGAAAGAAACTCTTTCTAAGGGGGCAGAATCTTCCTTTTATTTTAATTCGTTTATTATTTTTAAATTAATTATAAGCGTTCTTATTAATTATCAAATATTATAATTGCTCAGTTATTTCCCCAACTTTTTCTCTGCTTCTTTTAGATTTTTTGAAGGATAAAAATAATTCCTGTATGCTGTAAAAAAAGTCCGGTGAACATTGATATATTCTAAAAATTACTCAACCCCACAACACTCAAGATAGTTACTGTTAATAATTTAACGTATTTCCTTCCAGAATTGTTCCTGTATGTATAGGTATAGTTTTATACCTGTAAATTTTTTTTATTTTTAAAAAAGTTTTATTGAAATATATTGACATATATACATATTGATTGAACACTTTGGATGGATTGTATGATATGTAAATATACCATGTTTCTTAGTTTCCTATATCGTAAAAGCATTCCTTAAGTATAAATATAAATCTACATTATCATCATTTATAATGGCTGTTATAGTTTTCCAGTATGTAGATATACACAGATTATTTAACAGTTTTCTGTTGATGAATATTTAAGTAGCTTCATTTTTTTAAAGTATCATAAACATCTTTCTACACAAAACTTTACACCTTTACCCAGTTATTTTCTTTAAAAATATTGCTAGAACTGAATCTTCATTTAATGCAGCTTTTATTTTGCACAGTTATTTTTGCTTGAATAACCAGAAATTTACAGGCCTAAAGATTTTTTTTGTTTCATTGCAAAAATGTAGGTTATAGGAAAAATATTATAGTCTTTAACTATTTTTTCCAGGAATAACAAAATAAAAAAAACTGAAATTATTGTCTATTCAAGGAAATCTTTTAATATTTAGAAAGTTCCTTTTTTGTATTACAGATCTTGAAATTGTTTAATTTTACTTTGAAGTCCCTTCACACGTTTACCTTTTCATGTATCAAGTGTTCTTTGCTAGAAGATGTTTCCCTGGCTTCTTGTAGTCTTTCATCTTACTGGCAAATTATTTTTAGAGAATGCTCACCTCTTTATTCAAGGTACAAATTAGTTTCAGATTGTGTGAATATGTGGGGGAAGGTTATGTAAATGCAGTTTGCATTTGGTTAATGCTTAAATTAACTGCATGTGTTTAAAGGCCTGCTTTTGAAAGTTCCTTTCTATCTTTAGCTGAAATGCATAATTCAGCATAATGCATATGGTTATATTGATCACAGCTGAAGATATTAGCACAAAGGAGCTCTGAAAATTGTTTAGTTGAATTGTTCTCTGCACTCTACTTATTAATGGTGTGCTGGAAGAACATAATTTTAAAAGAGTGAAATGTTATCTCATTTGAATAAAATGCTGTTTAGCTTAACCTGCTTTTTGTCAGATCATAAGGTAAGGAGGTTATTTTTCATCTCGTACAGGGTACTTTGATTTTTCATATTATAATTCAGCAAGTCTATTTTCTCGTTGAACAGTAGGTAGCATCTCAGTACTTTTTTTAAGACCTAGGAATTATATCTCCAATAAACAATTTGAGGAAAGAAAAATATAATGGGGATAATTCTACCTAAAATTCAGTAAAGAGAAAATAACTGGTATTCAGTAAAGTCTCAAGTTATTTTTTCACTAATACCATCCTTGTTTAAAAAAATATCAGTGAAACAGGAACTAGTTTAAACAAAAATCAGTAAAGGGAGGAAGCAGAAGTTTATGCCTATCGGCATGTTATTCTTAGGAACTACTCTCTGAAAAATTGAAAGGTTAGACAAACTAGAGGATAGAAATAAAAACCAAAATTCGTTCCATCTAGATGAAGATGGGATAGTCATGTCCTTTTACTTTAGCTCACATTTACAATGTCTGAAGTTTTGCTAGCCAGAAATAAAATTGTATTGTCCTCAAGACTTTTCGTTCATTTTACATCCTTCTGACTATGTTTACCTTCACTTTGTTACCTAATCATTCTGTCTAGATGTTGTTTTAACCTAGTCAGCTAAAATAAAGGGCATTACATTATTATTCTACTCCCCATCTAAAAAGGAAGTTTATCTCATAAGAATTCGTATTTATTTTTAATCCTCATTTTTAGTTTAAAGACAAGTATTTGACCTTTACCTTCAAAATTACCAGCTGTTGTTCATATTTGGAAACACTTTCATTTAGTTCACCAAACTAATAGTTTATACTCTAGGATAATAACCTTGTAACCTCTCATGAATAAGATTAAAATATTCATACATTTTATATGAAATGTCTCTCCATACCTTAGGGGCACAAGTTTTTTTAAGTTATTTAGTTTGTCAAGAAATAATGATATTAAAAACATTCAAATTCAGCTCATTCTTTTTTTTGGAAATATTTTCAAACTTACATATCAGTTGCAAAACTCATACAAATCCCATACAGAGAATGCCAGTGTATCCCACATCCTCCCTAGATACCCAGATCCACCAATTTTGACATTTTGCCACCTTTGCTGTATCATTCTATCTATCTAGATATCTTTCTTCTCAATATTTGAAAGGAGGTTGTACACATCATATTCCTTGAATACATAAAATTTCCATGTATATTTCCTAAGAACAAGGATACTAACTTATGTAATCACCTTAATTACAGTTATCAAGTTCAAGAAATTTAACATTGATATAAAGCTTACATTCTATATTCCATTTTTTCTTATGCCCCAATAATGTCTTTTTGAGCCTTTTTTCTTCCATTATTAGATTTCATCATGTATTACATTTAATTGTCATTATCTCTTTAGTTTCTTTCCGTTTTTAAAAATTGTGGCACCATATGTACAACACAAATATACCCCTTCTGAGCATACCATTCAGTGGAATTAATCACAGTCACGATGTTGCAGTACCCTCACCACCAACCATTGTTAGAACTTTCCTTTCACCCCAAACAGAAACCCATTTTGCATTAACTCCCTATTTCCCTGCCCCCCACCCCTGGTAACCGGTACTAAACTTTCTGTCTAATATTTTCTTTGTGTTTACCTTGGGGTTTAAATTTAGTATCTTAAATTATAACAATCTTATTTGCTTTGACACCAACTTAACTTCAACATAGTAGTGTACACCTACTATGTTCTTACACCAGTACATGCCCCCACCTTCCTGTAGTTTTTGTCACAAATTGTTTATATATTATGAGTCCAAAACCACTGATTTCTTATTACATTTTGTACATTTGCCTTTTAGATCCTTTAGGAAGTAAAAAGTGGAGCTACAAACAAAAAATACAACAGCACTAGCATTTATATTTACCCCGACATTATCTTTTACTGCAGATGTTTATTTCATGTGGCTTCAATCTATTGTCTATTAGCCTTCGCTTTCAACCTGCAGTCCCAACTTTAGCATTTCTTTTAGGACTGGTCTAATGGTGATAAATTCCCTGAACTTTTATTTATCTGGGAATGTCTTAATCACTCCCTCATTTTTAAAAGACAGTTTTGCTGTATATAAAATTCTTGGTTGGCAATATCCTCCTACTGCCTTCTTGCTTCCATGATTTCCTGTAGAAATCAGCACTCCATTTTATTGAAGCTCCCTTGTATGCAATGTATTGCTTCTCTGTTGCGGCTTTCAGAATTCTCTCTTTTTCTTTAACATCCAACAGTTTTATTATAATGTGTTGCAGTGGAGGTCTTGGTGGGTTTATCCTGTTTGGAGTTCATGAAGCATCTTGGATATTTATATAAATGTCTTTTATTAAATTTGGGAAGTTTTCAGCCATTATTTCTTCCATATTTTATCTGCTCCTTTCACTCTTTTTTTCTGGGACTCCCAAAATGTTTATATTGGTACACCTGATGGTGCCCACAGTCTGTTCACTTTTCTCCATTCTTTCTTCTTTCTGCCTTTCAGATTGCTTCATCTTCAAGTTCACTGATTTTTTTGTTCTTCCATCTCCTCTCTGCAGTTGAACTCCTCTAAGCAATTTTAAACTTCTGTTACTATCCTCTTTAGCTCTGCTTGGTTCCTTTTTATACTTCCATCTTTCTATTGATATTCTCTTTGTGTTCTTCTTTTGCTTTCCTGCTTTCTTTTAGTTCTTTGTCTGTATTTCCCTTTAGCTTTGAGCATATTTAGGATCATTTTTTTTTAAGTCTCTGGAATGTCTCTGCTTTAATCCTCACTGATGGTTTCTAATGCTTTAATCTCCTATGCGTGGGCCATCACTTCCTTCTTATCTGTTCGTTTTGTAATCTGTACATTATGATATTCTAATGTATTATCACTGGAATTTAGACTCTTACACATAGGTTCCTAAACTTGTATCCAACTAGGATTATGACAGAACTTTCTTTGAATGCCAGGAGCTAACAAAAAGAAAAAGTAAAAAAAAAAAAGAAAGAAAGAAAACAACTTACACCTTTCCCAGTCTTTTCTTTTTTTTTTTTTTTTTTATTAATTAACGGAAAAAAGAAATTAACCCAACATTTAGAAATCATACCATTCTACATATGCAATCAGTAATTCTTAACATCATCACATAGATACATGATCATCGTTTCTTAATACATTTGCATTGGTTTAGAAGAACTAGCAACACAACTGAAAAAGATATAGAATGTTAATATAGAGAAAAAATAAAAGTAATAATAGTAAAAACAAAACAAAACAAAAACCTATAGCTCAGATGCAGCTTCATTCAGTGTTTTAACATGATTACTTTACAATTAGGTATTATTGTGCTGTCCATTTTTGAGTTTTTGTATCTAGTCCTGTTGCACAGTCTGTATCCCTTCCGTTCCAATTACCCATTATCTTACCCTGTTTCTAACTCCTGCTGGACTCTGTTACCAATGACATATTCCAAGTTTATTCTCGAATGTCGATTCACATCATTGGGACCATACAGTATTTGTCTTTTAGTTTTTGGCTAGACTCACTCAGCATAATGTTCTCTAGGTCCATCCATGTTATTACATGCTTCATAAGTTTATCCTGTCTTAAAGCTACATAATATTCCATCGTATGTATATACCACAGTTTGTTTAGCCACTCGTCTGTTGATGGACATTTTGGCTGTTTCCATCTCTTTGCAATTGTAAATAACGCTGCTATGAACATTGGTGTGCAAATGTCCGTTTGAGTTTTTGCCCTTAATTCCTTTGAGTAGATTCCCAGCAATGATATTGCTGGGTCGTATGGCAATTCTATATTCAGCTTTTTGAGGAACCGCCAAACTGCCTTCCACAGTGATTGCACCATTTGACATTCCCACCAACAGTGGATAAGTGTGCCTCTTTCACCGCATCCTCTCCAGCACTTGTCATTTTCTGTTTTGTTGATAATGGCCATTCTGGTGGGTGTGAGATGACATCTCATTGTGGTTTTGATTTGCATTTCTCTAATGGCCAGGGACATTGAGCATCTCTTCATGTGCCTTTTGGCCATCCCAGTCTTTTCAAATTGACTTTGTATACTCTTCTTCAGGGTTTATCCATACAGAAAGTTTAGATAACAACTCCAGGCCCAAGCATATATGCCTCCTTGGTCCTTTCTGCACATGCATCTTGTCCTGGGCATGCATGTGTGGTCCTAGGAATTCCATTTACATGGATACAAATGTCTCCTCATCCCTAGGAAACAGTGTCCTCACAGTCCTGGGCAGTACACTGTGTGTCCTATAGACAGCTATCCCTTGTCCCAGACAGCACAATTTGACTGCACTCCCACAGTGTTCTGTAGGAGAGCTCTTTGAGCTGCCTTCCACATGCATGGCAAGTTCTAAGATGGTGAGTCCCCCAAGTCACCAGCAGAGAGATTGGACCAAATATATATACTCCCAGGATACTCTGTCCCTCCAGAACCAGGACTAGGGATCCGAACTGGGAGCATGAGCCAACTCTCTGTCAAGCCAGTGGGGAAGAAGGGGGGTTGAGGAGGGACAGCCAGGGCAACACGAGATCCTACTGCTTTAAAGTAGCCTTTTCAGTAACAGTGCTCACCCTGTTACTGAGGTCCTTTAACTGTTTTGGGGAGCTTTGAGAAAGATGTTACTGCCAGTGCTTACTGGTTGTTCAAAGCTTCTATCAGGAAACAGAGCCCTGAATCATTTCACTCATTATCTACCTTCTGCCTAGCTATGTAATTTTAACATTTTTACTTATGTGTAATATTTATAGCTTGGGAATTTGTAAAACATAAAAGTTAGAAAGCTGTTTTATATAAAATTCAGTCAGTATACAAATATATAAAACAAATTCTTGTTAGGTGGTAGGATTATTTTATGTTCTTTCAAGAAAAGGAATATATCTTATCTTGAGGATCTGTGATAAAATTAAATCTTTGAGAGTAGGATACAATTAGTGGAGACTCTTTGGATGACGTGAATTAAGTTGATCCACAGGAAGCCAACAACGGATACTTGCCCACCATCCTGAACTCTAGTAAAGTCCACTTAAGAACATGAGATTAAAAATACAGTTAGCTAGCTATTATGCTTTTTTTAAAAAGTTAAATATGTTCAATGCAAGGGATAAAATATTGATCTCTTCATGGATTTACTATCTTCTGAAGCTCTATTCTGCACTCCTGTTTGTTGGACATGACAAATGAGTGCCTAGGCAAATCTAACCCATAGCCATTCTTTAGCAATAGTACTAATCCCACATCCTCAGTGATTAAAGAACACACATGATTTATTATTAATACTACCATATACGGGTTATAAACCCATTTCTGCCTATTGTAACAGATTTCTTAGAAGTGTGGTTGATTAAAATTATGGAATCAGAAGTTAATCAGAGAAATTATCTTGTTTTAATACAAAGACTTTATGGTAAATTGGAAAAAGAAATTCAAGGAAGTCGATTAGAAAACTAAAAGATAAATTTTTTTTTGCATGCCTTTCAGGACCCTTAATAAGTAAGTAAAAATCATAGATTTAGAAATATATTTTCTTAAGCATTTAAAATGGAACATTCCTTTGAAGTCCCAGAGGCCACAATTTCCTTATGTTGATACTATGAACATAAGTCTTAAGCTTTTGATAAGCAAGTGAATCATATGGAAGACACATGACAGTGTTCATTTGTTCCTTATTCCCCTCTCCCTTTGTCTAGGTGCTAGCTCAGTTTCCTCTATGACCAGAATAATACTAGCTTGAGCTTGGTGTGTATAAAAATTAAATTAATTTAAAATGTTTTGTTACACCTAATTCTCACATTTGTTAATTGTGTTGAATTTATTTTTAAGACCAAAATGAGAAATTAATTCAAGAGAATAGAGAACTACAGTTACAGTTTCTGGAACAAAAGCACCAACTCGATGAACTTAAAAGCCGCATGAAGTTTTTAAAAAAGGTGAACTATTTTCTTATTTAGGAAATAAACCCCCAAATCTCCTCTAAATATGTTCTGCATAGAGAAAGCACTATATTACAAAACAAGAAAATACAAATATATTACTTAGTTTATTAATTCATGGCATCAGCCTGCTTATACTCCATGAGGATATTCTGAATTCTTAGAATATTTCTCTTTTTTTCCATTAGTATCTCATTATGAACTTTTTCTCACTCTTATATGTTGTAGGAGAGTGATATTAATGCTGATGAATTGAGTGAAGCTCTCCTACTAATAAAGGTAACTCTCTGAACTTCATCATGAATTTCGTATCTGCATATAACTGTTTCACCATAATGATGACCCTTATCTGTAACCTTAAATTTGGAGAATGGATTACTTGTGCATTTTCTAAACTTAATGTATCTTTTGCTTATATACACATATGCCACATATCAGGTCCACTAAGATTCAGGAAAGTGGTCACGTGACTTTTAGTTACAGCATATCATATTTAATAATGACATTAAACTTAAGTTTAAAAAAGACCTCAAAACTCTTATTTAGAGCACTTTTTCTAACTGTAATAAACATTTTTACTTTTATGTGTCTCACTGTAAAACTAATTACCAGTTTTCTGTCCTAGGGGACCAGGGTCAACCCTGTCATATTAAATAAAATATAAATGTAACAAGAAAATATTTTCCATTCCTACAATGTTCTATTATTTACAAGAAGACACAAAAAAATACATTTCTTTCCTTTCAGATCATTGCATTGTAGAGTTTAATCAAATGAAGAACTGGAAATAAATGTACATGATTTTTTTTTATGTCATGAAGTAATAAAATGCGTTTTGATTTTTCTGTAATTGTTCCAAATGTCTATCCATATATATTTTCTAGATCAAGACTGCTTTATTCCTGATGGAGAAATGGAAACATATCTGTTTTTAATTATTGATTGTTTCTTGCTATTGCTATATTAATTCTCATGAGTACATGTTAAAAATTCTTGTTTCAGTAATAAAACTTGTTTTTGTTTTAGACTCAAAAAGAGCAAAAAAATGGAGACCTTTCCTTTTTAGAGAAAGTAGACAGTAAAATTAATAAAGATATAGAACGTTCCATGAGAGAGCTGCAAGCAACTCATGCAGAAACAGTGCAAGAATTGGAAAAGACAAGGAACATGCTAATTATGCAACATAAAATTAATAAAGATTATCAGGTAATGTAATGCACTACTTGTGTAATACACGTCAGGGTAAATCTATAGTATTCTACTGATGATTTATTTTTCTCAGAAATATCACGTATACATTATCATCAACATCTATTATCATTTATTACCTCATACCTGGAATTTAGCCTTTTAAGTAGAATAAACTATTTAGAATAAATGGTTTTAAAAATAAATAATTTCTTTAAAGTCCCTCATTATAGGAAACTAATAATGGCAATGAACTCATTTCTATCAATGTTAGCACATTCTGCAAATGAGTTATAGTTATCCTGAAGTCCTGCAAGTCCTGCAATTACATGTTATATTGGCTTTCAGTGAAAGGGAAAATCATCTTCATTAAAAAGAATACAAAGTTTTGTTTGTTTCACTTCTGATTTATGAACAGTGCCAAGCATAATTTTCTAAATGGTAAACTATTTGAGGTCAGGAAGCCCCGGTTTTACAGCTTTTGGTATCCCCAGGATCTAGAAAATGCCCGTATCATAATTACTTTGGAAAATGAAAATGCAATCAATCATAAGTATTAAATACTTAAGTCTTATTTTTTAGATGGAAGTTGAGGCAGTGACCCAGAAGATGGAAAATTTGCAGCAAGATTATGATCTCAAACTGGAACAGTATGTTCATCTTCTTGATATCAGAGCTGCACGCATCCAGAAACTAGAAGGTACAATGTGCACAATTCTTAGTCTATAAAGGCATGGATTCTATAACTATTGGAAATGCCTTCCATACATGCACTCATGTTTTATTTTTTGCTTTATTTTTTTCCAAACTCATAACTGTAATAATAATCTACCAGAAAGGCTGTTTTTATCTTATTCTTTTCTACTCAAGAATGTTTAGTAATTCCCTAGTGTTCTTTGATTTCGGTTTTGCAGGCAAGATTTCAAAGTATTTCACAAAGTACCACACACCCATGTTTACTGCCTCATTTCTAATTTCTCTTCTCAGCAACCTATGCACCTCATCCAAAAGGTCTGCTTGCTCTTCATCTGATTCATCCTGCTTGGTCCCCCCACGATACCTTACTTCATCTGAATTCACCCCAGACTACCAAGATACATCCTTCCTTACTTCAAAATCTAATTCAGTATACACCAGTTCCACTGAACTGGGCCATTCCTCTACTTAAAATGCCCTTGCAGTGATTTTCGCATCTTAGCAAAAATGAAAATCACTTGAGGGAACTTGTTTATAATGTAGCTCCCTGAGTCCTACCCTTGGAGATCCTGGGGCTTCTGATACTCTGTATCTAGAAATAACTCCAAGCAATTCAGGGACAGATATAAGACTATTCTTTGAAAAACACTACCTCAGCAGTTTCCCAGTTTATTCTCTCCTGTACTCAGTAAATATATGTTTGGGAATTATATAAATATTCTTTAGCCGTTAAAGTTTGATGTATTCTTTGTGACTACAGTGTAAGTTCCACAATGATAAGTACTTTGATTTTCATGTCCCTAGCCATACAATACTAAATTCAGGTCTAGGTCAGCAGTAATTTTGTACCCTTAAAATTATGGAGAATCATAAAGAGCTTTTGTTTATATCACTTATAGTTACTGATATTTATCATATTAGAAATTACATCTGGGAGTTTTAAAATATTTATTTAAATTCTTGTTAAAATAATAATAAACCTAATATATGTTAACATTAATGACAATATTTATAAAAAATAACTATATTCCAAAAACAATAGAAGAGTGGCGTTGTTGTACATTTTTGCAAATCTTTGTAGTGTCTGACTTAATAGAAGACAGCTGGATTTTATAACTCCTTCTGCATTCAATCTGTTGTGATATTATGCATTATATAGCCTCTTGGAAATGCCATTGTGTACTTGTGAGAAAATGAGAGTGAAAAAGGCAAATAACATCTTAGTATTATTATGAAAATAGTTTCTACCTCTCAGACCCGTTAAAAGAGGTTCAGAGGCCATCCGAGGTCCCAGACCACTCTTTGAGAACCATGCTCTATACAGAAGGGCTCACTAAATATCTTTATTTGAATGTCCAGTGTTTTCCGAAAATCAAGGAGCAATGTGTACCTTTCAGTCCAGGGTGTGCTTAATAAGAATTTACTGAGTGGAATTTTCTTAAATAAAATAGATGTTGCAGAGTTTGGGATACTCATTCCTTTCAAGTCTTATTAAATCTCTACTAGTATGTGACATCTGTCTCCTAAATTCATAAATTCACTCCACAAACATGGTCAAACTCTTACTGTGTCCTAAGCAAAATGCTAGGCACTGAGAATACAAATAGGAACTGAGGCACCACTCTCAAGAAGCTTTCAATCTTGTACATGATGTGAACAAGTAGCCAGACAGTCGTTCCTTATGAAAAAAACAAAGCTGGAAAACACCAATGGTATCAAGGAAACACTGAGAAAAGAAAGCCTATTTATACCTGAAGATTCAGGGAAGACTTCACATGGAAGGTATAGAGTCTTTAAAGATGAAAGAATCCACCACTAAGTAAAAGTAATGAACGGCACTGTAGGCAGTAGATGAGGCAGGTAAAAATGCCTATGGGTGAAGTATTGCAGTATATTGGAGAAACTGCACATGGATTGTGCTGATTGGAATACAGAATTAGTTAAGTGAGGAAAATCTGAAGAAAGGTAAAGGCTGGAAATTAAATCATGAAGACCCTTTAGGCCACCCTTATTAACCTGGAGAACCACTGAGTGATTTTTAAGGTAGGGAATGATACTTCAGGATTGCATTTGGGAGATTATGCTATTGATAATATAAAAAAAGGGTAAGAGTTGAAGTAAAGGAGTAGTTTAGGTCCATAAGAATCTAGGTAAAAAAGCATTGGAAATATAAATAAGGTAGCATCAGTGGAGATGAAGGGCACAGGGACAAATAAGGACAGTGCCAAATAGTAGTGATGTTATAGATGTGGGGAGAGTAAAAGAAAAAGAAATCTAAGATAACTTTCTGGGTAATTACATGTATGGTAACACCATAGATAACTTTCTGGGTAATTACATGTATGGTAACACCGTCACTCAAGATTCAAAGCACAGAAATAGCTAGAAGACAAGATGATACATTCTGTTTTGGATACATTGAATCTAATGTGCCCAAGGAATATCTAAACAGAAGCATTCAGCGAGCCAATAGATAATTAGATTTATGGGGTCTGGAATTCAGGAAAGGAATCTGAATTAAAAATAGAAATATGGGGCGGGCCGCGGTGGCTCAGCGGGCAAAGTGCTTGCCTGCTATGCCGGAGGACCTCGGTTCGATTCCCGGCCCCAGCCCATGTAACAAAAAACAAAAAAAAAAAGAAACAAAATACAATAAAAACAAGAAAATGTTTAAAGATGTTTCCCTTTCTTCCTTCCATCCTTCCTTCCTTCTCTCTGTCTTTCCTTTAAAAAAAAAAAAAAATAGAAATATGGAAGTCTTTAGCATATTAGTAGTAGTAGAAGTCATAAAAATTGATGAGATCATCTAAGAGAATGTGTAGACTAAGAAGAGGTTTAAAAACAAAATCTCAGCAAACTAGCACAGAACAAGAAACCCTTAATAGGAAGAGAAGTAGGGGGAAGTACAGGAGAAATGATATCACAGAAACCAATGTAGGACAAAAGGGCACAAAAGGGAAAGCAGTCATCAGTGTCAAATGAAGTAAAGAAATCAAGTAATAATAAGGACCACAGTCCACTGGCTCTGGCAATTAACTGGTTATCATAACTTTTTCAGGAGTAGTTTCATGGGAAAAGTAAAGTACATGCTATGTGCAAGAAATTGAAAGGTGTCTGTAAGATGGGAAGCTCGAGACACAAGTATCTCTAGAAATTTGGGTGTGATAGAAAGGAAGATAAATGTGAATCTAGAAAGGACTGTATATTTTTTTAAAAGAGCTTTATAGAGTTCTACTTAATATACTTTAAACTGTACATATTTAAAGTATACAATTTAATGAGTTTTAGCATATGTATACACCTATGAAACCATCACTACAATCAAGTTAATAAATATATCCATGACCCCCAAAGCAGAAAAGAATATTTCTTCATATGCTCAAAGGAAGGAGCCAATGAAAAGAGAAACTGACATTATAAAAGAAAAGGTAATGGGTAAAACAGAGGCAGGTAGAACCCAAACATGTACCACAGCTATTTTTCAGGCCCCCCTTTTTTTTCTTTTTCCCTGGTTTAGAATTATATTACAATTTAAGTCATTAAATAAGTGATGTCAAAATAAATGATGGATTTCTATGAAATACAGTATTATTTACAGAAAAATAATGTAGTCAAAGAATTTAAGATTGAGACTATTCACCAAAAGCACTCTTGCAGACTTCCTACCACTTCAAAAGCCAGTTTGTATCTTCATATGTGAATATTTGAAAATCTTTAAACTGCATATCTTTTTTTGCAGCCCAATTAAAGGATATTGCCTATGGCACCAAGCAGTACAAATTCAAACCAGAAATCATGCCGGATGACTCTGTTGATGAATTTGATGAAACCATCCGTTTAGAACGAGGTGAAAATCTATTTGAAATCCATATCAACAAAGTAACCTTTTCCTCTGAAGTTTTCCAGGCATCTGGAGATAAAGAGCCTGTCACTTTCTGTACCTATGCTTTCTATGATTTTGAACTACAGACAAGTCCCATAGTGCGAGGCCTTCAACCAGAATTTAACTTCACTTCTCAATATCTTGTTCATGTTAATGACTTATTTTTACAATATATTCAGAAGAATGCTATCACTCTGGAGGTCCACCAAGCTTACAGCACAGATTATGAAACAATTGCAGCATGTCAGTTGAGATTCCATGAAATTCTAGAAAAAAGTGGTCGAATATTTTGCACAGCAAATTTGATTGGTAAGTACAAACTTACAAGATTTGATCTTTGAATCATTGATTTGATTTATATATTAATGTGGTGTTCTACATTAGTATCTTCTCTTACATATTTTCTGAAGGTGCCTTTAGGATAAGAACTGTATTCTTTATAGTTTAGCTGCCCACAGTTGATGCGGCTATCTTAAATGTTGCTGTTGATACCTCTACTGTGGCTATTATATTTTTTTAAACTTTTAACTCTAATGTTTGTTTACCAAATTGATACTCTTGTTTGATTAAACATTAATTGTAGAATATTCATCAAATATTTTTTAAAAGCTTATTGTGTTACCATTGTTACTAGGCACTGGAAATATAAATACTATATATATATATATATATATATATATATATATATATATAAAGATAAATATGTTATACATATATAAAGATATGTAAATAAGATTATATATAAATAATAAATAAGACTGATACAACTCCTTGTGGAGTTTAGCTTCTAAAAGAGAAGACAGACATTAAACAGATATATAATTTTGTATGTATATAATCAGATATAAAAAAATTAATCAGAGCAAGAGACTAAAAGAAAGAGATTGAAGGTTTCTAATTTATATTAAACAAAGATATACATATAGAGATATAGCAATATAGAGATGTATGTATATAGAAGTGTATGTATGCAGATATGAAAAGTTAATCACAGCAAAAGGCTAAAGAGAGAGATGGAAGGTTTCTAATTTATTTAAGCACTTCTCTGAGGGGTGATATTGGTAAAGATCTGAATGAAGATCCATGCAAGGATCTAGAAGAATGTTCCAGACAAAGTAAACAAAAAGACAAAGGCCTAGGCAAAAACAAATGTAACATGTTAAAGGAACAGCAAGAAGCGATTAGAGCCGAGATGAGATTAAAGTAACAGGCAGGGTCCAGACCATACTTTAAAACCTTGTAGGTCACTATGAGAAGTTCAGAATGGAGGATTTTGAGCATGGAAGTGACATGATCACACACAGTTTTTTAGAAAACTCATCCTGGGAACTGTGGGAAGAATAGTCTATAGGGAGCAAGAGAGAAAACGGGACCATTATCTGGCTATTTCATTAATCTGTAGAAAAATGATATTGACTTGATTAAGATGGTAATGATAGAGGCAATAAGAAGTGAGCATATTCAGTGTATGTTTTATTAGTTCTTTCTTCAATACTTGCTTATTAGTTGAATGTGGAATAACAAGGGAAACAGAAGAGGGAAAAATTTCTGACTGGAGCAACTAAGAGAATGTTAGTGACAGTTATTGAGATAGGGAACACTGAGAATGGACAAACGTGAGGAGGAAAATCAAGAATTCTATTTGGAAAAGTTAAAGTTGACCTACCTATTAGACATCCAAGGGTAGATGTCATATAAACAGTTGGCTATATTAGTCTGAAGATCAGGAAAGGTCATATAAAAGTGGGAATAATCAGCATATGAAATATCTTTGGACTTCAATATTACATAGAGACTGAATGTAGATAAAGAAGAGAAGGTGGTCAAGGATTATGCCTTGGGGTATTCCAAAATGTGTAGACTTCAGGAAGAGAAGGAGAAGTCAGCAAGGGAGATCAAGGAGTGGTTGGTGATATTGGAGGAAAACCAAAAGTTTGGGGTATTCTAGAGGCCAAGAGAAGAAGCCATTTCAAGAAGGAAGAAGGGTGACTTAGGATTTGGGGAGAAATTTTATTTGTTTTAATTGAATAGGTATTATATTCATGATTCAAAAATCAAAAGACACAAAAGTTTATACCATAAAATGACAACTTCCAAGAGAAGTCTCCTAGCCGCGCTTCCAGATCCCCTCACCAAAGACCACAAACAAATACAAGCAAACATGTGAGCATTAGTATTTTTTTAGAAAGTTCTTTTAAATGATGGAATATATTGAATCATGTTTTTATGCTGAAGTGAAGGGTCCATTAGCAAGAGAGAAATTGAAGAAGTAGGAGAGAGAGGGCTGATACTTTTAATAATATTGTTTGATATTCAGGAAAGTTTATGTATAAAACATTCTCTTTTCACCAAAAACTGAGTACCAATTATAAATGGGTGCCTCTGATAGGAATATATAGATGAAAACCACAGCCCTACCCTCAAGAAATTTACAGTGTGGTAGAGAAATAGCAAGTGAACAGACAGCTATTACAGTGCAATAGTAATGTCATGTTGAGGGTATACAAGGTCTATGAAAGAAGTCGAAAGCTCTTAACTTCCGGAAGCATAGAGGAAGTCTTCACAGAGGAAGACAGATGAAGAGCTGCCTGAGTTTAATTTAAAAGGGGTACTAAGGGTATGCAGGCAACATCCTGCAAGGGTATGTTGCATACAGAATATGTTTGCCATAGCTATGGCATTTTCCCCTTGTATTAGTGATGCAACAGAGAAGTGGGAAAGCGCCAAGGATTTATTACAAGTTGAATTAGAATGTGGAATATCATATTTATAACTTGAGGTTTCATATTCTGTCAGACTTTACTGGGTGCAACTTGTTTTAAAAAAAAGTTCTGCAACAAATAAAAGAATCTGGGGGGGAGGGGTGTGTAAGTTTCCCTGGCAACATGGGATATGACTCCAAGAGATAAACCTGGCCCTAGCATCATGGATTAAGAATGCCTTCTTGACCAAAAAGAGGAAAAGAAATGAAACAAAATGAAGTTTCAGTGGCTACAAGATTTCAAATGGAGTTGAGAGGTCAGTCTGGAGGTTACTTTTATGGAAGCTTCAGCCAGGTATTGCAAATTTCCGTAGTATCCCAAATCCCAACCAACAGTATTCCTGAGAACCCTAAAGACTAAGACTCTATAAATGTTTTACTTAGTAAGTTTATTTTTTCAGAAACTTAAGCCCTCCAGATCATTCCTATTCCAGATAAGCCCTGAAATCCGGAAGTACCAGTCTCTCCAAGAACATCAGCCAATTTCATCGTTTCCCCCGTAAGGTCACACCCCTTTACAACATGAGAAAGCTAAAATAATCATTGTTCAGATATCCCTGAAGATTGAGAGAATGATCAAATGAGAGGGAGGAGGTGTAACTGAGAAATTAAGATTTAACAGATGATTATGACTGCTGACTCACTAAACAGATATTTCTTTTTAGTATCTAATGTATCAGATTAGCCAGAAAGAAATATTTGAAATTGCTGAATTGTAATCCCGTAGCCGCGATATTTGTTTGACTGTATAGCTATATAGCTTTTATCATGTGACCATGTGATTGTAAAAACCATGTGACTGACACTTCCTTTATCTAGTGTGCAGGTAAGTAGGTAATAAAATAAAGGCATGCATGAAAAAAAAAAAGAATCTGTGGATTATTTGATTTAATGTTTAGATTTTTCTTTATGTTTCAGAAGGATTAAAATCATATAAATTGGAATATCTGAAGTATAGTTTGACGGTTAATATAATGACATTTAACATACATTAAAACTCATACTTGCAGAAGTAACTATTTTCTCATTTGTTATTTGCCAATCACATCATTTGTGTAATTCACATATTTTACTCAATATAAAACTTATAGTTTTGATGCTAATACCATTGATGTATTTTTACTGGTATATATTTTAATTTATTTGACTGGCTTAACAGTGGGTTATGTATTGATTTGTAGGAACTAAAGGAGACATCCCAAATTTTGGCACAGTGGAATACTGGTTCCGATTAAGAGCTCCCATGGATCAAGCAATTCGACTTTATCGAGAACGAGCAAAAGCTTTGGGATATATAACATCAAATTTCAAGGGGCCAGAAAAAATGCAATGGGTATGCTTTTATGACTTTAGGACCCTTTTATGATGCAGAAATTTTATAATATTTCTTTATATGTCGTGCTTTAAAATGAAATCATTTCCTTTCACAGCCATCAAGTGGCTTTTTTCAACATTTTATTTTGAAATAATTATAGACTCAAAGGAAATTGCAAAAATAGTACAGAATGGTCCTATATATCCTACAGTCAACTTCTCCCTATTTTAACATCTTATGTTAAGTGTAGTACAATATCAAAACCAGGAAATTGACATTCATACAATTCTATTAACTAGAATACTATTAAATAGACTACGGACCTTTTTCAGACTTTACTAGTTTTTACATGTACTCATTTGTGTATGTAGGTTCGATACAGTTTTATCACATAAAATTGTGTAACCACAAGCACAATGAAGATATAGAAGTGTTCCATTACCACAAAGAACTTCCTTGTGTTACCCAGGACTCTTTTTTTTTTTTTGGTGCATAGTCCGGGAATCGAACCTGGGTCTCCCACATGCAAGGTGAGCATTCTACCACTAAATCACCTGTTCACCCCTCAAGACACATTTTAAAAATACAGTCATAATACTATTATCACATATTGAGTAACTATTTTTTTACAATTACTACTATTAAAGAAATAAATAGCTATTTTTGAACTATCAGTTAATTGTCTTTTCAAAATGTTCCTTCACATTAGGTGTCTGAAATGCACCATAGAATACAAACATGAATAGTCTCTTGCTGAGAATTAGGAGTTTAAATGTAATTCCTCATGGTAGCATTGCCTAAACTTGTTCCATGAAGTCTTAATGACTATTATTTCCAAAAGAATTCCATAATCCAATGAATGCATTCCATAATCCAGTGAATGCAGAAATCAGTGAATTGACCAAAATTAAGTAGGATTCTTGACTTTAGGACTTCTCTTTATCATGTTAATCTCAAGAGGAAGTATAAAATATCTACTTAAGTTGAATGACAAAGGGTTAGAATATAGTAGGAACATTTTGGAATGTTTTCTGAAGTCATAATCTCACTCACTTTCTCCTGAAACTCCACCCCATCCACACATACAGGGTTGGACTCCCAGTGGCCAGGCTCATGTTAGATGGTCCTCTAACATTCTCTCCACAGGGTTGGACTCCCAGTGGCCAGGCGCATGTTAGATGGTCCTCTAACATTCTCTCCACAGGGTTGGACTCCCAGTGGCCAGGCTCATGTTAGATGGTCCTCTAACATTCTCTCCACAGGGTTGGACTCCCAGTGGCCAGGCTCATGTTAGATGGTCCTCTAACATTCTCTCCACAGGGTTGGACTCCCAGTGGCCAGGCTCATGTTAGATGGTCCTCTAACATTCTCTCCACAGGGTTGGACTCCCACTGGCCAGGCTCATGTTAGATGGTCCTCTAACATTCTCTCCACAGGGTTGGACTCCCACTGGCCAGGCTCATGTTAGATGGTCCTCTAACATTCTCTCCACAGGGTTGGACTCCCACTGGCCAGGCTCATGTTAGATGGTCCTCTAACATTCTCTCCACAGGGTTGGACTCCCACTGGCCAGGCTCATGTTAGATGGTCCTCTAACATTCTCTCCACAGGGTTGGACTCCCACTGGCCAGGCTCATGTTAGATGGTCCTCTAACATTCTCTCCACAGGGTTGGACTCCCACTGGCCAGGCTCATGTTAGATGGTCCTCTAACATTCTCTCCACAGGGTTGGACTCCCACTGGCCAGGCTCATGTTAGATGGTCCTCTAACATTCTCTCCACAGGGTTGGACTCCCAGTGGCCAGGCTCATGTTAGATGGTCCTCTAACATTCTCTCCACAGGGTTGGACTCCCACTGGCCAGGCTCATGTTAGATGGTCCTCTAACATTCTCTCCACAGGGTTGGACTCCCACTGGCCAGGCTCATGTTAGATGGTCCTCTAACATTCTCTCCACAGGGTTGGACTCCCACTGGCCAGGCTCATGTTAGATGGTCCTCTAACATTCTCTCCACAGGGTTGGACTCCCACTGGCCAGGCTCATGTTAGATGGTCCTCTAACATTCTCTCCACAGGGTTGGACTCCCACTGGCCAGGCTCATGTTAGATGGTCCTCTAACATTCTCTCCACAGGGTTGGACTCCCACTGGCCAGGCTCATGTTAGATGGTCCTCTAACATTCTCTCCACAGGGTTGGACTCCCACTGGCCAGGCTCATGTTAGATGGTCCTCTAACATTCTCTCCACAGGGTTGGACTCCCAGTGGCCAGGCTCATGTTAGATGGTCCTCTAACATTCTCTCCACAGGGTTGGACTCCCAGTGGCCAGGCGCATGTTAGATGGTCCTCTAACATTCTCTCCACAGGGTTGGACTCCCAGTGGCCAGGCTCATGTTAGATGGTCCTCTAACATTCTCTCCACAGGGTTGGACTCCCAGTGGCCAGGCTCATGTTAGATGGTCCTCTAACATTCTCTCCCATTACCCATTACGTGATTAATAATCCAGAAATATCCACTTGGACCCAGTTGGGCAAATCAGATTCTGCTCTCTAGATCAAGAGAAAGCAAGGCTCAGGATGCCTGGAGGATGTAAAACTGGCAGCTGTGGGTCAGCCATCTTCAACTATGTTAAACAGCAAAGGAGATAAATGGGTCTAGAGGGAGAGAATAAAGAGGAAGCACACAGAGAGAAATAAAGAACAGACATTCTGGTGGTTTTCTAGTCCCACTATACTCCTGAAGCCCCAACCACATTTTTGCTTACGTGAAATATCCCTATAGCCTTATATTAAAGTTGGTTATGCTAGATGGAATTGGTTTCTGTAACTTTCAGTTAAAGAACCTTGACTTATGAGACACTGATTCCCAAACTTCATAAAGAATGGCACCCTTTTACCAGAGACCATTTTTTCAGGGCTATGGAGGTGTGCATTAGAAACAGGGCAACTAGATCATTTGTTTAGATTTGTAATTTAATGGTTCTCAGACTCCCAGTTTCTGGCTTGAATAAATCATTTACTGGTAGAAGTTCAGCTTTTGTGAGTGTATTTGAGAAGACAGGGAAGAAATACTTTTAAAATCCTGCCACTCAGCCCTCTGTAGCTGAGAGCAAACTAGCCCTGGGAAAGCAATACTAGGGATTCCCTTTTCAGGTTACCCTTCTCCACACCAACAGATGTCTCCACTAAGGAAATTATGACTATGACTCTATTTTCCCTTCTTCAGTAAACGTCTCTAGAGTCAGATATCCCAGATGCTCAATCCAGATTCAGAAGTGCACTGAAAGAAGGGTCCCTTTATGACACTGAACAAGGCACTGAAGTACTGTTTTCTTTGTCACAGATCACAATCAACTATGGTAGCTTTAATAGTGCAATGTTTTCTTAAATATTTGTGCACTGGCCACCTGAGTTATAGTTCTAAAAGAAGCCATAGAGTAGTTTCCAGCTCTTCCTAATAATTTCTCCTGCTCATCTTTCTCTGAAATGTCCTCCTAATGTTAGTATTTATTTTTTATCACCTCCAAAATTTATCTCTGACTCTGTTTTCTGATTCTTGTAGCAATTTGACTTTAATATAATGGCTAACTAATCTTGTCCTTAGGTATCTACTTCCCCAAACTCCATTTGTTCGGGATAAGAGCCAACTCACCTACAGCAAAATCTTCTCTGAGTGGGCCCCTTTAAATTCTTTGGATTCTCATTTCAGAATGGAATATAATCATAAGAGCTGTTGAAGGATAGACTGTTGGTAAAATTGTGAACAGAGCACATTCATCTGTGGCTCCATCTGCTCACTTTACTCTAGTTATTACATTGAATTAAAGACTTCAGTTTAAATTTTTTTCTTGGTGTTATTTGGTTATAACACCAATCTCTAAGTGTATGCTGTTTTCCATATTGTTTAATAATAGCACATGTTTTAGGGAATATTGATTTGAATAGCAATCAGGAGTCTTTTACTGAGAAATTCATGAAGTGAAAATATGCAGCTTTTGTACATGTACAAAATTACTTTGTTTGGGGGTTGACAGCTGCTTATTTATTTTTTAATTGTGTTATTACTATAATTCAAATATGTATGTTTTTCCAGTTAAGTCAGCAAGCACCCAAAACTGCTCAGCCCAGTTCTGCAGATTCCACAGATGGCAACTTAAATGAGCTTCATATTACTATAAGATGTTGCAACCACCTGCAGTCCCGAGCAAGCCACCTGCAGCCACACCCATATGTTGTATACAAGTTTTTTGATTTTGCAGACCATGATACAGCCATCATTCCCAGTAGCAATGATCCACAGTTTGATGATCATATGTGCTTCCCAGTGCCAATGAATATGGATTTGGACCAATACCTTAAGTCAGAATCTCTGAGTTTTTATGTATTTGATGATAGTGATACACAGGAGAATATTTACATAGGAAAAGTCAATGTGCCTCTGATTTCACTAGCACATGACAGGTGTATTTCAGGTAAGCCTATGTTCTTGAATCTATGATCCTATAAAAACAAACCTAAATTTTACCTCATTGTATGGATATGATTTGTTTTTAATTCATCTTCCTAACATCAAATAATCTTTCAACTTTGGGCCTAAAATACACTATTTTTTGTAGTTGTATTTTGTTGGTAGTTGCTCTAGGGATTATAATATATATATATCGTAATTTGTCACAGTATACTTAAAATTAATACTAGCATAATTCAATTAAAATATACAAATTCTGCTCCAGTTTAACTCTATTCCCTCCTCCTCATTTGTGCTATTATTACCATATATCTCTGTACAGTATGCCTATGTATGGTATAAACCAAGCAACACAATGTTATAACTATTACTTTATATCATCTGTCCTTTAAAGAAATTAAGAAGAGGAAAAGATCTATTTTAAAAGAGTCTTTTATATTATATTAACTTACATATTTACCAGTTCTGGTACTCTTCATTTCCTCCTGTGTATTTGAGTTAATGTCTGATGTCATTTCCTTATTCCAGTAATGCTCCATTACCTACTCTCTCCTTTGTCCTATTGTTGTCATATACATTTTATCTTTATATGTTATAAGTCTCACAAGAGTAATTATAATTAGTTTTATACAGTTGTTTTTTAAATCAGTTAAGAGAAGAAAAAAATATGTATATTTATATTGTGTTTTATAGTTACTGTTATTGTATTCTTTGATTCAAATTACCATTTGGTGTCATATCCTTGCAGCCTGAAGACTTCCTTTAATATGTCTTGTAAGTTAGGTCTGCTAGCATTGAATTCTGTCTTTGCTATCCGAGAATGTTTTTATTTTGCATTTATTTTCTGAAAGATAATCTTGCTGGATATAAAGTTTGGATTGACAGTTTTGTTTCGTTTTTCTCAAAGCACTTTGAACATGTCAGACTATTGCCTTCTGACATTCATTCTTTCTGAAGAGAAGTAATCGTATTGTGTATGTGATGCTGTCTCCAAGATTTTTTCTTCTCTGTCTTTATTTTTTAAATAATTTATTGTCTCTAAATGTGGATCCCTTTGTGTTTATCCTACTTGGTGTTTGTTGAGCTTCCTGTATGTATAAAACACTCTTTGAAATTTTCTGCTTTCTTCTTCACGTATTTTTACTGCCCTTTCTTTCTCTCTCTTCTCCTTCTGGGACTCTTATTATATATGTTGGAATCTTTAGTGGCGTTCTGAGGTCTCTAGGGCTCTACTCATTTTTCTTTTCCTTCTTTTTATCCCTGTTCTTTGGGTTAGATAATCTTTATTAATCAGTCTTCTGGTTCACTAATTCTTTGCTCTGCCAGGTCACATCTCTGCTTGAGCTTCTCTAGTGATTTATATTTTAATTTCATCAATTCTACTTTTCAGTTCCAGAATTTACTTATTTTTATACAGTTCTCTTTATACTTTCTCTTTATTATGTTCTCTCTTTTATAAGTTCTTGTCATAATTTTTACTTTAATTCTCTAACATAATTTCTTTTTAGTTCTTTGAAGACTTTGCTAAGTCTAACAGTTAGTCTCCCCCTCAGAGAATTTCTGTTGACTGCTTTTTTCCTGTGTATGCATTACACTTTTCTGTTTCTTTGCATGTCTCACAATTCTTTTGTTGAAAATTGGATATTTTGGATAATAATATAATAGCCACACTGGATTCTAACCCCACCTCACCCCCACACCATGGGGTGGTTGTTGTTCCTGTGTGTGTTTGTTTGTTTGGTGACTTGCCTGAACTAATGCTGTACATTGTTTCCCACACTGTATGCTGTCACTAATATCTCTGCTAGTTTTTTGTTTGTTTGTTTTATTTTTGGTTTTACTTTTAAGCGTGGGTCAATATGGCTTAGTGGTCAGCCAATTGGTCAAAGGTGGTACTTAAGCTCTCTGAGACATTAGACTTCCACCCATTGCCAGTGGGTCTGTATGAAGCTTAGGAAATAACATTCAAAGTTCAGGCGGTCTACAAGTCTTTGTTGGCTTTCATTTTCTGCATTCACAAGGCCTCACATTCAGCCAGGGACAAGATGCTTACTAGAGTCCTCTTCAGTTTCTCCTGAGCATGCACACAGCTTTGTATATGCACACAGCCTTCCGGACCATCAGGCACAAGTAGCATTTATCAAGGCCCAATCTGGATGTCTTGTTCCTTGAATCTCTCTCTCTTAAATTTTTGACTCTTCTTCTGGCCTTTTTCTTTTTTCTAACCAGTATTGAGACCTCAGACTAGCTATGATGTTGGCCTTCCCTGGTTGTTTGTCATTGAAATTGCTATTGATTTTAACCCTGGGCATGAAATTATTCACACTCTGCTCCAAATAAAGTCACTTCTTTCCCACAGAGGCTGCTAGTGCCTCAGAGCATGTCCCACCCTGGAAGCACTTATACCATGGAGCTGGGAAGAGAGAGGGGAAGTTAAGAGCAGTCCTACAGACTCCCACTGTTCTTATTGAGTTTCAGTAGATTCTCTTGAATAAATGCTTTTCAATTTGTTATACACTTTTGATCAATCCCCAGAGTCCTTAAATGGTTGTTTTTCAACATTTTATCCAGTTGTATCATTGCTTTTCTGGAGAGAGGACTTACCAGGCTCCTCAATCAGCAACTCTCAAAGTCCCACCTGTGATAGAAGTTTATCCCCTGTCTTTATTCCAACTATGTCCTTTTGGTCTACCTAAAGTCTAGAGTAATTGTTTTTTTTGTTTTTTTCAGTTTTTTATTCAAGAAAAAATCAAGCACTTGAGTATCAAGTAAAGGATAACCCTAAATAAAAAATTATGCTTAAATGTAGAGTTCCGACAGGTTTTGTTCATACCTAAAAATCTAGTGCAATGATTAAAATTTTAGACTCAATACTACAGATTCATCTAGGTGATAATTTTGTTACCGCTATTTGTTTGGAGTAGTTTGTTTATTTTATTGAAAATTTTTGCTGTGCTATTTTTAATTTGGAGCACTTTAACGAATCCAATAAAATGTTTATTATAATAACACTAAATACTAATATGAAGACTCCTTCAGATGTATAAATTTTTGAAATTTTGAAGTTTTAATATATTTTTCTTTTGAAACAAGTCTCTTACAAGAATATTCAATTCAAAATCAAGATTGATACTTGAGCTATGACCAAAATAACGTCTTAGAGAAAAGCTGAGATTTCTGAATAATATCTGAATTTAATTTTAGTGAATTAAAATATTTATAAATTAATTTTCTTCTCTTTGACTCAATATTATCTTTGAGGCCTTAACTTCTGAAAGCAGTCTGCTTTAGAGATGAACCTATCACAGATCCTTTGTCTTTATTTTATTCTCTAAGTCATCTGTGCATGAATAAAAATCAAAATTATTTTAAAAGTGAGGGGATTGGGAGCAGTTCGCTTTGTTCCTCTTTAATTCTTATGGTATAAAACTTCACTCTAGCATTTAGTTAAAAGTATTTTTGAAATTTGACAGGAATATTTCAGTTAACAGATCACAAAAAACATCCTGCGGGCACCATTGATGTTGCACTGAAATGGAAATTTGCCTACCTACCACCAAGTGGATCAATAAAAGCTGAAGACTTAGGAAATTTCATACGCAATGAAGAGTCAGAAGTTATTAAAAAACTACCTCCAGCATCCTCTGTTAGCACATTAGTTTTAGTAAGTAGCAGTAATTCTGCATTTCTTACAGAACCTAAGAAGTAGCCAAAAAGAAAAAGAAAAAAATACAGAAGTATATTTTAAATTTTGATTTTCATCATGCTGAGTTTAACATATTCGTTTATCTTAGGTACCAACACCTAAACCAAGACAACGTTTAACACCTGTAGATAAGAAGGTGTCTTTTGTGGATATCCCACCACATCAAAATTCTGTAAGTAGTAATACCAAATACTCAAAATGCCAATTTTTTTCGATAACAAATGTTTAAAATAAACTGTATAATTACAGTATATCTTTCCTTTCTCCAAAATGTTATCTTTGTAATTTGGCACAGTGTATGAAAAGTATTAAATATGATCATATTCTTTAACCTAAACCCTCCCTAAGTCCCATGTCTCTTTCCCTCTCCTGTCTGAATACTATGCTCACATTTATTAAAAAATGTATATTTTTAACTTCAAAAACTTGTCTAAATTCTATCTCCCTTCCTCATACTGTCTTTCTTGAATTCACTCCATTAAAGCCTTTATCCTCGTTAAAACCACACTTGCTAAGGTCACAATGATATTCCTTTGCCATAGCCAGTAGTCAGTTCTCAAACATCATGTTAATCTCTCAATAGCAGCTAATGCACTTGGGCTTCTGAGATACCATACCTTTCTAAAGTTTTCCTCCTTCTGTACCATTCATTCTTCTCTCTTTCCTGAACCATATCTCTAAATGTTGATGTGCCTCAGTAATCAATCCTCAAACCTTTTTGCTTTTGTTTTTATATGTACAGTAAAAGGTCATATCTAGTCCTGTGGCTTTAAAAAGCATCTATATGCTTATCTTTCCTGTATTTATCTCTAACCTCATCCTCCCTGCTGAATTCCACATTTATTTTCTTAATACCTAATTAATATCCACTGTATGTCTAATATTAGGTTTAGAAACCTAACATTTCCAAAACCAAACACCTAATTACACCAACACTGTAACACAATATTTGCCTCTTTCAGTGGTTCTCATTCTCAGTGATTGACATAAATATTCATCCTGTTACACAGACCTGAAATTTGAGAAGCATACCCTTGACATCTCTCTTTTTCTCACACCCGCACATTCAGTCCTTCCACAGAATCTGTTAGCTCTGTTTTCAAAATCTCATAACCACTTTGCATCTTTTCTACTGCTGCCATTCAAGTCACTACCATCTCTCATGAAAGTAAAAAATATTTTCTTGGTAAATGAGTTAAGTCATTAGGAAGGACACAAATCTTAGACAGCTCCATGAATTGTTACATATAACATACCTGTGCATTCATCACTCAAATCAAAATATTCTGTCTCCTCAGAGCTTAGAATAAAACCTGGCATATACAGAGCATTTAGTATAAATGTGTGCTAAATAAATGAATTCAATAGTTATAATCTATAAAATGATTTATAGCTAAAATTTATTTAGCGATTATGTGCCAGGCTCTGAACTAAACACTGTTTGAACATACTGCAGTCATTTAATCCTCACAACAACCCTGTATAGTTCACACTAGAATTATTCCCATTAAAAGATGAAAGTTAGGGCAGTGCAACGGTGACTGAGCAGGCAGAATTCTCGCCTGCCATGCAGGGACCTGGGTTTGATTCCTGGTGCCTGCCCATGCAAAAAAAAAAAAAAAAAAAAAAAAGATGAAAGTTAAATTACTTGCTCAAAGTCAAAGCCTTAAAGCTAGGATTTGATCATAGGTAGCATGATTCTTAAGTAAATGATTGTTAATATAAATAATACATACATAGACTTTGTTGCAATGCTAGACATAACTAAAAATCATGAACTAGTTAGATGTCCAACAGTACTAAAATGATTCATTAAATCATGATTCATCCACTCAATGGAATATTGTTGTGCCTCAAAAATGATGTTTTCCCAGAGTTTCATATATGAAGAAAACTACTGTTATAATATGAATTTTTTAAAATGTTAACAGTACATATTGTGTCCACTATACAGTTACCACTATATAACCCAAAAAGTTTTTCACTTGCAGAAAAAATTAATTATAAAGAAACAGAAACCTAACAAATATTATCATTGCATAGTTGGAAAATGAATTTTTATTTTGTTTCATGTTTTCTTTATTTTTCACATTTTATGCATTGGGCATGTTTACTTTTAAAAAATTAAAAATTATAAACTATGTTTAAAAATGAACATCAGTTTACAAACACTGGGGAAAAAATCGACTATAAGTTGATAATTGATCCAGTAAATAAATAACGCTTATCATTCATAGGGAGCCCATGCATGGTCTAGCCTATGCAATTTTTTAAATTACATGAGTAACATATTAACATTATAGAAATATTAAGAAATGCAAATAAGTTAAAAAAGTAAAATCATTTTAACTTTCCCCAAATCTATAAACCAGAGAAAGAGAATTTTGATGACTATCCTTATATACTTTTTTTCCCATGGGAATATATATATGTTTGTTTTCATAAAAAAAGCAAAATGCAACTATATGTATTTTTCTATAACTAGCTTTTTTACTTGGTACTATATTATGTATTTTCTCCAATGACAGTAGAGAGATATCTACATCATTATTTTTTTGTGGCTACATAGAACTCAGATGTTTGGATGTACTGTGTTTTATTTAACCAATGCCCTGTTGTTGAATATTTGCATTACTTTCCATTTTTTTGCTATTATAAACAATGATCTACATTTGAGATTGATAAATATAAATATCAACTTAATAATTGTGCTGGTTTGAAACTGTTATGTACCCCAGAGAAGCCATGCTCTGTTAATCCAATCTTATTGGGACAGACCTATTGTTTATTAGATATGACCCCGCCCAATCAAGGTTGGTCTTAATCCATTTACCAGATTCCATTGTAAAAGAGCTCATTCATGGCCAAGAGCAGCCAGACAGAAATACCCAAGGTGCTAAGCAAAGACTTACAGAAATAGCCAGAATCCAGAGAGCCAAGGGAAGCTACGAGATGAAATCAGAATTTGCCCTGGTAAAGCTAAGTGAGGGCCCACAGATGCTTGGAGAGAAAGCAGCTGGAATCAGAAGCTGGAAACAACAAATCAGGAGCAAGGATCTCAGATGCCAGCCATGTATGTGCCTTCTCAGCTGACAGATGTCTTTTTGTTGGTGCCTTAATTTTGACATTTTACAGCCGTACAATTGTAACTTGTAACTTAATAAATCCCCTTTGTAAAAGCCAATCCATTTCTAATATATTGAATTCTAGCAGCTTTAGCAAACAATAATAATAATAATGAAATACTGAAGGTTTTTCTCTTAAGATCAGGAATAAGACAAATGTCCACTTTCACCTATTCAGCATTGTACTGGAAATTCTAGCCACAAAATTTGAACCAGAAAAAGAAATAAAATGCATCCACATTTTAAAGGAAGAAGAAAATCTATCTGTGGAGGTTTGTAATGTGCCCAGAAAAACATGTTCTTAAATTTAATCCATTCCTATGGGTGTGAACCCATTTTAAATAGACCTTTGATGAGGCCACTTAAGGTGTGACCTACCTTAATCAGCATGGGTCTTAATCCTATTACTGGATTCCTGTGTAAGCGGAATGAAATTCAGACAGAGGGAGAGAAAGCCACAGGAAGAAAAAGCTGAAGCAGAACCTGGAAGAGAAGGGAGAGACCAGTAGATAACCACCATGTGCCTAGCCATGTAACAGAGGAGCCAAGGCTCATTGGCAGCCAGTCTCAGAATGCCAGTTTTCAGGAAGAAAGCATCACATTGATGATGCCTTGATTTGGACTTTTTCCCAGGCTCAAACTGTGAGCAAATAACTTGTTGAAGTTAACCCATTTCATAGTATTTGCTTGAACAGCCTAGGAAACTAAAACACTATCTCTGTTCACAGATGACATGATCCTATATATAAAAAAAATCTCAATACATAAGAAAGCTACCAGAACTAATAAACAATTTCAGCAAAGTTGTGGGGCACAAGATCAATGCACAAAAATCAGACATCTTTCTATTTACCAACAATGAACAATCCTACCTAAATAGGATTTCTCCTAAATGAAGAAAACATTTCCATTTACAATAGCATCTAAAAGAATAAATGATCTGGGAGTAAACTTAATGAAGAATGTAAAAGCCCTTGTGCACTGAAAATTACAAAATATTGCTGAAAGGAATTAAAGAAGACCTAAATAAATGGAAAGACACCCCCTGCTCATGCACTGGAAGGCTTAATATTGCTAAGATGTGTATAATACCAAAAATGATACACAGTTTGAAGAAATCCTGATCAAAATTCCAGCAGCCTTTTTTGCAGAAATGGAAATGCAAATCATCAAATTCATATGGAATGGTGCAGGGATATAGATAACCAAAAACCATCATAGAAAAGAGCTGTAGGTCTCACACATCCTGATTTTAAAAGTCACTACAGAGCTACAGTTATCAAAACAGTGTGATTGGTATAAAGACAGACAATTAAAGAATGGAATAGAATTAAGAGTTTCAGAAATAAAACTACACCTCTATGGCCAATAGATTTTTGACAAGGGTCAAGTCCACTCAATAGAGAAAGAATAGTCTCTTTGACAAATGGTGTGGGTACAACTGGACATCTGCATGCAAAAGAATGAATGGGACCCCTACCTCACACCATGTACAAAAATTAACTCAAAATGGATCAACAACCTAAATTTAAGTGCTAATACTATAAAACTCCTGGAAAATAACCCAGGGAAGTATCTTCAGGCTCTTGTAGTAGGCCTTGGATTCTTAGACTTTCAGCAAAAGCACAAACAACAAATAGATAAATTGGACTTCATCAAAATGAAAAACTTTTGCTCATTAAAGGGCATTATCAAGAAAGAAAAGAAACCTATAGAATGGGAGAAAATATTTGGAAATGATATCTGATAAGGGCTTAATATCCTGAATATATAAAGAAGTTCTACAACTCAACAACAAAACGGCACACAATCCAATTGAAAAATGGGCAAAGGACTTGAACAGATGTTTCTTCAAAGAAGATATACAAATGGCCAATAAGCATATGAAAAGATGTTCAGCATCACTAGCCATTAGGGAAATGCAAATCAAAAACCACAGTGAAATACCATTTCATACACACTAGGATGGCTATTATTTAAAAAAACAAAATACGTGTTATCAAAGATGTGGAGAAATGGAAATTCTCGTGCATTCCTAATAAGAGTGTAAATTGGTGCAGCTGCTATGGAAAATATTTGGTGGGTCCTCAGGAAGTTAAACCTAGAATTATCATATGACCCAGCAATTCCAAAGAATGCAAACAATACTTGTACTTCAGTGTTCATAGCAGCATTATTCACAATAGTCAAAAGGTGGAAAGAACACAAGTGTCCATGTACAGATAAATGAATAAACAAACTATGGTTTATTTTTGGATATTTCATATCCATACAATGAAATATTACTCAGCCATAAAAATGTCTGAAGTTCTGATACATGCTACCCAGTAGATGAACCTTGAAAACATTTTTCTAAGCAATAGAAGCCAGACACAAAAGGACAAATACTGTGTAACTGCACTTATTTGAAATATCTGGAATAAGCAAATACATAGAGACAGAAAGAAGATTAGAGGTGTCCAGGGACCAGGAGAAGGGAGAATGGAGATTCATTATAGCTTAATGAGTAAAAAGTTTCTGTTTGGGGTGATGAAAAAGTTTGAGTAATAGGAGGTGGTGATGGTAGTACAACATTGCAAAAGTAATTAATACCACTGAATTATACACCTAAAAATGGTTAAAATGACAAATTTTGTTATATATGTTACCACAATAAAAAATTATGTATATATATATAACATGAAGAATTTCAACCATTTTAAATGTACTGACTATAGTGATATCTGAGTAACTGTTTATTTGCTCCCAACTTTTATTAGTGCGTCTATATATGTGTATAAGAATCTTAGAAAGATTTGTGATTCAGTAATAAATACAAAGTAGCACATATATGCTTTCATATTATTGTAAGGAGACTTCTACTCCATCTGAAGATAAGAAAGAAAGTTCATCAGAAGTGGAGCATACTGCAGAAATAGAAATTAATTTGCCAGCTGTTTCACATATTCCACAGGTATGAGTCTGAATTAAAATTATTTTTGAAAGGTTTCACTTTAGTTCTAAAAGTCTTCTACTTGTGACATTGACATAGTTCTCTAAAACATGACATTGATCCTATTTTTTGTATATGACTTCCTGAGACATTGCAGCTTCAAAGACATAAAGAGTTTATTATTACTACACGTAAAAAAATATGTCAGGTATTAAAAGGTAGTAAATAAATATGTGAATTAAAGTCTTAGGTAAAATTCATTTTGAGATTAATTCATTTTTCATTCTTAATTGATAATCTGATATTCCTAGGTCTGCATATTTGAATTTTTATAAATTGTTTTCTAATGATTATGTATGTTGTACATATCTGTATATTTAAGTATCAAATTTACATTCTTTATTATTAAATACTTCAGCAGGAATGCTATAAATATAATCTAAGCAATATATATATCATCCTGCTTTCCTTCGTTCAGGTTTCACAAGAAAGCAATGAAGATAAGGTAGAAGAGAATACTGAGAAAATCCAACAAGGAAAGGAAGAGGATGTATCTTTATTATCTGAAGGTCAGCTTATAGAACAAAGCTTGGCTTCTTCTGAAGAGACAGAAATAACTGAGGAATTGGAACCAGGAAGTAACTTGCTTTTTAAAATGGTCATTAGCTTAACTCTTAGCTTTGTTTAGGTTGTTAAAATGTGCCTAGTGGACCATTTTCATCTAATGGTAAAATCTACTTTGAGATAGAATTGATGGGATGTAGTTCACTTTAGTTAGGTATGGTCAGGTGGAATTGTTTTATCTCTTCTTATTTTATCTTGGAGCACCACAAGAGAGTGCAAGTGTGAGTGTTGACTCTTACACCAATTTATATTTAAATGACTTTATATTCTTTTCGGGTTCAGTATTATCTGAATTATTTTAGATTATTTTAGAGATCTTGACTTTTGTTTTTTGCTGGGCTATAAGGTTTGTTTTATTTTATTTTTTAAATAAAACTGCCAAAATGCTTTCCATAATTACTGCAATATTTTACATTTCCACCAGCAAGGCATGAGTGTCCCAGGGTCTCTGCATTCTGGGCAGAATTTGTTGTTGTTCCTCCCTTTCATTTTAGCCATTCTAGTAGGTGCGTAATAATATGTCATTGGTTTTTTGTTTTGTTTTATTTTAGCAACAGGCTTCTTTATTTTCTTTAACTTTTTTTTAATTGTATAATATAACATATATAAAAAGCAAAGAAAGAGAAAAGCAACAGTTTTCAAAGCACTCGTCAACAAGTAGTTACAGGACAGATCCCAAAATTTTTCATGAGTTCATACCATCATCTCAGATTTTTCCTTTTAATTGCTCAAGAATATATAAGGCCAGAAGGAATTTTTTTTTTTTTATTATCCAATCCATTTTTGTGTGTGTGTGTGTGAAAAAAATAACTTTCAAAGCACAGCACAATTGGTTGTAGAACAGATTTCAGAGTTTGGTATGGGTTACAATTCTACAATTTTAGCTGCTCTAAGATATTGGAGATAAAAAGAAATATCAATTTAGTGATTCAGCAATCATATTTATTTGTTAAACCCTACCTTCTCTGTGTAACCTCACCATCACCTTTTATCTTTTTATCCCACACTTCAGGGGTATTTGGGCTATGGCCACTCTAACTTTTTCATATTAGAAAGGTCTGTCAATGATATGGGGTAGGGAGATGGAATTAGCTGATGCTTTGGAGGGGCTGGGCCCTTTAGGTTTCATGATTCATCTGATCTAGGGACCCATCTAGAGGTTGTAGGTTTCTGGAAAGTGACCCCAGTGCATGGAAACTTTGTAGAATCTTATTCTACAAATAAGGCCTAGGTGTTCTTTAGGATTGGCTGGAATGGTTTTGATTGGGTTTTGGCAGGTTGTGATAGGTAACAATGTGTAACTGAAGCTTGCGTAAGACTGACTTCCAGAGTAGCCTCTCTGCTCTCAGCTACTGATACTTCATTAGTTACACTTCTACTCCCCCTTATGGTCAGGATAGAATTGTTGATTCCATGGTTCCAGGGCCTTATCCCTGGGAATCATCTTCCACACTGCCAGGGAGACTTTCACCCCTGGGTGTCATGTCCCATGTAGGGGGTGAGGGCAAAGATTTCACTTACAGAGTTGGGCTTTGAGAGAGTGAGGCCACATCTGAGCAACAAAAGAGGTCCTCCAGAAGTAACTCTTAGGCATACCTATAGGTAGGCTAAACTTCTCTGCTCCCTACATAAACTTCACAAGAGTAAGCCTCAAGATCATGGGCCTGGCCTATTGATTTGGGTGTCCCTAATGTTTCCCTAATGGTACAGTTTAATAGTTCCATATTTTTCCTCCCATCCCTCAAGGGACTTTGCCAATACTTTTTTTTTTTTCCACCTGGGCAGGCACCAGATATTGAACCCAGGTCTCCACTGTGGCAGGCGAGAACTCTGCCTGCTGAGACACCGTGGCCCACCCTTTGCCAATACTTTTTGATTGTCTGCTTAACATATTGTAGGATGTATCCAGGAATTACATTAAGCTATACAAGATTAAAGGTCCTTATTCTTATTCTGGGCTCCCTGTGTTTCAGTTGTTCAAATGAGCTACCCAAGATAGGTTGAGTTAGATTAAGTGCTACAAAAAATTTAAGTTCAGGACAAAATAAGCCTTTCTTCCTTTGGTCTCAAAGAGTAGGCGCAGTTCTAAAATACAGACAATGTGTCTTCCTTAACCCTGGTTTCTGAATTACCTTAATCCTGACTGAATCGGCTTCATTCTTATCTCTTAATACCAGATTATACATATATAAAACAGCCTCTCAAAATCCAGAAATAATAATTACCACTCTGAACTAAATATGCCTGCCTAAGAGCTTACAATCTAGGCCCCTGTTTTTTGTTTTGTTTTGTTTTTTGCATGAGCAGGCACCAGGAATCGAACCCAGGTCTCTGGCATGGCAGGTGAGAACTCTGCCTGCTGAGCCACCTTGGCCCACCTACAGCCTAGGCCCCTGCTTTCTTATAAGCATCTTCTAAAGGAGACCACACAATAATTGTTCTTTCAATTCTGACTTATTTTGCCTTACCAAATGTCCCACAGGTTCATTCACATCATTGCATGCCTCATGACTTCATTCCTTTTTGTAGCAGCACAATATTCGATCATATGTATACGCCATCATTCGCCAATCTGCTTCTCAGTCAGTGCATCCTTCAGCCACCTGCATTCATTGGGCATCATGTATAATGCCCAAAGTCCACAGTCCATCAGCACTCTAAATTTTAGAAGATTTCATTGTTCCCAAGAGAGAGCTAACCAGTAAACACACCCTCACCAAATAGGAAATGTAAACCACCCCTTAACTCTTGTCTCTCACCCCATTATTTATCCCTGTGGTTGCTGTGGTAGTGCTGATGTTTTCCTGTTAACATAGCCCATAGCATGCAATAGCAGCTTTCCCTGTACTCTGGACTTAAACACTCTTGGTACATGAATTATACCTTTGAAGTAGTTCTTGCAAGAACTTAATTGTATTTCTAGTGTTAATCAGTGGGAATATAGGTCTATACAACCCCATTCAATCATTTTCACCTTCAATATGGTAATATTATAGACCCACTAGAGAACCAACTTCACTTCTATCTTTGCCCTTACATTGAAGTTCAACCTCATTAGCTAGCTTCTGCATATCACTAAGTCCCCTATATTCTGTATTATAAGCCTCTGATTTTACCTTTACCATGGTCATAAAAGTGGAGTCATACAGTATCTATCCTTTTGTGTCTGGCTTATTTCACTCAGCATTATGTGCTTCAGGACGTCATTTTGTTTTACTGCTACATAATATTCCATTGTATGTGTATACCACATTTTCTTAATCCACACGTCTGTTGGTGGGCATTTGGGTTGTTTCCATCTTTTGGTGATTGTGAATGATGTTATGAACATTGGTGTGCAAATGTCTGTTTGTGTCACCGCTTTCAGCTCTGCTGGATATATAGTAAGTAGTGCTATTGCTGGGTCATAGAGCAACTCAATATTTAGTTTCCTAAAGAACCACCAAACTGTCTTCCATAGCAGCTGTACCATTATAGATTCCCACCAGCAGTGCATAAGTGTCCCAATTTCTCCATATCTCTCCAACATTTGTAGTTTCCTACTTGTTTGATAGCAGCCATTCTTATAGGTGTGAGGTGGCATCTCATTGTAGTCTTGATCTGCATTTCCCTAATAGCTAATGAAAATGAGCATCTCTTCATGTGCTTTTGAGCCATATTTGCTCTTCAGAAAAATTCTTATTCATATATTTAGCCCAATTTATAATTGGGTTGTTTGTTCTTTTGTTGTTGAGTTGTATGGTTTCTTTATGTATACAGGATATCAAACCTTTGTCTGATGTGTGATTTCCAGATATCTTCTCCCATGAGTTGGCTGCCTCTTTACCTTTTTGACAGAGTCTTTTGAGGTGCAGAAGCATTTAATTTGAAGAGTTCCCATTTATCTATTTTTTTTCTTTTGTTGCTTGTGCTTTGGGTATAAAGTTTAGGAAGCTGCCACCTATTACTAGGTCTTGAAGATGTTTCCCTACATTTTCTTCTAGAAGCTTTATAGTGCTAGTTCTTATGTTTAGATCTTTGATCCACTTTGAGTTAATTTTTGTATAGAATGTAAGTAAGGGTCCTTTTTCCATTCTTTTGGGTATTGATATCCAGTTCTCCCATGCCCATTAATTGAAAAGACTCTTTTGTCCCTGTTCAGTGGAGTTGGGGGACTTGTCAAAAATCAGTTGACCATAGATTTGGTGGTTTATTTCTGTACTCTCAGTTCTATTCCACTCATCAATACTTCAGTCTTTGTGCCAGTACCATACTGTTTTGACCACTATGGCTTTATAATAAAGTTTAAAGTCAGGAAGTGTTAATCCTCCCACTTTGTTTTTTTTTTTTTAGGATGCTTTTAGCTATTTGGGGTCTCTTTCCCTTCCAGATGAACTTGGTAATTAGCTTTTCCAAGTCTTCAGAGTAAGTTGTTGGAATTTTAATTGGTATTGCATTGAATCTATAGATCAGTTGGGTAGAACTGATGTCTCAACTATATTTAACCTTCCTATCCATGAGCAGGAAATGCCTTTCCACCTATTCAGATCTTTGATTTCTTTTAGCAATGTTATGTCATTTTCTGTGTATGAGTTCTTTATGTCCCTAGCTAAGTTCATTCCTAGGTACTTGATTCTTTTAGTTGCTATTTTCACTGGAATTTCTTCCTTAACTGACTCCTCATTTAGGGTATTGCTTGTGTATAGAAATGTTACTGATTTTTGCATATTAATTTTCTATCCCACCACCTTGCTGAATTTATTAGCTCAAGTAACTTTGTTGTAGATTTCTCAGGATTTTCCAAGTATAGTATCATGTCATCTGCAAATAATGAAAACTTTGCTTCTCCTTTTCCAATTTGGATGCCATTTATTTCTTTGTCCTGCCTGATTTCTCTACTAAGAACTTCTAGTACAATGTTGAATAATAGTGGTAACAGAGAGCATCCTTGTGTCATTCCTATTCTTAGGGGGAAAGCTTTCAGTCTCTCTCCATTGAGTACGATACTGGATATCAGTTTTTCATATATGCCGTTTATCATATTGAGAAAGTTACCTTTGAGTTCTATGTTTTGAAGTGTTTTTATTGGAAAAGAATGTTGAATTTTGTCAAATGTTTTTTCAGCATCAGTTGAGATGATCATGTGATTTTTTTTCCCTTTCAATTTGTTAATGTGCTGTATTACATTAATTGATTTTGTTGTGTTGAACCATCCTTGCTTTCCTGTTATAAACTCCACTTGGTCATGATGTATAATTCTCTTAATGTATTGTTGGATTCAATTTGCTAGTATTTTGTTGATAATTTTTGCATCTATGTTTATTAGGGAGATTGCCCTGTAGTTTTCCTTTCTTATAGCATCATTACCCGGTTTTGGTATTAAAATAATATTAGCTTCATAAAATGAGTTAGGTAGAGTTCCTTTTTTCCTCAATTTTTTGGAAAAGTTTGAGCAGGATTGGTGTTATTTCTTTTTGGAATGTTAGATAAAACTCCCCTCTGAAGCCATGTGGCCCTGGGCTTTTCCTTGTAGGAAGATTTTTGATGACTGATTGGATCTCTTTACTTGTGACTGGCTTGTTGAGATCTATTTCTTCCTGCATCAGTGTAGCTTGTTTGTATGTTTCCAGGAATTTTTCTGTTTCATCTAAGTTATCTATTTTGTTGGCATATAGTTGTTCATAATATCGCCTTATGATTTCTTTTATTTCTTCAGGGTCTGTGGTAATGCATCTCTTCTCATTTCTGATTTTGTTTATTTGCACCCTCTCTCTTTTTTTCTCTCAGTCTTGCTAGTGACCCATCAATTTTATTGATTTTCTCAAAGAACCAACTTTGGGTTTTATTGATTCTTTCTATTGTGCTTTTGTTCTCTCATTCATTTAACTCCACTTTAATCTTTATTTCTCTTCTTCTATTTGCCTTGGGGTTAGTTTGCTGTTCTTTCTCTGGTTCCTTCAGGTGAACAGTTACACCCTTGATTTTTGTTCTTTCTTGTTTTTTAATATAGGCATTTAGGGCAATAAATTCCCCTCTCAACACAGCCTTTGCCACCTTCCCTAAGTTCTGATATGTTGTGTTCTCATTTTCATTCATCTCCAGATAGCTACTGATTTCCCTAGCAATTTCTTCTGTGACCCACTGGTTCTTTAAGAATATTTTATTTCATCTCCATATACTTGTGAAAGTTCTCATTCTTTGGTGGTTATTGATATCCAGCTTCATTCCATTGTGATCAGAGAAAGTACTTTGAAATATTTCAGTGTTTTTGAATTTATAAAAACCTGTTTTATGCCCCAGCATATGATCTATCCTGGAGAATGTTCCATGAACACTAGAGGTGAAAATATCTCCTGGTGTTTGGGGGTATAATGACCTATATATGTCTGTTGGATCTAATTTGTTTATCAAGTTGTTTAACTTCTCTGTTTCTTATTGATCTTCTGTCTAGTTATTCTATCCATAGAGGAAAGTGGTGTACTGAAGTCTCCTACTATTATTGTTGAAACATCTATAAGCTCCTTGATTGGGGAGCATAAACATTAATGATTGTTATTTCTTCTTGGTGAATTGTCCCTTTTATTAAAATATAGTGTCCTTCTTTGTCTCTTATGATGTCTTTAAATTTAAAGTCTACTTTGTCCAATATTAGTATAGCTACTCCTGCTTTCTTTTGGTTGCAACTTACATGGGACATCTTTTTCTATCCTTTCACTTTCAATCTATTTGTATCATTGTGTCTAAGATGAGTCTCTTGTAAGCAGCATATAGCTGGATTTTATTTCTTAATCCATCCTGCCAATCTCTATCTTTTAATTGGTCAGTTTAGTCCATTAGTCATTTGCTGTTTTGGGTGTTCGAAATCAGTTGTCCTGTCTTCTAGTTTGCTTATTCTTTCATCTGCCTCTTCAAATCTACTGTTGTGTGTCTCTAGTATGTTTTTTATTTGGTCTACAGCATCTTTAATCTCTGTGATATCTCCTATTTTTCTATTTATTCTTTCAAATTCCTCTTTATGCTCTTCTAGTATCTTCTTGATCACCTTTATGTCATTACCCATCCCATTTATCTAATTTAGTAGAGTTATATGAACATCTTTGATTAGTTGTTCCAATGTCTGTGTCTCCTCTGGTGTTTTAATGTGTTCGTTAGGCTGGACTATATCTGTCTGCATCATGTATTCTTAGTGATCTTCTGTTGTCTTCGTGACATGTAAATATCTTAATTGGTTTACTTTGGAAGTTGATTTCTTTCAGCAGTCTCAAGCCTTGTATTTGCACAGTGGTTTTGGAGAGGATGCAGGGTGTGGTTAGGGCACAGTAGTGCAGTGATGCATTGCAGTGCAGATTGGGGATGCTGTGCTGGTGCCTGTGAACCTGGGCACCGAGTGGCAGGGAGAATGTGGCTGTGCTGGTACCCAGGTCTAGGGGGCAGGGCCCTAGTGTGCGCTGGTCTAGGGCACAGGGCCCTTTGTGGTCATGCGCAGAGCTCAGGGCAGGAGTTCTGCATTGCTCCTGCATGGGCTAGGGTGGATGTGACCTGGCTGTGCAGGTCAGTGCATGCCCAGAGCTGGGGGGGCATGACTGGGGGCCTTGTACATGTACAGATTTGGGAGGTTATTATATGTCAATTTTACCTCAAAGCTATAAAAATTTTAAAACTAACTTATTAAATAATAAGAATAGCATTGATTTTCATGCAATATTATTGATTAGACTGTTAATACATCTATTATCCTATCCTTCTCTTTAATTTATTTTTAATTTTACACTAAAACAAGCTATCTTTTATTTCTTTTGTTTCTTCCAAAACTAAACTAATTTTGAGTCTTTTTTTTCTAAAATGTAATGTGAATGTAAACATCTTTGCTACTAAAAAAGATCTAGAAATGGTTATCATATTGTTCTTTTAACATTATCTATGATGTGTGTGTGTTTCTTTCTATTTCACTGGGTACGAATGTAATTAGTTTAGTTTGTATAAATGTTGCCTTTGTTTTTTTTCCTAACAGATGAAGAGGACAGATCAGCTTCTGACAGTGACGATTGTATTATTCCACGTCCTATCTCCAAGAATGTCAAACAGGTCAGTAAGTTGATACCAACTGGAAATGTTTTGAAGTAGGGCTGCCTTTCATGTCATAGTCTGTCATTCTTCATATATTAAAATATAAAAGCAAAAATAATTCTGGAAATTTTTGAATATACTATCAGAATCCTAACCAAATAAATAATCATCTAGTACAAGAAAATTTTATTTACAGTTTCATTATATAATGAACTGTAAAATATAAGCAATGTTTTTGCCCAAAGTATCTAACATCAATAACTTCAATAGTTACTGGCTAAAACCAGTTGACTTCCCTAGCTCCTTTTCAAGACCATTGTACAAAGATGTATTGAATCAGACCTAAACCTTAAAGAATCAAAAATGTGAGATTGCATTTCAAAGTAAAATAGTTTGCATTTGTGGATTCATAGTCTCTTTATACCTGAATATGTCCACTGATAACTGTTAAGATTAATATCTTAATTAAATAAATAATTAAATCTTCTTAGAGAGTAATCAATTTTGTGCATGTATACCTTGCTTATTTTGTAGTAGACTTCTGAAAAATCAATATGAAAATTGAAATTTCAAGAAGGGAAATTGTACTTTACATATATGTGGTTACTGGAGTATTTTTTCATTACAGGTAGAAAAAAAATTTTATAAAGCAAATGTAAATAAAATAAAAAGCTCTAGCCTTTTCTGTTTATCCATATGAGCCATAGCTGAAATTATACTCCTTTTTATAGAATTTCTACATTATTGGTAAGAATTACACCACTTCCTTTAAATCTTAAATCTTAAACACTCTTAGCTTAATCTCTCTGCAAAACAAAACCATAAAATATAACATCTTAATTGTTGTCACAGGTGTCCCTGTGAAATAGACATATCCATTGTTTCTGTATTTGATAAATACAAAGAGAACAGTTCATTGGTCCAGAAAAATTATTATATTAATAATTTTTAGAATCTTCTTTAATATTGATAAGTCAAGGAAGGAATCTTGCATATGACAGCTTGAAGTCTTTAGTTATAGCATTCAGTTCAATTAAATTTAATTTCTTTGCTTCATCAGATCTGAAATTTCTTAATTGTTTTATCAAACCAATGAATGGGAGTTCTCTACTTTCTATTAGAACAATTTGATAATGGGATTGAATAGGAAAATGGGCCCTTATGTGAGATTTAGCTTTTTAGCCATTTTCCTAAAAACTCTCCATTCATCACATCAAGAGTAGTAAGCCTACATATTTGATTCAGACGTTCCTTTCTCACTTATCAGTAGTTCTTCTGCAGGAGTGTGCCTTCTTCATCAGGTTTTTACATACCTATATGATTTAGTCTTTTGAACATAAAGAATAGAAGAAACGAGATACTGAATCAGTCCTGGGATCTTGGAAGGCAGATATCAAGAGATATATTGATCTAGTCAGTCTACAAACAGTGCTCATACTTCTTGTTATAACTCTGTGATTCCCCAGGTATTCACTGCCTGCAGTTTGTTGTCACTACTCCTTTAGTATTCTATATTCAGTATTCTGGCTCTGCCCTTAGGGAGCAGCCATACTAACTGGTAAGATGTTTTCATGGAAAGCCAAGTTGTAATTCATCAGTTAAATTATAATATAAAACAATGTCAGCAGATAGTACCAATAATTAACATCATAGACATATATTTGAGCTAAAAAGTACTCATTTTCCAGACAAACAGATCTAGGGGGATGAAATGACTTGCTGACAATCATGCCACTAATTAAGGAAGTTCAGAAAAAGGAGAATTTGGAGTGATTTTTTAATAGACATAATGGAGGCTATGCCCGTGAGCTAGCCCTTAAAGAATAAATAAAATGTAAGTAGGCTCAGTGGATGAGGAGAGGAGTAAAGGACCCACACCACCCTGCCACTCTAGGGTGCTACAATAGAGTTTAAGTATCATCTGGTCCTAAGTGAACTTCCCACTCAATTTGACTTAAGCAGGAAAAGATTTGGGAGGAGGGTATAAAGATATCTTTATCCCCAATATGGAATCATCATAGCCATGCCTTACAGAAGCTTGCAATCATGACTTCAAAAGTAGTTAGGAACCCCCTTTTCAGGAGTGCACATGCACAGGCTCTTGTCTCCTCTCTCCCCCCAACTCTCTCCCTCCTCCTCTACCTCTCTCTTTCTAACTTTCTTTCTTGTCTCCTCCCTCTCCTTCTTTCCCCCTTCCTCTCTGTTTCTATTTCTCCCTTCACAGACCTCCCCATCTCTGTCTCTGTTTCTCTCTCCCTTTTGTTCCCTACCATCAGTAGCTTCCTCCCCCTCGACCCCCCTTTCTCTTGAGCTGCATTACTTGCTTGTAGCCCAAAGATAGCCACACAAAATTGCTCCCCTAACCCCAAGGCCAGAGTATCTAATTAGTCAAGTCTAGCCTCTGGATTGGGTTCATCTCTATCAGGTGTGCACCTTTGATCCATTCAGTTCTAGCCAGGCACACGGTAAGAAAGAGCGTCCTGCCAAAACTGTGACACATCAAAGACGGGGATCTGGCATTAGGGAGAAAATCATGTGTGTTTGTAAAACGGGAGGAACACCTACCATTTCAGAAGTCAAGAATACACAAACTAGAGCAGACTTTCTTTAAAAAGGGTTAGAAGACCTCATTTGTAATGTAGAAACTAAATGTTTGGGATTTAATCCAAAAGGTGCTAAGGAGACAATGCAATAGTTAATTTTATTTTCTAAATAGTTCACTCATCATCTATAAGTAATTTCCTATATGTAGAAAAAGTTTATATGATAAATACCATCTTAAACCAGTGATTCTCAACTGGGGCAGTCTGTCAATGTCTGGAGATTATTTGGGTTCTTATGTGGGAGGGACTGCTACTAGCATCCGTGGGTAGAGGTCAGGGTTGCTACTAAACATCCTTCAGCACACAGGATCCACAACAAAAAATAAACAATGTTTTTGCCCAAAGTATCTAACGTCAATAACTTCAGTAGTTACTGGCTAAAACCAGTTGACTTCCCTAGCTCCTTTTCAAGACCATTGTACAAAGATGTATTGAATCAGACCTAAACCTTAAAGAATCAAAAATGTGAGATTGCATTTCAAAGTAAAATAGTTTGCATTTGTGGATTCATAGTCTCTTTATACCGGTTTTATGAAGCTCCCCGGGAGGCGTTTTCCTTCTTCATTTCCAAAGGTCGCTGGCTGGAGGGCTCTGCTTCATGGTGCTACAGCATTCTCTGCTCTCTCTGAATCTCCCATTCTCCAAAATGTTTCCTCTTTTATAGGACTTCAGAAACTAATCAAGACCCACCCAAATGGGTGGAGACATGCTTCTACCTAATCCAATTTAACAACCACTCTTGATTAAATCATATCTCCAGGGAGATTATCTAATTACAGATTCAAACATACAATACTGAATAGGGATTATTCTGCCTTTACAAAATGGGATTTAGATTAAAACATGGCTTTTCTAGGGGACATACGTCCTTTCAAACCAGTACAATATTTTAGACCTGCAATGCAACTGTATATTGTTAGCAACATTGCTGCCATCTCAGTGAAGTTATACATTGCTCTTACCTAAGACGATAAATAATTTCCATTTAACAAAAAAGTTTAGTATAAAAAAGAACTATTCCTGTAAAATATTTGTCTAGCTCTAATGTACTCACATATTTTTCCTTTTGAGTAAAATGGAATATTTTTCTTGTTCCTTCAGGGAAGATAATTTGTGTTATTTGCTGCAATCTAATACACATTCACTACCATTCCAAGATGTGTTTTCCTATAATGGTTTTAGATGCTATCTCAACGTGTGAACATAATTTAAAGAAGCATATGCTCTAAACAATGCTTCATATCTCAGTAGCCATTAATCATCTTTTTAATAGAAGGAACTAAATATGTTAATGGTGAAATTTAGTTTTGTAAAATTATATACCAAACATAATAACATGGTATAATCTATAAGCATAAATGCACAACTGAAGAGATAACCATAATGGTGAACTACAACATTCTCTCGTGATTGTATCAAATTTTCTTGTCTGCTACTTTAACAAATCATTTAATACAAATCAGGAAATATCTTCTTTAAGGTTCCAAAAGTGATAAAAAGAACTCCTGTATACCCTTTACCCAGGTTCACCAATTGTTAACATTTTGCTTCATTTGTTTTATCATTTTTATTTTCTCCTCTAAATATGTATATGTACACACATATATTTATTTATATTCGATATTCTTGCCTATATAATTTCTATGAACCATTTGGGAGTTGCAGAAATAATGCCCTTTTACCTCTAAATACTTCAGAACAATAATACAAAACTATTATATAATCTACACACCTCATTCAGATGTCATTGATTGTCTCAGTAATGTCATTTCTGGTATTTTATTAATCTGGCCCAGGATTCAATCCAGATCACACTTTGCATTTAGTTTTCTTGTCTATTTAGCCTCCTTGAAACCATAGTGGTTCCTCAGTTCTGCTTTATTTGGGTCTTTATTTTGGTCACTTTTAAGTGACATTTTTCTGAAAATGTAGCCCATTTACATTGTATAATATTCTTCGATTTGGATTTATCTGTTATTTCCCCATGATTAGGTTCAGGCTATGCATTTTGGTAAGAAACTACCCTTTTTCAGTGCATGATATCAAGAAATATATGATGTCATTTTGTCCGATTACTAGTGATAATTGCCTAGTAACTTTGTCTGATTACTAGTGATGTTACCTAGATATTACTAGTGAGATGTCTCATGAAACCTTTTTTTAAGCTTATAAATATTTTTGGCTCATTAGTTTCTTCTTCTTTCTCCTCTTTAAGATCTGATTCAGGAAGAAATCTCAGGACAGTGATATATGACTTTCATTGAAGGAAAGGTATTACTGAATGCCTATTATGTGCTAAGCATATCCTATGCAACATCCCTTTTAATTCTCACAGCAATTCTTCATTCATTAGCATCTACTGTGTGTCAGGCAGACATAAAAGAAGCAACCCCTGTCCTCAAAGAATTCAGTCTGGTGGAAACACAGTTAATGCATGGTGGTCAGTGCTAGGCGAATGGAATGCCCAGGGTACTATGGGAGCTTTCAGGAGGGGTGCCTAACTCAGCAGGAGAGGCCCCTCATCCGCACTAACTTCCTGGGGTCAGTTAAGCTTGAGCCAATTGCAGATGATTAGGAGTTAGTGAAAGTATTGTGTGTGTGTGTGTGTGTGTGTGTGTGTGTGTGTGTAGGGGTGGGGGTCATTATAGATAAACAAAGTGAAAAGGCATGAAAATTTACAAGTGTGGTTTTAGAATGGGGTAAACCTTAAGTGCACAAATGGGGCACCCCAGTAGAATACACTCGAAAGGTAGGTATGACCCAAATCATTGAAGTCTCTGTGTGCCAAAAAAAGGGATTTAAAGTCTATCCTGAAATCCTGTAAACAGCCACTGAAGATTTTTAAGGAAGGGGGATGCAAATCATTCATTAAACAGATACTTAGGGGGCACTTTAGCACATATCAAGCCTATTTGGGGAATAAGCTCTGATAATATGGCAGTGAATAAGAGAAATAAGGCTCTTATTCTTATGAGGTTTACATTCTAGAACTGCATTTAATAAGATCACTCTGTCGATAGAGGCACAAGACTAGTTAGAAAGTAATACTACTCTGTGGTTATCTCCTTTTTAGACACTTTTTAAAAAAAATTGGCTCTACCCTATAATGTCACAAAATTAGCAGTATTGTCCTAGAGAAATATCATTTATGCCAGTTATATTGTGAATTTGAATTGTCTCATATGCTGTGTAAGCAATTTATGATCATTCCATTTTTTTTTCATGTAAAAGAATCTGACAGCTTATAGTTATTCCTTAGAATGTTGATCCTTAAAAGAATTCAAACAGATTTCCCAGGACTTAGACATATTACTTGGCTCTTTCTCTTTTCTTTAAATCTGTGATGTATAATTAATCATAGATTACTTCATTTTGTTTCATTTCATTTACAACATTTATGAGCTTCACTTTGTCGGTATGAAATCCTTGTCCCGTCTTTTCCTTTCCAAAGTGGCATAATTAGTGTTAGCATCTTTTTTTAACAGGCTACATAAAGTTTAGTGGCTGGATTAAATCAGGTCATTAACATAATGTGCTACCCATTTTGCCCCTATCTCTCTTCGTTTCTAGGACATCAAAGTGCCACAGAGTGCCAGTGTAATTGGGCCTTGCTGGCCTGTCAGATTCCGTCAGCCTGATGGCTGCTGCTTTTACTAAAAGGCTTCTAGGCATGATTAATGAAGGTGGGGGGGGCGAAATTCTGAGAAATATAAAACTTTGGACATTTCTCTATGAATATTTTATTAATTTGAATGATCAGAAGTTAACAGTATCAATATGATGTATAATACATTGATTAAAAGCCTTTTTTTTCCAGCTCTCAAAATAGCCATCAAAACTGGGAATTTGTATCTGCCACAGCATTTTAAAAAAGAATTAACAACCCTCCTTTCACATTGTTTCTAATTTTATCATATAAGCAATGCAGCTTTCAATTTCCACAACGAAATGTATTGTCATCAAGTCATGGATTTCTTAAAATGTGCCTACAGGTGAGAATAGGAAGTTTCAGTCTGAAAAAGCAAGGAACTCTTTTTTACAGTGCATCTTTACATCTTTTTCTTTCTTCTTTCCTACTAATAGCAGTTTAGTAACACCTGCCATATTCAATTGGGCTAAATTGCAGTTCTACTTAGAAACCAGGTTCTCTTAACAATCTGGCATTCCCAGGTGATTGCAATAATGATGTTCAGCAAAATATGTTTTAAAAGCTTTGAAAGGCAAAATGTGCAAAGCAGTTAACTACTTTTAGAATTCATGTATTAAAAATAAGTCGCTACCAAATCAAATATGATATGAGTAGGTAAAAATAAGCTTTTACTCCCAATGTTTTACACATGGAAGCTTAAGTCAGGTATAGTAGGTTTTAAAATATATTTTAGATAAAACCAGAAATGTTGAATTTCTTTCCCAGTAGTCATTGCTTTTAAAACTGTTTTTACATTTTGCATCACTATTATTTTTCACTAATACACCATGGATATCTTTCCATATATTATATTTCTTTTAACATGTGCAAAGCATTCCATTGTATGGTGTACCATATTTATTTAAATAAACCCCTTTTCAGTGGACCCATAGGTTTCTTCCAGTTTTTGCCAGTACAAACATTTCTGGTTTAAAATTAACATTTTTATACATAACAGCATATAGAAATTCCTGTTCCTTTACATCATACACTTCGCCAAACTAATGCATAAAATTTAAACTTCACTGATGTTTTCATTTAAAAAGAAACAAAAGGTGTATTCACATATACATATGCATATTTTTATATGAGCATACACATAACATTTAGGCTCTATAAGCAAAGAAAACATCTGGGAGAATATATATCAAACATTGTTAGAAGTGAGTATCTTTGTGGCATGGGTCAGGGCAGAGGTCAACAAACTATTGCCCGAGTGCCAAATTCATTCTTCTGCCTGTTTTTGTAAGTAAAGTTTTATTGGAACTCATTCACACCCATTCACTTACTAATTGTCTATGGCTGCTCTCAGTCTGCAGGGGCAGAGTTGAATATTCCCTATAGAGACCCCAAAGTATTTCCTATCTGTTCCCTTCCAGAAAAAGTTTGCCAACCCTAGAGTTAGAGAATGGGAGGAAAAAAGGACTTATATTTTATTTTCCATAATTTATATTGGTGGATTATTTATAGTAATGAGCATAGATTGCTTTTAAAAAGGAAAATGTTAGCTAATTTATATTGAAATGTTAAATAACAGTTATTTAAAATAGCTTAGTATCAATTTTATGAACACTTTTCTATAAACATCTCAGAAGGGTCATTAGATGTAGGATAAATGGGATTTAGAACAGTGGTTCTCAAAGTGCAGTTCACAGACCAGCTGCATCAACACTCCCTAAAAATTTGTTAAAGATGCAAATTCTTGGGCCTCATTCCAGATTTAAGAAATCAGAAACTCTGAGAGCAGGGCTCAGCAATCTGTTTTATCAAGCCTTTCAGATGATTCTGGTATATGCTAAAGTTGAAGAAGCATAGCTTTAGGGAAAAGCAGTACTTCCTCACGTTTGGCTGCACATTAGATTCATCTTGGGAGCATTTTTAAAATGCCAGTGCTCAGGCTCCACCCAGATCAATTAATTCAGAATTTTGTTTAAAGGTCCCCAAGTGGTTCTAATGTGCAGCCAAAGTTAAGAACCACTGTACTACAACATCTGTTCTCAATGACAGTGAAAATGGAATGGAATATCAAAATCACCTGAAGTTAAGGGTAATTTTTAAAATTCTCTCCTTCCTTCACATTACTGCCACAATAAACCACAGTTAGTGATGGAAATGTGTCATATCCCTCAGCTGTATTAGGACAGGAAAAAATGTTTCCAACCACTGCTTAAGAACATATGGTAACAAGCTTCTGTAATCTGCTGACCATTATAGAAGCACTAATTTACATGGTATATAAGGGAAACCATGACAGTATTTATAAATAAGCTCTCTTGACCCTAGCACATTTTGATCCTCATCACTGAAGTTTTCAGCATTTATATTATTCAATGTCGTACATTTTAACAGAAGATGTTAGTAAGATAGGGTACTACCCCTGATGAAAACTGGATTTCTTATGTTTTGTTTGTTAAAAACGTTATTACCTATAATTTTTGTGGACAGCTTAATTGAACACCATAAGTACATGGAACCTTGAGTAGGGCGTGAGATTTTGTAGGTTTGTCCAGAGAGATATCTTGATAAATCCCAAGATTCAGAAGGATTTGAACAGTTAATAAAAAAGTATTTGCAAAGTCACCTTGGGGGAATGGTGAGAAAGGGGGAAAATTCAACTTCCCCAAGTGGAGAATTCTTGATATTCTCACAAGCAGTGGGGACAACGAAAGCAATAGGCCAAGCCCCCAGTCTTGGGGTTTGTTCATATGAAACTTAACCCCGCAAAGGATAGGCTAAGTCTACTTAAAATTAGGCCTAAGAGTCACCCCCAAGAGAACCTCTTTTGTTGCTCAGATGTGGCCTCTCTCAGCCAACACAACAAGCAAACTCACTGCCCTCCCTGTCTCTACATGGGACATGACTCCCAAGGGTGTGGACCTTCCTGGCAATGTGGGACAGAAATCCTAGAATGAGCTGGGACTCAGCACCAAGGGAATGAGAAAACCTTCTTGATCAGAAGGGGAAAGAGAGAAATGAGACAAAATCAAGTGTCAGTGGCTGAGAGATTCCAAACAGAGTTCAGCGGTTATCCTGGAGGTTATTCTTAGGCATTAAATAGATATCACCTTTTTAGTTAAGGCATAACAGAGAGGCTGGAGGGAAGTGCCTGAAAATGTAGAGCTGTGTTCCAGTAGCCATGTTTCTTGAAGATGATTGTATTAATGATATAGCTTTTGCAATGTGACTGTGTGATTGTGAAAACCTTGTGTCTGATGCTCCTTTTATCTACCTTATAGATAGATGAGTAAAACATATGGATTAAAAATAAATAAATAATAGGGGGAACAAATGTTAAAATGAATTTAATAGATTGAAATGCTCATGATCAATGAAAGGGAGGGGTTAAGGGACATGGTATGTATGAATTTTTTTCTGTTTTCTTTTTATTTCTTTTTCTGAATTGATGCAAATGCTCTAAGAAATGATCATGATGAATATACAACTGTGATAAAAAAAGAGACTTCATATTATATGTTGATTGGTGTTATTAATAAAAATTTTAAAAAAAAATTATTACCTCAACAGTTCATGTTTTGGAGATGCCACTTTTTATATTTAATCTCCATTGCCTGCAAAGAGCTATTATTTTTAAAACCTGAAACTTTTCATTCAATCAAAACTTTTATGACGCACAGATATGATTTCTAATAAGAGGGAGTTTTGGAGCCCATTGTGAGGTCTAGGGAGGACATGGCATGGCCTGGGTCTTTTGTTGAGTCTTTGAGATGACCCTGCCTACCCACATGCTGAAGAAAGGGAGATGCAAGAATCAACATTAATCCATGCATTCCTACCACCTTAAATATGGCTCTGTCAATACCAATGCTGTATTCGACTGTTGGAACCAAGTATTTTTGAGTTTGTCTTGGAGTTCACCCAAATTAAAATTTGAACTCTCAGAGGCCTTAGACATAGACCATTGACTTCTATTTCTACTTTGACAGTATTGTTTTGTTACAAATACCAAATCCTACCCCCAGTGTCTCCTGATAGGTGGACTTTATTTGTATTCATTTGCACACAAGCATGCACAAACATACATACATATATATGTATAGAAAATGTTTTATAGTGATAAAAGCAATACTACCTAGGCTGATATAACCATTTGGAGATTAATTTGATAGTCCTATTAAAGTTGAATTTCTCATACCCTATGACCCAGTAGTTCTGCTCCTAAGAGAATCATACATGTATACAAGAAAGCATAAAAGGATATTCAATGCAACATTGTAAGAGCAAAAAATTGTAAACAACCATCAGTAGAGAAATTAATGGACTGGAACGCTATACAACAGTTAATATGAATGAATTATATTTGCATCTTAAATAGGTATAAATCTTAAAAACATAGTACTGAGTGAAAAAATGCAATTTACAGAATGACTAAGAGTATGATACCACTTAAAATCTAAAAACAGAAAAAATATTATATCTTATTTATGGCTACCTACATTATGAAAAATATAAAAACATGTTTGGGAATGTTACATACCAACTTCGGGATAGTGACTACCTCTAGGGAATGAAGAAGAGGAAAAGGAATTGAGGAGTAGAGGCTTTAACTGTATCTGTAATACAGAAGCAAAATATTTAAACCAAGTAGAGCAAAATGATAATATCTTTTAAGATAGTATGGTGTATGCCAAATTGTTTTCTATACTCTCCTGATGTCAGAAATATTTTATAATAAAAAATTAGAGAGGTGCTTAGTCATTGCAGAAAACTTGCAAAACACAAAGAAATATTTCAAATGAAATAAAATTCCCCTGTAATCTCACCATAGTTAGATTTCTAAATCTAATTGATTTCAACAAGTTGCAAAAACTTTATCATAGACCATTCTCAGTTAAACAGCACAGTGTTTAGGGGCTGATAGCTTGCATTAGTTTTTAGAAAACTACATGTAGATGCAATGATGGCTGAAACTAGAGGAAAAATTCAGCAGGATCCTCTGAAGTAAAACATAAAAAACAAGCATGCCAATAATAGGCCCATGTAAATACTATAGAAAATCTGTCCTAAATTGTGAATTAGCATCAATCAGGAAGCAACAGTAGGATTGTGCCAAAATCATGAGAGCAATATGATTTTTTTCTATTTTTTTATTTTTATTTTTTGCATGGGCAGGCACCAGGAATCAAACTCAGATCTCCGGCGTGGCAGGTGAGAACTCTGCCTGCTGAGCCACTGTGGCCCGCCCAAGAGAGTTACGTGATTTTTCTCTGAGAGTAATACCACCTGTCATCACATTTCTAGATCATTCAATTGCATAACTTGTAGTGTCCATCTATACAGACAACTAAGTGCAAGTTGCATGCAATTCTTAGTTGAGTGATTTTCATTATTTCTGTTCACCACAATCTAAATTTATAAATGCCCTTTTTACATACTGATATTGACATCTTGCTAACTGGGAAGCTAATAGGCCAATAAGTGAACAAGACCAAAAGAGTTCTGGGAAGTAGCATATTACCAAGTAACAAAGATTCACACACATAAAGAAGAAGCAAATAGGAAAAAGTCTAAAATGTACACCACCTGGCAACAAACTGTATCTGAAGAATACTTATACTCTACAGAGGTACAACCTATCTTGCTGTTCTAGCAATTCTGAAAAGGCATTATTATGCATCTATCTGAAAAGATTTTGTATCAATCACTCTTTGGATAAGTACATTGTTCCCCCTTCAAATTCCCCTAATTGAGCAGTCTTTCTTTTCCATTTTTTTATAATAAAAAATTTAAAACATGCCAAAAAGTTGAAAGAATAGTATCCTACCACCTAGATTCGGCAATATTGACCTGTTCTTTAGATAGTCTTATTCAATAAAAATCTAGAACAGAAATATTTCTATATATTTTGCCACAGTAAATAATCACCAACTTCATAGAACATAGTAGACACACAATAAATATTCGTGAAATAGGAAAACACTAATAGCTGCAGCTTCTGGTAGTTCTGGAACTATATAAAAGGTGTTTGGAATATATAAAAGATATTCAGTCTCCTTTGGTTCTATTTTTTTCAGTATTTATGGAAAGCCTACTATGTGCTAAGTGCTAGGGAGGATGTTAAATAGCAGAAGATGAATACAATCTAGTCCTGCCTTCCAGGAGCTCACAGCCCTGAGGCAGACATGTAAACAAATACATACATTTGACATTCTTGGAGATCAATAATCCTCTCACAGGGGAAAGCATATGCGTCCCAGGCCTCAGAAAAGTAGAATTTTGTTCAAAGGAGATGATGAAGATTTCAGACAGAATAAACAACAATGCAAAAGCTGAGCAATATAAAAAACACACCACAGATTTGATGGAGTGGTTAGAGTTTAGGGTAATAGAAAGGTTTTCAAGCAGAAAAGTTATACCTGATTTATGCTTAGGGAGAGAATTCTGCCACAATAAGAAGCGTTGCAGCCGGGGTTGAGGGGTTAGAAGCAGGAGTGCCTCACCGCTTTCATGATCATAAGAGAAGATCTATTCATTTAACGATATTTTTTGAGTGTGAACTGTGTATCCAACTGCTGATACAACAGACAAGATGTTAGTCCCTACTCTCTGACAGCCAGTTAATTTCAAGTGTTCTTTAGGGTTGACAGGAATGGTTTTGGTTGGGCTTTGGCAAACCAGGATAAATGGCTTAAGCTTGCATAAGAGTAACCTCCATAGTAGCCTCTCAACTCTATTTGAAGTCTCTCAGCCACTGTTATCTTCTTTGTTACAATTCTTTCCCCCTTTTGGTCAGGAAGACGTTGTTGATCCTGATAAGGGCCAGGCTTATCCCTGGGAATCATATCCCATATTGTCAGGGAGACTTTCACCCCTGGATGTCATGTCCCACATAGAGGGGAGAGTAATCATTTCACTTGCAGAGTTGGGCTTTGAGAGAGAGAGGCCACATCTGAGCAGAAGAGGCCCTCTGAAAGTAACTCTTAGCATAAATATGGGTAGACTTAGTTTCTTCCTCTGCTACATAAATAAGCTTCACAAGAGCAAGCTCAAGATCAAGGGTTTGTCCTTTTAACTTGGGAGTCCTTAATGTTTGAGAAAGTATCAGGGTTTCCCCAGTGGTAAAGTTTAATACTTCCATATTTTTTCTCCCATCTCTCAAGGGATATCACCAATACTTTTAATTATCTGCTCTTCGTACTCTGGGTATTACATTAAGCTATCCAGAATTACAAGCCCTCGTTCCCATCTGGGCTTCCTGTGCTTGGGTTGTTTAAATGATCTATCCAAACAGGTTGAGTGCGATTATGTGCTACAGAAAATTTAGGTTTTGAACAAAATAAACCTCTCTTCCTTTGGTCTCGTAGCATAGGTGAAGTTCTAAAATACAGATAATATCCTCCTTATCCCTGTATTCTGATTGACTTTAGCAGCCAGTTAAATTTTTTTTTTTTTTTTTTTGCGTGGGCAGGCACCAGGAATGGACCAGTTAACTTTTAAGCTCATTCCTTCTGTTTTCTTCTTCTTTATTCTGTCACATTTCAAAAAGCTAAAAAGCTGTTGTATAAGTCCTCCCTCAGGTCAGATGAGAACCTAAAGAAATTTCTCCAGAAATAAAAATAAAGGAAGAAACCATATTTTGTTTGTCTTTATAATCCCCAGAGCTGACAAAAAAAAAAAAAAAAATCATGAAATATTGCATGATTTCAACAACTCAAGAAAGTATTAACATATTTAGGAAGTAAAATTAATAGGAATGGATTACTCATAGGATATGATGGATACGAATAAACGGAGGTGGCAAGAATGGCTCCAGGTATTCCTGGTTATAGCTAACCAGGTGGAATGTGATGTCACCAGCTGAGGAAGGATGTGTCAGGGGATGACTAAGATTGGGGAAGGGAAAGGATGGAGGAGAGTTAATGATTCATTGTGACATGTTGAGGTAGAGATGTTATTATGCAATTGATATGCTTCTTAATCTTCATAATCTTCGTATATAATCTAGTTCAAGTTTTGATTCTGGTTTGAAAACAACCAGAGTTGTTCTGATGCTAAAATCATTTAGCTAGCACCATTAACCACAATGTATAATGTCTGGGAAATCTTTTATCAGAGGTTGCTTCCCTAGTTATATACTTCTTGAAACTTACCTTTTTAGATATATTTTAAGTTGATTCATATAGCATCAAATGAACAAAAAAACAATAATATCTTGGTATTAATATTGGAGAGAATTTAAAAGGGCATATGATAGTGGTAACTGGGGGAAGGAAATACCCAAAAAGAAAAACTAGACCAGAAAAAAGGTAGATTGTCATAAAAGGAATTTTAAATCTGTTTCATTTCATTGAATAATATGATGATTTTTCTGTTTTGTTTTGACTTGGCTGTGATCCAAGTAACTACTTTCATATTGAATTATATTTTAAATTTTAAAAAGTTGTATGTCGTTCCATTTGACAACATAAATTAGTTCTTACAATAATCCAAGTTTTCATATGGGGGGTTTGTATAGTTAATATATTGTTAATAAAATAACCACTTAAATAAATTTGATTCCCCTGCTATTTAATTTATAAAAGGAGTTCCTAAAAATGCCCAGCTCATAGGGAGCAGAAATAAATTTTGGGTGCTATCATTATTATTTGTGGTGGCTGAGAGGGATCAAGGACTATACCATTCATGCAGCCAGGACAATTGGGAGGCAAGTGATATCTTACTAATGTCCAGCACAGCAAGAAGAGCAGGCGTGGGTCAGGTGATGAGGGGGAGTTGGGGATGGAGAGCAGGGATGGTGAGTTAGTCCAGTTTTGCCTGTTTGGTTGTCAGTACATATATACCATAATTGGCTGGATGTTAGCTTCTGCCGCCCAGTAGAAAAATTTGCAGACTTGGATATAGGTAGCCTTGTGTGTTTTGAGCATGTAGATGATAGCAGAAGCCATGTGAGTGGATGAGATCGCCCAAGGAGAGCATGTAGAGGAAGAAGCTTAACCTAGGACAGAGAACCTGATAGCCGTGCAGGGGACAGAGAGCCCACAAGGCAACTGAGAAATAGGGAGAAAACCATGAGACGATGGTGTCACAGGAGCTTAAGGACACCATCTAAGGAAAGGAGGGAATTTCAGGAAGCGTTGATCTATAATGTCAAATACTGCTGAAATGTTAACCAAGGACAAAAATTGTTAAAGGTGGATAAGTGTCAAAAGGTGGACATTCATGACCTTGTCAAGTTTCCAGGAGTCCTAGAAAGCAGGAGCTGATCTGACAAAAAACTCAGAGTGTTAAGGAAAGGAAATCTTTCCCTGAAAATTGTGGCTGTGCAGGTGCTCTGAAATAGCCACTAGTGTCCTAGATCAGTGCTTCTCAAACCTGGGGATCTTGTTGAAATGCAAATTCTTATTCAGGAGTTTGGATGGGGCCTGTGTTTCTAAAAAGCTTCCAGGTTCTTTCTGACACTGCTAATGCTCAGACCAAGGCCCTGGGTGTCTGGAAGTAAAGCAGGAAAAGCTCAGCATGACATTCATTGTAGCAAAGAAGGTCTCAGCAGGAAAAACTCCTCTATTCAGAACTCTAAATGGCCTAGATACCTTCTTAGGGCAAACAAATGGGTGGTGGAAAATTCCTAAGCTAGGACCAACCTGTGGAGAGAAGGCTTACTGATTTTATTTTCTTTCAATTAAAGTTCCTCCTAGCTTATTGTAGTGAAATGAAAAAAGGGAGTTGCTAAGCACTATAGTGAAGTGTATTTTCCAGGATTCTAAGAACAGGTTTAAGGAAGGGGTTAACTTCAAACTGGTAGCAGGTTAGACAGTAAATATTTTTGGCTGCCAGACCAGTCTCGGCCACAGCTAATCCACTCTGGCTCTGTAGTGCAGAAGCAGTCATAGCCAACACAGAAATGAATGAGTGTGCCTGTGTTCCAATAAAACTTTATAATAAATAAATGAAACGTAAGCTTCATACAATTTTCACTTGCCACAAAATCTTCTCTCTTTCTTGTTTTTTCCAAACCTTTAAAAATGTAAAAACCATTCTTAGCTCGCAGGCCATACGAAAACAGGTGGTGGGCCAACTTTGGCAAGTGAGCAATAATTTTCTGACCTCTAGTTTAAGGGAACAGTGTCAAATACTCCAAGAGATGATTTAAAAGAAGGGGAGAAAGAGAGGTTAAGATCACAGGTAAGATGTTGTGAAAACATAGACATAAACAGTTCTATAATCCAGAAACTAAGAATTAACAAATGATTATGATTACTGAATCATTATATAGATGTTTTTTCTTTCTGTATTGTAGAATAGGCAGAAGTTAATACCTGAAATTACTAAAACTCAATTGGTCTCAACCCTGAGTATACTTATTATTGTAATGATTATTCTAGCCTGGTCTCAGACTCCTGTATACTTATTATTGCAATAGTTATTCTAGCTTAGTCTCACCCTTGTTTATACTTACTATTGTAATGGGTATTCTACCTTGGTCTCAGCCTTATTGATACTTACTATTGTAATGGTTATTCTAGGCAAGTCTAGCCCTTTTTATACTGAATATTGTAATGGTAACAACTCCAACTCCCCTTGTTTGAATCTATACAAATATTAAACTCCTTTGGACTACTGTAGACAGATTTGGGGGCCAATAGGCCATCTGATCTCCTGTTTCATGCATAGCAATAAACTCTTTCTCTCTTTGAAAAAAAAAGTTCATTTGTCTTTTCATTAGGTTCTGTGATAAACAATTTTAAATCCTTATCTTCACAAGGTAGAAATAAATGTTTATACTTTTTTTGCATTTCTGTAGCTGACTTCCTCTAATTATTTTGTGCAGATGTTTTATAAGATTGTTTTATAAGATATTTATTGTTATAACAATTCTAGGTTTGTTAAATTCCAAGTTATGGAAAAGACTTAATTACACATTGTGCTGCATATAAATTAGAATTATGAAATATATGTGTGCAGTATTCTGACAACCAAAGCACATTTTAAGAAAAAAATATATAATTTAAAATATTTTCTTTACCATGTTAGTCTCAGCAAGCGAAGAAGGGCTTTTCTGAACTGAGATTAGACAATAGAGCCAACTTCATTTTTTATGCACGTGAATGGAGAGGGCTTGAGGTTATTAGTTGAAACCAAGTAACCTTTCCAGGCTTTCATCTCTTTCTTTTCAAATTTGAATATGAAAAGCATATTCAAGTCAAAGACCATCACTTTAATGACATTTGGCAGTCATTTGATTTATTAGGTTTTAGAAAAAATTTTCCTTTAAATATTTCATCATACTATGCTAATCCTAGTAATATTGCCAGCTGCAGCCTTGTACCTGTATTAGTGGAGACAGAATGGTGTGGAATTTTCTCTGTCATCCTAGTAAAATTTCCATGAATCTACTGAATAATAAAATAACCTTATTGAAATATTCAGATTTGGGTTTTTAGTTAAAGTGTCTTAGAATACATAATAAAAGAAAATGTCTTTTGAAAGAAGGGGGGAAAATTACTTCATCAAATATTGAGGGAGTTTGACAGCAATGGAAATTGTTCTTTATGAGGATATTTTTACAATAAGATACTTATGCTTTTCAATCTGATTAATTATATTATGTGCTTTGAAATATCTAAGTAATCACTGCAGCAGATTTGCACATTGATTTGTATTTAACAATGAATTCCTAAAAGGTAATATTTGCAGGATTTTCTATTTATTATTTTAAGTTATACAATTTATGGTAACATGCCTCTAAATTTTGTGAAGAGGGATTTTCCATAATAAAGAACAACTTTAAAAAATTAACTGAGGAATTAGCTTCAGGCAATCTAAGTTTTAAATCACAGTCTATTAATTATTTGAAATAATTACTCAAGAAAACATTTATGATTCCCATAATAATGTATGTGACATCGAAGTAAAAGGATCCAAAAAAGGGTCAAAGTAAAAAATAAAACAAATGACTATTTTAGTTAATTCAATAAAAATAAAATAGAAAATAAATTGCAAGAAAGTATATATATTAAATTAGATTTAAAATTTTGTTTCCTTTTTTGACAATGTATGATTTCTTGAATGAAATATGTTATGGCAGAGTATATGAGAGAATGAACTATAATTTCTGCTCTAATTAATATGGATTCATCTAGCTACATATATTAACATAGTAGCTATGAAGTATTCAACAGGCTTTGATCTCTGAATAAGTGAAACTTTTCTCAGGTACTGAAAATTAAATAAAAGCAGTGATAAACATGTACTTCATTACATGATTTGAAACAAGGCCAACTGATACTTGTCATTCTGAAAACAATTGGAGATGAAGATCTCATAATCTTCACTCCTGATAGACCAGTAGTGGGGTATTTATAGCCTGAAATGTAAATCAGGAGACTATTGCCATGACACTGTTAACTTCAAACCCTGGGGCATTAGAATCTCATTCTCTCTCTCTGTCGTGAATAATCTATCATGTGTAACTATACAGTAGTGTACAGTGCGTTCCAAAATAGAAATCCATGTTTTATTTAAAATTGATAGTAAAAAAGAATAAAATATTGGGGTTTATTTGTTTTTTGTTTTTGTTCTTTTCTTTAGCCATCAGAAAAGATGCGAATTGAGATCATAGCTCTAAGCCTTAATGATTCTCGAGTAACCAAAGATGACACTATCCAACGTCTATTTGTTGAGTGCCGATTCTACAGTCTTCCTGCTGAAGAGACCCCTGTGTCACTTCCAAAACCCAAGATTGGGCAGTGGGTCTACTATAACTATAGCAATGGTATGTATGATGTATTTGTAATACAGATTTTTCTTAGTCTTTTTTTTTCAATAAAGGAAGCCAAAAGAACAAGGAGAAAATTTAATTCTCTAATAGTCATGTAAACTTGTGGAATTCTTGTCAATATAGATTAATAAAAAGTGAACCTATAGCATAAGGATTAGAAAAATGAATTTGACATAGTTCTAAATTTTAGAGAAAACAAGAACAGCAGGAAAACAATGTTTCTAGCTGTTCCTGCTATGTAATGGTATCAATAGAAAAATACCACCTGGGCCTACAATTAAATTTAGTCAAGAATATATTTCAAGGGAAAAAATACTGTTTTTTATCATTTGATTCAAACCATTTAATGATCTTCTGTTTTCTCCCTTTCTGATTAATGTCTTGTCGTTACATAGATGTGTTTACAGTATATGGATATCTATACATATCTCCCAGTGTCTACACATTCAGGGTTTTAACTGAATAAAACATAAGCTCTTATAATGCCTTTCATAATTTAGCCCACACATATATTCATAGCAGCAGTTAGGTTTTTGCTTAGGGCTTACTCTGTCACCCAATTGACATGTAAGTCTACTTGAACAGTACAGACCCAATAGTTACCTTGTAAATTCTTAGATCAATCAGTTTGAAGGAGCTTTTTAAGAATAGTATGTGATAATCAGTATCTATTTAGAAATAAAAAATCAGGCTGCCTTGACCATAAGTTAAAACTGCTTTTAAGTCCTCTTCAAGCCCTACATTAAAATGAACCATCTGCTGCAATAACGGGATACTCACATTGAAAAGGAATGAAATGTGACCCCCGCCATACAGCATTCAAAAAAAATGAACCATAAAGATGGATGTTACATTCTCTTTAGCAAACCAGGACAACTCATGCTAGTTGAACACTAATTTTTTTCTCTCACCAATTTCAGATTGCATTGTAACCAACATGTATAAACATGCAGGATTTGTGGTTACAAATGCTCCTGTTGCTTTTTTTTTTTTCCCAACTGTTATTTTTAGAAATGTGTTCATCACTCAGACAGTAATCTTAGGTACCCAGAGATCTAGTCTAGTCTAGTCCTTCCTATATCCATTTTTCTTATTGGTTATGTGAACTTCAGCAAAATGTTTCAATTTCAGGTTCCCTTTTCTCAACTATAAAGTGATGCGTTCTCTAAGATACCTTCCAGCTCAAATTCTATAATTCTGTAATAACAGGTGGGTTGAAAAATCACGGGAGAAATAAGTAGTGTGGTCAGGACGGGAATATGATTCCTCCTTCCTTTCATTCATTTGAATCTAACAAAAACATTTCCAAATTGTTCCTTCAAGCTTGTTAGAGATCCTTTGCTGAGAAGAACCAGGAAAGTAAAACATACCAAAATACTGATAATGAAAGAATTGTTTAGTCAACTAATTTTAATGAAGGCACACAAGAAAAAAAAGAGGCAGAGATACTCCTTTGATTTTTATCTTATTCCTTGTAAAGGTCAGCAGAAAAATGTTAGGTTGAACTGGCAACAAAATTGTTTTTAATTTTTTAGGAATTGATTTTACATTGAGAAACTTGGCCATGGAACAAAACAGATGTTTCCATTTGCTTAAGAGAAATGCAAATCCTTCTTTGGAATGAAACCTGTGGTACATACTCAAGGGTCCTGAATTTTGTTCATTCTTATATGGTTATACATACCTAGGTTTGTTTGGGAATTTTTATTCATTAGTTGGTTTTGATTTCTTTTTTCTTTTTTTTTTTCCTTTAATGAAATTTACCTTACTAGTTAATTTTTTTAAGGGTTGCTTATGTTTCTAATGAATTAGCTATTTGACAGCAGCAAGAAAACATGATATGTAAGAAGTGAATTCAGCTTCTGTTCATACCTGTTGAAATCTAACTATGTTGAATTTTCAGGATTAATTGAAGTAATTTTAGGAGATTTTGAGAATTTTAAGGAGAATGTAGTTTGTGCTCAGAAGCAAAGTAATGCTGTCTTATTTATACTGTATTTGAAAAATTAAGTACTAGATTATCAGGAAATTTGAGAAACAATTAATATTAACCTCATGGAAGGTTTTATTTTCTTTTTCACTTAAGCATAACATAATGAAAATGGTCATTTTTAAATTATTCTATCTGTATCTCCTTCATTGCAGGGACATCTCCTTTAACCTTTGGTTAATAAGTAACTATCTCATCTAATTATTATAATGATTTACCGTTCACTTGTTACTTGATACAGAAGCTTAACATAATGTAGCCTTAAGTCTTCAAAACCTCATTAAATGTTAATGACAGTAATTTTATTTCCAAACTGACTTTTTCATTCAAATGGAAAATTTAGAGGGCAATTAGTAGTAGTACATGCTATCTACTGTTTGAACAGCATACCAGTAGAGAGGTTAACAGAACTTAGCAATGATTTTAGCCTCACTATTACTAGCATCTATACAAAAGGGATTTGTATTCTGAGACCTAAATTAGGTATATAGAAATAAGGGGTTTAGTCTAGTAACCCCCAGATCATTCATAATCTAACTTGGGTCTTTATTAAGAGGGACTAATACTAGTTTCAGCTACATACAAAAAATATATCTCTGGGCTACAAACAATGAAAAATAAAAACAAAATCAAATTCACTTGCTAGACATTGATAGTGAAAACAAAACATTTGTATTTTATTGTGCTTGAAAATTCTGCTCAGAGATTGCTGAGAAAGCAAGAAAATAGTTTGGGAAAAAATAAGATTAATGGTAGGTCTGAAGAATGTTGTCTGGACTGAATAAACCTTCTAGGGAATTGACAATGGGAAGGAAAAAGATTAATGAAATTGTCCAGAGTTTTTATGAGACACATACAGATCTGGGACCTTAGTCTCTAAGGATTGAGCAGTCTATTTTTTGGAACAATTAAAGTTTAATTCAGAAGGTGAAGAGGATGTAGAACTTTAAATTTTGTCACTAATGGGAGGGGAAATTTGGCTGAGATTTAAGAATAACACTTTAATACAGAATTACCCAAGATTCAGGGTTACCAGGCCTTTATAATTAAACCATCTGCATTTCTTGCTCTGCCATTATGACACTGATAGAGAATGTAAGGATTTCTCCAACCTGCTGAAGTGAGGGATGTGCTTTTAATAATAAACAACTCAAAATTAACTCAAGTTTTTGGACTGCTGATGTGTATCCTTTTTGAGACATATGCTTTCAGTTAGTTTATATTAAAATCTAGCAAGTCCTTAACAATTGTGACTTCTGATGAAAATGGAAGGTAAACAGCTTAACTTTTCAGAATCTCCAGAATCACTTTTTATTATAATTTATGTATTTTTAATTGGGATCAAATATACCTAACACGACAATCATTTTAACCATTTTAAGTGGACAACTCTGACATTAAGTACATTGACAATACTATTAACTTTCACCATTTCCAGACCGTTTTCATCATCCCAAACCAAAACTCATACTCATTTAGCAATAACTCCTTATTCCCCCTTCCCTGCACCCCTGCTAACCACTATTCTGTTTTCTGACTCTATGAATTTGCTCATTCTAAGTATTTCATGTAAGAGAAATGATATATTTGTCTTTTTGTGTCTGGCTTATTTCATTCAACATGATGTCTTCATGATTCATCCATGTTGTAGCATTCTTTTTTACAGCTCAATGATATTCCATTATATGGATATACCAGATTTTGTTTATCCATTTCTGTTGATGGACACTTGGGCTGCTTCCACATTTTGGCTTGTATGAATAATGCTTTAGTATACAAATATCTGATGCTTTCAGTTCTTTGGGTATATGCTTAGTAGTGGAATTGCTAGGTCATATGGTGATTCTATGTTTAACTTTCTAAGGAACTGCCAAACCATTATCCACAGCAGCTGCACTATTTTACATTCTGACCAACAACATACAAGGGTTCCTGTTTACCTGCATCCTCACAAATACTGATTTTCAGTTTTTTTAGTAATAGCCATCCTAATAGGTGTAAGGTAGTATGACATCGTAGTTTTAATTTGCATTCTTTAATAGCTAATGATTTTGAGCATCTTTTCATATACTTACTGGCCATTTGAATATTTTCTTTGGAGAAATGTCTCTTCCATTCCTTGCCCATTTTTAATTGGGTTGTTTGTCTTTTTGTTATTGAGTTATAGGAGTTAATTTGTATTGTGGATATTAAATTCTTATCAGATATATGATTTCCAAATATTTTCTCCCATTCTGTAGGTTGTCTTTTCACTTTCTTTATATAAGTCCTTTGATCTACAAAAGCTTTTCCTTTTGATGAAATCCAGTTTATCTAATTCTTCTTTTGTTATTTGTTCTTTCAGTGTGAAATCTAAAACTCCATTGCCTACTACAAGGTCCTGAAGATACTTCCCTATATTTTTTTTTGTAAGAGTTTTATAATATTAGCTCTTATATTTAGGTCATTGTCTATTTGTAATTAATTTTTGTATGTAGGAGAGGTAGGGGTCCACATTCATTCTTTTGCATGTGGATTTCCAGTTGTTCTGACACCATTTGTTAAAGAGACTGTTCTTTCCCCATTGAATGGCTGTGGCACCCTTGTCAAAAATCAATTGACTATAGATGTGTGAATTTATCTCTGGACTCTCAATTCTATTCCATTGGTCCATATGTCTGTCTTTAGGCCAGTACCACATTGTTTTAATTATTGTAACTTTGTTGTAAGTTTTGAAATCAGGAAATGTGACTTCTCCAACTTTGTTCTTCTTTTTCAAGATTGTTTTGGCTATTTGGGACCCTTTGTCGTTCCATATGAATTTTAAGATCCACTTTTCCATTTCTCAAAAAACAGCTGCTAAATAAACCCCTTGATCTTGGGGTTTGTTCCCTTGAAATTTATCCCCAGAAAGAGTAGGCTAAATCTCCTTAAAATTAGGCCCAAGGGTCACCCCCAGAGAACCTCTTTTATTGCTCAGATATGGCATCTCTCTCTCTCAGCCAACATGGCAAAGACACTCACTACCCTCCCCTCCCTATGTGGGATATGACTCCAAGGGGTAAAACCTCCCTGGCAACTTGGAACAGAAATCCGAGAATGAGTTGGGACTCAACATCAAGAGATTGAGAAAACCTTCTCAACCTAAAGGGGGAGGAAAGAAATGAAACAAAGTAAAGTATCAGTGGCTGAGCGATTTCAAACAGAGTCGAGAGGTCATCCTGGAGGTTATTCTTGTGCATTATATAGATATCCCTTTTCAGTTCATGGTATATTTGAATGGCTAAAGGGAAGTACCTGAAACTGTAGAGCTGTGTTCCAGTAGCCTTGTTTCTTGAAGATGATTGTATATAGATACAACATTTACAGTGTGACTGTGTGATTGTGAAAACCTTGTGTCTGATGTTCCCTTTATCTAGGGTATGGACAGATGAGTTAAAAATATGAATAAAGAAATAATAGAAGGACGAAGGGTTAAAATATATTGGGTAGATGGGAATACTAGCAGTCAGTGGGAGGGAGATGTAAGTAGTATGGTATGTATGAGTTTTTTCTTTTCTCTTTTTATTTCTTTTTCTGGAGTGATGCAAATGTTCTAAAAATGATCATGGTGATGAATATACTACTATGTGATGATATTGTGAGCCATTGACTGTACACCATGTATGGGGTGTTTGTATGTTAAGAATGTGTTTGTCAATAAAAATATTTTTTAAGTGGCTGCTAGAATTTTGATAGGGGTTGCATTGAATTTGTAGATCACTTTAGACAGTATTGACATTTTATTACTGTTACACCTTCCAATCCATGAACACAGGATATTGTTGCATTATTTAAGTCTTCTTGGATATCTTTCAGCAATGTTTTACAGTTTTAAATACACAAGTCTCTCACCTCTTAGTTAAATTTATTCCAAGATATTTTAATCTTGTAGATGCTATTTTAAATAGAATTCTTTTCTTTATTTCCTTTTCATATTACTCATTACTGGTATATGGAAACCCAACTGGTATATAAAAACCCACTTTCTGCACGTGTCCTGCAACTTTGCTGAATTTGCTTATTGTTTCTAGTCACATTCCTGTGAATTATTGGGGATTTTCTATATATACAATCATGTCATCTGCAAATACAAATAGATTTACTGCTTCCTTTCCTATTTGGATGCCTTTTTAATCTTTCTCTTGCCTGATTACTCTGGTTAGAACTTCCAGTACAATGTCGAATAAGACCCTTGTCTTACTCTTTATCTTAGGGAGCAAACGTCCAGTCTTTCACCATTGATTATGGGTTTTTCAAAAATGTTCTGTATCATGTTGAGAAAGTTTCCTTCTATTCCTAGTTTTCTGAGTGTTTTCATCATGAAAGAATGTTGGGTTTTATCACATGCCTCTTCTGTATCAATTGTGATGATCATGTGGTTTTTCTCTTCATTCTGTTAATGTGGTAAATTACATTGATCGATTTTTAATTGAACTCCCATTGCTTTCCTGGAATAAATCCCACTTGGTCATGGTATATAATCCCAGTAATATACTGTTGGATCAGGTTTGCCAGTCATACTCGTTTTTTAAAGGATGTATTTTGAATTTTTGAAATTGAGATTTTTATAGAACACCAAATGAATGTCTTAGGATCATGACTTCCTTAGAGGTGGCCAAAGTGTCACTACTTCCCACAGTGCCTAATGGGCAACACAAAAGTGTTCAATAGTTCCTAATCCTATTCAGAGATCAAGCAAAGGAATCTTGGGCTAACAGTGGTTCTCAGTGTGTGATCTCCTGACCAGCAGCAGTAGCATCATCTGGGAACTTGTTTGAAGTGCAGATTCTCAGGCCTTAACACCTAAACCTACTGAATCAGAAACTCTAGGGATGGAGCTCAGAAATCTATATTTTTAAAAGCCCTCCTTTTAAAAAAGGGGACACCAATTCCCCCTTTAAAAACTGAGAACTATTGTACTAGATTAAGGCAATCTATGTCATGTCTTGTGTGTGCCAACAAGAGAATACTAGTTCTAATTTGGTATACCTTTGGAAAACTAAACTTATTAATAATTAGCTTGAGCTTTTTCAAAATTGAATCTTTTAAGTTTTCAGCCAAGAGAGTTGACTTCAAGAACCTGGACTAGGTTATATAAGCATTATCTCTTTATGAAAGAATAAAAAGAGAATGAGTTGATGTCCCTTGATATAGTTATGGGAATATCTCTCAAAGTCCAGACCACCTTATACTAACAAACTGTCTGCAGCTTAAACAGGAGAAGTTTGGCTTCATATGGAAGAGGGAGGAATTAGAGCATGGAAGTTGAAAACATGGAGCTCTGGAGGCAGATGTTGCTGGGTTCAGTTTCTGCTTCTGCCACTTTCTAGCTAGGTGACCTTTGGCAAAGTAGTTACCTTTTCTGAGTCTGTTTCATCTTCTGTAAAATGTGGGTCACCATGTGATTGCAGCTGAGAAAACTATTGCGTATATGAATATGGCTCAATAAACTGTGTCTATCACTATTTTAATGTTTGTTAAACGAAAAGGAAATATAGTCTACTGGCCAATTGGTTGAAGTAGAAGCAGATGGCATCCCAACTAAACCAAACTTTTTACCAATTTCATTGATGTTTTTTTAAAAGCCATTGAAATTCTTCAGAACTGATCCAAGTATAAATTGAAAGACCATTCTTTGATGCTGGACTTTGAAATTTACAGCCTTTTTTTTTTTTAATCACTGAGATTACCTTTGTCTTCCAATGATGTAGACAGTATGGCATAAAAGTTTTAGGCGCTGAAGTCTAAAAAGCTGTGGTCTGCCACATCTTGAATTGATGATCAGGAGCAACAACAAAAAATTCACATTTGAAAAAAAGTTCCCATATGGCTTAGTGTACTGGTGGCCTCTAAAAATGAGGTCTTCTCTCCAAGCGTTAGTGGAACTCATCTATTAACATGACTTTTTTTTTTTTTTTAGCATCAATAAGTAAAACACTATGTTTAAAAAGTACTCTGACCAACCTTTGTGTTGGTCTTCATGGACTCTTGTTAATCTCAGTACCCTATATAATTAGTCACATTTACTAATGTGGTATCGGGCAAAGAGCAATAAGTTGGAGTCACTGTTTCAATTTGGCTTCCAGAATGTCTTAAATGATTTTTACTTCTTCTTACCTTCTCTTAAAGCCACAAACCCACCCCTGCCTTTGTGTCTCCTACCCTCGTACCAGGCATCTCTTTGGCACTCAGTTAATATTTGTTCAGCTGAGCCAAGAAATTAAATAAATTGATAGCATTGTATTTGGGATTGAGCCAAAACTGTCCACAGAAGTATTCTCATGAAATAATGTTTGGTCCCAGCAAAGCCTGAGGAGTGGCTTCGTATGGGGTATCTTTGACCATTTGCTTACTTTTGGTCAGGGATAATCTCTAAATTGAGACTTGGCCACAGAGGAACTTTTACCTCCAAAATGGCATCAGAAAAAGAAATGTCTTCAAAAGTTAAGACATGGCCATACAACTGTTAAACTGAGAAAAAATAATCAGGTTGAAAATCAAAGCATTCACACTCTTAAGGTACCATTTTCCCAAAGCACAGATGCTTACTTGTGGTTTCAAGTGTTCAGCATCTTCTTCCTGGTGGAACTTTAGATAAGCTATCTAGTTATCTTAGCTAAGTGAAGTCTGTCTACATTCTTGTTTGCCAACAAGACAACCAGACGGACTTCGTACCTTCAAACACCTCTCTCTAGTTCCTCCACATTTCTCTCCCATGTTCCCCACCCAAACACCAGCAAATGTCAGCCTGTGGATTTCCTCTACCCAACATACTAGATGCCTCTTTTATTGCACATAGTGGCAGGTGAGGAGGATTAAATTACCAAAGCTGTCAGAAAGGACAAGCACTCTGCCATATATTATCATTATCACTCACTTCATGGGTGAAAGAAAATCCAGTAAATCCCTCAAATACAAAGCAATAAAGACTGCTGGCTTTTACCGTCATGACTGCCAGTGCCATTAACAGGCAGTGACAGCAATGTGGCACTCTTAGATGTTGCTTATATCTTTCCTGACAGTGCACATAAACCCGCCAGTGACATGACATTGGATCACATGACTATTCAGATTTGATTCTGGTTTCCAGAGCTACTTTCTATTCCCAGGCATACCAGTGAGGTGGCATGACTTGCATCTTTAAAAACAGGTATTCATAAAAATACAGATGGTACTAATGTGAGCATATTCCTGAGTGACTTCCTTTTATGTATTTTTTTTATCACCTAGTGATCTACGTGGATAAAGAAAACAACCAAGCAAAGAGAGACGTCTTAAAAGCTATATTACAAAAACAAGAGATGCCTAATAGAAGGTACATTTGAGCATTCTAAATTATTTGATGCTTATATAAAGTGGATTCTGTACCATGGTGGGGTGGTGAAAAAAACACAAGATGAGAAATCAGAGCCCATGGATACTCTGACTTGCTATAACCTTGAGTGAATATGTGACCTCTTTGGGTCTCTTTTTTTTCCCAGAAATACAGTGGCCCTGCCTGCCAAATAGAGTGACTGTAAGGATCCTGTGGTACTTTGGATACCCAAAGGCAATGCACTATATATAAAGTATGCCATTGCCATTCAAGTGCAACTGTAAAGAGTATTAACTGTGGTTGAAAGGAGCAAGCACACTCAGGAGCCGGGTGGCTTGGGTATAAATTTTATTCCATAATTTATTGACTGTCTGACCCCAGGCAAGTTACTTAACCTCCCTATCCCTCATTTTCTTTACATGTAAAATGGAGGCAGTAATACCACATAGCGTTGTTCTAAAGAATAATTGAGATAATACATTTAATGCAGTCAGAATAGTACCTGACTCATAGTAAGTGTTCAGTAAATGTTCATTGCAAGCAGTTGTAATATTGACATTATTGTTTGTAATACTCTTTCAGACTAATTTTTATCTTACTCTCACTGCTTAAAAAATCATCATTTCATAGTATTCTCTTTTGAATGCATTTTTTTTACTTTGCAAATTTGAATATGGCAGTTGTCAATTCTGGTAGAGAGAGTATGCCCTTTTGAGAAGAGAAAAAGCATGATTTTAATAAGTCAGTGCTTGCATATGAGCTCCCACCTGTGCAGTTTGAAGATATCTACATGCTTCCATTAATCCCTGAGCTGGATTGAACCATACCTTTTGCTGGCTCTCCTTTTTGTCTTGAGTGGATCCTTTATCTCTCTGTTGTTCTCTTCTCCTTGTCTTTGTGGTCCACCGATGGTACAGCCTCTTGCTGCCTTGAAGATGGAGTCTCAAGTTCTAACCTTTCCTAGAGGTCACGAGGAGAACATTAAAGAAATAGTTCTTAAATGAGCTTCCATACTAGCATTTTATCTTGTTTCAGGAAGGGAGACTGGAATTCTCAGCTCTTGGTATCTGGTGGTTTTTTTCAACAACTCCTTGAAATATGTGTATCATTTCTTTGGATCTCCATTTTTATCTTCTGAAGAAGGGGTGGTAGGTAAAACCACATTAATAAGCTTGAGTTCCTGTTTTTCCCAGGGTGGTAGATCACCACTTAAGTTTTACCTATTCACTTTGTATAATTCAGTTTCTTTTAGGGCTCCCTCAACCACCAGTCCCCCTAAGGTTATCTCAGGTCACTTGTGACTAAACAGCACTGGTCATACCACCTCCATCTAGTTATCTGTAAGCTAGGTCATCTCTGACCAGGACTGAGCTTTGTCCCCATGGACACACTCTGGACCAGGACTTTTCAGTCCATTAGTCTTATTTGTCTGTCTCCATGCTCACTTTGTTTCTGGAATGTTAAAACATATTATAAGCAACACTCTTCATTGGAGGAGAATGGTTTTTGTTTTCTCTAAAATGTTATTTTTTTTAAAAAGCAGGGTCTGCTTTAATTTTAGACCTGTCTTTCCTCAAAAGACTTACTGATTTGTTCCAAAATAGCATTGTTTTTTAAATCCATGGTAATTGTAATGATTCCCACTCTCCTGTCATTGTTTTTTCTAAAGATCATCAAATGTCACACAGGCACACAAATATTTTTTGTCATTTTTGAGAAAGACGGGGAGGCATTGCAAGTGCAAAGTGACCGACTCTGGCTAACACCAGCCGAGGGATGACTCCAGGTGCCAGCTGTATGCACCTCTGACAACTGTGTTCATAGTCCATGTCCTCTCCCACAACTGCATCATTTTTTGAAAGAAAAAGGTTTTATAATAGCATTTTTCAACAGCTAAAAGCCCATTGTTATTTCAATGAATGTTCTCACCTTTTTAAAATACTCAGGACTTACATTACTTGACTTGACTTAGTGTATCTCCTTCATTTTCTCAGACAACAGCCCTTTTTAACATTGGCGATAATTTATAGAGACAGAGAAATTTGACCGGTGCTTCCCAATGTGCATAAAGTTGTATACATTGTAAAGTGAATTGTCTTTAGTGCATTTACATTCTGTCCCATGCTGTATTCACAAATGTACAAGTGTCACTTTAACAGGGAGACAACACATTGAAATGCAACTTTAAAAATTATTTACTTGAAGTCATGGTTTTGACACTGACTTAAGATTCCCTCTGGTTTCATTTCTTCTTTTGCCAGTGTTAAAGATCTGAACTAATCATCAGCGTCCAATATCAAGATTCACACATGAGCCATAGGCTGTTCTGGCCTCTTTCATGTAAAAATGAATTATTTCCAAATGAGGAAAGAATTAAAAATCAGGTTAAATGATTTAAGGAGTTTTAGTGCCTTTTAATTTTCTAAATAATAGCAAGTAATATTTGAGATCTAAATCTCAAAAGCCTTGCTTTCTCCAAGAAACCTTCCCTAACTGTACCAGCTTTCAGTAAGGACCCCCATTTTGCTGCATAAAGTAATTCAATTTTTTTAAAAATTTGTATGCTATATTTCAGGGATCACAGTTCATTGTTTTTCCATGCGAGTATCCCTTATTGCGGCACCATTTGTTGAATTTTTGCTTTTGTTTGCTTCTTTGTTTGGGAAGTGCATGGGCCAGGAATCAAACCCGGGTTTCCCACATGGCAAGCAAGAATTCTATCACTGAACTCCCCTCTCACCAGCCCAAAGTATTTATTCATCCCCTAGCTAGTATCAGGAGCCAAAATGGTGAACAAGGTAAAAAGTCTCTGCCCTCATGGAGTTTGAATCCCAGTGAGGAAGACAGGCAATAACAAATAAACAAACAAGTTACGTATTGAGATAAGTTCTAGGAGAAAATTAAACAAGTTTCTAAAATAGAAAATAACAGGAATAGCAAAACTGAGGAGGTGACATTTAAGCTGGTTAATGAAGATGAGAGGACCCAATCAAGTCGCAGAGCCCAGAGAAGATCATTCTAGGCAGAGGGAATTCCAGACATGAAGGAATATCTAGACACATTCTGAGACATGGTGGATAAACTAGAAGGCAGGAGCCACTGAGCAGTTGAGAGTCACAGAAAGGAGCGGTGAGAATAGAAAGCTGCAGCTGATGTAGTATTTCTTGTTTTTACTTCTGCTTGGGTATTTGGCTTCTATACCATGTGTCTGTTCTCATACTAGACTGTAAGCCTCTTGGCATGGAACAAGGTTTTACCTCTTTGGTCAGGTTTAAAGATAAGCTCTAAGAAGGATGGGGGGAGTGTATGTGTGTGTGTTCATTTTTTTAATTATTTTTGTATCCTTTCCTCTTTCCTCCCCTTTCAGCTTAATTCTCTAGCTGAATGTCTTAATTTTGTATTTGACATCTCATTTTGTTCTCTATAAAATTTAAAGCCAGAAATGTAGCATTTTTTATTTCTAACCCTCTCTTTGTTACTTGGGAGGCTTTTTTTTCTTCCCTTTTGTTTCAGAATTCTTATATATTCAGTGGAGATAATAGTCGGCATTTGTAAAGTGATATGGATGTGATCCTTAGATATAAGATCCTGTATTACTACAATCTGTGTAGCTTCTATCTTTCTTGTAAGTCTGATGATATAAAATATGCAAAAAATATCACTTTTAATTCTCACTCTTCCATGCACATTCATTTTAGGACCACTTCTTTCACCATCATTCTTGTTTAATTGAGTGATATAGTCAGTGTGTAATTTGGGAATCTGACTGAATTTTTAATTGAAACAAGCCCTTCTCGTGCCTTCTTTTTCTCCCCTTAGAAATGTAGTATAAGCAGCTCAACCTAGATTTAAAATAGTAATAATAAAAAGCAAACATTTACTCTGTGCCTGCTGTGTTCCAGACACCATTTACTTGTATCATCTCATTTGTCCTTGACAACAGCCCTATGAGGTTCACCCATACCAATCACTCTCACCATTCTACAAGTGAGGAAACTGAAACCAGAGAGATTAAGTAACTTGCCCAAAGTCACACTGCTGATAAATAGGGAAGCTAGAATTTGAACTTAGAATGGATGCCCTTAACCATTCCATTTTTATCCCTCTACCCTATACATCTTATAAAATATCCATCTTACCTATTTTCAGGCCAGGATCTGCATTCTTCATAATTATTTGTTGAGAGAATAGGTGTTAACTTTGATTTCAATTTAAGCATTTTCTGTTTTCTAATGAAAATGTATTGCTGACTAAAAACATAGGAATAGAGTAAAGAAATGAAATGTTGTATACTTATTTTCAGCAAATTAGTTTTAAAATATTATGTTCATGTTTAAGCGTTTGCAAAGGATTTTGTTTGTGTTTTTAAGACATGATTTCTCAGAGACTTAGATTTTTATGTTTCTTGTTTTGTTTCTGACTTGGGATGGATATATTTTGAAAACTGTAAAACAGTAAAGTTTACAAGCATTCATGGTTTAAGCTATGCTGCCAAGACATATCAAAAAAGTACTTAACTGTAAATTCCTGCCATTTGGTCAATCTCAGTGTGTTTGGCCTCCACATAAGCCACTAATTCAAATCAGTTCCATTAGAACGCTACAATTTTATGTTTAAATGTAAAATAAAACTTGGATGCTATGATTGAAAGTTAAGAGATTGCTGAAGTAATGCAAATATTTTATATAGCTTTTGGGCAGAGCTACAATATTTATCTAACATGATTCAGAATGTTTCCCAGGGATTGTGATTTGTGCATTTTGTTGAATATACAAATCGATTAAATTGCTTAGTAGCAACTGCAAAGTTGTGCTAACAGCTTGTTGCATTTCTGTACAAAATACTGACCTAACCTTTGTTGTCTTCATTCACTTTCTCCTTTTAGCCTTAAAAGTAGATGTGTCAAAAATGATCAGATAGTATGTATTACAATGAATATCTGGTCCTTCCCTTTGCCTCGTGATTTTCTCAGATTCTAGAGATAAACGTTAATCAATGCTTAGAAAAGTGTATTCATGGTCATATGAAAGTTGGGTGTCATAATAATTCTAATAGTTCATATAATAGCTTCTCTCAACTAAAATGCCTTTTTATTTCAGACTTAATGACAAGAGGCCATTTGGAAATCAAGTTTCTTGGTGGTTTTCTTCTTACTTGTTAATGACTTGCTGTGTTCTTCTCTCTACTCAGTGTTCGCTTCACTGTGGTCAGTGACCCTCCAGAGGATGAGCAAGATCTGGAGTGCGAGGACATCGGCATTGCTAAGGTCGACCTCGCTGACATGTTTCAGGAAGGGAGAGACATTATCGAGCAGAATATTGATGGTACGGGTGGAAATGTTGCTCAACTCGTACAACCAACAACTGCTGAAATCCAAATTCTTTATTAAAACCTTTTTTGCTGGCTGCAAGGATGTTGAGTCACACATTAGTTGAATCCTTTGCAAACTCAAGCTGACTTTTTATTGAAGCCGGAAGTCTCTTCCTCATCCCTCTATGTCTTCCCCTTTTTGCCTTCCTTTGAAAAAACAGAAAGTTAAAAAAAAGAATCCATTAAATTTCATAAGGAATTATTCATTTTTAGTGTTGGAGGGAAAAGGAGAATAATGTGACAAAAATTTGACCACTGGATTTTTTAATGTTTATGAAAGCCTCAGGCTTTCAAGCTTAATTTCCAAAATGCTGTACCTGAAGCCTGTTCTGAGTGATCACTGTAGTATCTTACACAAGGCTTCTGTTTAATTCAGTGTTGCAGTCTAGTGATAGAGTCACTGCAAATAACTGAATAGTTTGGATCACTGTTTACCCACCATTATGAAGGGAGGAGTAAGGAATTCCTGACAATGTGCATTCCCCTGGATTTTCACCTCACCAGGTGTGATTCCCAACAACACTTCATTTCTACCATCCATTCTTGTGTAATATGCATAGAACATGCAAAATATGGCTTTTTAAAAAAAAATCATTGACCAGGGATGACCTGGGCCATATACAATAAATAGGGGAAAGAGGCTGTTTCCTTAGTCTCATTTGTTAAGTGCCTGGTTTCTTTACTCATTCGCTCATGCATTCAACAGACACTTAATTGAGCTTCTCTTAAGTGCCAGGCTGTGGTTCAGATTTCAAGCTGCTTGTCCTTGATGTGTGTCAAGTGCTGAAAAGTCAGGATTAATCCAAGTAATTAACCAAACTAGACCAAATAACCAAATTTGAAGCCTGTTCTGGAAAATCCTTGTAGACTTGAACTATAGGGAAGATGAGCACATGTATAGAAGAAATGACAAGAAAATTAAAACATTAATTAAAATCCTATTAAAGATACTAGGACCAAGAGAGTATGACAAAAATGACCAAAATTATCTGCACTTTATATTCTTTATCTTTTTTGCAGTCCTTTATGTTTAGCAGCCTATCTTCTCATTCTGGAAAGCCACAGGTGACCAGAATGCTCTGACATAGACACTATTAATGGCATGTTTGGGGAAACAGTCAAAAGATTAGACATTGGGGCGGGCCGCGGTGGCTCAGCGGGCAAAGTGCTTGCCTGCTATGCCGGAGGACCTCGGTTCGATTCCCGGCCCCAGCCCATGTAACAAAAACGGAGAAACAGAATACAATAAAACAAGAAAATGTTTAAAAGATGTTTCCCTTTCTTCCTTCCTTCCTTCCTTCTATCCTTCCTTCCTTCTCTCTGTCTTTCCTTTAAAAAAAAAAAAAAAAAAAAAAGATTAGACATTGGTAACATCACAATTTTACTATTTAGTCCTATGGCAGGCGAAGAAGTGAGAAGCTCCAAAGAAGAGATGAAAACTTAAGGGGAATGGGCTGGGCCCAGCTAGTGCCACTATAACCTCCCTGCCTGCTCATTTTCTACACCTAAGTTTTGTATACCAAGTTTTGTTTGAAAGTTTCTTGATAAATTCTCTTGGAATTGAAACACACACATACTGAACTTTAAGGAAAAACACAAGGAATATAAACAGGAATCTACAGCAACTCATAAGTAATGTCAAATTTATGAAGTCCAGGAATTAGCTGTTAGTCACTAGCAAGAATCATTGTCCACAGAGAGATGTGAGTCTTGGTTATTGAATCTGCATCCCATCTAGCCCCACCACTGAGCTCAGTGGAGGCCCAAGACCTCAATCAAACATTCTACCTTTGGAATATCGCTGTAAGTTCTGGCTTCTCTTCCACAAAAATCCCATGCACACTCAAAATTTTACATCCACTTTTCAGCAGCATCAGTTCACGGAACCTCAAATCCAGGCCACAGATCTTAAGTGAAAATTCCCAGGTGTGCCATTTTAACTTTGTCTGATTTCATGGAAAATCCATTTTAAATGGAATTTTTATGTTGGAAAGATAAATAACCATTTGAAATTATGATCATGTGACTTTTTACTTCTGAAATTTGTTAAGACTGTACATTAGAACAAATTCTCCTTCATTCCCCTATCTTGATCATTTTTAAACCTTATATTTCTTTCTGGTTCAAAATTTCTGATACTCTGTGGGAATCATCATCATATAGACTTTTCCCTAAGTAAATTTCAGGATAGATCATTAGTTTTAGCTGCACAAGCAATATGTATACGCAGTACATTTTAAATGTGTATCTTCATGAACAAATGACAAACTTTAATTTTTCAGATTTCTGAAATGCCAGTAAACTTCAGACTTTTGTAATAGAGCTGTTATCATTTTTTCAACTACTGTCTTCAGCTGGCCTATCTGAAGAGAAATTTGTTGAATGTTATTAACACTTTTTCTGCTATTTTCTTCCTAGTTTTTGATGCGCGAGCAGATGGTAAAGGTATTGGCAAGCTCAGGGTAACAGTCGAAGCACTCCATGCCCTGCGGTCTGTCTATGAGGAATATAGAGATGATTTGGAGGCTTGAAAGAATCTGCTCCACAGGAACTCCTACTCCTGAGTAAATGCTTACATGAAAGCTCTTGGATGATATTTTTGTAATTATCCTGGTGTATATAATCCATAATTCATGGGAAATTTGGGGGAGGAAGGCCTGTGTTTGAAGTGATCAAGTTTTGTATGCTTTTTCATTTGTTTATTTTTCTATTCCCTCCTTCCCATGACTGGCACCCCTCCAGATTTAAGTTTTCCACAATGGACCACTCCTTCTCAATAATTTATACATACATGATAGCATGAGAAAGTTTATGTGCATTTTCACTGTTTTCTTAAGAAGAACCAAAATGCAATTCCCATTTTTATTTTTAGTAAGCAGAAAGTATATATCTGAGAAAACCTATGAAAAAGAAATACTTCTGTTATCCCTAATCGTCCCAGTAAATGGAATGCCTGTGATTAGCCTCATTAAGAGTTTTATACTGTGAACATTTTATTAGAAGCAATATATGAAAATTACTTGGATTAATATGTTAATCTTCCTCTTTAAAATGCTAATATCCATTTTATGCACATTAAAGTTTAGTATGCATTTTCTTTGATGCATGTAGTTTCTATCAATTAAATATAAAGAATGAGACATGACACCAATTTATTAAATTACTGCAAGTTTTTTTGTTTTCTTTCTTACAAATTATAATTCTTCATACTTGGATTATTTTCATGTATTTGTAATGGTAATATGCAACCCAGGGGTCTGTGTGTATAAAGAGGAAACATATAGATACATATATATACACATATGAAATACACACTTTGAAAACTTAGCTTATGACATAGAAATTATAAAAAGTATGACTCGAATTATGATGTGCTTAGTTAGACCTGAAAGGAGTATCTTTTTATCATTTTTTAAATTTACATCAAGTTTATACAGTGCTTGGGTGTATCTGGATAACCAGTCCTCAAAAGGCGGCTCAGAAAGTTAATTTTCTAGCTTTTACCCAATCTCACTGAAGGATTTAATTGATATTTTTAATGGAGCTGTGAATCAGTGCTGCAAAGGAATTGTCTCTAGAGGTCTAGGATATAATGCATTTCATTTTTTAATTTACTTTTTTATTTGTCATTTTCTTCAAAGGATTTTTATAGGCTGTGGGTTTTCACTGTTTGCAAACAGGCTATGTGCCTTCTTAAGCATATGTAAAGTATTCAGGGAGATAAGTAATTTATTAAAATCTACCTAATTTGCCGTGATATATTAAATCTCTGCTTCAGTGATCACAGACCATTTCATTTAGAGAATTAGGCATTCCCTCTTTGTGTGATTAAAGCCCTGGAAAATGAGTTCTTTGCTCCTATTTGTGAACATTCAAAGCCTGCTAATGGCAAGAAGATGGAATAGATTATGAGACAATTCATTACAGTTCAACAGGAAAAAAAAAAGCAGCTATAATGCAAAAATGCAAGTCTGAATATCTGCATATAGTTTGAACCATCTGTGCCCTAATGGCTTCAATAATGACTCTCATCTTTAGGAAGCTTTGAAATGACATCCGTACAATATTAATTTGTTGATGTACATTGTGGGACCAGTAGAGTACGATCTGACCACAGAAATCTATAAATTCTGTGTATACCATTGGGCCTCCCTGTCCTGGGGCTTGCCATCTCCAAGAAGAATCTTGTGCTCATCAAACTCTGCAAATCTTTGTAACAACTCATTCCTCTGAAACCTTCTAGAGATCACAAACATCTGCAGGCTAAACCTCTCCAATCCTAGTAAATAGCCACATGTTTGTTGTCACTTCAACTGACTCTGAGCTCATCTTTTTGGCCTCTCTTTCCAGCTTTCGTTGGCTTTATGCAGTTACAGTGTCATTAAGGCCCTTAATATTCCCTGCAGTAACTTAAACCAGCCGGATTATACCCTGGGATTAACTGAGTGGTTTTTGAGACATTTATTGTGGTATTCTCCCAGGAGGTTTGTATTAATTGTTTTAAAACGTTACATCCCAAACTAAATACCCGTTTTGCAGGGAGAAGAAGCAGATTTTGCTGACTTCCTATGATCTTTAAGTGGAAAGACGAATTTTTTATTAGACAACTTCTGGGATCTAGTCAACTGTGTGGAATGTATACCTCAGATAAGATCAGAAATTAGTCATGTTGCTGTCACATTTATGTTTCTGTAATATAATATTAAAAATTCCTTTTCTCTGTTTAAAATGCACAGCTTTAAACTATTTTAAGTTTCACAGCACTCATAAGTAATTAAATAGCTACCAACAAATTTCAAAATGGGTAAATGGTATCAAAAAGTATCATGTGAATACCTCAATTAGATTTCATAATCTAGCCAAGGATTCTTGTTGGCTTTGTATTGTTTTAACCAGGGTTCATTGAAAAGTTCGCCACCTTTTGGATTACAGTGCAATGATTTTCCCTTGGTACACCAAGCCTGATCCATGAAATATGGCTTGGGGAAGCAGGGGTGCACCAGCAGTGGCCTTGAACAAATAACACCAGTTTAAGGTAGTTGTGTGAACTTACAGCTAACTTTTGGTGTCAGCATACGCAGTGTGCTTAGCATTTTTCTGGACTGTAAAGCTTTTAGTTTGGATATACAAATAGACATGTGATGTGTGTAGAAGGGTTATTTCACATTTTTGTTTTTGTTTGTGTGTGTGTGTGTGTGTGTGTGTGTGTTTAGGTTTTTTCTGCCTACTGCAGTAGAAATGTCAAATTCCCAGCCACTGTCATGAGAAGCAGTTGACAAAATAAGTTTATGGTTTACAGTGCAGTTTATGTAGAGAACATTTCTCTTCACTCTCAATTTCAACATGTTTTCTAAATTATCATGGTTTATTGCTGTTTAACTTAAATTAGTTTTTTTCAAAAATAAGTAGAGAATATGTTTAATCGAATAAAGAAAGGCCATGTTGAAATTTTGCTGTTCCTGCCATTCATTCATTACCACAAAACACGAATAATCTCTAAGTGCTATGAAGAAGTGTGGGCTGAGAGGTGGTCATGTGACTTGGGAGGGTCTGCATGTCCCATGTTCCCACAACAAAACATAAATTATTGTAGTAATCTGACATCAAGAGCTGTGACAATGAAAACCAGTTCTTACACATGTTCTAACAAGAATCTGATTAACATTTTTGTGGATATGGAAAATAAGTTTTTTGAGTCAAACTGGCAAGATTGCTGAATTTAGAATGATTTCCTTATGCGCTAGATAGCAAAATGTGAATCATGTCTGTGAACAAATATGAGAATAAAAATGTCATCTTTGTGTAGTACAGAACAACCAAGGAAGAGCTTTGGGGATATAAAATTATCAAGCAATTGACAATATCAGGATGATAATTCATCCCCAACTATGAGAGTACATTTTAATAAGTCACTCATGCCTGAAGGCCTCAGACTACCTTAACAAAGAAAAACTAAACCCATGATTTATTATAGATAGGGCAACATGCCTAATTAGATCCATGAATGGAAACAAACTCAGCTTTATGTCCCCTTTGTTCAGAACATAAACAACCTCCAGGGTTAACCAGAGAGCTAAAAAATATCAAAGGTATAGAGACAAGTTTCAAAAACTGAAAATATAGAATTAGGAAACATCTCTCATTCTAATCTCTTTTATCTTGCAAGATAGAATTTTCACTTCCATTTCAAATTGCTGTCAGTGGACTGAACCTTCCAGTATAACCTAGAAACAGGGCCCAAATCTCTGCTATTGTTAACCTTTTGTTCCTGCTGTTTTATTTTCAATGTAACTTATACTTTTAATTACATTAAACCATGTTTCTCTCAAGTAAAATCTGATGCTCAAACTTAGAACATGACATCTTTCCCGAGGTAGATGCTGTCGGACTTTCTCTTCTGCTTTTTGCTCCTCGTCTTGCTGAGCTGCACCTTTCTCATCTCTACAACAGCATCACCACCCTCTTCACTGAACCCCATTTATTTTCTTTTCTAATCAAAATTAGCATCTTGATCTTTATTTTCTTGTCATCTGTTCTGTTCTAACTTTATCTGAACATCACCTTCCACCTGACATCCTCCTACTTCTTTTTTAGTTAGCCAAAACGCATTTTGCCTTCCTCTTTACCTTGTCATTTCTTGGCGCAACAACCACTTCTTTAGATAGCAGCCTCTGTTACAGCTCCAGATGCCTTCCCAAAATGTTCCATTGTCTTAGAATTTTCTGAATTTAGCATGGCAGTGGCCCTCTGAGTCAGCCATCATGAAAGCTGAGGAAAAACAACAAGCTAACTTTTCTGTCTTTTCTCCTTGTACCTTGTCACAATGAAGTAACAAAGAATGAGACAGAAACTCTCAGGAATCGCTGCTAAGGAGCTGCTAAGGAATAATTGCTGGTAAGGAGTTTCAAAAAAATTTTAAGGTCATATGACATTAAGATCAATTTTTATTTTGTTACAAATCTGTTTTGTCATAGTTACCCATGCCATAATTAATAGTAGGGAAAATAAGAGAAATTTTTGAAGAAAATTTAAGAGAACATATGTATAATCTAAAGTCTGGGGACACTCTTCTAGCCAAGAAAGAGAAACAGAAGCTGTAAAACAGAAAATAGACATATTGAGTATGTAAAAATTAAGGCAGGGTAACACTTTCAGTAACAGATAAAATGTAGTTCAAGTGGAAAAATGAGAGACAAAGAAGAACATTTTATCCTGGGAAAAGGAACAACAGGGCAAAGGTGAGATGACCTTAAATATATATATATACCTAACAGACTAGTCTTAAGATACATGAAGCAAAAACTAACAATTATGGATGAAATATTGTGGCTATATCAACTTTAGTAGTTGATTTTTAACCCTCAGAGAGTGATAGATCAAAAATGATAGTAATAAAAAGTCTAAAAGATTTGTTTAATATGATTGCTTAACTCAAGCAATTTAGAATGCACATGAAACATTTGTAGAAATCAACCATGTACTCAGCCACAAAGAAAGACTCAGTTTCCAAAAAATTGAAGTCTTAGACTAAATTCTCTCTAAGCAAAATTCAATGAAATTAGAAATCAATGGCAAAAGATTTAGTAAGAAATAATCTTATCTAAAAGTTAAAAATATGTATTATTGGAGTTCTGGGTTCCAAAACTCCTATGACATAACTAGGAGAAAGAAAATACTACAAATATCTCTTTATATGTAAGGGGGGAAATAAACATCAGCTCAGAAGCCCACACCAGAGGGGAATAAAGCAAGGTTTAAGTGTAGAGAAGAGAATGTGACTGGATTCTAGTGGTGATGGCACACAGATAATGTCAATTAAGGTTCCCCAAGAAGAAACACTACCCTGAATGGGGAAATACTGAGGACAGGTCTGAGACCTCATGGCTCAGAGAATTGGATGCCAGGGAAGGTATGAAAGGAAGGGGCTTAGAAAGTGCATAGGACTAGGAGTAGCAGCCTTGGAAAGGCATCTCACCTGGCAGGGAAAGGGGCATTTTGGAAGGGGGAAGGTATCCTTTAAAGACAGGAAAAAGGTGAAAGAAGGAATCAGCTGAAATAATGGACTCTATTGAAATAAGATAGTACCGTTAAATGGTATTCATAAACAAAACCAGGCCATTTATTACAGAACCAGATAATGATGAATTTGATGGTTTGGACCAGCTCTCCTGTTGAAAACAACTAGAAAAGCTATGTGTGTGTGGTGTGGCGGGGGTGGGTGGGGGCGTGTATTTGAAATCATCAAAATGGTACCAGCTATGTAGGCTGTAAGAAATTGCAGTACCAAGATCTGGAATAGAAGGAAAGCCAGTAGGGTAAAGTAGACATTAACACTGATTTTCCCCTAGAGGCAATTGCCAACCTAAAAGCTTGGATGAGAAGCTGAGAAGCTGAGCAAAACTTTGAACAGACTCATGGGACTTTCAGGGACAAAAATTATAATTCAATGTCCACCAAAAACTGGGTGCCTCCTTAAACCCCAAAGACTACAACAGGAAAATAATGGTGAATAAGTAGTAGCACTCACAGGAATTTAGGCCTTGTTTTGAATCATTTCAATCTCTGAATGAATTAAATTGCTCTGAGATTACCCGAGTCCCTAACCTAGCCATTGAACAGAGCAAAGGTAAATCGCCTCTAGAAGGTATCATCCAGATCTTCAAATGGTTCCTACAGTTTTTTTTATGTACAATGTGTGATACACATTTAAAAATAACCTGGTGTATACAGAGAAAGGACCACATGGCTGAATGCTAAGAATAACAGACAAGTGAAAATCCATAAGTAGTTAGATAATGGAGCTGTTATCTACTAACTCCAAAATAATGTTTATTGTGTTCATGGAATTAAAAGACACTATTGAGAAATATGACCAATAATTGGATTTTATAGGAAGAAAAAGAAACAAGTGGAAACTCTATAAGTGAAAAATTACGACTGAAATTCAGACCTCAGACACAACTGAAAGAGAATTTGTAGGCCATAACAAATGTCAAACAAAAACCATTCTGATACATGGGAGAACAACTACTAAATAACCAGAAACAGTACAGAACAGCTCCTGGGGCCACGTCAGTGACCAGACACACAGCATATCCCAGTCTGGACCAGCTGGACCCACTGCTAGCACAACCCAGAACCGTGAGTTCCCAAAGCTGTAGGGGCCAGTGCCCCTCCCCCCACAGGCCGCTTCCCAGAGGGGAAAGGAAAGGACTTAACCAGCAGCACAGACTGGGCACAATCAAATGCCAATTGTGGAACTAATTAACAAATTCTGACTACTAAAAATAGGCCCCCAGCTTAGGTGAACCTGATCAAAGCGGAGGTTGCTCATTTTTGCCCCAGGGCCAAGGGGGCAGGACTGACAGAAAAAGGGGGAAAAAAAAAAGAAGGAAACAGAGGTTTTTGTGGCTGTGTATCTACAAGGCTTGACTGCCTCTGGATACAGCAGCAGAACTTTTCAGGCTGCAACTGCCCCAGGCATAGGCAGAAGTGAGCTCTTTTGGGGACTTATCTGGAGCCTGTGCCTTCCCCAGGGGAGGGGTGAAGCCCCACCTAGGTGGAATCCCTCCATCAAGGAATTCAGACACCAGGGCTTGGTAATTTGAAGCCATTAAAACCAGCCTACAACCTCTCCTCTGTCTCCACCACACCCCCAGCAGGGAGAGTCTGCCAAAGTTAAAGGTACCACATCATCTTATGCTGGTGGGACCTGCAGGCAGACGAGTGCCACACAGTGGGCAGGATAAGAAAAACAGAGCCCAGAGACTTCACAGGAAAGTCTTTCAACCTGCTGGGTCTCACCCTTAGGGAAAACCGATGCAGGTGACTCTTTCCTCCTGATAGGAGGCCAGTTTGGTCTGGGAAAATCTGGCTAGGGTCTATAACATCTAAGCAGACCCTCCTAAGTGTGTGGAGGGGGAAAGGCACCACACAAGCAGGGCAAGAAAAAAGAAAACAAGAACTGAAAAATTCTCCTCTGTTAAACAAAACTTAAGCTAAAGGTCCAGACAAAGCTGAACGGAATGTCAAAGAACAGATAGACAACAAATTCATCCAGCAAGAAAACCCTAGATAAAAGAAGTGAAAGCAATCTCCAGAATAAACTAATTAAGGTAATTAAATGCATAGACGCCAGCAAAAAATAACAAATCACACTAAGAAAATTGAAGATATGGCCCAGTCAAAGGAACAAACCAACAGTTCAAAAGACATACAGGAGCTGAAACAATTAATTCAGAATATACGAACAGACATGGAAAACCTCATCAAAAACCAAATCAATGAGTTGAGGGAGGATATAAAGAAGGCAAGGAAAGAACAAAAAGAAGAAACTGAAAGTCTGAAAAAACAAATCACAGAACTTATGGGAATGAAAGACACAGAACTTATGGGATGAAAAAAACAATGGAAACCTACAATGGTAGATTTCGAGACACAGAACATAGGATTTCTGAACTGGAGGACGGAACATCTGAAATCCGACAAGAAACAGAAACTATAGGGAAAAAAATGGAAAAATATGAGCAGGGACTCAGGGAATTGAAAGACAATATGAAGCGCATGAATATACGTGTTGTGGGTTTCCCAGAAGAAGAGAAGGGAAAAGGAGGAGAAAAACTAATGGAGGAAATTATCACTGAAAATTTCCCAACTCTTATGAAAGACTTAAAATTACAGATCCAAGAAGTGCAGCATACCCCAAAGAGAATACATCCAAATAGACATACTCCAAGACAGTTAATAATCAGAATGTCAGAGGTCAAAGAGAAAGAGAGGATCTTGAAAGCAGCAAGAGAAAAGCAATCCATCACATACAAGGGAAGCCCAATAAGACTATGCACAGATCTCTCAGCAGAAACCATGGAGGCGAGAAGACAGTGGGATAGTATATTTAAATTATTAAAAGAGAAAAACTGCCAACCAAGAATTCTATATCCAGCAAAATTGTCCTTCAAAAATGAGGGAGAAATTAAAACATTTTTAGACAAAAAATCACTGAGAGAATTTGTGACCAAGAGACCACCTCTGCAAGAAATACTAAAGGGAACACTAGAGACACATACAAAGACAGAAGAGAGAGGTGTGGAGAAGAGTGTAGAAAGGAAGACTATGAGTAAAGGTAAAAAGAAGGAAAATTAGATATGACATATAAAATCCAGAAGACAAAATAGTAGAAGAAAGTACTACCCATGCAGTAATAACACCGAATGTTAATGGATTAAACTCTCCAATCAAAAGACATAGTCTGGCAGAATGGATTAAAAAACAGGACCCATCTATATGCTGTCTCTACTCAAAGGACACAAGGCCAAGGACACAAATGGACATTTACACACCAATGTTTATAGCAGCATTATTTACAATTACCAAGAGATGGAAACAGCCAAAATGTCCATCAACAGACAGGTGGCTAAACAAACTGTGGCATATACATAAGATGGAATATTATGCAGCTGTAAGACAGAATAAAGTTATGAAGTATGTAACAACATGAATGGACCTTAAGGACATTATGCTGAGTGTGATTAGCCAGAAACAAAAGGACAAATACTGTATGGTCTCACTGATATGAACTGACATTAGTGAATAAACTTGGAATATTTCCTTGGTAACAGAGACCATCAGGAGATAGAAATAGGGTGAGATATTGGGTAATTGGAGGTGAAGGGATACAGATTGTGCAACAGGACTGAATATAAAAACTCAGAAATGGACAGCACAATATTACCTAACTGTGATACAATTATGTTAAAACACTGAGTGAGGCTGCATATGAGAATGATAGAGGGAGGAGGGCTGGGGCATGAATGAAATCACAAAGTATCTAAAGATAGACGATAAAGATTGAGATGGTGTAATCTAGGAATGCCTAGAGTGTATAATGATAGTGACTAAATGTACAAATTTAAAAAATGTTTTTGCATGAGGAAGAACAAAAGAATGTCATTACTGCAGTGTGCTGAAAATAGATGGTACTTAATATTTTAAAATTTCAACTAATGTGTGAGACTAAAGCAAAAAATGTTTATTTGGTACAAATCTACACTTTGACTAGTGCATCTCCTAATATAACTTATGTAGACAGTTAATTGAACACCTTAAGAAAAAAAAAACATTCTGATGCATGGCAAGAAAAACCGAAAATACCAAAAACAAAAAATGCAAAAGACATAGAATAGTATGAAAGTTAATCGCATAAAGGAAGTTCTAGGAGAGGAAAAAGAATGAGATAATATTTGAAGAGATAATGGCCAAGAATTTTCCAAAATAGACAAGATAGATTTAAGAATGACTTAATCTTGCTATGCCTGAACTTTTTAAACACAAAGGAAATCATTTTAGGCACGTCATAGAAAAACTGCTGAAAACCAGAAACAAAGAGAAAATGTTTTAAAAAGTCATCCAAAGACAAAAGACATTATTTTCAAAAGGGCAAAGCAACACTAAGACAGATGATTTTTTTTTTTTTGGCTTTTAAAAAGGGGAATTTAATAAATTACTAGTTTACAGTTCTAAGGCCAAGAAAATGTCACAATTAAGACAAGTCTATAGAAATGTCCAATCTAAGGCATCCAGGAAAAGATACCTTGGTTCAAGAAGGCCGATGAAGTTCAGGGTTTCTCTTTCAAGTGAGAAGGCACATGGTGAACACAGAGTTTCTCTCTCATCTGGAAAGGTACATTGTGAACACGGCCAGGGTTCCTCTCATCTGGAAGGGCACATGGCAAGCATGGTTCATCTGCTAGCTGCTTCTCCTGGCTTCCTGATTCAGGAAGCTCCCTTGGAGGCATGTTCCTTCATCTCCAAAGGTCCCTGGCTGGTGGACTCTGCTTCTCGTGACTATGTCGTTTGGCTCTGCTCTCTCTGAAGCTTTCATTCTCCAAACTGTTTCCCCTTTTATAGGACTCCAGAAACTTATCAAGACCCACCCAAACGGGTGGAGACATGTTGTCACCTAATCCCGTTTAACAACCACTGTTGATTAAATCACATCTCCAGGGAGATGATCTGATTACAGTTTCAAACATACAGTATTGAATAGGGATTTAGATTAAATTAATCTAAATTAAATTAATCTAAATCCCTAATGAAATGGGATTTAGGTTAAAACATGGCTTTTTTAGGAGACATACATCCTTTCAAACCAGCACAAAAGGCCACCATCACACTCTGCAGAGAGCTCACTTCGAAAACCTACTAGGACAGCCCCCTTAGGGGACAGAGCCTCCCAGCCCTCCTTGGCATCAGAATCACCTGGGGGAACGTCAGGGAAACACTGGCCCATGCCCAGGAATCCTGAGCTGATGGCAGGGTTAAGCCAGGTGAATCTACCTGAGCAGAACTAAGACTCACTGCTCTAGAATGGTCTACTCCACTCCACGTGTAGTGACGGGTAGATGTAGAGATCCCCTCAGGTGCACAAGGCCTGTGGGTGACATGGTGTGACCAACTGTTCCCAGGGAAGGGGGGGGCGACTCCAAAAGCCTGATGCGTCATCCCAGTTCCATGACGTGGCCAACAGGAAAAAAGCCAACCTCGGGGCAAAAACTGCATCTACTCCTGCTGCCCAGGGGCTCCTGGAGAGAGCTCTTTGGAGCGGCCTCCTTCGTGCTGCAGGCCCTGCGTGCAGTTTTCAGCGATCCCGACGTCGCGTCGCCTGCGTGCTGCGAGTGCGCGCCCTGCGTGGGTGCCCTGAGCTTCAGCAGAATGGCCCTCTGGCTGAAGGCTTGCCCACACTGGGTGCCTGCGAATGGCCACTCACGGTGTGCGTGCGCAGGTGCTGGAGCAGGTCGGAGCTGCGGCTGAAGAACTTGCCTCACTTGCCCCACGGGAGCGGGCTGTGGGCGCTGTGGGTGCGCTGGTAGAGCGCCAGCTCCGAGCCAATGCCTGCAGGCCTGACAGCTCCTGGGATGGTGGATGCGAAGTGGAACGGCCGATCCCGGGTGTGGATGCGCTGGTGGCAGGCGAGGTGCGAGATCCGGCTGAAGGCCCGGCCGCAGTGGTGCCTGAAGGTCTTCCTGCAGGCGCCACAGCCAAAGAGTGCCGGCCGCCAGTGTGGACGTGCTGATGCTGCAGCAAGTTGGGCCTCTGACCGAAGGCCGTGCAGCACTCGGGGCAAGCGTGTGGCTTCTCTCCCGTGTGCGTCCGCTGGTGGCACACGAGTTGCGAGTTGAGACTGAAGGTCTTCCCACAGGCGCCACCGCCAAAGGGCCGCTATCCGGTGTGGACACGGCTGGTGCTGCAGCACGTTTGCCCGGTGGCTGAAGCCTGTGCGGCACACCGCGCAGTGACAGGGCTTCTCGCCGGTGTCCGTGCTCTGGTGGCGCATCAGCTGGGAGCTCTGTCCTCAGTCTCCGCCCGATCCCTCCTGGCCAAAGGGCCCCTCTGCACCCCGCGCTACCCGGTGGGCCTGGCACCCGGCCTGGAGCTATCTTTGCTGTAGCTGCTGCTACTGCCATGGCGCTCCCCTGCGGCGCGGCCCTGCAACTGGGAAAGTTTGGCACGTCCCGGGGCTCTTTACCCTACCTAGTGGGGCATGCCTCCCTGACCAAACGGGGGCTCCCGGAGAAGGGTCTCCCACACCCTCAGCGCAGGAACGCCCCAGGGGCAACACTTGGACCCAGCCCTGGATTCGTGGCCTTCACAGTTGAGTTCCTCAGGACCTCGTGGAAGAGGCACTAGGATACCGGGGTACATGGATTGGCTGACAGGCTGACAGCTGATTTATTAACTGAAACAGCAGAAGCCAGAAGAAAAGAGCAAGAGCGCCTCTTCAAACCTACCTGACAGCCTCCCTCCCTATTATATTCTAGCCATTGCTGGATATAGATGTAACCTGACAGCATCTCACCTTGCCTTCACGGTGTATCTCTCCTTTTCTATGCTGGGGCTTCTCTGATGCTGCACCACGGAACACCTGCAGAAGCCTATTCAGCACTCAGACATATGCAAGGGGGTTACTCCTTGCTCTTGAATATAGGAGCCATACTCAATTGAATAAGGGAGCTCTTGAATAGAGGAGACACGAGCCAGTGGATCAGCACTCCCCCTTCTATCCCTCTGATGGAATGAATACCTGAGTACTTCTCTTGGAGTACCTGCTCAGTTCTGAGTAGCATACTCAGAGCCATGGCAGGATCAAGCCCCAATCACGAACGGAGGTCATCAACTTGATAATAAACTTTGCTTTTTACTTTAGGAAAGTTTTCTTGAATTATAGTTTGTTTGTTTGTTTTTTAACATGGGCAGCCACCAGGAATCAAACCCAGGTCCTCTGGCATCGCAGGCAAGCATTCCTGCCTGCTGAGCCACCGTGGCCCGCCCCTTGAATTATAGTTTTATATATTAGTTCTATTTCATTGTTTTGTTTTTCTTTTTTTATCATCTACCTTTTTCTACCTCCAATAGTTTCATTCCTTGGCTTCCTTCATTCCTACTATCTTCTTTAGTCTACATTAATTCATATTTATTTTCTCTTAGGCTCCTTATAGTTTAGTCATTTCAAGATTAGTTTTTTCCTTTTCTTCAATTTCTTTCCTAACATCAGTTCTTTTTAGTCTGTCAGCAATTGTTTATTTAATTATACTTAATTCATGTTCGATTGTTGTGTTACATTTTCTGGTGACTGAAAATAGTTTTCTTTCTTTCTTTCTTCTGGAGGTTTTCATCTCCCAAAAAGCTTTTCTTAAACTTTTAAAAAACTGAAGTGTAATATAACTCCAGAAACGCAAATAGCTCTCTGATAACTCAATGCTTCATTTCTCCCTGCACTTAGCATTTAGAGTCTATCATGTCATTCTTTTTGTGATCAGAGTTGTGAGTGACCTAGTTTCAGAGTCTCATTTTGATGTTCTGCTTTCTAGGGTCACTCCTAGATGGTAGGTACCTACCCTTTTGGCCTGGGTTCCCCTAAAAGCAGGACCAGGGACAAGGGTTTGCATGCAGGTAATTTATTTAGGAAATGACCCCAGAAGGAGGAGTGAAGGGATTAAGAGAAATAAAACAGTGTAGGAGGAAAAGATAAAGCAGACAAACCAAAAAGTAGAAGCCTAAGTAAAGAAACATTGGCCATTAAAGAAAGATATTAGTGCAACAACAAACGAACAAAGAAAGATATTAATGTAAAGATAGCCACTAAAACAAAAGCACAAATCATTCTAATCAGCAATTTTTTTAATTAAAAGAAGCAAAGAAAACACACCGTAGAAGGAAAAACAGATCAGAAATATAATATACATGGTAAATATAAAATAACATGACATTATATTGATATTTCTTTTTGTCTCTATTATCTTTGAGCAGTTAAAAGTAAAAACCTATAATTGTGGAATTGTAACCCATACCAAACTGAAATTTTTTCTACGACTAATTGTGATGTGCTTTGAAATTTATTGCCTTTTTTGTATATATGTTATTTTTCACAAAAAGAAAAAATTCAATTGTGATGATAAATGCACAGCTATATGATAATATTGTAAACCATCGATTGTATACTTTGGATGATTACATGGTATGGGAATATATAGCATCTATCAATAAAAATAAATATATATGTTTTTCAAGTGCAGTAGGGGGATTCAACAACATGGTTGAAATAAGAGATTGGAAAAATTAAAACCATTTCATGTTTTATAGTCTAAAAACTATATAAGATTATAAATTTACCTGTAACTTCTAAATTTTGATATATAATATTTTTATTACCACTGAAAACTAAGTACTGTAAATTTTCATTGGGATTTCTTCTTTGACCTCTCAGTTACTTTGATGTGATTTTAAATTTTTCAAATATATGGACTTTTTTTTCCAAAAAAAAAAAACACAACAGAGCTAAGACCAAACATGTCAGCTGTAGGCATAAATATAAATGATCTTACCTAACTTATGAAAAGAAAATTTTAGTTTGGCTTACGAGGCAAAATCACCTGTGTTCGGTAAGAGGCATGCCTAAAACAAAGTGCAAAAAATTGAAAGAAGAGGCTAAACTATACCAAGCAAATGCACATAAAGAAAAAATTAAGAACTTGATATCTGACAGGATGGAATTCATAGGGGAAGAAAATACTTAATGAGACAAAAAAGGATACTTTATAATACTAAAGTCTAGAGTATTATAGCCTTCCTTGTGAACGAATTATAATACATTCACAAGAAAGATACGTTATTTATAAATGTGTAAACACAGCAACCTTCATAAAGCATAAATATAAGAGATAGGAAGAGAAATACATTGAAGCACATTATTAAAAGAGACTATATGACTCACTCTCAGTTTAGACAGGGAAAATAGGCAAAAAAAGAGTATAGATAACCTGAGTAACACAGCCCCAAGGTAAATCTTTTGGCCACATATTGAATTTTTCACTCTTATTCTCAATTATGCATCAGTCATGAAAATTGACAGTATGAAGTCAACAATAAAACTTCAGTACGTTCTATTAAGTAGAAATAATGCAAACAACATTGTCTTTTCTCAATGCAATAAAACTGGAAATAAAGAAATTTAAAAATTATCAATTCTTCAAACGGGAAATACCAATTGAAATTATACAATGTCTTTAGAAAATAATAATTACCAAAACACTATTATATATCAGAATATTTGAGGTATAATTAAAGCAAAGGTTAAACGACTATGAATTTTGTGTGAATAAAAATGAAAGTGACAAGTTAAATATCAATCTCAAAAAGTTGGAAAAGTAAATCTAATGAAAACAGAGGGAAAGAAATAAGAATAACAGCAGAAATTAATTGATTTTAAAAATGTAGTAGAACCAAAATAAAAAGATAGCTGTCTGAGAAAATCATCAAACTGGACCTAAGCACTGTAAAAGACCTAAGCATGAATTGAAACAACATGTCAATAGGGGATTAACCATTAAATCAGAGGATATTCTAAAATATCATGAGTCTAAGTTGTACTACTCTTTGTATATACATTTGAAAACCTAGATGAATTGGATAATTTTCTAGAAAATAAAGCTAACCAAAATTGACCCCAGTAGACATGGCAAATTTAAAAGATCAATTTCCAAGAAGAAACAAAGTTATCAAAGAATTAACCCCTCAAAAGTTTCTGGCCAAGATGATTTCACAGGGAAATTCTATCAGACTTTTAAGACCTGATACTTTTAATGCTATTGAAACTTTCTAAAGATTTAAAAGGAAGGAAAACTTCCATAATCTTTAATGAAGGGAATATAACATCGATATGTAAAACTAATAAAGATTGCATGCACATCCACAAAAGAAAACTCTAGGTTAATCTCATTTATGAATATGGAAAATAGAACTGAACATCACATTAAAAAATATAAGGCATCATGACCAAGTGGGATTTATTACAGGAATGCAAACACTTTGGCTCAAAAAGTCTAGAAACAGACCCAAACACATATAAGAACTTAGCATATCAAAGGTGATTTATCTAATTATTGGTGGGAAAGTGAACTCAATAATGATGTTAGAACCAATGAAAAAAATTAATTGAATCCTTGCCTAATACTTTAAACCAAAATAAACTTTATAAGCATTTTAATATAAAAAAATGAAACCATAAAAGTACTTGAAATAAACAAACAATTGTTTTTATAATATCAAAGAGGAATGGCCTTTCTGAGTATGACACAAAATCTAGAAGCTGAAAAAGAAAATAGTAATAAATTTGACTAAACAAAAGTAAGACTTTCTTTACATGGAATCTTGAATAGGGTGTGAGATCTTGTTGGTTTGTACAGGTTAGTGTGATGCCATGATATATCCCAGAGTAATTTGGGCAGAGAATAAAAAGGTATTTGCCAAGTCCCCTTGGGGGGCTAGGGAGAAAGGAGGAAATAGTCAACTTCCCTGTCTGGGGAATTCCTGATATTCTCGCAAGCAGTGGGGACAACCAATTCAATAAGCAGTGGCATATTAGGGCTCTCCGAGAAACAGAACCAACAAGATATATATATTAAAAGATTTATTATAAGTTATTAGCTCATGTGACCATGGGGGCTGGCAAATCCAAACTCCATAGGGCAGGACACAATCTAGAAACTCCAGTAAAGGTGATATTGAAGTCCTTAGTCTGAATTCCCTAAGGGAAGCTGGCTGGCTGGAAATTCCCACAAGAGTTGAAATTGAGTCCATAGTACTCTTCTGAACTCTGAAATCCTTAGCGCTGGCTTTTAAGACCTGCAACTGATTGGATGAGGAGACTCCCCACATTTCTGAGGGCAGTCTCCTTTGTTGATAGTAGATGCAATAAACTGAATTCAGATGCAAATCTCACCTAAAAATACCTTCACATTATAACAAGCAGGCCAGTGCTTGACCAAACAACTGGACGCCATAGCCTAACCAAGTTGACACATGAAATTAACTTTCACAAGTGACTTTAAGTATATTCATAGAGTTGTGCAACTCCACCACAGTCTAATTTTAGAGCATTGTCAACACTGCAAAAAGAAACCGCATACACATAAGCAGTTATTCCCTTGCTTCTCCAGCCCCTGGCAACCATTAATCTATTTTCTGTCTCTGTGGATCTGCTTATTCTGGATATTTCACATAGAGAAAGCATACAATATGTGGTCTTTGTGACTGACTTCTTCCACTTAGCATGTTTTCAAGGTTCATCCATATTGTATCATGCATCAGTGTTTCATTCCTTTTAATTGCTGAATAATAGTCCATTGTATAAATATACCACATTGGTTTATCCATTCAACAGTTGGTAGACATTTAGTTTTTTTCTATTTGGGGGATATTATAAATAATGCTGCTATGAATATTCTCGTACAAGTTTTATGTGGATGTATCTTTTCATACTAGTGTATACCTACGAGTAAAATTGCTGGCCCATATAACTCATTTAACTTTTTGAGGAACTGCCAAATAATTCCAAAGTGGCTGCACCATTTTCCATTTGTACATTTTGAATTTTGAACTATGTGCTTATATTACCTATGCAAACCAATCAATAAAATTGTTTTAAAAATAATAAATTAGAATTATAACAATTGACTTGGAGAGGTTTCCAATACATATTGGGTAGGACCTAATGAGACATATTCATAATATGATTGCAGTTTTGTAAATTGAAAAACAAAAAACAATAGTGTGCATTCACGTGCATTTTGCAAGAGCTTATAAAAGTATTTTTGGCTGAAAGATAACTGTAAACCAGACTAACATTGGTTTACACAATAGGAGTTTGCTTTTCTTTCATGGCAGATAGTCTGAAGGTAGTTATTAGCATTGGTCCAGCAGCTCAGTAGGCCCCTGAAGGACCGAGACCTTTTCTGTATTTCTTCTCTCCCATCTTTAATGTGTGCTTTGTCTCTTCATGGCCACAAGATGGCTGTAACAACTACAGGCATTACTGTGCATTATAAGCAGGAAGAAGGGTAAAAGGGAAAATATGTTCCTAAATGAGCCTGAAAAAGTTTTCCTAGATGCCCCACCCAGTTAACTTCCACTTACACCTCACTGGCCCAAACTGAGTCATGTGACTACCTCAAGCTACAAGGTGAACTGGGAAATACGGAGAAAGGATTACCTTTTTTTTTTTTAAACATAGCAACATACAAACATGAACATTTTTACCATATGATCATTCCATTCTTGGTATATAATCAATAACTCACAATATCATCACATAGTCGTGTATTCATCACCATGATCACATTTGCATCAAGGATTATCATTATTTCTTGAACCAATCGTGACCCATTGCCAGGGTTAAGCATGTTGCTTTGCAAATAAAATCAGGATTCTACCAGCAAGGAAGAATGGGGAATACTACATTTGTACATATGTTGCTAAAGCTGCCAGAATGCAACACACCAGAGATGGATTGGCTTTTAATAAGGGATTTATTTAGTTAAAATTTTTTAGTTCTTCAGAGCAAAGGCAGATGGCTTTCATTTGAGTTTCTCTCTCACATGAGAAGGTACACGGGAAGTCTGCTGGCCTTCTCTCCTGGCTTCTGGGTTCCAATGGCTTTCCCCAGGGCAATTCCTTTCTGCATCTCCAAACATCTGGGCTGAGCTGCAAGTGCTGAGATGAGGTATGCTGAGTTGCTGAGTGCTCTTCTGACTGCTCTCTTTTAAGCCTTCAGCTAATTAAATAAAACATCGCATTGTAGAAGGCATTCAGCTTAGCCAACCACCAGTGTAATCAGCCATAGATGAACTTCACATACTGATGATTTAAGTCCATAGAAACAAAAACAGGGCCTCATCACCTGGCCAAGTTGACACCTGAACCTAACTACCATAACATATAAAGGAAAGATTTATTCTAATCCCTATTCAGTACTGTAGGTTGGAAACTTGATTAGATTATCTCCCTGGAGATGTGACCTGCCCAACTGTGGGTATTAACCTTTTTTTTTTTTTTTTTTTAATTTTTTTATTAATCAAAAAAAAGAAAAGAACTTAACACAACATTTAGAAATCATTCCATTCTACACATGCACTCAGTAATTCTTAGTATCATCACATAGATGTATGATCATCATTTCTTAGTACATTTGCATCAATTTAGGAAAAGAACTAGCAAAACAGCAGAAAAAGATATAGAATGTTAATATAGAGAAGAGAATTAAAATAATAATACTAATAATATATATATATATAAAAAGGAAAAAGAAAAAAACAAAAACAAAAGATACAAACACACAAACAAACAAACAAAAAACCATATTTCAGGTGCAGCTTCATTCAGTGTTCCAACCTAGTTACATTACACTTAGGTATTATTGTGCTGTCCATTTTTGAGTTTTTGTATCTAGTCCTGTTGCACAGTCTGTATCCCTTCAGCTCCAATTACCCATTATCTTACCCTGTTTCTAACTCCTGCTGGTCTCTGTTACCAATGATATAGTCCAAGCTGATTCTCGAATGTCGGTTCACTTCAGTGGGACCATACAGTATTTGTCCTTTAGTTTTTGGCTAGACTCACTCAGCATAATGTTCTCTAGGTCCATCCATGTTATTACATGCTTCATAAGTTTAGTCTGTCTTAAAGCTGCATAATATTCCATCGTAGGTATACGCCACAGTTTGTTTAGCCACTCGTCTGTTGATGGGCATTTTGGCTGTTTCCATCTCTTTGAAGTTGTAGATAATGCTGCTATAAACACTGGTGTGCAAATGTCCGTCTGTGTCTTTGCCCTTAAGTCCTTTGAGTAGATACCTAGCAGTGGTATTGCTGGGTCGTAATCCATTCTGCCATTCTATGTCTTTTGATTGGGAAATTCAGTCCATTAACTTTTAGTGTTATTACTGTTTGGATAATATTTTCCTCTACCATTTTGGCTTTTGTATTATATATATCATATCTGATTTTCCTTCTTTCTACACTTTACTCCATACCTCTCTCTTCTGTCTTTTCGTATCTGACTCTAGTGCTCCCTTTAGTATTTCTTGCAGAGCTGGTCTCTTGGTCACAAATTCTCTCAGTGACTTTTTGTCTATAAATGTTTTAATTTCTCCTTCATTTTTGAAGGACAATTTTGCTGGATATAGGAGTCTTGGTTGGCAGTTTTTCTCTTTTAGTGATTTAAATATATCATCCCACTGTCTTCTAGCTTCCATGGTTTCTGCTGAGAAATCTACACATAGTCTTATTGGGTTTCCCTTGTATGTGACAGATTGTTTTTCTCTTGCTGCTTTCAAGATCCTCTCTTTCTCTTTGACCTCTGACATTCTAACTAGTAAATGTCTTGGAGAACGCCTATTTGGGTCTATTCTCTTTGGGGTGCGCTGCACTTCTTGGATCTGTATATTTAGGTCTTTCATAAGAGTTGGGAAATTTTCAGTGATAATTTCTTCCATTAGTTTTTCTCCTCCTTTTCCCTTCTCTTCTCCTTCTGGGACACCCACAACACGTATATTTGTGCGCTTCATATTGTCATTCAGTTCCCTGATTCCCTGCTCAAGTTTTCCCATTCTTTTCCCTATAGTTTCTGTTTCTTTTTGGAATTCAGTTGTTCCATCCTCCAGTTCACTAATTGTAGCTTCTGTCTCTTTAGATCTACCATTGTAGGTATCCATTGTTTTTTCCATTTTTTCTTCTTTGTCCTTCACTCCCACAAGTTCTGTGATTTGTTTTTTCAGATTTTCTATTTCTTCTTTTTGTTCAGCCCATATCTTCTTCATGTCCTCCCTCAATTTATTGATTTGGTTTTTGAAGAGTTTTTCCATTTCTGTTCGTATATTCAGCATTAGTTGTCTCAGCTCCTGTATCTCATTTGAACTATTGGTTTGTTCCTTTGATTGGGCCATATCTTCAATTTTCCGAGCGTCATCCATTATTTTCTGCTGGTGTCTGGGCATTTGATCAGATCTCCCTGGGTGTGGGACCCAGCTGGTTGAAAGGTTTTTCTGTGGAATCTCTGGGCTCTGTTTTTCTTTTCCTGCCCAGTAGGTGGCGCTCGTGGCGGTCGTTTGTCTGCGGGGCAGTCGGCCAGGGAAACCGCGCGTGGAGGCGGGGGTCGCTGGCCGTGGCTTGGGGGAGTGCCGGTCCAAATTGCCCAGCTGGCCCGAGACGCCAAGCGTGACGGGAGGGCCCCGCTATCCAACGTTCCCAGTCAGACCGGGGAGCCACGTGCGTGGAGGGGACCCCAGACGCCAGCCACCCCAGCCGGGAAAACGTGCACCCCTCGGGTATCTCACAGCAGTGGATTCTCCCTACCCGTTCAGCCGTTCCAGAATGGGGTACGCTGTCTTTTTTGGTCTCTGTCGTGACTCCGGGAGCTGTTTTGTATTGTTTCTGTTTCTTTAGTTGCTTTTCTGGAGGAGGAACTAAGACCCGCGCGTCTTACTAAGCCGCCATCTTCCGGGTATTAACCTTTAATTAAAGGGAGATGTGACTCCACCTATTCCAGGTGGGTCTTGATTAGTTTACTGGAATCCTTTAAAACGAAACATTTTGGAGAGCCACAAGAACCATGAGAGCCCAAGCAGCCAGAGACCTTTGGATATAAAGAAGCTCCTGGGGGAGCTTCATGAACTAAGAAGCCTGGAGAGAAACCTAGCAGATGTCGCTATTTTCGCCCTGTGCCTTTCCAGTTGAGAGAGAAACCGTGAACTACATTGGCCTTCTTGAACCAAGGTATCTCCCAGATGCCTTAATTTGGACATTTTTATAGACTTGGTTTAATTTGGGACATTTTCACAGGCTTAGAACTGTAAACTTGCAACTTAATAAATTCCCCCTTTTAAAAGCTGTTCTGTTCTGGTATATCGCATTCTGGCAGCTAGCAAACTAGAACAATGAGCAAGAAAAAAATGTATGGAAGAACGCACATCAGAGTGCTAACAGTGTTTTGGAAGAGTGGAGGGAAAAGACAAGAAGGGGAGAAGTAGTTAAAAAGTGATGCATTAATTAAAACAACTAAGGACTCTAGGGTTGAGCCTGAAAGCCAGAAGGACGCATTCCAGCATACATAGGGTAGAAGGAGGCCAACATGGAAAACACTAAAGGTGAATGCAGAACTGGTCTCTCAGTAACATTGGCTTAGTATTTAAGAATGGGGAATCGAAGACTCAGAGATGGATTTAGGAACTCACTGAATATCCTTGGGCTTATATTGGTAAATAGAATGATATACAGTAAATGGAACAGATTTCTTAATTTAAAAAATTCAACAGAGGTTTGCAAGGGTTCAGTGGTAGAATTCTCACCTGCCACATGGAAGACCTGGGTTTGATGCCCGGTCCATGCACTTCCAAAAACCAACAAGCAAAACAAACAAACAAAAATTCAACAAATGGTGCTTGAATAAAATGGTGCTGCAATAATGGGGATGCTCACATGGAAAACATAATGAAATATAACCCCGCCATATACAGCATACAAAAAAAGAAATCAGTAGGAACTGCAATGCGCATACTTTGGAGCCCCAAAATTGATCTTGCAGGACTACAAAGAGGATAAAATTGGGCATATATTAAAAAAGAAAGCCTTAAAAGCAGGGAGTCCCAAATAATGGAGTAAACTTGACATGAAGGCATGTGTAGTGGTTTGAAACTGTCTGTACCCCAGAAAAGAACATTCTTAAAGTTAATCCATTCCTGTGGGTGTGGATCCATTGTAAGTAGGAGCTTTTTTTTTTTCCCCTTAAAAAAAAAACACCTTTATTGAAATATAATACATTCTTACTATTATTCATCCAAAGTATACAACTGAATGGCTGTTAGTATTTTTTTTTAATATCTTTTCTGTTTTTTTTTTTTATTAATTAACGGAAAAAAAGAAATTAACCCAACATTTAGAAATCATACCATTCTACATATGCAATCAGTAATTCTTAACATCATCACATAGATGCATGATCATCGTTTCTTAGTACATTTGCATCAGTTTAGAAGAACTAGCAACACAACCGAAAAAGATATAGAATGTTAATATAGAGAAAAAAATAAAAGTAATAATAGTAAGAACAAAACAAAACAAAACAAAAACCTATAGCTCAGATGCAGCTTCATTCAGTGTTTTAACATGATTACTTTACAATTAGGTATTATTGTGCTGTCCATTTTTGAGTTTTTGTATCTAGTCCTGTTGCACAGTCTGTATCCCATCAGCTCCAATTACCCATTATCTTACCCTGTTTCTAACTCCTGCTGAACTCTGTTACCAATGACATATTCCAAGTTTATTCTTGAATGTCGATTCACATCATTGGGACCATACAGTATTTGTCTTTTAGTTTTTGGCTAGACTCACTCAGCATAATGTTCTCTAGGTCCATCCATGTTATTACATGGTTCATAAGTTTATCTTGTCTTAAAGCTGCATAATATTCCATCGTATGTATATACCACAGTTTGTTTAGCCACTCGTCTGTTGATGGACATTTTGGCTGTTTCCATCTCTTTGCAATTGTAAATAATGCTGCTATAAACATTGGTGTGCAAATGTCCGTTTGAGTTTTTGCCCTTAATTCCTTTGAGTAGATTCCCAGCAATGGTATTGCTGGGTCGTATGGCAATTCTATATTCAGCTTTTTGAGGAACCGCCAAACTGCCTTCCACAGTGGCTGCACCATTTGACATTCCCACCAACAGTGGATAAGGGTGCCTCTTTCTCCGCATCCTCTCCAGCGGTTGTCATTTTCTGTTTTGTTGATAATGGCCATTCTGGTGGGTGTGAGATGATATCTCATTGTGGTTTTGATTTGCATTTCTCTAATGGCCAGGGACATTGAGCATCTCTTCATGTGCCTTTTGGCCATTTGTATTTCCTCCTCTGAGAGGTGTCTATTCAAGTCTTTTTCCCATTTTGTAATTGGGTTGCCTGTCTTTTTGTTGTTGAGTTGAACAATCTCTTTATAAATTCTGGATACTAGACCTTTATCTGATATGTCGATCCAAATATTGTTTCCCATTGTGTAGTCTGTCTTTCTACTTTCTTGATGAAGTTCTTTGATGCACAAAAGTGTTTAATTTTGAGGAGCTCCCATTTATTTATTTCCTTCTTCAGTGCTCTTGCTTTAGGTTTAAGGTCCATAAAACTGCCTCCAATTGTAAGATTCAGAAGATATCTCCCTACATTTTCCTCTAACTGTTTTATGGTCTTAGACCTAATGTTTAGATCTTTGATCCATTTTGAGTTAACTTTTGTGTAGGGTGTGAGATATGGGTCTTCTTTCATTCTTTTGCATATGGATATCCAGTTCTCTAGGCACCATTTATTGAAGAGACTGTTCTGTCCCAGGTGAGTTGGCTTGACTGCCTTATCGAAGATCAAATGTCCATAGATGAGAGAGTCTATATCTGAGCACTCTATTCGATTCCATTGGTTGATATATCTATCTTTATGCCAATACCATGCTGTTTTGACCACTGTGGCTTCATAATATGCCTTAAAGTCTGGCAGCGCGAGACCTCCAGCTTCGTTTTTTTTCCTCAAGATGTTTTTAGCAATTCGGGGCACCCTGCCCTTCCAGATAAATTTGCTTATTGGTTTTTCTATTTCTGAAAAATAAGTTGTTGGGATTTTGATTGGTATTGCATTGAATCTGTATATCAATTTAGGTAGGATTGACATCTTAACTATATTTAGTCTTCCAATCCATGAACATGGTATGCCCTTCCATCTATTTAGGTCTTCTGTGATTTCTTTTAGCAGTTTTTTGTAGTTTTCTTTATATAGGTTTTTTGTCTCTTTAGTTAAATTTATTCCTAGGTATTTTATTCTTTTAGTTGCAATTGTAAATGGGATTCGTTTCTTGATTTCCCCCTCCGCTTGTTCATTGCTAGTGTATAGAAACACTACAGGTTTTTGAATGTTGATCTTGTAACCTGCTACTTTGCTGTACTCATTTATTAGCTCTAGTAGTTTTGTTGTGGATTTTTCCGGGTTTTCGACGTATAGTATCATATCGTCTGCAAACAGTGATAGTTTTACTTCTTCCTTTCCAATTTTGATGCCTTGTATTTCTTTTTCTTGTCTAATTGCTCTGGCTAGAACCTCCAACACAATGTTGAATAATAGTGGTGATAGTGGACATCCTTGTCTTGTTCCTGATCTTAGGGGGAAAGTTTTCAATTTTTCCCCATTGAGGATGATATTAGCTGTGGGTTTTTCATATATTCCCTCTATCATTTTAAGGAAGTTCCCTTGTATTCCTATCTTTTGAAGTGTTTTCAACAGGAAAGGATGCTGAATCTTGTCAAATGCCTTCTCTGCGTCAATTGAGATGATCATGTGATTTTTCTGCTTTGATTTGTTGATGTGGTGTATTACATTAATTGATTTTCTTATCTTGAACCATCCTTGCATACCTGGGATGAATCCTACTTGGTCATGATGTATAATTCTTTTAATGTGTTGTTGGATACGATTTGCTAGAATTTTATTGAGGATTTTTGCATCTATATTCATTAGAGAGATTGGCCTATAGTTTTCTTTTTTTGTAATATCTTTGCCTGGTTTCGGTATGAGGGTGATGTTGGCTTCATAGAATGAATTAGGTAGTTTTCCCTCCGCCTCGATTTTTTTGAAGAGTTTGAGGAGAGTTGGTAATACTTCTTTCTGGAATGTTTGATAGAATTCACATGTGAAGCCGTCTGGTCCTGGACTTTTCTTTTTAGGAAGCTTTTGAATGACTAATTCAATTTCTTTACTTGTGATTGGTTTGTTGAGGTCATCTATTTCTTCTTGAGTCAAAGTTGGTTGTTCATGCCTTTCTAGGAACTTGTCCATTTCATCTACATTGTTGTATTTATTAGCGTAAAGTTGTTCATAGTATCCTGTTATTACCTCCTTTATTTCTGTGAGGTCAGTGGTTATGTCTCCTCTTCCATTTCTGATCTTATTTATTTGCGTCCTCTCTCTTCTTCTTTTTGTCAATCTTGATAGGGGCCCATCAGTCTTGTTGATTTTCTCATAGAACCAACTTCTGGTCTTGTTGATTTTCTCTGTTGTTTTCATGTTTTCAATTTCATTTATTTCTGCTCTAATCTTTGTTATTTCTTTCCTTTTGCTTGCTTTGGGATTAGTTTGCTGTTCTTTCTCCAGTTCTTCCAAGTGGACAGTTAATTCCTGCATTTTTGCCTTTTCTTCTTTTCTGATAGAGGCATTTAGGGCAATAAATTTCCCTCTTAGCACTGCCTTTGCTGCATCCCATAAGTTTTGATATGTTGTGTTTTCATTTTCATTTGCCTCGAGGTATTTGCTAATTTCTCTAGCAATTTCTTCTTGACCCATTCATTGTTTAGGAGTGTGTTGTTGAGCCTCCATGTATTTGTGAATTTTCTGGCACTCCGCCTATTATTGATTTCCAACTTCATGCCTTTATGATCCGAGAAAGTGTTGTGCATGATTTCAATCTTTTTAAATTTGTTAAGACTTGCTTTGTGACCCAGCATATGGTCTATCTTTGAGAATGATCCATGAGCACTTGAGAAAAAGGTGTATCCTGCTGTTGTGGGATGTAATGTCCTATAAATGTCTGTTAAGTCTAGCTCATTTATAGTAATATTCAGATTCTCTATTTCTTTATTGATCCTCTGTCTAGATGTTCTGTCCATTGATGAGAGTGGTGAATTGAAGTCTCCAACTATTATGGTATATGAGTCTATTTCCCTTTTCAGTGTTTGCAGTGTATTCCTCACGTATTTTGGGGCATTCTGGTTTGGTGCATAAATATTTATGATTGTTATGTCTTCTTGTTTAATTGTTCCTTTTATTAGTATATAGTGTCCTTCTTTGTCTCTTTTAACTGTTTTACATTTGAAGTCTAATTTGTTGGATATTAGTATAGCCACTCCTGCTCTTTTCTGGTTGTTATTTGCATGAAATATCTTTTCCCAACCTTTCACTTTCAACCTATGTTTATCTTTGGGTCTAAGATGTGTTTCCTGTAGACAGCATATAGAAGGGTCCTGTTTTTTAATCCATTCTGCCATTGGGGAATTCAGTCCATTAACATTTAGTGTTATTACTGTTTGGATAATATTTTCCTCTAACATTTTGCCTTTTGTATTGTATATATCATATCTGATTTTCCTTCTTTCTACACTCTTCTCCATACCTCTCTCTTCTGTCTTTTTGTATCTGACTCTAGTGCTCCCTTTAGTATTTCTTGCAGAGCTGGTCTCTTGGTGACAAATTCTCTCAGTGACTTTTTGTCTGAGAATGTTTTAATTTCTCCCTCATTTTTGAAGGATAATTTTGCTGGATATAGGAGTCTTGGTTGGCAGTTTTTCTCTTTTAGTAATTTAAATATATCATCCCACTGTCTTCTAGCTTCCATGGTTTCTGCTGAGAAATCTACACATAGTCTTATTGGGTTTCCCTTGTATGTGATGGATTGTTTTTCTCTTGCTGCTTTCAAGATCCTCTCTTTCTCTTTGACCTCTGACATTCTAACTAGTAAGCGTCTTGGAGAACGCCTATTTGGATCTAATCTCTTTGGGGTGCGCTGCACCTCTTGGATCTGTAATTTTAGGTCTTTCATAAGAGTTCGGAAGTTTTCAGTGATAATTTCTTCCATTAGTTTTTCTCCTCCTTTTCCCTTCTCTTCTCCTTCTGGGACACCCACAACACGTATATTTGTGCGGTTCATATTGTCCTTGAGTTCCCTGATACCCTGTTCAAATTTTTCCATTCTTTTCCGGATAGTTTCTGTTTCTTTTTGGAATTCAGATGTTCCATCCTCCAAATCACTAATTCTATCTTCTGTCTCTTTAAATCTATCATTGTAGGTATCCATTGTTTTTCCATCTTGTTACTTTATCCTTCACTTCCATGAGTTCTGTGTTTTGTTTTTTCAGTTTTTCTATTTCTTCTTTATTTCAGCCCATGTCTTCTTCATGTCCTCCCTCAATTTATCGATTTCATTTTTGAAGAGGTTTTCCATTTCTGTTCGTATATTCAGCATTAGTTGTCTCAGCTCTTGTATCTCATTTGAACTATTGGTTTGTTCCTTTGACTGGGCCATATTCTCAATCTTCTGAGCATGGACCGTTATCTTCTGCTGCTGGCGTCTGGGCAGTTAGTCAGATTTCGCTGGGTGTCGGACCCAACGTGGTTGAAAGATTTTTCTGTGAAATCTCTGGGTTCTGTTTTTCTTATCCTGCCCAGTAGGTGGCACTCGTGGCACATGTTTGTCTCACGTGTTTGGAAGGGATCCCCCCGGTCACCGATCTCCATGGCCTGGGGATTTCCAATCCAATTCTCTCCGTTGACTCGGGGGTCCGCGCGTGGTGGGGGTGTCAGCCGCCGCGGCTTGAGGGGACCCTGTGGCTGATCGCCGGCCGCAGCGGGCCCGGGGAATTCGCCACCGGACCAGGAAGTCGACCGCGGGGGAGGGGCGTCGGTCACCGGCCACCGCGGCCTGTGGAATTCCCCACCGGACCAGGAAGCTGCTTGCGGGGGAGGGTCACCGCGGCTTGGGTAGCCCTCTGATCCGAGACTCGTAGCCGGACCAGGAAGCCGCCCGCAAAAGAGGGGCACCGGCTGCCTCGGCTTGGGAAACTTGCCTCTCCGAGACTCTCAGCCGGCCCGGGAAGGAGGGAGGGAGGAGCTCCGGCTGCCACAGCTGCCGCTACTCGGGAAATTGCGCACTGCTCGGGGATCTCACCGCAGCCGTGTCTTGCAGTCAGACTAGCCAGTCCAGACTCGGGTACGCTGTGTGTCCATTCCCTGTCGTGGCCCCGGGAGCTGTTCTGCACTGTTTCAGTTCACCTAGTAGTTGCTTTGGAGGAGGAACTAAGACGCACGTACCTTACTAAGCCGCCATCTTGGCCCTGCCCTCCATAAGTAGGAGCTTTTGATGATGCTACTTCAGTGAAGGTGTGACCCACCTCTTTCAGGATGGGTCTCAATCCTCTTACTGGGGGCCTTTATAAGAGAATGAAATTCAGACAAAGAGAGGGAAAGCCACAGAAGCAAGAAGCTGAAAGCAAAAAACCTGGCAGAGAAGGGAGAGACCAGCAGATGTTGCCATGTCACCTTGGCATGTGGCAGAAAAGTCAAGAACCACTGGTAGCCAGTCTTCGAGAAGAAAGCATCACCTTCATGATGACTTGATTTGGACATTTTTCTCAGCTTCAAAACTGTAAGCAAATACATTCACACTATTAAGCCAACCCATTTCATGGTATCTGCTTTCAGCAACCTAGGAAACTAAAACACGCTCTGTGGGAATGTAAATAGGTGTCATGTGGTTTCTCAATGGCTAGAGATCCTCCAAGGTCTATTGCTCTGTTTTCCCAATATGGTCATTGTTTCCTCTAAAAATTGATAGTTTTGGACAACAGAACCGAAGCAGATGTATATTAGATGCCTCTTTCAGATTCCAGCTGTGCCTTTGGTAGCCACTTCAGTGAAGACTTCAACTCACTTTACTCAAACAGAATCTTGTCTCAATTTCCCCCTTGTGTCCCTTTGCTTTCTGTTCTGGGGCTTCTCTGAAGCTGTGCTCACCAGTAGAAGTTTACTTATCCTGTATATGCATGGCAGAAATCTATCATGGGATGGAAATGATACCTTCAGGATCAGATCCGTCCCAAGTTCCAGAGAACACTGGTATGGTCTATAAACATATGACCCAAACTCCCATGCCACCTGACTGTGTTACACCAATTTCCTCAACTATTACCTGTGGTCTCACGGGGCAAGAAAGGCATTCCCAACAGCTAGATATCAGAAGAAGAAAAAAATCTTGGGCTTAGTTTAAGGATCAGTAGTCTCAATTTGTGGGTGTAAGCTGTAACAGGATTGCTACCACACTAGTCTAACTCAGGGGTGGCTTCAAAGGACAGTGTGAGGGGTGGTGAGGAAGGAATCAGTGGGCAGATCTATAAGCAGCACCTTTGGTCATTCACTTTGATGAAGGGAGAAATAGCCTGAAGGACACAGACTCTTAAATAGTGGCAAATGGCTGGCCAATTAGTCAGTAACCTAGATGAGGCAGAACAGAAAAATTGGCAACAAAAAGGTCTGGAGATGAAGTTTGGAAAGAGTACTGATGTTTGTGTCTCACGTGAATGCACACCAGAATACATCCACTGCAAAAGAGGCACTCAACAACCAGATAGGCAGGATGGCTACTGTCAACCAGTCTCTCTCCTTGGCCACTCTAATGCTAGTTCAGTGGGCCAATGAATGGAGTTCCCATGATGGTAGGGATGGAGGTTATGCAAGGCCCAACATGGTGGAATCTCTGATTCTAGCTACTGCATTTCTGAATGCCCAGTCTGCCAGTAGCACAAACTGACAACTGAGTCCTCAATATGATGCCATCTCTCAAGGATACCAACCAAACTCCTTGATGGCAAGTTGATTGCATTGAATCCTTTTCTACTCTGGAGGCAGCAGTAATGTTTCCTTAACTGGAATTGATGCTTCCTCTAAATATGCATTTGCCTTCCCTGTCCACAGTGCCTCTACCAATACCACCACCCAAGGGACAACAGAATGCCTAATTTACCAAATAAGGTCACACATACACTGCCTCAGCTCAAGTAACTCTTTTATGGAAAAGGAGAGTTGACTGTTCTATCATATACTGCAATGCCCGGAAGCAGCTATCCTAATAGAACAATGAAGTGGCCTTTAATAGTTTCAGCTGAAGTGGCTACTCGGAGACAAATAAGCAGGTTCAGGCACTGTCCTCCAGGATGCAATTTATGTGCTGAATGTATGGCTAATATATGGTGCTTTGTTCCCAATAGCTAATATTTAATCCAAAAGTGAAGAGGTGGACATTGAAGTGGCCTCCTTCACCACAACTTCCAGTTCCTCAGAGGGGAAGACTTTCACCTAGGGACATAGTAAGATTTCCGTGGAAATTCTGAAACTATGACTACTATATAATCACTTGGGGTTTGTCAGGACAATGGGCCAATAGACAAGAAAAGGAATTACTGCACATGATGGATTAAATATGGCTACAAATTATTTGTCACTCCTATCCCCCAAGAGTGGGATTTACTTCTCTGTACTCCTCCCCTCCACTGAATCTGGGCTGTGTCCGTGACTGCTTTGACCACAGATATTCTGGTAGAAGTGAATGCTATGTCAGTTTCTGATACAACCTTTAAGAAATTCCCCAATTCCTTTGAGTTCCTCTTCAGTTACCTACTGTGATGTTTGGAGGTTTTATGGACTCCAGAAAATCATGTTCTTAAAGCTAATCCATTCCTGTGGGTATAAACCGATTGTAGGTAGGACCTTTTGATTCAGTTATTTCAGTTGAATCGTGTCCCAAGGAAGGTCTTAATCCTCTTACTGGAGTCCTTTGTAAGAGGATAAAAGATGTAGAGAAGCTCACAGAGTTAAAAACAGAGAAGCTGAAAGACAAGGACACACACAGGAGCTTAGAGAGGAAGCTACTGAAGCCAGAAGCTGGAAGCAATGAGACCCAGGAGAGAAAGGGAGAAACCAGCTGGCATCGCCATGTGCCTGGCCATGTAACAAAGAAGTTGAGAATCTCTGGGAGCCAGTCTTCAGCGAGAAGGTATCGTCCTGTTGGCCTTGATTTGGGCATTTGCATTGCCTAAGGACTGTTATCTTGTAAGTTAATAGATCCCCATTGCAAAAGCCAACCCATTTCTAGTATATTGCATTGCATCAGTTTTAGCAAACTAAAATACCTACCCACCCAGCCTCATTGTCTGATGAACACACAAGCTGTGGTACCTCTTAAACTAGGACTGCCAATCTCCTTTCCCAAAGGTCTCCCTGACCCCCCTTCATCGGAGTCCAGATCCCTGGAATGTGACTTGTCATTGTCATTTCTTGCCATGACACAGCAACTCCTAGCACAGATCCTGTTGTTCAACATGTCTGCACAGACTAATCATTAGAAGATGTGGTCATTTTACTGGGAACAGTGACACAGCAAAGGCATTCTTCCATGGGCACCTTTACTAGCCAAATAGGTGCTGGATCAATGCCTGTGTTGACAATACCTGCCTCTGAGTCAAGCCAGATGTCAGGAGCATCAGCTTGGGGAGTGGCTGCTGCCTACTGGTCCCCAAGTCAGGACTGACTAGTCTATTTCTAATGCAGACTTCAAATAGCTACACTGACAAACAAAGCAAACCTAAGTATTTAAGTTTCCCTATTACATGTCTATGGTAATGATTTAGATGAAGGATGCTTAAATGTTCAGTATCAATGCTAAAATAAAATATTACCATCAAGCTATAGTTGGTATCAAATGATTTTCTTTATGGCAATTAGCATCCCACTTTGGATTTACTCTTATTATTGTCTTTGTATTTGTTTTTAAACCAACTACAGAAGAGCCTACTGTTATTTTTCCATAGCTTCCTCTTTGAAGCCCTGGAGGTGGCATAGATGTTATGATACTCTCTCATATAAGATTCCTGGGGGACAGTAAAAAAAAGATCAAACTATATGAAAAGAGCTTGAGGCAGCTGAGTCCCTTGATTGAGGTTTACTAGTTCTGCTACTAACTGACTACATGCCCCAAATTAGGTCAGCTTCCTTGGATCTTCCACCTCAACTTGAAAAGAAAACCATGAATTCAGTCTTCCTAGTTAAAATGCTGACAACCAAAGATAAAGAAAAAGTCTTGAGTAGCCACAGAGAAATGACATATTACCTGCAGGGAGCAATGCTACAAATCACCTCTGGCTTATCATTAGGGAAAATAGAGACCATAAGGCAGTGAAAACTACACCTCTTTTTTTGTTTGTTTGTTTGTTTTGAAAACTACATCTTTAAAATGCTGAAAGAAACAGCTCATAATTCTATATCCAGCAAAAATATCCTTCAAGAACAAAGCAAATGAAAATGTTTTCTATAAATGAAAGTAAGTAAATTTGTCACCAGCAGACCTGCACTTCATCTGAAGTAATGCTAAAATTCTTTAGGTTGAAGGGAAACTCGCCATTAAGTCTGCCACTAATAATGTAAAAGAGTGATGACAGAACATCACAAAGGCATTGTGTGAAAAGAACAGGCATCCTACAGAATATACTGTGTGATCCCATCTCTGTTTTTAAAAAGGTCTACTTGAATGTACACATCTATACAAAAGTCTAGAAATACACAGGCCAGAATATTAACATTTGGCTATCTCTAGGGTTATGGGTCATTTCTCATTTTTTCTACTTATCTGATTTTCTGGCTTTTCTACAATGAATGTATATTATTTGTGAAATAATAGTTTTTTAAACAAACAAACAAAAAACAAAGCAAACAAACAAGCACAACAATAACAACCAAAAAAACCTGAATAGATCATGGTAGGAAGGGAACAACTCTGGGAACTCAGGAATCAATGAACCATAGGTAGGAAAAGGGCACCTGGCCAGCTTTAAGCGAAGTAACCTGGTGGAACCTGAAGCCCTACCCCTCATAGCATGGGGGATATCCTGGAAGAATGCAGCTACTGCCTTTTCCTTCTTCAATGATGTGTATTTACCTAGAGAAGAATATGTGTTACAGTGACAAGAAACAGTTGTTCAGCATGAAGTGCTCACGATTCAACCCTGTTCAATCCCAATCTTTTGGGGGCTCCATCAGGCCCAGACTAGAGACTGGGAGCTCCTCTTTCTACCTGAACTTGTACATTGGCAGCATAAGGCATTTTCACGTTCGCTTTAATCACCATTAACAAAAACTAGGGCTCTTCTTAAGGTCCCTTCCAGTCCTCTGGGTGAAGGTCAAGTGTTTGAAAATACGGTGCAATCTTTTGTGGAAAACAAAGAATTGAGGAGCTCCTTATCGTTTTACAAGTAATTTTCAAAGCCACCTATGCAATAGTCAATATCAATCAATGGAATTGTTCCTTTATGCAGTACTTTAGGGGGAAAAAAGAGAAAGGCTAAAATTCTAGGTCTTGAGTCTCCCTCCAAAGCAGTTCTTAAAATATGATCTATTTCCACCACCAGTCAACTGTGCAGTCCAAGCTAAACTCCTTTCTTGTCTCAGTCTCATTTTCTCACAGTCAATTGAAAGGGATATAGGTGGCCAGGCCGAGGACTGTAACATTGGACAAATTGAACTGCAAGTCCTGTCCTGCTCCAGCATCCTATAATTTCAGGATCCTGGGGAGTATCCACACATCACTTAACTTCCAAATCCTGGAAACTCCATCTATTTCATTGTTTGCTGATTGAAGAGAGGTTTAGAAAAGCTTCAATATATGATGGTTCCAACACAAGCTTTAATAATTAAAGAGTGGAGAGAAGCTGGTGTCGACTAAGATGCAAACCCAAATCCACTTATAAAAGAAATAGGCCTGTTCAAAGAAACAAATCATACCTCCTGCTATTGTATTTCCTGCAGTACTTTCCCTCTACGCTTTGTGATTCCTTTTTCTCACCATCAATAAATAAGAACTGTTTGTTACACATGTAACAACTTAGTGTTTCCTTCTAAACTATATATCCTGTCCTTTAAGGGGCACATATTCTTCCCACCTGTTCTGATTGTCCTTGGTGTTATTAAAGTAAAAAAAAGTCTTTCCACTTGGGTTTATTTGGAGAGAGTTAACATCTGATTTTACATGGAACTATTTAAAAGAAAAGAACGTGGCCTGCAGCACTTCGAGCATAGGGTGTGGAAGTATTTGATGTCCTGTTGCTTGTTCATAAAAGAATGTTGTTTTGAAATGTGCAGTGAAGTCAGAGAAAGAGATCCAAAGAAAGTTCCCATTGAGACAAAAATCAAATCAACTCACCGCCCCCTAAACACTTCCCCCTTGGACGAGTGGGCACTTTGGCTCTGTGCCTAGCATCTGGCCCAGGGTCCCAGGGAGGCCCCAGCATTGCTGCCTGCAGTGATGTGTGAACATGGGGCCTTGTTCCCAGGCAGGGGCATTAACGGGTTAGTGGAGAGACATTTGTTAGTGATGCACTAGGGTTTCAGAAGGTATGTATCATCTGAGTATCTGCTCTTCCATGTGAACCCACAGGTTCGTGGATTTCCCTTTTCTTTAAAGTCAAATAAAATGTCTCAAGCCCCATGCAGGGCAGGGACTAGGGTGAGGCAAGTGAGGCACTCACCACATGGCACAAAATCTAAGGGAATGCCAAAAAAGAGCAGCATGCAAGATAAATAATATTTCCATGCAATATTTTTAAAAATCAAAATGAATGCCAAAAAAAATCCACAATGAATTAATTATCAAAATGTTGAATAAAGACAGGCTCAGTAACAGTGCATTGCTCAGCCATATTGAAGCCTGAAAAAAAAAAAAGAAAAATCCACTCACACGGATCCTGTCTTTATTTAACACTGTTATTCATTAGGGATATTTAAAAATTCATTTTGATTTTTGAAAAAAATTGCATGGAAATATTATTTATCTTGATCGCTGCTTTTTTGGCATCCCCCCTTAAATTCTGTGCCCAGGGTGAGTGCCTCACTTGCCTCACCCTAGTCCAGGCCCAACACCTCATACTACGCAACAACAGGATCAAGCCTCCCCTCCTCCAACTCACGTTTTCAAGTATAACAATCAAAAGAGGTTTGTTACAGATCTGTTTCTTGGCCTGTGGGCATGGCAGCCTGTTTCTCTGTTGTTCCTCTCCTTAGCATCGTTCCCCACTGTGTCTCAGGCCTAGGATGCAAGTCACTGCCTGGAATTTTGTATCATTCCTGGCGCACACTGTTGTATGTAACTGACTTTTACTGAAGGTGATTAAAGTGAATAATTTCTGTGCTGGCAGGAAACAGCTTCACCTGGAAATCTCCAGTCCTCGCTTTTCCTAGATGTCATCAGCTGTTGCCTGCACCACCCCCCGCCCCGTGTCCCCACATAGCCTAGCAATATAAGACTGTGTTGGGGGTGGGGGAATGTGGGGGTGCCTTCACTCCCATCTTTTTCCAGGCTACCACACTCCTACTCAAGTCCCCAGAGAATAACTCCTAAAACCCTTTTTCTTTTCTATGATCCACAATTGAACTCTTCTTTGTCTAAACTTTCTCCATCTAAGTCATGCCCGTGGGGCATCAGGCCTTTCTTAGCCAAACAGGCCCCTTAAAGAGATCTCTGCAAATTCTGGAAGCATTCTCCCTCTGTGTGGATTCTGCCACCCAGGCCAGCTGGCTCCCACTGCAACTTTTATACTAACCCTTTTGTCCCTCCCCATCACATGTCTTATTTATTCGCACGTGCACAGGTCTTCGGGTCCCATGTGGTAAGTGTCGTGTCTTACTCATCTCTATCCTCAGCCCCCAGAGCAGGGCCTGGCATGGAACAAATGCTTGGTGAAGATGCTGAGGGTTGCCAGTCATCACTGCTTGGTGTGGGGGAGCGGGAAGCCCAGGGACTGTTACTAGAGGGAGCTTATGGGGCAAGCGTCAGATATGGACGCTGCTCATTCTTTCTGGGAGCTCTTTGGTTCCAGAGCCCCAAGAAGGCTTTGAGGCAAAATCTAGTTCCAATACCCACCCACCCCCAGTCCCAATCCCAACACCAAGACTCCTCCCCAGAAGAGTCTTAGCTCCCCTTTCCACAGCCTAGAACCAAAATCACCGAGTGCCCATGCAAGGGGAGAAGTGAGAAGAGCATGGATTCCAGTCCCAGCTCCACCACTGCTCCCTAGAGGCAAAATCCTCTCCATGTTCCCATCTCTCCAGGCCTGTCTCCTCATCTGTACAATGAGGAGCTAAAGGCACCACCTCAAGTGGATTTTCCTATGAGGGTTAAATGAGTATCACGCGCTGGGCACTTAAAAGAGAGCAGGGCGCACGGTAAGAAACCACGGCCCTTACCTGCTCTTATCACCTCACGGCAGTGGGGAGTTCACAGCCCAGGTGGACAAGGTGGACAGAGCAGCTGGTCTTCTTAAAAAGCTGTAGGCACTGAGCTGAAGGACGCTCTTGGTTTCACTCGCAGTTGCACTGGGTATTTTTTCATTCCTGGTAGCATTAGAGGAATTGAGAGGCCCCTGGATAAAAAAGATCCTTTTGCTCCAAAGGAGAAACGTCTAGTGCAAATGACCTTTAAGGCCTGAGCAACGGAAGTCAAGTGTGCACACACATCACTTGAAACGGATCTTCTGGCTTCGGAGGCAAGCCCCACGCTCCCTCCCCCAGGCTGGGCTGGAATGGAGCACGGCAAGTGATAGTAATGGGAAGAGGCAGGAAGACTGCCTTCCTAAGCGTTTGCATAAAATTTGAGCTTTAGAGCATACTTTGTCTCCAGAGAAGGTTTTGTGGGTATACTGGGTCATGAATCGCCTTTTCAAAGCACGTCTCACACTCCATGTGGAAAGGCCTCTCCAGGGAAGGCCCACAGTTCATGTGGAATGCATCACAGTAGGAGGGAAAGAAGGAACACTCCCTGTCTGTCCTCCAGGTTAGTAAGAATTCTTTTCTGCAAGGGATGACAACTTGCCTAAGCCAGGGGGATGGGGGATGAGCTCTGGCTGTTAGATTTGCCCTGCGTTCCAACCCCCGCCCCACCTTCCTGTCCCCCATGCTTCCCGGGCCTGGAAGCGCCCATCCCATTCCAGAGCCTGCACACGGGCCCCAGAGGAGACGCTGGGACTCGGCCAACCAGCATCAGCACCCCCCAGGCAGCAAACAGGACCCCAGGACGCAGCCTGACTCCAGCTTTGCAAAGCTCTCTGAAGCCAGCTGGCCTCACCTACTTCAGAGCCAAATGCCAGGGACTGTGGCTGGCCCTCCAAGTCCACAGAAGGGAGGGAATGGAGGCTCGCTGGCATGTGCTTTGTCTGCCATTGCTTTGCAGTCCCCCACCGCCCCCTCGCCTGCCCTGCGCATCACATCTCAGTTGAGCAAGCGGGATCCACGCAACTCTCAACACGAGCCTGGGAGGACCTGTTCCAGTGGACCAGCGGTTTCCTGCAGAGCCAGGAGTACAGTGAGTCCAAGGCAGGAGGTGAGCGGGATGCAGCCATCCCATTGTCAAAGAGAAAAGAAGCATCTGCTCTATTCTGACTAAAGGCTGCAGCTCAGATCTTAGTGAAAGCTGGGTTTCGTAGCCTCCCAGGGCTTTTCTCCCCTCTTCTTCATGAAAGGTCTACCATTAGCACTTCTGTAACTCAAATATATCTGGGCCACCTCCCATCCCAGGCTTCAATCAGTGTCACAGGGCAACAACCAAGTGCAATTGAGAAGAAAGCAAAATCTTGCTTGAGGTCTCTGGACCACACCCCAAGAGCTTCCAGGCATGATCCACAGCACAATTTTTTTCCTAGTCATTCTTCTACCTCTCTCCCCTTCTCTCTCTTGTCCCCCAGCCCGCACACTCCTAAAACAGCCTTCAGGCTCTCATTTCTCCTCACTGGACACTCCAAAGCCTCTTACCCCACCTTGCCTGAGATCTGCATCTGATCTTTCCTTCCACCCAAAGGATCCTCCCTTCACAATCTCCCTGTGTTAGTTAGATTCAGTTGTCAACTTGGCCAGGTGAGCATACCTAGTCTTGTTGCTGCGGACATAAGCCAATGGTACGTGAACCTCATCTGTTGCTAATTACATCTGCAGTCGGCTAGGAGGCGTGTCTGCTGCAATGAGTGACGTTTTGACTTAATTGGCTGGTGCTTAAATGAGAGAACGCAATGTAGCACAGCCTAGCAGCTCGGCATTCCTCATCTCAGCACTCGCAGCTCAGCCCAGGCCTTTGGAGATGCAGAAAGAAGTCACCCCGGGGAAAGTTGTTGGAACCCAGGGGCCTGGAGAGAAGACCAGCAGAGACCATCTTGTGCCTTCCACGTAAGAAAGAACCTCAGTGGAAAGTTAGCTGCCTTTCCTCTGAAGAACCAACAAAATAAATCCCCTTTTATTAAAAGCCAATCCGTCTCTGGTGTGTTGCATTCCGGCAGCTAGCAAACTAGAACACTCCCTATACAGGCTTCTTCTGCACCTAATCCCAGTCCTTATATCAAAAAGGCCCAGAAGTCTTAAAGGCAGACACAGAATTTTCCATTTCCCCATCCTGTGACTCCTCCCCATGGACAACCTTGTCTGTCTGTCTTTACTCTAGTACCCCTTAACTTGTCAGGTGCAAGCATGCATTTCCTAATGATGCAAAAAGACCCAAACACCTTCACTTGGGAATCTTATTGAAGTTAAACATTTACTCAGCCATTAAAACTCTCTGTGCTAGAGTAATTCCTATTTTTATTTGCAAAGAAAACAATGTACCTGGTAGACAAAATTCTATGGCTTTCTCCACTAACTCAAATAGACAAAAAGGAAGTACCACAGCCCAATACAACAAACTCTGCCAGCCTTTCTAACTCCACCAAAGAAAACAAACAGAAAAAGAAACACCTGGGCCACCCCCTCTCCCAAGCTCAGGTCCAATCTCATTTTACAGAGTTTTTGTTTGCTTCCTTCAGCATGAGTCACGGCCTCAGTGAGGAGGGGAAAAACCGGGATTGAAAGTTTCCACGGCCTGGAGTGTGCAGGCCAAGGGTGGGAAATGCGCTTAAATGCTGCCTGCCCGGAAGGTCTTGTTATTTCGTAGTGATGGACGTGGGGCAGACGGCCGGGAATCCGCTGTAAGCAGAGGTGAGTCTTTCCATATATATCTCAGGAAAATTGAAAATGATCATCTAATGCAGTCCAGAATCCCTCCAAAGCATTTTTATTGTTTTGAAAAAGAAAAGGAAAAATGTAACCCCCAGGGAGCTTCATAGGGTTTCTAGCCCAAAGGAACAAAGCAGGAGAAAAATTCACCCTCGAAAGGAAGTCAGAGAGCGCGGGGTGGCAGCAGGTGGGGCGAGGTCCAAGGGGACATTTAGAAAGCACAACTTAATGAGGGTGATGGATTCCTGTACCCGCAGAAATCCCAAAACATCCCGTTGTGTGAGGAGGGGAGAGAGGCTGGTGAATTCTTGAAAGATAACACAAAATCATTTTCTCAGTACTTACTAAGGGACTTGGCATCTGATAATGACCAGCAATTTCCTTACCAGGACGGTCACTGCACAGCGGAGTAGCTTGTTCTTTCTATTCCCTGCAGGCCCTCCCACAGATATCTGAAATTCTACTGTTAAAGATTCTTTCCTTTGGATTAAACACTGTCAAAACTCAGGGGTATAGAACACATTCCTTCCAAATCCCCCCAAAGAGCAAGGGTTATATTTTATTTCCAACCTGTTGAGGTGCTTCTAATGGAGAGAAGGGGATTATTTAGTGTCAGAATAAGAGAGTTAATTCTTTTTATTCCTAATTACAAAAGTAATGCATGTTTTACCGAATATTTGTGGATAAAATGATGTGATGTCTTGACTTTGCTTTAAAATAATATAGAAGGATACACCAATGTTTATAGCAGTATTAGTATATGTGCTGCAGAAGCGAGCACATTTATAGCAGCATTAATTACAAAAGCCAAAAGGTGGAAGCAATCTAAATGTTCACCAACAGATGAATGGATAAACAAAATGTGGTATATACACACAATGGAGTATTATTCAGCCCTAAAAAGAAATGAGGTTCTAATACATGCTACAACAGGGATAAGACTTGAAGACATCATGCTGAGTGAAGACCAGATGCAAAAAGACACATGTTGTATGATCTTGCTTATATGAAATACCTAGAATAAGCAAATTTCATAGAGATCACGTAAGGGTACAGAATTTCTACTTGAGGTGATGAAGTTTGGGTAATGGATGTTGTTGGTGGTAAGACAATATTTTGAATGTAATTAATATCACTGAATTATACGCTTGCAAGAGGCTAAAATGGGAAACTCTGAGTTGCATATTTGTTACTATAATAAAACTGCATTTATATATACAGAGAGAGGGTGGGGGAATAGGACAGATGCCAATGAAACAAGATTGGCCAGGAGTTGACAATTGTTGAAGCTGGGTGAGAGGTACACGGGCGTTTATGTCCCGTGCTCTCTTCATTTTGTATATGTGTGAAATCTTTTCTAACAGTAAGTAGTTTTTTTAAAGGAAAACAATAAGATCACTCTTTAAAAATCAACATATATATTTGTTTTATTCTAATTTTATTTTGATAACATATATAACATAAAATTTGCCATTTTAACCATTTGTAAGTGTGCAATTCGGTGGCATTAATTATATTCACAATGTTGGTCAACCGTTACGAACATTCATTAAAAGTTTTTCATGACCCAAACAGAAACTCTGCACCCACAAAACTCTGCACCCACAGAAACTCTGTACCCATTAAGCAATAACTCCCCATACCTCCTCCTCCCCAGCCCCTGGTAATCTCTAATCTACTTTTTGTCTTATGAATTTGCCTAGTCTAGATATTTCATGTAAGTGGAATCATACAGTATGAGTGCGATGGATTCCTGTATTTCACTTGCTATAATGTTTTCAAGATTCCTCAATGTCAGGTAGCATGAATCAGGAAAGAACTTCATCTTTTTCATTCCTTTTTATGGCTGAATAATATTCCATTGTGTTTGTATGTATATATACCACAAAATTAATATATTTTGTTACATAAAATCCAAAAATTATAGTTGATGTGCAAAATTAGTGTATAATCCCACCTCTGTCAACAGTTGGCATGTTTCCATCAGGATTTGTTTTCAATCCTAGAATTCTAAAGACAGGAAGAACCTTAGAGGTGATCTAGTAATCTCCAGCATCTTCACTTCACTTGTGAGGGAGCAAGGAACAGAGAGGGGCAGTGAGCAAGAGGCAAAGCCCAGACAAGTCCAGAAGCCCTTTCCCCAGTCCATGCCAGTCTCCACGGTACCCGTCGGGAGAGAGAACTTTTCCAAAGCACACACACACTTGGTGCCTTCTCCACTTCAGTCTTTCCACGTTGACCATTGAAAGACATGAAAGTCAAACCAAAATTACAAGGACTTTCTGTCCCAGTCAAGAAGTAGATTCCACAGAGCTCCTCGGGCAGAAAACCAGCTCCCAATCCCTCCACTGGGGGAGGGGGTTGTCATGGTTAGGTTCACATTTCAACTTGGCGAGATGGTGATACCGTTTGTCTGGTTGGACAAGTGCTGGCCTGTCTGTCACTATGAGGACATTTAATAGAATTAAGTCATGATCAGGTCAACTGCATCCACAGCTGATTCCATTTGTAATCAACCAAGGGGAGTGTCTTCTTTAATGAGTGATGCTTAATCTAATCACTGGAAGCCTTTTAGGAGGATTCAAAAGAGACAGGCTCTTTTCCTGCTTTGAGTGGCGAGCCTCTCCTGTGGATGTTCATTCAGACCCTCCATCGGAGTCATCAGCTTCACAGCCTGCCCTATGGATTTTGGACTCTATGTTCCCACAGTTACATGAGACACTTTTATAAATTCTGTATCTACAGCTATTTCCTGCTGATTCTGTTTCTCTAGAGAACACTGACTAATACAGGGGTGGTGGTGACGATGCTACTTCACTTCTTTGGAGAGACCAAAGCGTGAACGCCTGTCCCTACCACGGTCTCAGCACATAAATGAATCACTATCCTTAGCTTGAAATCTAGTGAAGCAGAGAAGTTTAAATGAGAAGGAAAAGTGAGCTCCAACACTGAGCTCCCAGTACCCTTTGACTGAGTGAAGAGAAGCAGAAAAGCCTAAATAAACCCTAACTAAGACTCAGCACCCCATCTTACTACCAGGACTAAGAAATGACTGGGGCAGGGCACCTTGGAAACCTGTTCACGGGACACTCCTCACACTAACATGACCAGACTGCCCAACAGATTCCAAGGCTTGCATCTGCCAAAAGCCCCTACACGGCAATCCACGAAGGCAAGAAAGAGCAAGTTCTAAGATCACGAAGCCTATTCCAGAGGTCACCTCATCCTCGACCTCACCTCCAGCTTGCCGTCCCATGAATATAGCTAGCTCTCCCATTTAAGATCTGAAAGGAGCCTGCAACTTCCTTTATCCATCCATTATTCTTAACAAGCCATTCTAGTGGGAAATTCTTCACAACTGCTTTGTCGGATAGAAACAGAAAGGACATTTCTATAGAGCTTAGATTTCAAAGCTTTCACCAAATTTGCCACAAATAGTGGTCTTCACGGGCCCTAGGGACCTGTGAATCAGTTTTTTAGTGCTGCTGTAACAAATTGCCACAAGCTTCAAGCCACACTGTAAGTACTGCCTAACAGTTCTTCAGGTCAGAAATCTGGGTGGGCTCAACTGCCTAGGGGTTTCCAAAGGAAAAAATCAAGGAGTCGGCCAACTCCTTCGGCTCTTAGCTGAAGACTCTGAGAAGAGGTCACTTCCAGGCTCCTCCACGCTGCTGGTTGTCAGCTGAGGTCCCTCTCAGCTCCTTAGAGAGAGAGTGGCCCAGTCCATCTTCGAAACAGGCACGTCAGGTCATGCCCTCCTGACACGTTGAATCTCCGTGACTTCCTCTCCTGTTGCTCCTGTCTGCCTCCAGCTGGAGAAAGTTCTCTGCTTTGAAGAGATGAGGTGATTAGATCAGGCTGATTCACGAAAAGCTCCCCATCAAGAGGACGCCTGCCACGGGACGTGCACATTCACAGGTTCTGGGGACATCCTTGGGGGCCATTCTGCCTCCCGCACCTGTTTTGGGAGAAGAGGTTGTTCCAGGCACCCCCAGTTCCTGATTTGGTTCGGGGCTGTAAAAGGAGGGGGACACGGGTCCCACCCAAACGCAGAGAGGGGCGCCTGGGCTGAATCTGGGTCACACAGTGGATAGGAGACCACAGGCTGAGTGAGACCCATTTTCTGCCCTCAAGCAGCTTACCCTAGAGAGGGAAATGAGGGAGGGGGCACGGATGATGGTGCAAAAATATGGACATTTTCTCTTTTTCAACAAATCAACTCAAAGTGCAACCCCCATTACCTCTCCCAGTGGCTGTTCTCCCGTTTGGTGGGGAGGGTAGGTGGAGGGGCCGACAAAATGCCAACTCTGGGCACAGGGGCCTGTGATGTAATGACTTGAAGAAATCACACAGAGAGCTCCACTCCCGTCCCCTCGTCATCCCCGTGGGCTCCTGCTGCATCCTTCTTTGTTCCTTCCCAAGAGCCTTCTTTGTAATAGCTTGGGTTCCCCCAGAATCAGACCTGGAGACAGTTTATTTGGAAGAGACCCCCCCCCTCCCCAAACCGGGGGGCTTGTGAGGGACTGTCTTAGTTTGCCAGGGTTGCAATAACAGGGTAGGACAGGTTGGCTTAACCAACAGGAATTTTCTGTCTCTGTTTTGGAAGTCCAAAATCGAGGTATCGGCAGGATCGTGCTTTCTCCCGTCTGCAGCGTGCCGGCAGGGGCTCGCCACAACTCAGTCTCGCCTCCATCACGCAGCCACCTGTCTCCAGCTATTTCCACTACTATGGTGTCCAAATTTCATTTGCTTCTAAGGACCCCAGCCCGATCCATTTGGCCTCACTTTAACCAATAACATCTCCAAAGGTCCTATTTACAGATGGGTTCCCATCCCCTTTTGTGAATAGGATGTTAGGACCTGAACTTGTCCTTAGGGAGCATTAGGGTTGGGACATGCTTTTGTGGGATGGCGTGATTCAGCTCATCAGAGGGAGTAGGACAGGGAAGACAAGGCAGCTGATACAGGGGATGTTATCAAGTCAGTCACCTCATTGGCAATTGGAGCTTAATCTTGCCGGGAGCTTTGGGAAACAGTTTAGAACAGGAGCCCCCCCCTACTGAGGGATGAGGGAAAGGGGGTATTTATACTCGATTCCCATCAGCCCTCAAGTCAGGGTTTCCAGGTTAAGGTGTAAATTGCACCAGCAGCTCCCAGCAGCCACATGCATGGGCAGAGCAGGCTCTGGCTCCCAGGACAAAGGGGCTGGCAGAGGAGGGGAGAGGAAGACAGCGCAAGTTGGATGAGAAAGAAAAATTAGAGACCAACCAAGTCAGGGGGTTCCTTGAAGCCAGACCACCTCTGGGTCCTCCTGTCTCAGCTCAGGCCCTCAGTGGGACAGGGGCGGTTGCCACCCCCCAGCTCTCGGAGGCCCCCATTTGTGGGTGTGCAAATCAAGCTGAACTTTTCCCTGGTCGAGGCATCCTGGACTTGAACAGGAGGCAAGAAGATCGGAAACAGAGGACTTGGGTTTGATTTTCTACGTGGATTCCCCAGCGGAGGCAGGCCTCACAGTCCCAGCGTGCCCTGGAGCAGAGAAACTGTCAGAGAAGAAGGTGAGAGCAGGTGATAATTGCTGGGAGAATGGAAGCTGAATCCACTCCAGCCAGCCCCTTGGCTTCTGCAAACCCCGCCAGCTTCGGAGAAAAGAAGAAGGTCTGAGTTTTCTGGTTGTTCACACCCGGAAACTAAAGCCAAGTGTTTTCCTAGCCCTGAGAAAACTTCCAAACATCTGGCTTTTACAGCCCCAGCTCCAACTCTCCTGCTGGGATAATATTTAGTAATGTTATGGCTCCATCTACAGCCTGAGGAAGGATCCTCTTTGCTGTTTCAGTTCTCTAGGAGGGGAGCAGAGGCCCAGGCCCTTTGAGCTCCACAGGCTCATTGCAATTAATGCTAATAAAGCCCTTTCCTCTATGCAGTTTATTCAAAGCAGACTTGGAGCTACCCTGGAAGTTATTTATTTCTTTGTCTACAACAGCAGCTGTTCAGAATATACTAGTATTTTTTTTTGAGCCAAAATTACTTTGGAGTTTCTATTTTAAACCACTGTTTGTCATGAATTAAGTGATTTATTTTTCCCCTTCTTTGCCCTATTTTAGCAAAGAAATAAATCAAAGTACTTAAAATACCAAAATTGTGTTTTCTTTTATTCACTCAACAAACATTTTACTAGCGTCTACACTGTGTCCAGCTCTGTGTTCAGCACAATGATGAATCCAGTCTGAAGAATTCCATAATTTAGTCAAAGTATTGTTTGCTGCTTCTTGTTGACTGGAATATTTCCAGATGAGTCAAGGGAGACAAAGGGGAGAAGGCCACAGCAGTCATCAGTGATACAGAGCTTGGGACAACTTAGAAAGACAGTGAGCATAGAATCCTTGGATCTAAGAGCAAAATGGAAGCTGGAAGTCATCCCATAAGGGTCGGTAAGGTGTTTGTCCCTGTTCATATTTCTCAGAAGCGTAATCCAATAAGCTTTGCCCTAATTATAAAAGCAATGCAAAAATGTTTGTTTTATGAAGAAAACTTGGAAAACAATGAAAAGCCAGAAGGTATTTTTTAAAAGAACTCATCCATGGTACCATCCACTGAAGATGCACTGTTATGCATTTCATAACATTTTTTAATGTGGTAATTTTGTCTTTATCAAAGTGGCATTCTATTTCCACCTACCCATAGGAAGTGAACGTTTTCTCGCCTCACTGCAAATTCTTCTACACGATTGTGAATGACTGCAAAGTATTCTTTTATATGCACATGCCATAATTTATTCCCTCCTTATATGATTGCCATTTTTCACAAGTATCAGCTTTGCACAGGTGACGTTCCTTCAGATAAACTCCTAGCCAGGACTGCTCAGTAGCAGGGGGTCTGCCCATTTCAGGCCTCGGAGAGATAGAGCAAGTTGCAGTTCAAGGTCAACCACCTAGCATGTCACTGAACGTCTGAACCAAAATTTAATGTTAGGAGCCCTGAGTAGTCACACTTCCAGATGGAGCTCAAAGTAATGGGATGCGGTGTGCCTGCAGGTTACAGGGAGCTTTGCAGGGCCCCACGGTTGGAGGCTTTGAAAGGGAATGGAGTGGGTGGGCAGCTCCCAACGCTCCTGGTTAAATTCTTTTACCTGTAGGTGATTTAAACAAGATGCCTCTGGGAAAACAGGCAGCAAGACGTGCTTTTGACTTGGCAAATATCTTGCCAACAGCGGCTCACACAAGGCTCGGCAGATTAAGAAAGGCAGGCTAATTTTCTCCATCGTTATCACGCAAACCCCACGTCTCACCATGATTCATTTCAATCCTGGTTTGTTTTCCCTTCTCCATTCGTCCGGTCTGTAGTTTGTTCCCACAAATGCAGTTGTCATGTCCTTCGTGTTTTGGAGTTTGAGTCGGGGTCCTCTGAGGGCCTCAGATCAGTGTAAGAGGTGACTAGGTTTGTCGAGTCTTTGAAAACATCCGGGGCCCCTCTCCAACTGCAAGGACAAGACTTAGGAAGCCAAGGCTGGTGCAGGGGATGCGCGAGCATCTCTTTCCTTAGAACTGAAGCATGGGCTGTCTTATCCCTCCAGTCCCTAGGTTTCTTCAGGGTGGAAACAACTCAAGGGATCATCAAAAGCATATCTCACAGGCTAGGATCGCATGGCAAACGCCATTTTGGGTTGATTTTGGAAAGAGAAGGTGCAGAAATAACCCCCTTCCGGTGGACAGAAGAAATTAAATTAAGCTTCTCTCATCTTGGTGCACGCTTAACTATCTCTCATTAGTAACAAAAAAGCGTGAATGTAGCAAAAAAACAAACAAAAAAACCCCACAAAAACCTCCGAACCTTAGAGCCAAAAGGGACGTGAGTGGAGGCTGGTGAGGAGGCTGGAGGTGGAGACCTGCCTTTCTGAATCCTGGTGCCTCCATCTTTCCACATTTGCCAAAAGAGGGTGATTTTACTATCTAAAAAAAACGTGCCGGCGTAGTTGTTGGGCAGAGGAAAGCAAGGGCGTGTCCCCTTCTAGACGCTGGAGCTTCTGGAGGAAGCGATGCTCTGCGTGCTTGGCCAGCGGGGACGGGAACGGCGGATGCGGCAAGTGGACGTCGCTCTCTCGCGTGGCCGGGAGGGACTTTTGCAGGGGAGCACCACGACCGCCCCACACGCCCGGCTCCTGCCCTGGCCCGCGCGCGCGCGCAGGGAGGGGGCGGTGAGCAGCCAGCAGCCTCTCTGTTCTTCTGGCCCATTCTCATCACCTCGACGTCCTCCCAGTGTCCTTGCGGATTCCCTTCAGTGTGCGCGGGACCTGCGGTGGGTGCAAATGACTGTCTCGTGGGGCTGCTGCAGGCTGTGTCGCCCCCGCCCATCCTGCATGTTGGCCAGCATCTTCTGGGTGCCTCTGTGGGCCGGGGGGGGGGGGGGGAGCTCGGGTGGCACCTGGAGGGCAGAGCTGCCCACCCACGGCGCCACCATCTGCCCTGGCTCTCAGGGCACGGACGGACCATCTCACAGGCTTTGGTTCATCTCTCTGTGTTCTTTGTCCCCTCAGCAGAACCGTAGGGCAGGCTTGGGGCAGGGAGAAGGGCCTTATTACAGATGAAGAAACTGAGGCAGAGATGATCATCCTCTTAGACTTTGGAAGCTCACAGCGGGGCCCTCAGGCACGCCGGACAAAACAGCAACGATCATAATGAAATGACTTACGAGGCCAACTAGCTCCGGCCTGTCTACCTCGAAACCAGATGGCCTTTCCCTCTTAGCAGTGCTGAGCTGGAAGACTTTGGGGCTGGCATTGCCTATAGGAACGTGGTTCTGAATAAAGCCAAGCCCACTACTTTTTCCGGGCCATGATTTCCCCAGCTGGAAATGAAGGTGAATAATTTTGCCTTCCCTCCCATTCTCCATTGCCATCTGCTTTTCAGGGATGCAGTGACAATAAAAGAGAAATTTGCAGTGTTTTCCAAGCTCATCTGATATGCCAAGAATCACCTGGAAACTTATCAAAATATGGACTCCCAGACAACACCCCGAGCTTCCTGAGTCAGCATCTCCAGGGTGGGCCTGGGCACCTGCAGCTTCAGCAAGCTCCCAGCTGATTCTTAGGATCAGGCAAGGTTTGGAATTACTGCAATCATAGCAATGATTCAGGAGACACTAAACCCTGAAGCATTTATTATCATTACTGCAAAGTAGAGTTGCCAGATTGAATGAACAACAACACAAAAATGAATTGTAGTATAAGTATATCCCGTGCAATATTTGGGACGTATCTATACTAAACATTTATTGTATGCTAAACAGTATTGCTTATCTGAAATCCAAATTTAACTGGATATCATGAATTTTATCTGCCAACCCTGTCATCTGTTATCTGCCCTCATCCATTCCATCATATGGAAAGGCTAAAGAAAAGTCTCATCTTTAGAAGAAGACAGCATGTCAATGATAGAAGAGTCTCCATTCTTAATTCTACTCTCTGAGCCTCTCAGCTCATCATTCTTACTTGGCCATTCCTCGGTGTGTGCAGGAAGAGGCAGACCCAGATGCAGGCTCTTCATCATTCTGACAAAAACAAAACAAAAAACACCACCACCACCCTACTGGTACGGAAGAAGAGAAAGAAACCACTCTCAAAGATCCAACATAGAGGTTTTAAAGCATAATGCAGGGCTCTACTTGGTTCATTCATACCTAAAGAGACAATGAAGCAAGCCTAAGTGTGGCACCATTCATTTGTCAAGGTACTTGTTGATTACAAAATAGTTTAAGTATTTCTAAGGCATGTGCATTTTTTTCCTCTGGCAGAATTTCCCAGGCCTGTCAACCCCTTGGCGACGATACTGCCTTCCTCAGATGACACCTGGCAGCAGGTGGAGGGGACTTCCCAACAGGTACATCTGTACGAGCCTCTCAGTGAGAAAGGTTTACAGCGACGCCAATTTGGAAATCCAATTGTCAATTATAAAACAGACCTCCCCGGAGGTGAGAGGAGTGGAGGAAATGTAGAGCTGAATGTGAAAATCCAAAGGACTGTGTGGTCTAAGAATGAAATGTTTTTTTTTTTTAAATCAAATTAAGCTACACGGTGGAGATTGAGCAGAGAGTCCTGAAGGTGACTTTTAAATGAAAATGAAATGTCTGTTAGTAAGTTACAGAGGTGCAGTGATATCAAGTGGCAGGCTTGTGTCTCATTAATTTCATACATAGATTTTTATGGGAGGCTATTTGATTATAATTTGATTATCTGACCCTGTAATTAAAGTTTATTGCCAATTTGGAAGCGTACATGTAAAATGAACTGGTTTTCTTCAAAGCAATATACAATCCTTTGGACTCATTGACTTCTGGTTTTGCATTTAAATGGAAAAGTCAGTTATAACGTGACAAACAGGTTGGGGTTTTGATCATTAATCCTGCTAAAGCAATATTCATAAATTCAATTCTGAATCAGTCGGAATACTTTTCTTTTATTAGTTTCTGTGTTATTAAATGAGATTGTTTCTGACTAATATATTTCTGGACTCAAACTGTAGCTCCAAGCTGTTATTCAAATCAAATAACATGCCCCTTACTTGTGCCTAGCACTAATAAATGCCAGCTTGTGATACATTTGCAAGAGGCTGTCAGCAATATTAAAGGAGGCAATAATGGCACAAGGTCTCTAAGTGAGCTGATTTTTCTAGGGGCTGATATCCGTCATTTTTCTTATGGAAAAAAAAAGATATTCAAAAGCATGCTTTGATACATAAAAACATAATTTGCTGGCACTTAAATTACCAAGACATTGGAATTAGAGAACTCATAACTTTGGGGGTCCCGAGTAAGTAGGAAGCTCAAGGAAGAGCTGAATAGAAGTGGGAAGGAGTGGCCACGCTGCTCTTGAATTGATCAGAAAAACCATTCCCAAGTCACCATGGGGTTCCCAGAGCAGAGAGGAGTCTTCGCCACCTCTTTTCTGGCCCCATTTTATAGACGATGATAGAGATCCAGAGGAAAGTCAGCTGGGAAGAGTCTCAGTGATTGGGTGGCAAATCCTAGGTGGAGACTCTCTCCCATGCTTCAGCCTCCAGCCCATCACTTCACACTCCAACCCCATCAGCCACCATCCACAAGGCATGCGTTACACCTGCCCTCTCTCTGATTCGGGGAGTAAATGAAACCTGACATGCAAACTACAAGGATAAGGTGGCTGTTCCAGTTTGCAAAGCTGCTGGAAGGCAATATGCCAGAAATGGATTGGCTTTTACGATGGGGAACTACTCACTTACAATTTACAGTTCTTAGGCTGTGAAAATGTCCAACTCAAGGCATCAACAGGACGATACCTGGACTCTGAAGACAGGCTGCCTCTGTCACGTGGGAGGGCACATGGCCAGCGTCTGCTTGTCCTTCCATCCTGGGTTTTTTTGCTTTCAGCTTCTGTGGCTTCCTTGCTGTTTTCTGTGGGTGTGTCCTTATCTCTGAGAATCTCTGGGGTTTTTTTTCTGTGAACTTCTCATCATTTCACCTTAGCTTCTGTATGTATTTTATCCTCTTATAAAGGACTCCAGTAAGAGAATTAAGACTGACCTTCAGTGGGGTGGGTCACATCTCAATTGAAGTAACCTAGTCAGAGGACCCCACCCACGATAGATCTGCACCCACAGGAATGGACCTACTGAAGAATATTCTTTTCTGGGGCCCATAAAGCCTCAAAGCATCACAGTGGCTTATAATATCTCTTTTATTATCTCAAGTTGGGTTTTTTTTGAAGTATGATTGGCATACAATACATTGTGCATATTTGAAGTATATTGTAGCACCTTCTGCATATTTGAAGTATATTGTAGCACCTTCTTAAAAAAAAATCATCATAGCACTGACTTTTTCATTGTTTGGGGCAATTTTTACCTATACTTGGACCTTAGAGATTATCGTTCAGATTGAAAGTTTGGGCGTTCTTTTCTCTTCTCTTTGCAGGACTCATTTTGCTGCTGCAGTCTGCAGACTTACGTTCATCTGTTCTCTTGATGACCCAGGCTAGGTCTTGCTGGGGGTCCCCCTTATCACACTCCATTATAGGCAGTGGTAGTCCCTCCTGTCCCAAAGGACAGATTTTTCCAACTCATTTCTGGATACCCAGAGTTTCTGAGGAAACTGAGAATCTACTGGCCCGTTTCCCCCAGCACCTACCAAATGCCTGAACTCCACCCCACCCCCAAACCTGCCCAATAGGGACGGTCCTCTGAATTCCTGGCGAGGGGGGCCTTGACGTCATCCAGGGAGGACACGCCTCCCGGGCCATGCCCAGAGCTCCCTGCAGGCGTGGGGGTGATCGTAGCCTCGGGAAGCAGGTGCACTGCTTCAGCCTTCCGTGGACCCGGCTCTCTCCCTGGGGTTGGCCGCGCCCCACTTCCTCCGCCCATCAGCCTTCCCAGGTCAGCCCGCTCCCGCACCTGGTTACAGGTGAGGAAATCCCGGCTGGCAGAGCTGGTAGCGGGCGGCCCTCCTCCGTCCCTTCTGTTCTGCCGGTTTTTCCAGATGAGCCAAAGTGAAGAGAACTTCCAGGGCAGGAGACAACACTCCAGCTGGAGAAGGTATGTGCGAAGGGGGCCGGGCTTATGGGCCTCAGGATGTTAGGGGGCCTGCATCTGTTTCGGCACATCCCTCACTCCCCAGGGTGTTTATCTTGGATTTTGCCACTAGAAAGTGCAAACCCCACCCTTCCTGCTCGGAACCCAACTAAAGAGCCAGCCCTTGCTGGCCCCAAGGCTTGGTGAGGACAGCCCCAGGCAGGAGAGGGCTGCTCCCAGGGCCCTGGGCTTTGACTTGGAAACGGGCCCCCTGTCCTGCACAGCGCCTGCCAGCAGACACTGCCACATGTACAAGGCTGCTCATGTACAGGCCTTGCTGCTGCCTGGTTTGGGGGACCCCCTAGTTTGGGTGACGCCCATCCAATGGCATCTGTGGAAGTTACTGGCCCACGGGTGGCAAAGCAGGCATGGCAGCTTTTGTGCTGTACTTGGAGGTCAAGCGGCCACGTTGGGGGAGGTTTTCACAGGCGCCTCTGAGACGGTGGGTCCATGGGCAGCGCCGCATGGCTCCGAGCAAACGCAGGTGACCTGGCGGGGTCTCAGCCGGGCTGCTGGTTCCCACTGCGGGGGAGCCTTCCCGCAGGGAGCGCAGCCTTGGGTTAGGTGGCCATTTCTTTGCCTTTTGAGTGCAGGTGAGAGTCAGGTTAGGTTGTTCACGCAGGGCGCGGATGACAGCGGTGGTGGCGTGGGGGCTCTCACCGAGCGCTCACGCATACCAGCCGCTGTACGCGGGGCTCCGTGCGGGGCTGCGCGGGCTCAGTGCGGGGCTGCGCGGGCTCAGTGCTGCCCGCCAAGCACCTGGTCCGCCTCGGTTAGTCCGGGAAGGGAGTCGGGATGCAGAGAGGCTGAGCGAGCCGCCCAGCCCACCCTCCGCCGGATCTGCCCGCAGGCGGGCGCACGCTCTTCCCGGCACCGCGGCTAAGGGTCTACCCCCTGTGGAGCGTGCAGCCACCTTCCCACGCCCCGAGAGGGCCGGTGGAGCGGACTTATTTATAAAGGTCGCGAAAATGGAAAGAGATTGCATGTTGGGGGGCAGGTACAATGGGGGTTGATCTGGGTCCGCTCGGCCTTTTCATTTGTGCTCGGCCTTGGCTGCCCATGAGACCCACCTGGGCGCTTTCAACATGAGGGAGGCCAGCTGCATCCCCGGAGCTTTTGGAGAGCGGCCCAGGCAGGTCGTTCCTGGAGCTCCCCAGGGGATTGTCAGGGGCAGCCAGGGCTGAGGATACCCGCCTCTGGGCACGCACTTTCAGGGGGCAGGAGCCATCACCCACCCAGGCTCACATGCAGCTGGTTTGCAAGGCTGTGTTGGGAGGTCCTCCACGCCTTTTTTTTGTAACAGCTTTGTTGACATATAATTCACCCATTTAAACAGACAGGTCAATGGATTTTAGCATACTCACAGAGTTGGCAACGATCACCATAACCACATTTAAACATCTTTATTACCCCCAAAAGAAACCCTGTACCTCTTGGCCTTCACTCCCAGTCCTTCCCTCCGGACAGCCCCAGGCCACCACTAATCTACTTTATGTTTCTATAAATTTGTCTATTCTGACATTTAATATAAGTGAAATCTTACCATATGTAGTCTTTTATGACAGACTTCGTAGAATAATGTTTTCAAGGTTCCTGGATGTTATAGCACCTATCCGTATGCCATCCTTCCCCCCCCCCCCCCCCAGATAATATTCCATTGCACGGAGAGGCCACATTTTATTTATCCATTCACCAGGTAATGGTCACTGACTTATTTCCACTTCTTGACTATTATGAATAATGCCGCTATGTACATTTCTGTAGGAGTTTTTGCTTGATGCATGTTTTCATTTCTTTTGGGTGTACACGGAGGAGTGGAATGTCTAGGTCATATGGTGACATTGTGTCTCATATTTGCAGGAACTGCAAAACTGCTTTCCATCAGTTGATGGGCGTGTGGGTTTGCCTTAGTCTACCAGGCTGCTACCACAGATGCCACCCAGTGGGTTGGCTTAACCAGCAGAGTTTACTATCAGAGGCTGGAAGGCCAGAATCCCAGTGTGCGCATGGTGGTGCTCTCTCCCGGTCTCTGGCGCTCTGCTACCGGCGTGCCATGAAAGGGCTTCTTTGGCTCGCGGCTCTGCTTCCCATCGCATGGCCTTCTCTCTCCTTGTGTCTGCTCGATGGCCACTGAGCCCAGCTTCTGACTTCCGTGTGGCCTTCTCTGACTCGCTGCCTCTGAATTTCTTCTGCTTATGAAGGATTCCAGTGATAGGGATTACCGGATCCAATTCAGTAGGGCCACACTTCAACTAAACATAACATATTCTAGAGGCCCTATTTACAATGGCCACCTTACTAGGAATGTGGATTAAGAACATGACTTTTGAGGGGGACACAATCCAGTCTACCACAGGGTTATTTCCCCTTCAGGGCCAGTACGGATAGGCTGCTATGAACATCTGTGTACGCAATTTTGCATGGAGCGTCAAGCCCTGGGGTCACCCCTTTGCTCCACCCAGTCCTGCTACAGTAGGGGAGGCTCAGCTCTAAGTTCTCATGAAGAAACAGATGGGAAACCCCAAACCCCATGTCCTTTCATTTAAAAAGGAGCCTTTTGTTCCAAAGTTTTTGCTGCTTTTAAGTGTTGCCTGTCACTATTGTTTGCAGTCTCAGACCCACTTGCAGACTCAAAATATCTCTGAAAATATCATCTCATAACAGTCCTTTACCTTAGGCCCACCTTGTCCGTTGACTTGTCCTTTCTCCCTCTTTAAAACTCCAGACAAACCCCATCAGTTTAGTGACAACAGTAAACTGGGAGTAAAACCCCACCCCTTGCTGCTGCTGGGTGCCCTCAGCCCCTCTCCTGTGCCCATGTCCGTGCCTGCGCCCTCTTGGAGGAGATAAGATGGGATGGCTGGTGGGGGATATAGAGATGGGAAAACTGGACCTACCTGTTGTCTGAGAGCTTAGTCAAGGGGAGCAGGGGAACCAAGTCCTAAATAAATAATTGCAATGGGTGCCAAATTCAGCATCTTCTAGAGTGCAGTGGGGAGAAGTGGTAGAAAGTGGCACATAGACAAATCATGAAATGACACAGAATCAAAAAAGAACAATGTAATTCCCGTTTCAGTGATCCTTTCAGCCTGTAGATACAGCCAGGAGAACATCTCAGTTTGGTGCTAATAGGTCTTGGAGGGCCTCTCTTTTTTAAAAAAACAAGAGCAGACATAGACTCAGGCCTCCAGCTGCAAATGTGCGCAGCAACATATTGGCAACATTATTTCACTTTCATTGTATTTATTTTACAATTGACTTCTATATAGCAAGACTCACTGACTCTTCCATTTACCATGGTGATATAAAGTTTTCTTTCTTTTTTTTTTTTTTACATGGGCATGCATCCCATGGCAGGCAAGCACTCTTACCTGCTGAGCCACCGCAGCCCGCCCATAATGTTTTCTTTAAAGATAAATGTATTTGAATTTGTTTTTAAGACGTGATTTCATTTGAAGGAAAAGAATAAGTAAAAACAGTAGAGCAGGTGGCCGGCGATGTGGCAGTGATTGCACAGATGGTTTCCAAATGACCTTGAGAAAGTCCTGTGGACATGCACCAAGGGCTGAGGGAGCCCCAGCTCGGCCTCTAACCTGGAGAGGATATCATATGAGAGAAGGTGCGTCCTTAAGACACAGAAAGAGGACTTATCATGTATAGATGAAGGGAAACTTTGGAGATTAGGTTCCAGCTACAACTTTTGCAGGGGAGGAAAGCTGAGGCTTTGAGGGGTTGATAATCTGAAATGACATGGGTGCCCAGACGGAGCCAGCATGGAGCTTCGTGGTTGTGAGCCCCAGATCCAGTGCCACGACACTGTCACATTCCATCTCCTAGCATGTCAGCTTACCACCTTTCTCTTCCCCCTTGGTCAACCCAATAAAATAGTATATTTGCTTCTGGCACCGTGAATAACAAGTACTGGGAATTATATGATTCTGTCTGTGCCACTTTGCAAAGCTCAAAGAATGAGTCTAGCTTGTGGAGAATTATAGAACTTGACTCTCTAGTAGTAAGACGGCCACAAAGTTGCAACTTGTATAGTCGGCTATTGTACTGTTCATCAAATATTTCCAGTTTTCCTTCTACAAACATGGTAGATGTATACTTTCCTGCCTTCTGTTAAGTTTGGGGGGTTCTTTGTTATGTACCAATAGATAGTTGATACAGAGTCTGGCTTTGGTGACTTGGCTTAACGTGTTGGAGGTTCATGTATGTTGAAGTGTGCAGCTGTGGTTTGTTCCTTTTTAGTGCTGAGGCGCAGGCCACTGTGCAGATGTACCACATTTTGTTTAACTCCCCACTAGTTGAGGAACATTTGGGGTTTCCCCATGTTTTTGGCAACTATGAATAAAGCCACTACATAGAATGATGCTGACTTCAAATTGCTATTAACATAAATCAATGTTTGCCTGTCTGCGTTGTCTCTTGCTACTGATCACGCCCAGCTCACCTTGGGTCCCTCCCCACCCCTCTCATCTATTCCCTGCATGGGCGAAGTGACCCCCACCCCAAGGCTTTAGCACCTCTTGTCCTCCCTGGCCCTTCCCAAAGCTGGCTCTGCCCACCCCCCAGGCCTCCAGTCCAGTGCCACCTCTTTAGAGGCCTTTCCTGAGGTCTCTGCCTAAACTTCCCTCTCCTCCTGGTGCTCTGTCCCCTGGCCCCCTGAATTCTTACCTAGCACAACTCACAATCTGTGGTTATTTGTTTGTTTGTTTACTTTTTGTTCTCTCTCCCCTCCTGGAATGTAGAGGTCTCATCCGTCTTTGTTAAGGCCTTGGCATGTACTCTGCTGAACAGGTATTTTCTGATGGAATGAACGAGCGAATGAAAGAGAAAGATTGGGGAAGTAGCTGAGGTTTAGTAGGCGTGCAAGCGCCAGGTTATGCGGTTTGCGTTTGGTATAGGCAATGGAAAAGTATTGTTGAAAATGATCCCTTGGAAAAATATTCTGCTCTTTCATTTGGTTATAGTATGCCATAAAGAAAGCAAGAGTTAATGTCAACATATTTTATAGACGTGGAATATGCTAAAACTGTGGTTCCCCATTCTGTTAATATAGGGAAGAAAGGGAAATTGCAGTTAACACTTAAGACCTATCTGGCTGATTTTATCCCTTGAAATTTCTTAGCATTTAAAGACCTATTATTCCAAACAAAATATAGCCTTGTTTATTCTTCTCTCAGACCAGTATTCAAAATGAGGGGATGATGTTAGCCTTGTGTGTACTCTTGAACAGAAGGGCGTAAATATGCTGATGGAAATACACACTCATACACCCACATTGATCGGTGTGTATCTCACTGTTACTATCAGTTATGGAGTCTGTGTAAAGATACAAACAAGAAAGGAATGTGTAATATGCTGGTGCTTCATGCTGTGAGCTGTCCACTTATTTCAAATGATTGACTCTTAAAATAGGCTGTTTAAGAACCACCACAAACAAGAGTGATAACGTTTTATTAAAAGATTAACAGACACACCTGGAATCATTTCATTTTTCTCTCAGGTTTCTGCCTGTTTGCAAATTCGTAAAGGAACACATGTGAGGTGTCCCTGCGTCAGTGAATAGAACGGTGGCCTGTGGCTGGGCACCAAATGTCGCAGTATTCTCCCGCACCCATGACACAGACTCTGTGAAGAAACACGGGAAGGGCAGGCCATGGTGGCTCAGTGGCAGAGTTTTCTGCCATGCCAGAGACCCAGGTTCGAGTCCCGGTGCCGGCTCATGCAAAAAAAAAAAAAAAGAAGAAGAAAGAAAAAGAAACACGGAAAGCTTGGCGCGGCTCCCACAAATTCCGTGCTCATTCATTCCATCTCCCTTGGTTGCGCGCCTGCTCCGTGCCCGGACCGGGGGTGAGCCCTGAGCGAAGCAGGCGCCTCCTCCGCCCTCGCGGCGCGCACAGGCCAGCGATGAGGGGGCCACGGCGGCAACGACAGCCCCGCCCTGGCGGGACGAGCGGCCCCACGTCCTTCTGGCTTGGCTTTGTCACAGTCTCGTCGCGACATGTCCATCGAGGCCAAGCGGGGCTCCCGTGGGCGTCGTGGGCAGCAGCTACCAGGATGGAGAGCGCAAGCTGCTGGGAGGCAGGTCAGTTTAGCTCTGAGGAACTCTTGAAAAAAGCAGGTAGCCGGCGCCCCTCACCGCCCTGGCCAGTTCCTGCCAGGGAGGGACTGGGGCAGGCTCAGTTTTTGACATTCAAAATCAGGTTTCCTAGGGCAGCCCGACTTGCTAGGGAAGGTTTCCTCCATTGCTTCATCTCCTCCCTTGGCATGGCAAGACTCAGTGCTGGGAGGCCCCAGGGTCTGAACAGGGGCCTGAACAGGGGCTTTCAAACATGTTTTTCTATGAGCCACAGTAAGAAATAAAGAATTTTACTTTTTAAGCAGAATACACACATTTAATGGAAATAAAAATTTCAGAAAAACCTTCTTAGCTCTCTGTGCAGTATTTTCTCGTTTTTTTATAGTTACATTTTTTTAAAAAATTAACACCGGTGATGACCCAGTTACTTCATTGCATGCTCCACCCACGGAGCAGCGTGAACAGCCCACATGGAGAGGGAATGGCCTTAGCAGATGTGAGAGGAGGAAGGCAAGGGAGACAGAGGTGGAAGAGGGAAGCACTTAGCTGTGTGTGTCCCGACCTCCCTGCTCCGTGCCTGGGCCTGGAGGGAGAAAGGCGTGATGGCAAAGAATGGGTGAGGCCAAGAGACCCCTGTGCCTCACCTGCCAGCCTGGCTATGCCACGTCAAAGCCCAAGGTTGGTGGGAGACAGTGAGGCAGATGAGGTGCACAGCTTTCCCAAGCTGCTTTCCACTTCGTCCTGGTATGGCTGCAACCCAGGAGCTCCCCCAGCCTTCCAGGAGGGCTAGGAGCCTCACTGCTGGAGATGAGAGAGAACTACCCCGACCACAAGTGCACAGAGATGGAATAGAGGCAGGGAGAAGTGTGTGTGAGTGTGTGTGGGGGGAGGGTTGTCTACCTGCAGAGGGAACCGAGGTGAGACTGAGCAGGGGAGGGGGTCCCAGCTGAGGCCACCAGATCATATGCCACCAGCTTAGAATGCCAGCTAGGTAAGCAGAGGCCAGTAGCCAAAGGACATCTCCAGGGGGACCCAGGACACCCTGCCATAGCCCACTCCATTCACGCAGGTGCTACCTTAACAAGGAACTGACTGCAGGTGGAGAACAGAGAGCCCAAATCCTGTTTTCAAAAGAGGTGCAGAATTACCCAATGAAGTTGTTAGAATTATTAGATCAATTGGTCTTCATCTGCCCCTTTATTTCCCCTTCGCTTTGCACCAAATGGGGGTTCATGAAAAAGATTGGGTCAGTTTCAGAGACCATAAAGAAACCATGTTTCTCTGTGCAAAAGTGGTTACACCAGAAAAGTTGCAATCCAGCTCCTTGGCACAAGTGCTATCTCCCCCTGTGATGCCAGAGCCATCAGGTAAAGCTGCTAAATGTTTAAAAAGCAGCTCTTGGGCAGGGTGGGGGTAGGGGGCATTTGCCCATTTCCCTGGTGTAAACACTCCCACCAGGGCCCATTTCAAGCCAGGTGAGGTCACTGTGTGCAGAGCTGGGCAGCCAGGCTCACAGGTGCTCCAGCAAGCCTGGACCAGCCAGCACAGCACACCTGGCTCTCTGTCCACCTGGCTTTAGGAGACCCGTGACCAGGGCCAGATAAACTGTCCAGCAATAAAAACTCCCATCCCTGGACACTGGTTTGTTCAACAGAAAGGACCCGGCAGCTCGATTTAGCACATCTCCCTGGACCCCATCTTTTTCTCTTCGGAGTCCCACCTCCCCCACCCGCACCCAGGGCACTGCCTTCTGTTTGAGCTCCAGGCCCGACTGACAGAATCGGAGCAAACTCCCCCTGAAGGGCGCTGCAGAGGTCACGGAGGCCAGCCCCCTGCCTCCAGGCGGGTTTCCCCTAAATCGTCCCCCAGTGCCCAGAGCAGCCGGGGAAAGTTTTGTGCTGACTCGGTGGTGCCCTGGCAGCGGCCAGCTCCTCCAGCAGTTCATGAGGGAATCATTAGGGAACCGTGGCAGTGAGCTAGGGCCCCAAGGCCTGTGGCAATTAATCACCTTTCCTCACTTGCAGCACCAGCTGTCTCAGATGCAGCCACCCTCGAGGTAGCCCTTTAATTGTCCCCAGAGAATGCAGGTGGGTGAGGGGCCACCTGAGCTGACGTTAGCCAGCAATCCTCCCAAATTAAAAAAAAAAATTTTTTTCTTTTAGAGCATTCAAATATTTCTCACTTACTTCTCAGTGTCTGTTATTGATATAAAGGTTGAAGCTCAGGCAGCTTAACTGTTACGTGGAATGACCTTTACTTTTAATATTAATATATCATCGTAAAGTCTATGCGAATCATGAATGCAATTTTGGTATTCATATAAAATGCTGCACGCCGAACCCATTGCAACTTCGCCCCCCCACCTCGTCCTCCAGAAAGCTGCAAACGGGGTGAATTAATATGTGTCCTGTGCCGCTCCCCTTTATTTACTTAGCGAGGGTGGCCGGGCAACTTTATCAAGAGTAACATTATCAAGAGCTCTCCTGCAAGCTGCTTTATCATATTCACATCCGCATCTGCTCAACACTTGTCAGTGTCAATCAAATCGCAATAATACGCAGATGATTTGCTCATTTGGTTTAATAAAATCTTTCTGCTTATTTGCGCTGCCTCCATTACACCACGTAATTGCTGAGCCGCGGAGGTGAAAGGCAGCCAGTTGCCTGGGGGATAAGAGGAGACTATTGCTATATGAGGGATTTGTTTCTTTGCCTCTGTCTCTCCCCAGTCACTCATATTCCTAAAATTAATATTGTATTTGAATCCAGCCCTGCTATTCTTATGCAGGCTAACATTGTTATTACTTATTATTTGGATGTGAAGTCATTTATTTTTAGTTTTATGTCCAAGCTGTCAAGCTAAATTTCATTGTGAACTGCCACATACAATTTTTAACTGCCATTTAGAACGAGATTCAAACTCTAAATTATGGAGTCAGCTTGTTCAAAGGGCCGGCCTGATATGAAGTGCAGCAAGAAGCCCTGATTTCCCTGGAAATCAAAGGGGCTCCCGGTTATTATTTTCGTGGAAAGGGAAGCACCCAGCCTTAACGCTCACCTTGATGGCGGCCGGAGCCCCAGCTCGGCGCACAGAGGCCACGGCCGGGGAGGCTCACGAGGAGCCCACTCGGTGCCTGCACGTCCCCCCACGCTGCCTCTGGCAACGTCAACCCCCTTCGAGCGAGGTGGGGCTGTGCAGGTGCCTAGGACCCTGTGCGGATGGCTAAGGCAGGCTTGCAGCCACGTTACCAGCCTACCTGAGCAGAAGGGCTGGTCTCTTGTAGCCAGGCCGCGCCTTTAGGCTGGGCTTGGGGGCTGCCCCCTCAGGAGGTGGGGCTCTGCCAGGGTTGGGCCGTGGAGAAACTACAGAGAATTTTAAAGTTATTTATGGCCATGTTTTGGTGTTCCTACAAAGGATATCGCATACGTGTACCCACACACCTGTGTGTGTGTGTGTGTATGTGTGTGTGTGTGTGTGTGTGTGTGTGTGTGTATAGAGCAAACTAACCTACTAAAGCATGGAGAGCCACCTGAGACTTTCTCCTGTGGGCTTAGTGAGAGCCAGGTCACGTGGGCAGTGATGAAGTAAGGACCACACTCCCCTGTGCCACCCACCATATCCCAGCCTTACCTTTGGTAGGAACAGCAGCTTTGCAAAGGCGGCCTTTTATTACGCCCCTATGGTTGAGGCTTTAAATGAATGAGCTCATCAAGTGTTTGTCAAAACAACCATCTGGGATAAATCTCAAGCTTGTTCTGTGGATGAAAAATGAAGATGCTGAGATGTAAGAAGGCTAAGTTGACAAAGGCTCTGGAAGCACTAGGTCTAGCCCAAAGGTGGCCAAAGAGAAGGGAGGAAGCCAACAGGCGGTTGTCATCAGCAGCTCTGGGGCCACAACCCGTTCACCAGAATGTCTCCAGGAAGGTCCAGTGGCCACGAAAGCCAGTTTCACACCAACCGCAAGGAGGCGCTCATGGGCTTGCCCCGGTTAGTGGTGCTTCGCGGTTGGCCGCCAGGCCCTGAGACTTTGTTAAGGGGCGCTGGGGTGCCGAAACAGACTCAGAGGACCACTGACTCCACCCCCATCGGCCCCCAGCATCGGGGATGATGCCAGAGCCCAGGTGTCGAGTCACACAGAAAGGGAGAGCGGAGGGAGCATTTGATTCCTTCCTCCTCCTTGTTGCTCCCCCTTGATCTCGAGTTTTCAAAAAGCCTTAATTCTAAATACTTACACTTTGTCTTGGGTGCTGACTTGAGCTTAGATGTAGCACATACCCCGAGGGCACTGGCTGCCACGGTCGCAGTGGACGTCGTTGGCAGTCCAGGGGCAGTGCCAGTAACTTCCCTGTCCCCCATCTGTCCTTGCTTTGGCCTTGCAATGAGCTTGTAGAGCTTGGTGTTCTTTTCACAGATCACTAACTTCAAGGAAGGTATTGTAAGGGAACTTCTAGTCCAGCCCCGATAGAGTCCTTCCCTCACCTGAGTGTGGCTCCAGCTGTGGTTTGCAGGAGTTAGACGTGGCACCTAGCATATGGTGAATCATCCACAGTGTACCACCAATTATTTTAATAGCAGCTTTGAGATATAACCACACACCATCCAGTTCACCCATTGAAAGTGTATAATAGTATGTTCATGGATAAATGCAACCATCACCACAATTTCTATCACCTCAGAAAGAAACCTCATATCCTTTAGCTACCACCCTGCTTTCTCCCTTTTACCCCCAACCCAACCCTAAGCAACCACTTATCTACTTTCTCTATATATAGATTTCCCTTGCTCTGGACACTTCATATAAATGGAATCACATTTGTGGTCCTTTGTGTCTGGCTTCTTTTACTTGGCATAATGTTTTCAAAGTCCATCATGTGATAGCATACATCAGTGCGTCGTTCCTTTTACGGCAAATAATACTCCATTACATGGCTAGACCAAATCTTGCTTACCCATTCATCGGTTAGTGAACATTGGGCCTCTACCTTTTAGCTATTATCGATGGTATTGCCGTAAGCACCCCTGAAGAAGTGTTCGTTTGAACACCTGGTTTTGGTTCTTTGGGGGATATATCTAGGGTGGAATTTCTGGGTCATTACCAACTTTTGAACAGTCTTTAAAACTTATTTTGCCACCTTGGCCCTTATATTAGCTATTCCATTCCCTCCTTCAGGCTCTGAAGTGAATGAATTCCTTCAGCACAAACATGAAATTAGCCACATCAGCCGAGCAAAGATTTTGTAAAGACCAAGGAGGGAATCAACGCTGAAAACCCACAGTTTTGATTAATAAAAATCTTCATTTGCTCTGCCTCTTTCCCAGTCCCCTCTCTTGCTTCCTCTCCCTTCCTCTACCTCACACTTTGGCCATCTTCTCTAGTTTTGCTCCTTCCTATTCTATGTACTTTAGCTCAGTCTCATCTCCTCCAGGCCTGCATGCCCACATGTGCTCCATGGCACTCTCTTTAAGCAGAGAAAAGGATATTAAGGGCCACACAATGAGGATGATAATCTGAACTCAATAAACAAACGATTCTTCAGTTACCAGGATCCACCCTCCTTAGAAAACGATGGGAGATTAAATTTATTTTTTTCCAACCTCATTATAGCTGCTGATAGAGTCTCTCCTAGGAACAGATTCCTTCCTCTTCACCCCACTGGTGGGGCTCAGCTATCTTCACGGTCACGGTAATGCATTTATGCAGAGGTCACAGGTTGGTGACCCTTGTACGTTTTATTAAACCTGCAGTGTTTGAACATTTTTTAGTTTTCTATTTTTTTTTTAAATTAAGAGATCTCCCATTTAAAAAATTCAGACTTCCAGTTTCCTTTGAAAAAATGGAAGACCTGACGTGACGGTGGGCGTCGTCCTCGCCTGGTACCAGGTTGGCTAGAGCTGTGCAGCCAACCTGGTGCCAGGAAGGCCCGTGCTTCCCTTCGGAAGGGCCCGTGCTTCACCCCGGAGCCCAGCTCACGGTCTCACTTCTGTGTCCTATCTGGCCTCTGTAGGCATTTACACGTCTGGCCCATGTTCTAGGATAGACTCAACACAGAAAGACAGAGCAGTTATTAAAACTACACAACACTTGCCTTACTGAGTGTGTTGGGGGCAATAAGCAGTGACTCTGTGCTGTGGATGGTGTCAAATTAACAGTGGGATTCAGTTGAAACCCACCAAAGACGTTTCTGAGAATTCTGCATCTAAGATGACTGAGAACCACTGCCCAGAGAGCCAACCAAGAAGATGATTCATTCAACAGATGTTTATTGAGCATCTCTTCTATGCTGGGCTCTGTTGTAGATGCTAGGAACACAACTGTGAACAAAACAGACAAAGCTCTGTGCTCTTGTAGAGGTGTTATTCGAGTAGGGTAGACAGATAAGATATAAGTGAAATGCATAGTTTATAGATTGTGAAAAAGGCAATGGAAAAGTTGGAAAGGGAGAGTGTTGGTGGAGTGGGGAGAGGGAGGGAGGATTGCATGTGTAGACAGAGCTGCCAAGAAGACCTCGCTGAGGAGGTGAGGGTGCCATTCATATAGTTGTCTGAAGGAAGAAATTTCCAGGTAGGGGAAATGGCAGGTGCAAAGGTCCTGTGCTCAACATATTCAATGAAGAATAAGGTTGCCATGGCTTCAGCAGTGTGAACCAGAGGAAGAGTGGCAGGAGATGAGGCCAGCATGATAGGGGAGGGTGTGAGAGGGAGAGAGATCATATAGGGACTTGGGGAAATTTCTAGGCCTTTGGATATTATTCCGAGACAAGAAACTATTGAGAGTTTCGAACAGAAGAGTGATGCTGTGAGTTGGTCTTAATAGGATCTGTGCTTGGCTGTGTTTTCAGGCCAAACACAGGGAGACTGATCAAGAGGCTTTAACAATAATCCAGGTGAGTGACGAGAATGATACAGACCAGGTTGAAAGCAGTTCAGGGAGTGAGAAGTCATTGAGTTCTGAGTACAGTTGAAGGCAGGGCTGACCTGGATTTGCTGACAGCAGAGGGTTAAATCTGGGGGCCAGAGGAGAGGATGGTGCCAAGTTTATGGATCTGAGTAACTGGAAGGGTGCATTGCTGCTGACAAATAAGGAAACCAGTGGAGGACTAGATGTGTGGTGGCAGGTCGATGTAATGAATTTGGGTGATCATCTGTCATCTGAGTGAAGATGCTGAATAGGCAGTTGGTTGTGCAATCTGGAGATCAGGAGAGAAGTCAGGCTGGAGAAAAGACTTGGGAACCATTGGTGTACAGATGGAATGAGGTCACCACAGAAGTGAGTGTAGACTGAAAAGGGAAGGGATCACAGGACCAAGGCAAGGGGCAGGTAGAGAAGCCAAAAAAGAAGAGGGCAGAGGGTCAGTTCACATTGGGTTAGAAGTTATTCCCCACTGAGTTTATCCTTTGTAGGGAGGAGAATTGGGTAAAAATATTCTGCTAGACTTATTTACATGACTAACGTAAAATACAGAATTCTCTGTCTTTTCACTGCTCTGGTGCCAAATCTAGAGCATAATGTCTTTAATTTTTTTTTTGAGTAAGAGATAAATTCACGTGGTTCAAATTTAAAATGTATAGGCCTACCCTGATCAAAATGGCAGAGTGAGACACTCCTGGGCTCTGCTGCCCCACAGAATCTTTGAACAACTTGCAAGGACTGGCAGAAACACCTCTCTAAAAATTCCAGAAAATAGTTAAAGGAGTTTAACAACAGGGCAAGTGCCAGATCAAGAAAAAGCTACTTAAAAGTGGTAGGATCTCATGGTGCCCTTCCCCACCCCTTACTGGTTTGGTGCCGAGCCAGCCCATATTCCTAGAGTAGGTATCTGATCCTGGATCCCTACAGAGCAGAGCGACCCTCGTAGTTCAGTGGGAGCATGTATGTCTGCCCAATATGTCTGGTGGTGGCCCAAGGGACTCGCCATCCCAAAATTTTCCATGTGTAGAAGGCACCTCACCATGCTCTCCTACAGAGTGCTATGGGAGAACTGTCACATTTTGCTGCCTGGGGCGAGGGATCACTGGATATAGGACAAACAGTGCAGTGCCCAGGACAATGAGGAAATTGTATCCTAGGGAAGAAGGGACATTTGTATCCATGCAAATGGGGGAATTCTTAGGGCCACACACATAACCAAGACAAGACACATGTACAGAAAGGATCACAGAGGCCGCTACACTTTGACCTGGAGCTGTTCTCCAAACTCATTGTATGGATGAGCTCTGAAGCACCCCTACCACTCCTTCTCCTCCTCCTTCTCCTCCTCCTTTTTCTCCTCCTTCTCCTCTTTCTCCCTCTTTTTGTTAACTCCTGGTATTCAAGGAAATCTGTTATAACACTAGCTGGACACAAGGTTAAACAGATCATTAAAATATCAAATGTCCAGATTTCTACAACAGATTACGGAACATAGAAAGAAATAGGCAGTGACGAACCAGGCAAAGGGGAAGATTCAAGCATTAGAAACTGGGACATTCCAAAGACTTTTAAGAAATGGCCCTAGGCATGCTAAAGAGGTAATGAAAATATGGACAAAGAACTAAAGGAAATAAGGGAAACAACAGATACACATAAAGAGAATATCAATAGGAAGATAGAAATTATGAAGAGGAACCAAGAGAGCTGAAGACCACAGTAACAGAAATTTAAGATTACCTAGTGGGGTTCAAAAGCAGATTGGAGTTGGCAGAAGAAAGAATCAGTGAACTTGAAGGTAAGACCATTGAAATCATCGAGTTTGATGAGAAGAGGAAGAAAAGTGAACAGAGCCTGAGGGACTTGTGGAACATCACTAGTATACCAACATAAGCAATGTCTGACAACTTCCCAAGTTTAACAAAGGACACGAATGTACCCATCCAAGATGCTCAACAACCCCAAACAGCATGAACCCAAATAGACCTACACCACATGTTATTAAAATTAAAATTTGAATGCTGTTCTAGGTTGCTAGCTGCTGGAATGCAACACACCAGAGACAGATTGGCTTTTAATAAAAGGGGATTTATTTTGTTGGTTCTTCAGAGGAAAGGCAGCTAACTTTCACTTGAGGTTCTTTCTTATGTGGGAAGGCACAGGATGATCTCTGCTGGCCTTCTCTCCAGGCCTCTGGGTTCCAACAACTTTCCCCGGGGTGATTCCTTTCTGCATCTCCAAAGGCCTGGGCTGAGCTGTGAGTGCTGAGATGAGGTATGCTGAGCTGCTTGGGCTGTGCTACTTTGCACTCTCTCATTTAAGCACCAGCCAATTAAGTCAGACATCATTCATTGCAGCAGGCATGCCTCCTAGCCGACTGCAGATGTAATCAGCAACAGATGAGGTTCACATACCATTGGCTCATGTCCGCAGCAACAGAACAAGGTGCCTTCATCTGGCCAAGTTGACAACTAAATCTAACTACCACAAATGCCAAAGATAAAGAGAGACTTTTGAAAGCTGCAAGAGAGAAGCAAGGTGTCATGTACACAGGAGCCTCAATAAGATCAAATGTCTCTTTCTCATCAGAAACTGCAAAGGCAAGAAGGCAGTGGGACAATGTATTTAAAGTGCTAAAAGCAAGAAACTGCCAACCAAAAATTCTGTTTCTTGCAAAATGGTCTCTTGAAAATGGGAGTGGGATTAAGATATTCCCAGAGAAACAAAACTGAGGGAGTTCATCACCACTGGATCAGCCCTGCAAGAAGTGCTAAAGGGGGTTCTTCAGGTTGAAAGGAAAGGACACAAGACAACTGGATGAAGCCACAGGAAGAAATAAAGAGCTCCACTAAGGGTGATGAGATGGGTAGATACAAATGTCAGAGTGATTGTATTTTTCATTTGAAACTCCACATTTTACTTTCTTCCGGACCTAAAAAGGCAAATGCAATGAGAAGTCAATGGTTTTGGATTCCTACTGTATAAATATGTAATTTGTGAAAAGAACTACAAAAAGATGGGAGGCCAGAGGGGTTTAGGAGCACAGTTTACGCTTTTGAAATTCAGTTGGCATCAAAGCAAATGAAAGTGTTATAGATTTAGGGTATGAAATATAAGCCCTATGGTAGCCAAAAGTAAAATACCATAGGATATGCAAACTCATAGAGACAGAAAGTAGAGTACAGGTTACCAGGGGTGGGAGGCAGGGGCAATGGAGAGTTACTACAAAATGAGTGTGAAGGGAAAGTTCGAGTCATGGAAGGTGGTGAGGAGGGTACTATAACCTTGTCAGTGAGATGAATCCCACGGGAAGTTCTGCTTGGGTGTAGCTGGAAAGGGAAAGTTTAAGTTGTGTATATGTTTCCGCAATTTAAAAAAAAAGCAGTTTAAGAGATAATGATGATGAAATGTGGTAGACGATTCTGAAAAGGATCTAAGAATGCCAGAGAAAAGACTCCTGAGGACATTGCCGGGGCATAACAAAAATGTGGAATATAGAATATAAGCTTTATATCAATATTAAATTTCTTGAACTTGGTAACAGCATTTAAGGTGTTCTTGGGAAATATATTTGGAGTATTTGTGTTCAAGGAATATGTGAGTGCAACCTGCTCTCAAACTTTCAAAAGACAGCGCAAAAGTGGCAAAATTTCAAAACTGGTGGATCTGGGTATCTGGGAAGGAGGGGTATGTGGGAGTTCTCTGTATGAGGTTTGCATTGATTTTGCAACTGTCCTTTAATTTTGAAATTATTACAAAATTAAAAGTTTAAAGAAAAATTTCAAAAGCTATGGTAAAGTCTTACCCTCCCCTTTGTTCCTCAGCCACTGCGTGCCTCACCCAGAGGCGTCCCCAGATCCCTGTCAGTGCTCCCAGGGGGTGTTCCCAGGAGGGTGTGCATGGGCGCGTGCGCTCACTTCTCCCCTCGCCCATTTTTACACAAACGGTAGCGTGTACTTTCTGGTCAGAATTCCGCTTTTTCATTTCACATATCTGGGAGATCATTTCATATTAGAACATAAAGAACTTCCTCATGCTTTTTCTTTCCTGTAATATTTCATTTCAGGGATGTACAATAATTTGTTTAACTAGTCCTCCCCTGAGGGGCTTGGAGGTTGATTCCACTCTTTTGCTGCAACTAATAACCTTGTACATTTGTAATTTTGCACCCGTGTGAGTACAAATCTGTTGGATAAGTTCCTACAAGTGGAATCGTTCAGCCAAAGGGTACGTGTGTGTTTATTTCAAATGCCATCAAAGATGGTCCCAGTTCAGCTCCCACAAGCCATGGGTGAGAGCCCCTGTTATGACACATTTTCCAACACAGTTAGGAATATATTTTATCTTTTCCATCTGAGCGTGTCTAAAAATAGGGTTTTAGTTTGCATTTCTCTTATTGCAGGAGAGGCTGGTTGCCGGTAGCTTTCGATACAGGACCCAGCAGCAGAGATGGGCAGAATGTGAGTGCGGTGCCCTCTCCTTGGCGCACCCCCTCCCAGTTTGGCCCAGGCTGTTCTGGCCTTTAGGGGAGGAACTATGTCGCTAACCTTGTTCCCTTGGGGGTTTTAGTCGTTGCAAGTGGGGTCTTCCCTGAAATTATTTGCTTTCAAAACAGAAATGGAAGCGCGACCCTTACCGAGAAAGGTTCTTTGTCTGAGGCTCCGGGCTACCCTTTCGTTCAGTTCAGCTCCGTGGACTGAGAGCCCGGGACTGGGCCCGGGTCTGGGTTTTGAGAAAATGAGAAAGTTAAGCTCCTTGAGCACAGGGATCTTAGGTTCTAGTGGGGGAGCCGACAGCAGCCAAGCAAAGGAGGATGTATTTCAGCGAGGGGCAAGTGCTGTGAAGAAAATGAAATGGGGCGATGGGACAGAGAGAGTCTCTTTGGGGAGGGAAACATTTTAGCTGAGACCTGGAGGAGACGGAGAAGATTGTCATGCAAAGGTCTGTGGAGGAACAGTCTCGACATAGGGGACAGGCTGTCCGAGGGGAGAGCCAAGGAACGTGAGGGAGAGAAAGTGCCAGCGAGTAGGCAGAAGGGAGAGAAATTGCCCACCAACGGTGACCCACGGGAACCCTAAGGCCACAGTACAGAATTGGATTTGAGACTAAAAGAGGATTTTAAGCAGTGGTGTGCTGGCAAATACTTAACAACCAGTCTCGGGGTGGAAGGGGGGTGCACTGATTTGCAGCGCTGCCAATTCTGTGGTGTAAACACGCCCAACTGTGGCCGATTTTAAGCTGCTGAAGTGAGGCCGTGAACTCGGAGCTGGAAGAGCCACGTGCCATCTGCTCCTGCAAAGAGGTTAGAGTCGGCTTAAGCAGGAGGGTGATTCTGCTTTGATTTACGTTGAAAAGATCATTCCAGCTGCTGGGTGGATCTCTTTGAGTCCTTCAGATCACACACGCGTAGGCTGCTTCACTAGAGCCCTTTCCCACCCTCCTTTTCTGCTGAAGCGCATACCAGAGTTTTAGGTCTCGATGTTACTTCAGCGATGAACTTCATCTTTTTTTCTTGAGGCTGATGCATACCAGTGCCAACAAACAACTACTTCTCTTTAATTTCTTCCATGACTGGGTCCAGAGCAAAAGGAAAACCCCTTCAGACTTCCCGTGTCACTTTTTTTCCTTCTTTTGCTATAGGTGCAGATTTTGTTCGATGAAGCATGGTGGGGGGGGGGGGGGGTGTCCTGCCCTCCCCCTCCCCCTCCCTTCTCCTCCCCTCCCCCTCCATTCCCCTCCCATCTCCTCCCCTCCCCCTTCCCTTCTTCTTTCCTCCCCCTCCCCCTCCCCTCCCCCTCCCCTCCCCTCTAGAAGCTGCGGGACCCTTGGTAACTGGTGCTCCTCTAATTACTAGCGGATTGCCTCTGTGTTTGGAATTCTACTCCTGAGGATGGAGAGGCCCCCTTCTTTTTCATTTCCACGCAGGCTCCATGTCTAATTTAAGGAGGGGGTGAGAAGTGTAAGCAATTTTATGATTTCTTGCCATTCTTAAAACTCTGAAATTACTTTGGTCTTTGTTGGTCAGCAAATAAATTAATTTTCACTTGAAGAAACATCATTTTTAATGCCTTTCATTCTGGCCTGGCCTCATCCCACGGTCCAATTACCGAGGTGACTATCGCCAGTGAGGACACCGTGGGAACTGCAGGTCAGAAACTGTTTACGAGGCTTGCAGGCATCGATTGATTCAAGCTATCTGACACAGTCGGTCGTATTTTATTTTCCTAAATCTTCTCTCTCAAATTGATTTTTCAGAAACTTTTTAATACAGGTTTATTCACCGGGCTAATCCATTTATCTTCAGTTCCACCTGTAAAGTCAAGAAAATCTCTGGGTTGATCTGTGAAAGGAAAGAGACACTCTCTGCTTCTCTCCTTATCTCCAGCCCACCCCCGACTCTTCTCCTCTGCGTGCGCACACGCAAACACACACACACAATCACACACGTACCCCACCCCATGCATACCTCACACCCGCTGCCCCCACCCCACACACCACAGACACCCACATATACTCCCACGCACCCCCAACCCCATGCCCCCATCCCCCCCCACACCTCATCACTCTCCACCCCCACATGCTGCTAATTAGCTGTGAGACCCTAAGACCCTCAGCTCACCTTCCCCGCCCTTCAATTCTTCCATAAATTGGAAGCTTGTGCTATTTACCTTTAAATTCTTTTGTAACTTAAAGTCTTCAGAATCGACGAGTTTAAAGCTAGAAGGTAGATGGGTATCAAGAGCAGCCTCATTTCACACTTTGGGAAACTGAGGCTCTGCCTACAAGTCATCGCCCCCACGTCCAATTTAAAGACCACGCGGGACAGTGATGGATGGGGTGGAGTCTCCCAGCCACACCCCTCCCGCCTCCCCCCCAGCCTGGGTTTCACTGTCTGCTGTCTTACTCGGGAGTAGAAATCATTTCTGACTTTGTCACATGTCTCTCCTTCTCCTCTGCTCTTGGGTGAGTAGTTCGTAAAAGGGAGGGAACGAGCAGAAGTATTTGCTGTCCCTGGAGACTCTTCACATTGTCCCCAGGGCTGTTAAGCCAAACCCAGGGTGGCCGGGGGCTTATTGTTACACCGACTGCTTTGTGCTGAGATCCATCTCTTTTGCACACCCTTTTCACAACATGCAGTCAGATTCCTCCTGCATAAACAAAGCAGAGAGCAGTGGCCTATGCATCTGGAGAAAGGCTGTCAGATGTCTCCCCTGCAAAACCCTCAGCAGGAGCCAGCGTGCTCCTATTAACTCAGGCAACCCACCCCCACTCCCCACCCCACCCCCGCTGGCTCCAAGAGAATTGTGAATTGAGGTTCTCCCTCAGATCAGATGTAGATGGCAGGACTGCAGAGAGTGACTGTCAATGCATGGAGGGCCGCAGCTCACCGACAAGACCCACTTACTTTTCAGTGAGGCTGCTTTCCCATTTTTATAAGTTGTGTTTTTAAATACTGGGATGGCACTTGGCAGGGGCTTGCAATGCATTAAAAAATTATAAAACACGATCTTTCTAATGACTAAACAAGACAGAGGCTGTGGGTGCCTTTGGGAACCACTCAGCAAAGCTTAGGGGATCGTGAGGAGGGGGTCTCCTTGAAAATCGATAGAGGACATCTCTATTTCCTGCTGTGGGTTTCTCAGTGCCAGACTCGTGTATCAAATGATTAAAGTGCAAGTTGGACCCACTTGCCTTTAGTCTGTCCTGTTCCCCTGATGGAGTCCTGCCTGGCCAATCCGGGAGGGGACAGATGCTTTAGCCAATTTCTCTTTCATTTGTTACATCTCTTTGTGAAGATCTGGAGACAAATGCCATATCCACTCTTCATGTATGAATCCCTTACGTAGGAAGAACATGTTTTCTGTCTTCGTTTCCTTCGTGCCATCACCTAAATAAATAGGGGTTGATTTTGCTGATGAATTGCCTGGAGTCCCTGATGGGGTTACATTTAGCCAGCCCAGATGGGGAACATCTACCTGCTTTACAAGGGTTGTAAACTGCCAGCCTGGAGCCATTTTTGGTTATGCATTCTTTAGTCTGGGGTGCTTTAGATGGTCACAAAACCAGGTGCCAGAGGCCCAGTCCCAGCATCAAAAGCTGTAGGGTCTACTCACTTCTCCCGGCTGGATTCACACATTCACGAGACCTGTTTGGCTCCTGTGGACATTTGTCCTTGTGTCCTCTGCTGAGAGATTTCTGTTGAGCTGTAAGCAAAGACATGTCGCCCTGTCTGGCAGAATCAACGGAGATGCAGGCCTATGGAAAAATTGTCCACTTTTCTGATGAAGCCATACAAGAGCTCTGCCCTTCCTTTTATTATTTCCCATTTTCCTAGCATCTGTGATTGATGATAAGCAGTGCTTTGGGCCCCCATCCCCACTCTGCATACCTATAGACAACTGCCCTGGAATGGACACCTGACCTGTGCTAGAACCATCCATCCCCCCTGCTGGGAACTGGAATCGCTTAACTGAGAGACATGGAGAACTAAGTTTGGTCGAAGAGGGCATCCAGGACTGACAACAGGCTTAGCGACAAGAAAGTTTCCTGCAAACTCTTCTGGCAAAAACTCTAGGAAGGAGGCGCCTTAAACCACTTTGAATCACCTGTCAATCCTAAACCCATGACCTTGAATGGGGAAGGGGGAGGACGGACTATTCTGATTGGTCAGGCCTGGTTCACGGGAACCTGGGTTGGGGGGTGGAGTCAGTCACAGCCCAACAACCTGGAGGAAGTGTGAGTTGGGGATGGTGGTCCCTTGAGGGAAATGGGGATGCTGTGATAGAAAAAAGGAAGAGTAGAGCCTCATGAGAAGGGGAAAAATAAGAACAGATTCTGTTTCTGCTTCTATTTACATGCCTTGTTCTCTGAGCCTCAGTTTCCTCATCCGAGGTAGGGACAGTGTGATGGTTGAGTTCATGTGTCAACTTGGCCAGGTGAGGGCATCCACTGGTTTGGTCAAACAAGCACCGGGCTGATTGTTACTGCCAGGGTATTTGGTGGACTTAAATCATGAATCATTAGTCAGTTGATTGCATCTATGGCTGATTACATCTACAGTCAACAAAGGAAACTGCCTTCAGCAATGAAGGAAGTCCCATCCAATCCAGTTGAAGTCTTTAAAGGCAAAGCTTGTTACCGGACAAAGGCGGTGGATTCTTTTGCCAGATGCACTTGAATGACTAATTCCTGAGACAATGGGTTTCAAAGAGAAGAGGACTTTATTACTAGGCACATAGTAGGACAGCAGATGGCCGATCACCCCAAATCTGTCTCCCTGAGTTTAGGGGATTCGAGGTTTTTATGGATTTTAGCAAAGGGAAGTGAGGTCATTACAATTTAAAATAGCAAGTTCGAAGCAGAAAAGGAGACAGAGTTATCATTTCAGTAGGAAAATGTAAGTAGAAAGGAGGGGAGGTGGGGTTATTTCAATACTAAGGGTGTAAGTTAAAAGGCAGGGAGACAGTTATTTTTTAACAGCAGAGTCTAGCTGATACAATTTACAAATGTAAGGGGCTGGAACTAGTTAATGGCTGACTTCAAATTCTTCATTGACATCAGGGCCTTTGCCCTACAAGTTAGTTTAAGAAAATGACTGGATAAAGGGAGTAACAGCTCTTACAATCACAAAGGCACAAAGTAAGGGCTTTTACAATCATTTCAGGGCAGCTGAATTATGGTTTAGGGATTTCAGGTATTCCTCTCTGTCTACTCTAATATACCAGAGAGTAAAAAGGAACATTTATATAATGATTCAGTAATCAAAATCATCCCTTAAATCCTAATTTCTTGATTACGAACTATGTGTTCAGCAGTCAGAAAGAAGCATTTATCTTTACTTCAGCCAGGCAGCTTCTCCTTGGGGAATTCACAAAACCTTTGTCAGAGTTCCCAGCTTATGGCCTGCCCTAAAGAATTCAGACTTGCCCGTCCCCATAGTTGCATGAGCCAATTCCTATAATAAATCTCATAATATTTACATATATAAAGTATGTATGTCTGTATCCGTCCTGTTTCTCTGCAGAACCCTTGAGTACTATGGATTTTAGTACCAAGAGTGGGTTTTAAGTATCAGATTCCTAAGGATGCAATTTCTGAATTGGTTCTGGGGTTTGGAGGGATTGGTTCTCTAATCTGATTAGATTAAAAGCCACCAATAGCTCTATTTCCAGTGATAAACGTGGTACTGATAGTCTATAGTGTGAATTGGCAATAGAAATATGTAAAATATCACCAGTGGGTACTGCTACTCAAATGCTTATAAGAGGCAAGGCTCTGGGTGACAACATATTTGATACTTTAAAAGAGTTAGTGAAGTTAAAAAGTATAATAATGTTGGCTGGGTGCTCCTAAATATGCTGGATACCATTGTTAAGGAAAGGAATGAAGTCAAGGCTTCAAATTCCTAGTTCAAGTACCACTTGAAGTACATGACAGTTTCCACATGTCCTGGAAAAGACCCTGATTTCTGGTAGCCCCGATTTGAGATTTCTGAAAACCAGACTCAGCGTCTCTTTGTGCGAGTGGCTGAATTACAACGTGAATTTAAGCCCCAACCATGCAGGTCTGCTAGTAAAGTGAGAGCACTTAACTCTCACTTTATTGGGAAGGGACAGGAGCCTGAACACTGGAAGGGGGACATATGGGCTGATAATGATAATGGTGGGGGCATTGAAACCCTAGATTCTGCAGTCGTCTTTGCCCAATAAACCTGCAATTGCCTCCCCTGTGGAAACAGCCCTCACACTTCTCAGAGATTAACCCTGTTTTATCAGATGAAACTGTGATGGAATGTGCTGAGGTAGCTGATTTGCAAGACACCGCTGGCTCCCTTCCTGACCCACCCCCATCTCATCTCTTTTCTTTCAGACCCAGAACTAGATGGAAGCCCCGATAGGCAGGAAAAGTGAGGTACAAGTGTGACTGGTGAGGAGATACGCTATACTCCAAAAGAATTTGCATGAGTTTTCCAATTTACATAGAAATCAAGGGAATATGTGTGGGAATGCATATTAAGGGTATGGGATAATGGTGAAAGGATGATAAAGTTGGGTCAGGCTGAATTTATTGATATGAGCCAACTAAGCAGAGATTCTGAACTCAGGTTGTAGCTGGAGGGGTTAGAAAGGGCTTGAACAATTTGTACGTGTGGTTGGCTGAAACATGGTATTCTAGTTTGCTAGTTGCCAGAATGCAATATACCAGAAACGCAATGGCTTTTAAAAAGGGGAATTTAATAGATGCTAGTTTACAGTTCCAAGGCTGAGAAAATATCCCAATTAAAGCAAGTCTATAGAAATGTCCAATCTAAGGTATCCAGGGAAAGATACCTTGGTTCAAGAAGGCCAATGAAGTTCAGGGTTTCTCTCTCAAGTGAGAAGGTACATGGCGAACACAGTCAGGGCTTCTCTCTCTCAGCTGGAAGGGCACATGGCAAACACAGCAGCATCTGCTAGCTTTTTCTCCTGGCTTCCTCTTTCATGAAGCTCCCCAGGAAGTGTTTTCCTTCTTCATCTCCGAAGGTCACTGGCTCATGGACTCTCTGCTTCGTGGTGCTGCAGCATTCTCTGTTCTCTCCAAATATCCCATCCTCTTTAATAGGACTCCAATAAACCAATCAAGACCCACCCAAATGGGTGGAGACATGTCATCACCTAATCCAGTTTAACAACTACTCTTGACTAAATCACATCATCCAGAGAGATGATCTGATTAGAGTTTCAAACATACAGTATTGAATAGGGATTATTCTACCTTTATGAAATAGGATTTTGATTAAAACATGGCTTTTCTAGGGGGCTTACATCCTTTCAAACCAGCACACATGGGTCTGGCCAAGATCCCAGAACTGCCCTGGTACAATGTAGAGGAGGGGATCTAAAGGATTAGAGAAGTTGGAATGTTAGAGTGGATTTGTCATGTAATCACACATCCCAGGAAAGTCCAGGGGACACACCTTTCACCAAGACTGTGAGGAATACATTTGTGAGACTAACTCCATTGTCCCTAAAGGGCTCTGCAGCCACTCTTCTCTGTAGATTAGATATTACCGTGGGAACTGCTGCCTCTGGACTTGGATGCTTACACACAGTGGAGGTGTGTTTAAGCAGGAGTCAGGTGGCAGAACTGTCACTGAAGACAACATGGGCGTGGCTACCGTAATAGACAAGAAAACCAAAGCATTAGTTAGAAGTGGCTGACTCACAGAGACGATGGTATTGGCTAGTACATCATGGGGTACCTGGAAGTGAGATAGATGGGCAGTCTACTAAATTCTTACTTTATCCGTATAAACAAAAGTGTTCTAGGTCAAGTGAACAAAGCTCTAATTTGAATCACAGACAGTCAGTTATGGCCCCTCTTGAGACAGCTACAGACCCAGAGGGAAGGACCCTACTATACTGCCCCAAATTTATACTGATAGTCTTCCTCCAAGCCATCCCCCAAAGTGCAAAGGCCCTGGGCAAGTGTGTATCTGGAATGTTCCAGGAACAGCAGAGTCCAGCAAAGCTGGAGTGGCGTGAGGAGGGCAAGTATGTAGGGGTGGGGGGAATGCAGTCAGAGAGGGAGCCGGGGCAGGTGAGCTGCTAGGTTACCTGCGGCTTCATAGGCCTTTAGTCTGCGTGAACAGAGAGTCACGTGATCCATCCTTCTGGGAGAAGGCGGGGAAGCCCAGCTGGCCCTCTCGGCTGTCGTCCAGGTGAGGGGCCCGGTGGCCTGGGTCCGGTAGCAGCCACCGGGCATGTGAATGGTTTGGGGATTATTCTGTTTTGCAGAGTAACCCTGTGCTGCTCTTCCTCTCCATTTGTGTGTGACCTTGCACTTCACTACTGAAGGATAGTTCTGGTCAGGAAGCAATAGCCACACCTCCTCCCATCAGCCCAAGCTTCCTGAATGGCTGTGTTTGGCACAGGTGGCCCCTGTTAAGGACTGTGACAGTTCCAGAGGGGGAAAGGAGCAGAGGCTTTAGGAGTGGCCCTTGCTGTGACAAGGTGATGGCGGCGGCTTGGGGAAGGGTCTTCTCCTGGGAGCCAGGACTGCCCTGCAGGCAGGATACCATCTGGCTGATGCCACCAGGCCACTGCAACCATGGCTGCTTCTCCCCAACAGGGATGAAAGTAAATATCCATCTGGAGGAGCTGGGTAGCATCACCCTGGGGGAACGGGCTTACTCTTGAGTGACTTGTGTCACCAAGAAGGCTGTAACTTCCGGGTGACGCCCCACCCCTGGGATCCCCATAAACACAAAATGGTTCTGAAGCTCCACACCCCGGTTTATAAGCCCTGCCCTTGGAGGCATATTTGAGGCAGGCCTTGTGTCGACGCAGTGCCAGGGCCTCCGGCAGCCTCTCCCTGTTCCTCCCGCACCTACGCAGGGCAGACGCTGGCATTACGTTCTGGGCCAGCGCTGGAAATTCCACCCTGAGCGCTTTGATTTAGGAGTTTGAACCCTAGCGTGTGTGGAAAGGTTGAACTGTCATCAGTGATTTGCATTTTAGGAGACGAAGACTCAAAGGCCCAGTTTCCACAGGGGTGGGAGAAGCATGCAGTAGAGGGTCTAGCCGAGTGTGAGGGAGACAGCACGGGGGAGGCTGAGGGCCGAAGGCGTGAATTTGCCTGGTGGGCAGCCCGGGAGTGGTCTCCGAGAGAACACCCACAGGGTGCTGAGGGGATCGCAGAGGAGAATCTCAGTAACAGTGTTCCTTTTGAAGCCACCCCTTCCTGCTGCCCCCCGCCCCCAGCCTCCAGGGAGGGATGCTACTGCTACTCTGTTTGAGACCAGAAAGTGCCCTGTTTAAAGGAAATAACTCTTTCAGGTGTGAATTTTTTCAGGAATGTAAACGTAGACTCAAGATTTTTTTTTAAGAAAATGCATTTTTAAAAACATAATATTTGTAATATTACATTTGTAAAAATGTAATATTTCTCTATGCGAAACATCATCTAGGGGAGTTCGTTTTGCTACTTGCATTCTTCCTGCTGCCCACCAGAGGGCGCCCCCTCCAGCACCCCCAGGCAGAGGTAGGCAGACTCCCCTAGGGATAAACTCACCCGGTGCCTTCCCAGCCCTCGGAGCCTTCTTGTTGGCAGGTGGGGTGGGATTAGATTGCTGGGTGTCAGTGGGAAGGGGAAGGGCCAAGTAAATGGGGCCAGAGGCTGCTGCCTGCTACCTGGGAAAATACAAAATACATTCATATGCACCCATTAGGAAGAGCAGCGGTGGACTCTTTGCCTTACGTCGATTCTCACATTCTTGCATTCCCCAAGGAAGCAAAAGTGTGGCTGGTTTTAAAATTCCTGCAAGCCGTCTTTACTTCTCCCTCTCCGCACTTGGGCACATAAGGGGATGTTTTGTACCTTGTCACATCAAAGAGGGAAAACACGTGAACGCTCCTAACACAGAGTTGAAGGCCTTTGGCTACACCAGTGGGTTTCCTGCAATAAGGCTTCACTGCTTGTAGGACACGGCGAAGATCTGAGTGTGAAATGAATTAACCTCTGTCCCTAGGATGCTGCTTCCCCACTAGCATTCACCAGCACCACAACCGCAGCTCGCCACCTAGTGTCTTCTGAACCTTGTTAGTTTTTTGTAGACAGGATTCTGCTCCACCAGCATTAAGTATCCAAGTCATGAGAACAAGTCCGAGTTACTGACTCACTGATATTAACGAGAACCGAGTCAGTGACAGTACGTCAGCCCTAAAAGCTGAAAATAGGAATGGCCAAAATAGCCAATAGAAAACATCAAAATTTTCTAATATATGCGATACCAGATATTCAAGGCACATTTCTGTTTAATGGTTGATTCATGCATAATTGTTGGGGTGCAGTTCTACTAAAGTAGTTGCTCAAAGAGTCATAATACATTTGTCATCTGTGCAGCACTCCTGCTAAAAAAAAAATGCTGAGTCTAATCGAGTCTTCAGACCTGACAGTTAACGAGAGAGGGATAGAGGATCAGGCTGACCATCAAGGAAGCAGTCAGCCAAATCCAGCATGTGGGACATCCTGGTCTGTTAACAGAGTTTATGTTATGGGGGGAGAAGGGGCAAGCAAAAGGATTGTTTTAGAATAAAGCGATTACAGAGATATAACAATCAAATGCAATGACTGAGTCTTCATTGGCTCCTGGTTGAGAAAAATGGTAATTATAAAAGCCTTTTTGGGGGGGAGGCAGTATGTGGCAATTAGAGCATTTTTAATAGATCTGGGCATCCAAGGAGACTGGGGATTTATCATGACTTTTCTCAGGAGAGGTTGTGACACTATTTCTGTCAGGGGGTGTCCTTACTCCTAGAACATATGCACTGAAGTACTTAGGGGTGGATTTCATGGTGACTGCAACTTATTCTGAAATGCTTCAGAGGGAAAAAACTAGATAGGAAAAGGAAATATGGCAAAATATTAACTAACATTGAATCTAGGTGGTGAGTTTAAGCGTTTTAATTGCACGTTATTTTTGTGTATGGCTGAAAATTTCATAACAAAAAAATGGGAATAAATGATAGTGACACTGTCATTTCCTTTGGGAAGAGGGACTCCCTAAATCACAGACACCCCCTGTCTTTAAGTGAGTCGCTATTTATGTATTATAAGTTGGCAGTGTGTCTAAGTCTGGAGTAGCTGCCCACAGCAGACCCTGAACTATTTATCAATGAATGAATATTGCTCTGTCTCTCTCTCTTTGGATTGCTTTTCCTGAATCTGCCACTTGAGCTAAAATTGACCTTAAGCCTTTGTGCTGGTTTGAAAGGAAGTATGCCCCCTAAGAAAAGCCATGTTTTAATATGGATCCCATTTCTTAAAGGTAGAATAGTCTCTATTCAATGCTGTGTATTTGGGACTGTGATGGGATCATCTCCCTGGTTGATGAGATTTAGTTAAGAACGGTTGTTAAACTGGATTAGGGGATGACATGTCTCCACCCATCTGAGTGGGTCTTGATTAGTTTCTGAAGTCCTATAAAAGAGGAAACATTTTGGAGAATGAGAGACTCAGAGAGAGCAGAGAATGCTGCAGCACCATGAAGCAGAGAGTCCACCAGCCAGCGACCTTTGGAGATGAAGAAGGAAAATGCCTCCCGGGGAGCTTCACGAAATAGGAAGCCAGGAAAGAAAGATAGCAGATGACGCCGTATTCGCCACGCGCCCTTCCAGCCGAGAGAGAAGCCCTGACTGTGTTCACCATGTGCCGTCTTACTTGAGAGAGAGACCCTGAACTTCATCGGCCTTCTTGAACCAAGGTATCTTTCCCTAGATGCCTTTGATTGGACATTTCTTTAGACTTGTTTTAATCGGGACATTTTCTAGGCCTTAGAACTGTAAACTTGCAACTTATTAAATTCCCCTTGTTAAAAGCCATTCCGTTTCTGATATATTGCATTCCAGCAGCAAGCAAACTAGAACAGCCTTTATTCTGTTTTCAAATGCTCTGAAACTGCAGAGTGAGGTGGTTTTCCAAAGATAATGTCAATCAAAGAGAAACTCACTTTCGTGGCCACTGGTATATCAATAGCACGCTAAGAGAGCAAGTGGTTATTCGTAGTGCCATGCCATGTTCAAAATGTTTTTAGATTTATGAAAGGAGATCACTGTTTTTTCAGCCCTGTCTGAGCAGAAACACTGAACATTGGTTGTTTTTCCATAAAACATAAACGTTCACGGTGATCTATCAGCTACTGTGATTGTGTTTTGAAATGCTGTAATCTTCATACCCTCCCTTCCTCCCTTCATCCCTTCCTCCCTCCATCCACCCCTTAAATGGCTGGGAATTATGGAGAATAAAGTAGAGAAGAAAATGAGATGCGACCAAAACCGGGGGCACATTTGTAATGTTAGGAGTGAGAATCAAAATGAATGGCGAGGATGCAGAGAGGACAGAAGCCCCATTAGGCCTCTGTAGCGATGTTTCTCAAAGTTCAAAATTTCTCAAGGATTCATGATTTCTTCCATTTCTGAAGGTCATTATTAATTATTGGACTATTAATTATTTATTGTCCTTTCTTCAATCCATTCACTTAAAAAAAAACAACTTAAATGCCTAGTTTGGCCTCGTCATAAACATTACTAACCATGAAAAATCATGGTTTTGATGTGTTGATTATATTTTGTCTAGGACATATGAAAATAAATGCATAGCTAAATAATCATCTCGTGTATCCTGAGTGATATGTGTAATCAGTGATACGTCCATGCTGTAAGGAATCTACCTTTTAGGAAAGGCTTTAGGGGCAAATGGCTGGAACTAACAGCCTTGGTATATGTGTGCATGGCTGTGTGTAAAACACAGATAAACATTTCAACTAACCTTCCTCATTTTGCCCCTTCCTTCTGTTAAAGTCTTTTAATAGTAAATCTGTGATCTAAACTGCTTTTTACAATAAATTTTCCAGGGACCAAAAGAAGAATGGCTTTAGTGAACATTATGCTGATTAGAACATGAACAAGAGTCCTGAAGATTCATAGAGATCACTTATCTATTAAGTCCTGAAACAAAATTAATCTTTTGACACAAATGTGGTATCAGATATGCTCCAAAAATTTAGAGTAACAAATGTCATAAGTGATTGAAAATATTTTAAATGTTATCTAGAGGCTACCTTCTCATTTCTCTTAAAACGGTCCTGATTTTCATAATGAGCTATCTTCTTGGTGCAGAGCTAGGCGTGTAAGTTGGTAGGTGTTTCAAATACACTTTCATTGCTCTGTCCTTTGCTTGTCAAATGTTTATTTGGGCATCACACTGGATGCTGGGGAGATGATGGAGAGCAAAACAGATAGGATTCCTGCCTCAGGAAACTTATTGCCTAGTGAGTGATGCTACTCCACTCATTCCCCGTATAATCAGAAAATTGCTCTGAGGAAGTGATATTTGAACTGAGATCTGCCTAAGGGGAGAAAAGCAAATGTTTCAGGCAAAGGGAGTACCCAGTGCAAGGGCACAATTCTGTGGTGAGGGCATCAAGGACCTGCAACATCACGCCTCCAAGGACCTGCAAAAATGCTAGGGTGGCTGGGCCTAAGGGGCAGGTGGATGGACAAGTGCTGGCTCTGCCATGCTGGGTCCATAGCCATGGTAAGGAGTTTGGGTTTTGCCCTAGAGCAGTGGGGAACCATTGGACTTGAGGGGCTTGGACTCCTCAACAAAATCAAGATTCTGTCAGCAATGAAGGAAGAGCAATTGGATATCACGTAGGCAAGCAACAATGTTTGTAGAAACGCCCAAGCATGATCTATCCAAATAGAACTCGTTTCTCCATTCTCCACGCTCCCCACACCTATTTAATGGGACTCTGTTTTCTCATCTCAGTAAACGGGCCCCGTCATCTATTTAACGCCAAGGCCAAAATCCAAGAATTGCCTGGGATACATCCCTCTTCTTATCCATGGCCAAATCCTATTCATTCCACACTTTAAATACCTGAAACTCATTCACTTCTCCAATTCCACCACCAAGTTCATGCAATCTCTCTTGCCTGAAATTCTGCAATGATTTCCCAAATGCTCTCCTACTCTTGTGCCCCTACAATCTGTTCTCCATGCAAAGTGATCTTTTCAAAATACAAATCTGATCATGTCACTTCTCTGCTTCAAGTCCAGGGATCCAGAGTAGATCTTGATTAACTCAGGCCAAAACACTGTAGACTCATTTCACTTGCCCTTCATTGGTTTAAAGGTAGACAGAGACCCAGTGATTCATTTCTGGTCTTTGAGGCATGAGAGCACTTCTTCTCAGGAGCTTCTGGGAAAGGCAGTCTTACTCTTCAAGAGACCATTGGAAGAAAGGGATCCTTTTTTTTTTCTTTCTGCTAGGCATTATCATGTCTGGATGTGCCTAGAATGGCAGGCAACAGCTGCTTGCTCCAGGCCTGAAAGTGCAATCCCAGAGACTGTCAAGAAAGCAGTGCCTGAGCCTGGGGAGCCACCCCTGGAGCCTACCCTAATGTGTGAGATTAATCTCCTTGCAAAGCCAGTTTGAGCTGGGTTTTCTGGCAGATGCAGCTAAAAAGCATCTAACTGATTGGTGTCTGAAACATTCAGTGTCAAGTGGCAGGCAGTTGGATATATGCATCTGAAGCTTGGAGGAGAGGTCTGAGCTGGAGAAATAAGTATCTGAGTCCTTGGTGTGAGATTTAAAGCCCTGGAAAAGGGATGAAATTGCCCAAGAAGAGGGCAGGAAAAAAGCTTGGGAGAGACAATGAGCCGCAAAGAAAATGAATTTGGCTCAAGCGGTGCCAAGGAGAGCCACCTGTGGCCACAAGAAGGAATTTCCTGTTCGTCTTTCCTTTTATACGAATTGAGACTAATATTAAGAGGATTATAACATTCCTAAGTGTATTCAAACTGACAAAAGGAAGTGGCTTACGAGTGTTTTCAGCTGGTGGAGGAAGCAGGATTTCAGAACCAACCCTTGAGAATAATATCAGGAATGTTTGGTTTCCTGCCATTTAACAAGTAGGTCATTTTCCAGAATCTCAGAGGCAACCAAAAATTCAGTGAGCAGTCTGGTTAGAGAATATTTCTTGTCCTCTGAGTTAGGCTAAATGGCAGAGACCCAAAAGCCAGTGCCACAGGTTTCTAGAGAAGGGGTAGACAACTTGATGGGTGATTAGAATTTCAGTATCAGAGTTTGTAAGGGATATCCCAAGAGGAGGTACCACCGTGAGAAAAGTCCTGGAGGTGAGAAAGCCAATAGCAAATTCGCAGAATCAGGCTGGATACAGGCAGAACTGTGAAATGAGGCGGGAATACCGGAAGGGAGACAGAACCGTGTGTGCCATGAAAGGCAGACTCAGTTTAGATTTTATTCACTATGAAACGCCCCCCGTGGAAGGCTATTGAGCAGTGAAGGGCTAGATATGCTAAAAAAATTCCAGAACAAAGTGAGGGCTAGAGGATTTAAACACACACACTGGGCCAAGAGCATCGTTGCCATGGGAAAGGTTCTCAAGCATCAATGTGCACCAGAATCAGGAGGGGAGCTTGTTAAAAATGTATATTCCTGGTACTCACCGCCCCCAGATTCGGATTCTATAGGTTAGGATGACGTATATTTTAAAAAAGCTCCTCTGGCAGCGCCTGTGCCAAAGATTTCACTGTGGGGATTTAGCTCCCATCCTCGGGCTCCCTTGGCTCCTCCGTTCGTTGACAAGGAAACGGGCATCTCTCGACCGTGCGTAAAGTGTTCTTCCAATCTGACAGCTATCCCTCGGCCCCTCCCATTCTGCACCCGCCTGGGACCCGGGTGAGGTAGTGGTAGCTTTCTCGGACCCCGCGTCGCTACCGGGGGCCATGGAACAGGGGTGGCAGGCAGGCACCGGGATGATCACGCAGTCGACAAGGGTCGCCCACAAATCCCCTTACTTAGGGACGTTCGCCCAGCTCCCCGCCCCGCCCCGCCCCGCCCCGGTTCGGTCCAGGCCCAAGCCAAGAAATCCCGCAGTCACAGCAACACTGAATCGCTGCAGCTGCCAGCCGGAATAAAACTCTGTGTAGGTCTCCATGGTGATTGACGGACGCTGTGGCCAATTATGGCCAGGCGCTTGTTTGTTTCCTGCCCCCCCCCCCCCCCCAGGGGCCGATACTTCTGTGACTGACAGTTCGCACCGAGCGGCGCAAGGGGAGGGTCAAGTACTGCTCCACCCAAAGGGAGCGGATTTGATTGGCAGAACTGAGTGCTAGCGTCCCAACGCCCCCGGAAGAACGTCCTTGACGGGCAGTTATGAGAACCACTTGACGTCGGGAGGCTGGGGCGGAAACTTCCTAGCCCAGGGGCGTGGGTGAGAGGGCGGGGCCCGACGCCGAGGGGTAGAAAGGGCGGGGCCGGGAGCGAGCTGGGGCCGGGCGGGTGCTGCGGCCGGAGATGCTGTCGCGCGGCGACGGCGCTCCGCAGCCGAAAGCACTGCTTTGAAGGCAAAGCGGTGAACTGGCAAGCAGTCTGGTAGGTACGCGAGTGCTGAGAAGTCCTTGAGCCGAAGCCCCCTGGCGTCATTAAGCCCGGCATTTGTCTGCCCTCCTGGGCGCTGGCGACGCCGCAGCGACGGCGGCCGCGCAGGGACACGGGGGCGGAGCCGGGCACCTGTCAGCCTTCGCAGGCACCTGCTGCGCACTGGCTGGTGGAGCTGGGGCTGACCCTGGGGGCTGCGGCGGGGGCGGGAGCTGGTACGGGCCAGCCTGAAGGAGGAGACGGGCCCGGCCCGCCCTTACTGGCCTGGAACCTGCGCCCTAGCTGGGGGGAGGTCGTCGCCAAACTCCAGGGGCCCTTAACCCCCCTACTAGCCCCCCACTGGCGGGACTCGCGGGCCCTGGGCTGGCCTGGAGGTAGCTGGGAGGTCGGGACGTGGCCCCCACCTTGCAACGCATCCAGACAGGTTTGTCTAGATACTCTGCGTGCATAGAGACGGGTTTCCGCCCCGAGCAGGGATGCGGGTCGGTGCCCGTCCTGCCTGTCTCTGGCGAGCCGATCCGGGACCGTTTTCGTCTTTTCTTGGACCCTGCACTGTCTACACTTAACATGGAATTTTTTAGGCCCGTTTCGGGGTGATGTATTAAGTTAGAGCCTATGGAGGCACTGGCACTATGGCGCATAGAAACAGCAGCGCTAGTTTCTAGTTTAGGCTTCTGCCCTGTATGGGTCATTACGTACAGGCCTAAGATACTTTCTCAGTTGTACGAAAAATGTTTTGTTCTTATAGCCAACAGAAAGTCTAAATATGTTTCCAGATGACTAAGATGCGTCTTGTGTCTTCCTCCTGTGGCACTTCTGTTGGATAATGCCATACTGTGCAGAGACTTCGAAATCTAATGAGTGGTGGTGCACGGCTGGTTTAGTGGTAGAAAGCTCGCCTTCCATGCGGGAGACCCGGGTTCGATTACGGCCAAAAAAAATCTAATGAATGGTGTAGTTATTCCCAAACAGTGTGCCACTATTTCTCCAAGTGATTATATTGTTGCTGGAAACGTTCGATTTTGAAAGTTGATTGCAAAGCTGGGCAGCAGCCACCAGAACCTCCTATATTTTATTCTTAAAGGCAAAGTCATAGAATCATAACGTGTTAGCCCTGGAAGGGACTATAGGTGATTGATCTACCCCACTAAATTTACGCAAGAAGGTACTGGGATCCAGGAAGTGGGTGGTCCCCTATTAAATCAGGTCTTTTCAAGATAACAGGGAGGTACTACACATTACTACTGATGTGAATACCAACATTGTTTTCACAAGCATTCTCCCCCAACCCCCCATTTTTATGTCCAGCTACTTTCCTCTGTGTCATTCGCCTTTAAAGGTTGATTTGCAGAGCTGTTGCTCCTCATTGGAGGTAAGTGAACAGGTCAGTGGAAGAACTAGAATCCTCATTCCTCTGATGTAATTACTGGGTGGAATTGTCTCTTGCAAAGCAAAGCAGCAATAACAGGCACTGGGTTATGGTATGGGAGAAACTACCCATGGGAGTCATGGGCTACTCAGAAGACAAAATTATTGCTGCTTAGGAACATTTGGCATATGGTTTTCTACTGATTTGCTTCTTCTGAATTTAGTAAAATGTTGCTAAATTTTGACCCTTTTAACCTTAGACTTTGGATTGTGTTGAATAGGAATTCAGAGGCGTTCTGCTTTAAACGTGATAAAGCCTAGGGGCCATCACCACAGCAGATAAATTGCTGTTCTGCTCAGCTTTGCTTCTTTTCCTTTGTATTTTTAGTAAATGACCCACTGACTCTGACCTTTGAGACATGTTTTCTTGTCCACTACTTGAAGCTTCTGGTGGAAGATCTGTCTGAAATGTGTCTTTTGCTTTCCTCTGTTTCATTTTGTATGTACTGCGCAACAATTCCATAAATGCCCAATCCTACAAAGTTTCTATATTTTGAAAAAGGCAGTTTCTTGGAGATGGTTCCTACAGGACCCAGTTACCTGAATATTGAGACATGCATGTTTTATCCTCTCTCTGCTTTTTATTTGACTACTAAGTGTCATTTGAGGCAATTTTAAATCAGCCATTTTGGATTTTCATCCTTTGTTCCCATAACCCTGAAAACAGTGAATGATACAACTTTTGTATTTGTGGGTACTGTGCATTCTGAACTTGTCTTTTCTAATAATTAAATGTCTAGATAGCATACCAGTAGCAGCTGTTAATAGTCCATATCTTCTGAACTTCTAGTGTTAGAGCCAAACTATATCACTGAATATTTTGAGCCATGGCCAGCAACCTAGTACACAGATTCCTGTAGGCATCTAAGGATGGTGGGGGTGGGGGTTGGAGATTGGGGTGGGGTGGATTGGAACCAGAAGAGGGAGGCATCTGAAGATGCCTGTAGACATTTCTAGGTTTATAACTATATGTTTTTTATAACATTATATTGTTTCTCTGTTTAGGGACTATTTAGAGTGTGAGATTTAGTTCGTAATCATTTTAGAGGTCTTAATTGTTGGTGTTGGTATGTTTTTATGTTTTTCTTCATCTCTTTTTAAGGTCAAGTGAATACTGAGGACGGAATAATTTGATGACACAGACTGTTGAATTTATTTGTTCGGAGTACACGTTATGAACCCTTTCTGGAGCATGTCTACAAGTTCTGTACGCAAAGTAAGTATAGTCAGTAAATTTAGATGGGAAAACCCATTTGCTTCTCTGTCAGAGAAGAGGGCTAGAATAGAAGTCAAACTAATTTCTGCTAAGGTCCTCTGTAATTGTAACAAAATTGTTTTTTTTCTAGTTTTGCTTTTGATAATTATTTTGTTAGTTTTTGAGACTGAGATTGTGTGCAACTGAAATTGTTCTGGTAATCACAGTTCTAAGATTTTTATTTAGGTTATATTAATATATGGTGAAATTCATGACATGTTATTGGAGTAGTTTTTCTCCTCTACTGAAAGTCAGATTCTGAAGTTAGAGAAGCTTTGTGGGGCCACTCCAATATGATCAAGTTAAACCTCAGGGTACTGATTTAAGTTTTCTAAATAAAATTTTCATTTTTTACTGCAAAATAGTATATTTCATTTTAGGAAAGCTTAAAATATGCAGAAAAAAGCAAATTAAAACCATCTATAATTCCACCCTTGAGGAGAATACCACTATTAATCATAGTTTTTTTCTTTGCACATGATATACATTTTTTAGACGGCTAATTAAACAGCCTTTGGTTGTACTAGAGCCAAGGAAACACCTCTGAGATGGTAGTTTAGTTTCTGACTCATTTGTTAGACATTTGTCTTTGACTAAGGAGGACAGTTCATGCTGATGATACTCCAAATATTCAAACACAGCCATTAAGAACAAGATCAAAATTAGACTCAAGCAAATGAGAGAATAGCATCATTCTTTGTTTCTAACCCAAGCGCCAATGACATCAAGTAGTGGCTCATTTCATTTATTTACATCATGTTGAGCTTCTTAGCATCTGACCTTCCAGAGCATCTAAGTGCAAGGGGGCTTTTCTAGAACTTGAACAGTTGTCTTGTTTCCTAGTAACCCCTTTCCCCCATTTTAGGGCCTCCAAGAAAACCATTTCTTTCTCGGGTTCATTTAATTCTGTAAATATTCTTATAAGATGCAGCTAATGAAAGAGTTTTCCTCACACTTTAGGCTTGCTTTGGGTTTTGCTCTACTTTTTATAGGACCTGCCTGCTCCCAGAATTTTTGAGTTGTCTTGATTGTGGTGCTAGAATGTCCTTGTTAAAGGTCTTGGAGCTAAGATTGTACTCCTGTGATTTATGAATCATCCTAACAGTTGCTCTCATAACTTCATCTTGAATAGCGATCTGATGGTGAAGAGAAGTCTTTAACAGGGGATGTGAAAACCAGTCCTCCACGCACTGCTCCAAAGAAACAGCTGCCTTCTATTCCCAAAAATGCTTTGCCCATAACTAAGCCTACATCTCCTGCCCCAGCAGCACAGTCAACAAACGGCACACATGCTTCTTATGGACCCTTCTACCTGGAATATTCTCTTCTTGCAGAATTGTAAGTTCTTTAGCAAGTTATTTTGTTAAATTTGGATGATCCCTGAAGGCAAGAAAGAAATTTATTCTGATGGACTCAGTAAATGGCAGTTGTGCAATCTTAAAGCTCAACTCCCCCCATTAGCAGCCTTAATGATGTAGAGCTGTGGCTGCTAGTGCTGGTGATGCAGTCTATTTTAACCAAGACCTAGGTGGTGTTATCTAAATATCCTCTTTAAGTATGATTCTTATTTAGAGTTTGGGTAAATAAGTTTTAAAAGCAGATGTGTGCTTTAATTTCCCACATAGTTTTGGTGACCAAAAGGAGGAAGAAACTAAGGTTTATTGAGAACCATAGTAGTAGGTTAGGAGCTTATTTAATTTTGATATTCCTTTTGAACTTTCTATGAGGTGGGGGATTCACCTCCTGAAGAGGTTTTCATAGAGGGTGTGACACTAGGAGGGTAGCAGTTTATTCTTTCTTGAGTCAGACGACTCGGGAGGTTTGTGCCTCATCCTAGTCATTGCCTTGTAGAAGACGTCCTGACAGACTGAATATCACCTGAGGAGATGGTCTCAGGAGGGAGAAGTCAGACCTTAAGGGTCAACAGTTGAGTGAACTGGAGATGATAACTTGGTAAAGAGAAAACTTAGGAAGTACTTACTATGCTGTCTTCATGTATTTGAAGATCTGTCATTAGAAGGGGAATTTCTTATTTTTATGGCCGCTGAAGGCAGAACTAGGCAGTAATTTGACTGAAGTTGCACAAATCTAGAGAGTGAAGGAGTGAGCAGTTGTGCTGGACATCAGTAGTGATAACACAGCGCCTGGCCCATTTTAGAGGCACAATTATCAAGTGAGTTTAGATGGCATTTGATTTGATAATTCATTACAAGGGCAGATTGGAGAATTCCTAATTTCCATCATTAAAAATTCATTTATTATGAATTTACTTAGAGCATCTTTGATCTTTCCCCCAACATGCTAATATAATGGTGACAGGATCTGAGGCACTACTGTAACTGGCTGATGTGATTTGGAAGCAGTAGTAGTCCCTGCAGTTTTATAAATTGAGTCCTTGTGTTTGAAGCTGGGCAGCAAGTTGAACAGGCTTCTATTGTGGCGATTAAATCTGCTGTCTGTATCAGAACACAAAATTGCCTTTTCTGGCAAATCTCACTGTAGTGCATAGATCAGCTAATCATGCTGATACTGACATATTGAATTTTAATGACTTAAAAATGGGATAACTACTTTTAAAAACATGGTTTAAAATAAACAACATAAATAGGTAATAAAAACAATAAACTAAGGCCAATAAGCTCCTTCTTGATAAAATTCAAGATCACAGTAGGTTATTGTGTTTTAATGCCTTGTGTAAACATTGTTTTTCTCAGGGTCTGGTCCTAGTCATACTTATTTAATAGCTGTGGTCATGAGGAAGAGAGCAGAATGGCTGTCAGTGGGAAACGAGGTCCCAGAAAAGGCAGTGAAGCCTTGGCTCAGTGCACTTGTCTTAAACCTTGTTGTCAGCACCCATAATTTACTACTCCCCAGGAAGGCCCACAGAGTTAAGTGTCTGAGTCTGGAGTAGATTTGGGAGCAGAGTACAGTGGGAGAGCCTCACACTGATGCCTGCCTTCATTAGGAAATACTGTAAATCTAAAAAGTGCCCTCTGCTGTATGATCTGGTGATTGAAACTTAAAATGACACCTAAGTGAGAGCAATTCCATGGAATTTTAATTTATTCTTAATTACTGAAAATTGCATTTAAAGACTGCTTTTAAGTGTGGATATGTAAGATTTATCATCTATAGTCACACAAGCAAAATAGGAATTTTGCAAATACTCTCATTTACCTCAGATTTAATGCCCAGAATGTAAATCAAGTTGCATAGTTTAGAATTACCTATGGGTTGATTTCCAAGATGATGTTTATGGGAAGCTGTGATTTCTAGGAGCAAAACTCAATTCTTTTTATATCCCTTTTTGGCTTTAATTTCTTATTCTGAGCCCCTTTATTTGGCTCCTGCATCTTGCTGTAAGAGTGTTATGAAATCAGTAAAAGGACAGTGAGCAGAGCCAGTGCTCACTCAGGAGCTGTGTCACGTGAGAGTGGTGATACCTCATTTGGTTTGAGCATCAGCTGCCCCTTGGGGGATGATTCCTTGTCTTGAAAAATGGTTGTGGGATGGTTTGATCTATAGGTCTCATTTACATCCATACAAGTTAATTTTTCTGCTCCTTCTATTTTAGTACCTTGGTTGTGAAGCAGAAGTTACCTGGTGTCTATGTGCAGCCATCTTATCGCTCTGCATTAAGTAAGATGAGGATTCACTCTTAATAATGTATTTGGTTCTTCTGACACAAACTTAGGCGTTAACAGTTGTTATTTTTTTCTACAGTGTGGTTTGGAGTAATATTCATCCGGCATGGACTTTATCAAGACGGTGTATTTAAGTTTACAGTTTATATCCCCGATAACTACCCAGATGGCGACTGTCCAGTAAGTGGAAGATAGTTCTGGCTTCATTTATAGATGAGGAGGGTTTAAAGGGCTTAGAAAGATTTCTGAGTTCTTTTCCTAACCCAATACTTTTATGATTTCAGTTTCACAGAAAGTTTGTCTACCAAGTATAGTCTTTCCAGGGGATTTTTGTGCTTTGCTGCATCTTCCATCCAGTCACCCTGCCTATAGCTTTGTTTCTTTGCTCAGGGTGTATATGGGAGGGTGGAAGCTGTATGACAGCACTTACCATGGGAATGGTGATTACAGTGCTGTAGGGAAGGAGAGTGACTTTTTTCTCCTTCATTGTAAAATTCAGCATAACAGGAAAATGGTAAAAGTAGTCGTTAAATGTTCTTATTGAGGCAACTCTTAGGCTCTTCACAACACGATTGCCTTGTTCTCTTGCAGTTCCTTTTATGACTCTCTATTTGGGTCTGGTAAGCTGAATGTGTTCCTCCATTATTTCCATTAAAGGATATGTCTCTCTTAAATGTAGCGCCTGGTGTTTGATATTCCCGTCTTTCACCCGCTAGTTGATCCCACCTCAGGTGAACTGGATGTGAAGAGAGCATTTGCAAAATGGAGGTTAGTAAACAAGTGTTTCTTGTAGTGATATAATACAGTAGGAGGAAGCCTCAGTAATCATGTTATGTTTCCCTTTAGGCGGAACCATAATCATATTTGGCAAGTATTAATGTATGCAAGGAGAGTTTTCTACAAGATTGATACCGCAAACCCCCTAAACCCAGAGGCTGCAGTACTGTATGTTACTTTTGCTTTGTTATTTAAAATAAATTTGAAAATGCAGCTAAGTAGAGTAAGTTGGTAACGTTTTTATTTAAACTTGAACACAGGTATGAAAAAGATGTTCAGCTCTTTAAAAGTAAAGTGATTGACAGTGTTAAGATGAGCACTGCTCGTTTGTTTGACCAGCCTAAAATAGAGGACCCCTATGCAATTAGGTAAGTGGTACATTGTTTGGATAACTGCACTTTGCAGTACTGTGCTTCCATTTTCCAGGTGTTCTCTTAGAATGGGGGTTTGAAAGCAACATGTGTAATTTGTTAGTCTACAATCTTTTATAACTTGATTCCAACTCGATTTCTGGTGCTTCTTGGGCTCTTAGACAAAAAGCATCACATCATCACTGTGCAAATAGCAAGCTATTTGGTGAATTTGGTTTCCAAAGAATCCTTAAAATGTGCTAATTCATTTACATGACAGGACTTTTCTTTTCAGTTGGCAGTTTTAGCTGGAGCTCCCCCTTGAATTGCCACAACCCCACTGACATTCAAAAGGAGGGAAACAGAGATGATGGGTTCCTATAACGCTAGGATATTTAATCTTGGGGAAGGGTGTCTGGAGGAGTATTGAGAACTGATGACTTGATTTAGCTTTTTGGCAAGACTGGTACACTGCATGGGAGGCAGCATATCATATTGGTTAAGAGGAGGGGACTATAGATGGACTGGCTGGCTGGCTTTTTATTAGTTTTAGTGACCCAGACCACTTACTGAATTTTATTGGGCCTCACTTCTTCATCTTTAAATAATAGTTATTTAGGGGGTTGTTGTGAGGCTTAAATGAGATAATCCATGTGAAGTGTTCTATAAGGGATGGTTATGTGAGAAAATCATTTAGGCAACTAAAACTACATGTTGACAATTGATTATGTAAAAAATTATTCTTTAGAAGTGTTATTTCTTATTAAATTTTATGTATTAGGGGACCTGGCTTAATTATTGAAAAACTGATTTATATAAATTTAGTGACACGAAAGCAGTTTACTGTTTTTCTGTCTCTTAAAAGCTTTTCTCCATGGAATCCTTCTGTACATGACGAAGCCAGAGAGAAGATGCTGACTCAGAAAGTAAGTACATAGCCATTTCTGAAATGTTTGACTCACTGTTTCTTTTCTAAAATGTCTTATTAATTGGTGACCACGCATTATATACAAATAACAAGTTTGCACTGTACTGAAATCTCATCAGTAGTTTTTTTTATTATTATAATTTTTTTTTTGTCTGTTTTTGCTTGTGCCTAGAACAAGCCTGAAGAACAGCACAATAAAAGTGTTCATGTTGCTGGCCTGTCATGGGTAAAGCCTGGCTCAGTACAACCTTTCAGTAAAGAAGAGAAAACAGTAGCAACTTAAGAGATGGTGAATCTGGTGCACCATGCACTTTCCTGCTGGACTCTGACCTAATTAAAGCTGACCAATGACAAAGGACTGCCTGAAGAGTAAAACTGTGTGAACAATGACTGATAATCAGTGTTTTCCATGTATACTTAGGTTCTAACAGCAGGTTTTGGAAACCTCTCTTTAAGTAATGCATTACTTCTGTCAGAAGTGTCTTTAGGGTGGTTATCTAGTTCAGTACTCCAAATTGTTGGGGACCTTGAGGCTTAAGTATTTTTCTGATTCTAATTCTAAAGGTAAGTTGCACTCATTTATAGAGTAAAGAGAATTCGACACTATTTAATGATTTTTAAAGTAGCGTGAAAGTTTCAATGTACATATGTTATGATGTGTAGAGAGCAGGTTCCATAGCTCAGCACTTTTATGTGAAGAATCATTTGAAAATTTAGTCTTCAGCCTACTGTCTTACTCAGTTGTCACTGAAATACATATTAGACAAATGAGAGGAAACCAGAATGTTGATTCATAGTTGATTTTTTTAAGCAAATTACTTACTGTATTTTTATGGTGGGAGGGAGAAAAAATATTCAGTTGGTTTCTAATGAAGGCAGATATTTAAATGATGAATGACTAACGTGCTTAGTAGAGACAAAATAAACCAATAAATGATCATTCTTTGTCATTTATGCAGAAAACAATACCCTTTTCTCAATATAAGTAAACAAAGATTAATTTATAAATGCTTTATTGAAAAATACACTTATTTTCATATAAAATTACAGTAGCAGTAAGTATATTGAGAGGTTTTATAAATATTTTTGTATAACACTATTCTAACAGAACAGTGTAAGTTCCATATTTCTTTCTGAGCAATACGAAGTTACCTAGTAACTTTGTTTATATTGATTCAATTTACAATTGAATTTTCTCCCAAATATGATCATTAATTCAACTTTCAAACTGCTGGGAACAGGAGTGATTAATAAAGGTATATATAGAAAATTCAATGGCTGTTAAATAATATTTTCTAATCTGTATAAATGGTAGCAGGTACTAATTAAACCTAAATTTTCCAATCTTTTTTTTAAACTGCCAGGAACATACCCAGTGTTATTTAAAAATACACCACCTTAATAGACACCTGCCTTTTGTATAACTACCTCCCTAAAGAAGAAGTCATAATTTTTTATATTAATTCCCTTAATTCAACTTGATTTTAAGTCTTTACTTAGCCAGCTGATCCCTATTTAACAAGAGAAGAAAACTGGAGCATTTAAAGCAAGTCCAAAAGGTGGTAGCTACTGGAGCTTTAACAGTTTAAAAAAGTACAAAAGAAAGTATTGGATGTTTAGCCTAGAAGTTCTGTACTTAATAAAGTTCACATTGTAGAAAGTGCCATCAGAAATACACAGCAAAATCTGGGTTATAAAATCATGCCTTTTACAGCACTAAAGTGCCACTTCTTATACAAATTCACTCACACATTGCACAACTGAACAATCAAGCACTTTGCACACTGCACCATACCTACTGGGGAGCATAGAGAATTACACAAGGGGAATGGCAGTTGTGGGCTCTCTCCTGTTATGTTTCTGGAATGCAAAAATCTTACACGTTTACAAAGTTATTTAGGACAAATACCTAGTTTTTTGTTTTTGCTCTTCATGAGGACCAGAGCTGACCATAAAATGAGAAGGAATGAATATGAAATAAATACAGCTCCTTTGCTGGAGCATGTCAATAGCAATTTCTAGTACACATATTGTTCTCTGCAATACTTGTAAAAGCTTCACCCGATAGTTAAAAATCCAGTTTTGGATTCTGAGTAACCTTGATGGTAAGCACTAAATGGTAGAGAAGAGGCAGTTGGGATGAAAAAATTATCTTAAGGATACTGCATAACTCATTTCTCACAGAAACTTCCCTTCACGTTTCTAACAGGCTTTAATTGACTGGCTGTATTAAGGAAAACAGCCTGATAAATCTAGCGTGCATTAAATGCTGTTGCTAACCAAAGTGTAGAAAGAGTTCCAATACAAAAGACTAACCTCAGTGAGAACCTCGGTCATTAGCTACATCTTGGAGACGGCGTAATAAGGCAGAATGATTTTCAGGGCAAATTCTTTTTGCAGGTGATTCACTTCCGTCTTCCAGAAGAATCCCTCTCTTTTTGGTCGGAGTTTCCCCTGTCCGGATCATACTGTTAATTTCTCTCAGTCTCTATAGTAGAGGGGAAAGATATAAAAACTTTAAAATCTAATGCACATGACTCAGTTTTAAGCCAAACAATCTCAAATGAGTTAAGCAGTTTTACCTGGAAGAATCCCTAAAGAGAAAAGAACCAATACTTAATATTTCCTGCCAAATTCACTTCTCAGCTGACGGAGAATGACTCTCGGGTGGGACGGCCTATTTCTAGTTTTAACAAACTTCACAGGTGATTCTGATCTGCACATTTTACAGATTTGTGATTTTTTTCCTTTACATCATGGAGTATCACGATGCTATGCTACAGTTAATCATTTACACACTTGTTCATTTTCCTTTCTTAAAAAATTATTTTGCACAGCATTATGTATACTTTTCTTTTTTCATTCTAGTGTTAATCTTTAGCAGCTATTCTCAACCAGGTTTTCATGAGAGAAGTAAGCTTAATTCCCTAAGCCATCCATTGGAGGTAATAAATTAGAATGGTACTAATTATATAACATCCTTGAGAAAAGAATCACCCAAATTGTTTTCTCTGTTCTGTGGTTCATATGGAGAATCGTGGTCGAGAAACAGTGCTAAAGGGACTAGATTTATTTAAAGTGCCTTTGCATTAAGTTTCTCCAAAGCCCCGAAAGTCAGTTATCACATTATTTTCTGGTGGTAGATTGTTGGTTTGAAAATTTTTTTTGACATGCTTCATTGTCTATGTTTCCTTATGAAAAGTATACATATATTCTTTTTATAAAATTTCAAATGTGCAGAACTAGAGAGAGAGGAGTACATAAATGAGTTGCCACATCCTTGTCACCCCACTTCAACTCAATTATCCATTCTAGGTCAGCTTCATTTAGTCCATACCCCCATTTACTTCTCATCCTCCAGATTATTTTGAAGTAAATACTAGAGATTTTTTTATTTTTTACATATTGTATTTGTTATATTATTTACTTTGAAATCATAAGCTTTTAAAATAAAATTGCTAGTGTTCTTTATTACTAGCATATGTACTTTGTCTTATTCATCTTAAGAAAGCGTTCCTTTGATCCTTTCTCTTCTACCTTCTTTTCCCTTAAAATTTTCATCTGTATTTGCTGTCTCTTTATAGTATCCCACTTATTTGACTATTCCTTAAATTGTTAATTGTATACATTAATTCTAAACATGCTAATTTTATATAACATATATATTACTACACAATTATTAATTGTATACCTTAATATTAATGGCTATTAATGTACCTATATATCTTATATTTATTAATATATATTAATATATAATGTATCTATACATTAATATGCTGTGTATAATTATTTTATTAATTCTATTACGTACAGTTTATCCACAATACATAATATGTACTTAGGCAGTAGCTCATACTCAAATTCTTATTCCAAAAAAGTTCATACAGACTTCACCTAGACTCCTTGTCCCTCACCCAATTCCCAGGCATACCTATAATTCATCCACTGAACAAATGAGGCTGATGTATATATTTCTGTACATTTTCTAGGAATATACCCACTAGAAATGTAATATTGTGTATGAAGAGGGGGTTTCTTTAAAATATAAAAATGGTACACTGTATGTACTGTTTTTCAGTATTTGTTTTTAGCTTTTTTTCTTTAAACATGGGCAGGCACTGGGAACTGAACCCAGGTTTCTGGCACGGCAGGTGAGAATTCTGTCTGCTGAGCCACCATCACACCACCTTGTTTTACAGTATTTGTTTTGTCAATATGTCTTATGATCTTCCCATATCAGTACATATGCTCTATTATATCTATGCTACATAGTATTCTATAGTACATCAATATTAGTCTAATCCCCTATTAATGTATTTATACTCATTTATTCTCATCAATTTATACTCCTCCCAACTATTTAATATTAAAAGCAATTATTATTTACTCTTCCAAGAAGTTATAACAATCCTCTGAAACTGCCCTGATGAGTATCACTAATGATGACTCTTCATTTTAATTCACCTTGTGTGCTGTTGATTCTGTTCTTTTGGTCATTCTCAGTGTAAATGTTATGTAATAGCTTGGTCTAGACTCAAGCTGTTTCTCATGATGTCATGTTCTCCTTTGGTCTCAGGTATCACCTATTAAGTCATGATGAAAAATATTTCTTCAATCAACTAACAGTTACTGTTTATTGGACAAACTCAATTGCACACTACAATTAATTTTTGAAACTGCCACAGGTGATCAGTACAGCTAGAACTGAGAACCACGGATATGATGGTTTTACCTAACTTTTTGGCACAAAATATGCCATTTAAAAAAAAGGGCTATATGCAGTAAAATTCACCCTTTATTGCATATATTGACAAATACGTAGATATGTAACAACTGCAATCAAGATATTAAAAAGTTCCTTCACTCCAAAAAAATTCCCTCATGCTACCCCTAAGCAACCAACTGATGTTTCTAGTCCCTATAATTCTGTCCTTTCCAAAACATCATAGAAATGGGATCATATATAGTAAGTAGCCTTTTGAATCTATTGTCTTCCACTTAGGCATTAATACATTTGTGATTTATCTATGTTGTGGAATATGTCAGCAGTTGCTTTTTATTGGTAAGTAGAAGTCCACTGTCTGGATTCACCATTGATTTGTTTATCCATTTACTACTTGAAGGACATTTGGGTGGTTTTCCACCTGTCAGCAATGAGGAATAAAGCTACTATATATAAATATGGGTGTACAAGTTTTTGTATGAACATTAAGTTTTTGTTTCACTTGACCTAGGAGGAGTGGGTAAATACGGTAAGGGTATGATTATACTTTATAGGAAACTGCTAAACTATTTTCCAGAGTGGCTACACTATTTGCATTCCCAACAGCAATGTATAAAAGTTCCAGCTACTCCATATTATTGCTAAAACTTGTTACTATCATTTTAAAATATCAGCCATTCCAAGAGGCATGCTTTGGTGAAGAGGGTTCAGATCTTTGTCCATTTCAAAATTTTGGTTTAAATTCATGATTTTGATAAAATTAAATTCTTAATTTTGATAAAATCCATTGTATAAATTTTATGGAACATGATTTTGACATTGTATCTAAGTAATTTTTACATAACTGATGGCCACATAGATTTTCTTCTATAAGTTATGTAGTTTGAACTTTTACATTTAAGTCTATAATCTATTTTGAGTTAATTTTTGTGTATGGTGAGAGAATGAATGCAAGTTCACTTCTTGAATATGGATAGCCAGTTGTTCCAAAGCCATCTGTTGAAAAGACAAACCTTTTTCCAATAAACCTTTGCATCTTTGTCAAAAATCAATTGACCATATACATTTTGCTCTATTTTCTGGACTCCAATTCTATTATCTATATATGTCTATCTTTTCACCAATACTACACTGTCTTGATTACTGTAGCTTTATAATAGGTCTTGAAATCAGATAGTTTGAGTCCTCCAACTTTGCCTGGCTATTGTAAATAGTCCCTTTGCCTTTCACTATAAATTTTACAATCAGTCTGTCAATTTAATAATTCTGCCAGAATTTTGCTTGAATTGTGTTGGATTTATAGGTCAATTTGGAGACAAGTGATATTTTAATATTGTTTTCCAATCCATGAATATGTTATTTCTCCATTTTCTTAGTCTTTTTAAATTCCTCTCAATATCTCTGCAGTTTACAAAAGACACACCTTGCACATCTTTTGTCAGATTTCCCCCTTAAGTATTTTTGTAAATGGTGTTTTAAAATTTTTTACTTCTTGATGCCCCGATAAATCCCAGAGTGATTTGAACAGTGAATAAAAAAGTATTTGCAAAGTCTCCTTCGGGGAATGGTGAGAAAGGGGGAAAATTCAACTTCCCCAAGTTGAAGTCTTGATATTCTCATAAGCAGTGTGGATAACCAAAGCTATAGGCTGAGCCCCCAGTCTTGGGGTTTGTTCATATGAAACTTACCCCCACAAAGGATAGGTCAGGCCTACTTAAAATTAGGCCTAAGAGTCACCCCCAAGAGAACCTCTTTTGTTGCTCAGATGTGGCCCCTCTCTCCAGCCAACACAACAAGCAAACTCAACAACTTCCCCCTTTCTACGTAGGACATGACTCCCAGGGATGTGGACCTTCCTGGCAATGTGGGACAGAAATCCTAGAATGAGCTGAGACTCAGCATCAAGGGACTGAGAAAACTTTCTCGACCAAAAGGAGGAAGAGCGAAATGAGACAAAGTGTCAATGGCTGAGAGATTCCAAACAGTCGAGAGGTTATCCTGGAGGTTATGCTTACGCATTAAATAGATATCACCTTGTTAGTCAAAATGTAAGGGAGAGGATGGAGGGAACTGCCTGAAAATGTAAAGCTGTGTTCCAGTAGCCATGCTTCTTGAAGATGATTGTATGATGATATAGCTTTCACAATGTGACTGTGTGATTGTGAAAACCTTGTGTCTGATGCTCCTTTTATCTACTTATCAACAGATGAGTAATACATATGGAATAAAAATAAATAACAGGAGGAACAAATGTTAAAATAAATTTAGATGGAAATGCTAGTGATCAATGAAAAGGAGAGGTAAGGGGTACAGTATGTATGAGTTTTTTTGTTTTTATTTCTTTTTCTGCATAGATGCAAATGTTCCAAGAAATGATCATGATGACGAATATGCAACCATGTGATGATATTGTGAATTACTGATTATATATGTAGAATGGAATGATCAAAAGTTAAGAATGATAAAAATTTTTTTTTTACTTCTGATTGTTCATTGCTAGTATATAGAAATATATTAAATTTTTGTCTGCTGATTTTGTATCTTGTTACCATATTACTACTTTTGGTAATATTTTAATATTCTTTCTTAACTTTAATACACAGACAATTATATCATCTGTGCACAGAGAGACTTTTCATTCTTTCCAGTCTGTATGCCTTCTTTATCTTGCCTTAGTGCACATGCTAGGACCTCCAGTATGGTGCTGACTGGGAATGATGAGAGTAATATCCTTGCCTTTTCCTGATCAGTGTTTCACCATTAAGTATGATGTCAGCTGTTGATTTCTTGAATATTTATCAGGTTGAAGAATTTCTCAAGAAATTTTATCATGAGTGAATGTTGGATTTTTGTCAGATGTTTTTTTCATCTACTGAGCTGATCTGTCATTGTAAATTATTTGAAGAGTTTGTATAGAATTGCTATTATTTCATCCTTAAATGTTAAGTAGAATTCATTAGTGAAGCTATCTGGGCCCACAGTTTTCTTGATGGGAAGAAATTTCAGCTACTAATACAATTTCTTTGATATAGGATTGAAAATCCTTGTTCACTGAGTTTTGGTAGTTTATATCTTTGAAGGAATTTGTCAGTGTTATCTAATTTATAGGCATAAAGTTGTTTATAATCCTTTAATATCCTTTTAATTTCTATAGGACTGCAGTGATGTCTCTTGTTTCTGATTATTGGTAACTTGAGTCATTTTTTTTCTGAGTAGTCTACCTGGAGATTTTTATATATATATAAATCTGCTAAAAAAAAAACCATCAGATTTTGATTACCTTGATTTTCTCTTATTATTTTTCAGTTTTCTGTTTCCTTGATTTCTGCTCTTTTTTTTTGTTTGTTTCTTAAAGTAAAATCACTACTTGAAACTTTTCTTCTTTGCTAACATAGATGTTCAGTGCTATAAATTTCCCTACAGCATGTTTTACCTGCATCCCACAAATTTTTAGAATCAGTTTTGAGATATATTCACATACCATACAGTCTATCCAAAGTGTACAATCATTGACACACAGTATAACTACAGACGTGTGCATTCATTACCACAATTTTAGAACATTTCATTACTCCAACAGACCCCATATCCTGATATTCCCGTCATTGACAGTTAGCAGTGGTGTGGTACCTTTGTTATAATGAGTTAAAGAATATTAAAATATTACTGTTATCTATAGTCCATAGTTTGAATTAAGTGTATTTTTCCCATATACCACCTCTATTATATTATTTTTTTATTTTTTAATTAAAAAAATTAACTAACACAACATTTAGAAATCATTCCATTCTACATATACAATCAGTAATTCTTAATATCATCACCTAGATGTATAATCATCATTTCTTAGTACATTTGCATCGATTTAGAAAAAGAAAGGGCAAGACAACAGAAAAAGAAATAAAATGATAATAGAAAAAAAAACGAAACAAAAAAAACTATAGCTCAGATGCAGCTTCAATCAGTGTTTTAACATAATTACATTACAATTAGGTAGTATTGTGCTGTCCATTTCTGAGTTTTTGTATCCAGTCCTGTTGCACAGTCTTTATCCCTTCAGCTCCAATTACCCATTATCTTACCCTATTTCTAACTCCTGATGGTCTCTGTTACCAATGACATATTCCAAATTTATTCTCTAATGTCGGTTCACATCAGTGGGACCATACAGTATTTGTCCCTTAGTTTTTGGTTAGTCTCACTCAGCATAATGTTCTCTAGGTCCATCCATGTTATTACATGCTTCATAAGTTTATTCTGTCTTAAAGCTGCATAATATTCCATCATATGTATATACATAGCCACTTGTCTGTTGAATGACATTTTGGCTGTTTCCATCTCTTTGCAATTGTAAATAATGCTGCTATAAACATTGGTGTGCAAATGTCCGTTTGTGTCTTTGCCCTTAAGTCCTTTGAGTAGATACCTAGCAATGGTATTGCTGGGTCGTATGGCAATTCTATATTCAGCTTTTTGAGCCAAACTGCCTTCCACAGTGGTTGCACCATTTGACATTCCCACCAACAGTGGATAAGTGTGCCTCTTTCTCCACATCCTCTCCAGCACTTGTCATTTTTTGTTTTGTTGATAATGGCCATTCTGGTGGGTGTGAGATGATATCTCATTGTGGTTTTGATTTGCATTTCTCTAATGGCTAGGGACATTGAGCATCTCTTCATGTGCCTTTTGGCCATCTGTATTTCCCCTTCTGAGAGGTGTCTGTTCAAGTCTTTTTCCCATTTTGTAATTGGGTTGGCTGTCTGTTTGTTGTTGAGTTGAACAATCTCTTTATAAATTCTGGATACTAGACCTTTATCTGATATGTTGTTTCCAAATATTGTCTCCCATTGTGTAGGCTGTCTTTCTACTTTCTTGATGAAGTTCTTTGATGCACAAAAGTATTTAATTTTGAGGAGCTCCCATTTATTTATTTCTTTCTTCAGTGCTCTTGCTTTAGGTGTAAGGTCCATAAAACCGCCTCCAATTGTAAGTTTCATAAGATATCTCCCAACATTTTCCTCTAACTGTTTTATGGTCTTAGACCTAATGTTTAGATCTTTGATCCATTTTGAGTTAACTTTTGTATAGGGTGTGAGATACGGGTCCTCTTTCATTCTTTTGCGTATGGATATCCAGTTTTCTAGGCACCATTTATTGAAGAGACTGTTCTGTCCCAGGTGAGTTGGCTTGACTGCCTTATCAAAGATCAAATGTCCATAGATGAGAGGGTCTATATCTGAGCACTCTATTCGATTCCATTGGTCGATATATCTATCTTTATGCCAGTACCATGCTGTTTTGACCACTGTGCTTCATAATATGCCTTAAAGTCAGGCAGCGTGAGACCTCCAGCTTTGTTTTCTTTCCTCAAGATACTTTTAGCAATTCGAGGCACCCTGCCCTTCCAGATAAATTTGCTTATTGGTTTTTCTATTTCTGAAAAATAAGTTGTTGGGATTTTGATTGGTATTGCGTTGAATCTGTAAATCAATTTAGGTAGAATTGACATCTTAACTATATTTAGTCTTCCAATCCATGAACACGGTATGCCCTTCCATCTATTTAGGTCTTCTGTGATTTCTTTTAAAAGTTTTTTGTAGTTTTCTTTGTATAGGTCTTTTGTCTCTTTAGTTAAATTTATTCCTAGGTATTTTATTCTTTTACTTGCAATTGTAAATGGAATTCGTTTCTTGATTTCCCCCTCAGCTTGTTCATTGCTAGTGTATAGAAACACTACAGGTTTTTGAATGTTGATCTTGTATCCTGCTACTTTGCTGTACTCATTTATTAGCTCTAGTAGTTTTGTTGTGGATTTTTCCGGGTTTTCGGCGTATAGTATCAAATCGTCTGCAAACAGTGATAGTTTTACTTCTTCCTTTCCAATTTTGATGTCTTGTATTTCTTTTTCTTGTCTAACTGCTCTGGCTAGAACCTCCAACACGATGTTGAATAATAGTGGTGATAATGGACATCCTTGTCTTGTTCCTGATCTTAGGGGGAAAGTTTTCAATTTTTCCCCATTGAGGATGATATTAGCTGTGGGTTTTTCATATATTCCCTCTATCATTTTAAGGAAGTTCCCTTGTATTCCTATCCTTTGAAGTGTTTTCAACAGGAAAGGACGTTGAATCTTGTCAAATGCCTTCTCTGCATCAATTGAGATGATCATGTGATTTTTCTGCTTTGATTTGTTGATGTGGTGTATAACATTAATTGATTTTCTTATGTTGAACCATCCTTGCATACCTGGGATGAATCCTACTTGGTCAAGATGTATAATTCTTTTAATGTGTTGCTGGATTCGATTTGCTAGAATTTTGTTGAGGATTTTTGCATCTATATTCATTTGACAGATTGGTCTGTAGTTTTCTTTTTTTGTAATATCTTTGCCTGGTTTTGGTATGAGGGTGATGTTGGCTTCATAGAATGAATTAGGTAGCTTTCCCTCCACTTCAATTTTTTTGAAGAGTTTGAGCAGAGTTGGTACTAATTCTTTCTGGAATGTTTGGTAGAATTCACATGTGAAGCCGTCTGGTCCTGGACTTTTCTTTTTGGGAAGCTTTTGAATGACTGATTCAATTTCTTTACTTGTGATTGGTTTATTGAGGTCATCTATTTCTTCTTGAGTCAAAGTTGGTTGTTCATGCCTTTCTAGGAACTTGTCCATTTCATCTACATTGTTGTATTTATTAGCGTAAAGTTGTTCATAGTATCCTGTTATTACCTCCTTTATTTCTGTGAGGTCAGTGGTTATGTCTCCTCTTCCATTTCTGATCTTATTTATTTGCGTCCTCTCTCTTCTTCTTTTTGTCAATCTTGCTAAGGGCCCATCAGTCTTGTTGATTTTCTCACAGAACCAACTTTTGGTCTTATTGATTTTCTCTATTGTTTTCATGTTCTCAATTTCATTTATTTCTGCTCTAATCTTTGTTATTTCTTTCCTTTTGCTTGCTTTGGGGTCAGTTTGCTCTTCTTTCTCCAGTTCTTCCAAGTGGACAGTTAATTCCCGAATTTTTGCCCTTTCTTCTTTTCTGATATAGGCATTTAGGGCAATAAATTTCCCTCTTAGCACTGCCTTTGCTGTGTCCCATAGGTTTTGATATGTTGTGTTTTCATTTTCATTCACCTTGAGATGTTTACTAATTTCTCTTGTAATTTCTTCCTTGACCCACTCGTTGTTTAAGAGTGTGTTGTTGAACCTCCACGTATTTGTGAATTTTCTGGCACTCTGCCTATTATTGATTTCCAACTTCATTCCTTTATGATTAGAGAAAGTGTTGTGTATGATTTCAATCTTTTTAAATTTGTTGAGACTTGCTTTGTGACCCAGCATATGGTCTATCTTTGAGAATGATCCATGGGCACTTGAGAAAAAGGTGTATCCTGCTGTTGTGGGATGTAATGTCCTATAAATGTCTGTTAAGTCTAGCTCATTTATTGTAATATTCAAATTCTCTGTTTCTTTATTGATCCTCTGTCTAGATGTTCTGTCCATTGATGAGAGTGGGGAATTGAAGTCTCCAACTATTATGGTAGATGTGTCTATTTCCCTCTTCAGTAATTGCAGTGTATTCCTCACGTATTTTGGGGCATTCTGATTTGGTGCGTAAATATTTATGATTGTTATGTCTTCTTGTTTAATTGTTCCTTTTATTAGTATATAGTGTCCTTCTTTGTCTCTTTTAACTGTTTTACATTTGAAGTCTAATTTGTTGGATATTAGTATAGCTACTCCTGCTCTTTTCTGGTTGTTATTTGCATGGAATATCTTTTCTCAACCTTTCACTTTCAACCTATGTTTATCTTTGGGTCTAAGATGTGTTTCCTGTAGACAGCATATAGAAGGATTCTGTTTTTTAATCCATTCTGCCAGTCTATGTCTTTTGATTGGGGAATTCAGTCCATTAACATTTAGTGTTATTACTGTTTGGGTAATACTTTCCTCTACCATTTTGCCTTTAGTATTATATATATCATATCTGATTTTCCTTCTTTCTACACTCTTCTCCATACCTCTCTCTTCTGTCTTTTCATAGCTGACTCTAGTGCTCCCTTTAGTATTTCTTGCAGAGCTGGTCTCTTGGTCACAAATTCTCTCAGTGACTTTTTATCTGAAAATGTTTTAATTTCTCCCTCATTTTTGAAAGACAATTTTGCTGGATATAGAAGTCTTGATTGGCAGTTTTTCTCTTTTAGTAATTTCAATATATCATCCCACTGTCTTCTAGCTTCCATGGTTTCTGCTGAGAAATCAACACATGGTCTTATTGGGTTTCCCTTGTATGTGATGGATTGTTTTTCTCTTGCTGCTTTCAAGATCCTCTCTTTCTCTTTGACCTCTGACATTCTAACTAGTAAGTGTCTTGGAGAATGCGTATATGGATCTATTCTCTTTGGGGTGCGCTGCACTTCTTGGATCTGTAATTTCAGGTCTTTCATAAGAGTTGGGAAATTTTCAGTGATAATTTTTTCCATTATTTTTTCTCCTCCTTTTCCCTTCTCTTCTCCTTCTGGGACATCCACAACACGTACATTTGTGCGCCTCATATTATCATTCAATTCCCTAAGCCCCTGCTCAAATTTTTCCATTCTTTTCCCTATGGTTTCTGTTTCTTTTTGGCTTTCAGATGTTCCATCCTCCAGTTCACTAATTCTATCCTCTGTCTCTTGAAATCTACCATTGTAGGTTTCCATTGTTTTCTTCATCTCTTCTACTGTATCTTTCATTCCCATAAGTTCTGTGATTTGTTTTTTCAGACTTTCCATTTCTTCTTTTTGTTCATCCCTTGCCTTCTTCATGTCCTCCCTCAATTTATTGATTTGGTTTTTGAAGAGGTTTTCCATTTCTGTTCGTATATTCAGAATTAGTTGTCTCAGCTCCTGTATCTCATTTGAGCTATTGGTTTGTTCCTTTGACTGGGCCATATCTTCAATTTTCCTGGTGTGATTTGTTATTTTTTGCTGGCGTCTGGACATTTAATCAGATTTCCCTGAGTGTGGGACCGAGCAGGTTGAAAGACTTTCCTGTGAAGTCTCTGGGCTCTGTTTTTCTTATCCTGCCCAGTATGTGGTGCTTGTCTGTCTGCGGGTCCCACCAGCAAAAGATGTTGTGGCTCCTTTAACTTTGGAAGACTCTCGCTGCTGGATGTGTGGTGGAGACAGAGGAAAGGTTGTAGGCTGGTTTTAATGGCTTCAAATTGTGAAGTCCTGGGATCTGAATTCCTTGAGCGAGGGATTCCACCTGAGTTGCGTTTCACCCCTCCCTCGGGGAAGGTTCAGGTGGTAGAGAGTCCTGAAAGCAACCTGTTTCTGCATTCGGGGCAGTTGCAACCTGTGTAATCCCAGCGCTGAGCCCAGAGGCAACTCAGCGGCAACCCAGCCTCCAAAGAAACAGCTGCAGAAGGCTCTGTTTCGCCCCCTTTCCTCTTTTTCAGTTAGCCCAGTAGGCGACTTCCGCCTTGATCAGTTTCGCCTGAGCTGAGGGCCTATTTTTAGTAGTCAGAATTTGTTTATTAATGCCACTATTGGTGTTAGGTTGGACTCAGTCTCTACTACTGTTGGAGACTCTTTCCTTTCCCTCCGGGAAGTCGCCTGTGGGGGAGGGGTGCCGGCCGCCGCAGCTTGGGGAACCGCTGATCCGAGGCTCCCAGCCGGCCCGGGAAGCCGCGTGTGTGGGAGGGGCGCCGGTCACCACGGCTTGGGGAACCGCTGATCCGAGGCTCCCAGGCAGCCAGAGAAGCCGTGTGTGGGGCAGGGGCGCTGGTCACCGGCCACCGCGGCTTGGGGAACCGCTGATCCGAGGCTCCCAGCCAGCCCGGGAAGCCGCCCGTGAGGGAGGGGCGCCGGCCACCAGCCGCCGCAGCTTGCGGAACTCGCCTCTCCGAGTCTCTCAGCCGGACCGGAAAGGAGGGAGGGAGGGCCGCGGCGGCCCGGGGAAGCGTGCGCCGCTCAGGGACCTCACCGCAGCGGAGTCTCACAGCCGGTCCAGCCAGTCCAGACTGGGGTACACTGTGTGTCCGGTCTCTGTCGTGGCTCCGGGAGCTGTTCTGTACTGTTTCTAGTTATTTAGTAGTTGTTCTGGAGGAGGAACTAAGACGCGTGCACCTTACTAAGCCGCCATCTTCTCCGGAAGTTCCCCTACCACCTCTATTATTAACACCTTGTAATAGCAACGTCCATTTGTTCTAGTTCATAAAAAAGAACATCCTTATATTTGTAATCTTAACCACAGTCATCGTCCACAACAGGGATCACTGTTATACAGCCCCATGGTTTCTCCCCTAACTTTCCTTATAGTGATACACATGACCCTAAACTTCCCCTTTCAACCACAATCACACCAATAATTCAGTGCAGTTAACTGTACTCACAGTAATTACATCACCTCTATCCACTTCCACTCATTTAAATTCAACTTAGTTAAAAATTCTGTGCAGACTGTAAATGTTCAGAAATAGAAGTAAACTTGGTATATATAGGGTATATACTTGGAATATTGAAAGCAGGGAAACAATGGACATTTGCACACTTGTGTTTATGGCAGCAGTAATTCATGATTTGCAAAGGATAGAGGTGGTTTAAGGGTACATCGACTGAAGAATGGAAGAGCCAACTGGTATATTCATGGGATACTGAGCAGCTACAAGAAGGAATGAAGTTGTGAGGCATGCAAGTAGGTGAATGAAACTTTAGGACAGCATGTTGCATGAAATAAGCCAAAAACAAAAAGACAAATATAACACCTCACACTAACTATAATATGCAAACTCTAAGAAATGAATTCGAGAGCATAGGTTATCAGGGTAAAGCTTTTTGTAAAGGTTCCTAAATTTTAAGCTCTTACAGCAGTCACATCTATTCCTTACTAATGGTTACTTCTAAAAGAGTTCTTTGTGTAACCTTGTCATTCCCTGGAACCTTGGTTATCTATGTGACACCTGAGACTCAGAACTAGAGTTCTGCAGCTATGAAAGTTAGCATCACCCCATACAGCAATTGTTAAAAAAAAAAAAAAGCTGTAAAAGAGATTCGACTTCAGTTAGGAGTAAGAACAAAGCTGATCTGGTTAGGACAAAAGTAAAGCAGGCTAAAAGGTAAAGGATTATAGTCACTGGTTTTTAAACTTCAACTTCTGTGTGAGACGAAAGGAAGATATATTTATTGGTGCAAAATGAGTATTTTCTGTAGCATACTAATTTAACTTGTATGGTCAGTTTATTTGAACACCATAATTACATGGAATCTTGAATAGGGAGTAAGACTGTTGGTTTGTACAAGTGATTGCGCTGCCCAGATACATCCTGAATAAAATAAAATATAAATAAAAAGTATTTGCAAAGTCTGCTTAAGGGCCTGGGGGGAAATGTGGAAATATTAAGCTTCCCCACTTAGGGAATTCCTGATATTCTCACAAGTGTTGGCGACTATCAATTTAATAGGCCAAGACCTCAATCTTGGGGCTTGCCCTTATGAAACTTATTCCTGCAAAGGAGAAGTTAAGTCCACTTATAATTATCCCTAAGAATCACCCCCAGAGAACTTCTTTTATTGCTCAGATGTGGCTTCTCTAAGCCATTTCTGCAGGTGAACTCACTGTCCTTCCCCCTACATGGCACATGCTTTCCTGGAGGGTGTAAATCTCCCTGGCAATGGGGACATGATTCCCAGGGATGAGCCTAGACCTGGCATCATGAGATGGAGAAAGCCTTTTTGACCAAAAGGGGGAAGAGAAATGAAACAAGGTTTCAGTGGCTGAGAGATTTCAAGCAGACTTGAGAGGTCATTCTGGAGGTTATTTTTATGCATCAAAAGATACCCCTTTTTAATTTTTAAAGAATTAGAATAGCTACAAGGAAATACCTAAAACTGTTGAACTGTAATCCAGAAGCCCTGGTTTTTATTATAGCATGTACTGTATGACCCATGTGATTGTAAAAACCTTGTGACTGATACTTTTATCCACTGTATGGAGATCTGAGTAAGAAAATAAAGTAAAAAAATAAATAATCGGGGAGGGATAAAGGAGTATGGGATGTTCTGGGTGTTACATTTTTATTCTTTTTTTTTTTTTTGGAGTAATGGTAATCGAACATTGACTGGTGATGAATGCACAATTATACGATGATACTGTCAGCTACTAATTGTACACTTTGGTTGACTATATGGTATGTGAATATATCTCAATAAAAGTGCATGAAAAATCAACTTAAGAGCGGGCAACAGTGGCTTAGTGGCAGAGTTCTCTTACCTGCCATGCCAGAGACCCGGGTTCGATTCCCGGTGCCTGCTCATATTAAACAAAACAAAACAAAACAATTGAACATAGATTTGAGAGTCTATCTCTGAACTTTTACTTCGATTCCATATATCCATATTTATGCAAGTTATCATGCTGTTCTGACACTGTAGGTTTGTAATATGTTTTAAACTCAGAAAGTGTGAGTCTTCCAACTTTCTTTTTCAAGATGTTTTTGTTTATGTGGGGTCCCTTATTCTTCCAAATGAATTTGATAATTGGCTTTTCCATTTCTACAAAGCAGGCTGTTAGAATCTTAATTGGGGATTGCGTTGACTCTGTGAATCACTGTGGATGGGTAGAACTGACATCTTAATGATATTTACTCTTCCAGTCATGAACATGGAATATCCTTGCATTTATTTAAGTCTTTGATTTCTTTAAACAATGTTTATAGTTTTCTGTGTGTAGTTCCTTTACATCCTTGGTTAAACTTATTCCTAGACATTTGATTCCTTCAGTTGCTATTATAAATGGAATTTTTTTAATTTCCTCCCTCAGATTATTTAATACTAGTGTATAAATACACTACTAAATTTTGTGTGTTGATTTTTTATCCTGCCACTTTGCTGAACTCATTTATTAGTTCTAGTAGCTTTGCTGTAGATTTTTGAGGACTTCTATGTATAGGATCATATCATCTGCACACAGTGAAAGTTTTACATGTTCATTTCCAATTTGGAGACCTTTTTTTAATTTTCATTTATTTTTTTTTGCCTAATTGCTCTGGCTAGAATTTCTAGTACAATGTTGAACAGTACTGACATTGGATATCCTAGTCTTGTTTCAGATCACCCCTTACTTTCACCCTTTGGAGGCAGGGTTGAAACAGAGGCCGCTGGCTGTTTCTGTCCTAGGCAGGTTGAAACTGTAGCTGCCCTCAGACCTGGGACCCAGGGATCTGTGTTTGTGAAACAAAAGCCATAACCAGTGCTCAGCTGTGTCATTGCCATCCATTCCACCCCGTTTTGGGGAAGTGGACTTTTATTCCTGAGGTGGCCTGCTAAGAGAGTGGGGAATGGGCACCAGCCTCTGCAGTGTGGAGACTTTTACTCACAGTTCTTTGCTGCAGTTTATCAGTCTCTTTCTCTCACTCTTCCCTGGATTGTATACAGTTCTTATGGTCTCTGAAGCTCCCAAACAGTTGTTTCAGACAGTTCCTGATTCCGAACTGAGTCCTACACTAGCATCTTGGAATTCTCTCTTGCTGCAGCCCACAAATTTTGATATTTTGTATTTTCATTCAGTTCAAAACACTTTCTAATTTCTCCTTTTTATTAAAAAAAAAAAAAAAAAAAGGGGACTTCCGGAGAAGATGGCGGCTTAGTAAGACGCGCGGGTCTTAGTTCCTCCTCCAGAAAAGCAACTAAAGAAACAGAAACAATACAAAACAGCTCCCGGAGTCACGACAGAGACCAAAAAAGACAGCATACCCCATTCTGGAACGGCTGAACGGGTAGGGAGAATCCACTGCTGTGAGATACCCGAGGGGTGCACGTTTTCCCGGCTGGGGTGGCTGGCGTCTGGGGTCCCCTCCACGCACGTGGCTCCCCGGTCTGACTGGATAGCGGGGCCCTCCCGTCACGCTTGGCGTCTTGGGCCAGCTGGGCAATTTGGACCGGCACTCCCCCAAGCCACGGCCAGCGACCCCCGCCTCCACGCGCGGTTTCCCGGGCCGACTGCCCCGCAGACAAACGACTGCCACGAGCGCCACCTACTGGGCAGGAAAAGAAAAACAGAGCCCAGAGATTCCACAGAAAAACCTTTCAACCAGCTGGGTCCCACACCCAGGGAGATCTGATCAAATGCCCAGACACCAGCAGAAAATAATGGATGACGCTCGGAAAATTGAAGATATGGCCCAATCAAAGGAACAAACCAATAGTTCAAATGAGATACAGGAGCTGAGACAACTAATGCTGAATATACGAACAGAAATGGAAAAACTCTTCAAAAACCAAATCAATAAATTGAGGGAGGACATGAAGAAGATATGGGCTGAACAAAAAGAAGAAATAGAAAATCTGAAAAAACAAATCACAGAACTTGTGGGAGTGAAGGACAAAAGAAAAAATGGAAAAAACAATGGATACCTACAATGGTAGATCTAAAGAGGCAGAAGCTACAATTAGTGAACTGGAGGATGGAACAACTGAATTCCAAAAAGAAACAGAAACTATAGGGAAAAGAATGGAAAAACTTGAGCAGGGAATCAGGGAACTGAATGACAATATGAAGCGCACAAATATACGTGTTGTGGGTGTCCCAGAAGGAGAAGAGAAGGGAAAAGGAGGAGAAAAACTAATGGAAGAAATTATCACTGAAAATTTCCCAACTCTTATGAAAGACCTAAATATACAGATCCAAGAAGTGCAGCACACCCCAAAGAGAATAGACCCAAATAGGCATTCTCCAAGACATTTACTAGTTAGAATGTCAGAGGTCAAAGAGAAAGAGAGGATCTTGAAAGCAGCAAGAGAAAAACAATCTGTCACATACAAGGGAAACCCAATAAGACTATGTGTAGATTTCTCAGCAGAAACCATGGAAGCTAGAAGACAGTGGGATGATATATTTAAATCACTAAAAGAGAAAAACTGCCAACCAAGACTCCTATATCCAGCAAAATTGTCCTTCAAAAATGAAGGAGAAATTAAAACATTTAAAGACAAAAAGTCACTGAGAGAATTTGTGACCAAGAGACCAGCTCTGCAAGAAATACTAAAGGGAGCACTAGAGTCAGATACGAAAAGACAGAAGAGAGAGGTATGGAGTAAAGTGTAGAAAGAAGGAAAATCAGATATGATATATATAATACAAAAGCCAAAATGGTAGAGGAAAATATTATCCAAACAGTAATAATACTAAAAGTTAATGGACTGAATTCCCCAATCAAAAGACATAGAATGGCAGAATGGATTACGACCCAGCAATACCACTGCTAGGTATCTACTCAAAGGACTTAAGGGCAAAGACACAGACGGACATTTGCACACCAGTGTTTATAGCAGCATTATCTACAACTTCAAAGAGATGGAAACAGCCAAAATGCCCATCAACAGACGAGTGGCTAAACAAACTGTGGCGTATACCTACGATGGAATATTATGCAGCTTTAAGACAGACTAAACTTATGAAGCATGTAATAACATAGATGGACCTAGAGAACATTATGCTGAGTGAGTCTAGCCAAAAACTAAAGGACAAATACTGTATGGTCCCACTGATGTGAACCGACATTCGAGAATCAGCTTGGACTATATCATTGGTAACAGAGACCAGCAGGGGTTAGAAACAGGGTAAGATAATGGGTAATTGGAGCTGAAGGGATACAGACTGTGCAACAGGACTAGATACAAAAACTCAAAAATGGACAGCACAATAATACCTAAGTGTAATGTAACTAGGTTGGAACACTGAATGAAGCTGCACCTGAAATATGGTTTTTTGTTTGTTTGTTTGTGTGTTTGTATCTTTTTTGTTTTTTTCTTTTTCCTTTTTATATATATATATATTATTAGTATTATTATTTTAATTCTCTTCTCTATATTAACATTCTATATCTTTTTCTGCTGTTTTGCTAGTTCTTTTCCTAAATCGATGCAAATGTACTAAGAAATGATGATCATACATCTATGTGATGATACTAAGAATTACTGAGTGCATGTGTAGAATGGAATGATTTCTAAATGTTGTGTTAATTTCTTTTCTTTTTTTTGATTAATAAAAAAATTAAAAAAAAAAAAGGTGTGCTAAGAAATGCAACATAATTTAAGCATTCTTAAATGCACAATTCAGGGGCAGAAATTATATTCACAATTTTGTGCACTGTCACCACTGTCCATTACCAAAAATTCATCACCCCAAACAGAAACTCTGTACCAATTAAGCAATAAATCCCCAACCCCTCTCTCCCCAGCTCCTGCTAACTTCAAAATGACTTTGTCTTTTTATTCTAGCTATTTCATGAAAATGAAGTCATGTAATATCTGGCTTTTCGTATCTGGCTTATTTCATTTAGCATGTTTTCAAAGTTCATCTATTTTGTAGCATTATTTTGAGTGAGAACATCATTCTTTTTTCATGGCTGAACATTATTCTATTTTATGTATATAACAGGTATGCTAGTTTAAAAGAATTATGTACCCTAGAAAAGCCACATTTAAATCCTGATCCATCTCCTGGAGGCAGCTGTTTCTTCTAAACCCTATTCAGTACTGTATGTTGGAGACTTGATTAGATTATTCCATAGAGATGTGACTCATCCAATTGTGGGTATTAAATTTTGAACAGAGGGAGATGTGACCCATTCCAGGTGGGTCTTAGTTTGCTGGAATCCTTTAAAAGAAACAAGTATTTCTGAAAGAGCCACGAAGCAGAGAGCTCATGCTGCCAGAGACATTTGGAGATGAAAAAGGAAAACATCAACTCTTCAAAAAAATTGAAGAGGAGGGAAAGCTACCTAACCCATTCTTCAAAGCCAACATCATCCTCATACCAAAGCCAGACAAAGATACTACAAAAAAAGAAAACTACAGACCAAATCTCTCTTATAAACAGATGCAAAAATCCTCAACAAAATTCTTGCAAATTGAATCCGACAGCATAGTAAAAGAATTATACACCATGACCAAATAGGATTCATCCCAGGTATACAAGGATGGTTCAACAAAAGAAAATCAATTAATATAATACACCATATCAACAACTCAAAACAGAAAAGCCACATGATCATCTCGATTGATGCAGAAAAGGCATCTGACACAATCAACATCCTTTCCTGTTGAAAACACTTCAAAGGATAGGAATAGAAGGGAACCTCCTCATATAAAGGGAATATATGAAAAACCCACAGCTAACATCATCCTAAATGGGGAAAAACTGAAAACTTTCCCCCTAAGATCAGGAACAAGACAAGGATGTCCACTATCACCACTGTTATTCAACACTGTGTGGAAGTTCTAGCCAGAGCAATTAGACAAGAAAAAGAAATACAAGGCATTCAGATTGTTAAGGAAAAAGCAAAACTCTCACTGTTTGCAGACGATATGATGTCATATGTCAAAAATCCTGAAAAGTCCACAGCAAAACTACCAGAGCTAATAAATGAGTATAGTAGTACAGCAAAGTGGCAGGTTATAAGATCAATGCTCAAAAATCTGTAGTTCTTCTATACACTAGTAATGAACAATCTGAGGGGGAAATCAAGAAAAAAATTCCATTTACAATTGCAACCAAAAGAATAAAATACTTAGGAATAAATTTAACTAAAAGAGACAAAAGACTTATAACAGACAAAGCTACAAGGAATTGTTAAAATAAATCACAGAAGACCTAAATAAATGGAAGGGCATACTGTGTTCATGGATTAGAAAACTAAATATACTTAAGATGTCAATTCTACCTAAATTGATTTACAGATTCAATGCAATACCAATTAAAATCCCAAAAACTTACTTTTCAGAAATAGAAAAACCAATAACCAAATTTATCTGGAAGGGCAGGGTGCCCCAAATAGCTAAAAGTATCCTGAGAAAGAAAAATGAAGTCGGAGGTCTCATGCTACCTGACTTTAAAGGCGTATTATGAAGCATGGTACTGGCCTAAAGATAGATATACTGACTATGCTGGTTTGAAAGGATATATGGACCCTAGAAAAGTCATGTTTTAATCAAAATCCCATTTCATAATGGCAGAATAATCCCTATTCAATACTGTATGTTTGCATTTGTAATTAGATAATCTCCCTGGAGATGTAACCCAATCAAGAGTGGTTGTTAAGATGGATTAGGGGAGGCATGTCTCCACTCATTTGTGTGGGTCTTGATTAGTTTCTGGAGTCCTTTATAAAAGAGGAAACATTTTGGAGAATGAAGGAGATTCAGAGAGAGCAGAGAATGCTGCAGCACCATGTAACAGAGAGTCCATCAGCCAGCACTTTGGAGATGAAGAACGAAGATGCCTCCCAAGGAGCTTCATGAAACAGGAAGCCAGGAGAAAAAGCTAGCAGATGGTGCTATGCTCACCATGTGCCCTTCCAGCTAAGGGAGAAACCATGACTGTGTTCACCATGTGTCTTCTCAGATGAGAGAGAGACCCTGAATTTCATCGGCCTTCTTGAACCAAGGTATTTTTCCCTGGATACCTTTGATTGGACATTTCTATAGACTTGTTTTAATTGGGACATTTTCTTGGCCTTAGAACTGTAAACTAGCAACTCATTAAATTCCCCTTTTTAAAAGCCATTCCATTCCTTGTATATTGCATTCTGGCAGCTAGCAAACTAGAACACTGACCAATGGAATCAAATAGAGTGTTCAGATATATACCTTCACATCTACAGACAATTGATCTTTGATAAGGCAGTCAAGCCAACTCACCTGGGACAGAACCGTCTCTTCAATAAATGGTGCCTAGAGAACTGGATATCCACATGCAAAAGAATGAAAGAGGATCCATATCTCACACCCTATACAAAAATTAACTGAAAATGGATTGAAGACCTAAACATTAGATCTAAGACCATAAAACATTTAGAAGAAAATGTAGGGAAATATCTGATAAATCTTATAACAGGAGACGTTTTCCTAGACCTTACACCCAAAGCATGAGCACTGAAGAAATAAATAAATAAATGGAAAGTCCTCAAAATTAAACACTTTTGTGCATCAAAGAACTTCGTCAAGAAAGTAAAAAGACAGCCTACACAATGAGAGACAGCACTTGGAAACAATATATCAGATAAAAGTCTAGTATCCAGAATATATAAAGAGATTGTTCAACTCAACAACAAAAAGACAGACAATGCATTTACAAAATGGGAAAAAGACTTGAACAGACACTTCTCAGAAGAGGAAATACAAATGGCCAAAAGGCACATGAAAAGATGCTTAACTTCCCTGGCTATTAGGGAAATGCAAATCAAAACCATAATGAGATATCATTTCACACCCACCAGAATGGCCATTATCAATAAAACAGAAAATGACAAGATGTGGAGGAAGAGGCGCACTTATCCACTGTTGGTGGGAATGTCAAATGGTACAACTGCTGTGGAAGGCAGTTTGGCAGTTCCTCAGGAAGCTAAGTATACAATTGCCATATGATCCAGCAATACCATTGCTAGGTATCTACTCAGAGGATGTGAGGGCAAATACACAAATGGACATTTGCACACCAGTGTTTATAGCAGCAGTACTTACAACTGCCAAGAGATGGAAACAGCCCAAATGTCAATCAACAGATGAGTGGCTAAACAGGCTGTGGTATACACATACGATGGAATATTATGCAGCTGTAAGACAGAATAAAGTTATAAAATATGTAACAACATGGATGGACCTTAAGGACATTATGCTGAGTGAGATAAGCCTCTCCACATGCTCTTCAAATACTGTATTGTCTATCAATAGGATTTTCTTATTCTTGACCTTGTCTTCTCCAAGTTTCAGGATAAGTTCCCAGACAGACTTCAGATTTGGAAATCCCCAGGTCACGTAAATTCCACTATATGCAGCATTTTCAGGGTTGTGGGGATCACTTTCACAAATTCACCACTGAAAACCTTCCTCAAGCGAAGTCTCTGGTTCTCTGCACCAGTAAACTTATCCCACTGACCCTTCGGTTGCATATTACAAAGGCCAAGGAATGTTCGTTCATCTGGCATTTCTAAGCCATGACATTTCACTTCTAGCCATTTGAGGCACATCTTGTCATGTTGCTGCTGCCAAGAATCAATTAAGAATGATTCCAGTTGCTTAAACCTGAACTGTTTCCCTTTCCTCTGCTTCTTTTCCAAAAATGCCTACTTTACCTGGGTGGCTTTGAGGGCCTGATAAGCCTTCCTCTCTTTCAGGAGATTTTCTGGAACCAAAGGGATCTTTCTTCTTGGCTCTTCCTCCGCCATCTTTCTGATGCTACAGTTCCTCTGTTCATGCCTTTCTAGGAAACTGTCCATTCATCTATGTTGTCTAGTTTATTAGCATAAAGTTGTTCATAGTATCCCTTCATTATCTCCTTTATTTCTGTGGGGCCAGTGGTTATGTTTCCTCTTCCCTGATTTTGTTTCCTCTCTCGTTCTCTTTCTGTCAATCTTGTTAGGTGCTCATTGATTTTATTGATTTACTCAAAGAACCAACTTCTGGTTTTCTTAATTTTCTTGTTTTCATGTTCTCAATTTCATTTATTTCTGCTCTAATTTTCATTATTTCTTTCCTTTTGCTTACTCTGGGGTTAGTGTGCTGTTTTTTCTCTAGTTCTTCCAAGTGAAGAGCTAATTCCTCAATTTCTGCTCTTTTTTTCCATATAGGCATTTAGGGTAATAAATTTCCCTCTTAGCACTTGCCTTTGCTGCATCCCATAAATTTTGATATGTTGTGTTTTCATTTTCATATGCTTCAAAATATTTACTGATTTCTATTGTAATTTCTTCCTTGACCCACTGGTTATTTATGAGTGTGTTGTTGAGCCTCCATATATTTGTGAATTTTCTGGCCCTCTGCCTGTTATTGATTTCCAACTTCATTCCTGTATGATCCAAGAAAGTGTTTTGTATGATTTCACTCTTTTAAAACTTATTGAGACTTGCTTCTCTACCCAGCATATGGTCTATCCTTGAGAATGATCCATGAGCACTTGAGAAAAAGTGTATCCTGCTGTTGTAGGGTGTGATGTTCTATAAATGTCTGTTAAGTCTAGTTTGTTTACTGTATTATTCAAATTCTGGTTTTTTTTAATTGATCCACGGTCTTGATGTTCTATTCAATGATGAGAGTGGGGAATTGAAGTCTCCAACCATTACAGTAGAGATGTCTATTTTTCTTTTCAGTGTTTGCCTCATGTATTTTGGAGCATTCTGGCTCAGTGCATAAATATTTATGATTTTTATGTCTTCTTGTTGAATCGTTCCTTTTATTAATACATAGTGTCCTTCTTTGTCTCTTAATTGTTTTACATTTGAAGGCTAATTTGTTGGATTTTAGTATAGCTACTCCTGTTCTTTTCTGATTGTGTCTGCATTAAATATCTTTTCTCAACTTTTCACTTTTAACCTATATTCGTCCTTGGTCTAAAATGCATCTCCTGCAGATGGCACATAGTTGGGTCTTGTTTTGTAATCCTTTCTGCCAGTCTATGTCTTTTGATTGGGAAGTTGAATCCATTAACATTTAGTGTTATTACTGTATGGGCAGTATTTTCTTCTCCGATTTTGCCTTTTGAATTTTACATGTCATATCTATTTTTTCTTATTTTTACCTTTACTGATAGTCTTCATTTCTACACTCTTCTCCACACCTTTCTCGCCTGTCTTTTCCTATCTGCCTCTAGTGCTCCCTTTATTAGTTCTTGTAGAGCTGGTCTCTTTGTCACAAATTCTCAGTGATTTAATTTTAATTTCCCCCTCATTTTTGAAGGACATTTTGCTGGATACAGAATTCTTGGTTGGCAGTTTTTTCTCTTTTAGAATCTTAAATACATCATAGCACTGTCTTCTCATCTCCATGTTTTCTGCTGTGAAATCTACGCATAGTCTTTTTTTAAAAAATTTATTTATTAATTAAAAAATTAAGAAACCAAATAAAACATCGATGTATATAATCACTAATTCACAATATCATCACTTAGTTGCATATTCATCATTTCTTAGACCATTTTGCATTAATTCAGAAAAAGAAAAAGACAATAGAAAAAGAAATAAAACGAATACAGGAAAGAAAAAAAAAGATTATACCTACCACCCCCCTTACCCCTCACTTTCATTGATCACTAGCATTTCAAACTAAATTTATTTTAGCATTTGTTCCCCCTATTATTTATTTTTATTCCATATGTTCTACTCCTTTGTTGACAAGGTAGATAAAAGGAGCATCAGACACAAGGTTTTCACAATCACACAGTAACACTGTGACAGCTATATCATTATTCAATCATCCTCAAGAAACATGGTTACTGGAACACAGCTCTACATTTTCAGGCAGTTTCCTCCAACCTCTGCATTACATCTTGAATAACAAGAAGATATCTACTTGATGCTCTATGCATAGTCTTATTTGGCTTCTCTTGTATGTGATGGATTGCTTTTGTCTTGCGGCTTTCAAAATTCACTCTTTGTCTTTGACATCTGACACTCTGATTAGTAAGTGTGTTGGAGCATGTGTATTTGGATCTGCTGTGTTTGGGGTATGTTGCACTTCCTGGATCTGTAATTTTAAGTCATTCAGAAGAGGTGGGAAATTTTCAGTGATAATTTCCTTCCTTAGACTTTCTCCTCTTTTTCCCCTCTCTTCTCTTTTGGGGACACCCACAACACATATATTTGTGCACTTCATGTTGTCATTCAATTCCCTGAGTCCCTGCTTGTATTTTTCCATTCTTTTCCCTGTATTTTCTTTTGCTTGTTGGATTTCTGATGTCCTGCCCTCTAGTTCACTAATCCTTTCTTCTGCCTCTTGAAATCTAACATTGTAGGTTTCCATTGTTTTTTTCATCTCTTCTACTGTGCCTTTCATTCCCATAAGTTCTGTGATTTGTTTTTTCAGACTTTCAATTTCTTCTTTTTGTTCACCCATTGCCTTCTTTATATACTCCTTCAATTCGCTGATTTGATTTTTGATGAGATTTTCCATGTCTGCTCAAAGATCATGAACTAATTGTTTCAACTCCTGTATCTCATTTGAATTGTTGGTTTGTTCCTTTGACTGGACCCTATCTTCAGTTTTCCTAGTTTGACTCATTATTTTTTGCTGGCGTCTAGGCATTTAATTTCCTTAGTTTATTCTGGAGATTGTTTTTACTTTCTTACCTAGGATTTTCTTGCTGGATGGCTTTGTCTCTATTTGTTCTTTGACAGTTCAGCTTATTCTAGAACTCTAGCATAGGTTTTGTTTAACGGATCAGAATTTTTCAGTTCTTGTTTTCTTGTTTTTTGGCCCGGCCTGTATGGAGCCCCCCTCCCCACCCTTTTTTTCTTAGAAGGGTCTACTTAGATATTATAGACCCCAGTCAGATTTTCCCAGACCAGACTGGCCTCTGAGGAGGAAAGGGCCACCTGCATTAGTATTCCCTGAGGGTAATACCCAGCAGGTTGACACACTTTCCCACAAATCCTCTAAACTCTGTGTTTTTCCTGTCCTACCCAGTATGTGGTGCTTTTCTGCCTGCAGGTCCCACCAGCAGAAAGTGATGCGGTATCTTTAACTTCTGCAGACTCTCCATGCTGGGGGCGTGGTTGAGACAGAGTAGAGGTTGTAGGTTGGCTTTAATTGCTTCACTTTTCCAGTCCCTGGGGTCTGAATCCCTTGAGGGAGGGATTCCACCTGAGCTGGGCCCCACCCCTGTGCTGCTGGAAGGCCCAGCCTCCAGGGAATTCAATTCTTTCAAGTGACCAGCCTCTTTGTCTCTCAGATAAGCTTAATTCCGCCCTTACCTGGGGAAGTTGGGAGGCTGAGAACCCTTAAGTTGTATTTATTGAGCAGTTAAGCAGTAGAAAAAAAAAATCCTTTTCACAGCAGGACTCCTGTTCCTGGGTTTGTTAATGAAGAGCTTAAGTTGGTACATTGCTCTATATATCTCCAGGTCCTGTATGTTCCCACTGTTTTTTAGGGTCCAAACCTTTTCAAGTATTTCGTGCTGACCGATCCAAAAATCCTGTTTGTTTTTTTCCCCATCAGCCCTGTCCCCTCTTGGCCAGGGCAAAAACTAGAACCTTTAGCTTTTATTTGAGGTTTATTTGAGCCGGGGGCCTATTTTCAGTAGTCAGAATTTGTTAATAAATTCCACAATTGGAGGTTGGCTGAGCTCAGCCCCTGCTGCTAGTAAAGTCTCTTTCCTTTCCCCTCTGGAAATCAGCCTGTGGAGAGGGGTGCCAGCCTCAGCAGCTTAGAGGACTTACAGTTCTAGGTGGGATTGCAGCTGGTGCAGCTTGTCCAGACTGGGGTATGTTGTGTGTCTGGGTCACTGATGTGGCCCCAGCAGTTGTTCTGTACTGTTCTTGGCTATTTACTAGCAGCTCTGGAGGATGAACTAAATTCCACACCTCACTAAGCCGCCTCTGTTGACGTCTACCTACTTTCTCATCATCAAAATCTTTCCGGCAATAAGACCTGGGACCTTGATTGGGGCCTGGCCCCTGTCTGCATCTTGATATGCTTAGTTATCTTCTGTTGTTTTCATGACATGTAATATCTTGATTGGTTTACTTTGTAAATTGATTGTCTTCAGTAGTCTAAAACTTATTTGAGGGATGGATGTGGAGCATGATACTGGGCGGGGGCACAACAGTGTAGTGATGCAGTACAGCATACAGGCACAGGTTTGGGGTGCAACACTGGTGCCTTTGAGAATGGGGTGCAGGTTGCAGGGTTGTAGAGGCAAGGCACAGCAGCTGTGGGTATGTGGTACAGGCTCAAGCAGTCCTTGGAGCACAGAAGCAGGATGCAGCTTAGGGGACACAGAGGTAGAACATTCCTAGTCCTAGTTTCCCCATCCATGCACTCCTGAGGGCTCCTGGCTTCTGTTTGGAAAGGGGCACATTAGGCTGTTTGCACCAGCTAGAGGTTCTCTGGTTCTCTGTATCTCAGTTCTTCAGCTTTCTAGCCAGGGCCTCCCAATGTGGTGTAGAAGACCCTTCCCAGTCACTTACACCCTGGAATTGCTGTCTCAGTCACCTTCCTGTCTCTTCTCTAGCTGTTCCTTGGAGCTGGAGTGAAGACAATCGATCCTATTCTGCAATCTTCCCAGAACACTCTATTCCGTCACTTCCTAGAACCCTGGCTCTGGTCCTTTTGCAGTATTTTGTGCTGTCCATCTCAAAAAACCTGTTTTTTATTTTTTTATTTTTCCATCAGCCCCACCCCCTCTCTATAGGGGCAAAAACTCCTAGTATTTTTAATGCTTATTCCAGGCTTCTCTGGGTTGGGAGCCTAATCTCAGTAGTCAGAATTTGTTAATTAATTCTGCAAGTGGCACATGGTTGATCTAAGCCCTTGCTGCTAGTAAAGGTATTTCCTTTTCCCTCTGGGAACCAGGCTGCCATGCCTATGGAGGAGGGGCACCAGCCTGTGGGGCTTGGGGGACTTACAGTTCTGTGTGCAGTCTCAGCCAGTCCAGCTTGTCCAGACTGGTGTATACTGTGTGTCCAGTCACTGATGTAGCTCCAGCAGTTATTCTGTATTGTTCCTGGCCATTTACTAGCTGCTCTGGAGGACAAACTAAACTCCACACCTCACTAAGCCGCCATCTTACCCTATCTCCTAGGTTCCAGTTTTCTTATAACTATTTCTGAAAAAGACCATACTATATTTGTTCTTTTCTTTCTGGCTTATTTTGCACAGCACAATGTCCCTAAGGTTCATCCACTACATTGCGTACCTCAGGATTTGTTCCTTTTTGTAGTTGCATGAAATTCCATCAGATGTATACATCACAGTCTGACATCTTGTTCCTTAGTCATTGTGCCCTTCAGCCCCATCCATCTATTGGGCACCATCGATAATGTCCGAAATAAACAATCCATGTCTCACAATGTCCTACTCAGTTGTACCATCATGAGCACGCTCAATTCTATAGTTTTCATTGGTCCAGATATACAACTGATAAATATAGCCTCACAAATATCAAATCCAAACTTCCTGCTATCTCTTGTTCCTCCCCTCCAATTATAAGCCTGATATTGCTGTTACTTTTTATGTCTTCCTATTAGCTATAGCCCACAGCATGCAATATTAGTTTTACCCCTTTATCCCCTCTATTACTGACTCTGTACCAGATCAAACCTTTGACATAGTTCATATAATAACATCATTGTAGAGTTAATCAGAAGGTATACAATCCCTTTTAATCACAGTCTCCTTCAACATGATATTTACTTATTACCCAAGTCATAAACTATCATCACTTCTAATTGTTCTCTTACAATTAAGTTCAACCTTACCGGCAACCATTCACCTATCTCTAGCTTCTGGATAACTCTAAGTCCCCCATAATCTACATTGAAAGCCTCTGAAAGTCATAATAGTGAAATTATACAGTATCTATCCTTCTGTGGCTTATTTCACTCAGCATTATGTCCTTGAGGTTCATCCATGTTGCCATACGTTTCAGAACCTCATTTCGCCATACTGCTGCATGATATTCCATCAGCTGTTTTACCACATTTTGTATATACCATATTTTGTTTATCTACTCATCTATTGATGGGCACTTGGATTGTTTCCATTTTTTGGCAATTGTAACTAGTACCATTATGAACATCAGTGTGCAAATGTCTGTTCGTGTCATGTGATTTCAGCTCCTCTGGGTATATACCGAGTATTGGAATGGTCAGGTCATAGGGCAGTTTGATATTTAGTTTTCTGAGGAATCACCACACTATCTTTCATAGTGGCTGTACCATTGTACTTTCCCAATAGTAGTGAATAAGTGTTCCAATTCCCCCATATCCTCTCCAAAATTTGTAGTTTTCTGTTTAATAGCAGCCATTCTTCTAGTGTGAGGCTGTGTTGGTTTGAAGGTATTATGTACTCCAAAAAAAGCCATGTGCTAATCCTGATTCAATCTTGTGGGAGCAGCCATTTCTTTTAATACCTATTCAGCACTGTAGAGTGGAAACGTGATTAGATTATCTCCATGGAGAGACATGACACACCCAACTGTGGGTGTGACCTTTGATTAGATGGAGATGTGACTCCACCCATTCCAGGTGGGCCTTGATTAGCTTACTGGAATTGTTTAAAAGAGGAAACATTCTGGAGAGAACCAGTAATGACAAAAGCTTCAGAGCTGACAGAGACAGCAGCTGTAGACACTTGGAGAACAGTTGCTTCAGGGAACAGAGACATGAATATCTGGAGGTATTTAGAGCCCAGCAGATATCACCATGAGATGTTAAGCAAGCCAGAACCTAGAGAAAGCCAAATGAAGCCAGGAGATGAAAACCAGCCCCAGAGAAGCAAATTGGGGAACCCCAAAGGAACAGAGGCTGAAAGCAACAGAGCTCAGGAGCAAGGGACCTGCAGATGCCAGTAACATGACTGACAGAGGTATTCCTGACCAATAAGCCTTTCTTGAGTGAAGGTAACCTCTTATTGGTGCCTTAATTTTGGACACTTTCACTTCCTTAGAACTATAAACTTGTAATGTATTAAATTCCCTTTTTAAAAAGCCCTTCCAGTTCTGTTATATTGCATTTCAGCAGCTTACAAACTATAACAGAGGTGATATCTCATTGTCTTTATCTGCATTACCCTTACAGCTAATGAAGATGAACATCTTTTCATGTGTTTTTTAGCCATTTGTATTCATTCTTCAGAGAAATGTCAAATGTCTATAGATATCCTCTGCCCACTATATAACTGGGTTGTTTGTTCTTTTGTTGTTGAGTTGTGTAATTTCTTTATGTACATATGCGGTCAAACTTTATTCGATATGTGGTTTCCAAATATTTTCTCCTATCAGTTGGCTGCCTCTACACCTTTTTCACAAAGTCCGTTGAGGCACAGATGCTTTTCATATTGAGACGTTCCCATTTAACTGTTTTTTCTTTTGCTGCTTGTGCTTTGGGTGTAAAGTTTTAAAACTACCTCCTTTCACTAGATCTTGAAGATGTCTCCCCATGTTTTCTTCTAGAAGTTTTATGGTACTGGCTCTTATATTTAGGTCTTTGTACCATTTTGAATTAATTTTTGAATAGGGTGTAAGGTAGGGGTTGTCTTTCATTCTTTAGGCCTCCCATGCCCATTTATAGAAAATACTATTCTGTCCTAGTTCAGAGAATTTGGGGGACTTGTTGAATCTCAGTTGACCATAGATTTGGTGGTTTATCCACATACTCTTGATTCAGTTCCATTTATCAATACTTTTATATTTGTGCTGATACCATGCTATTTTCACCATTGTGGCCTTCTAAGAAGTTTAAAAGTTAGGAAGTGTTAGTCCTCCCATTCTGCTTTTACTTTTGAGGATATCTTTCACTATTCAAGGTCTCTTTTCCTTCCAAATAAATTTGATAACAAGGTTTTCCAAGTCTTCAAAGTAGGTTGTTGGAATTTTGATTGGTATTACATTAAATCTGTAGACCAGTTTGCGTAAAATTCACATCTTGTCAACATTCAATCTTCCTAACCATGACCATGAAATGTCTTTCCATCTATTCAGATCGTCTTTGATTTCTTTTGGCAATATTTTGTAGTTTTGTGTTTACAAGTCCCTAACACCTCTGGTTAAGTTTATTCCTAGATATTTGATTCTTTAAGTTTCTATTTTGAATGGAATTCTTTCCTTAATTGTCTCCTCAGTTAGGTCATTACTTGTCTATAGAAACATTACTGATTTTTGTACATTCATCTTGTATACCTCCACTTTGCTGAATGTATTAGTTCAAATAGCCTTGTCATAGATTTCCTAAGATTTTCCAAGTATAGGATCATGTCATCTGCAAATAATGAAAGTTTTACTTCTTCCTTTTCTATTTGGATGCTTTTTATTCCTTTCCCCTGCCTGATTGCTATAGCTAAAACTTCTAGTATATTGTTAAATAACAGTGGTGACAATGGGCATCCTTGTCTCGTTCCCAGTCTTAGAGGGAATGCTTTCAATCTCTCTCTGTTGAGTATGATGCTAGCTATGGGTTTTTTATATATGCCCTTTATGATAACTGAGGAAGTTTCCTTTGATTCCTACCTTTTGAAGTGTTTTTATCAGAAAATGATGAATTTTGTCAAATGTTTTTTCAGCATCTATTGATATGATCTTGTGTTTTTTTTCCTTTATGTTTTTTTGATGTGCTGTATTACACTGATTGATTTCTAATGTTGAACCACTCTTATACTCCTGGTATAAACCACTGGGTTGTGATGTATAATTCTTTTAATGTGTCATTGGTTTCAGTTTGCTAATATTTTGTTGAGAATTTCTGCATCTACGTTCATTAGGGAGATTGGTCTGTAGTTTTCCATTCTGTTAACATTTTTATTGTTTTTGTATTAGAGTAATGTTAGCCTCATAAAATGAGTTCGGTAGCATTTCTTTTTACCTCAAATTTTTGGAAGAGTTTGAGCAAGACTGGTAGCAGTTCTTTCTGAAATGGTTGATAAATTCCCCTGTGAAGCCTTCTAGCCCTGGGCTTTTCTTTATAGGAAGATTTTTGATGACTGATTGAATCTCTTTACTTATAATTGGTTTGTGGTCTTCTATTTCCTCTTGAGTCAGTGTAGGTATTTCATGTGTTTCTCAGAATTTTGATGTTTTGGGGTGTAGCGATCTATATATGTCTGTCAGATCCAATTCACTTATCACATTAAGTTCTCTACTTGCTGTTGATCCTCCGTCTGGTTGTTCTATCTATGGAGGAGAGTGCTGTACTTACGTCTCTGTTGCTTCCTTCAGTTTTGCCAATGTTTGCTTCATGTACTTTGGAGACCCTTGATTGGGAGCATAAACATTTATGATTGTTATTTCTTCTAGGTGAATTGTCCCTTTTATTAATATGTAGTGCCCTCCTTGTCTCTTTTGACATCTTTTCATTTAAAGTCTATTTTATCTAATGTTAGTGTAGCTACTCCTGATTTCTTTTGGTTACATCTTGCATAGATCTTCCATTTTTTCACCTTCAGTCTATTTATATCCTTGGGTCTAAGATGCTTATAAACAGCATATAGATGGTTCATATTTTTAATACATTCTACCAATCGAAATCAATATCTTTTAATGGTGAGTTTAGTCTGTTAACATTCAAAGGTGTTATGGTAAAGGCAGTTCTTGAATCTATCATGTTATCCTTTAGTTTTTATTTGTCAGGTTATTTTTCCTCTCTCTCTTCTTATCCTTTAAGCTACCCTTACTAATAACACTCTTTAATTCTGTGTCCTCCAGATCTCCCTCTCCTGTCTTTTTTTTTTTTTTTTTTTTTTTTTTTTTCCTTTTCAACTGGCAGAACTCCCTTTAGAATTTCTTGTAGGGCAGGTCTCTTGTTGACAAATACTCTCAGCCTTTATTTGTCTGAGATTTTAATCTCTCCCATATTTTTAAAGGATAACTTGGTTGAATAAAAGAATTTTTGGCTAGAAGTCTTTCTCATTTAGGATCTTAATATCTCATATCACTGCCTTTCCTACCTCCATGGTGCGTGCTGAGTAATCCAAACCAGTCTTATGTGGTTTTCTTTACACGTAGTAGATCACTTTTCTCCTGCTGCTTTCAGGATTTGGCAGTCTGATTAGTATGTTTCTTGGAGTATGTCTATTTGGATGTATTCTATTTTGGGGGGATCACTGGGTTTCTTTGTTTGCATATTTATGTCTTTCACAAGATTTGGGAAGTTTTTTCTCATTACCTCCTCAACCAACCTTCCTAGCCCATTTCTCTTCTCTTCTCCTTCTTGGACACTGATGAGTCTTATATTTATGCTCTTTGTGTCAACCGTCATTTCCCTGAAATCCTGTTCCATTTTTTCATCTTTTTTGTCATTTTTTATTGTGTGCATTTGAGTTCAATCATCCTGTCTTCTAGGATGCCTATTCTTATGCCTTTTCAAATCTGCTGTTGTGTCTCTAGTATATGTATATATATATAATTTTTAATTAAATTAGTTGCTGTATAAAACACTGCAGATGTCATAATTGTTAATATACAATTTACCAAACTGTAGTTAACTGGTGTAGTTTGCTGAGCATGTTTTATAAAAGAAAAGAAATGCTAAACAACCCTGTTACAGTTGTTTCATCTCAGCCCAGGAGAACAAAGATTTGTTTGTCAGACACTTAAGTCAGGTAATTACAACAGGTAAAGAGTTCCCCTCCCCCATCTGAAGTGCTCCACCAGTAGAAAGATTCTGATAAATATAACCTAGACAGTCTGTACACTCAAGAGACTCCACAACTTCTAACACAATAATGGAGAGGTTTACCTTCTTCAGTTGCAGGTTGGAGGGTTTTGGTCATTTAGTTTTTAAGTATCAAACTGGTAGTGGCTTTTCAGCTGCAGTATCTTCACTCTGAGATAAGCAATCTTCTTACCAATGTATTTTTTAATATCCTCACACTCAACTTTAAAATAAAACTATTTTAATAAAGTTGTGCTACATGTTGAAGGGATTGTGGGCAACAGAAAGAAGATACCAGGAGTAAATAAAATGTCACATGACGTTTTCATAGTCTTGTACATATCCTCTGTCAAGGACATCAAGGATAAGTGGGATGATGATGATATGGTGTCAGATGTGGCCTCTCTCTATGCAGGAAGGGCAAGTGGTGTGCACACCATAGTCTGCCAGATCATCTTTCATGGTGGGCTTTAATCCCCCTCCAAGAACCACATGAGGTAGACATCTTGAACTAAAGGCTTCCAAAAAACTGGCATAATAAAGTGATTTTTCATATTGTGTAATTTTATCTTTTAGTAACTTTCCAAACTCTGTGAAATCATCTCTTGAAGATGGATTTATAGCAACTATTAGTAACACCAAAAATTCCTTTTGCTAATTTGAGGTCTGACTCTTCCTGCAACTTCTTTAGCCAGTTTATCTGCTAATTGTTCTGGAGTTAGCACTTCAGGTTCTTCAGGTTCTTTTTTTTTTTTTTTCACAATCACAAATGTATTAAAAATCACAGTCACATTGTGAAAGCTGTATCATTATACAATCATCTTCAAGAAACAAGGCTACTGGAGCACAGCTCTACATTTTCAGGCAGCTCCCTCCAGCCTCTCCCAATCACCCCTTAACTAAACAGTTGATATCTATTTAATGCATAAGAATAACTTCCAGGATAACCACTCGACTGTTTGGAATCTCTCGGCCACTGACACTTTATTTTGTCTCATTTTGCTCTTCCCCCTTTTGGTTGAGAAGGTTTTCTCAATCCCTTGATGCTGAGTTCTAGCTCATTCTAGAATTTCTGTCCCACATTGCCAGGAAGGTCCAGACCCCTGGGAGTCATGTCCCATGTAGAGAGGGGGAGGGCAGTGAGTCTGCTTGTCATGTTGGCTGAGAGAGAGGTCACATCTGAGCAACATCTTCAGGTTCTTCTAACTTCTTTATTTCTTCTTGCCTTTTCTTCTGCTACCATTCTTTCTCTTTGATCGTCTCTTATTTTTTCTTCTCTGAAACTTTTACTTCTGCTTACTCTTTTTTTTTTTTTTCATCATCATCATCCCAGCTATCCTTGATGTCCTTGTCTTCATCCTTGTCTTCCCAGAGGTCCCCACTGGTGGTGTCACTGCTGCCCCTGCACCGACCCACCCCCACCTTCAGCACAGGGTCCTCTAAGAATGTGCACGTCCCAGGAGTGGGAGTCCCTCACCTCCACTGCCACCATCTCAAGCTGGATATCTAGTATATTTTTCATTTGGTCTACAATATCTTATATCCCTGTGAGAGCTGCTATTTTTCTATTTTGTCTTTCAAACTCTCCTTTATGCTCCAGTATCTTCTTGATAATTTTATGTCATGATGAACATCCTTGATTAGTTCAAATGCCATATCCCCTCTGGTGTTCTAATTTTATCATTTGGCTGGGCCATATCTGCCTGAATCTTGATGTGTTTTGTGATATTCTGTTGTGTGGGGGGCATTCGCTTATCTTGATGAGGTTATTTTGCAAGTTGATTTCCTTGACTCATCTAAGGTTTTTTATTTGCTTGGGTTTGCCTTGTATATGCCCTTTTGCACTTGGTTCGTCAGTAATTACTCTCCAAACCAAGATTCAGATCTCATGAAAGAGATGCAATTCTACTTGAGGCTTACCAACAGATGGAGCTCTTGAGCTGCCTCTTTCCTTCAACCCCACTTCTCCCCTACGGCTGCAGCTGGCTGAGCAAGATGGCATAAGGTAGGGTGGCTGTTTTTGGCACCTGGCAGGATATTCTCAGTTCTTGGCGAGATGGATGGTTCCAGTGGGCAGAGTGGGGCTTCTCATTTCCTCTGGAACCAGCATGCCGTGCCCATGTTAGAGGGTACCAGCCTCCACAGCTTAGCAAACTTACATTTCTATGTGGGATCTTGACTGTTCCACCATTCCAGGCTAGTGTATTATGTGTGTCCAGTCACTGAGGTCCTCCAAATAGTTGTTCCCTACAATTCCTAGCTATTTACTAGCTGCCCTGGAGGATGAACTAAATTCTGCTCCTCACTGGCCATCTTCCTGATGGCTTTATTTATATATTTTGTCACAGATTTTTTGCTGCTATATTTACTTGTTTTCCCCAACTTTTTATTTTTAAGTATTTCAAGCCCTCAGAAAAGTTGAAAGAATAGTACTTGAACACTCCACCATCCTTAATGTTTTGCCATATTTGCTTTCTTTACTTAAATATTTTTGATACTGGAGTATTTTTACCTTTGAATGGTTTCAGTAATCCTCCTACGTAATCCAAAATCATTGTCAACATGGAAAAAATTTACCATCATATTACAGAATATTACATCAAAGTCCACATTCAAATTTTCCCTTTATACCTGCTTCTCTGTGCAGGATCTAATCAAAGATCATGCATTGCATTCAGTTGCCATGCCACTTTAGTCTCCTTCAATCTAAAATAGTACCCTCCTCAACCTCCCACATTTTTTTCATGGTATTGACTTTTTTTTTTTAAAGAGTCCAGGTCATCTGTCATATAGTGTATGTGTTTATTTTTAAACAATCTTTAAACATACAAATCTCATAACGTAAGGGCCTTTAAAAGATACTGTTCCATTCCTTAGTATGGCATAAGAAACCCCTGTGAACCAGCACTAGCCTCAGGAACCTCATTCTTTCATCTATTTCACCTGGCTGCCCTTCCACACCTCACCAACCTCTTGATTTTTTATCCATTAAGGCCTGAAGGTGTTAATGAAGACTTAAGCATCCCTTTCCGTATCAGACTGAAGCAAATGTCATAACACAATCTGTGCTAATATGAGTCTTCATCTCACTACACTGTAGAAAATGTCTATTTTCTCCCCTGAAACGAAGAGTTGGACAGAGTCAGTGCCTAACCTAGAAATAGACACTCAATAAACAGTTGAGGGACCCACATTTTCATTTCCAAATAGTAATCTGGAAAATTAAAAATAGAATTAAAAAAAAAAAAAACACCTCCAGATTTATAGCAGAAATGTTCACAATACACAAATAGGAAAGGAGAGAATAAAACAAATCCAAATCTCTTACCCTATTTCCAACTTTAATGTTCTATTCTAAATGAAGCAAAACTGTTCTTTGCTTTGCTGGGACTTAAATATCACTTTTCCTTGGCATAACCCATCACTTTCAAGAGTGCTTAGGCTTTAACATATACCCTATTTCTAGAGTCCTCAGCTTTTTGGGGGCAGTAAGACCAAGATTTATGCTAAGCTCACCTTTGAAGGACTGTTGCTGAAGTAATAGAAAATCTTTTCACGAGGAGACAGCATTGTTTCATTCTTATGTGGGGAAATGTAGAGAGGATGATTTTGAGACAGCTGTACTCGGCGTGGAGAACCAATTCTTACAAATGGGTAGGGAGAGAGTGGAGGGGCATCCATCTGTTAAAAAAATCAGTAGGTACCAGAAAGGTAAACCAACCAGGTATTTTTATTGAAAATATTTTTTTATTAAAAGAGGAAGCAGTAACAATCATGAATAGTAAAACTGTGATGTATTAGCAGCAAATAAACCTGAAGAAAACTAATATCAATACCAAACACTTTAGTGCTTACTTTGTGCCAGTCACTGTCTTTAACATTTTATATGTTACGTTATTTAATCCTCAAGACAAGCTAGGATTCTTCCTTCTATTTTATACATAAGGAAACAAGAAGCACAGAGAAAGTTAAGCTAATTTGTAAGGTTTCCACAAATTGTAAATATTTGACAATGTGAATGCATGCAGTCTATCTCCTGTATTGCTGGACTTTGTAGGGAATCCAAATATCACTACTCCTCCTGTTTAATGCGTCACAACCATCTGTTTGAGATTTCCTTGATTTTATTCTTTACTTTTATTCTTTATATGGACAGGCAGTGAGAAGCAAACCTGGGTCTCCAGCATGGCAGGTGAGCACGCTGCCTGCTGAGCCACCATGGCCTGCCCTTTATTATTTAGTTTTAAAATATTTGCAAAATTCGATTATATATGGAACAGCTCAAATCATATATGATTTATTCTCTCACAAGTGAAAAAGTACAAAATAATTCTCCCAAACTTACTATGTTTGCCTGTGAGTACTTCATGGCAAATGTTTTAATTCGTTTTATATAGATGTTGTTGTAGAACTGAATCAGGTCTCCCCTCTCTTCCTCTTCCATGTCACTGCTGGCACCTGGGAGTCGGGTAGGTGTAGGAGGGGCACTGCTAGGCTGTGGCACCGGCAAGGTGCTGCTTGATCTCATGATGGGGCTGGAGTCTCTACTAGCTGCAGTGGGTAAAACAAAGGATGTTAACCACACAGACTGCTAATGCAGATTATGTTTAAAAAATTTTTTTCTCAGTAGGAAAAGTGAACAGCTACCTGTACTAGCTGTTTACTAGCCATATATTGGGCACTCTCTATTCTTCATACCAGGAGCAAAGCACACTGTAATAATTCTAGCCCAATGGCTTATACAGAGCAGGGTCTTACTGAGTAATTTTCATTAATCAAGTCACACTAACTTTCATTAATTAAGTCACACATGAGCCCTGCACTAAAAGGTGCATACCATCAGGGATGGTATTTCTGTAGCATGGTTCCAGTTAACAAGCCAGACCTTTCTGGAATGCAGAGCAGCAGAAACATTCTCTAATTCTCCTGGAGAAAAATGTTATGGAGTGAAGGAAAACTTTCCCACTAAAGTTAGAAAATGGTTTGCTGATGAAACATTTTCATAGTTTCTAAAGCAGTAATTTCATTTAGTAATCCTTAGTCTAAAGCCCTAACTTTGTTTTGTAGAAGTTCATAAAGATTCCACTTACTTCTATCTTTGTTTAATTCTGTTGGAGAATTCTGATGGCTTCTGCTGTCACTGCTGCCAGAATTTCTTCTTCTTCTTCTCCCTTTTATCAAGACACTTCTATACACCTTTAATAGATAGTAAGAAGGGGACAAAAATTAATATTCATTGAGAACACACTGGATTATAGGATCTTAACAGATGTTCAAATAACTCCATGTAAGTAGTAGCTGTCCTACCTAGAGAAGGATAAAGAATGTACCTGAGGTCATACAGATCTAAACAACAGACTGAGGATTAAGTTAGGGCCTACCATACTTCAAATTACTGTAGTAATAATATCCACTATTACTATAAAATCAAGTCATTCTAAATCAAATACAAAGAATGGTATTATGGGTAAAGAAGGTTTTAAAATTTCATTTAATGTTATCTTGGTTAAATGTTCAGTACCATGTTTCCCAAACTAGACTGAAAGGTGACATAGAAAACAAAGTGCTAGTTTGTATCTACTGTGATTATCTGAATCGAGGCAGTCAAATATATCACAATTGCCTTTTGTGGAAAAAATTATTTAAAATAACCAACATGTCAAGTTTAGTGATTTTAAAACGATTTAATACAGAGATTTCCCTTGAAGTTGAGTCTTTGTGTGGCTTTTGTTCTAGGATAAATAACAGTCAACTGCAGTTAATTTTTGGTAATCATTACAGACTTGAAGCTTTGTTTTTAGCTGACAGAAAATTTACTTACTTGGCTCCGGGCCTGTGGCTGAGTCCTATAACAGCGCATAATATTTTGGAAAGACTTATCTTCTTTTGTGACCTGGCATGGAATAAAAATGTTCTGAGAGATCTGGCATAACACCATAAAGAGCTCCACAAACCCACTTCCTGAGAAATTTGTAACAATTATTAAAAATAAACAAAGTCTCTGAAAATGGCCCTAAGGGCATACACCACATATAAAAATAGCTATTACAGAAAATCTATAAAATTCTTTAAGAACAGTGGCAGTATGTGGTATATGAACCAAGACTGCCCCCTTCCTCAGCAAACAGACCCTTGACACTAGAAAAGACAAGAACACAAGGCTACCACTCCCTATGGCTCCCAGCTGAAGGGCTATCTTTCCAGAAGGAGCTAGTCATCAGTGTTTCTCATCTTGCCCCCAACTACTTATTGCTGAGGCTACGTTCCCAGTAAGTACGGTTGAGAGGTAAGGGCTTCCTTCTTCCACCCAGTCCCCACTTATGAGACAGAGGTATTACCGTGGGCAAAGTACCTCTAAAAATACCAATGCCCTGGCTGCTCTTACCCCAGCTCATAATGTAGTTCCAGGTTTGGAGAGTCGAGCTGAGAAGACCTGAGGCTGTTGCACCTTTCACCTAGCACTCAGCTCCTAAAGCAGGGGTGTCACTCAGTAGTGCACAATTGTTCCCATTGCCAACTCCATAACTTTGGCTCAGAGATTTAATCTATTGCCAAGGAATAATTTCATTTGTAACAGATCTGGAAAAAGCTTAGTCTAAGGGCACTCTCAAAAACAACTATGGTTGTAATGAAAGTTAATTGGAAGGGGACGGGAAGGTTCATTGCAGTTATAGGAACAATTGTAGGTGGCTAACAGGGAAAGGGATAACTAAGAGGAACCCTCCTTGGTACAGAACAAATTTCAAAACTGACCTCAAGAACTATCCCTTTAAAGGAGCTGGAATTTGATGACTAGACTGGAGAGCAATTTATGCCTCAGAACATTGTTGAAAACAATAGAGCAATCAGCCTGCAACTGGTAGAGGAGCTGGGTGTGGTCAGGGAAAGACACAATTAAAGAGAATCCTGCCAAAAACATTGTAATCCCATAGTGAATGAGCATACCTAAAACTAAACCCCTTGAGGATGAATATAGGGGATTAACTGTATGGGCAGGGAAGTATAAAAATACATCACTAAAATAATCCAGCCAGTCTTAAAATAAAAATCAAGAAAATTACAAGTTCAGAGACAGGGAAACAAGGAACTCAGAGTAGTTACAATATATAGTAGCATATCTAAAACACACAATTACCAACAAAAAATTACAAAACATACAAGGAAACAGTAAAGTGTGACCCATACACTGAAAAAAAAATCAGGTAACAAAAACAGCTTGTAAGAGTGACCAGATGGTTGGATTTAAGAGACAGTGCACGGGGCGGGGCCAAGATGGCAGCTTAGTAAGGTACGTGCGTCTTAGTTCCTCCTCCAAAGCAACTACTAGGTGAACTGAAACAGTGCAGAACAGCTCCCGGGGCCACAGCAGGGAACGGACACACAGCGTACCCCAGTCTGGACTGGCTAGTCTGACTGCGAGACTCGGCTGTGGTGAGATCCCCGAGCGGCGCGCGATTTCCCGAGCAGCGGCAGCTGTGGCAGCCGGAGCTCCTCCCTCCCTCCTTCCCGGGCCAGCTGAGAGTCTCGGAGAGGCAAGTTTCCCAAGCCCAGGTGGCCGGTGCCCCTCTTTTGCGGGCGGCTTCCTGGTCCGGTTACGAGTCTCGGATCAGAGGGCTACCCAAGCCGCGGTGGCCCTCCCCCGCGGGCGGCTTCCTGGTCCGGTGAGGAATTCCACAGGCCGCGGCAGCCGGTGACCGACGCCCCTCCCCCACGGGCGACTTCCTGGTCCGGTGGCGAATTCCCCGGGCCCGCTGCGGACGGCGACCAGCCACAGGGTCCCCTCAAGCCGCAGCGGCTGATGCCCCCACCACGCGCGGCTCCCCAAACCAACGGAGAGAATTGGATCGGAAATCCCCAGGCCATGGAGATCGGTGACCGGGGGGATCCCTTCCAAACACGTGAGACAAACGTGTGCCACGAGCGCCACCTACTGGGCAGGATAAGAAAAACAGAACCCAGAGATTTCACAGAAAAATCTTACAACCTTGTTGGGTCCGGCACCCAGGGAAATCTGACTAAATGCCCAGACACCAGCAGCAGAAGATAACGGTCCACGCTCAGAAGATTGAGAATATGGCCCAGTCAAAGGAACAAACCAATAGTTCAAATGAGATACAAGAGCTGAGACAACTAATGCTGAATATACGAACAGAAATGGAAAACCTCTTCAAAAATGAAATCGATAAATTGAGGGAGGACATGAAGAAGACATGGGCTGAACATAAAGAAGAAACAGAAAAACTGAAAAAACAAATCACAGAACTTATGGAAGTGAAGGATAAAGTAGAAAAGATGGAAAAAACAATGGATACCTACAATGACAGATTTAAAGAGACAGAAGATAGAATTAGTGATTTGGAGGATGGAACATCTGAATTCCAAAAAGAAACAGAAACTATCAGGAAAAGAATGGAAAAATTTGAACAGGGAACTCAAGAACAATATGAACCACACAAATATACGTGTTGTGGGTGTCCCAGAAGGAGAAGAGAAGGGAAAAGGAGGAGAAAAACTAATGGAAGAAATTATCACTGAAAATTTCCCAACTCTTATGAAAGACCTAAAATTACAGATCCAAGAAGTGCAGCGCACCCAAAAGAGATTAGACCCAAATAGGCATTCTCCAAGACACTTACTAGTTAGAATGTCAGAGGTCAAAGAGAAAGAGAGGATCTTGAAAGCAGCACGAGAAAAATAATCCATCACATACAAGGGAAAACCAATAAGACTATGTGTAGATTTCTCAGCAGAAACCATGGAAGCTAGAAGACAGTGGGATGATATATTTAAATTACTAAAAGAGAAAAACTGCCAACCAAGACTCCTATATCCAGCAAAATTGTCCTTCAAAAATGAGGGAGAAATTAAAACATTCTGAGACAAAAAGTCACCGAGAGAATTTGTGACCAAGAGACCAGCTCTGCAAGAAATACTAAAGGGAGCACTAGAGTCAGATACAAAAAGACAGAAGAGAGAGGTATGGAGAAGAGTGTAGAAAGAAGGAAAATCAGATATGATATATACAATACAAAAGGCAAAATGTTAGAGGAAAATATTATCCAAACAGTAATAACACTAAATGTTAATGGACTGAATTCCCCAATCAAAAGACATAGATTGGCAGAATGGATTAAAAAACAGGATCCTTCTATATGCTGTCTACAGGAAACACATCTTAGACCCAAAGATAAACATAGGTTGAAAGTGAAAGGTTGGGAAAAGATATTTCATGCAAATAACAACCAGAAAAGAGCAGGAGTGGCTATACTAATATCCAACAAATTAGACTTCAAATGTAAAACAGTTAAAAGAGACAAAGAAGGACACTATATACTAATAAAAGGAACAATTAAACAAGAAGACATAACAATCATAAATATTTACGCACCGAACCAGAATGCCCCAAAATACGTGAGGAATACACTGCAAACACTGAAAAGAGAAATAGACTCATATACCATAATAGTTGGAGACTTCAATTCCCCACTCTCATCAATGGACAGAACATCTAGACAGAGGATCAATAAAGAAATAGAGAATCCTAATATTACTATAAATGAGCTAGACTTAACAGACATTTATAGGACATTACATCCCACAACAGCAGGATACACCTTTTTCTCAAGTGCTCATGGATCATTCTCAAAGATAGACCATATGCTGGGTCACAAAGCAAGTCTTAACAAATTTAAAAAGATTGAAATCATACACAACACTTTCTCGGATCATAAAGGCATGAAGTTGGAAATCAATAATAGGCGGAGTGCCAGAAAATCCACAAATACGTGGAGGCGCAACAACACACTGCTAAACAACAAGTGGGTCAAAGAAGAAATTGCTAGAGAAATTAGCAAATACCTCGAGGCGAATGAAAATGAAAACACAACATATCAAAACTTATGGGACGCAGCAAAGGCAGTGCTAAGAAGGAAATTTATTGCCCTAAATGCCTCTATCAGAAAAGAAGAAAAGGCAAAAATGCAGGAATTAACTGTCCACTTGGAAGAACTGGAGAAAGAACAGCAAACTAATCCCAAAGCAAGCAAAAGGAAAGAAATAACAAAGATTAGAGCAGAAATAAATGAAATTGAGAACATGAAAGCAATAGAGAAAATCAATAAGGCCAGAAGTTGGTTCTATGACAAAATCAATAAGATTGATGGGCCCTTAGCAAGACTGACAAAAAGAAGAAGAGAGAGGATGCAAATAAATAAGATCAGAAATGGAAGAGGAGACATAACTACTGACCTCACAGAAATAAAGGAAGTAATAACAGGATACTATGAACAACTTTACGCTAATAAATACAACAATTTACAGGAAATGGACGGGTTCCTGGAAAGACATGAACAACCAACTTTGACTCAAGAAGACATAGATGACCTCAACAAACCAATCACAAGTAAAGAAATTGAATCAGTCATTCAAAAGCTTCCTAAAAAGAAAAGTCCAGGACCAGACGGCTTCACATCTAAATTCTATCAAACATTCCAGAAAGAATTATTACCAACTCTCCTCAAACTCTTCAAAAAAATCGAAGCAGAGGGAAAACTACCTAATTCATTCTATGAAGCCAACATCACCCTCATACCAAACCAGGCAAAGATATTACAAAAAAAGAAAACTACAGGCCAATCTCTCTAATGAATATAGATGCAAAAATCCTCAATAAAATTCTAGCAAATCGTATCCAACAACACATTAAAGGAATTATACATCATGACCAAGTAGGATTCATCCCAGGTATGCAAGGATGGTTCAACATAAGAAAATCAATTAATGTAATACACCATATCAACAAATCAAAGCAGAAAAATCACATGATCATCTCAATTGATGCAGAGAAGGCATTCGACAAGATTCAACATCCTTTCCTGTTGAAAACACTTCAAAGGATAGGAATACAAGGGAACGTCCTTAAAATGATAGAGGGAATATATGAAAAACCCACAGCTAATATCATCCTCAATGGGGAAAAATTGAAAACTTTCCCCCTAAGATCAGGAACAAGACAAGGATGTCCACTATCACCACTATTATTCAACATTGTGTTGGAGGTTCTAGCCAGAGCAATTAGACAAGAAAAAGAAATACAAGGCATCAAAATTGGAAAGGAAGAAGTAAAACTATCACTGTTTGCAGACGATATGATACTATACGTCGAAAACCCGGAAAAATCCACAACAAAACTACTAGAGCTAATAAATGAGTACAGCAAAGTAGCAGGTTACAAGATCAACATTCAAAAATCTCTAGCATTTCTATACACTAGCAATGAACAAGCGGAGGGGGAAATTAAGAAACGAATCCCATTTACAATTGCAACTAAAAGAATAAAATACCTAGGAATAAATTTAACTAAAGAGACAAAAAACCTATATAAAGAAAACTACAAAAAACTGCTAAAAGAAATCACAGAAGACCTAAATAGATGGAAGGGCATACCATGTTCATGGATTGGAAGACTAAATATAGTTAAGATGTCAATCCTACCTAAATTGATTTACAGATTCAATGCAATACCAATCAAAATCCCAACAACTTATTTTTCAGAAATAGAAAAACCAATAAGCAAATTTATCTGGAAGGGCAAGGTGCCCCGAATTGCTAAAAACATCTTGAGAAAAAAAAACAAAGCTGGAGGTCTCAATCTGCCGGACTTTAAGGCATATTATGAAGCCACAGTGGTCAAAACAGCATGGTATTGGCATAAAGATAGATATATCGACCAATGGAATCGAATAGAGTGCTCAGATATAGACCCTCTCATCTATGGACATTTGATCTTCGATAAGGCAGTCAAGCCAACTCACCTGGGACAGAACAGTCTCTTCAATAAATGGTGCCTAGAGAACTGGATATCCATATGCAAAAGAATGAAAGAAGACCCATATCTCACACCCTATACAAAAGTTAACTCAAAATGGATCAAAGATCTAAACATTAGGTCTAAGACCATAAAACAGAGGAAAATGTAGGGAGATATCTAATGAATCTTACAATTGGAGGCGGTTTTATGGACCTTAAACCTAAAGCAAGAGCACTGAAGAAGGAAATAAATAAATGGGATCTCCTCAAAATTAAACACTTTTGTGCATCAAAGAACTTCATCAAGAAAGTAGAAAGACAGTCTACACAATGGGAGACAATATTTGGAAACGACATATCAGATAAAGGTCTAGTATCCAGAATTTATAAAGAGATTGTTCAACTCAACAACAAAAAGACAGCCAACCCAATTACAAAATGGGAAAAAGACTTGAATAGACACCTCTCAGAGGAGGAAATACAAATGGCCAAAAGGCACATGAATTGATGCTCAATGTCCCTGGCCATTAGAGAAATGCAAATCAAAACCACAATGAGATATCATCTCACACCCACCAGAATGGCCATTATCAACAAAACAGAAAATGACAACTGCTGGAGAGGATGCGGTGAAAGAGGCACACTTATCCACTGTTGGTGGGAACGTCAAATGGTGCAACCACTGTGGAAGGCAGTTTGGCGGTTCCTCAAAAAGCTGAATATAGAATTGCCATACGACCCAGCAATACCATTGCTGGGAATCTACTCAAAGGAATTAAGGGCAAAAACTCAAACGGACATTTGCACACCAATATTTATAGCAGCGTTATTTACAATTGCAAAGAGATGGAAACAGCCAAAATGTCCATCAACAGACGAGTGGCTAAACAAACTGTGGTATATACATACGATGGAATATTATGCAGCTTTAAGACAGGATAAACTTATGAAGCATGTAATAACATGGATGGACCTAGAGAACATTATGCTGAGTGAGTCTAGCCAAAAACTAAAAGTCAAATACTCTATGGTCCCAATGATGTGAATCGACATTCGAGAATAAACTTGGAATATGTCATTGGTAACAGAGTTCAGCAGGAGTTAGAAACAGGGTAAGATAATGGGTAATTAGAGCTGATGGGATACAGACTGTGCAACAGGACTTGATACAAAAACTCAAAAATGGACAGCACAATAATACCTAATTGTAAAGTAATCATGTTAAAACACTGAATGAAGCTGCATCCGAGCTATAAAAAAAAAAAAACAAAAAAACAAAAACTGAGCTCGCCAGCTGCCCCCAGCATTGCCCGGTGGCACAGCTCCAAGGCGAGTTTCAGCCTTGCCACCCACCTCCCACTGGCTCTCACACCTGACTGCCTTGCCTCTTGTGTGCCAGGGAGAGTGTGTTAACGACTTTTACAATCGGGGGGTGGGGGGAGAATGAATCTCATCATCGTGCATGTGTAATAAATGAATCCAGCCTGGCCTCTAAAAAAAAAAAAAAAAGTGCATACTACCATAGTAAATATGTTCAAAGAACTAAAGGAAACCATGATTAAAGAAGTAAATGAAGTATGATGACAATGTCATGTTGAAATAGAGAACATCAATAAAGAAAAATCATTTTAAAAATTAAATGGAAATTCTGGAGTTGAAAATTACAAAAACAAATAAAAATACACCAGAGGGCTCAACAGTAGATTTGAACTGATAGGAGAATTACTGAACTTGAAGAAAGAGGGATAAAGGTTATCCTCTTTATGAGAAGAATAAAGATAGATAGAAGTGACAGCTCTGCAAGATGCAGGCTCCTCTAGGAGGAAGTGTGCTGACTCAGAAATAGAAAGACAGAGCTAGATGGTAAGGGATTTGTCAGACAAATTAGTAACCTTCTAGATTAAAAGTTATGTAGCTAAATCAGTGCTACAGGCATATTTTAACCAATTCCCAAAGGGACTTCCTTAAAATTTATTTCTTAAAAGAAAAATCAGTGTAGAACCTAGAATCTGCATTTTGAAATGAGCCAAAGTCTTTGTCCTCAGATTTGTTTGACATATTTTGAACTCTATACCATGTGGATGAAGGTTTCTTTCTTTCTTCTTTCTTTCCTCTTTTTCTCCCTTAGCCTCAGGAAGATCTATCATGCTTCAGAAGCCACACAGGGCATTGGAATCTTTGTCTATCAAAGATTTTATTTATTTAGAAATATAACCACAGATGTTTGTGTATTTCAAAGAAAAAAAAATCAATGAGAAGAAACAAGAAAGAAAAGAATGAAAATAAATGAACAGAGCCTCAGAAAAATATGGTATACTATTAAACACACCAACATACATGTAATGAAGTACCAGAAGAGGAAAGAGAAAGCAGGGGAAGAAAAGATGAAATAATGGCTGAAAGTGTCCCAAATTTACTGAAAAATATTGGTCTACATATCTAGGAAGCTCAAAAAGGAAAAAAAGCAGAGATCCACATGATACAACTCTTACTAAAAATGCTGAGAGCCAAAGACACAGAAAATCTTGAAAGCAGCAGGAGTAAAACATCTTTTCATGTAGAAGGGAATATCAATATGAGTTACAGCTGACTTCTCATCAGAAATAATGAATGCCAGAAGGCAGTAAAATAAATTCAAAGTGCTATCAAACTGAACCAAGAATTCTATATTCAGCAAAACTATTCTTCCATACTGAAGACAAAATAAAGACATTCACAGGTAAACAAAAACTGATAAAATTTATTGCTAGCAGACCCACCTTACCTGAAGTGATTACAAGAAAGTTTTTCAGGATGAAAACAAGTGACCCCCAAGATAATTTGCATCCATATGAAAAAGAGTCCCAATAAAAGTAACTTTGTAATTATAAAAGATAATATATATGCATATTTCTTCTCCTATTAACTGATTTAAAAAGAAATTGTAAATAAGCAATATGTACATAATGTACTGGTGGACCTATAACATACAGAAATGTAATATACTTGCCAATAACAACAAAAAGGAGATGGGTAGGAACAAAGCTGGACTGGGTTAAGGAAATGAATGCAGGGGGTACAAAAAGCCCCAGGAACAAGTAAAGAATATGGGAAATTATAAATAAGAAGGTCAATATAACAAAACCTATAAATAAACACATGGTCTCCTTCCTTCTCTCAGCTTCTTTAAAAATTATAAAATTACATAAAGTAATAAATGTAACAATGTATTGTTAAGTTTGTAACATTTATTAATATATGCTTAACAATAACACCACAAAAAGAAGAAAAAAGGAATACAGATATAGAAGTAGCATTTTTTATCTCACTGGAATTAAGTTACTTTAAATCTGAAGCTGATTCTAATGAGTTAAGATGTATAAGATAACTAAGGAAATGAGTGAAAAAATATGGTTTAAAATCATTTAAGTGCTACACTAGAAAATATTCACTTAATACTAAAGAAAGTAGTAAAGGAAGACTAGAACAACAAAAAAGGCATGAGCCAGAAACAAAAAGAACAGCAGAAGTTCCATGGAACTAAAACACACAGTGAATCCTAAATTAAACCATGAACTACAGCTAATATAGTACAATTAAATAAATGGGCTATCCCCGATTTTAACAAATGTTCCATACCAATGCAAACTGTAAATAATAGAGGAATCCTGTATTTTATGCATGATTGTTCTGTTAACCTACAACTTCTCTAATAAAGAAAAAAAAGAAGTAACGGAAAATCTGACAAGCTTAACAGATAAAGAGATTGAATTACTCAAGTAACTACCCATAAAGAAAAGCCCAGGGCCAGATGGCTTCATTGCTGAATTCTACCAAACATTTAAAGAAGTATTATTACCAATTTTTCACAAACTCTTCTAAAACAGAAGAATCCCATCTTCTTCCCCACTCATTCTATGAGGCAAGTATTACAAAACCAGAAACTGCAGACCAGTATCTCTTATAATGTGGATGCAAAAATCCTCAACAAAATAGTGGTAAACACATTATGACAAAGTGGGATTTATCCTAGATATGCAAGGTTGGTTGAATATATGAAAATGAATTAATGGAACATACCATATTAATGGAATAAAAAACAAAAGCCATATGATCCTATGACTAGATGTTAAAACGCTTGAACAAACTCCCAACCTTTTCATGATCACTTGACAAACTATGAATAGAAAGGAATTTCCTCAACGTGATAAGGAAAAAAACCAAAATATGCTTAATAGTGAAAGACTGGATGCTTTCCCTCTGAGATCAGTATGTTCATTCTCACCTATCTAGTAAAGACTCTAGTGGAGGTTTTAGTCAGGGCAATTTGGTAAGAAAGAGAAAAGGTAACACAGGAAAGGAAGAAGTAAAATATCTCTATTAGCTGACAGCATGATCTTGTATATAGAAAATTCTAAGGAATTCACTAAAAAACTATTAGAACTAACGAGTTCAGCAAGGTTGTGGGTACATCAGATCAATATACAAAAATTAATTGTATTCCTATGAACTTAAAATGAACAAACTGAAAATAAAGAAAATAATTCCATTTACAATGGCACCAAAATGAAGTAAATGCTTAGAAATAAATTTAACAAAAAAAATTACAAAACTTCTCTCTGAAAACTACAAAACACTGTTGAAAGAAATAAAAGATATAAATAATTATAAACCATCTCATGTTCATGGACAGGAACACTTAATATTGTTAAGATGGAATATTCCCCAAACTGATCTACAGATCCAAGTCAATTCCTATCAGGATCCTAAGCAGGTTTTTTGTAGAAATTGAGAAGCTGGTTCTAAAATTAATAATGAATTGCAACAGACACAGAAGAGCCAGAACAATCTAATAAAGAAGAACAAAGTAGGAGGACTCATTCCCTGATTTCGAACTTATTTCAAAGCACCAGTAAACAAAACAGTAATTGTACTGGCACAACAGACACGTAGATGAATGGAACAGAATTGGGAATCCGGAAATAAACCCATACAAATGTGATCAACTGATTTTCAAGAAGGTGTCAAGACCATCCAATGAAGGAAAAATAATCTGTTCAACAAATGGTGCTGGGATAACTGGTTAGCCACATGCAAAAGAATGAAATGAATTTGGAACCTTGCCTCACAACATATGGAAAAATTAACTCAAAATTGTTCAAAGACCTAAACGTAAGCGCTAAAACTATAAAACTCTTAGAAGAAAACACAGATGTAAATCTTCATGACCTTGGAATTTGCAAATGACTCTAAAAGAGCAGGAGCAATGAAAGAAAAACACATATAAATTGGATTTCATAAAAATTAAAACTTCTATGCTTCAAAGGTTACCCAGAAATGAAGAGACAGCCCCCAGAATGGAAGAAAATATGTGCAAATCATAACCATCGAAGGGAATTGTACCCAGACTACATAAGTAACTCTTGCAATTCAATAATAAAAAGACAAATAACCCCATTAAAAATGGGCAAAGAATTTGAATAAACATTTCATTAAGGAAGATAGACAAATGGCCAATTAACACATAAAAAGGTGCTCCACATCATTAATTATCAGGGAAATGTCAATCAAAACCATAAGATACCATTTCACACCCGCTAGGGTGGCTAGAAATCAGAAAGATAAATAACAAGCCTAGATGAAGATCCAGAGGAACTAAAACTCTTGTATACTGCTGGTAGGAATATAACATAGTACAGCTGTTTTGGAAGACAGACTGGCAATTTCTCTAATGATCAATCATGGAGTTATCAAATGACTCAACAATTCCACCCCTCAGTATATTCCCAAGGGAAATGAAAACATGCCCACCAAAAAACTTCTACATGAATGTTTATAGCAACATCATTTATAATAGCCAAAAGATGGAAAGAACCAAAATGTCTGTCAAGTGACAAATGGATAAAGAAAATACAATATATCCATACAAGGTATTATTATTTGGGAATAAAAAGGAATGAAATAATGATAAATGCTACAACAAGGATGAACCTTGAAAAGATTATACTAAGAAGCCGATCACAGAAGACCACAAATTATATTATTCAGTTTATATGAAATGTCCTGAATAGGAAAATGTATATAGAGAAAAAGTAGATTAGCAGTTGCTTAAGGCTGGGGAAAATATGGAACAATAGCTAAAGGGCATGAGGTTTATTTTTAAGATGATGAAATGTTCTAATATTGACAAGTGATGGTGACATATATCTGTGAATATACTAAAAAACAATGAGTTCTACAGTTTTACAGTGTAAATGGGTGTATGCTATGTGAATTGTAGCTCAATAAAGATGTTAAAAAAAAAATGTGTCCTAAAGGTAAGGATTAAAGTAGCACCTGTCCCCGTGTCCTTTATAGTTTTAACTCACCTTTGCCATCACATAAATGGCACACATTAATAGTTGGTCCAGATGTCTGTCCATCATAAGTTCAGGACACTGAATTATGGAGAATTCAAAGCAGGTCCAGATTTTTTTCCTCAGTTCATCTGAAATATCTAGTTTAGCACAAAGATCCCGAAGGCGGACACCTGCTAAGTGGTAAACCTAATTGATAAATAAAAACATTTCAAATTTTGTTTACCTAACACTTTAATCCCCACAAGACAAGCCCTGGTAAGCATACATGAAAAATTACCTTTCTAAAGAAAAGTGATAAAGAGCTGGTCTTCCTGGGTCTACTGTCGCTGTTGATTAAAGACTGGCCTTGTTTCTGTTGTTGTCCGCCTGGGGAGATCTGTTGAATGGCCACCTGACCTGGGACCTGCAAGGTTGTTCCTGTCACCTGTTGAGAGCTTAGACTTCCAGCCAGGGACTGTGCACTGAGGGGCTGGATAGAGCCAGTTACAGCTTGGGCCTGTCCCCCAACATTGACTTGGACTGGGAAGAATGTTATTCCTCCATTTTCATTGGCAATACCTATAAATTGTTACAGAGAAAAAAAAGCACAAAGAAAATGATGATAGTACAAGTTTCTCCAGACAAAAGTTTCCAATCTTTAGCCTCTCAATCCCTCTATTACTACTGCCTTGTCCCTTATGATCATTCCAGCCAAAATTCAGGTAACTTCACCATAAATGCCACAGTGAAGGAACACTGCCATCCTTACCTTGGACAGGAATGGTTACTGTTTGTCCATTGTTGGCCGTTACAGTGGCTGTTGCCATGGTGACCAAAGTCTGTCCTGGAACCGGTGTGACAGAAACAGCCTCCCCAGATACATTCTGTACTGGGACAGCATTGACTAGGGGCTGTGGAGGAATACGTCCAGGTCCTGGTGTCCCTCCATCAGAGGGGCTATCATTCTCAACAAACAACCTTCTTCTGGTGGTGCTGGCTGTTGGGGAGCTATACCTGTCATATAACGTGGTTGGAGACGTTATACCTAGGGTCAAACACAAGAAATCAAACAAACCCTTTAACTCAATGAGACAGATCTGACTTCCATCTAAGTTTTTATACATAACACCAAGTACAGTATTTGAATTACTTCATAATTCTAAAAGCAAACAAAAATTACAGAAGTCACATCCTAGCAACATTCAAATAACGAAAGCCAACTGAACAATTTGTAATATTTTCAGTGAGAAATCTTCACACAGTCCATACATGATATACAATCAATGACTCACAATATTGTCACATAGTTGTATATTCCCCACAGGCCACTTCTCAGAGGGGAAAGGAAAGGACTTGACTGGGCACAATCAAACGCCAATTGTGGAACTAATTAACAAATTCTGACTACTAAAAATAGGCCCCCAGCTTAGGTAAACCTGATCAAAGCGGAGGTTGCTCATTTTTGCCCCAGGGCCAAGGGGGCAGGACTGACAGAAAAAGGGGGAAAAAAAAAAAGAAGGAAACAGAGGTTTTTGTGGCTGTGTATCTACAAAGGCTTGACTGCCTCTGGATACAGCAGCAGAACTTTTTAGGCTGCAACTGCCCCAGGCATAGGCAGAAGTGAGCTCTTTTGGGGGCTTATCTGGAGCTTGTGCCTTCCCCAGGAGAGGGGTGAAGCCCCACCCAGGTGGAATCCCTCCACCAAGGAATTCAGACACCAGGGCTTGGTAATTTGAAGCCATTAAAACCAGCCTACAACCTCTCCTCTGTATCCACCACACCCCCAGCAGGGAGAGTCTGCCAAAGTTAAAGGTACCACATCATCTTATGCTGGTGGGACCTGTGGTCAGACAAGCGCCACATACTGGGCAGGATAAGAAAAACAGAGTCCAGAGACTTCACAGGGAAGTCTTTCAACCTGCTGGGTCTCACCCTCAGGGAAAACCGACACAGGTGACTCTTTCCTCCTCATAGGAGGCCAGTTTGGTCTGGGAAAATCTGGCTGGGGTCTATAATATCTAAGTAGACCCTCCTAAGTGTGTGGAGGGGGAAAGGCACCACACAAGCAGGGCAAGAAACAAGACAACAAGAACTGAAAAATTCTCCTCTGTTAAACAAAACTTAAGCTAAAGGTCCAGACAACACTGAACGGAATGTCAAAGAACAGACAACAAATTCATCCAGCAAGAAAACCCTAGATAAAAGAAGTGAAAGCAATCTCCAGAATAAACTAATTAAGGTAATTAAATGCCTAGACGCCAGCAAAAAATAACAAATCACACTAGGAAAATTGAAGATATGGCCCAGTCAAAGGAACAGACCAACAATTCAAATGACATACAGGAGCTGAAACAACTAATTCAGAATGTACGAACAGACATGGAAAACCTCATCAAAAACCAAATCAATGAATTGAGGGAGGATATAAAGAAGGCAAGGAAAGAACAAAAAGAAGAAACTGAAAGTCTGACAAAACAAATCACAGAACTTACGGGAATGAAAGACACAGTAGAAGAGATGAAAAAACAATGGAAACCTACAACGGTAGATTTCGAGAGACAGAACATAGGATTTCTGAACTGGAGGACGGAACATCTGAAATCCGACAAGAAACAGAAACTATAGGAAAAAAAAATGGAAAAATATGAGCAGGGACTCAGGGAATTGAAAGACAATATGAAGCACATGAATATACGTGTTGTGGGTTTCCCAGAAGAAGAGAAGGGAAAAGGAGGAGAAAAACTAATGGAGGAAATTATCACTGAAAATTTCCCAACTCTTATGAAAGACTTAAAATTACAGATCCAAGAAGTGCAGCGTACCCCAAAGAGAATACATCCAAATAGACATACTCCAAGACAGTTAATAATCAGAATGTCAGAGGTCAAAGAGAAAGAGAGGATCTTGAAAGCAGCAAGAGAAAAGCAATCCATCACATACAAGGGAAGCCCAATAAGACTATGCGCAGATCTCTCAACAGAAACCATGGAGGCGAGAAGACAGTGGGATAATATATTTAAATTATTAAAAGAGAAAAACTGCCAACCAAGAATTCTATATCCAGCAAAACTGTCCTTCAAAAATGAGGGAGAAACTAAAACATTTTCAGACAAAAAATCACTGAGAGAATTTGTGACCAAGAGACTAGCTCTGCAAGAAATACTAAAGGGAACACAGTAGAGACAGATACGAAGACAGAAGAGAGAGGTGTAGAGAAGAGTGTAGAAAGGAAGACTATGAGTAAAGGTAAAAAGAAGGAAAATTAGATATGACATATAAAATCCAGACGGCAAAATAGCAGAAGAAAGTACTACCCATGCAGTAATAACACTGAATGTTAATGGATTAAAATCTCCAGTCAAAAGACATAGTCTGGCAGAATGGATTACAAAACAGGACCCATTTATATGCTGTCTCTACTCAAAGGACACGAGGCCAAGGACACAAACAGACATTTACACACCAATGTTTATAGCAGCATTATTAACAATTATCAAGAGATGGAAACAGCCAAAATGTCCATCAGCAGACAGTTGGCTAAACAAACTGTGACATTTACAGAAGATGGAATATTATACAAAAGTAAGACAGAATAAAGTTATGAAGTATGTAACAACATGAATGGACCTTAAGGACATTATACTGAGTGTGATTAGCCAGAAACAAAAGGACAAATACTGTATGGTCTCACTGATATGAACTGAAATTAGTGAATAAACTTGGAATATTTCCTTGGTAACAGAGACCATCAGGAGATAGAAATAGGGTAAGATATTGGGTAATTGGAGCTGAGGGGATACAGGTTGTGCAACAGGACTGAATATAAAAACTCAGAAATGGACAGCACAATATTACCTAACTGTAATACAATTATGTTAAAACACTGAGTGAGGCTGCATATGAGAATGATAGAGGGAGGAGGGCTTGGGCATAAATGAAATCACAAAGAAAGACAGACGATAAAGACTGAGATGGTGTAATCTAGGAATGCCTAGAGTGTATAATGATAGCAACTAAATGTACAAATTAAAAAAATGTTTTTGCATGAGGAAGAACAAAAGAATGTCATTACTGCAGTGTGCTGAAAATAGATGGTACTTAATATTTTAAAATTTCAACTAATGTGTGAGACTAAAGCAAAAAATGTTTATTTGGTACAAATCTATACTTTGACTAGTGCATCTCCTAATATAACTTATGTGGATAGTTGATTGAACACCTTAAGTACATGGAACTTTGTATAGGACATGAGATTTTGTTGGTTTGTCCAGGTGATGCCCTGATGAATCCCAGAGTGATGTGATCAGTGAGTGGAAAAGTATTTACAAAGTCCCCTCCGAGGAATGGCGAGAATGGGGAGAAAACTCAACTTCTCCAAGTTGAATTCTTGATATTCTCACAAGCAGTGTGGACAACCAAAGCTATAGGCTGAGCCCCCAGTCTTGGTGTTTGTTCATATGAAACTTAACCCCACAGGGGATAGGTCAAGCATACTTAAAATTAGGCCTAAGAGTCACCCCCAAGAGAACCTCTTTTGTTGCTCAGATGTGGCCTCTCTCTCCAGCCAACACAGCAAGCAAACTCATCACCCTCCCCCTGTCTACATGGGACATGACAACCAGGGGTGTGGATCTTCCTGGCAGCGTGGGACAGAAATCCCAGAATGAGCTGAGATTCAGCATCAAGGGATTGGGAAAAACTCTAGAATGAGCTGAGACCCAGCAACAAGGGATTGAGAAAACCTTCTTGACCAAAAGGGGGAAGAGGGAAATGAGACAAAGTGTCAATGGCTGAAAGATTCCAAACAGAGTCGAGAGGTTATCCTGGAGGTGATTCTTACGCATTAAGTAGATATCACCTTGTTATCCAAGATGTAAGGGAGAGGCTGGAGGGAACTGCCTGAAAATGTAGAGCTGTGTTCCAGTAGCCATGTTTCTTGATGATGATTGTATAATGATATAGCTTTCACAATGTGACTGTGTGATTGTGAAAACCTTGTGTCTGATGCTCCTTTTATCTACCTTGTCAACAGATGAGAGGAACATATGGAATAAAAATAAATAATAGGGGAACAAATGTTAAAATAGATTTAGTTTGAAATGCTAGTGATCAATGAAAGGGATCAGTAAGGGGTATGGCCTGTAAAATCTTTTTTTTTGTTTGTTTGTTATATTTTTCTGTTGTCTTTTTATTTCTTTTTCTGAATTGATGCTAATGTTCTGGGAAATGATCATAATGCTGAATATGCAACTATGTGATGATATTGTGAATTGCTGAACGTATGTGTTGGAATGTTTGTTTCTTGTAATTTTTTTTAATTAATAATAAAAAAAAAAAAGACTCAAGGCTATCTCTCTCTCTAAGCCGACATGGCAAGCAACCTCACTGCCTGCCTCCCTCTACGTGGGACATAACTCCCAGGGGTATAAACCTTCCTGGATACATGGAATAGAAATCCTGGGATGAGCTGAGACTTGGAATCAAGGGATTGAGAAAACCTTCTCGGACAAAAGGGGGAAGAGAGAAAGGAGACAAAATAAAGTATCAGCGGCTGAGTGATTTCAAACAGAGTTAAGAGGTTATCCTGGAAGTTATTCCTACATATTATATAGATATCCCCTTTTTAATTTACGGGGTATTAGAGTGGCTAGAAGGAAGTACTTGAAACTGTAGAGCTGTGTTCCAGTAGCCATGTTTCTTGAAGATGACTGTATAATGATATAGCTTTTGCAATGTGACTGTGTGATTGTGAAAACCTTGTGTCTGATGCTCCTTCTATCTACAGTATGGCCAGATGAGTAAAGCATATGGATTAAAAATAAATAAATAATAGGGGGAACAAATGTTAAAATTAAAAAATATATATATTGAATAGATGGAAATATTAGTGGTCAACGAGAGGGAGGAGTAAGGGGTATGGTAAATATGAGATTTTTTCTTTTTGTTTCTTTTTCTGGAGTGATGCAAATGTTCTAAAAAATGACCATGGTGATGAACATACAACTATGTGATGATATTGTGAGCCACTGATTGTACATCAAGTGTAGAATGTTTGTATGTTAAGAATGAGGCTGAGCCCCCAATCCTGGGGTTTGTTCATATGAAATTTAATCCCACAAAGGATAGGTCAAGCCTAATTAAAATTAGGCCTAAGAGTCTCCCCCAAGAGAACCTCTTTTGTTGCTCAGATGTGGCCTCTCTCTCTCAGCCAACATGACAAGCAAAGTCACTGCCCTCCACCTCTCTGCATGGGACATGACTCCAAGGGGTGTGGACCTTCTTGCAACATGGGACAGACATCCTAGAATGAGCTGAGACTCAGCACCAAGGGATTGAGAAAACCTTAACCAAAGGGGGGAAGAGTGAAATGAGACAAAATAAAGTGTCAATGGCTGAGAGATTCCAAACAGAGTCAAGAGGTTATCCCGGAGGTTATTCTTACGCATTAAATAGATATCACCTTTTTAGTTAAGGCATAACAGAGAGACTGGAGGGATCTGCCTGAAAATGCAGAGCTGTGTTCCAGTAGCCAAGTTTCTTGAAGATGATAGTATAAGGATATAGCTTTCACAATGTGACTGTGTGATTGTGAAAACATTGTGTCTGATGCTTCTTTTATCTACCTTATGGACAGATGAGTAAACATATGGATTAAAAATAAATAATAGGGGGAACAAATGTTAAAATAAATTTAGTAGAGTGAAATGCGAGTGATTGAGGAAAGGGAGGGGAAGGGGTATGGTATGTATGAAAGTTCTTGTTTTCTTTTTATTTCTTTTTCTGAATTGATGCAAATGTTATAAGAAATTATCATGATGATGAATATACAACTATGTGATGATATTGTGAATTACTGATTATATATGTAGAATGGAATGATCATATGGTAAGAATGTTTGTCTTTGCATGTTAGTACATTTAATAAATAAATTTTAAAAAATTTAAAAAAGAATGTATATGCTTGTATGTTGATGTATTAATAAAAATTTGTTTTAAAATGTTCATATGTCAAGAATGTTTGTTGTTTACCATAAAAACATTCAAAAAGAATCTTTTTCTGAATTAATGCAAATGTTCTAAGAAATGATATTGTGAATTACTGATTATATATGTAGAATGGAATGATCATATGGTAAAAATGTTTTGTATGTTGGAACATTAAATAATTAAATGAAAAATAAATTTAAAAATATGAAATTTTTTCATACGTTGCTTGTACGTTGATGTATCAATAAAATTTTTTTAAATGTTCATATTTCAAGAATATTTGTTTGTTGTTTACAATAAAAATATTTAAAAAACTGGAACATAGATCAACAATTTCAGGTACTTCCTTCCAGCCACACCAACACATATAAACTAAAAAGGGACATTTATATAAAGCATAAGAATAACCTTCAGGATAAACTCTCGACTCCTATTTTGTTTCATTTTTCTCTTCTTCCTTTTGGTCAAGAAGGCTTTCTCAATCCCATGATGCCAGGTCCCAGCTCATCCCGGGAGACCTATTCCACATTTCCAGGGAGATTTACACCCCTGGGAGTCATGTCCCATGTAGTGGAGGAGGGCAATGAGTTGGCTTAGAGAGGGAGAGAGGCCACATCTGAGCAGCAAAAGAGGTTCTCTGGGGGTGACTCTTAGGCTTAATTATAAGTAGTCTTAGCTTCTCCTCTGCAGGAATAAGTTTCATAGGGGCAAAGCCCAAGATTGAGGGCTCAGCCTATTGAACTGGTTGTCCCCACCGCTTGCGAGAATATCAGAAATTCCCCAGATAGGGAAGTTGAATATTTCCTTCTTTTGTCCCACTCCCCAAGAGTGCAGGAGGCCTTGGCAAATATTTTTTATTCTCTGCCCAAATTACTCTGGGATATAAGGGGGCATCATACTAACCTGTACAAACCAATATCTCATGCCGTATTCAAGATTCCATGTAATTATGCTGTCCAAATAAACTGACCATAAAAGTTAAATTAGATAATGTGCTACCTAAAATATAAATTTTGCACCAAATAAACATCCCTTTCTTTGGGGTTTTACAATATGACCATATCACCCTTTACCCTGTAGGTTTTTTTTTAAAACAGCAGGCACTAGGAATCGAACCCAGGTCTCTGGCATGGCAAGTGAGAACTCTGCCAGTGAGCCACCGTGGCCCGCCCTACCCTATATTCTGACTTACCTTAGTCCTATCCAAATCAGCTTCATTCATAACTCTGGTCAAAGTCTGATCACTTTTTCAGCTTTTTCAACAGTTGCTGTAAGGGGTAATGCTGACTTTCATAGCTTCAGTACTCTAACTCAGAGTATCAGGTAACACATACATATCTAAAGTTTCAGGGAATGACCAGGATATACACAAATAGCTCAGTATATCAGAATTTAGAAGTAACAGTTACAACTCTTGAATATAGAGCTTACAATCTAGTACCCTTTAAAACAGGCCCCAACCTGATAACCCATGCTCCCAATTTCAATTCTGAGTTTGTACATTATAGTTAGCCCATATGAGTGAGGCATGGTAATATTTGCCTTTTTGTTTCTGCCATTTCAGTCAACACATTGTCCTTAAGGCTTATTCACCTAGTTGCATGCCTCACAGCTTCACTGCTTCTTGCAAGCCGCTCAGCAGTCCACTGTATGTATACACCACAGTTCCCCCTTCCTTCCCTCAGTCATTGTACCCTTAGGCCACCTCCATCCATTATTAAACAAACAGGAAACTACAAATATTGGAAAAGACATGGGGAAACAGGAACTCTTATTCATTGCTGGTGGGAATGTAAAATAGCACAGTCACTATGAAAGACGGTTTGATGATTCCTCAGATAACTAAATTGCTCGAGGACCTGACAATTCTGGTACTTGTTATTACACTAAGAAGATATGAAAGCAGTGACAGGAACAGACATTTTCACATCTATGTTCACAGTGGCATTATTTACAATTTCCAAAAGATGGAAACAATCCAAGAGTCCATCAACAGATGAGTGGATAAACAAAATGTGCTATACATACAATGGACTATTATGCAGCAGTAAGAAGAAATGAGGTCCTGAAGTATGCAACAGCATGGATGAACCTTGAAGACATAATGCTGAGTGAAATAAATCAAACACAAAAAGACATACCGTGTAATTTCCCTAATATGAACCACCTACAAAATGTAAACTTAGAGTCTAAAAATGTACAATATAGGGGACCTAGAGATAGATAAAAGCTAAAGAAGGGGGAGTAGGTACCTAATATGTACAGATTTGTTAACGAGGTTGATCTTAAATGTTTGGGAATGGATAGAGGTGATGTAGTTTATTATTAGGATTATAAGTAATAGTGCCTATTGAAGGTGAATATGATTGAAAAGGGTTGTCTCAAGTCATGTATCTCATTGATTAACACTACAAATATAAATAAGTTCTTGCATGAACTACTTCCAATGTATGACACTTGTACAAAGAGTTAATGATAGAGTGGTATAGGCAAAAAAACTACCTACCGCATGTAATGGACTATATTTAACAAGGGTTTTCTTTTATATGTGGCTGTGTATATCTGTTATTCTACTCTTTGGAGCAATGAAAATTGTCTAAAATTGAGACTGAGGATCATTATACAATTAAGAGAGGATACTGTGAGATTTTGGTTGTATACTCTGGATAGAATATATGGTATATGACCATATTTCAACAAAAACTGCAGATTCAAAAAATAAACAAACAGAAAGGTACAAGTACTGGAGAAGATGTGGGGAGAGAGGTAAACCTATTCAATGTTGGTAGGGAAACACAATGGTGTAGCCCCTCTGAGGGTAATATAGCAGAGCCACGGAGGCTAGATATAGGATTGCTATAGGATTAGGCAATCCAGTTACTAGGAATATACTTGGAAGAACTGAAAGTAGGGACATGAATAGACATTTGCACACTGATGTTTATGGGAGCATTATTCATGATAGCCAATGGATGGAGGTGGCCTGAGCATCAATTGACTGATGAGCGGAAGGGCAAGCTGTGACACATACATATGATGGAATATTGTGCAGCTATAGAAAGGAATGAAGTCATGAGGCATGCAATGAAGTCAATGAACCTTGAGGACATTATGTTTGTTCTAGTTTGCTAGCTGCCAGAATGCATCACACCAGAGATGGATTGGCTTTTAATAAAAGGGGATTTATTTTGTTGGTTCTTCAGAGGAAAGGCAGCTAGTTTTCCACTGAGGTTCTTTCTTACGTGGAAGGCACAGGATGGTCTCTGCTGGTCTTCTCTCCAGGCCCCTGGGTTCCAACAACTTTCCCCGGGGTGACTTCTTTCTGCATTTCCAAAGGCCTGGGGCTGAGCTGCAAGTGCTGAGAAGAGGAATGTCGAGCTGCTAGGCTGTGCTACATTGCGTTCTCTCATTTAATCACCAGCCAATTAAGTCAAAACGTCACTCATTGCAGCAGACACGCCTCCTAGCCGACTGCAGATGTAATTAGCAACAGATGAGATTCACCTACCATTGGCTCATTTCCATAGCAACAGAACTAGGTGCCTTCACCTGGCCAAGTTGACAACTAATCTAACTACCACAATGTTAAACAAAATAAGCCAGAAACAAAAAGACAAATATTGTATGGCCTCATTTAGAAAATGTTTTTAAGAAAACTGGGCCTAGACTATAAACTTTTACAGTAGTCACATTCATTTCTGAGTTTTAAGTGTTATTTCTAAATTCTGAGATGTGCTCCTTGTGCATATCTTGGTAGTTCCCTGGATCTATGGGTACCTTGTAGCACTTGATACTCAGAGTTAGAGTTCTATAGCTCTGAAAGTCAGTATTACTGTGTACAACAACTGTTAAAGAGGATGAAAAAGAGATCAGACTTCAGTTAGAGACATGAATGAAGCTGATCTGGTTGGGACTAAAGTAAATCAGAATACAGGGTAAAGGATGATATGACATTGTCTGTATTTTAAAACTTCAACTTCTGTGGGAGCCCAAAGGAAGAACTGTTTATTTTGTGAAAAACTTAAATTTTTTGTAGTATTCTAATTTAACTAGTCTAGCCAGTTTATTTAAATAACCTAAATACATGGAGCCTAGAACAGAGAATGAAATCTAATGATTCTCTTTACCTTAATGTAATACTACAACACATTCTAGAGTAATTTGAGTAGATAAAGTATTTGCAAAGTCCCCTGAGTGACTGGAAAAATTATCAAAGTATTAAACTTCCCCACCTGGGAAATTTCTGATATTCTCTCAAGCACTGGGAACTCCCAAATTAATAAGCCAAGTCTTTGATCTTGAAGGCTTTGAAACTTATTTCTGTAGTGATGAAGCCATGCCTTCTTATAAACAAACCTAACAATCACCCCCAGAGGTCCTCTTTTGTGGCTCAGATGTGGCCTCTTTCTCTCTCTCCCTCTCTCTAAGCCATACTCTGCAAATAAACTCATTATCCTTTTCCCTTCATGGGATATCACTTTCAGGGATGTAAGTCTCCCTGGCAACATGGGACATGACTCCCAGGGATGAGCCTGGCCTTAGCATTGTGGGATTGAGAATGCTCACTTGACTAAAAGAGGGAAAAGAAATGTAATAAAGAAAGGTTTCAGTGGCTAAGAGACTTCAAATGGAGTGAAGAGGTTATTCTGGAGGTTACTCTTATGTGACCTTCAGCCAGATATTAAAAATTGCCATGGTATGCCAAGCCCCAACCAACAGTATTAGAATGGTCAGTTAAAACAGTCATTGCCCAAATATCTCTGAAGATTCAAAGAATGATCAAATGAGAGAGAGGAGTTGTAACAGAGAAGTTAGGGTTTAACAAGTAATTATAACTAATGAATCATTATATAGATATTTCCTTTTAGTTTCTTGGGTATTAGAACAACCAGAAGGAAATACCTGAAATTGTGGAATTGTAACTATACTATACTTTGAAATTTGCTCTATAACTACTCTTTAAAACGTACGTTGAAATTTATCACTTTTCTGTATACATTTCACAATAAAAAATGTTTAAAAACATGTACTTTGGGAGGTCATACGAGGTAATGACAGACAGTGGCTTACTTCAATTTCTTAATGATATAAAAGCAAGTAAACTTACTAGATTTGCAGCTCACACAAAGCTGCAGTCAGAAATACCTAAATGCAGTTTCTCAGGAAAATGGAGCTGTGATAGGTTCAAAGCTAATGAGGTTTAAAGTCAAGTACTATTCAGTAGATTTGAGATGGAAAAACTCCAGAAAACTAGCACTTATAAGAAGTGGTAAGAAGCAGAAAAAAGTAACAGATGAGTCTTTATGACTCCTCTTTCAAAAATGGAAAAGTTTTCACTAATTCATGCATATTATTCAGTATGCCATGACTCAGACTGATTCCTAATTTTAAAAATGATTTTCTCCTATGGCCTATGCTTATCAATTAAATAAAAAGTAAACTAATGGAAAATAGCACTGTGGTACTGTTAAAACAAAAAGTCCTTACATTTAGAGATACATACTGAAATAATGATTTCCTAAAAATAATTTTTACAATACAAACAGCAAAACAAACAAAAATGTGAAGGAACAGATACGTTAAGATGGGTAAAATTTAATAACTGTTGAAGCCAGGGTGATGGTTAACTGGGATCCATTATACAATACTCTGTACCTGTGTATGACTGACATTTTCCATAATACAAGTCTTCAAAAAGAAAAAGCTAATCTAGAATAAAGTATATCCTTCTAATGACATCCAAGGATTCAGAACTCTTTGGATTTGTAGAATTGCTCTTTTAAAAGTAGTTATATCTCAAGCATGTAATCTAAAACCTTACCCTTGACAGATCTTCTAAGGAGCTGCCTAAAATGTAAAGCAGATGCATAGCAAACCTTCACTTTTTTGTATTTCTTGGGCTTGCACTGGTGTCACATTAACCATGATAGCAAGCTCAACTTTCAAGAGTTGAAGCTGAGAATTCACAAAGTCAGAAACTAGAATAAAGGATACCAGGGACAGGAAGGTATGGAATCGGATGTTAATACTTAACAGGCCCAGAGTTTCTATTTGTGGTGAGGGGAAAAGTTCTGGTAATGGATGGTGGTGAGGCAACATAACTTTGTGAATGTATTTAACACTTGTAAATCGAATATTTGAAAGTGGCTAAAATGACTAATTTTACATTGTCTATGTTACCAGAATAGAACTATATAAAACAAAACTACAGTCCATAGTTTGTATTAATATAATTATATTAATTATAATATAATTATAATACTTTTTCATCATTTTTAACAAAGGTACCACACTAATGCAAAATGTTAGTAAGAGGGCAAGTAAGAGTTAGTAACACACTGAAACTGTGTTTCAGTGGAGGGAGGGGTATATGTAAACAGTACTTTCTGCATGGTTTTTCTGAAACATACAATTTTTTAAATAAGTCAAGGTTGAACATGTTCAGACCACAGAGCCCTCTCACCTTACTATCTATTCTGCACCTAATTGGACACTTCAGTTCTATATTTAAAAAGGTTTTGCTATTCCTTCTGATTTTAAAAGTTATACATATTTGTCTTTAAAAATGTACAGACATTGGACTTCTGGGAAGATGGCCGAATAGAGCAGCTCAAGATAAGCCCTGTTCCATGGAAAAGTTAAAGAAGGGACAGGAGGGTGACTTGAGGTGGCGACTTGGGAGTGTAGCTGACCTGGGAGAGCCTTCTACACCACATGAGGCAGCCCAGGTTGCAGAGGATGAGGAACTGAGTGGCAGAAGGGACTGGGAAGAAAGCCAGACCACATTCCTTGGGCGCGCTACACTCTCAGCTCAGCCCCGTGACTGGTGACTCACTCCACACCTCACGCACCCGAACGCGGTCACCCACTCCCACTCCCCATGCTCCAGGCGCCCCCACCCCACCAGCCCAACCTACCTCTCCTGCATCCCTCCCGAGCACTGCCTCCCTGTCCCTGTTCCCTACAGGCAATTAGACAAGAACAAGAAATATAAGGCATCAAAATAGGAAAGGAAGAAGTAAAACTCTCATTGTTTGTAGATGATATGATACTCTATGTCGAAAACTCTGAAAAACCCACAGCAAAACTACTAGAGCTAATAAATGAGTACAGCAAAGTGGCAGGTTACAAGATCAACCCTCAAAAATCTGAAGTGTTTCTATACATTAGTAATGAACAATCTGAGGGGGAAATCAAGAAATGAATTCCATTTACAATTGCAACCAAAAGAATAAAATATTTAGGAATAAATTTAACTAAAGAGACAAAAGACCTATACAAAGAAAACTACAAGGAGTTCTTTAAAGAAATCACAGAAGACCTAAATAGATGGAAGGGCATACTGTGTTCATGGATTGGAAGACTAAATATAGTTAAGATGTCAATTCTACCTGAATTGATTTACAGATTCAATGTAATACCAATTAAAATCCCAAAAGTTTACTTAACAGATATAGAAAAACCTAATAAACAAACTTATGTGGAAGGGTGGGGTGCCCCAAATAGCTAAAAGTATCCTGAGAAAAAAAAAGAAGTCAGAGGTCTCACGCTACCTGATTTTAATGCATATTATGAAGCTACAATGGTCAAAACAGCATGGTACTGGCATAAAGATAGATATATTGACCAATGCAATCAAATAGAGTGTTCAGATATAGACCCTCTCATCTATGGACAATTGATCTTTAATAAGGCAGTCAAGCCAACTCATCTGGGACAGAACAGTCTCTTCAAGAAATGGTGCCTAGAGAACTGGATATCCATATGCAAAAGAATGAAAGAGGATCCATATCTCATACCATATATAAAAATTAACTCAAAATGGATCAAGACCTAAACATTAGATCTAAGACCATAAAACTGTTAGAAGAAAATGTAGGGAAATATCTTATAAATCTTGTACTAGGAGGCGGTTTCGTAGACCTTACATCCAAAGCAAGAGCATTGTAGAAATAAATAAATAAATGGGAACTTCTCAAAATTAAACACTTTTGCACATCAAAGATCTTCATCAAGAAAGTAAAAAAAAAGCCTACACAATGGGAGACAATATTTGGAAATTATATATCAGGTAAAGGTCTAGTATCCAGAATATATAAAGAGATTTTTCAACTCAACAACAACAAAAAGACAGACTACCCAGTTACAAAATGGTCAAAAGACTTGAACAGACACTTCTCAGAGAGTAAATATAAATGGATAAAAGGCACATGAAAAGATGCTCAACTTCCCTGGCTATTAGAGAAATGCAAATCAAAACCACAATGTGATATCATCTCACACCCACCAGAATGGCCACTATTAATAAACAGAAAACGACAAGTGCTGGAGAGGATGTGGAGAAAGAAGCACATTTATCCACTGTTGGTGGGAATGTCAAATGGTACAACTGCTGTGGAAGGAAGTTTCGCGGTTCCTCAGGAAGTTAAATATAGAATTGCCATATGACCTGTCAATACCATTGTTAGGTATCTCCTCAGAGGACATGAGGGCAAGGACACAAATGGACATTTACACACCAATGTTTATAGCAGCATTATTTACAATTGCGAAGAGATGGAAACAGCCAAAATGTCCATCAATATACGAGTGGCTAAACAAACTGTGGAGTATAAATATGATGGAATATTATGCAGCTGTAAGACAGAATGAAGTTATGAAGTATGTAAAAACATGGATGGACCTTAAGGACATTATGCTGAGTGAGATTAGCCAGAAACAAAAGGACAAATACTGTATGGTCTCACTGATATGAACTGACATTAGTGAATAAACTCAGAAATGGATAGCACAATACCACCTAACTGTAATACAATTAAGTTAAAACACTGAACGAAGCTGAATGTGAGAAAGATAGAGGGAGGAGGTCTGGGGGCACAAATGAAATCAGAAAGAAAGACGATAAAGACAGAGATAGTGTAATCTAGAAATACCTAGAGTGTATAATGATAGTGACTAAATGTACAAATTTAAAAATTGTTTTTGCATGAGGAAGAACAAAGAAATGTCATTACTGCAGGGTGCTGAAAATAGATGGTAATTAATATTTAAAAATTTTAACTTATGTGTGTGACGAAAGCAAAAAATGTTTATTTGGTAAAAACCTATATTTTGACTAGTGCATTTCATAATATAACTATGTAGCAGCTTAACTGAACACCATAAGTACACAGAACCTTGAGTAGGGCATGAAATTTTGTTGGTTTGTCCAGAGTGATGCCCCGATAAATACCAGAGTGATTTGATCAGTGAATAAAAAAGTATTTGCAAAGTCCTCTTAGGGAATGGTGAGAAAGGGGGAAAAGTCAACTTTCCCAAGTTGAATTCCTGATATTCTCACAAGCAGTGGGGACAACCAAAGCAAAATGCTGAGCCCCCAATCTTGGGGTTTGTCCATATAAAACTTAACTCCACACAGGATAGGTCAAGCCTACTTAAAATTAGGCCTAAGAGTCACCCCCAAGAGAACCTCTTTTGTTGCTCAGATGTGGCCTCTCTCTCTCTCCAGCCAACACCACAAATAAACTCACTGCCCTCCCCCTGTCTACATGGGACATGACTCCCAGCGGTGTGGACCTTCCTGGAAACATGGGACAGAAATCCTAGAATGAGCTGAGACTCAGCATCATAGGATTGAGAAAACCTTCTCGACCAAAAGGTGGAAGAGCGAAATGAGACAAAATAAAGTGTCAATGGCTGAGAGATTCCAAACAGAGTCAAGAGGTTATCCTGGAGGTTATTCTTACGTATTAAATAGATATCACCTTGTTAGTCAAGATGTAATGGAGAGGATGGAGGGAACTGCCTGAAAATGCAGAGCTGTGTTCCAGTAGCCATGTTTCTTGATTATGATTGTATCATGATACAACTTTTGCAATGTGACTGTGTGATTGTGTGATTGTGTAAACCTTGTGTCTGATGCTCCTTTTATCTACCTTATCAACAGACGAGTAAATTATATGGAATAAAAATAAATAATAGGGGCTACAAATGTTAAATTTAGGTTGAAATGCTAGTGATCAACGAAAGGGAGGGGAAAGAGGTATGGTATGTATGAATTTTTTTCTATTTTCTTTTTATTTCTTTTTCTGAATTGATGCAAATGTTCTAAGAAATGATCATGATGATGAATAGCAACTATGTGATGATATTATGAATTACTGATTATATACATAGAATGGAATGATAAGAATGTTTGCGTTTGTTTGTTGTTATATATTTTTTTTAATTTAAAAACTAATTTAAAAAAAGACAAACAAAAAAAAACTGAGGGAGAGATAAATATTTCAACACTAATAGTAGGAGACTTCAATATACCACTCTCCTCTATAGACAGAACAACCAGACAGAAGATCAACAAGGAAATAGAGAAGTTAAATAACTTGATAAATGAACTAGACCTAACAGACATATATAGGTCATTGCACCTCAAAGCACAAGGATATATCTTCTCTAGTGCTGATGGAACATTCTCTAGGATAGATCACATGCTGGGGCACAAAACAGGTCTGTATAAATTTAAAAACACTGAAATTATTCAAAGCACTTTCCCTGATCACAATGTGATGAAGCTGGATCTCAATAACCACCAAAGAATGAGAACATTCACAAATATATGGAGATTAAATAACACACTCTTAAACAATTAGTGGGCCAAAGAAGAAATCGCTAGAGAAATCAGTAGCTATCTGGAGATGAATGAAAATGAGAATACAACTTATCAGAACTCATGGGATGTGGGAAAGGCTGTGCTAAAAGGGGAATTTATTGTTCCTCTACATCTAGAGGAACTTAAGAAAGAACAGCAAACTAACCCCAAAGCAAATAGAAGAAGAAAAACAACAAAGATTAAAGAAGAAATAAATGAATGGGAGGGCCAAAGAACAACAGAAAGAATCAATAAAACTAAAAGTTGGTTCTTTGATAAAATCAATAAAATTGATGGGCCACTAGCAAGACTGGCAAAGAAAAAAAAGAGGATGCAAATAAACAAAATCAGAAATGAGGACTGCCTTACCACAGATCCTGAAGAAATAAAAGAAATCATAAGCGGATACTATGAACAACTATATGCCAAGAAACTAGACAACTTAGATGAAATGGACAAATTCCTGGAGACACACAAACAAGCTACACTGACTCAGGAAAAAATAGCAGATCTCAACAAACCAATCACAAGTAAAGAGACTGAATCAGTCATCAAAAGTTCAAATGTGATGGAGTTATACAGAGAAGAAAGGATTTAACAAATGAATATGAATGCTGAATTATTAAACTGATATCTCTTTTACTCTCCAGTATTTTAGAGCAGCTAGAAGTAAAAACCTAAAATTGTGGTATTGTAACCCATGTCGAACTCTGAAATACGTTCTACAACTCATTGTGGTACTGTGCTTTGAAATTTATAGTTTTGTATATAGTTATTTTTCACAAAAAAAGAAGGAAAAAAAGTCGATTGTGATGATAAAAAAATAAATAAGCCCTCTAGCCTACTATATTCTGGAGCAGCTGGAAGGAAAAATCTGAGAGAATTGTATGGTAGCCCATGACAAACTCTGGCATCTGTCCTATAATTACCTGTTGAAGAGTGCTTTGAAAACAATTGCTTTTTTATTTCTTTGCTTTATATATGTTATACTATACAATAAAAAATGTAAAAAAAAAAAAGTGTACAGAAATCACCTGGAATTCTATCACTCAATAATCATTAACGGTTTGGTTTTTCCTTTTCAACCCTTTGTATGGTTATCTATATTACCACATAAGTATATAGTATTGTAATACTATATTATATATGATTTGTATATCATACAAATATTATATGATTTCACTAACATGAAATAATTAGAATATATAAACTCATAGTCATAAATTTAGAATATAGGTGACCAAGAGACAGAATGAGGATAGAGAATGGGGAATGGTTGCCTAATCTGTACAGAAATTTTAATAAGGTTGAACTTAAATGTTTGGAAATGGATAAAAGTGACAGTAACTCATTATCAGGATTACAAGTAATAGTGTTGAATTGTAGGTGAATATGGTTGAAAGCAGTCATGAATGTCACCAGAAGGAAAGCTAGAGGTTAAAATATGGGATTATACAACCCATTGAACATTGTGGTGGATAATATTTATGATTAACACTACAAATATAAATAAATTCTTTCATGAACTAGTACAAATGTACACTTGTACAAAGAGTTAATAAAGAGTGGTATATGGGGAAAAAGTACCTACTGCAAACTATGGACTATAGTTAACAGTAATATCTTAATATTCTTTCATCACAGTAAAAAAATGTACCACACCAACACTAACAGTCAATAACGGGGGAGATACAGGGTACAAGGGGTTTTGAGCTTTCTCTTTTTAATGTCTATTTGTTATTTTTTTTTTGAATAAAAAAAAAAACACTTATATCATGCATTTTCCTGTGTTCTTAAATATTCTTCAGAAGTATTTTTTTAAGTGGTCCATGTGGTGCTGTAATGCACAGAATATTGTCCTTTAGATATACTCTATTAACTTCACTCATAAGTTCAGATTAAATATAAATACCCAGATATAAGGCCCTTAAACATTCTCCCTAGAATCTCAAACTTACTTCTTCCAAGTCCTCCAGTATCAGCACGAACTTCACTGACCCTTCTGGGAGTCAAAGGGGAGCCACCAATACAAATTTCCTCTGCTCTTTCCAGATTCTGAGGTGGCATGACCTATAAAGAATTGTTCACACAGAATGCTAATATTCAAGAAAGCATTTTGACTAGAAATACACTAAGACTCTCAGACAGAAGAAAAACTATCTTGGCTCATCAGTTATTCACATGAATGACATCAGCTGACATTTCCATTTTCATGCTGAAGTCTAAAATAAATTTCTGGCCATCTTAAAAAAACTCAAAAGCTGAAAACTGGATAGTAAATATGAATCAGCCTTCATTATTGACTTGGACAAAAAGAGAACATCAACCACTCTAAGGTACAGAAATTCGATCAGGAAATCAAAACAGAACATTGAATTCTTAACCTGTCACTGAAACCTCGAGGCAAGCACAAGTCATTTCTGTGGCTATGGCTTCCTTTTTGCAACAGGGGTGGTTGTACCATATTGAACCCATTGCACCTTTCTGCCCCATCCCCCATCCTCCAAAACACGAGACTACATTTTATTGCTCTCTGTGAAAGGGGATTAGGAATAGACTAGATATTGACATTCCTTTCCTACAGAAAGATAGCTATTAAGATAATTTCACAAACCTCTTCACATGTAGGAACTCTGTTTTCATTGTCTCTAATTCTGTCCCAAAGTGGGGACTCTGGTTTCCATGCCAAATGGTCTAAGATTTGTTCTTCAATTTGATTAAGATGTTTTACTACCTCTCTACAAAGGCCATCTTCTGCTCTAATGAATACTTCTATCACCTGAAATAAAGAAAAATGCCCTAGTGGTTTAATAATTATTATTTAAATTGTATGTATAAATTATATGCAATCTTCTGTATAGTGACATTTCAAAAATATTCAAAAAGAAAAAACAGGTCTTGTATACTGAAGTTGAAAAACACTATTCTTGTCTCCATAGCAATGTGGGACATGACTCCCAGGGATGAGCCTGGCCCTGACACCATGGGATTGACAACACCTTCCTGACCAAAAGGGGAAAAGAAATGTAACAAAATAAGGCATCAGTGGCTAAGAGAGTTAATACATAGTCAAGAGGCTATTCTGGTGGCTACTCTTGTGTAAACTTCTGCTAGATATTGTTAATTGCCACAGTTTTCCAAACTCTAACCAACATCATACCTGTTAACCCTGAAGAATGCCTAGGGCACTACCTGAGAGTCTACAAAAGTTTCACGCACTAAGTTTACTTTCTAGAAACCTATAACCTCCAGATGGTTCCTAGGGCGGATAAATCCTGAAACTCAGAGGGGCCAGCCTCTCCAAGAACATCAACTAGTTCCATCCCTCTATCCCATATTGTCAACACCCCTTTTCAACATGAAAAAGTTAGAATGAGCACAGCTCAAATATCCCGAAAGTCTTGGAGAAGGATCAAGGAGAAGGAGGAGTAATAACAGAGAAAACAGGATTTAACAAATGAATATGACTGCTGAATCATTATACTGGTATTTCTTTTAGTCTCCAGTATTTCTGAACAGCTAGAAGGAAAAACCTGAAATTGTGCAAGTGCAACCCATAACAAACTTTGAAATATGTTCTATAATTATTTGTTGAAATGTACTTGGAAATTTTTTGCTTTTTTGTATATGTTATATTCCACAATATAAAATGTTAAAAAAAAAAAGAAAACATTATTCTTAAAATTTCATATAAAAACTCAAAAATTAAACATCTATACCACTTTAAAAGTTAGTTTTGATTACTATAAGAGAATTAAGATATACTCATGTACTATATCAATATCAAGAAGGAAACAACTAATAAATCAATGCTACAACTCTGTACCTCTATAAAAAATTTGAAAAAGAACTTTTACTTTTTCTGGAAGACACTTTCAATGTTATTTAGCTTTCTATAATAAAGAAGGAAAGTTGCTGTACAAAATAAGCTAGGGATGTGCATGCTACCAATTTATTTATTCATTTTTTAGCCTTTTTAGCTCACAAAAATCACAGTATTCTAAAAGCCTTTATCGGATAAAGGGAGGAATCATGAAGTTTTAAAACACAATAGGTCTTCTATAACTATATTAAAACTAACTGATATTGATCTTAAAACTGTCTTATATTTCTATGCTCCCCAAATAGACTAGAGATTAAATATGTAATTAAAAATACAAGAAATGCACTTAGATGTTAACATGAAACTAAATGATTAACAATAGGAAGTCTGTCTTATCTACAGTTTCCTCATCAGTATCAGATTTTATAAAATACCTTATAAAAATGATAAAGTGGTACATCGAATATTTCAGTAATAAATGAAAAGTTTCCTGGAGGCTTATAAGAAAAAGTGACAACCTCAAGGCAGCAGGCCAAGAGCGATCTGTGGAATGCATCCTGTTCCAGAATGCCCTATAAAACAAAGATATTAACATTTAGAAACATTAGCCTACTCTAAAAAGACACTTCATACCTGGTCAAGTTAAATAAAAATACCAAAGAAAGTCATATTTTTTGAGTGAGTGAAAAGTATGTGCTTATATTTTCTTACGAAACTCTTCTTAACCATATAAGTAATTTGCTTTAAATTTTTTAGCAAAAACAAACAAACAAAAATAAATATATATGAAAAGACTCTATGAAAACTTCCAAAAACCTTACGTAGAGGGAAATAAAGCAAATCAAGAAGATTAGATGCCTAAACAAAAAGCAAACAAACAAACAAAGAAAACTGATGCTTAGAAGAATGATGATATGGGAAGATGTTACAAAACAGTATGTATAAGAAGCCACTGTCATAAAAAAAAATAGCTGGAAGGAAAGTAAGTAGGCAGGTGAAATTGGCCTGATGACCACGTACCAAAAGTCTATATGTTTATTTTAGAGTGGCATAATTGTGGTTGAGTTTTATTTTCTTCATTTTGCATATCAACTTTCCAAAATTTTATATAGACATTTATTATTTTTTAATTTAAAAGTTACTTAGTTAAGTATAGAGGTATCCACTTATTATTTGCCACTACATTCTTGATGTTTTATACCTCTTCTAAGGTATATTTCACAATTAAAAAAATTCAAGTCATAACCCAGCCTTCTAAATTCACACAGCCAAACCCTCTATATATAAAAAGAAAGAAGTATAGTTATAAGGAATTAGAATAACTTTTGGTCAATTTTACAATTTTGTTTAAAATGTATTTAAAAAATCATTCTTGGGCAGGCAATGGTGGCACAGTGGCAGAGTTCTTGCCTGCCATGCCAGAGACCTGGGTTCGATTTCTGATGCCTGCCCATGCAAAAAAAAATTATTTTTATTGATGACATTAAAAGTAAATACCATTTTAAAAAATCAATTCACATTTCTTGACTAGTAAAAAACTGAAGTTGAAGCTATCAAAAACAATTATCTTAGCCAAAGAGGAACGGGAGAAAATTTATGTTAAAGTCCCATCTATACAATACTCCTTTATTCTTGCTATGTGAGGCTTGAAGAAAAACTCTGAGTTACTTAAAAATTCAACTAAGGTTAAGCCTGAATGTTTTGACTGCAGAGTCTTCCTACTGACAGAAGTTCTAAGTTATAATGCATGGACTGTTGTACTGAGAAACACTAAATAGGGCATTCTTAGGGACTGAATCATGTCCCCCACAAAAGGCATGTTTAGGTCCTAACCCTGGACATCTGTAAATAGGATTTTTGACGATGTTTTGTAACAACATCTTTGACGATGTTATTAATTAAGATGTGCACAAAGTGAATAAGTATGGGCCTTAATTCAATATTTGTGAAGTCCTTATAAGCTAAAAAAACTGAACCCAGAAAAAGAAGCCATAAGGAGCAGCCAAATACTGGAAGTCAACAGAACTGGGAAGAGAAAGAAGATGCTATGTGCACGGCCATGTGACAGAAAAGCCAAGGAACAGCAAAGATTTCTGGCTAGCAGAAAATACCAACCCAGGGAGGAAACAAGCCTTCCAGCCTCGGAAACCCTGAGCCAATAAATTCCCATTGTATAAGTCATCTCAGTTTGTTGTATTTGTTTTAACAACCAGGAAATTAAACAGGAACTGAAGATGAGAGGACTCAGAACCCAAGTTTTCTTAGGTGCCAAACTTGTTCCCTCAAAGCCAGACATTACTTCTTCATTAATGGTTTTTTGCTTCCCCCGTGGGTAGGACAAGAAAGAAACATTTTATTGTGCCAATCAATACACTTGGTTGTTTTACTCACAGATAAATCCATGTCTCCCAATCTTTTCTGTTCTTGCTCAATAACAGACTCTAATACTTTATAGTAAAGCATCTCTGCAAAACGAAAATGTTTGCTGGCAATTTCTGCAGAAATAATAGAAACACAAAAATCTTATGCAAAGAAAATAAATTTTATTTCCTCCCTCAATCCCCTAACCGCCCCCCTCCAAAAAAAAGAAAACAAAAAAAGGCCAAAATAAGAAAACCAACCCAACACTTCCAGCACATGCACTGCCTAATTGCCTACAGTTGCTGTTTCAGCCATCTCTAAGTTTCCTTAGTTTTCTTCATGGAAATATTCATTATTCTAAAACTGTGAAATGAAATTTACATATAAAGAACTATAATATAATTCTATTAAGATTCACACCATTTTTTTTATGTTATATTGAACAAAGCAGCTAGGAGATAAAGGATTGGCTACTATTCCACACATGCTTGGTTCCAATTCATGACATCCAACAATTCCTACATCTGATTTGGGCATGTCACATCTCTATCATTTGTCCTTGTTTGAAAAAAAACAGTACTAGAAGTCTAATATAGTAAGGGTATCAGTCTAAAATTTCTTTTCTACTGAGAAGGGCCCTGAGATCACTTGGTTGACAGAAAAATTGGATAGCTATATTCTAGCAGTCAGTCTAAACTCATATATCTTTTCCTCATATTCTGAACCCAGTTACCAAGAAAGGAGTTCAACTTTGAAGATAAGAGTAGGATAAACAATATTAAACCTTACCTTTAGTACTATTACTGAAATCCTCATCTGGCTGGGAATGCTGGGAATATATTTCATACATTTCTTTTAGTCTGTTAGCAATAGATTGGGTTGGATCTCTAGCACATGTCCTAAAAAGTAATCAGAAATTATCTAATTTGAAGGTCTTCCTAAATCACTAAGGGATAATCTATTTACAACTCTGAAATTTTACTACTATGCAAATATAAAATACAGTGAACAGAAACAACATACTTCCCAAGTTAATCCAAGAGATCCCATACTTTCTTCTCAAAGGTGCTGCTATTATCATTTTGAGTGGAAAACTGCAATCTTGGTCCTTGCCCACTTGATGTCTGACTAGCCCTCAATCAACCTACATATCCCCAAAACAAAATTTTCTTCAAATGTTTTCCTAGAAGCCAGTACAATTACCATTAAGAACTCTTGGAAAAAAATTGAGTGAAGGAGTAGAAACTATTATTAGCATTCTACTTTCCTTCCCATGCCCCCCACCACCAAAATTTACTTTACTGATTTTCTTATTAGAAAGACAATATATGTTCAATACAGAAGCATTAAACAAATTATCATCATGTGGGCTTTTTGTAACAACTGTTTTTTTCTTTATCATAGAATATATATATATACTCATTGTAAAAATGTATCAAGTTTAAAAAAGTATAAAGAAAATAAAATTTGGTTATAATCCTGCTCATGAATGCTAGTGAGTATCATATGCAAAGTTTTTATTTATGAACAAAAATACACATGCATCTTTTTACAAAAACAAGATCCTGTCATTTTACCTAACACCTATTGGTAATATTTAACCTCACTAATAGTATGTAAGATTAAAGAAGCTGCCAGGTCTGATTTAGAGATTATAAAGAGATCTGCAATATATAAAAATCAAGATAGGCTTCTACAATATATATATATATAAGATGCTTCTGAAGTCAAAGTAGAAGAAGATCCATCTGAGAAACTTGACTTAGTAGGAGACATAGCTTGTTGAGTATTAAACACAATCAAGTTTAGGAATAAGTAAACTTCAGAAAAATGTAAAGAAAAATTAATAAACCACAGTATTTGATAAGCCTAGTTATGAGTGGGAAATTATAAATATACATACATAGAGCCTTCTTGATATCATACCAATGGAAATAAAATAGGGTCTACAACATCAAAGCTTAAACTTATAGGGCTAAGAGGGGCCTTGGAGGTAATTTTTCCAAATCAACTTGCTAAAGGTTATGCAGAAGTTATTAAAATTCAGTACACTATGCTTTTAATTAATGCTATTAACATCCCTATCAGTTTTAGTCAGACCAAAGGAACTAAAAGCAATTAACTTGTTCTTCAGGCTAACTGTGGTTTACAGAGCTTAAATAGTTACATGTTGGACTCCCCTCTATCTTTCCAAATCTGACCCATCTTTCAAAACTATGCTCAGGTCCAATATTCTTCACAAAGTCTTTCAATAACTCATTTTCACTGACCCCTCACTTCCCTGAAATCTTAAGACAGAATAAATAGTTGGTAAGACACAGCTTGGTGCTTAATTCCACAAGTCTATTGTTGTCAGTTGTTATTTCTTGTATTACATTAAAGAAACCTGAGAAGGGCGGGCCACAGTGGCTCAGCAGGTAAGAATGCTTGCCTGCCATGCCAGAGGACCCAGGTTCGATTTCTGGTGCCTGCCCATGTGAAAAAAAAAAAGAAACCTGAGGAAAGATTTTTTTTTCTATTCATACATTTTTATATTGCCATATAAAGCAATATAAAGACTTAAAAAAGACCATGCATGCAAATGATATAAAGTTATTAATGACTGAATTGTGACACTGGTAGTGAAAAATAAGATAGGAAACTGATAAATTGTTAACAACCAAATCTTGGAAGTCAAGCAGGACTTAAACCAACCTTAGAATCTGTTCCAATTTTTCACTTGGTGCATTTCTCAGACCTGACAGCATGGTGTGAAGACGACTCAAGCTATGTGTAGCTGTGGAAACCGGGGTTACACAAGGACTGTTCTCCTTAATGTACCTTACCCCAGTAAGTGGTGTGGAGATTCTAAGCGCTTTAGACTAGAAGAGAAAAATTAAGTGGAAAAAATAAGAACATGATTTTAGATCAGAAAAACTTTGAATTATCTCACAAGTTTGAGTTCAAGCTAATAAGACTTTATCTTTACAATGTGCATAAATTTTACTGATTCAAATACCATCATGCTTGGAATTTACACATAACACAAGTAAGAGCCACCACAATCCATGTGAAGATGTGTGAAAGGGCAATCTATATTTTAGTCAACTAAATTTTTTGTCTACTAAAAGTTAAATCTTTTAAGATAAGAAATATCTCCCCATTATTCCTTCCCCCCAAGTAAAACTCTCAAGGCATGGCTCATCACTATATTCATTTTAAAAAGTTCAGAATATCATTCTCATCTCTGAAACAGAGACTTTCACAGCTCCCATCTACCTCTATTTTTGCGAATACCCTAAAGATTTAAAAAGGACAGTCGTGAATTAAATCCAGTCAAAATAAAATCCATGATTTAGCACAAGTCTGTCTAAATCATCAGATTTGCTTCAGAGAGAGAAAAAAACAAATGTATGCCTAGAAAAGGCAACCTGATGGAGAGTTGCCATCATTAGTCTCCCTTGCTTGTTTCTGCCTTTAGCTATCCCCTTTAAGTAGACAGATCATGAGGGAAATAAAGTCAACATTCTTGAATATAACATGGAAAAGCTATGACTTGGTTTCAGAGAATTTATGTATGAGTACAAATGCTAATAAAACATCTGTTCTAATTTTTCCAGACAAACCCTGAAAGGTTAACATAGCTTAATAGTCTTTTAATTTTCAAGATAAACCACACTTCCTGCGTATTAAATGTACTTTTTTAGAAGCAGTTTTTAAAACATGTAGCAACATTTCTAGCTGGCAACAGAATAAAGTATTCATTAGTTACAGAAAAACACAGAAATAAATCTATATGTTTTCTCTGTAACTTAGACAGAAGTAGGATCAAGACGTCCATTTGCTTTCAAAGAAATCCATGATGTAATTTTTTATTATATCTATTTTATATATATATTAAATCAACGAGATGATCTGGGTAGACAAAGTGCATTCAGAAGGTCAGAAGCTTCCTCCCTGCCCCAGGTGGCTTTCCTTGCAGCCATCTTCTTCCCTGGGTATGAACCACCGGCCTATGTTAAGAAAGAAAAACACCTCATACATTTACTGGAGACACAACATCAGCCAGCAGCAAATAGCCACATCACCCATACGTAGCAGAAATCAAATATTGCCACAACAAACAGCTGGCTGCCCAGAATCCTCAAGGTTGGCACAGAGCTTCTGGGAAGCACTATTTAAGTTATTAGCTTAAAGCTTCCTGTGTATTCAGGTCAAGAAGAGCTTCTCTTTAATTCAGGTATAATAATTAAGTTGATATTTTTTAAAATATTCGAGAAAAAATTAGGATGTTCCTTCTCCAAATGAAAACAACTAAAATTTGGAGTGACTTAGAGCTCTGTCCTTGAAGCTCTTTTATTCTTTATCAATTCACATCCCTAGGTAATCTCTTATCATTCCATGGCTTTAAAACATTCATATTCTAAATGACTCACAAACATTTTTACCCAGTCCTAACCTCTGCTGTAAACTCCAATCTTGTATCTCTAAACTGCCTACTTAACCTCTCTACTAAGGATACCTAAACGACATCTCAAACTGAACATGCTCATAACCCTAAAAACCTAACTTTTAATTTTCACTCCAGACTTGCTCTTCCCTGCTGTGCTGGTTTGAAATGACATATGTACCCTAGAAAAGCCATGTTTTAATCCTATCCCATTTCGTAAAGGCAGCTGCTTCTTCTAATTCCTATTCAGCACTGTATGTTTGAAACTGTAATTAGATCATCTCCTGGGGGTGTGATTTAATCAAGAGTGGTTGTTAAACTGGATGAGCTGGAGGCATGTCTCCACCCATTTGGGTGGGTCTTGATTAGTTTCTGAAGTCCTATAAAAGAGGAAACATTTTGGAGAACGAGAGAGATTTGGAGAGAGCAGAACGACATAGCCATAAGAAGCAGAAAGTCCATTAGCCAGCAACCTTTGGAAATGAAGAAGGAAAACACCTCCCAGAGAGTTTTGTGAAGGGAAGCCAGGAGAGAAAGCTAGCAGATGATGCCGTGTTTGCCACATGCCTTTCCAGATGAGAGAGAAACCCTGACCCTGTTCACCATGTGCCTTCTCACTTGGGAGAGAAACCCTGAACTTCATTGGCCTTCTTGAACCAAGGTTATCTTCCCCTGGATGCCTTAGATTGGACATTTCTATAGACTTGTTTTAACTGGGACATTATCTCGGCTTTAGAACTGTAAACTAGCAACTTATTAAATTCCCTTTTTAAAAAGCCATTCTGTCCCTGGCATATTGCATTCTGGCAGCTAGCAAACCAGAACACCTGGGTTACCTCTCTCGATAAATGGCAACAGTAAAAATTTATGGAATACCTACTATGTGCAAGCACTGGGTACATTACTAGTCACAGCCCTCTTAAAGCTTATTTTCTTATGCAGGGAGACAGACAATAAACTCCTACTTCTCCACACACCTACCTCCTTACTTACTGGCAGGCAATGATAAATACTAAAAGGAACACTAAACACAGAGTAAGGAGAGAGGGGGGAAGGACTAGGTAGAGTATTAGTGCTTATTATTTTATATAGTGGTCAGATTGCAGACACATGACAAGTGAGAAATTAAGGTACATGAATACCTTGAAGAAAAGTATTTTAGCCAGAGGAAACAACAAGGGCATAGGCTTTTAATTGGGGAAATGCTCAGCATATTTGAAGACAAAAAAGTTTAGTGTGCCGTGAGTAGAATGGGTGAGTAGGAAAGTGATAGGAGAGAGAGGTAATGGGGACAGATCACGTAGGATCTTAAAGGCATTTGTAAGGATTTTAGCTTTATACCATCCACACAACTGAACTTGTGGTTGTCTTTTCTTTCTCTTACACCCCAGATCCAAACCATGAGTAAATTTTAATAAGCGCTTCTCCATTCTCTGATGAAAATAAAATCATTTCTCCAGTCAAAGCCACCAATAACTAACACCAGAATCACTGCAAATGCCTATTAACTTCCTGCTTCCAGCTTTGCCTCTGCCCTGTGACAAGACCTTTAAAAAATGTGAGATCCTGCCAATCACTTTTCTCAGTAACACCCTCCTAATGGTCTTCTGCTTCACTCAGAACAAAAACAAAAATCCCTACAATGGTTTCCAAAGCCTGTCAGGATCTGCCAGATCCTTTACATCCCTCCCTTTACTGCTTACCACTCTTTCTCTACTCACTCTACTCTCACCACACTGGCTTTCTCATTGTTCCTCAAACATGCCTACCCCTGTTCCTGTCATGGCTTTGCACATGCTATCTTCTCAGCCTGGAATGCATTTCCCCAGATATTCACATGGGTTCCTTACTTGCTTCCTTCAGGTCTCTGCTAATACTACCTCCTGAGAGATATCTTTCCCAACCACTCTATCTATAATAGTACTCTTTCTCCTCCCCCCATTACTTTTTATTACTACTCTATTTTAATTTTCTTCATAGCACTTATTGTTATCTGATAAATTATATTATTAATTTGTTTGGTTATGTTCTGTCCATCTCCCCACAGTAGAAAATAAGCTTTGTTAGAATAGGATATTCATTGCTGTTTTGTTCATTGCTGTACTCCAGTGTCTAGGATACAATCTGGTACACAGAACATGCTCAGGATATTTATTGTCTCAAGTCTGAAGTAGCTCACTTATAGGTAAGGTGCCCCTTGGAATTATCTACACTGTCTTTGGAGGCACTTGACAGAAGTTGCATAGTTTTTGTGAACAGGAAGAAAACTATTAGTCTCCATTATTTTAAGTGTCTGCTGGAAATAACATCACACAATCCTGAAACTCAGTTTAACAGAATTTTCTTATAGACTGCTGATCTCAGTTTCTTCACACTTCAGTCTCTTAGATAAAGATACCAATTCAGGTCAACCAACATTTTCTAAATGCCTACTATTGTTCATTATATATAAGACTATATGTTATGGACCCATCTTTTCGACAGAAACAATTATCAACATGATATATTCACTTAGATTTATATTAAATTTGCTTATTCTTAGACTCAAAACTTTGAAAGTTTATGTTAACAAAAATTGAATCAAGAAGAAAAAGGTAACTTTCTCAATTAAGTTTTTTTTGTTCCACACTGGAAGTAAAACAGACAAAACAAAAATTACAAAAATTAAACCAAGTCTCCAGTACATCTGCTACTTTATTTCACTGTTCTGGTATGGTTCAACTCACCTTGTCAAAGTGCTGTTGCAAGATATTTTTCACCTGCACCCTTTCAGCAGTCTCTGTTCCTGAACCAGCGTTTAAACACCTTGAGAAAGTCCCAATTTCCTCCTCAGCATCTTCTCCAAGGAATATCCGTTCATCTAAATTTCCGACAGATAAAACATATTCCTCATAGGCCTTATTGATGGCTTTGCTATAGGAAAAAACACGTAGACAAAAAATACACTTTCACAGAACTGCCATTTCAGTTAATATTTTAGACCACTTAGTTATTTCATTTTTTATTTACTAAAAGTTCTAATAATTTTTTGAAAGTTAAATTTTAAGTCGGATCATTATTAACCATAAAAATTCAAGAGTATAAAGTACAAGCTTGTTCCTCTATTCTCGTCCAACATACTGTAAGTATATTCTGCTGACAGTGTTTTAGGGTGAGTACTCTGAATCAAATTCCCTGGTATGTGCTAGTTTTGGTAAGATTATTTATCCTTCCTGGCTGCTCTAGAGACTTTTGAAGACCTCAGTACTTCTACACAACCATTTTTCACCTGTACAGTTCCAAACTAATTTATTTCAAAAAAATATAATCCAGAAGCTTAACTAATAAAACTTCAAATAACATTCATATGATTTTCAAGAAATAAGAACATATGCTTGTAGTATTAGATAGGATTTTTATTGCTTCCCCATACTCGTGCACAAAACATATTCTAAATTTCCAGATTACAAACAATAAAAATTATTGAACTCTGAGGTTTCTTAAATATAGAATTTAAAATATTTAAATAGTTTTATAATAGAGGTACTCACAAACTCTCCCCAAAGTTCCCAGGTTCTAGAAACCCTGTAAGATTTTCTTCTTTTCCCTTTAGGAGCTAATGAAAGAAGAGATGCTTAAGTCAGCATAGTAAAACAAATTTTTCCCCAGAAAACATTTTCACATTGCTTCTTTACTGCATACAAACCTTCTTCTCATAAAGTTTCCTAATATAGGGTTTCCAGAAATGTTCCTTTATTCCCTTTGCTTCCAAAACTAGGCCATCATGTAAAGAACAGAGTTTTTCAATGACACAAGGTAGATCTGAAGGTTTAGATTCTTTACCATTAAAATCTTCAGAGAGGCCTACATGTGTAGAGTCACAAAAGAAAGACATCAATTAGAATTCATTAAACCAAATTACCAATAAATCAAAACATAATAAAGTTCAACCAGTACTTCACATATAAGGGTTTTTAGGAAATAGTATGTATGTGCCTAATTTACTGACTCTATTTAAATATACCTCAAAAAACAGCAAATAGAGGAAAAGTATATCATAATTTAAAAGACTTCAGCTATTCAATTATCTATCTGAAGACGGTTAAAAGAAAAAGACGAAAAATAATTTTAGTATATTGCTATCAATCTGAGAAATACAAAAATAAAGTATAACTTTGCAGATAAGCCTCACATTTAAAGAAAAAACACCCCTTTGAAAAAGAATTATGCTGTCTAATGAAAGATCATATACTTTAATTACATTAAATACATTTAACATATTAATTTAAAGCTTCTTCTTGACCTAGATTCTGAGAAAGAGAAAAAAAATCAAAAGGGAAGCAGCTATACAGAATTATAAAAGGGAATTAGGAAGGAAATGAAAGAAAGGACAGAAAAGAATACAAGGAACAATCAATTTACCAAAGCAGGAGCAACTGAAGTAACCGTAACTCCACCTACTTTTAAAATCTACTTGGACAGTCGCATAAGCTGACATTCTAACCACCTGGAATCCTATCGATGTTATTAATTGAATAGCAGCAGCATTAAATACTAGCTCTATAAATATTTTTAATATTTGCTTTGTAAATCATACTTGGGATCTTACTATGTATCATTCATAGAAATTACATAGTTTAAGGGCTATTAAATGCATTACCAAGGTAAATATCATCTCCATACATCTGCCAGTTTAGAAAAAGAAAGTTCATTTTTTTAAAATTTAGAACCATTTTTGCTTTTCTGTAGCAAAAATCTGAAATGAAAATTTTCTATAAATCCTTTCTGACCAACTGCGCATCAGGCAGGAAGGCGTCAATACAGGAAAACACTATCAGTCCTAATGTCATAAAATCTTTGCTCCTCAGGCTTCTAACATCTTCTCCTTTCTGACTATTTATTTCAGAAACTTCTAAAACTGTCATCTAAGACTTTAAACTACAATTGCGTTATCCAAAAACATTTTTATAGAGAGTTTGACTACTAGTTATAAGTACCCATGATGATGACGGCTTTTCAAACACTTAAATTCTCTGATGGTAGGAAACTTGTGCTATGTATTCAACTTCCAAGAGTAAACATAATATAGAAATGTGAGTTGTAAAGTGCTCTTTGACTTACAAACTTACCTTTAAAATTAGGGTTCACAAGCTCTTTACGATTGGAACACTGAAGGGCATTACCATAAACTAAGTCCAAAGCACACAGCAGAAGATGATAAGAATTGACCAAATCATCACTAATCATGGGGAAATTACCTAGAGGATTATAAACAGTTAAAGAGTTATATTTGCATCAACTTTTAACATTTTAAAAATAATGAGAATACCATTATACAACATTATACAAAATTGATTCAAGAACTACAATTAGTATTTGGGCAAATTTACATTACTCTTATGGTTTACTAAATTTCTAAGAGTTTAATGAAAACTAAAACTTTACTAAAAACGACATTCATTGATTCACTCAATATTTCTTAAATAAGTATTAAATGCTCAGTACCTGAATAAAACTTTATCTCCATTCTTCTCTGAATACTCTGAATATAATAAACTTTCACCAGAAAGGCATATGATAATTAATAATTAAATTTTGCATTGATATAATTAAACCAACTTGTTTAGTTCTACTATGAAGAGGTTTGATATTAAAATATGCTCTGTTCTACATATGTAAAATAGGAAGCAGCACCAACTGATTTCAAGCCTCAAAGCCCATCACACTGACAAGCCTAAACTTGTCACTTGTGTAGGCTTCCCATAGAAGGCAAAACCCTTCAGCATTTATATTAAGTAGCTCCTAACAAAAAGCCAAATGCCCCTAACATACAGAATCTGATTTAAATATCCTAACTGTTCTAACATTACATTTCCATCTCAAATGTTGACTTTAGAAAAACAATCTCACCTAGTGAGATATTTTATCTTTCAGTAAACAAAGGTAACAAGCAAATGGAAATCTGTTTAACATCTGTGGCAGATAGATTCAGTTGTCAACTTGGCCAGGTGACCATACCTAGTTTTGTTGCTGCGGACATGAGCCAATGGTATGTGAACCTCATCTGTTGCTAATAACATCTGCAGTCGGCTAGGAGGCGTGCCTGCTGCAATAAATGACGTTTGACTTAATTGGCTGGTGCTTAAATGAGAGAGCACTACTTAACACAGCCCAAGCAGCTCAGCATACCTCATCTCAGCACTCGCAGCTCAGCCCAGGTCTTTGGAGATGCAGAAAGAAATCACCCTGGGGAAAGTTGTTGGAACCTGGAGAGTAGGCCAGCAGAGACCATCCTGTGCCTTCCCTCATAAGAAAGAACCTCAGTGGAAAGTTAGCTGCCTTTCCTCTGAAGAATTAACAAAATAAATCCCCTTTTATTAAAAGCCAATCTGTCTCTGGTGTGTTGCATTCCGGCAGCTAGCAAACTAGAACAACATCCAAAGAGTTGGCTTATTATCTGGAATGAGAAGATTGTTCTTCAGGCCACAAACCACTTCCCTCAGAAAAGCCCAAACTGCTCACTGGTGTGTGCTTGCCAGAAGAGGTCAAAACACAATAGGCACTCTCTCTCAACCAACACTACAAGCAACCTCACCACCCTCCCCATCTCTACATGGGACATGACTCTAAGGGGTGTGGACCTTCCTGGCAACGTGGGACTAGAAATCCTAGAATGAGCTGGAACCCAGCATCATGGGATTGAGAAAACCTTCTTGACTAAAAAGGGAAAGAGCAAAATGAGACAAAATAAAGTGTTAATGGCTGAGAGATTCCAGAGAGGCTATCCTGGAGGTTATTCTTATGCATTAAATAGATATCACCTGTTTAGTTAAGGCGTAATGGAGAGGATGGAGGGAACTGCCTGAAAATGTAGATGTGTTCCAGTAGCCATGTTTCTTGAAGATGATTGTATAGTGATATAGCTTTCGCAATGTGACTGTGATTGTGAAAACCTTGTGTCTGATGCTCCTTTTATGTAACTTATCAACAGACGAGTAAAACATAAGGATTAAAATAAATAAATAATAAGGGGAACAAATGTTAAAATAAATTTAGTAGATTGGAATGCTAGTGATCTATGAAAGGGAGGGGTCAGGGGTACAGTATGTATGAATTTTTTTCTGTTGTCTTTTTATTTCTTTTTCTGAATTGATGCAAATGTTTTAAGAAATGATCATGATGATGAATATACAACTATGTGATGATATTGTGAGTTATTGATTATATAACAAGAACAGAATGATCATACGGTAAGAATGTGTTTGTGGTTATGTATAATTAAAAAATTTTTTAAAAAGACAATAGGCAAGGTGGTCCAACGCTGGCACATTGGCAGAATTCTCAACTGCCATGTCAGAGACCTGGGTTCGATTCCTGGAGCCTGCCCATGGCAAAAAAAAAAAAAAAAAGACAATAGGCAAAGGGTTGGCTTATTCATCAGCAGTGAGATAATCTAGGACGCCCATATGCTGCAGAGTCACTAGAAAGGTGAGTCTAAAAGATTGCATCTTTCCTTAAAAAAAATAAATCAAGAACTGGCAAAAACAAGTAAGCTAGACTATTAGAAAATATCACAGTGAGGAATACTGGTTCGTGAGAAGACAAAGGCTCTTTCAGATCAAATAATTATAGACAATTAATAATGAACGATAAGATCGAATTCGAACACCGAATTAACCACAGAGTCAAGCAATATGCCACCCCAGTTGACTGAGACCAAAACTTAAACAAAGATAATAAAATTATTTTTTAATAGTTTATATTTTACCAAATACATTTACCTCCTAAGCACGCATATAACATACAAAACATAAAGAAAACAAAAATCCCACAAGTCAGATAAACCTGTCCAATGTAATCATACGAAAAAAATCATATATTGTCACAGGAAATTAAAACTTGTTGTAGCCACTATAAAAACAGCTTACTTTCCGGAGCCTGCCCATGCGAAAAAACAAAACAAAAAAACAGCTTACATGCTCCTAAGTCTTTATTTCATGCCACTGATCACATCTCCTTATCTCCTAAAGAAACGTGCCAGTGTGATGGAGAGTACAATGACTAAAGAGCATGCTTGACAGAAGAAAGATTTTCCTTTTCAATCAAGCATGCAGCTCAAAATAGGATGAACTCTGACCTAACTAGTAAGTAAAGGCCAGTCATAACTGAACAAATCAAACCTGGAGACCAAATGAATACCACATTCTTGCTAGAGTGTTTTTTCGACATAAAACCAAGAGCCAGGAGATGTGAGTTCAAATTCTAGCTCTGCTCCTAGAGGATGGTTTCTGGACCTCAGTTACCTCATCTGTAAACTGAATAAATTGAGCAAGGTGATCTAATAATGAGACTGTCTTCTATTTGATTTACGAAACTCACAGCTCTATGATTTTTGTATTTTAACCTTTACATTATTGAGCTATCTTAGTGGCAAAGTCACGCCACACAGTCTAGAGTGAAAAGATGTGTAAGGCAGTGCAACAGAGACTCAGGGGCAAGAATTCTTGCCTGTCAAGCCAGAGACCCAGCTTCGATTCCCAGAGCCTGCCCATGCCAAAAAAAAAACCCCCCAAAAGCTGCGTAATTATTATAACTGTACTTCTTTAGATTATTAAGAATTATTTCTACACAGAAATAGAAAGATAACAAGAAATAATACAGGCATATTTCACTGAATGCAGATTGTGGGTAAATTAGATTAGGTGAGATGAGAAGAGAAGGGAAATAAACTGAATCTAGAAACATATGATTAAGCATATTTATCTGAACAAGATGCAAAAATTCAAAAGTAATTTGAACTACTCTGAGAATGATCAGTCTTGGGCTCTATGATCATCCTGAGTGAAAAGATGTAGTGTTAGAACAAAATTAAAGGATTTTTCATTTAATAAGAGAAGGTTTGAATATTGTAGAGAAGTCTTAAAAAGTTATAAAAAGGCGGGCAGGCCACGGTGGCTCAGCAGGTAAAAATGCTTGCCTGCCATGCCCGAGGACCCGGGTTCGATTCCTGGTGCCTGCCCATGTTAAAAAAAAAGAAAAAAGTTATAAAAAGGTCATATTTAAAAAAGAATCTAGGATTAAATCCTTGAGAAAATTTTCAGTGAGAATCTATTCCTGATACATACTATGGGTTAGCAAAGTTAGTACCCAAACATTTAAATAAACTAATTAATAGCTAAACAAATATTACTCTTTTCTTACCTTTTGCATATATAAAAAGCACCCAACAAAACTGGAAAACTTCAGACACGGTACAAGGCTGTCGCCTTTGGGGGAGAAAAAAAATCATGAGATAACAAAATAATTAGAAAAAGAAATCCCAGATGACTGCAAATTAGGTGAGAAACAAAACCTACAGCTAAAGGGAGTCATATCAGATTCTGCTTGGCACGGAAAATGCACAAGAAGTTCTGTCCCAACCATACGTTGATAGGAACCGAAGCCAGGGAAAGAATTCACCTCAGAAAGGATAAGATTCTAAAGAATTTTAACAGTTTTTTTGTGATCGAGATAGGTAAGGTGAAAAATAAATGAGTAACAATAGCTCTTTTGATGACATAAGGACGGCTAATGCTACTTTAAGACCCATGTATGCAGCCAGATATTTCTTCATTTCTTCCCTCTATCCAGCTGATGAACTGTAATATTCCTTTATTAAAAATATTCCAGACTACTCTAAATCACAAAGACATCCTTTTTTGTAAATTATACGCTTTCTATAATTCCTAACACTTCCATCCATTAAGGGAACTTGCTCTGTTTTACCATGGCGTCTCCTAAAGAGCATTTCAGGTCTGCTTGGCTTTTCTATCAAAATCTCTAGCAATATTTAGATAAGATATCTGTGGTCTCTATATCCCAATAGTCTTATTCTAACAAGGTACCCAGAATAGCAAAATACCTTAGAGAAGAATCAGGAGACCCAGATTTAGTTCCAACGCTGTCAATTAATTAGGGATACTTGCTCTCCCTATGCCTTAGTTTCCTCATCTGTCAAAAGATTACTCTACTTTTCAATAATACCGTACTTAATTCACAGCACATAGTGAGAATTAAATATTAGTCACCTGCTTTAAAAAGTAGCCTCCCTACCACAGACATATTATAAACAACTGCAGTTTTAATTGCCTACCAAAATGAAATTCAAACTTTTTAGTTTGAACACTTAAGTCACTCTTAAATTCTAACTCTACAACTTGAAAACTCTAGACCAAACTTAAGTACTCTCTTCTAAATTCCTTCTTGCCTTCCTGCTTCTGTGTCTTTATTCTTGCTATTTATTTCCTTTGCATAGAAGGCTCTATCTAAATCTCTAAATTCACCTATGAATATTCCATCTACTCTACAAGACCGATTTTCACCTACTCCATGAAACCTTACCTGTTTGATTCATCCAAAAGTGATTATTTTTGCTTCAGAACTCCTATATTCCTATTATTTATTTCATTAATGGGATTTTTTTATATGTCACACTGCACAAAATGGAATCTCTACATGCCTCCTCTCCCTAACCAAACTATAAGTTCTCAGAAAACAGACTGTGGGTGTTGTTTTTTTGTTTTAAAGTACTTATATCCTCCATAATACCTAATACAGTACTTCCAAACAGTTAAGTGCTCAATAAATACTCAGTAACTTCCAAAGAGTATGTGAGAGGCAGTATAAAGTTATAATAGAGAATACAGGTTCTGCTGTTAGATTACCTGAGTATTATTAACAGTTCTATACTTAGTAGCTGTATGACCTTGGCCAAGTTACTTAATCTCTCTGGGGCTCATTTTCCCCAACTGTAACAACAGTATTAGCCTCATAAGGGATTAACTTAGGCAATAAATGTTTAAGTCTTAAATCCTATGCCATAATAAATTCTCAGTTCAGTGAATTATTACTACTAACAGAAAATGCTAATAAAAAGTATATAAAGCAATACAAATTTATAATTTTCAAATAAAGTGATCATATTATTTTCTTACTTAGAATTAGATAATATAGAGATTTATAACTATCACAGCAAGTGCAATTTGAAATCATTCTCTAAAACACTCCAAAGAAAAAAAAGACATTCTTTTTTTAACGATTTTTTTATTTTATTTTTTTAAATACCAAAAAACACCAAACAAACGCAAACATTCCTATTTTGATCACTCCGTTCTACATATATAATCAGTAATTCACAATATCATCATATAGTTGCATATTCATCAACACGATCATTTCTTGGAACATTTGCATCTATTTAGACAAAGAAATAAAACAAAAACAGAAAAAAAATTGATACATACCATACATACCCCTTACCCCCCTTTCATTGATCACTAACATTTCAAACTAAATTTATTTTAACATTTGTTCCCCCTATTATTTATTTTTATTCCATATGTTCTACTCATCTGTTGACAAGGTAGATAAAAGGAGCATCAGACACAAGGGAAAAAGACATTCTATAACTTTTTTAAACTATCACACTGGCTTCCCTCAAACTTAGAATAAGCTTCTATCCAAACTTTAGGATACTTAATTATAACCAGTCAATTCGCCTTTGCCCAACTGCAAGCAAATTAGACTAGCTGCTTCTCTATCAGTAGGGTCAATTAAAATGTGACAAAAACAAATATGTATTTTATTTATAAAAGCTGCTCACTTACTATAAATATTTCCTTCACAATTTGGGAAAATTTCTATATATATGAAAGAGAAGCAAACATTGTTCATTTCATTCAAGAAATTACAGTAACTCCTTTTCCCCTTATCTTTCCAGACAATATTCTTCTGGTTCCATTTTTTTTGCATGGGCAGGCTCCAGGATTCAAACCTGGGTTTCCAACATGGCAGGTGAGAATTTTACTATGGAGCTATCCTTGCACCACTCTCTACTTCCACTTTAAGAATGAATTTCCATTCCTATTTTATGAAAAAAAATTTTGTGATCAGTAAAGATAGAAAACACTGAACTAGAGTAAGTTTATAGACTTTGCAGACCTGTCCAGAAAGCATAATTTCATAATAGTTTCAGTTGCCCTAGCCTCCTTTCAATCAAATTTTTCTGCCCTTGATGAATATAAACATCAAAATATGTAGACAAGGTATTTATTCAGGAGGGCTATTTATCACTCAGTTTGACATCAAGACCTACTTGATGTAATAGAAAATACAGTGGTCAAATTCTATTCCTAGGGCAGCTAATTGTTGAAAATTAGGTAATTTTCATACCTAAGGTATGACTTTTGCAGAATTTGGGTTGTCTAAATGAAAAGTGAAAATTATATAAAGACCCCAAACATTTTCCAATATGAAAGAACTTTTCAAAGTCTTCATGACTAATACACAATGAAAAGTAAAAAAATAAAATAAAAACAGTATTATTAAGAGAAAAACATTGGGAAAAAAAAGGATTAATTATGAAAACACATTTATTCCTTAAGGCCCACAAAATAAACTTAGAGTTATCAACTGAGGGATCAAACCTGTAGCAAAAGACTACAGGGCAAGTGGCAGCATAGGGAGGTGTGAAATTTAGTTAGTCTTCTAAAGCAGCTAGTAAATAGCCAGAAACTGTCTGGAACTATTTGGGGGACATCCCTGACCAGACACACATTGTACACCAGTCTGGAATGAGTAGAACATGGCAAAGAACTGTTAGTAAAGTCCCCAAATCTGGAAGCTGGCACATTCCTACTAGTACGGTCAGTTGGAGATACTTCCCTGGGAGAAAAAAAAGAAGTGGTCTCGGCTGGGAGCAAGGGAAGACAACTCAGCCAAACTCCAACTGGGGTTTTAATTAACAAATCTGGGCTGCTGAATAAAAGCTCCAAGCACAGATAAATGGAGAGCAAGCAGGAAAGGAATCCTGAGGTCTCACCAGGCAGAGAAGAGGCCAGGCTGCCATAAAACAAAAAAAAACCAAAAACCTGAGACTTTTAGAGTCAGTCAAGCTCAGAAAAGTGGAAAAGGGCTATGTTCCAAGAAAAGAACACATAGAACCAGCTAGTAAATCTAGTTGGTTCATGACAGGTGAGCCCTGGGGGCTGGCTCTGAAAAGGAACTTTCTTTTTTTTTTCTTTTCTTAATCTTTTTTCCTTTATTTTATATTTTTCTCTTCTTAAACTATTTTCAATTGTTAACTCTGACCCTGTCAAAGGTGGAATTAAGATAGGTCTGAGAGACAAAGTATGGAGTAAAGGAGATCATCTTCTAAAGGTTTTACCTTCCCCAAGAGGAGGGGGCAGGGCCTAGCTCAAGTGGTGGTCCTCAATTAGAGAATTCAGAGCCCAGGGGATAAGCCCTAAGTGTGCCTTCTACCACAGATTCTGTCTCAACCATGCCCCTGGCAGCTACAGGGTCTGCTTAGAATTAAGCACTGGCTTTAGGCCAGTGCAGAGCTGCAGACTGACAAGCACTACCTACTAGGAAGGATAGGAAAAGTACAGAGCCTAGAGGCCTCACAGTTATCTCTGAGAACTGCTGGGTCTCATCCTCCTGGGAACTTGATAGTGATTATACTCTCCTAAGACCTGGGTCTGTCTTAACTGGGAAAATCCAACTGGGGTTGACCATATCTGGGGAGATGCATACAAAAGGTTCCATTTAGACAGGGCCAGAACCAGAAAAACAAAAGCTGAAAAGTTCTGATCAGTTAAATGGAAGCTATGCTAGAAGTCTAGAATAAGTTGAACTAAACTCCAAAGAACAGACAGACATCAAAGCCAACCAGCAAGAAAACCCTAGGAAAAAGAGCGAAATGACCTCTAGAATAAACAAATCAAGGAACTCAGGTGCCAAGACACCAACAAAAAATTACAAGTCATACTAGGAAAAAGGAAGTTATGGCCCAGTCAAAGGACTAAAACTAACACTTCAAATGAAATATAGGAGTTGAAACTAATGGTCAAATGAACACGCTAAATCAATTCAAAACTCAAATCAATGAAATGAGGGAAGATATGGCAAAAGAGATGAAGGATATAAAGTAGACATTGGGCAACCATAAAGAGGAACTCAAAAGTTTGAATAAACAAATGGCAGAACCTATGGGAATGAAAGGCACAATAAAAGAGATGAAAAACACATCTCATCTCAATCTACAATGTGGGACATTTGATAAGACAAGTGCCCTGGTATCTTCAAAACTGTCAATGACTGGGGGAAAAGAAGGCAGAGAGACTGTCTCTGATATCAAAAGATGGTAAATGCAACGTGTGAGCCTTGCCTTGATTATGATTCAAATACTGTAAAAAAAATTTTTTTTTTTTTTTTCATGTGCAGGAGTTTAACTGGAAAAGGGCCTTGAGATAACATCTGTGAGAAAGTGAGAGTCACAGGATTAGAGAGAATGGGAGAGAAGGTAAAGTTCATTGCAATTGTTAATAGAGTGCCAGCATGGCTTTTCAGAGTGGTCCTGAGTTGAGGCAGGAGGGCTTAGCCTTGTTCCCCACACAGGTCCAGTTACTGGGTATGGGCTACTACAGAAAGGGGGTTCTCTTCAGTGAGGGCAATCCTTGGAGAGGACTCAGAAGTCAACACTGATAGCAAAAGCTGGAAGAATGAGTGTTTCAGTTCCAAAGAGGGTTCTGGGTGGCATATCACAGCATCCACTACAAAAAATAACCCTAACAAGAGCAGATTCCTGTTATTCTCCAGCATCACTTCTTTGTATAAGTTCCCCTGCTCTGGGTGCAGTCTCTTCCATTCTGCTTCTGTAAAGATGACAGTCACATCCTGGAATGTAACTGGTACTAGTATTTCAAGCTTTCCTTCTTCTCTTGGGGTCAGACATCCTTAGAAGGCAAACCTTTTGCCTTATAGTTCTAAGTCCATTTCTCCATAGTTTCCGTATCTCCCCTGTTCTTTGAAGCCAAAACCTTCTCCCAATCCTGCTCTCCCAAAGCAGAGGATCTGAAAATGTCATGGCCCCAGAGTCCTGCCACTGTCTGCCATGAAATTCTGCCAATGGGTCAACTGGAAGTCATCTCAAGATGATTTCTGCTGCCTGGGGTGACTTCTTTGGACCTTACTTATAAAAGCCCATATTGTTTCCATGCAGCCAAAACCAGAGCCACTTAAGGACAGTGAGATCAATCTATTCAGCCCTCAACTGCAGATCTGTGTTTGTAAGAGACTCACAACAGCAAATTTGAAGAGGCAGAAGAAAGGACTAGTGAACTAGAGGACAGAACATCTGAAATTCTATACACAAAGAAACACATATGGAATAGAGCAGAAAAATCTGAGCAGGGTCTCAGAGAATTAAATGACAATATAAAGTGCACAAATACACATGTTATGGGTATCCCAGAAGGAGCAGAGAAGGGAAAAGGAGCAGAAAAAATAATGGAGGAAATAACCACTGAAAATTCCCATCTCTTATGAAAAACATGAAATTAGAGATCCAAGAAGTATAGCATACCCCAAACAAGGTATAGCTGCATAGAGCTACTCTAAGACACTTAACTAATCAAATTTTCAAATGTTAAAGACAAAAAGAGAATTCTGAAAGCAGCAAGAGAAAAGCAATCCATCACATATAAGAGAAGTTTGATAGACTATATGTGGACTTCTCAGCAGAAACCATGGAGGAAAGAAGGTAGTGGTATGATATATTTAAGATACTGAAAGAGAAAAACTGCCAACCAAGAATTCTATAGCTGGCAAAACTGTCCTTCAGAAATGAGGGAGATTTTTAAAATATTTTTCAGACTTAACAGTCTCAGTGACTATTTCAAAAGTCTTGAGAGAGTTTGTGAATAAGACATCTGCTCTACAAGAAATACTAAAGAGAGCACTATAAGCAGAGAGAGAGGTTTGGAGAAGAGTATAGAAATGAAGATTATCAGGAAGGGTAAAAAGAGAGAAAAAAAGATATACCATATAAAATCCAAAAGACAAAATGGTAGAAGGAAGTACTATCTTTACAGTAATAGTATTAAATGTTAATAGATTAAAGAACCCAATCAAAAGATATAGACTCGCGCGGGCAACGATGGCTCAGGGGCAGAGTTCCCGCCTGCCATGCCAGAGACCTGGATTCGATTCCCAGAGCCTGCCCATGCCAAAAAAAAGACATAGACTGGCAAAATGGGTTGAAATCAGGACTCATCTATATGCTGTTTATAAGAGACTCACTTTTAGACTCAAAGACAAAAATAGGCTGAAAACAAGAGTTTGGAAAAAAATATTTCATGCAAACAACCAGAAAAACAGTGGAGGTAGCTATACTAATATCTGACAAATTAGACTTTGAATGTAAAAGTGACAAAGAAGGACACAATGTATTAATAAAAAGAAGAATTCATCAAGAAAACATAACAATCATAAATATTTATGCACTGAGCCAGAGTGCCCCAAAATGTATGAGACACACACTGGCAATACCGAAAGGAGAAGAAAAACCTCTAAAATGATAGTTGGAGACTTCAATAACTGCTCTCATCAATGGACAGAACATCTCGACAGAGGATCAATAAGGAAACAGATGTTGAAAAGTACAATAAATGAACCAGATTTAACAGGCATTTACAGAACATTACACCCCACAACAGTACGCTACACATTTTTCTCAAGTTCTCATGGATCATTCTTCAGGATAGACCACATATTGGGTCACAAAGCAAGTCTCAATAAATTTAAAAAAACTGAAATTATACAAAACTCAGATCATAATGGAATGAAGCTGGAAATCAATAATAGGCAGAAGGCCAGAAAATACACAAATATAAGGAGGCTAAATAACATACTCTTAAACAACCAATAGAAAGAAGGAAGAAATTCCAATAGAAATCAGTGAACATTTTGAGGCAAATGAAACTGTAGACACAACATATCAAAACATATGGGATACAACAAAGGCAGAGCTGAGAGGGAAATTTATTGCCCTAATGCTTACATTAAAAAAGAAAAGCAAAAATTTAGGAATTAACTGCTCACCTGGAGGAACTAGAGAAAGAACATCAAACTAACTCGTAAACAACAGAAGAAAGGAATAAACAAAGATTAGTGCAAAAATAAATGAAACTGAGAACATGAAAATGATAGATGCAACAAAACCAGAAGTTGGTTCTTTGGGAAAAATCAATAAAATCAATGGAAGCTTCAGCTTATATGAACACCGTAATTACATGGAACCTTGACTAGAGAGTGAGCTTGTGTCAATTCATATAGGTTAGTGTGATGCCCAATACATTCCAGACGAATGTGGGCAAAAGAGAAAAAAGTATTTGCATTAGTAAAATTGCCTAGTATGTTGATTTGCTCAAAATTTGATGTTTGGTTTTATGCACTTTGTTGCTATTAACATCTTTCTGTTTTCACATAGTTTTCAATAATTGAGTAATTTTAGAAGCATTATTTTTAGGACTATATAGTTGTCACAGTAAACATCTTGTTTTTCTATGTGCATTGTACAAATTTTTCATTCCTTTACTCTTTGTGGTTGGATCTAACACTAATTGTATTGTTTTGTTACATCAAATAAACATCTTCTGTGGAAAAAAAAAAGTATCTGCAAAGTCTCCTTGAGGGTCTAGGAGAAAAGTGGGAAATATTAAACTTCCCCATCTAGGGAAGACCTGATATTCTCGCAAACATTGGGAACTACCAAGTTGGTGGGCCAGGCCCTCGATCTTGGGGCTTGCGCTGTTTAAACTTATTCCTGCACAGGAAAAGCTAAGCCTATTCATGATTACCCCTAAGAATCACCCCAGGAAACTTCTTTTGTTGCTCAGATGTGGCCACTCTGTAAACCAACTGTGCAGATGAACTCACTGCCCTCCCCACTATGTGGAACAAGATCCCAAAGGGTATAAATCTCCCTGGCAATGTGGGACATGACTCCCAGGAATGAGCCTGGCCCTGGCATAGTGGAATTGAGAAAGTCTTCTTGACTAAAAGGAGAAAGAAAAATGAAACAAAATAAAGTTTCAGTGGCTGAGAGATTTCAAATAGAGTCAAGAGGTGATTCTAGAAGTTATTCTTATGCAGTATATAGATATCCCTTTTCAGTTTTTGGTGTATTGGAGTAACTAGAGGGAAACACCTGAAACTGTTGAACTGCAATTCAACAATTCATTCTTGAAAATGACTGCATAACTATACAGCATTGAAGTGTGACTGGGGGATTGTGAAAACCTTGTGACTGACATGCCCTTTATTTAGTGTATGGACAGATAAGTAAGAAAATTCAGATAAAAAATAAATAAATAATAGGGGTATGGGGGATATGGAATGCTTTGGGTGTTCTTTTTAATTTTATTATTATTTTTTGGAATAATGAAAATGTTCAAAAATTTATTATGATGAAAGCATAGCTATATGATGATACTGTGAGTCATTGACTATATTCTCTGGATGATTATATGGTATGTGAATATTTAGTATATATCAATAAAATTGCAATTAAAATAAATAAATAAATAAAATGTACAGGGTTCCTATTTGAAATAATGGAAATATTTGGGAAAGGGATGTGGTGGTCATAATAGAATATTTGAACAGAATTAACAGCACTGAAATAAATATATTTGAAAATGATATTGAAAGGAGAAATGTTAGATTGTGTATATAGTAACAATAAATAAATAAATAAATCCATGGAGCTATACAACATAATCAATGAACCCTAAGTTAAACCACGGACTCTAATTAATAGCACAATTATAAAAACATGCTATCATCAATTTTAACAAATATTCCACACCAAAGCAAGGTGTTGATTGTTGAGTATGCATATAGGTATATTGAAATCTCGTATTTTATGTGTGATTGTTCTGAAAACACACATCTTTTCTAGTAAAGAAAAAAAAGATATAAAAAAAATGTAGGAAAGACAAATGCGTATTCCCAACTAACAAGTCAAACACATACCGCTGTTTTCTTCCTCTTTGTTGACGGGGCTGCTCCTCTTGAGGATATTTAAAAATATCCTGGAAAATGGGCTCATACTTTTTAAAAATCACAGCAGAAACAGTGAAGTTTCTTTCTAATCTTTCAGTACGTTCTCTAAAATGTGAGGGTAGATTTGCCATGTCTTCCCACTTCTTCATTTTGTTAAAAAACTCAATTAAGCTGATATTAAAGATGAAAAAGAAATATTTTAATTAACATAAAAGTAAAATACACAAGAATAAAGGTAAAATAAAATTATCTCAATAAATTATAGTACTTTTAGACAGTGACAAAATCATAATCATACCTTTGATATTAGAACCTCTTAACCTACTTTTTTTCTGAGAGTACCCAAAGTTTCTTAAATTAAGGAATAGTTTAAAATATAAAATACATAGATAACAAAAGTAATGTCACCAACATTTAGACTTAACTAATATTAATATATTGAATTAATCTTGCTATATTTAAATATATCATCCCACTGTCTTCTAGCTTCTATGGTTTCTGCTGAGAAATCTACACACAGTCTTATTGGGTTTCCCTTGTATGTGATGGATTGTTTTTCTCTTGCTGCTTTCAAGATCCTCTCTTTCTCTTTGACCTCTGACATTCTAACTAGTAAGTGTCTTGGAGAACGCCTATTTGGGTCTAATCTCTTTGGGGTGCGCTGCACTTCTTGGATCTGTAATTTTAGGTCTTTCATAAGAGTTGGGAAATTTTCAGTGATAATTTCTTCCATTAGTTTTTCTCCTCCTTTTCCCTTCTCTTCTCCTTCTGGGACACCCATAACACGTATATTTGTGCGGTTCATATTGTCCTTGAGTTCCCTGATACCCTGTTCAAATTTTTCCACTCTTTTCCCGATAGTTTCTGTTTCTTTTTGGAATTCAGATGTTCCATCCTCCAAATCACTAATTCTATCTTCTGTCTCTTTAAATCTATCATTGTAGGTATCCATTGTTTTTTCCATCTTTTCTACTTTATCCTTCACTTCCATAAGTTCTGTGATTTGTTTTTTCAGTTTTTCTATTTCTTCTTTTTGTTCAGCCCATGTCTTCTTCATGTCCTCCCTCAATTTATTGATTTCGTTTTTGAAGAGGTTTTCCATTTCTGTTCATATATTCAGCATTAGTTGTCTCAGCTCCTGTATCTCATTTGAACTATTGGTTTGTTTCTTTGACTGGGCCATATTTTCAATTTTCTGAGCGTGATCCGTTATCTTCTGCTGGCGTCTGGGCATTTAGTCAGATTTCCCTGGGTGTTGGACCCAACAGGTTGAAAGATTTTTCTGTGAAATCTCTGGGTTCTGTTTTTCTTATCCTGCCCAGTAGGTGGCGCTCGTGGCACACGTTTGTCTGCAGGTCCCACCAGTAAAAGGTGCTGTGGGTCCTTTAACTTTGGAAAACTCTCGCCATGGGGGAGGTTCGCTAGCCAAAGCGGCTTGGAAGAGTGCCAGCTGGCCCAGGGGTCCGAACACAGGGAGGGACGCCGGCCACTGCAGCCCGGGAGAGCGCCCGTTCGAATTTCCTAGTCGGCCCGGGGCGCCAAGCATGGTGGGAGGGCGCCAGCTGCCGCAGCCCGGGAGAGTGCACCGTTCCCAGCCGGACCGGGGAGTCACGTGTTTGGAAGGGACCCCCCCGGGCACCGTTCTCCGTGGCCTGGGGATTTCCGATCCAATTCTCTCAGTTGGTCCGGGGGGCCACGTGTGGTGGGGGCGCCAGCCGCCGCGGCTTGAGGGGACCGCCTGCCCAATTCTGCCAGCTGGCCCGGGAAGGAGGAAGGGAGGGACTCCGGCCGCTTGCCGCCCCGCCCAGGGAAGCCTGCGCCACTCGGCGATCTCACCGGAGCAGGTTCTCTCAGCAAGTCAGCTGTTCCAGGATGGGGTACGCTGTCTTTTTGATCTCTGTCGTGGCTCCGGGAGCTGTTCTGTATCGTTTCTACTCCCCTAGTAGCTGTTCTGGAGGAGGAATTAAGATCCGCGCGTCTTACTAAGCCGCCATCTTCTCCGGAAGTCTTCAGCTTTTTTTAATTAGAAAATATAATGCTTTGCTTGGAAAGACTAGCACCTCCCTACTGCCACAAGCACAGGCCAGCGCTGGCTGTCCAACGTCAATGTTGCTATATTTGCTTCAAATTTTTAAAAACTAGAAACACTACAGAAACAACCACAATTCCCATTTGTCTTCCTCCCTAATTTCATTCCCCACCCTGTCCCAAAAGATAATCATTCTAAAGTCAGTGTGAATCCTTCCCATTCATGATTTTACACTTACCACATATATATGTATTTATAAACAATAAGTAGTATCTTTTGGGTTTTAAAATTTTATATAAATGTTATCTTTTGTTTTCATCCTGCAACTAGCTTTTTAACTAATGTTTCTGAGATTCATTAACATTGATACATTTTAATTGCTAAAAACATTCCTTCCTATGAACACACTGTGATTTTTACATCCATTCCCCAGATAATGGAAAATTAGATTGCTTATAAATGTCCATGGTAACAAAAATATGCTGTAATGAACATATCCTTGTACACATGTGCAAGAATTTCTTTAGAGACTATCCCAATTAGTAGAACTGCTGAGTCAGAGAATGAGCATCTTCAACTTTACTGGATACCATCAAATTTTCCACAAAAGTGGCTGTGTCTATATACACTCTCACCAATGTACACCAGCAGTAAAAAAGAGTTCCTGTTTCCCTACATAATGACCAAAGTTAGTATTTTCAGACTTCAAATTTCTTCAATCTCATAAAAATGAAATACTATCTTCTTCATTTTACTTTGATCGTCTAGATTTACTGAGACTGAGCATCTTTTCCTATATATTAGCTTTATGAGTTTTGAATTTTGTGAAGTCATATTCTTTACCCATCATTTTAGCGGGTGTTTGTCTATTACATAACCATATATTAGAAGTTCTTCAGATAATTCTAGACATAATCCTTTGTTAGAAATATAAATGGTAAATTTCTTTTCCCAATATGCTCTTTGTTTTTAATCCATTTAGTCCGTTATGACAGAAAAGTAAATAATCTGAATCTATAGATAAAAAAACTAAAGATAAAAATTGAGGTTTTGAAAGGGATTTAAAGCTATGGCTTAAATTAAAATGTTGGATAAATTTAAGTTACAATAGTTTATTATGATAATAGCATAATTTGACTTCTGCTTCTAAAGTTCCTGATTTGGCATTTAATTGGAGCTTTCTACCTTCATTTTTCTTCTTCATAATGATTATATTTTTGCACCTTACTTAAATCTACCAGTGCAGATTTATTGTCTCTTCTTCATCAGCCTAAATATAACTCAGATGGAGTTCAAGGTTAAATACTTCAGTTAAAATATAACATTTCTTGCCCACCAGGATGGCTATTATTAAGAAGGTAAAAAAAGGAAAATAACAAATGTTGGCAAAAATGTGGAGAAATTGGAATTCTCATGCATTGTTGGAAGGAATGCAAAATGGTGCAGACACAGTTGAAAATAGTTTGGCCATACCTCAAAAATTCAAACACAGAACTACACAGAAACATATGGCCTGGCAATTTCATTCCTAAGCATATACTACCAAAAATTAGAAACAGGAACTTAGATAATACAATGTGAATGTTCAGAGCAGCCTTAGTCACAACAGCCAAAAAGTGAAAACAATGTAATCAACCATCAAAAGATAATGGGATAAACAAAACGTGGTATATCCATACAGTGGAATATTATTCAGCCATAAAAAGGAATGAAGCTCTAATATGTGCTACAACATGAGCTGTGAAAATATGTTAAGTGACATAAGCCAGACGCTAAAAGAAAAATATTGTTTGATTCCATTTATATGAAATTTCTAGAACAGAAAAATTCACATATACAGAAAGTTGATTAAAGGATCTAGGGCCTTGGGGGAAAAGGGAGTAGGAAGTTATTTTTGATGGTTTCTGTTTGGGATTGATGAAAAAGCTTTGCTAATGGATACTGGTGATGGGAGCATAACGTTGTGAATGTAATTAATGTCACTGAATTGTACACCTAAGTGGTTAAAATGGCAAGTTCTATGTTATATGTATATATTTTTACCACAATAAACTTTCAAAAATATATTTCTTGTTAGTTATTTCAATTTTAAGTGATTTTTAAACCATTAGGTCCATATTTTAGCAGTGATATTTTCCACCAAAATGGAAAATATTATTTTCCATTAATCTTTTAATAAGCCATGGAAGAAAATTCACTCAGAAGGCATAAATAATAAATGCACACAATTCAATTATATTACAGGTTGAAAAAGCAATTTCTAGCTCTTCTTTTAAACATTATTTGACCTTCTTTATAATTGATTTTATTAGTGTTGCTTATCCTCCAACAGCAAATCAAGAAATATTTACATGTTCAATGTAAGTCTTATGCATACAGTTCTAAGTATACTATAAATCAGTATTTTATTTATTGTTTCAACCTAGATTGTCCCTTAAATTTTTCAATGTCCATTTAGAATTGTGCTGATCTTATCACAATGATAAGACACAACCTTTAATAGTCACATACTCTCATACAAGAACCTAATACACTGAAATTTATATTTTTTTCATCAAAACCTAAAATATAATGGATACTAACTTAGCTATGGTCAGGGAAAAACAATATCTAGCTTCTAAATTCAGTATTACACAGGTACAAAGGCTCAGAAAATGCTGAACAGAGAGAATAGTTACTATATCTATGATTTATGAGCTTTTCATATAGTCACACTCCACTTTCAAACTTTAACATAGTTACCTCTGCTCTGAACATCGCAGGATTCTCGTTAAAGATACATAGTTTCCTTCAACTGTTCCTTTGCTTACAGTTGGAACAGATTTTCTGCAAGCCACATATAAGGCACATGCTAACCAATGAAGATCATTTCCCTGTAAAACAAAAGAAAATTATATTTTAGCGAACAAGCTATATATATATTTCAATATAAAATAATTATTATATTTAAATTGGAAGTGTTTTTGATACTTATGGGAAACGATATTTTCCACTGATGACCCTATCCCATATGCTCTTGTTATAAAATGACATTGACATAAAGGCAGGGGTCTATATTCCCTCACCCTGAACTGAATAAACTTTTTAAAGTGTCTTTACCAGTTTAAAAGTAGAGTGTCAGAGCTAGAGTTCTGCAGCTATGAAAGTTAGCGTGCCCCCATACAGTACTGTTAAAAACACTGAAAACATGATCAAACATCAATTAGAGATATGAATGATGTTAATCTGGATAATACTAAGGTAAATCAGACTAAAGGGTAAAAGATGATATTGACCATATTTTAAAACTTCATCTTCTGTGTGAAGATGAAGTTTTGGTGTGAAACCAAAAGAAGAGATGTTTATTTGGTACAAAATTTATATTTTCAGTAACATACTATCTACATTTTTTTCATACTATCTAATTTAACGTATAGTCAGCTTATCTGAACACCACAATTTCATGGAACCTTAAATAGGGAGTGAGATCTTGTTGGTTTGTACAGGTTGGTTTGATGCCCGGACACATTCCAGAGTAATCAGGGCAGAAGATTAAAAAGTATTTGCAAAGTCTCCTTGAAGGACTGGGGAAAAAGGTGGAAATACTAAACTTCCCCATCTGGGAAAGACTTGTATTCTCACAAGCACTGGGGGCTGCCAGGTTGTTGGGCCAGACCCTTGATCTTGGGGCTTGCCAAGATTAAGCTTATTCCTGCAAAGGAGAAGCTAAGCCTACATATGATTATGCCTAAGAGTCACCTCCAATGAACCTCTTCTGTTGCCCAGATGTGGCCTCTCTCCCTAAGCCAACTCCACAGGTAAACTCACTGCCTCCCCACTATGTGGGACATGACCACCACTACATGACCACCAGGTGTAAATCTCCCTGGCCAACATGGAAAATGACCCCCAGGGATGACCTTGATCCTGGCATCATGGGATTGAGGAAGCCTTCTTGACAAAAAGGGGGGTAGAAATGAAGCCAAATAAAATTTCAGTGGCTAAGAGATTTCTAAAAGAGTTATGAGGTCATTCTGGAGGTTATTCTTATGCAGTATACAGATATTCCTTTTCAGTTTGGGGGTACTGGAGTAGTTAGAGGGAAATCTAATACTGTTGAACTATAATCCAATAGCCTTGATTCTTGAAGATGACTGAGTATTTACAGAGCTTTTAAGGTATGACTTTAAATGTGAAAATCTTGTGGCTGTCACCCCCTTCATCCAGCGTATGGACACATGAGTAAGGAAAAATAAATAAATAAATAATGGGGGAGGGGGGCTATGGGATGTTTTGGGTGTTCTTTTTTACTTTTGTTCTTATTTTAATTTTTTTTGAGAAATGAAAAAGTTCAAAAATCGATTATGACAGAAGCACAGTATAATATTATGATACTGTGAACCAATGACTATAAAATTTCAGTGATTATATAGTATTTGAAAATATATCTTAATAAAATTGCATTTAAAAAAAAGAATTGATACCATATAGCTTCCAAGATAATAAAAAGCAATACATATTCCACCTGGCTCACTCTCTCTCAGGACACGTGACTTGGAAGTCCTGAACTTACATGTAAGAAGTCTGATGACCCGGAATCACTATGCTGGAGAGACCACATGAAGAGTCCACTTACATTCAGAGGAGCCCAAGGAGCCTCAGATGTGCAAGTTCTTAGCTGTACAAGTCTTCCTAGTGGGCACCAGATATTGTGAAGCAGAAACATGGCATCTCCATTGGGCCCTGTTTGAATTCTGACTCACAGAATCTATGAGCCTAATAAATTAATTTATGCTACTGAATTGCAGGGTGATTTTGTAAGCTATAAAAACTGGAACAATAGTGTTGCATGTATTTTTGTATAGATGTGTGCTTGAGTGTGTGTGTGTGTGTGTGTATGTGTATGTATATATATAGGTTTTGAGTACGAGCTGTATCTTACTCAAAATCCATAAAGTGAAAGAATTACATATAAAATTAAAGTTTAATGTACATGAAGTCACTAAATTTATACTTAATAAAAACATATGCATGGACATGGATACATGAAATTTATTTTTATAACCACATGGACTCTTGTGGACCCATTACTGGAACTCATTAAGAAAAATACTTTTGAGGACATAAATTCTATAAGATCATTTTCATAATATTTTATTTTCAAGAGCTAACTCAACTCTTTCCTCCTATCAAGACCAATGATATTCTTTAGTTTCATGGTATCTAATGCTGGTCTAAATGAAAATGTTTACCACACAGACTAGCTCAAAAGCCTAATTTTAATTATTAGGTCATAGGCTTTCTATTTAAACACACACACACACACAGATATGGGTATTAAATACATCTCTGGGAAATGGCTTCACAACATTCTTGATGTAAAAATTTCCAAAGTAAATATAGTTTATAACCATCCAGTCTGAAGAGCAGAAAGAAGAAAGAATAAAGAAAAGAGAAAAGAACTTGACAAACACGTAGGACATCATCAAGCATTAACAATTACGCATTGTGGTGGTTTCTTAGACTTTACACCCAAAGCACAAACAACAAAAGAAGAAATAGATAAACGGGACCTCCTCAAAATTAAATACTTTTGTGCTTCAAAGGACTCTGTCAAGAAAGTGAAAAGGCAACATATTCAATAGAAGACAATATTAGGAAACCACGTATCCGACAAGGGTTTAATATCCAGAACATATAAAGAAACCCTACAACTCAACAACAAAAAGACCAACAACCCAACTTAAAAATGGGCAAAATAGACATTTTTCCAAATACAAATGGCTAAAACGCACATGAAAAGATGCTCAACATCACTAGCTACTAGGGGAATGCAAATCAAAATCACAATGAGAGGGGTGCAAGAACTCTCGCCTGCCATGTGGGAAACCTGTTTGATTCCTGATCCATGCACTTCCCCCTAAAAAAAAAAAAAAAAAACAAGCAAAACAAACAAGCAAACAAAAGAAAGAAAAAACAAGCAAAAATTCAACAAATGGTGCTGCAATAATGGGATACTCAACATGAGAAAAGAATGAAATGTGACCCCCGCCATACAGCACACACACACACATACACAAAAAAATCACAATGAAATATCATTTCACACCTATTAGAATAGCTACTGTTTAAAAAACAGAAACTACAATTGTTGGAGAGGATGTGGAGAAATAGAAACACTGATTCACTGCTGGTAGAAATGTAATGGTGTAGCCACTGTGGAAGACAGTTTGGTGGTTCTTCAGGACACAAAGTACAGAACTGCCATATATCTAGCAGAACTGAAAACAAGTGACTTGAATAGACCTTTACACACCAACATATATAGCAACATTATTCACAATTGCCAAAAGATGGAAACAACCTAAATGCCACCAAATGATGAATGGATAAATATACAATGGAATATTATTCAGCTATAAGAAGGAATGAAGTTCTGATGTATGTAACAATATGAATGAACCTTGAGCACATTATGTTGAGTGGCATAAGTCAGAGAGAAAATGATAAATATTTATGATCTCACTGATATGAAGTAAATATAATAAGCAAATTCATAGAGTTAGAATCTAGAATACAGGTTATCAGGGGGATAAAATGGATAGAGAAAGATGAGCTGATGTCTAATTTGTGCAGAATTTCTATTTAGGTTGATTGGAAATGTTTGGAAATAGTGATGATAGTAGCATATTATTGTCAACACAATTAAGACTGCTGTATTATGTTGGTGAATGTAATGCACAACACTTATAAGGGTTAAATAATAGGGTGGTATACAGGAAAAAATATACCTAATATAATTATGGACTATAGTTAACAGTAATATTTTAATATTCTTTCATCAATTATAGCAAGGTATCACATTAATGGAAAGGGTCAACAACAGGGGGTTAAATGGGAACACTGTATTTTTTTACGTCTTTTCTGTAAACTTACAACCTCTCTAATTAAAAACAACAATATTTTTTAAATTATGCTAAGTGAAAGAAACCAGACACAGAGTACTACATATTATAAGATTCCATTTACACAAAATATAAATAAATTATAGAGACAGAAGTAGATTAGTGGTTATGTAGGGCTGGGGAAGGATAGAGAGATTAAGAAGTGATTGATAAGGAGTATGGGGGTCTTTCTTTTTTGGTGTTAACAAAAATGTTCTGAAATTGACTGTGGTGATGAATTTCCAACTCTGTGATTATACTAAAAAACACTGATTGTACACTTTGGGAGGATTGTATAGTATGTGAATATATATCAATAAAACTGTCGTTTAAAAATATGCATTGTGGGAATTCCAGAAGGAGAAGGAGAGAAAGGGACAAAGAGAATATTCAAAGAAATAATGGCTGATAACTTTCCAAATATAGTCAAAGATAAAATACATACACATCCAAGGCACTCAACAAACTCCAAACAAGATAAACCCAAGTAGACCCATACTGGAGCAGATGATAATCAAACTGTCAAGTATTAAAGATAAAGAGAATTCTGAAAGCCACAAAAGAGAATCAAACTGTCATACATAAGAGAGATTCATAAGATCAAGTGCTGATTTCTCATGAGAAACCTCGGAGGGAAGAAAGCAGTGGGATGATATATTTATTTAAAGTGCTGACAGTAAAAAATAATTCCCAACCAAGAATTCTACATTCAGCAAAGCTGTCTTTCAAAAATATGGCAGAATTAAGAAGTTCTCAGATAAACCAAAGCTGAGGGAGTTAAGAAACCCTTGACAAGCCCTACAAGAAATGCTAGTGAGCTCTGCAGGTTGAAAAGAAAGGACACTAGACAACAGATCGAAGGTCCATGAAGAAATAAATATCTCAGGGTAACAACCTGGGTAAATATAAATGCCAGTACTATCGTATTTTTTGGTTTGTTATTTCACTTTTTACTTCCTACGGGATCTAAAAGACTAATGTATAAAATGTAATGATGAATCAGTGGACTCATATAAATATATAATTTATATTAAAAGAACTACATAAAGTTGGGATGATAGAGGGGTACAGGACCATAATTTGTGTATACTATTGAAGTTAAATTGATACCAAAACAAACAAGATTGTTAAAGAGTTAGTATGTGAAATTTAAGTCCCATGGTAGCTACAAGTAAAATATCAGAAAATATGTAAGCTCAAAGGGACAGAAATTAGAGTACAGGTTGCCACAGCTCGGGGGGGGGGGGGGGGCAGGGTGAATGGGAAGTTAATGCATAATGGGAAAAAGGTTTCTGTTTGGGGATATGGGAAAGTTTTAGTAATGGAAGTTTGTAAGGGCACTGCAACACTGTGAATGTAATGAATCCCACTGAAGGTATGCTTAGGAGTGGTTGAGATGGGAAAGCTTATGTTGTATACAGGAAAGGAGGAAGGGAAGAAACAAAATGTCATGTAATACATGATCCTGGATGGGATCTAGCAAGGAAGAGAAAAGACCCCAAGAGACATTATTGGCACAAACCGAAAAATCAGAGTAAAGACTGTAAGCTTATATCACTGATAAATTTCTTGAAGTTGATAATTGTACTTAAAGCGGTTATGTGAGTGAATGGCCTTGTTCTTAAAAAATGTACACGAAAGTATTAAGTGTTTAAGGAGCACCCCACACTCAAGTGTTCAGAAAATGAATGGATGATAGATAATACACTGATGGATAGACAGAATGATATAACAAGTATGGCAAAAAAAAGTTTAAACTGGTGGATCTGGGTATTGGGGGAGAAGGATGAGGTATGGTGGAGTTCTTTGTATGCGGTTTGTATTATTTTATTATTGTACAAGTTTAAAATATTTCAAAACAAAAAGTCAAAACAAAATTTAATTTACAACTGAACTTCTCTCTCTTACATCCACATATCTTATTAATATAAAATTAAGTCACAGCATTATCCTGTGTTTTAATGAAAGGTTTGCAGTAGATGATTTTTAATGGTCTATTTTGGTTCTAGGGAATTTACAACCATATCATTCCCAAAAAGAAGAAACAAAATTAGTCTTACATATTATAATTTTATAGTGCTTAAAGAACAAAGTAGACTGAGGACCTATTTCTTAATTAATGTAGGTCTACTAGGCTACAGACAGGTTAAAAGCAGGCTCCGTACCTGGTTTCCCTTTGGTCCTAAAAAATGTTTGTTGAAAAGCCCCTGATGCCCACAACTCCCCTCCTCCACCAAAAAAAGGCGTCACTCTCAAAATTAACAACTCATGGTCATACACCTATGGGGTCAAGTAGATCTGGGTTTGAATTCCGGTTCTGCCATATATTTACAACACCTTGGGAAAACTTCTTAGGTTCAGTTTTCTTACCTAAGGATAATGAGAATTAAATGAATTAATCATAAAGCTCAGAAAATACAAGCAATCAAAAAGTACAACTCTATAACCAGTATTCTGTATTAAATATCATGTGAGCTTTATTTTCCTTTGTACACTCCATGAGAATGACATTCCATGTTATCTCACATCATATCTAAATATAATGTCCACCATAGTAGGAATTTTTACCAGTTTTCTTCATTGCTTTATCCTCAGTACCTAAAACAGTGTACACAAAACAAAGAAATATTTGATAAATGGATGGAGTTTCATGCATTAACTGGGTAAACTGAGCTAAGAAACTGAAACTGGAGTCTTTTCAAAAACTCAAGTAATAGAATGTGTTTTCAAAAATAATTTACCTCCTATCTGCTATGCACTTACATAATGCTGGCCTTCATAAAACTTAACCTTTATATATCGGAATAGTTCTACAGTATGGTGATAATGCTGGCTGTACCTAATTTGCAGGATTATCCTGAGGGTAAAATAAGAGCTTCTTGGAGGTCCTTAGGCCCTGATCAAATTAAAAAAAAAAAAAAAAGGAGTCCTCTTTGCCAGACCAAAGGACAGAAAGCACTGAGAGATAAAGAAAAGCATGGTCTTTCCAGCCATATCATTGAGTACATGAAAGAACTCTGTAAGATCTAAAGCACTGTCCATATGAGTGCCTACTATGTACCAGGAACACACATTACCTTATTTAACCTTCAGAAAAGCTCTGTGAGGTAGGTAAAAATAACTACCGTTTATTTATCACAAATTTGAATTTTGTAGCAGTTTTGTCTCAAGTCATCTAGGTCTGTCAAATCCCCAAGTATATTACTCTATCTTTCGGTAGATATAACAAAGGGGAAGAGGGGGTAGTAGATGAAATAAAATTCTATTAATGCAATAAAATTTTTTAAAAAAATAACCTTTGTCAGCAATTACACTTTAGGCAAAAACACAACCGAGTTAAATAATAACGTAGATCTTCACACCCTGGGCCTATTTGCCCTACTCTTTCCACAAACCGCATATGAAACAACTTAAGAAAAACAAATGGCCTCATGTGTAAACGCCAGACACACGGGCAGTGAAACAGCTGATAAACCACCCGGACTTCCGTACCACTTTCCATTCGGCCCAAAAAGAGGAGACCGCCTGCTCAGTTGACGATTACTGGCTAAATGACCATTTTTCCCATCTGTGCGACCCATACGAAGAAAGAGACATGACATGCCTGGGTCATGACATGTCCTGTGCAATGTCTGAGGTGACCAAAAAAGATCCTCAGAGCAGTCGCAGCTCTGACTCACTGGTGATTAGTGGGGGCGTGCTTCTATATCCCGGTAGGCAAAAAGTTCATTTAACTTGACCTAAGGAAGATTAGTCTTACTACCGTACATAAACACGGCACGAAATTTAACAATACATTAATTCAAACGATTCGATGCCTCAATGAAAGCAATTTGGTACAACAGGAAAAGAAGTGGAGGAGAAGCCTAGAGACCTAAGGCGCTAAAATCGGATCAAACGCTGAGCGAACCTGGGCAAATCCCCTTCCTTCCCTTCTCAGTACAGTGTTGACAACCACACATGTTCATTCTGCCAATCGGGTACTCAGGGCTGCAAAACGACCACACAGGCCCATTTCTGTAATGGTGACTGCAGTACAACCTCAGCCTCGCCGTTTTACTTAAGGACAAGACGTGTTTCCCATTCTGAGCCAAGAGGAAAGAGCAGCAAGACCAGATTCACCCTCAGAGCCGCTAAGAGACTTTTAAAAGCCTAATTTCCAAGACTACAGTGGGCAGAAAGGATTCCCATCCCGCTCCAGGCTGGGCGCCCGGGGCCTCTCCTCGGGTCCCTGCGGGTCGCCCCGTCCGGGGTGAGAAGGCGGGGCCCCATCTCCGGAGCGGGACACAACCACTAGGCCCCGAGAGCCCCCTCGCCTCCTCGCACAGACGAACCTCCAGCGTGTAGCTCTCGCTCATGTTCCGGTAGCTGTCCCAGGCCTCCGCCCGCGCCGCCTCGTCCATGTTCAGGCGGCTGCACAGCTCGTCGAACCGCCGCTGGGTCTGAGTGGCCGGCGATCCGGCCGGCTGCGCGACTTCCCCCGCCTCACCGTCGTCGTCCTCCTCCTCAGCCTCTGAGGCCGCGGCCGCCGGCGGGGGAGGCGGGGGCGGCGGCGACTCGTCGCCTCCAGACGGCATATCGCACCCCAGGGCGGCTGGTCCTCAGGATAGTCGAGGGCCAGGACCCAGAGCCATTCAAACCGTGAAGCGCCCGCCCGTCAGTCGCTCTCTCCACGACTGCGCTGCTACCAACGGCGCGGGACCTCTTATGGGCTCCAGTAGTTGTGAGCACGGCCTGCTGGGAAATGTAGTCCAGTCCGGAGGCTTATGTGGGCCAAAAATTACGTAAAAAACTTGTGTCGTCACCCCTGGGCAAAAGGGTTTCTCCGCGTTTTAAGTGCCTCTCCACGGCGAGACCATCTAGCAGAGAGAAAAAGAAAATGTCCAAGAAACGTTGACAATGAAGGTTTAATGTTCAAGCTGTCCCTAGAAATCATAACTCCTCGTAACCTGGGTTTCTTTATCTAAAAAATTAAGATAACAGCAAGGGCTTATTTGCCTAAATTCAAATCTCCACTCCGCTCCTAATTTCTAGTTTTATCCTATGTTTTAATTTTATGTGAGCCTTTAAAGTAGCTATTGGATTTTTTTTAATGCAGAAATTATTTTTTTTCCATAGGGTGACTTTACATTCCGTCTAACTCACATATGTGTACTACTCTCAGCCACCCAGTTGGTTTAACTTTATATAAAGCTGTGTGTGTGTGTGTGTGTGTGTGCGTATGTGTGTGTGTGTGTGTGTGTATTAAATAAGAATTGCTGTCTTGCTATTTTTGCTTTGCGCAGTGTGGTATGTAAACTGAGGTAGAGAACTAAACTGCTTGGGACAAAAAAAAAGGAGTTATGGAAGATATAGGGGGAGGAGAGAGGATAGAGAGGGGAGACTTGGCTAGATAACAAGACACCTTAGGGACAGTTTGGAGACAATGAAACCCTCTCTGTGAAACCTGAGGTAAAATTCACATTAATTAGTGACCCTTTTAGGACTGAATTTGCTTTGTCAATGCTCAGTTTCAAGGTGACTCTGGGACAAGAATAGAAGCCCTACACAAACAGTTTACACGCATTTGAAAGAAGTTTGTAAAAGTTCTCTTTCCTTATATTTAGGATGGAGATACTAAATTTTAAAATAATGATCTTACTTATTTTGTATACTATTATCACACTTTACCAGGGGTAAAACTTGAATTGTTTATTGAAGTAAAATGAACTTCACTATTTTTAGTAGAATTTAAACTTTATTCCCATTACATATGTATTTTATTAGAATATGATTTATTTTAATATGGTTATATTAATATTTCTTTTTAGTCTCCAGTGTCTTGGAGCAGTTAGAAGCAAAACTTAAAATTGTGAAACTGTAACCTATACCAAACTTTGAAATCTGTTCTATAACTAATTGTTAAAATGTTCTCTGAACATACTAAATTACTTTCCAGAAACCTACAACCTGTAATTGGAATCCTAGGCCAGATAAGTCCTGAAACTCAGAGGGGCCAGCCTCTCCAAGAAAATCAACTAGTTCCATCCCCTGATCCCATACTATTGACACCACTTTCCAACATGAAAAAGTTAGAATGGGCATAACCCAAATACCCCTAAAGATTGGGAAAAGGATCAAAAGAGGAGGAGTGTGCTGGTTTGAAAATATTATGTTCCCCCAGAAAAGCCATGTTTTAATCTTGATTCAGTCTTGTTGGGGCAGCTGTTTCATTTAATCCGGTATGTTGGAAACTTTTGATTAGAATATCTCTACAGAGATGTGTCACGCCCAATTGTGGACATGACCTTTTGATTAAATGGAGATGTGACCCCACTCATTCCAGGTGAGTCTTAATTAGTGTACTGGAATCCTTTAAAAGAGGAAACGTAAGAGTCAGAAATGACAGAGCAGACGGAAACTTCAGAGCAGAGTTGACAGGCAGAAAACATGGATATGGAAATGCCATGAGATGTTAAGCAAGTCAGAACCTAAAGAGAGCCAAGGGAAGTCAAGAGATGAGAGCCAGCCCTGGAGAAGCAAAGTGAGGAGCCCCCACAGGAACAGAGGTTGAAAACGACAAAGCACAGGAGCTAGGGACCAGCAGACGCCAGCCATGTGACTTCCCAGCTGACAGAGCTGTTCCAAACAGTATCAGCCTTTCTTGAGTGAAGGTAATCTCTTGTTGGTGCCTTAATTTGGACGCTTTCTCTTCCTTAGAACTGTAGACTTGTAACTTATTAAATTCCCCTTTGGTAAAAGCTGTTCCAGTTCTGGTATATCGCATTCTGGCAGCTAGCAAACTAACGCAAGGAGTTATAATAGAGGATAGGATTTAACAAATGAGTATGACTGTGGAATCATTATATTAATATTTCTTTTAGTCTCCGGTGTCTTGGAGCAGCTAGAAGGAAAAACCTAAAATTGTGGGACAGTAACCCATACCAACCCTGAAATCTATTAAATGACTACTTGTTACAGTATACTTTGAAATTTATTGCTTTTTTGTATATATGTTATATTCCACAATAAAATGTTTAAAAATATTTAACATCAGTATTTTCAAGAGAATTGGTTGCAGATTGTATGTTCAAAACATGGCCACAACAAGAAACCAAAGAGTAAATATCGTATGGTCTCATTTAGAAAATAGTTATAAGAAAACTGGGGCCTAGATTATAAGCTTTTATAGCAGTTAGTCTGGAGTGGTGATTGTTATTTCTGGACATTGAGGGGCTGTTTTATATATGTATAACCTGTTTTTTAGAGATAAGAACAAAGCTGATCAGGTTGTGATTAAGATAATTCAGAATACAGGGGTAAGGAAGAAATTGCCTATATTTTAGAACTTCACCTGCTCTTTGAGACCAAAAGAAGAAAGGTTTATTTTGTCCAGAACCTAAATTTTCAGTAGCACATAATCTAGCTCAGATAACTCATTTAAACAATCCACACACAGGGAGCCCAGAATAAGAATGAGAGTCTTGAATCCTGTATAGCTTAATGTAATGCCAGGATACATCCCAGAGTATATTAAGTAGGTAATCAAAAAGTACTGGCAAAGCCCCTTGAGGAATGGGAGAAAAAAATATGAAGCTATTAAACTTTACCTCCAGGGAAACCCCGGATACTGTGTCAAACATTAGGAACACCCAAATCAATAGGCCAAGCCCTTGATCTTGAGCCTTGCTCTTGTGAAGCTTCTGTATGTAGCAGAGAAGCTTAGCCTACCTATAGGTATGCCTAAGAGCCACGTCTGGAAGACCTCTTTTGTTGCTCAAATGTGGCCTCACTCTCTCTAAGCCCCACTCTGCAAGTGAAAACATTGTCCGCCCCCCGCCCCCCCAATATGGGACATGACATCCAGGAATGAAAGTCTCCCTAGTGGTGTGGGAGATGACTCCCAAGGCTGAGTCTGGCTCTGGCTCTGTGGGATCAACAATGCCATCCTGGCCAAAAGGGGAAAAGAAGTGTAACAAATAAGGTTTCAGCAGCTGAGAGAGTTCAAATTGAGTCAAGAACCTACTCTGGAGGTCACTCTTAGTCATGTTTCAGTTAGACATTGCTACCTAGCATAGCTTGCCAAACTCCAACCAAAACCATTTCTGCCAATATTAAAGAACACCTAGGGTGTTTATAAGACTACAAAAGTTCCATGCGCTAGAGTAACTTCCTAGAAACCTACAACCTCCAGGTGGGTCCCTGGACCAGATAAGTCCTGTAATGCAGAGGGGCCAGCCTCTCCAGAACATCAACTAGTTCCGTCTCTCTATCCCATAATATCAACAGCCCCTTCCGACATGAAAAAGTTAGAATGGGCATAGCCCTAATACCGCTAAAGAGTGGGAGAAAGATCAAAGGTGATGGTGGATTTATACAAAGATGGTCAGGTTTAACAAATGAGTTTGACTGCTGAATCATTATATTGATATTTGTTTTAGAGCAGCTAGAAATAAAACCTAAAATTGTAGAATTGTAACCCATACCAAACTCTCAAATCTATTCTACAACTAATTGTGGTGATGTGCTTTGAAATTTATTGCTTTTTATATATATATATGCTATTTTTCACCAAAAAAAAAAAAGAGAGAGAGAGAAAGAAGATTATAACAGAGAAGACAGGATTTAACAAATGAGTATGACTTCTGAATCATTATATTGATATTTCTTTTGGTCTCCAATGTCTTGGAGCAGCTAGAAGAAAAAGCAAAATTTGGTGGAACTGTAATCCACCAAATTTTAAAATCTGTTCTATAATTACTTGTTAAAATATACTTGGAAGTTTTTTGTATATATGTTCTTTTTCACAATAAAAAAGAAGCTAAAATAATTTAATAGCTGACATTAAAATTTCTTCAAAGAAAGAGGTAAGGTTTTAAAATGAGCCATTTTTTAACTTTTTATTTTGAATTATGTTCAAACTTACAAGATAACAAGAATAATGCAAACCCCATACAGAGAATGCCATCATCTCCCTATCAGCCCAGAAACCCAGATCCACTGATCCACCAATTTTAATATTTGGCCACATTTACCAGATCATTGTATCTATCTGTCTGTGCTGGTTTAAAACTGTTCTATAACCCCCCAAAAGTCTATTTTTTAATCCATCCCTGTAGGGGCAGACCTATTGTGGGAGGGACGTTTTAATTAGGTTGTTTCCATGGAAATGTGACGCACCCAATTCAATGTGACAACTTAATCCATTTACCTGAGTCATCTGTGGAGAGAATACAAGACAGAAAACAGAGCTCATCGCCGATACAGAGAACGGAGAGATGACAGAGGCTTGGAGATAAAAATGTCCAGGGAGATGCTATTCACGGACCCACAGAACTGAAAGAGCCAAACCTGGAGAGAGCTGAGAGAGAAGCTAAGAGATGAAATCCACAGAAAAGCCTCTGGAGGAGAGAAAGAGAGCCATTGAAATCAGAGCCCAGGAGAAACGGACCAGCACAAGTCGCCATGTGCCTTGCCAGGTAACAGAGAAAACCCAGATGCCAGCGACCTTTCCTCCGAAAGGATATCCTCTTGTTGATGCCTTAATTTGGACATTTTCACAGCTTTAGAACTGTAAATCTGTAACCTAATCTCCTTTGTAAAAGCCAATCCATTGCTGGTCTATTGCATTCCAGTAGCATTAGCAAACTGAAATATTATCTAGCATCAAACCATTTTCTAAACATTGGAATGTAGATTGTAAACATCATGTTGCCTTGAACATTTAATACTACCATGTACTTTTCCTAAGAATAAACATATTCACTTATTTAACCACCTTAAGTGCAGTTATCAAGGTGAAGAAATTTAACTTGATATAGAACTTACAGTCTATATTGCAGTGCCCTCACTACCTTCTGTTTACTTTTTTCTTTTTTTTGGCATGGGCAGGCTCCAGGAATCAGACCCAGTTTCCTGGCATGGCAGGCGAGAATTCTGCCACTGAGTCACCCTTGCACCGCCCTTCTCCACTTTCTAATACTAAAACTTTCCCATCTCCCCAAACAGAAACCTTATGCCCATTATGCATTGACTCTCCATTCACCCATTCACGCTCCTCACCTCCCCGGCAACATGTGCTCTAATTTCTTCTTTGTGAACCTGCATATTTTCTGATATTTTCTTTGTGGCTTATCATGGGGATTAAACTTTTAAATCTATTACCACAACAAAATTTTATCTGAATGCATTATATTTTGTGCTTGAAAAAACTTACTGCCAGGGATGAATCTGGCCCTGGCACTGTAGGATCAACAATTCCATCCTTACCAAAAGGGGGAAAAGAAGTATAACTAATAAAGTATCAGAGGCAGAGAGAGTTTAAATAGAGTCGAGAGGCTACTTTGGAAGTGGCTCTTATGCAAACTTCAGGTAGACCTTGCTCTCTATCATAACCTGCCAACCCCCAACCAGGACCACTCCAGCCAATCCTAAAGAATACCTAGGGCAATAAATAAGATTCCACAAGGGTTCCATGCACTAGAGTAACTTTCCAGAAACCTACAACCTCCAGATGGGTCCCTGGACCAGATAAGTCCTGAAACCTAGAGGACGCAGCTCTCCAGAACATCACATAGTTCCATCTCCCTACCCCATACTAGTGACAGACCCTTCCAATATGAAAAAGTTAGAATGGCCATAACCCGAATACCCCTAAAGAGAGGGATAGAAAGACCAAAGGTGATGGTGGAGTTATACAGAAAAGATAGGATTTAACAAATGAATATGATTGCTGAATCATTAAATTTATATCTCTTTTAATCTCCAGTATCTTAGAGCAGCTAGAAGTAAAAACCTAAAATTGTGGAATTGTAACCCATGTCAAACTCTGAGATATGTTCTACAACTGATTGTGGTGCTGTGCTTTGAAATTTATTGCTTTTTTTTTTTTGAGTGTGTATATATGTTATTTTTCACAGAAAAAAGAAAGAAAAAAAAGTCAATTGTGGTGATAAAATATAATTAAGCCTTCTAGCCTCCTATACATTAGTTGAAGACATTTAAATTGTTTCCAGTGTTTCATGATTATGAGAAGAGCTGCTATAACATTTGTGTGTATATATATTTTCAACTTTATGTTTTGAAATAATTTCAATCTTATGCTTGCAAAAATATACAGAAACAATATATAGAACTCCAACATACCCCTCCACCCAGATACCCAGATTTGCCAACTATTAGCATTTTGTCACATTTGTTATATCATTCTCTGTCATTATCCATCTATCTCTAGCATCTACCTATCTATATTCTAAACATTTAAGAGCAGTTGGTATACATAATATTCCTCTAACACTCAACCTTTTCAGGTCTATTTCCTGAGAACGAGGACACACATATGTAACCACCTTAAGTTCAGCTGTCACGTTCGAGAAATTTAACAAAGATATAAAGCATAGTATTTGCAAATATGTTTTTGTGTGAACGTGTTTTCATTACTGGGTGAATACCTAGGAGTGGTTTCGATGGGTTATATGGTAAGTGTGTTTTAAGCTTTATAAGAAACTGCCAATTTTTTTCTTAAATTAGTTGAACCATTTTGCATTCCCACCGACATTGAAATTTAAATTTATTTCCTGTGACGATAAGGCTCAAAGTGTTAAAAAACCAAACAAACAAAAAATCCCATTCCTTCTGGATTGAGTTATCAGACAACGATTATTAGAGTTTCAACTGTGTTTGCAGTTTGTTTATGTGACTCCCACAAATACTAAATGAAAAATAAAACAATGTGTTGCTACCAACAAAAGTAGTACATTGTTTTTAATGCCCACTTGAGGGTGCTATTTCCTTAGGGAGGGGAAAGACCAATTCGTGTTTTTTGTACTGTGGGAGGCACCTCTTGTTGAGGCCTGAATTAACTGGCACTTTATTTCTAGTTAATTGATGTCAAGTATTTTTGTCCTAGCAGGTGTACCCTTTAAACCAGTTTTGCTTAACGTGAATGAGAATTTGCCTGCTCAAAATTCAACCCAAGTGTGCTAGTTTGGAGCTGTTATGTAACCCCAGAAAAGCCATGTCCTTTTAATCCATTCTTGTGGGGGCAGATCTATTGTTGGGTAGGATCTTTTTTTTTTTTTTAAATTGAGAAATATCCACACACGTACAGTCCAACCATATTATACAATCAATGGCTCACAATACCATTACATAGTTCTGTATTCTTCACTATGATCATTTTTGGAACATTTGCATCACTCCAGAAAAAGAAAAAAAGGAGAAAAAAGAACTCATGCGTCCATATCCCTTAGCCCTCCCTCTCATTGACCCACAGTATTTCAATCTACCCAGTTTTTACCCTTTATCTTCCCCTATTATTTATTTATTTTTTCTTTTTTTTTTTTTTTCATCTCATCCATCCATACTGGATAAAAGAAGCATCAGACAGAAGGCTTTCACAATCACAGTCACATTGTAAAAGCTATGTAGTTATACTATCTTCTTCAAGAATCAAAGCTACTGGGACACAGATGAACAGTTTCCAGTACTTCCCTCTATCCGCTCCAATATACCACAAACTAAAAAGGAATATCTATATAATGCATAAGAATAACCTCCGCTATAACCTCTTAACTCTGTTTGAAATCACTCAGCCACAGAGACTTTATTTTGTCCCATTTCTCTCTTCCTCCTTTTCGTCAAGAAGACTTTCATATTCCTATGCTGCGAGGTCCCAGCTCATCCCTGGGAGTCAGATTCCACGTTCCCAGGGAGATTTATACCCCCGGAGGAGTCATGTCTCACGTAGGGAGCAGGGCAGTGAGTTCACCTGCCAACTTGGCTTAGAGAGACAGGTGTGTAGGATCTTTTGATTGGATTGTTTCCATGGAGATGTGACCTACCCAATTCAAGCTGGGTCTTAATCCTTTTACTGGAGTCCTCTATGAAGAGAGTAAAGACAGAAATCACAGATAGACAGATACAGAGAGCAGAGAGATGAAACCAAGTGAAGTACACAGAGAGACAGAGAAATCCCAGAGATGCTAAGAGAAGACCCACACGACACAGAGAGTTCAGACAGGTGTCCCTGTTGAAGCAAGCTAGACACACAGAACCTAAAAGCAACAGAGTTTGGAAGCAAAGGACCCGCAAATGCCTTCCTGTGACAGAGGAACCCCGGTTGACACCAGCCTTTTTTCATATCTTGTTGATATCTTTTTTTTTAATTGTGAAAAATGACAGAGACAAAAAAAGCAAAAAATTTCAAAGCACACTGCAACAATTAGTTGTAGAACAGATTTCAGAGTTTGGTATGGTTACAATTCCACAATTTTGGGTTTTTCCTTCTAGCTGCTCCAAGATGCTAGAGACTAAAAGAAATATCAATATAATGATTCAGCAATAATACTGATTTGTTGAACCCTATCTTCTCTGTGATGACTCCATTTTCTCCTTTGATCTTACTCCCAATTTTTAGGTGTATTTGGGCTATAGCCATTCTAACTTTTTCATGTTGTAAAGGGCTGTTGATAATACCGGATAGGGAGATAGAAACATTGTAGAATCTCAGATAAAGCCCTAGGTATTCTTTAGGGTTGGCAGGAATGGTTTTGGTTGGGGTTTGACAAACCATTATAAGTAGCAATGTATAGCTGAAGCTTGCATAAGAGCAGCCTCTAGAATAACCTCTCAACTATTTGAACTCTCTCAGCCACTGATACCTGATTTGTTACAATTCTTTTACCCCTTTTGGTGAGGAAGGCATCCCACCGTGCCAGAGCCAGGCTCATCCCTGGGAATCCTATTCCATGTTGCCAGGGAGACTTTCACCCCTGGATGTCATGTGCCATGTAGTTGAATAATAGTGTGACAAAGGGCATCCTTATCTCATTCTCAATCTTAGGGGGAAGGCTCTCAGGCTCTCACTATTGAGGAAAATGCTGGCTATGGGTTTTTCATATATGCCCTTTATTGTATTGAGGAAGTTACCTTTGATTCCTACATTTTGAAATGTTTTTAGCAGAAAAGAATGGTGAATTTTGTCCAATGCTTTTTCAGTATCAATCTAAATGACTTTGTGGTTTTTCCCTTTTATTTGTTAATGGCTGTATTACATTAATTGATTTTCTTATGTTGGACCACCCTATCATCCCTGGTATAAACCCCACTTGGTTGTGGTGTATAATTCTTTTAATGAGTCATGAATTTGATTTGCTAGTATTTTGCTGAGAATTTCTGCATCTGTATTCATTAGGGAAATTGCCCTGTAGTTTTTCTTTCTTAAGGCGTCTTTACCCGCTTTTGTATTAAAGTGATGTTTAAAAACTTGTAAACTGAGTTAGGTAGTGTTCCTTTTTCCTCAAATTATTTTGGAAAAGTTTGAGCAGAAGTGGTGTTAGTTCTTTTTGGAATGTTTGGCAAAATTCCCCTGTGAAGCCTTATGGCCTTGAGATTTTCTTTGTAGGAAGATTTGTGATGACTGATTGAATCTCTTTATTTGTGATTGGTTTGTTGAGATCTTCTATTTCTTCTGGAGTCAGTGTGGTTGGTTTATATGTTTCTAGGAAGTTGTCCATTTCATCTAAGTTGTCTAGTTTGTTGGTGTGTAGTTGTTCATAGTATCTTTATGGTTTCTTTACTTCTTCAGGGTCCATGGTAATGATCTCCTCTTGTTTCTGATTTTGTTTATTTGCATCCTTTCTCTTTTTTTCTTTGTCAGCCTAGCTAGTCGTTCGTCTATTTTATTGATTTTCTCAAAGAACCAGCTTTTGGTTTATTAATTATTTCTATTGTTCTTTTGTTTTCCAGTTCATTTAATTCGGCTTTAATCTTTGTCATTTCTCTTCTCTTTGCTTTGTGACTAGTTTGCTGTTCTTTTTCTAGTTCCTCCAGGTGAGCAGTTAAGTCCTCGATTTTTGCCCATTCCTCTTTTTTAATATAGACATTTAGGGTAATAAATTTCCCACTCAAACTGCCTTTCCTGCATCCCATAAGTTTTGATATGTTATATTCTCATTTTCACTCATCTCCAGATATTTACGGATTCCTCTAGCAATTTCTTCTTTGCCACTGGTTGTTTAAAAGTGTGTTATTTTGGGCGGGCCACAGTGGTTCAGCAGGCATTGCTCTCACCTACCATGCAAGAAATCCAGGTTCGATTCCCAGTGCCTGCTCATGTAAAAAAAAGGGGAGGGGCATTATTTAACCTAAATATATTTGTGAAAGTTCTGGTTCAGCAAGGTGGCATGGTATAAGAGCAACACCCCCAAAATCGGTAGTGTTTCTATACACTAGTAAAACACATTTAGAAGAAGAAATCAAGAAAAAATCCATTTACAACAGCAACTAAAAGAATAAACTATCTAGGAATAAATCTAAGCAAGGATGTAAAGGATTTGTACACAGAAAACTACAAAACATTGCTAACAGAAATTAAAGAATGTTTATAGATTGGAAGAGTAAAAACATTCTTTTTTTTTTTCTTTTGCATGAGCAGGCACTGGGAATTGAACCTGGGTCTCCAGCATGGCAGGCAAGAACTCTGCCTGCTGAGCCATCATGGCCCACCCTAAGTATTCTTAAGATGTCAGTTTTACCCAAAGCAATTTACAGATTCAACACAATCCCAATGAAAATCCCAATACCAGGCAAATTGGGTCCAAGATGGTGGCTTAGTGAGGTGTGGGATTTAGTTCGTCCCCCAGAGCAGTTAATAAATAGCCAAGACAGTACAGAACAACTGCTGGGACACATCAGTGACCAGATACACAGCGTACACCTGTCTGGACCAGCTGGACCAGCTGTGATCCCACCCAGAACCATGAGTCCCATAAGCCAAGGAGACTGGGACCCCTCCCTCCCAAAGCTGGTTCCCAGAGGGGAAAGGAAGGAGACTTAACTAACAGCAAGGGGCTGAGCTCAACCAAGCTCCAATTGTGGAATTGATTAACAAATTCTGACAACTAAAGATAGACCCCCAGCTCAGCAGAATCTCAAGTAAAAGCTGAGTTTCCTGGTTTTTGACAGAAAAAGAAAACAAACAAACAAACAAACAAAAAACAGAGAGGTTTTCTTGGATTGGCCAGCACAAAATACTTGAAAGGATCTGGGCCCTGAAGGAAAGGAGGGGGCACATAGGACCTGGAGATACATAGAGCAATGTACCAACTTAAGCTCTTGATTGGCAAACTTGAGGAATGGGGGTCCTACTCTGAAAAGGATTTTTTTTCTTTTTCTTTTTTTTTTGTGGCTGTATTTCTATGGATTGACTACTCTTTGGATACAACTGCAAGGCTTCTTAGGCTCCAACTACCCCAGGCAAGGGCAGAATTAAGCTTGTCTGAGAGGCAAGAGGGCTGGTCAGGTGAAAGGAGGTAATTCCCTGGAGCCTGTGCCTTCCCCAGGAGAGAGGTGGAGCCCAGCTCAGGTGGAATCCCTCCCTCAAGGAATTCAGACCCCAGGGTCTAGAAAACTGAAGTGATTAAAGCCAGACTACAACCTCTCCTCTGTCTCAACCAGGCATGCCTATATCAAAAAAGGAGAAAGAGCAAAAATAGAGGAATTAATTGTTCACTTGGAAGAACTAGAGAAAGAACAACAAAATAAACCCAAAGCAAGCAAAAGGAAAGAAACAATGAAGATCAGAGCAGAAATAAATGAAATTGAGAACATGAAAACAATCAAGAAAATCAATAAAACCAAAAGTTGGTTCTACGAGAAAATCAGTAAAGTTGAGGAACCCTTAGCAAGATTGACAAAAAGAAGAAGAGAGAGGATGCAAATAAATAAGATCAGAAATGGAAGAGGAGAAATAACCAATGACCCCACAGAAATAAAGGAGATAAGGAGAGGATACTATGAACAACTTTATGCTAATAAACTAGAAAACATAGATGAAATGGACAACTTCCCAGAAAGGCAGGAACAACCAACTTTGACTCAAGAAGAAATAGATGACCTCAACGAACCAATCACAAATAAAGAAATTGATCAGTCTTTAAGAAGCTCCCCAAAAAGAAAAGTCCAGGACCAGATGGCGTCACATGAAAATTTTACCAAGCATTCAAAAAAGAATTAGTACCAATCCTGCTCAAACTCTTCAAAAAATTGAAGAGGAGGGAAAACTACCTAACTCATTCTATGAAAACAACATCACCCTCATACAAAAGCAAGACAAAGATACTACAAGAAGTGGAAATTACAGACCAATCACTCTAATGAATATAAATGCATAAATCCTCCACAAAATTCTTGCAAATCAAATACAGCAGCACACTAAAAGAATTATACATCATGACCAGGTAGGATTCATCCCAGGTAGGCAAAGGTGTTTTAACATAAGAAAATCAATTAATGTAATGCACCATATCAACAAATCAAAGCAGAAAAACCACATGATCATCTCGATTGATGCAGAAAAAGCATTTGACAAAATTCAACATCCTTTTTGTTGAAAACATTTCAAAGGATAGGAATAAAAGGGAACTTCCTCAACATGATAAAAGGGAATATATGAAAAAACCCACAGCTGGTGTCATCCTCAATGGGAAAAAACTTAAAACTTTCCCCCAATCAGGAACAAGACAAAGATGTCCACTATCACCACTGTTATTCAACATTGTGTTGGAAGTTCTAGTCAGAGCAATCAGATAAGAAAAAGAAAAATAAGACATCCAAATTGGAAAGGAAGAAGTAAGACTCTCACTGTTTGCAGATGATATGATACTCTATGTCGAAAACTCTGAAAAACCTACAGCAAAACTACTAGAGCTAATAAATGAGTACAGCAAAGTGGCAGGTTACAAGATCAACCCTCAAAAATCTGAAGTGTTTCTATACATTAGTAATGAACAATCTGAGGGGGAAATCAAGAAACGAATTCCATTTACAATTGCAACCAAAAGAATAAAATATACAGGAATAAATTTAACTAGGGATACAAAAGACCTATACAAATAATACTACAAGAAATTGCTAAAAGAAATCACAGGAGACCTAAATAAATGGAAAGGCATACCTTGTTCATGGACTGGAAGACTAAATATAGTTAAGATGTCAATTCCACCTAAATTGATTTATAGATTCAATGCAAAACCAATTAAAATCCCAAAACCTACTTTCCAGAAATAGAAAAAACAATAACCAAATTTATCTGGAAGGCAGGGTGCCCTGAATAGCTAAAAATATCTTGAGAAAGAAAAATGAAGTTGGAGGTCTCACACTACCTGATTTTAAGGCATATTACAATGCTACAGTGGTCAAAACAGCATGGGACTGGCCTAAAGATAAATATACTGATCAATGGAATTGAATAGAGTATTCAGATATAGACCCTCTCATCTATGGACAACTGATATTTGATAAGGCAGTCAAGCCAACTCACCTGGGACAGAATAGTCTCAATGATGAATGGTGCTTGGAGAACTGGATATCCATATGCAAAAGAATGAAAGAGGATCCATATCTCACACCTTATACAAAAGTTAACTCAAAATGGATTAAAGACCTAAACATTAGATCTAAGGCCATAAAACTGTTAGAAGAAAATGTAGGGAAATATCTGATAAATCTTATAATAAGAGGCGGTTTCCTAGACCTTACACCCAAAGCATGAGCATTGAAGAAATAAATAAATAAATAAATGGGAATTCCTCAAAATTAAACACTTTTGGGCATCAAAGAACTTTGTGAAGAAAGTAAAAAGATAGCCTACACAATGGGAGCCAATATTTGGAAATGATATATCAGATAAGGGTCTAGTATCCAGAATCTATAAAGTGATTGTTCAACTCAACAACAAAAAGACAAACAACCCAATTACAAAATGGGCAAAAGACAGGAACAGACACTTCTCAGAAGAGTAAATACAAATGGCTAAAAGGCACATGAAAAGATGCTCAACTTTCCTGTCTATTAGGGAAATGCAAGTCAAAACCACAATGAGATGTTATCTCACATCCACCAGAATGGCCATTATCAATAAAACAGAAAACGACAAGTGATGGAGAGGATGTGGAGAAAGAGGCACACTTATCCACTGTTGGTGGGAACGTCTAATGATGCAACCACCGTGGAAGGCAGTTTGATGGTTCCTCAGGAAGCCATATGATTCGGCAATACCAGTGCTAGGTATCTATTCAGAGGACATGAGGGTAAGGACACAAATGGACATTTGCACACCAATGTTTATAGCAGCATTATTTACAATTGCCAAGAGATGGAATCAGCCCAAATGTCCATCAACAGGCTAGTGGACAACAAGCTATAGTATAAACATACAATGGAATATCACGCAGCTATAAGACAGAATAGTCATGAAGCATGTAACAACATGAATGAACTTTGAGGACATAATGCTGAGTAAGATTAGCCAGAAACAAAAGGACAAATACTGTATGGTCTCACTGATATGAATTAACATTAATGAATGAACTTGTAGAATTTCAGTTAAGAACAGAGGTCATCAGGAGATAGAAATAGGGTAGATATTGGGTAATTGGAGCTGAAGGGATACAGATTGTGCAACAGGACTGATTGTAAAAATTCAGAAACGGATAACACAATACTTCCTAACTGTAGCACAATAATGTTAATAATACACCAAATCAAGCTGAATGTGAGGATGATAGAGGGAGGAGGGCTGGTGGCACAAATGAAACCAGAAGGAAATACAGATGATAAAGACTGAGATGGTATAATCTAGGAATGCCTAGAGTGTATAATGATAGTGACTAAATGTACAAATTAAAAAATGTTTTTGCATGAGGAAGAACAAAGGAATGTCAATATTGCAGGGTGTTGAAAATAGATGGTAATTCATATTTTAAAACTTTAACTTATGTGTGAGACTAAAGCAAGAAATGTTTATATGATACAAAATTTATATTTTGACTAGGGCATTTCCTAATATGACTTAAATGGACAGTTCAATTGAACAGTATAAGCACATGGAACCTTGAATAGGGCATGAGATTTTGTAGGTTTGTTCAGAGTAATGCCCCAATAAATCCCAGAGTGATTTGAACAGTGAATATAAAAGTATTTGCAAAGTCCCCTTGGGGGAATGTTGAGAAAGGGGGAAAATTCAACTTCCCTATTTGGAGAACTCTTGATATCATCGCAAGTAGTGTTTGACAACCAAATCAATAGGCCAAGCCCTCAATCTTGGGGCTTGTTTGTATGAAACCTATCCCAGCAAAGGATAGTCTAAACCTACTTAAAATTAGGCTTAAGAATCACCTCTAGAGAACCTTTTTTGTGGCTCAAATGCGGCCTTACTCTCTCTCAGCCAACATGGCAAGCAAACTCACTGCCTCTCCCTCTCTACATGGGTCATGACTCCCAGGGGTGTAAACTTCCCTGGCAACGTGGGACAGAAATCTTAGAAGGAGCTGGGACTCAGCATCAAGGGATTGAGAAAGACTTCACGACTGAATAGGGGAAGAGAGAAATGAGAAAAAATAAAGTGTCAGTGGCTGAGAGATTTCAAAGAGAGTCTGGAGGTTATCCTGGAGGTTATTCTTATGCATTATAAGATATCCTGTTTTTAGTTTAAGGTGTATTAGAGTGACTAGGTGGAAGGGCCTGAAACTGTAGAGCACTGTTCAAATGGCAATGTTTACTGAAGATGATGGTATAATGATATAGCTTTTGCAATGTGACTGTGTGATTGTGAAAACCTTGTGTCTGATGCTCCTTTTATCAACGGTATGGACAGATGACTAAAACATATGGATTAAAAATAAATAAATAATAGTGGGAACAATTGTTAAAATTTAAAAATATATATGTTGGATAGATGGAAATACTAGTGGTCAATGAGAGGGAGGGGTAAGGGGTACAGTATGATTTTTTCTTTTTCCTTTTTATTTCTTTTTCTGGAGTAATGCAAATGTTCTAAAAAATGATCATGGTGATGAATATACATCTATGTGATTATATTGTGAGCCACTGATTGCACGCCATGTATGGAATGTTTGTATGTTAAGAATGTATGTGCTTGTATGTTGTTGTATCAATAAAAATTAAAAAAAAAAAATCCTAACAGCCTTCCTTGCAGAAATGGAAAAGCCAACTATCAAATTTATATTTTGGATACATATAAAGGTATGGCTTTCTGAATAACCAAAGTCATAATGACAAAAAAGAACAAAGTTGGAGGAATTACATTTCCCAATCTTAAAACTTATTACAAAGTCAGAGTAATCAAAACAGGTACTGGCACAAGGACAGACAAGGATAGACCTATAGAATTGAATTGAGAGTTCAGAAATCAACCTTTGCATTTATGGCCAACTGTTATTTGAACAAGGGGGCAAAGGCCACTCAGTTAGGAAAGAATAGTCTCTTTAGCAAATGTTTCTGGGAAAACTGGATCTCTCTATATATATATTTAAAAAAAGAAAGAATGAAAAAAGGAAGGGCCCCTACTTCATACCATATACAAAAACAGCTCAAAAATGGATCCAAGACCTAAATATAGGAGTCAGAACTATAAGAATCTTGGAAGAAAATGTATGGAAGCATCTTCAGAACCTTGGGTTAGGCAAGGTTTCTTAGACTTTACACACCAAGCATAAGCAAGAAAAGAAAAAATGGATAAATGGGGCCTCATAAAAATGAAAACCTTTTGTGTATCCAATGACTTTATCATGAAAGTAAATGATAACCTACACAAGGGAAGAAAATACTTGGAAACCACATATTTGATAAAAGTTTAATATCAAGAATATATACAGAAATCCAACAACAAAAATAATGCCTACTGTCAAAAACAACAGCAACAGAAAATTATACGTGTAGGAGAGGTTGTGGAGAAATAGGAATATTCATTCTTTGTTGGTAGGAATGTTAAATTATGCAATTGATAAGGAAGATATTTTGGTGGTTTTCCAGAAAGTTAAATATGGAATTACCATATGACCCAGAAATCCCACTAGTAGGTTGTTCTAGTTTGCTAGCTGCTGGACTGCAATATACCAGAAACGGAATGGCTTTTAAAAGGGGAATTTAATTAGTTGCTAGTTTACAGTTCTAAGGCCGAGAAAATGTCCCCATTACAACAAGTCTATAGTAATGTCCAATCAAAGGCATCCAGGGAAAGATACCTTGGTTCAAGAAGGCCGATGAAGTTCAGGGTTTCTCTCTCAGCTGGAAGGGCACATGGCAAATACAGCATCATCTGCTAGCCTTCTCTCCTGGCTTCCTATTTCATGAAGCTCCCCGGGAGGCACTTCCCTTCTTCAACTCCAAAGGTTGCTGGCTCGTGGACTCTGCATCGTGGTGCTGCAGCATTCTCTGCTCTCTCTGAGTCTCTCATTCTCCAAAATGTTTCCTCTTTTATAGGACTTCAGAAACTAATCAAGACCCACTCAGATGGGTGGAGACATGTCATCCCCTAATCCAGTTTAACAACCGTTCTTAACCAAATCTCATCAACCAGGGAGATGATCCCATCACAGTCCCAAATACACAGCATTGAATAGACACTATTCTACCTTTAAGAAATGGGATCCATATTAAAACATGGCTTTTCTTAGGGGGCATACTTCCCTTCAAACCAGCACATTCCACCCTCTGGCCCCTAAAAAAGACATGTTTTTCCCAAGTACAAAATACATTGATTTCATAACAATATCAGAAATCCTTAAACCTATCAGTAGCAATACAATGAAGTAAAAAAGACAGTATAAAATCTCATCAAGTCAGTTACAGGCATGGTCTGTCCTAAGGCAAAATTCTCTCCATTTGCTCTGGACCTTTGAAAACTCACAACAAGTTATTTACTGCCAACATACAAAGGAGGAACATTCATAGGATACATGTACACATTTCCATAGGGAGGAAGGAACACAGGGGTCACCGGACCCATACAGTTTCGAAAACCTGCAGGGCAAAGTTCATTAGATTTCAAAGTCTGAGAGTCATTTATCCTCAGGGCTTTAGAAAGTGGCAGTCCCACCCTTTCCAAATGCCTACGCCTGCCTCTCTCTGAATGCAACCTTGGGGGATATTGGGGAGACCACCTTTTTCTCGGCTCCACCCTCTCCAAACATTGGGGCCGCACCCGGGCTCTCTGCCATCTCCGGGGCACACGCTCAACCCCTCCATGCGGTGGCAGCCAGGCTCTCCCCCAACCCCAAGAAACATGCTTCACCTTCTCCAAGGCCTGAGGCGGCATGACTCTTCCACTGCAACGAGGTGGAAGGCCCATTCTCTGCCTTTGGGGCAAACTCACCCTCTCCATGGGCTTGGGTGGGTCCACTGTCCTGGCCCGAGGCTTCTTGACTTCAGACCTCAGCTTCCACGGTTTTGCCTCTGAAGTTATTTTTCCTCCAATGTGTCCCTTCTCTGAACCCCTCAGTCCAGACAGGCAGTGGCTCTGTTTATACAGGTCCCACAGCACTCTCGTTGGCTTTCTATGCAGTAGCCTTGGATCATGCCCATCAGACATAAGGAATTTCCACAAATCCTTCCTGGATAACTCCATGTCTGATCCTGACTTCCTCTGAAATGACTGGCTGGTTCCACATTTGGTTAAATCCTCACACAGGGCACTATACTCTGGAGCCTCCCTTTTTGTAGGCCCAGAATTTTCCAGGACCTCAATTTCTGGTTTCTTTTTACTCAAAAGTTCAGTTTTCAGCTTATCTCTCTCCTGTCGCATTTCACTATAAGCTGTGAGGAGAAACCAGGCTGCACTTTCGACATTTAATTTGGAGACCTCTTCTGCTAAATATCCAAGTTCATGGCTTTTAATATCTACTTTCCAGCCAAAGCCACTAGTCAATTTTTCCAGATTATCTGCCATTTTAAAACAAGGATCGCCTTCCTTCCAGTTTACAATAACACGTGCCTCATTTCTGTCTAAGGCCTCATCAGAGGTATCTTTAGAGTCCACATTTCTACCAACAGTCTCTCCAAAGCATTCTAGGCCTTCTCTATCAAGCTTCTCACAACTCTTCCAAAATCTTCCCCATATCCATTTAAAAAGCCGTTCCAACATGTTTGGTATTTGCAAACTGCAGCAGTAGCACCCCACTCCTGGTACCAAAATCTGTTCTAGTTTGCTAGCTGCTGGACTGCAATATACCAGAAACGGAATGGCTTTTAAAAGGGGAATTTAATTAGTTGCTAGTTTACAGTTCTAAGGCCGAGAAAATGTCCCCATTACAACAAGTCTATAGTAATGTCCAATCAAAGGCATCCAGGGAAAGATACCTTGGTTCAAGAAGGCCGATGAAGTTCAGGGTTTCTCTCTCAGCTGGAAGGGCACATGGCAAATACAGCATCATCTGCTAGCCTTCTCTCCTGGCTTCCTATTTCATGAAGCTCCCCGGGAGGCACTTCCCTTCTTCAACTCCAAAGGTTGCTGGCTCGTGGACTCTGCATCGTGGTGCTGCAGCATTCTCTGCTCTCTCTGAGTCTCTCATTCTCCAAAATGTTTCCTCTTTTATAGGACTTCAGAAACTAATCAAGACCCACTCAGATGGGTGGAGACATGTCATCCCCTAATCCAGTTTAACAACCGTTCTTAACCAAATCTCATCAACCAGGGAGATGATCCCATCACAGTCCCAAATACACAGCATTGAATAGACACTATTCTACCTTTAAGAAATGGGATCCATATTAAAACATGGCTTTTCTTAGGGGGCATACTTCCCTTCAAACCAGCACATAGGTATATACCCAAAAGAAGTGAAAGCAGAGACTAGAATAGATACTGCACACTGATGTTCACAGCATCATTATTTACAATTTTCAAGAGATGGAAGCAACCCAAATGCCCATCAGCTGATGAATGGATAAACAAAATGAGGTATATACACAAAAAGAATATTATTCAGCTATAAAGGAAAGAGGTTCTAACACATGTGACCACATAAATAAACCTTGAAGATATTATGTTGAGTGAAATAAGGCATACATAAAAGGATGAATATTATATAATCTTGTGATGTGAAATAATTAGAATTAAAAGTCATAGAGTCAGAATCTGGAATATCAGTTAGTAGGGCATGGGGTGGGGGTAGGAATAGGAAGTTAATACTTAAATTGTACATGGTTTTTAGTTGGGATAAAGTTTTGTTAATGGATGGTGGTAATGGTAGCACAATAGTGTAAACGCAATTAACAACACTGAATTACATGTTTGAATGTGCTTAAAGGTGGGAAACTTTAGGCTGTATATATGTTACTAGAATAAAATTTTTAAAAAAATCCATAGGATGGTGCAACATGAACAGTGAACCCTCAGGTAAAACATGGACTATATTTAGTAGTACAATTATAAAAATATGCTATGATCAATTATAGCAAATGTACCACACTAATGCAAAGTGTAAATAACAATATGGTATACAGGAACTCTGTATTTTATGCTTGACTTTTCTGTAAATCCACAACTTCTCTAGTGATTTATTTTTAAAAAAGGATTAAATTCCAGAGACTGGATGAGATTACCTACAGAGTAAATGCACAGCAGAGGAAAAGAAGTTACAGAGCTCTTGCTTCTCCTCTTGGTCTCAGAAAATCCCCTTAGTAGCAGGAGCTACTAGCCTGTCCAAACCTCATGGATAGGTGAAGATGGGCAGGCAAAGGGGGAAAGGTTTCCACAAGATTGGGTTACATGAACATGAGTTTTCTGGGGGAACATAATAGATTCAAGCCAGCATACTATTTTATGGCTATTAAGAATTACACTAAGGGCTCTCTGCTCCTCCCCGCTAGACAGACAGCCACATCTTTACATGCAGTGCCAGCCACATCTCTAAGGCATGTTGGTGAAGGTTGGAATAAATGGATTTGGCCGTATTGGACGCCTGGTCACCAGGGCTGCTATACTCTCTGGCAAAGTGCAGGTTGTTGCTATCAATGACCCCTTCATTGACCTCAACTACATGGTCTACATGTTCCAGTATGATTCCACCCATGGCAAGTTCAAAGGCACTGTCAAGGTTGAGAACAGGAAGCTTGTCATCAATGGGAGTCCCATTACTGTCTTCCAGGAGCGAGATCCCACCAACATCAAATGGGGTGATGCTGGTGCTGAATATGTTGTGGAGTCCACTGGTGTCTTCACAACCATGGAGAAGGCTGGGGCTCACTTGAAGGGTGGTGCCAAAAGAGTCATTATCTCTGCACCTTTGGCTGATGCCCCCATGTTTGTGATGGGCGTGAACCATGAGAAGTATGACAACTCCCTCAAGATTGTCAGCAATGCTTCCTGCACCACCAACTGCCTGGCCCCCTTGGCCAAGGTCATCCATGACAATTTCGGCATTGTGGAGGGACTCATGACCACCGTCCATGCTGTCACTGCCACCCAGAAGACTGTGGATGGCCCCTCGGGGAAAATGTGGCGTGATGGCCGTGGCGCTGCCCAGAATATCATCCCTGCATCTACTGGCGCTGCCAAGGCGGTGGGCAAGGTCATCCCAGAGCATGGCCTTCCGTGTCCCCACCCCCAACGTGTCCGTCGTGGATCTGACCTGCCGGCTGGAGAAAGCAACCAAGTACGATGACATCAAGAAGGTGGTAAAGCAGGCTTCAGAGGGCCCCCTGAACGGCATCCTGGGCTATATTGAGGACTAGGTATCTCTAGCGACTTCAATAGTGACACCCACTCTTCCACTTTTGATGCTGGGGCTGGCATTGCCCTCAACAACCACTTCGTTAAGCTCATTTCCTGGTATGACAATGAATTTGGCTACAGCAACAGGGTGGTAGACCTTATGGTCTACATGGCATCCAAAGAGTAAGAGCCCCTGGATAACCAGCCCCAGCGACAGCATGGAGAGGAAGAGAGGCTGTCTGCCGCTGGGGAGTCCTGGCCCCACTTGATCCCCCAGTACTGAGAATCGCCCATCCTCCAGATTGCATCCCAGACCCCCTGAAGAAGTGGGGGGCTGAGAGCCCTACCTTGTCATGTACCATCAATAAAGTTTACCCAGCCAAAAAAAAAAAAAAAAAAAGAATTACACTGAGGACATCCACAATCACCACTGTTATTCAACATTGTGTTGGAAGTTCTAGCCAGAGCAATTAGACAAGAAACAGAAATATAAGCCATCAAAACAGGAAAGGAAGAAGTAAAACTCTCACTGTTTGCAGATGATATGATACTCTATGTCGAAAACTCTGAAAGACCTACAGCAAAACTACTAGAGCTAATAAATGGGTACAGCAAAGTGGCAGGTTACAAGATCAACCCTCAAAAATCTGAAGTGTTTCTATACATTAGTAATGAACAATCTGAGGGGGAAATCAAGAAACGAATTCCATTTACAATTGCAACCAAAAGAATAAAATATATAGGAATAAATTTAACTAGGGATACAAAAGACCTATACAAATAAAACTACAAGAAATTGCTAAAAGAAATCACAGAAGACCTAAATAAATGGAAAGGCATACCATGTTCATGGATTGGAAGACTAAATACAGTTAAGATGTCAATTCCATCTAAATTGATTTATAGATTCAATGCAAAACCAATTAAAATCCCAAAACCTACTTTCCAGAAATAGAAAAAACAATAACCAAATTTATCTGGAAAGGCAGGGTGCCTTTAATAGCTTAAAATATCCTGAGCAAAAAAAATGAAGTCGGAGGTCTCACACTACCTGACTTTACGGCGTATTATGAAGCTACATTGATCAAAACAGTATGATACTGGCATAAAGATAGATATATTGACCAATGGAATCGAATAGAGCGTTCAGATATTGACCCGCTCACCTGTGGACAATTGATCTTTGATAAGGCAGTCAAGCCAACTCACCTGGGACAGAACAGTCTCTTCAATAAATGGTGCCTAGAGAACTGGATATCCATATGCAAAAGAATGAAAGAGGAGCCATGTCTCACACCTTATACAAAAGTTAACTCAAAATGGATCAAAGACTTAAACATTAGATCTAAGACCATAAAATTGTTAGAAGAAAATGTAGGGAAATAACTGATAAATCTTATAATTGGAGGTGATTTTCAAGACTTAATACCCAAACCAAGGGTATTGAATAAATAAATAAATAAATGGGAACTCCTCAAAATTAAACACTTTTGTGCATCAAAGAACTTCATCAAGAAAGTAAAAAGACAGCCTACATGATGGGAGACAATATTTGGAAATGATATATCAGATAAAGGTCTAATATCCAGAATTTATAAAGTGATTGTTCAACTCAACAACAAAAAGACAGCCAACCCAATTACAAAATGGGCAAAAGACTTGAACAGACACTTCTCAGAAAAGGAAATACAAATGGCCAAAGGCACATGAAAAGATGGTCAACTTCCCTGGCTATTAGAGAAATGCAAATCAAAACCACAATAAGATATCATCTCACACCCACCAGGATGGCCATTATCAATAAAACAGAAAACAAGAAGTGCTGGAGAGGATGTGGAGAAAGAGGCTCACTTATCCACTGTTGGTGGGAACATCAAATGGCACAATCGCTGTGGAAGGCAGTTTGGCAGTTCCTCAGAAAGCTAAATATAGAATTGCCACATGACTCGGCAATACCATTTTTAGGTATCTACTCTGTATTAGTTAGGGTTCTCTAGAGAGACAGAATCAACAGGGAACACTTGCAAATATAAAATTTATAAAAGTGTCTCACGTGACCGTGGGAACGCAGAGTCCAAAATCCACAGGGCAGGCTGTGAAGCCGATAACTCCAATGGATGGCCTGGATGAACTCCACAGGAGAGGCTCACCAGCCAAAGCAACCTGTCTCCTCTGAGTCCTCCTTAAAAGGCTTCCCATGATTACATTTAGCATCACTAATTGCAGAAGACACTCCGCTTTGGCTGATTACAAATGGAATCAGCTGTGGATGTAGCTGACGTGATCATGACCTAATCCTATGAAATGTCCTCATTGCAACAGACAGGCCAGCGCTTGCCCAATCAGATAAACAGGTACCACAACTTGGTCAAGTTGACATCTGTCCCTAACCATGACAGTCCACCCCTTGTCAACTTGGCACCTATATATATATATATATCACCTTAGACCCTACTTAATTTCCAAATGAAAAAAAATAAGTACACATTTTTTTTTTTACCTGACAATACTCAACTGTCCTGCATATAACTGGAAACATATTATATCTCTCCAGAATAGGGTGCAAATCCTTGGGCAACATTCATTCTTAAACTTGATATCTTACAACTTAAATAGTATAACATGAACAAAACAGCATTACAGTCCTCGTTTCTGTAACTGATCACGTGGTCGAAGTTCATATTTATCACTACCTTCTTCCACTACCCATTCCATGTTCCCTTTCCCCTCAGCAAGCACTTCAGCTGGCCGTGGTTCTTTGCCTGGTGGGGTGACCCAAACTTTCATTCCTGAAGTTTCAGAGCCATTAGTAGTCCTGCCTGGATTGTGTTGTTGCAATTTTCCATTGATTTTAATCACAGGGCATGGTAGTACTAATAGACGCCCCAGGGGATCTCCTATATTCCAAGAAAACTCTTCTTTACCTCCATTATGTAGTTGCAGTCCTACTTCCTTCTGAGAGTCAGGGTCAATTACCCCAGACAATAATGTAATCCCCTTCTTGGAGCGTTGATCCAGAGGCATAAGTAGCCCAAAGTGACCAGGTGGCAATCTTAACTTCCAGTTCAGTGGTATCACTGTTGTTTCTCCTGGAGGAAGCACACCCCGTTTTGGAACTAAACCCTGTAGACCAGCAGAACTCAGGGTAGCAGGGACAGGAAGCAAAAATTTTCCTAGTGGATCACTAGGGGTAGTAGTGAGTGGCACCACACCCATTTCCACCCCTTGGTTCCTGGACCCATGGATCCTGGCTATGGGAGAAACAGCACCATACAGCGGACGCTGATTCAGAGCATACACAGCTTCCTGGAGAACATTACCCCAGCCTTTCAAGTTTTTGCCACCTAGTTGGCACCGTAATTGAGTTTTCAAAAGGCCATTCCACCGTTCTATCAATCCAGCTGCTTCTGGATGATGGGGAACATGGTAAGACCAGAGAATTCCATGAGCATGTGCCAATTCCCGCACTTCATTTGCTGTGAAGTGTGTTCCTTGATCCGAAGCAATGCTATGTGGAATAACATGATGATGGATAAGGCATTCTGTAAGCCCACGGATGGTAGTTTTGGCAGAAGCATTGCGTGCAGGGAAAGCAAACCCATATCCAGAGTATGTGTCTATTCCAGTTAAAACAAATCACTGCCCCTTCCATGAAGGGAGTGGTCCAATGTAATCAACCTGCCACCATGTAGCTGGCTGGTCACCTCGGGGAATGGTGCCATATCGGGGGCTGAGTGTGGGTCTCTGCTGCTGGCAGATTGGGCACTCAGCAGTGGCTGTAGCCAGGTCAGCCTTGGTGAGTGGAAGTCCATGTTGCTGAGCCCATGCATAACCTCCATCCCTACCACCATGACCACTTTGTTCATGAGCCCATTGGGCAATAACAGGAGTTGCTGGGGAAAGAGGCTGACTGGTATTCACAGAACGGGTCATCTTATCCCCTTGATTATTAAAATCTTCCTCTGCTGAAGTCACCCTCTGGTGTGCATTCACATGGGACACAAATATCTTCATGTTTTTAGCCCACTCAGAAAGGTCTATCCACATACTTCTTCCCCAGACCTCTTTGTCACCAATTTTCCAATTATGGTCTTTCCAAGTCCCTGACCATACAGCCAAACCATTAGCAACAGCCCATGAGTCAGTATACAAACGCACCTCTGGCCAGTTTTCCTTCCAAGTAAAATGAACAACCAGGTGCACTGCTCGAAGTTCTGCCCACTGGGAGGATTTCCCCTCACCACTGTCCTTCAAGGACACCCCAGAAAGGGGTTGTAATGCTGCAGCTGCCCACTTTCGGGTGGTATCTGCATATCGTGCTGAACCATCTGTAAACCAGGCCCAAGTTTTCTCTTCCTCAGTCAATTCACTGTAAGGAACTCCCCAAGAGGCCATAGCTCTGGTCTGGGAAAGAGAAGGTAATGTGGCAGCAGGAGTGGAAACCATGGGCATTTGTGCCACTTCTTCATGTAACTTACTTGTGCCTTCAGGACCTGCTCTGGCTCTATCTCATATATACCATTTCCATTTTACAATAGAGTGCTGCTGTGCACGCCCAACTTTATGGCTTGGTGGGTCAGACAACACCCAACCCATGATAGGCAACTCATATCTCATGGTAACTTGGTGGCCCATGGTTAAGCGTTCAGTCTCTACTAAGGCCCAGTAGCAGGCCAAAAGCTGTTTCTCAAAAGGAGAGTAGTTATCTGCAGCAGATGGTAAGGCTTTGCTCCAAAATCCTAAGGGTCTGCGTTGTGATTCTCCTATAGGGGCCTGCCAAAGGCTCCAGACAGCATCTGTATTTGCCACTGACACTTCCAGCACCATTGGATCTGCTGGATCATACAGCCCAAGTGGCAGAGCAGCTTGCACAGCAGCCTGGACCTGTCGCCAAGCCTCCTCTTGTTCAAGTCCCCACTCAAAATTAGCAGCTTTTCTGGTCAGTCGATAAATGGCCTGGAGTAGCACACCCAAATGAGGAATATGTTGTCGCCAAAATCCAAAAAGACCAACTAGGCATTGGGCCTCTTTTTTGGTTGTGGGAGGGGCCAGATGCAGCAATTTATCCTTCACCTTAGAAGGGATATCTCGACATGCCCCACACCACTGGACACCTAGAAATTTTACTGAGGTGGAAGACCCGTGTATTTTTGTTGGATTTATCTCCCATCCTCTGACACGCAAATGCCTTACCAGTAAATCTAGAGTAGTTGCTACTTCTTGCTCACTAGGTCCAATCAACATGATATCATCAATATAATGGACCAGTGTGGTGTATTGTGGGAGGCAGAAACGATCAAGGTCTCTGCGAACAAGATTATGACATAGGACTGGAGATTTGATATACCCCTGAGGTAGGACAGTGAAAGTGTATTGCTGACCTTGCCAGCTCAAAGCAAACTGTTTCTGGTGGTCCTTACTAATAGCTATTGAGAAAAAAGCATTTGCCAGATCAATAGCTGCATACCAGGTACCAGGGGATGTATTGATTTGCTCAAGCAATGATACTACATCTGGAACAGCAGCTGCAATTGGAGTTACCACCTGGTTGAGTTTACCATAATCCACTGTCATTCTCCAAGACCCATCTGTTTTCTGCACAGGCCAAATAGGAGAGTTGAACAGGGATGTGGTGGGAATCACCACCCCTGCATCTTTCAAGTCCTTAAGAGTGGCAGTGTAACAGCTTTCTCCCCCATAGGGACCTGGCCTCCCCTTCATTCAAGGGGCTCAGGGTCTGCAAACTGTTTCAAGTCTGGAAATTGATTAAGGGGCCGTGACTCTGTGTTTTTGTAATTCAGGCTAGACTTCTGTTCCCTTGACCTAGAACTCTTTTGTTTATACAGTCCCAACAAGAATTTAGTAGACTGCCTTTCTATTGTATTTCTAGGCACCCCATGATTTACTAGCCAATGCCACAAATCTCTGCGTGTCATATAATTTTGATTGAGTTTGTTGTCTATTATAATAGCTGCATCTACCCTGTCTTTGGTGATTAAGTGCTGCCACCTGACTTCTGCCAACTCGGGATCCTGTCATCCCCATTGTGTTTAAGGATTCCAGCTCAGTGACAGCAGTTCCTACAGTAATATCTGACCTACAGAGAAGTGCAACCACAGAGCTCTTGAGGGATGATGGTGCTAGTCTCACAAACTTATTTCTCACTGTTCTGGTAAATGGTGCATCCTCTGGACATTCCTGGGGTGTAAGAGCAGGCTTTGCATGATAAATCCACTCTAACATTCCAATCTCTCTAAGCCTCTGGATTCCCTCATCTACATTATACCAGGGCAGTTCTGGCATTTCAACCTCAGGTAATGTTGGCCACCTTTTGATCCATGTTTCAACCAACCACCCAAACAAGCTGTTAACACCTTTTCTAACCGCTCGAGCTATAACATTGAATGCAGAATCTCTGCTTAGTGGGCCTATATCAATAAATTCAGCCTGATCCAGCCTTATATTCCTCCCACCATTATCTCACACTCTTAAAATCCATTGCCACACATATTCCCCTGATTTCTGTCTATATAAATTTGAAAACTCACACAGTTCTTTTGGAGTATAACGTACCTCCTCATGTGTGATACTTTGTACCTCACCTTTAGGGGCCTGTTGGGACTTTAGTCTAGTTATAGGTCTAGAAGAAATGAGGGGTGGTGGGGGTGGGTCATAAAAAGAATTAGAAATATCTTCCAAGCCATTTGCTTCAGGGCCTTCATTTGCAGTTTCATCTGGTGAAACAGGATTAATAACTCTAGGGCTAATCCCTTCAGGAGGAGGTTGCGTGGCCAATTCCTCAAGGCAGGCTGGAGGTGGGCCGGCTATGTCCTCAGGGCAGACTATTACAGGGTTATCTAGAGAAGGCTCAGCATGGTCTAGGGTTTCAACCTCACCCCCAACATCATTATCAATCCATATGTCACCATCCCATTTTTCAGGGTCCCATTCCTTTCCAATCAATGCCCTCACTTTAATGGCAGACATCATGCAAGACTGAGATTTCAGTTTATGTTGTAAAGTTGCTACTCTAACAATAAGATTTTGAGTCTGATTTTCAGAGATCTCAAGTCTACGGCTACAGGAAATAAGATTTTCCTTCAGGATACTCATAGAAAACGTCTACATCTTTCAGATGGTGCTTAAGTTTCTCGTTTGAAGCCTTAAGCCCATCCCTTTCACCCCTTAATGTAGACAGTGTATCTAACAACAACCAACCAACATCTCTATAACTCTTATTTCTACAAAACTCTGTAAAAGTGTCAAAAACATTATCTCCCAGAGTCTGGCTTTGTACAAGTGAAGCATTAGGAGAATCGAATGATGATATTTTGACTATCTCCTTTGCCAACTCACTCCATGGATTGGGAGTGTCATTCTGATTACGGGAATCAGAGTCCTTAGTGTCTCTGAGTCCAGTCAGAGTAGAAAACCATTCATAAAAACCCATTTTTAAGATTCTGTTCCTTAAGAACCACTCCTGGTACCAAGATGTATTAATTAGGGTTCTCTAGAGAGACAGAATCAACAGGGAACACTTGCAAATATAAAATTTATAAAAGTGTCTCACGTGACTGTGGGAACGAAGAGTCCAAAATCCACAGGGCAGGCTGTGAAGCCGATGACTCTGATGGATGGCCTGGATGAACTCCACAGGAGAGGCTCACCAGCCAAAACAGGAATGGAACTTGTCTCCTCTGAGTCCTCCTTAAAAGGCTTCCCATGATTACATTTAGCATCACTAATTGCAGAAGACACTCCCCTTTGGCTGATTACAAATGGAATCAGCTGCGGATGTAGCTGACGTGATCATGACCTAATCCTGTGAAATGTCTTCATTGCAACAGACAGGCCAGCGCTTGCCCGATCAGATAAACAGGTACCACAACTTGGCCAAGTTGACACCTGTCCCTAACCATGACACACTCAGAGGACATGAGGGCAAGGACACAAATGGACATTTTCACACCAATGTTTATAGCAGCATTATTTACAGTTGCAAAGAGGTGGAAACAGCCAAAACATCCATCAACAGATGAGTGGCTAAACAAACTTTGGTATATACGTACAATGGAATATTATGCAGCTGTAAGACAGAATAAGGTTGTGAAGTATGTAACAACATGAATGGACCTTAAGGACATTATGCTGAATGAGATTAGCCAGAAACAAAAGGACAAATACGTATGGCCTCACTGATATGAATTGACATTGTGAATAAACTTGGAGAATTTCGTTGGTAACAGAGACCACTGGGGGATAGAAACAGGGTAAGATATTGGGTGATTGGAGCTGAAGGGATGCAGATTGTGCAGCAGGACTGAATGTAAAAACTCAGAAATGGACAACACAATACTACCTAACTGTAATATAATTATGTTGAAACACTGAACGAAGCTGAGTGTGAGAATGGTGGAGGGAGGAGGGCTGGGGGCACGAATGAAATCAGAAAGATAGATGATGAAAACTGAGATGGTATAATGTAGGAATGCCTAGAGTGTGTAATGATAGTGACTAAATATACAAAGTTTAAAAATGTTTTTGCATGAGGAAGAACAAAGCAATGTCATCATTGCAGGGTGCTGAATATAGATGGTAATGTTTAAAATTTTCAAACTATGTGTGAGAGTAAAGCAAAAAATGTTCATTTGGTACAAAATTTATATTTAACCTAGTGCATTTCCTAATATAACTTATGTAGTTAGCTTGATTGAAAACCTTAAGTACTTGGAACCTTGAGTAGGGCATGAGATTTTGCTGGTTTGTCCAGAGTGATGCCCCGATGAATCCCAGAGTGATCTGATCAGTAAGTGGAAAAGTATTTGCAAAGTCCCCTTCAGGGAATAGTGAGAATGGGGAGAAATTCAACTTCCCCAAGTTGAATTCTTGATATTCTCACAAGCATTGTGGACAACCAAAGCTATATGCTGAGACCCCAGTCTTGGGGTTTGTTCCTATGAAACTTAACCCCACAGGGGATAGGTCAAGCCTACTTAAAATTAGGCCTAAGAGTCACCCCCAAAGAACCTCTTTTGTTGCTCAGATGTGGCCTCTCTTTCTCAAGCCAACACAACAAGCAAACTCACCATCCTCCCCCTGTCTACGTGGGACATGACTCCCAGGGGTGTGGACCTTCCTGGCAACATGGGACAAAAATCCTAGAATTAGCTCAGACTCAGCAGCAAGGGATTGAGAAAAACCCTAGAATGAGCTGTGACTCAGCGTCAAGGGATTGAGAAAACCTTCTCGACCAAAAGGGGGAAGAGTGAGATAAGACAAAGTGTCGATGGCTGAGAGATTCCAGAGTCGAGAGGTTATCCTGGAGGTTATTCTTACGCATTCAGTAGATACCACCTTGTTATTCAAGATGTAATGGAGAGGCTGGAGGGAACTGCCTGAAAATGTAGAGCTGTGTTCCAGTAGCCATGTTTCTTGATGATGATTGTATAATGATATAGCTTTCACAATGTGACTGTATGATTGTGAAACCTTTGTGTCTGATGCTCCTTTTATCTACCTTGTCAACAGATGAGTAGAACATATGGAATAAAAATAAATAATAGGGGGAACAAATGTTAATTTAAATTTAGTTTGAAATGCTAGTGATCAATGAAAGGGAGGGGAAAGGGGTATGGTATGTATAAATTTTTTTTCTGTTTTCGTTTTATTTCTTTGTCTGAATAGATGCAAATGTTCTGAGAAATGATCATGATGATGAATATGCAACTATGTGAAGATATTATGAATTACTGATTATATATGTAGAACAGAATGATCAAAATAGGAATGTTTGCGCTTGTTTGGTGTTTTTTTTTTGGTATTCAAAAAAATAAAATAAAATAAAAGAGACAAGAGAAAGTAAAAATAATAAAGAATTACACTGATGTGAACATATGTCTACAGGTTTTTGAATGGATACAGTGAAAAGACAGAGAATGTCATACGGGATTAAATAATGAGAAATTTATTTCTTAGGGTATAAACTTAGGACTGGAATTGCTGGGTCATATGGTAAGACCATGTTTAATATTTTGAGGAACTGCAAAATGTCTGCATCATTCAAAATGGCTGCACCATTTTACATTCCCATCAGCAATGTATAAGAATTCTAATTTCTTCACATCCTTGTCTATACTTGTTATTTTATTTCTTTTTGATTAAAGCCATCCTAATGGTTGTGAAGTGGCATCTCATTTTGGCCTTTATTTGCATTTCCCTAATGACTAATGGTGTTGGGCATCTTTTCATGTGTTTATTAAGAATTCAAGTAACTTTTTTTGCAGAAACCTCTGTTCAAATACTTTTCTCATTTTCAATTGGTTTTATCCATTTATTGTTGAGTTGTAAGCATTCCTTATATGTTCTGGATACAAATCCCTTATCTGAGATATGATTTGCAAATATTCTCTCCCATTCTGTGTGTTGCCTTTTCCTTTCTTCATGGTGTCCATTGAGGTGCTGAAGATTTTAATTTTGATTAATTTTCTTATTTTTTCTTTTGTTGCTTATGCTTTTGGTGTCATGTCCAAGAAGGTTTTGTTAAACACAAGATCACAAAGATACTCTTCTACTTTTTTTCTAAGAGTTTTATACTTTTAGCTCTTATGTTTAGATCTATGATTCATTCTGTAGACATTATATAATGTGATCTTATTATTTAATCCCGTATGACATTCTCTGCCTTTTCATTGTATTGGTTAATTAACTCTCATTTCATTTTATTATTGAAAGTCTGGATTTTTGTGTTCCATTTTACTCTATGTTTTCTAAATGTCTCAGGTCCTTTTCCTTCTCTACGCCTCCTGTACTGTTTTTTTTTCTGCATTAAATGAGTATTTTCTTGGGTAACATTTCAATTCCTTTAACTATTTTTTTCAATATATTTTTGAGCTATTTTCTTAGTGAATTCTCCAGGACTTAACAATATACACCTTGTATTAGTCAGGGTTCTCTAGAGAAACAGAACCAACAGGAGAACCTGTAAACATGAGATTTATAAAGGTGTCTCAAGCAACTGTGGGAATGGAAGAGTCCAAAATCTGCAGGGCAGGCTATGAAGCTGACAGTTTCAATGAAGAATATGGATGAACTCCATAGGAGAGGCTCACTGGCTGAAGAGGCAGTGAAAAAGTCTCTCTTCTTCCTTAAAAGACTTCAACTGATCGAATTATCTCATTGGTGGGAGAATGCCTTAGTTGATTGCAGATGTAATCAGCCACAGATGCAATCAACTGACGGATGATTTAATGCACCAGTCTTCCAGTTTATCAACCAACCAGGAAATATCCTTGTGGCAACAGTCAGGCCAGTGCTTGCCTGATCAGACAGCTGGGCATCATCACTTGGCCAAGTTGACAGCAGTACCTAACCATCACACCTTAATTTAGCAGAATCGACTTCAGATTTATACTAATTTAATTTAAGTGAGATATAGATATATTATAAATTTAAATGACAATTGAAAAACTAAGAGAAACCCCACACAGAAAAGCCCAACATACTCCCAATCCAGATATCCAGATTCACCAATTTTAACATTTTGCCACTTTTAACATTTTCTTTCTTTTGTCCATTCTTCCCTCCCTCCTTCCTGGCTATGTATGTATGTATGTATGTATGTATGTGTGTGTGTGTGTGTGTGTGTGTGTGTGTGTGTGTGTGTGTGTATGTATGTATGTATGTATGTACCTACCCACCTACCTACCTACTACTTAGCTACCAACCCATCTATCCATCTAGTCATTCATCCATCCATCCATCCATCATCTAACTTCTGAACATTTGAGAGCAGATTGTACACATCATACTCCTTGAATGCATAATACTTCCATTTATATTTCCCATAAATAAGAATATTTCCTTACATAATCACCTGAAGTACAATTATCGAGTTCAAAAATTTTAATGTTATAAAGCTTACACTCCCTATTCCAATTTTTTCTTATGTTCCAATAATGTCCTTTTGGCATCTTTCCCTTCATACCTAAATCCCATCCATAACCATGTATTGCATTTAAATGTCATCAGCTCCTTAGTTTCCCTATCGTTATTAATTGTGGAAACATATATGCAGTATAAGTCTGTCCATCTCATCCCCTCTCAAGCATTCAGTGGGATTAATAACATTCACAACATGCAGTTCTCTCATCACCATCCATTACTAGAACTTTCCCTTTACCCCAAACAGAAACCAGTCATTTTGCATTAACCACCCATGCCACTGCCCCTCACCACTGGTAACCTGTGTTCTGTTTTCTGCATCTATGAATTTGCATATTCTCTGATATTTTCTTTGAGGTTACCATGGGGCTTCAACTTAACATCCTAAATCTATATTCTCATTTGCTTTGATACCAACTTAAATTCAATAACATGCAAAAACTATATTCTTATACCCTTCTGTCCCCCCCACCTTTGTGTAGTTCTTGCCACAAATTACATTTTTATACACTGAGTCCCAAACCATTGATTGATCATTACATTTTATGCATTTGCCTTTTAGATACTGTAGTTAGTAAAGAGTAATAAATGAAAAATACATTAGTACTAACATTTATGTTTAGCATGTCATTATCTTTTCCAGAGATATTTATTTCTTCATGTTGCTCAGGTCTATTGTCTATCATCCTTTCCTCGCAACCTACAGAGCTCTCTAGCATTTCTTGTGGGGCTGATCTAGTGTCAACAAACTCTCTTGTCTTCTATTGATCTGGGAATGTCTTAATCCTTCCCTCATTTTTGAAAGACAGTTTTGCTGTACCCAGAATTCTTAGTTGGCAGTTCTTTGCCTTCAGCTCTTTAAATATATTTTCCCACTGCCTTTTTGCCTCTATGGCTTCTAATGAGAAATTGGCACTTAATGTTATTGAGTCTTCCTTGTATGTGCTTCTCGCTTGTAGCTTTCAGAATTTTCTTTATCTATGATGGTATGATAATGATATAGTGTGGTGTGGGTCTATGTGAGTTTATCCTGTTTGGAGTTTTGTTTACTTCTTTGTTTCGTGACTTTATGGGACTATTTCAGTGAATTCTATTTCCCTTGCAGTGTGCACTCTCTGATGTCACCCTTCAGAGGTTTCAGTCTTGGACGTACGTACACGCAGTCATCCAGGGATGACAATGACTTTAGCAGGACTCTTTTAAACTCTCTTTCCCTGATCTCTCATGCTTCTGGCTGGTCCACCTCTACTAATACGACATCTAGCTATCAGCCTCCACTTGTTTTGGCAGAAAGCTGTATTTCCCTAGTATCGCCTCAAGGTTCAATAAATCATTTGCAAATTTAGCTGTGAAGGTCTACCAAGAAATTAGACTAATTCTCTATGTTCCTAGAATAAATGAATTAACTTTTTATGTTCTCAAATCTTTTTGTCAACCTGCTGAACACCAATCATATACTCAGCTTTAATGTTTATGCAATACATTTTACTGAGAATATGACACAGACCTGAGTCTGTAAGACATTCATAGTTAAAACAAATATCACAAAATGGAATAGATTTACAAATAAGTTGACTACAATACTGAATAGATGATGTAAAGATGAGGTGAGTTTATTCTTAGTAGGGGCCATATTTGTTTTAATCACCACCACCACCACCACCACCACGTCCAATATGGACTTCCAACCGGAATCTACTATTTTGAAAATCCCTTCCAATGGAGACTGGAAAAGAAATACTGGAAAAGCATATTCCTTGATAATGTGCTGGTAATGCAAATATAGGATTATTTGTACTTCAAAGTATTAAAAAACTACTTTTCTATAGGACTTACACTTTATTTATATTATCTCATTTCATATTTTAAATGTTGTGGGGAAATATTTATCATATTCACTTTATGGGTGGATAAAAGCAATTAAGTGGCTTGCTTGAATTGTAAACTAAATGAACGACAAGACAAGGCTTAAACCCACATCTTGATTCCAAATTTTCCACATTGTACTATGAAAGAATTACAAAGGTATTATGGGCTAAATGTTGGAATATTGAGTTAACTATTTGAAAAATTTTAAATTAAGTTCTCATCTTATACTATACTTTATATGCTATACTATACCAAAAGTAAATTCTATGAAGATATTAATTAAAAATTTAAAAAATATAAAAAAAGTAAATATATATACATTTGGGGATGAAAAGACTTTCCTGTGGAAAAAAACACTAAAAACTAAAACCAAAAAATGTGGAAGATCGAAAGGACCACATAAAAAAACAAAACAAAAGCAAAATTAACAGGTAAGCTGGGAAAAGAATTTACCACTTTATATAAGAGACAAGTGGAAAAGAGCACAGAATAAATAAAAGTGGTCTATGAAAAGGTATGAAAAAACCTTATGTTACTACTAATCAAAGAAAATATAAATGAAAACCAACATCTATTTTATGACTGTCAGGTTGACAAAGAGTAAATTATAACTTCCAGTAGTTTCATGCTCTGTTGTTGGTGTATAAAATAGTACAATCTTACTCTTCTAAAAATTCAAAAAAAGCAATTTCATGGCAAGGAATTTTATGCTAATGAATTATACATGTTTTTAACAATACACACATTACTATTTAAGTAGCTCAAAACTGAAAAAAATCTAAAAGCTCAGTAACAGCATATTAAATTATAATCACTTATACAATGGAATTTAGCAAGCCCTTAAAAATGTTGTAGAAGATTGTTTCAATGACGTGGAAAGATAATGATAAAAATAAATGAAAAAGTAGGTTACAAAAAGGTAAATGCAGGGCAGGCCACAGTGGCCCAGCAGGCAGAGTTCTCGCCTGCCATACCGAAGTCTTGGGTTCGATTCCTGGTGCCTGCCCACGCCAAAAAAAAAAGTAAGTGCATTCCATTCCATATGATACAATTCCATTCTTACTAAAATATGTGTATGCAAAGAAAAATGACCCAAAGTTATTATCTCTCAGTGTTAACATTGAGGGATTGTTTACTTTGGGCTTCCCCTGCCAGAATGCCTAAAATATGCATGTCTTAGTTTTCACTAAGAAAAAACAATAATTTAAATATTAATAACTTAATATTAAATTGGCAGATTGTTTTAAAAGACAATATACAATATCAGTAAGGATTAGCAGCATGCACAAAAAGAATGTTGCTAATGATAGTGTAAGAACTTCATTGTAAACTTGGCAATTTATGCCAAAATCCTTAGGAATTAAGGAATTAGGGATACGTGGAAAAATGCAAATATAAGCCCAAATGTCCATTTTTAACTAAATGATTAAATAAATCACAATACACCTGTATGAGCCAATACTATGTATTAAAAATCAGATTGGCAGATCCTAATTGGCATAGGTCAATATATTAAGAGCAGGACACCAAATATTGTTTCACGATACTGATTATACATGAAAATCTAATAAACATATATAATTGTATATTTATTTCTCAAGTGTGTTTCGTTGTGCTTTCCTGAGTTTTTAAATAGCTTTTGTGCTAGGATTGTGCTTTTGTAGAGATTAAAGTCTAAATTTATTGCATAAGGCAAATATAGGTTTAGTAAAAAAATCACTCTTTCCCTTATATGGTTCACATTGTTTTATACAGTGTACTGTCTTTCAAAAACATCCAACATAGCTGATTCTTCCTCCAGCTCTTGAATAGATAACTGTTCCTCTTGACAAAAATTAGAAGTAATTGGCTTGTGTTTGTGTCATATTGTATGAAAAAGATAAAAACATTTCTAACTGTTATAGTTGAATATATACACATTAAATGAATGTATGATGAGACTCTACTGTTTTACTTTAGTAATTAGAAGAAAAATAATTTTTAAAAAAGGTTTACATATTGTAGGATCTTATACATAGTGCTTCTAAGTTTTTCTTTATACATGATCTATAACTTCTATTAAAATCTGTATTTCTTTACTCTGAGGAAAAAAATAAAAGGAGTTATCAAAAAACACTGCCAAAAATGGCAGAGTTAGGATATACTCCTAAGTCCAAGGGAAAAAAAGCATTACTGAGTTCCAAAATGGATGTTTAAGAGGTTACATGTATCTCTGAAACTTTCTGGATTTTTTTTAAAGGTCCAGGGAAAAAAGCTTTTCTTTTCTTCGTCTTTTTTTTTTTTTCACAACCATCATTATGGGATAACAGTAAAATTAAATCAAAATGAAAAATCAATACTATTTATGAAATGAAATATTGTCATGTACAGAGGCTGACATCATAGGTAGTCAAAGAATATGTTTAATAAAAAATAATTAAACTTCCATTTGCTCTATAGAACATCATAGAAAGTAATTTAATAAATTACAAATGACTTTTTAAGACGTTTGCTCAACTACAGAAAGCAAATTCAGACTACACAGAACACAACTGGTAAATATTGCAAATGTCCAAAAGAAAACATTGGACTAAGACTTAGATCATGAAACCTGAAACAAGGGCTATAAATACAAGGCAATAACAGCTATAATTCTTTTTTATTAACTACCGACACATACTTGGATATTCTTTCAACTGCAACTTTAGTATTATGTAATTCTATTGAATTTTTCTTTATAATCCTTACTACAACCATATTTGCATGTTTTCTTTTTTTAGCTATCAGCTGGACTTTTCCCCAATCAATACTAAATGAAAGTGTCTTGAAACCCAAGAATATTTTTAATATTAGCTTTAATGCTTTGAAAACTGTAATTGCCTTATTACATAGAAAGAGAAGCATTAGGATGTTAATCAAATTCACTTGACAATATAGGAAAATACTTTATCTCATAAATTTGATATAAATTAGATTTTAGTGACAAGATTTAGGGTTTTTTTTCCTTTTTTAAATTTTTTATTTGTGGAAAGAAAAGAATAAAGATCATGTGGGTAAAACTAGAGGGAGGGAAGGGAAAAATGGATGGTGTTGAAATACTTTACCAGCAAACTAAGTTAACTGTGTTTGAAAAACTTTGGCTATTTTGTAGGTGTATTCTAGTTAAACAAAAGTGCAATACTGCAAAGGGAAGATACTAAATACGTAATATATCATTTTCATGATTAAGAATTACTACCCACTTCTCCTGGATGGGCATTATAATTACTATTGCTAAGACATTGCATAAAGGACCATCAATTCAAAGTACTATTTTGGGGAAATACAAAAATCAATACAATCCTAATGAAACTTATATAATTTTGTAAATACATAACACTGTTGCTCTAATGGGGTTAGTTATTTTACATACAGAAACATAATTTACTGGTAAAAGTCTTGGTAAAACCCAATACGATTGCTTAATTCATGACAAAACAACACAGTTCTATCGTAATATATGAGAAACTTCTTTTTCAGTGGGAGAGAATTAGAGTATTATTTTTCCCCTAAATTTATCCCCTCATAACCTTTATCACTAACTTAGTTGAGTACCAGAAAAATGCTAACATTTATCTCCCCTTAGACTGTAAGTAGTATTTTAAAGTCCAATTTGGTTCTAATTGTTTTAAATGTATATGAAGGTGAACCTGAACCTCTTTTATAGCAGCTTAGGCAGGAGAAATTGTATTACAAATCAAGTATTAGGCAAATTTTACACGGTAAAGAGTTCTAAGGAATTGAACAGAAGCCTGGGGCTTCTTTTGTGTGGTTTACAGGTACAACTTGTATATCTTTTTGAGACTATTCAAAGTGCATTTTCAAAGTGGGCAACTCAGCATATTTTATATAAACTGACAACCCAACACTGATTCTGGGCAACATTTAGTTTGCGTACACCTAGAAACTCAAAATGAATTTAGACTATCTGCATATTACTTCACCACTATTTTCTGTTAATTTTGGAAGATTTCCATGACATAAAACACAAATAGGAATCTATACAAATAAAGCAAACAGACAATTTCTTTTACATGAAGTATGCTGTGTTGAAAGTTCTTTTCAATGGCATTTATGAGTTTGCCTTATCTGAGCCCTGGAGACAGACATTACTCATCTGTGACATGATTACTTCTAATAGGAAGTCAAACTTTGAAAAGTTAAAACTAAGTATGTCTATAGAGTGCCAAAGTTATGTGACACTGGATTATTTTTTACTTGCTTTCACTGATGAGTTAAGCTCAGCAAAAAGCAAGTCATATTTCTTGCCAGATTAACATGATTATATAGGATGTATTTAAAAAACCCCTGAAAACAAGTATAGAATTAGAAACGAATGTAAACTTCCTAAACTAACTCAGCTGAGGTAACAGGTAGCCAGTTAAATTGGCTGATTGGGAAACTTATTTCTTCTTTAAAACACACTTGTACCTGAATTGGAGACATCAGCAGTGTATCACAACACTAGAGCATTTTCATGTAATTAAAGCAATGGATGGTGATGTAGATTCTACAGCTTTCATGACATTCATTAGCTGCCCAAATTATTGCTGAGTTTTGATCTGTAAATTATAGGTGTCAAGGAGGCTGTAAAACTATATTCAAATTAAATCAGTAATATGCATAAAGTATTCTGTGTTCACTGCAAATATATTAAATATACAACTCTTATTGAGCATAATTTTCATAAAATTAACCCCCAACAAAATTATAATGCCTTTTGTTGTAATTTTACACCTTTATGTATCTGATAGTACATATGAGTTCAGAAACTTATGACTCTTAAGAAATATTACATGCAAAATGTCTCTGAAAGCAGTTTGCACTTCTAAACAAATAACTGAAATGTTCGGTCAGTAAGTTATTGATGCACTCAACACTGGGGAATTTACAATTAATAATTAAAGGAAAAAAATCCAAAAATTAGTTCACAAGTGCAAAGTCTTGGAATCAGTCTTCATTACTAGAATCTGAATCCTCAGATGATGATGATGTACTATCAGATCCAGATGAAGCATCGGCTTTCTCTGAACCCTCATCTGTGCTGTTTTCATTGAGAGGACTTGGTTCAGTTCCCCCTCTGTCTTCCTGATCTCTAACTCTGGAAACTTCTTCCTTTATTTCTACAGACTTAGATGAGCCTAAGTCACTGTTCTTGTTTTTTTGTACATCAAAAGTATTGGACTGGGGCAAAGTTGGAATATGAAGATTAAGGCCTGGAGTGAGAAGCATCCCTGGATAAAGTATATTAGATAGTAACAGAGGGTTAAGAGCTAATGGGTTGGCAGCTGCAGCTGAATTTAATGTAGCAGTAGAGGATGTAGAAGGAGAGCCCGACACAGAGTTTTCTCCACAATTTTCTGAATTTTGGCTCTCTGTCCTTTCTTTCTTTCCTTCTAGCTCCTTAGAGTCATTTCCCTTTTTTTCTTCTGTTCCAGATTCTGTAGGCTTTGTCAGGAGTCCTCCCATGCCCAACAGATTTGGCAATCCAGCCATTCCTGAAAGCAGCATAGGGAACACAGCAGCCATATTTTTAGCTTCTCCTCCAGAAGACTGACTGGCAGGCACTCCCATCAGTCCTGCAGTTACTTGCATTGACTGCAAGTTTTGTAGGTTTTGTTGTAAGGCCTGAAGCGTTGTAAGATCCACACCTGGAAGTAATCCATTGGCTAACAAAGGATTGACTGAAATACTAGTTGTGGTTGAGGATGCTGTTGCAGCTGCTGCCTTTACAATTCCACTTTTAGGCCGCCTTCCCCGCCTACTTACTTCCTCTCTCACAACAGGGCCAGTGAGAATACGTTCATACATACTTTCTGGAAGAAATCCCTGAAATAAATATATGTTTATTAATAATAGCTACAGGAAAATAAAAGCAATATCTTGTCATACAAACAACCTATTAAAAATAGGTAATTATTCCATAAATTTATCCTACAATGATAGAAAATAGTTAATTATGAAGGAGAAAATCTAATTTCATTTATCATAAGAAGAGGCTTGAGGGCAGGCCACGGTGGCTTAGCAGGCAGAGTTCTTGCCTGTCATGCCAGAAACCTGGGTTTGATTCCCGGTGTCCGCCCATTCAAAAAAAATAAAAAATCTGTACTCTTAAGTAGAGGTTTGAAGCTGCTATTTTTCATTTCATAGTAGAACAAGAGAGTAGAAAGACTGAAGAGCCATTAGTCTGTAGACTAGTTCTAGAAAACAACAGGTACAGAGACATTTTTTTCATGAATGAAATACATAACCCTAATATTTTTTACATCACTACTTGCTCTGAAAGATTGAAGCAGTGGCTTCCTTTTAACATGGAACAGCAATGAGGAAAGGAGGGGCAGGTTAGGAAAAGGTTACGGCTAAACTGAGATTCTGATTGTGAATCTTTTGACTATCACAATGGGAATAAGGTAGGTAGCACCAAGGCAGGGTTAAGCTGAACAAGATAATCAACAGAGAGAAAACATCCCTTGGCACAAAATAGCAGTAGCATTTGCAGACTGGAAAGCATCAAGTCCAGGACAACGGAGAATTATCTATGCTATTTTCTGGCAATTCTCCCATGATTTTCTGGGGGGTCAAAAACTCTTAGAAGTTTCAGAAGTTTAGAATCTCTAGAGCAGAATTGTCCAGTATAAATATAATGCAAGCAATTTTTGAAAGTGGCATAATTAAAAAACGTAAAAAATAGTGAGAATAATTTTAGTAACATAGTCTGCTTAACCCAATACAACCAAAATATTATCATTTCAACATGTAATCAACATAAACATTATTAATAAAATATTTTATATTCTTTTTAAAACTAAGTCTTTGAAATATAAATCCAGTAAGTATTGACACTTATGACACATTTCACTTAAGGCTAGCCAAACTTCAAGTACTCAATAATTTCAGGTGCACAGTCGCTACCATTTGTGGCAGTGTATCTCTAGACAGTGGTTTAAGAAAAGACTCTCATGGGACTAACTTTTATCTTTGTTTTGAATTGATCAACTTATTTTATTATGAAAGGATTAGGGCTCTTGCAGAAAACATGGACAACAACAACAAAAATACAAAGAAAATAAACATCCATAACCTAACCATATAGAGCTAACCACTGTTAATTTCAGGTTGTGTTCTTCCATTTCTTCCTTGTGCATATATATTTACATTATATAATTATTCCCACTTCTTTTTCTAAAATAAAACAAGAAATAGAATCATACTGAACACAATTCTACCCTGTCTTTAAGATTCAGACATATTTAATAGAAATAATAAGGTTTATTTACTCAGTACTTACTACATGGTTAGGCTTTACTATTGCAAGACCATAACTACTATCCAATTTAATACATTGAGAACTTTTTTCTTCCATGTCATTAGATGTAAGATGTAATTTTTAGAATGATTGCAGTTTTCCTATATACATATGAACCATTAGTTTATTCCCAATTTTTTCCTACCATACCATGATGAGTATTCTTACACATATTTCATGGTCCATTTATATCTGATTATTCTCTGGGGTATTGTTCAAATAGTATCTAAGAGGTAAAAATAAAACCAAATCAGTGTGTGTGTGTATTCTGATTTTAACTCAATAAACATCTGAGAAATTTGCAACATTTTCTGGCAAGATAAAAATTGTGAACTAAAAAAACAATGGCACAGGGCAGGCCACAGTGGCTCAGCAGGTAGAGCTCTCGCCTGCCATGCTGGAGACCCTGGTTCGATTCCCACTGCCTGCATATGCAGAAAAACAAACAAATAAACAAAAAAACAATGGCACATAGTGTATGAAATATTTTATTAGTTTTTAACTTAAATCCCAACTAAGATATAATTAAATGGCATTTAATTTTAAAAACGATGACTGAGTTACAATTTGTGAAATACTCACAGATTGCTTAACAACATCTCCCCATTCAGGAGCTACTCCATACTCTGAATTTTCTTTTAGGAATCTACATAAATCTTTCAAAGGTGGAGCAAATGCGCCTCCAACCTGTAAGTGAAAAATAGATTGTTAGACAACAAAAATACTAGTGAGCATGGAAATGATATATCTTGCTTTTATTCTGTGTTCTACAGAGTTTAAAAAAAACAAACAATAATACATGTTTTCTGAACCACCTTCAACTATCTTTATGATTATATTAAAAAGGACCACCATGACCCATAAGGACTTTACATATTTAATAGTACGTTTCTATGGTAAAATTTCTATAATAGAAATTTTAAATGTTTTAAATAGAGCAACCAGAACAATAAAATGAATTATTTTATTCCTTTTCAATAAAATGAATAACTACAATTTACTGTGGACTTTATTGAATAGGTAGTATAATTTAGGTAAGAGTATACCCTTTATAGTCAGACCTACCTGCTATGCAAACCTGAGCAAATTATAAATTTCTTTGGGTCCCAGTTTCCTGATCTATAAAATAGGGATAGCAACAATACTTCCCTGACAGCGTTTTACGAAGAGAAAATGAAATAAAGTGCCCTAGCATAGTGCTTGGAACATAATAAATATAAGTCATTTTTGTTATTATATTCAAAGTATTGTGCTGAGGACTTTATATAATTTCATTTAGTTCTCATTTCAGATAGTAATATTTCTATTTTGCATATGAAGGAACTGAGCCTAAAGAATTTATATGCCTGAAGTCAGCTGATAAGGGCTGAAAGTTGCTAAGTGTCTGGATTCAAAGCCAAGTCTCAAAAATAAAGTTCTTGGCGAGACTTCTGGGAAGATGGTGGAATAGGGTGTTGAAAGGCTCACTCCTCTTCCAAAAATAGTTGAAATAGGCAGAAATTATCCAAAATAACTGTTCTTGGGGTCTGGAAACCAGAAGAGTACTGTACAGTATCCAGAAAAGAGTAGGTTGAAGAGACTGAGAAATTGCGTGAAAAATGGTAAGGAATTCCTGGCGCACATCCTCACCCTTGAGGTAAGCAGCTTCAGGTTAGCCTGGTTCCAATCTGGTGGGCTGCTACAGACTGGGAGGGGCATTGAAGCCCTCCTCCCCAAGAACAGAAGGGAACATGATCCAGTACTATTCCATCTATTGGCTGGTGAATTTATAGACAGTGGGATCGCACTGCTTTAGCTAGTCCCAGATAGTTGCAGCTGCACCACTGTTTTCCACTGGTGTCACAGGCAGAACCACTTGAGGGCTAAAAATACCTTGTCTTCTTAGGGCTGTGAGGAATAGGCTGCCAAAGATCACCATTTTCTGGGCAAGCCAGTAAAGTATACATCGTTGGGGAGTTGGAAACAAAGGATTTTTTGCATCTTTCCTGACCCTCTCCCCAGGGCCCTTTGGAACTGGCCTGTGCCCCCAGTGTGGGTCCCTGGCCTATTTTGGCTAGGAAATACTGACAAACCAAGTATCAAGGAAAAGACTTAACAGAAACCCAATCAACAAGAAAATCCTAGACAAGAGAGAGAAATAAACCTTCAGAATAATCTCTCCTAGACAGAATTATCTCTTTACCTTTGCCCAGGTATCGAGGGTCAGATATTAGCAAAAATTAAAAGCCATACTAAGAAATAGGAAGATAGAGCCCAATCAAAGGAACAAATTTAAAAGTTGGACAAAATACAGAATTTTGAACAATTAATCAAAGATGTTTAGGACAAATCACTTAAAACAATTCAAGGAGATAAAGGAAAATATGGCTAAAGAGATGAAGGATATTAAGAAGATACTGGGTGAGTATAAAGAAGAATTTGAAAGCATGCAAAGAAAGATGTCAGAACTTTTGGGAATGAAAGCCAAAACAGATGTAATTAAAAATACAGTAGAGGCTTGAAACAGCAGATTTGAACAGGCAGAAGAAAGGATCAGCACCCTAGAAGACAAGACATCCAAAACAGAATAGACAAAAGAACAAATAGAGAAAAGAATGAAAAATTTGATCAGGATCTCAGAGAATTGAATGACAGCACAAAGCACACAAACACATGCATTATGGGTATCTCAGAAGGAGAAGAGAAGGGAAAAGAGGCAGAAAGAATATTTGGGAAATAATGGCTGAAAATAGCCATAAAATGTACATATCCAAGAAATGCAATGAAGTCCAAACATAATAAATGTGTATAGATCTACTCTAAGACACATACTAAGCAGAGTTTCAACTGCCAAAAGTAAAGAGAGAATTCTGAAAGCAGCAAGGAAAAAAGCAATTCATCACATATAAGATAAGCTTAATAGGACTAAGTACCTATTTCTCATTAGAAACTGTGGAAGCAAAAAGGCAGTGGTATGATACATTTAAGATATTGCAGTGGTACCTTATATTTAAGATACTGAAAGAGAAAAGCTGCCAGCCAAGAATTCTTTATCCAGAAAAACTGTCCTTCACAACAAGAGAGAGTTTATAATAGTCAGAGATAAACAGAAGCTGAGAGTCTGTTTACAAGAGAACTGTCCTACAAGAAATACTAAAGGGAGTTTTGCAGGCTGAAAAGAAAAGACAGGAGGGAGAGGTTTGGAGCAAACTGCAGAAATGAAAACTATCACTAAGAATACTTAAAAGGGTAAAAAGAGAGACAAAAATAAGGTATGACATAAAAAGCCAAAGGAGAAATTGGCTTAAGTAAATATTGCCTTTATAGTAGTAACCCTGAATGTTAATGGATTAAGCTCCCCAGAAAGATACAGATTAGCAGAATGGATAAAAAATATACTCCTCCTCTACACTGTCTGCAAGACTCACCTTAGATCCAAGGATACAAATAGCCTGAAATTAAAATGCAAGAAAAAGATATTCCATGCAAACAGCAACCAAACAAGAGCAGAGTAGTTATATTAATATTGGAAAGAATAGACTTTGAATGCAAAACTGTTTAAGGCATGAAGAAGGACACTGTATCTTAATAAAAGGAGCAATTCACTAAGAAGAAATAACAACATGTGTTAGCCACAAATATTTATGAGTTTAACAAAGGTACCCCAAAACACATGAGGCAAACACTGGAAAAACTGAATGGAGTATAAGATATCTCTAAATCAATAATAGTGGGAGACCTTAATATACCAATCTCATCAACAGACAGAACATCTAAAGAGAAGATCAATAAAGAATCAGAGAACTTCAATAACACGATAAATGAACTAGACCTAATAGAGATATACAGAACATTTTACCCCAAAAGAGCAGGATATAAATTCTTCTCAAGTAATCATGGATCATTCTCTAGGATAGACTACATGTTGGGCCACAAAAACAAACTCAAAAAGACTGAAATTATATAAAGCACTTTCTCTGACCATAACGAAATGAAGATGGAAATCAATAACAGGTGGAGAAATAGAAAATTCACAAGTATATGGAGGTAAAACAACAAACTCTTAAACAAACAGTGGATCAAAGAAAAAATGCAAGATAAATCAGTAAATATCTTGAGAAAAATGAAAATGAGAATACAATATATCGAAGACCTTAAAGACCTACATTAAAAGAGAAGAAAGAGCTAAAATCAATGACCTAACTGCACAGCTAGAAAAACTAGACAAACAGGAAACTAATCTCAAAGCAAGCAGAAAGAAATAACAAAGATTAAAGCTGAAATAAATGAAATTGAGAATAAAAAAAACCAGAGAGAATCAACAAAACCAAAAGTAAGTTATTTGAGAAGATCAATAAAAGTGACAAACCCTTAGCTAGGCAGACAAAAAAGAGAGACGATGCAAATAAATACAATCAGAAAAGAGAGGGGGCACATTACTACCTACCCCACAGAAATAAAAAAGATTATAAGTGGATACTATGAACAACTGCATGCCAACAAATTAGACAACTTAGATGAAATGGACAATGTAAGCCACCTACATTGACTCTAGAAGAAATAGAAGATCTCAACAAATGAATCACAAGTAAAGAGATAGAAGCAGTCACCAAAAATTTTCCAACAAAGAAAAGCTCAGGACCCATATCTTCACAGGTAAATTCTACCAATCATTCCAAGAAGAATTAATATCAATCATGCTCAAACTCTACCAAAAAAAAAAATGAAGAGAAGAAAACACTATCGAACTCATTCAATGAAGCCAACATCACCCTAATATCAAAGACAGATTAAAAAAAAAAAAAAGAAAACTACAAATCAATCCCTCTAATGAATATAGATGCAAAAATCCTCAACAAAATACTTGCAAATAAAATCTTTTTTTAATGTGCAAGATAAATCAGTAAATATCTTGAGAAGAATGAAAATGAGAACACAATATATCAAAGACCTAAAAGACCTACATTAAAAGAGAAGAAAGAGCTAAAATCAATGACCTAACTGCACAGCTAGAAAAACTAGACAAACAGGAAACTAATCTCAAAGCAAGCAGAAAGAAATAACAAAGATTAGAGCTGATTACTTGCACATTAAAAGAATTATACACCATGATCAAAAAAAATCTTTTTGGGTGCATGGTCTGGGAATTGAACCCAGATCTCCTGCAAGGAAGGTGAGCATTCTATCACTGAACCACCCATGCATGTGTCAGATGGGTTTTAATCAAGGATAGTTTAACAAAAGAAAATCAATTAATATAATAATGAAGGGGAAACGAACAAACTGAAGGGAAAAAAAAATCTGATCATCTCGATTGACACAGAAAAGGCATTTGACAAAATCCAGCATCCTTTCTTATGAAAACACTTCAAAAGATAGGAATAGAAGATATTTCCTCAATATTTAAGGGGAATATATGAAAAACAGACAGCTAATCATGTATACAGAAAAGTACAAAACATTGCTAAAAGAAATCAAAGAAGATCTAAATAAATGGAAGGATATTCCGTGTTCATGGATTGAAAGACTAAATATCATTAAGATATCAGTTCTACCCACACTGATTCACAGGCTCAATGGAATCCCAATCAAAATCCCAACAGCCTACGTTGAAGAAACGGAAAAGCCAATTATCAAATTTATTTGGAAGGTGTGCTGGTTTGAATCTGTGGTGTACCCCAGAGAAATCGTCATGATCTTTAATCCACATTCAATACTGATGGGTAGGAGCTTTTTGATTATCCAGGGAGGTGTGTCTCCACCCCATTCAAGATGGCGTTGCTTACTGGAGCCCATTAAGAGGGAACTATTTTTGGAAAACGCTTGAGAGCCATGAGCCCATGCAGCCAGAGACCTTTGGAGATGAAGGAAAATGCCCCCGGGGGAGCTTAATGAAACAAGAAGCCGGGAGAGAAAGCTAGCAGACTTCTCCATGTGCTCTTCCAGCTGAGAGAGAAACTCTGAACTTAGCAGCCTTTCTTGAGTGAAGGTAACTTCTTGTTGGTGCCTGAATTTGGACATTTTTATAGACTTGCTATAATTTGGACATCTTCACGGTCTTAAAAGTATAAACTTGCAACTTAATAATTTCCCCTTTTTAAAAGCCATTCTGTTTCTGGTATATCGTATGCTGGCAACTAGCAAACTTGAACAGAAAGGGCAAACAGAATACCTAAAATAATCTTGAAAAAGAAAAATGGAGAGAACAGGAAGGCAGGACTGGTGTAAGTCACTGCGGGTCTGAGGAGATGATATGCTGGTAACGGCCTGGTGAGATATGGGTTGCTCAAACTCTGCAGACCATAATGACTTCAACAAATAAATCATTTGAATCACAATTACAAGTGAAACAAGGCTTTATGAAGGATTTAAAAAACTGGGGAAAAGACATTAAACAAAAGGATATGGAACCAAGAAGACAGCATGGTGTGCCTGAAAAGAATTTACCTCCAATTTGAAAAGGAATTTTAGGAAAAAGAAAAGTAAAGCTAAAGAGTCGTCTAAACAAACCAAAGAGGAAAACAAACAAACCAAAAAACAGGATAAAAATCTTATGATTCTGAGGCATGGGAAAAACTTGATGTTGACAATAATGATAAATTTGATAAAGATGATAGTATCCATGATTCTATGTCTCAAGAATGAGAGTCAGAAGATGGAGTTCACGTAGATACACAAAAGGCTCTTGCTCTAAAAGAAAAGGGCAATAAATACTTTGAAAAAGGAAAATATGATGAAGCAATTAAATGTTACACCAAAGGCATAGATGCTATCCATACAACCGTGTGTTGCCAACAAACAGAGCATCTGCACACTTTAGATTAAAAAAAATTGCTGTTACTGAGTCTGATTGTAATTTAGCAATTGCCTTGAATAGGAGTTATGCAAAGGCTTATATCAGACATGGAGCTGCTCAATTTGCTTTATAAAAATTAGAGGATGCCAAAAGAGATTATGAAAAAGTAACAGAACTGGAGTCAAGTAACTTTGAAGGAACAAATGAACTGAGGAAAATAAATCAGGCTTTAGTATCCAAAGAAAATGCATATCTAAAGGAAGCTGATACAATGATTAAGTCAAATGAAGGAGAGAAAAAACAAACTGAAGAACAACAGCATAAGCAGCAGGTCATTTCAGAGAAAGATCTGGGGACAGCATTTTTCAAAGAGGGGAAATATGGAAGAGCAATTGAATGCTATATTCAAGGGATGGCTGCAGATGGCACTAATGCCCTTCTATCCAGAAATATGACATGCCTGAAAAAGACTGCACACAAGTAATTTTATTAGATGGGTCATATTCTAAAGTATTTTCCAGAAGAGGAACTGCAAGAACATTTTTGGGAAAGCTAAATTAAGCCAAACAAGATTTTGAAACTGTTTTACTTCTGGAACCTGGAAATAAGCAAGCAGTAACTGAACTTTCCAAAATTAAAAAGGAATTAATTGAGAAATGCTACTCGGATGATGTCTTTCTTGATTCTACACAAAGGCAGAATGGGGTAAAACCTATTGACAAACCACCTCATTTTGGATCAGCTAAACTACTGAAGAAAGTTATTGAAGCAACTGGTCACTTGATACAGACTACTGATGTGCCAGATATCCCTACTGCTGCTCTTTCAGAGAGCAATCCTATTAATCTACCAAATGTAATAGCAACCACAGGCACCACAAGTAAGAAGAATTCAAGCCAAGATGACCTGTTGCCCACAAATGATATTCCAAGAGCAAAAGTATTGAAAATAGAAGAAATCAGTAATAACTCAGCCCTGCCACCTCAAGGCAATTTGAAACTGGATGTTAGTCAGTCTTTCAACGAGAAGATTTCCATAGAAGTAGAAAAAACACTTCAATTTATCACAATTGCTCTTCTCCAGTTCTTGCAAACTCATTTCAGCTTGAATCTGATTTCAAACAACTGAAAAGTTCTCCAGAAATGTTGTATCAGAATTTAAAGCAAATTGAGTCATCCTTGTATTCTAAGTCATTTCAGAAAAATCTAGATCTAGATGGATTCAATCAAATTAGTAAAATTCTGCATGAATTTTATATTGAAAAAGAAAAACCATCACTCATTTTTGAAATCTTACAAAGTCTTCCTGAACTAAAAAGGTTTTATTTGGTAGTAATGTTTATGTCAGGACCTGAAAGAAAGATTGCACATGTATTATTCAATCACACAGAAGTCAGGATGGAAGGATAATTCTCTTGAAGAGCTCAACAAAAGATATGGTGACTGATTTCCATTTTTACTGAAATTATTGTTTTTGACTTTCATATGTAAATTTTTATACTGGAAATAAAATGCTTAGTTTTGCTAAACTGAAATAAAATGAAATACAGGAAAAGACCATCTCTGCATATAAGTTAGTTATAAGATGAACTGTGATTAATGAGCAAGAAATGTATTTTAAAAATTATAAATCTTTCTGTAAAAATAAAAATAGAAATGAGGTTAAAAAAAGAAAAAGAAAAAGCAAAGTTGGAGGGCTTACACTTTCTTACTTAAAAGGATTTTACAACCCTACAGTGGTTAAAACACCATGGTACTGGTTTAAAGATAGGCATATTGACCAATGGAACCTAATCGAGAGTTCAGAATTAGACCCATACATTTATGGTCAGTTGATTTTTGACAAGGCTGCCAAGTCCACTCAGTTGGGATGGAAAAATCTCTTCAACAAATAGTACTGGGAGAACTGGATATATATATCCAAAAGAATGAAAGAGGTCTCCTTTCACACACCCTATACAAAAATGGATCATAAAAACTTCAAGGTTCATAAAGCTCCTAAAAGAAAATGCAGGGAAACATCTTCAAGATTTTGTGGTAGGTGGTGGTTTCTTAGACCTTATATCCACAAGCAACGAAAGAAAAAAGAGATAAATGGGACCTCCTCAAACTGAATACTTTTATGCTTCAAAGAACTTTGTCAAGAAAGTGAAAAGGCTGCCTTCTCAACGGGACAAAATATTTGGAAACCACATAATCAATAAAGATTTAATATCCAGAATATATAAATAAATTCTACACTTCAACTATAAAAAGACAAACCAATTTAAAAATGGGCAAAAGACTTGAATAGATATGTTCCCAAAGAGGAAATTTAGATGGCTAAAAAGCACATGAAAGATGTTCAGCATCACTAGCTATTAGGGAAATGCAAATCAAAACCCAATGAGATATCATTTCACACCTACTAGAATGACCACTATTAAATGAACAGAAAACCACAAAAATTTTGGAGAGGATGTGATGAAACAGAAACACTGTACAGCTTTCTCTGCCGGCCCGCCGCGCGGTGCCCACGCCCCGCAGCAGCCGACCCGCCCGCCCTCCTTCTCCCCTCTCTTTCTCCGCCGGCCCGCCGCGCGGCGCCCACGCCCCGCAGCAGCCGACCCGCCCGCCCTCCTTCTCCCCTCTCTTTCTCCGCCGGCCCGCCGCGCGGCGCCCACGCCCCGCAGCAGCCGACCCGCCCGCCCTCCTTCTCCCCTCTCTTTCTCCGCCGGCCCGCCCTCCTTCTCCACTCTCCTCCCCCTCCTGCTCCGGCTGCTCTCCAACCACCACGGTGCCCTCTTCCCCTGTCTTCACCGGCTCCTCCACCACCAGCCTCTACAGCCTTGCCGCCCTCACCTTTCTTCCTCCAGAACAGCTACTGGGGGAGTGGAGATAATACAGAGCAGCTCCCGGAGCCACGAGGGAGATTAAAGGGACGGCGTACCCCATCCTGGAACGGCTGACTATCTGGGAGAACCAGCTCCGGTGAGATCACCAAGGGGCACGGGCTTTCCTGGGTGGGACGGAAAGCGACCGGAGTCCCTCCCTTCCACCTTCCCAGGCCAGCTGGTAGAATTGGATAGGCGGTCCCCTTAGACCACGGCGGCTGGTGCCCCCACCACACGAGGCCCCCCGGAACAACTGAGATAGTTGGGTCGGAAATCCCCAGACTGCGGAGAACAGTGACCGGGGGATCCCTTCCAAACACGTAACTCCCCCGTCGGCTGGGAATAGTGCACTCTCCCGGGCTGCGACAGCTGGCGCCCTCCCGCCACGCTTGGTGCCCCGGGCCGACTAGCTAATTCGGCCGGACGGTCTCCCGTGCTGCGGCGGCCGGCGACCCTCCCCGCATTCGGAACCCCAGGCCGGCTGGCATTCTTCCAAGACGCTTCGGCTGCCGAACCTCCCCTACGGCGAGAATTTTCCAGAGTTAAAGGACCCACAGCAACTTTCACTGGTGGAACCCGTAAACAAACGTGTGCCACGAGCGCCACCTACTGGGCAGGATAAGAAAAACAGAACCCAGAGATTGCACAGAAAAATCTTTCAACCTGTGAGGTCGAACACCAAGGGAAATCTGACTAAATGCCCAGACGCCAGCAGAAGATAACGGATCACGCTCAGAAAATTGAACATATGGCCCAGTCAAACGAAGAAACCAATAGTTCAAATGAGATACAGGAGCTGAAACAACTAATGCTGAATATACGAACAGAAATGGAAAACCTCTTCAAAAACGAAATCGATAAATTGAGGGAGGACATGAAGAAGACATGGGCTGAACATAAAGAAGAAATAGAAAAACTGAAAAAACAAATCACAGAACTTATGGAAGTGAAGGATAAATTAGAAAAGATGGAAAAAACAATGGATACCTACAACGACAGATTTAAAGAAACAGAAGATAGAATTAGTGATTTGGAGGATGAAACATCTGAATTCCAAAAAGAAACAGAAACTATCCGGAAAAGAATGGAAAAATTTGAACAAGGTATCAGGGAACTCAAGGACAATGTGAACCGTACAAATATACGTGTAGTGGGTATCCCAGAAGGAGAAGAGAAGGGAAAAGGAGGAGAAAAACTAATGGAAGAAATTATCACTGAAAATTTCCCAACTCTTATGAAAGACCTAAAATTACAGATCCAAGAAGTGCAGCGCACCCCAAAGAGATTAGACACAAATAGGCATTCCCCAAGACACTTACTAGTTAGAATGTCAGAGGTCAAAGAGAAAGAGAGGATCTTGAAAGCAGCGAGAGAAAAACAATCCGTCACATACAAGGGAAACCCAATAAGACTATGTATAGATTTCTCAGCAGAAACCATGGAAGCTAGAAGACAATGGGATGATATATTTAAGTTACTAAAAGAGAAAAACTGCCAGCCAAGACTCCTATATCCAGCAAAATTGTCCTTCAAAAATGAGGGAGAAATTAAAACATTCTCAGACAAAAAGTCACTAAGAGAATTTGTGACCAAGAGACCAGCTCTGCAAGAAATACTAAAGGAAGCACTAGAGTCAGATACAAAAAGACAGAAGAGAGAGACATGGAGAAAAGTGTAGAAAGAAGGAAAGTCAGATATGATATATATAATACAAAAGGCAAAATGGTAGAGGAAAATATTATCCAAACAGTAATAACTCTAAATGTCAATGGACTGAATTCCCCAATTAAAAGACATAGACTGGCAGAATGGATTAAAAAACAGGATCCTTCTATATGCTGTCTACAGGAAACACATCTTAGACCCAAAGATAAATATAGGTTGAAAGTGAAAGGTTGGGAAAAGATATTTCATGCAAATAACAACCAGAAAAGAGCAGGAGTGGCTATACTAATATCCAACAAGTTAGACTTCAAATGTAAAACAGTTAAAAGAGACAAAGAAGGACACTATATACTATTAAAAGGAACAATTAAGCAAAAAGACATAACAATCATAAATATTTACGCACCGAACCAGAATGCCCCAAAATACGTGAGGAATACACTGCAAACACTGAAAAGGGAAATAGACACATCTACCATAATAGTTGGAGACTTCAATTCCCCACTCTCATCAATGGACAGAACATCTAGACAGAGGATAAATAAAGAAATAGAGAACCTGAATATTACTATAAATGAGCTTGACTTAACAGACATTTATAGGACATTACATCCCACAACAGCAGGATACACCTTTTTTTCAAGTGCTCATGGATCATTCTCAAAGATAGACCATATGCTGGGTCACAAAGCAAGTCTTAACAAATTTAAAAAGATTGAAATCATACACAACACTTTCTCGGATCATAAAGGAATGAAGTTGGAAATCAATAATAGGCGGAGTGCCAGAAAATTCATAAATGCGTGGAGGCTCAACAACACACTCTTAAACAACAAGTGGGTCAAAGAAGAAATTGCAAGAGAAATTAGTAAATACCTAGAGGCAAATGAAAATGAAGACACAACATATCAAAACTTATGGGACGCAGCAAAGGCAGTGCTAAGAGGGAAATTTATTGCCCTAAATGCCTATATCAGAAAAGAAGAAAAGGCAAAAATGCAGGAATTAACTGTCCACTTGGAAGAACTGGAGAAAGAACAGCAAACTAATTCCAAAGCAAGCAAAAGGAAACAAATAACAAAGATTAGAGCAGAAATAAATGAAATTGAAAACATGAAAACAATAGAGAAAATCAATAAGACCAGAAGTTGGTTCTATGAGAAAATCAACAAGATTGATGGGCCCTTAGCAAGATTGACAAAAAGAAGAAGAGAGAGGATGCAAATAAATAAGATTAGAAATGAAAGAGGAGACATAACTACTGACCTCACAGAAATAAAGGAGGTAATAACAGGATACTATGAACAACTTTACGCTAATAAATACAACAATTTAGAAGAAATGGACAGGTTCCTGGAAAGACATGAACAACCAACTTTGACTCAAGAAGAAATAGACGACCTCAACAAACCAATCACAAGTAAAGAGATTGAATTAGTTATTCAAAAGCTCCCTAAAAAGAAAAGTCCAGGACCAGACGGCTTCACATGTGAATTCTATCAAACATTCCAGAAAGAATTAGTACCTACTCTCCTCAAACTGTTCAACATAATCGAAGTGGAGGGAAAACTACCTAATTCATTCTATGAAGCCAACATCACCCTCATACCAAAACCAGGCAAAGATATTACAAAAAAAGAAAACTACAGACAAATCTCTCTAATGAATACAGATGCAAAAATTCTCAATAAAATTCTAGCAAATCGTATACAACAACACATTAAAAGAATTATACATCATGACCAAGTAGGATTCATCCCAGGTATGCAAGGATGGTTCAACATAAGAAAATCAATTAATGTAATACACCATATCAACAAATCAAAGCAGAAAAATCACATGATCATCTCAATTGATGCAGAGAAGGCATTTGACAAGATTCAACATCCTTTCCTGTTGAAAACACTTCAAAGGATAGGAATACAAGGGAACTTCCTTAAAATGATAGAGGGAATATATGAAAAACCCACAGCTAATATCATCCTCAATGGGGAAAAATTGAAAACTTTCCCCCTAAGATCAGGAACAAGACAAGGATGTCCACTATCACCACTATTATTCAACATTGTGTTGGAAGTTCTAGCCAGAGCAATTAGGCAAGAAAAAGAAATACAAGGCATCAAAATTGGAAAGGAAGAAGTAAAACTATCACTGTTTGCAGACGATATGATACTATATGTAGAAAACCCAGAAAAATTCACAACAAAATTACTAGAGCTAATAAATGAGTACAGCAAAGTAGCAGGCTACAAAATCAACATTCAAAAATCTGTAGCATTTCTATACACTAGTAATGAACAAGCTGCGGCGGAAATCAAGAAACGAATCCCATTTACAATCGCAACTAAAAGAATAAAATCCCTGGAATAAATCTAACCAAAGAGACAAAAAACCTATATAAAGAAAACTACAAAAAACTGTTAAAAGAAATCACAGAAGACCTAAATAGATGGAAGGGCATACCGTGTTCATGGATTGGAAGACTAAATATAGTTAAGATGTCAATCCTACCTAAATTGATTTACAGATTCAATGCAATACCAATCAAAATCCCAACAACTTATTTTTCAGAAATAGAAAAACCAATAAGCAAATTTATCTGGAAGGGCAGGGTGCCCCGAATTGCTAAAAACATCTTGAGGAAAAAAAACGAAGCTGGAGGTCTCGCGCTGCCTGACTTTAAGGCATATTATGAAGCCACAGTGGTCAAAACAGCATGGTATTGGCATAAAGATAGATATATCGACCAATGGAATCGAATAGAGTGCTCAGATATAGACCCTCTCATCTATGGACATTTGATCTTTGATAAGGCAGTCAAGCCAACTCACCTGGGACAGAGCAGTCTCTTCAATAAATGGTGCCTAGAGAACTGGATATCCATATGCAAAAGAATGAAAGAAGACCCATCTCTCACACCCTATACAAAAGTTAACTCAAAATGGACCAAAGATCTAAACATTAGGTCTAAGACCATAAAACAGTTAGAGGAAAATGTTGGGAGATATCTTATGGATCTTACAACTGGAGGTGGTTTTATGGACCTTAAACCTAAAGCAAGAACACTGAAAAAGGAAATAAATAAATGGGAGCTCCTCAAAATTAAACACTTCTGTGCATCAAAGAACTTCATCAAGAAAGTAGAAAGACAGCCTACACAATGGGAGACAATATTTGGAAACGACATATCAGATAAAGGTCTAGTATCCAGAATTTATAAAGAGATTGTTCAACTCAACAACAAAAAGACAACCAAGCCAATTACAAAATGGGAAAAAGACTTAAACAGACACCTACCAGAAGAAGAAATACGGATGGCCAAGAGGCACATGAAGAGATGCTCAATGTCCCTGGCCATTAGAGAAATGCAAATCAAAACCACAATGAGATATCATCTCACACCCACCAGAATGGCCATTATCAACAAAACAGAAAATGACAAGTGCTGGAGAGGAGTTGAAAGTAGGGCTATGAACAGACATTTGCACACTGACAATGGCATTATTCACACCTGACAAAAGAGGGGAAGAACCCAAGTGTCCATCAACTGACGAATGGATGAAAAAATGTAGTATATACATATGATGGGATATTATTCAGCTGTAAGAAGAAATGAGGCCCTGAGGCATGCAAAAACATGGATGAACCTTGAAGAAATTATGTTGGGTGAAATAAGCCAGACACAAAAGGACAAATATTGCATGATCTCACTAATTGAATTAAATATAACGAGTCAACTTATGGAGTGTATATCTAAAATATTCTATCAGAAGACAGAATGAGGGTAGATAATGGGGTGCTGATGCTTATTTTGTACAGAATTTTTAATAAAGTTGATTGTAAATGTTTGGAAATATATAGACATGATGGGAGCACATTAAATGTAATTAACAGCACTGAATTGTGCATGTGATTTTGGTTGAAAAGGGAAGTTTAGGCTCATGTATGTCACTAGAAAGAAAGCCAGATGATGAAACACGGGACTGCATAACACAGTGAACCCCGTTGTGAACGGTGAAGGTGGTTAAATAGTACAAATATAGTACAAAATATAAGAATGTTCTATGTGCCAGAATATGTCACTACTAAAAGCTGTTAATAATATGGTGGTATGTGGTAAAAAATAAACCTAATGCCAACTATGGACTATAGTTTACAGTAATATTATAATATTCTTTCATCAATTACAATAAGGGAAGGGTACCACACGAATGCCAAGTATCAACAGGGGAAGTATTAGGGATATCAGGTTTTCCTTTTTGAAGCAATGGAAATCTTCTAAAATTGATTGTGGTGATGAAAGCATGACTGTGATTATACTGAGAGCCACTAATTGTACAGGTTGGATGGATTGTATGGTATGTGAATACAACTCCTTAAAAAAAATCCATGGTCTATTATATACACTGGCAAATAAAAAGTATGAAAATATACATCACATTGAATGTGAAAAGTGATATAATTAACCAATCATAAGCAAATTTGAAAACAAACAAAAGGGTACATATTATTTTGTGAATATTTTGGAATTTAAATTAAGAATATTACCTGTGGACAAGTGATTTGAACCTGCCAATTTAATGTCTCTGTGGAGTCTAATTTCTTCTGCACCCCTTTGAATGAATACATACTATATCCTGACAGGACTTATACAAGCTTTAATATGGCCAGCAAAGTATTCTTATCTAGTATTCCTTATAGTTTTTACTTAGTCTCTGTAATTTCTGCTCTCTTCGCCTTTATTTTTCCCTTCACAATTTAAATTGGGGCCTCTGGATGGTTTATGAGGATTTAGCAAATGGATTCTTTTTCTTCAGCAATTCATCAGTCCTTAAGTCTGTATCCTAGTGACTCAGAACAATTAAAAAAACTCTTCAAATTAAGAGAAATAAATTACTTCCTCATAAGTATGCCACAATTAAAAATAAAATTTAGAATTTACTATTAAACCTAATACATGAAATATCCAAATTTAATTCATTTCCTCAAACTAAGACAAATTTATTCAAAATATTTAGTTCTGCTACTTTTTGGTTTAGATGAAGTACAAAGATTTAGACAATGTAAGGACAAAATTAAGTAAGATACTACTAAAAATGTTCTTTATACAAACATTTGGATTATCCAAAACATCTTGTTCTTTATCCAAAACATCTACGACATTAGTTTAAAGTACTAAAAGAAGCTGAATAAGCTACTTCTACAAAATTTTATTAATTTTAATAAATTAGTAACAAAACAGTATCAAAACAACTGTTAGTTTTAAACAGTTTTCCAAATCTAATGCTTTTTTCTGGCTTATTCCAAAGCTGTTAGGTATTTTTATTCTGGCAGTAGGGTATTCAACAGAGAGCATAGCAAAACTAAGGAATTAACATGACCTTTTTAAGGTAATTAACTTAGTTTGTGAGTGATAGAATACAGTGAGAAATTTGCCCTTTTTCTCTTTCTTACCTATTTTGCTGCTTGTTTAACAGAATAAACATCAGTGGGTCAAAGCTATAAGTTTACAAAAGGCTACCACAAGTCTTCTCTAATATACTCTATGAGGTAAAAGAGAACTGTACCAATTCAAATACAAAACAGAAAATTTGAGGAAACAAATATTGAGCCATATTTAGGTCAGAAATAGGCTTTGGAAAAACCTTAATTCTTACCATTCATTAATCAATAAGACAAGAAGATAAGCATAGGGATGCCATTTGTCTATATGATGATCTAAAGGTGTATGCATCCCAAAAGGTCATGTTCTTAAAGCTAATCCATGCCATGTGGCTGTGAGACTATTGTGGGTAGGAACTCTTGGTTAGGTTATTTCAGTTGAGGCCTGCCCCAGTTGGGTCTTAATCTTCTTACTGGAGTCTTTCATAATAGAAGCTGAGAGAGAAGCAGACAGAAGCTAAGAGAGACAGAAGACAAAGAAAGGACACAGAAGCTAAGAGAGAGAAGACAGAGAAGAAAGGAAACACAGGAGAGAAAGAAAATGCCAGCAGACATTGCCACATGCCTTGAGGATTGCTGGGAGCCATCCTCTTGATGTATAAACTTGTAAATTAATAAATCCCCATTGTAAAAGCCAATCTGTTTCTGGTATATTTCATTTCATCAACTTTAGCAAAGTAAAACTGTCAATAAGGTACCTTTATGAACAATTTATTTTCATCTATCAGAAAAATATGTCACATGCATATTCTGATAGAGCGAGACACTTTATTGCCTCTGATGGAAAACTGCAGTGATAAATATACAAATCTATGATGGCTATGGTTTGAACAATGTCTCCTTAGATCAGGGTTTTTCAACTTTGGCATTGACATACTGAACTGGTAATGTGCCTGGTAGGATGTTTAGCAGCATCCTGGCCTCTATCCACTAGATCTCAGTAGCATCTGTTGTGTGACAGCCAAAAATGTCTTCAGATATTGCCAAGTGTCCTCTGGGGGGCAAAACTGCCCCTGGCTGAGAATCATTGACATATGCAATGGCACTGCTTAGGCACAGATATGTTAAGTAACTTTCTTGTTTCAATAGCTTGGCTAAAAATGAGTGATTTGAAATTAGACGTCTGAAAATATAGTCCTTGTTTTTGCCCACAAATTTGCTTGGGTTCAGTTTTGCTAGAAAATATGGCATAATGAAAAAATGTTTGAGCGATTTCTTAAATATTGAACCATATAAAAAAAACTAATAAGAATTATATATAAACCTTTCTGGCATTTCTTCTGTTAATCAGCTGAACACGTTCATCTCCAGTGAGACTATTAACATCAAGTTTATTGGGGTTTCTGCAACGATGCCTTTTTTGTTTAGGTCTCCCCTCATGAAGCTGCATTCTCTAAAATACAAAGACAAAGAGAGAGCTTTACAATTTTCACTTATGTAAAACTATTCAAAATATTACAAATGAGTTTTGATTCAAGTAAGGTGATCCTAATTATATACTAAAAAATTATTTTGGTCTTTAATGATAACTGAAGGTGAACCATAGTGATCACAGTTAAGGTTCTTTATGAAAGGAGTGTCCTTAGATTGGCTCCTGAAATGAAGATCCATTCCTTATATGTGCTCAAAGACCGTGGTATTCCTGGAAAGTGATACCTGAAGGGATTACCCATATTTCTAGAACTATTTCCTATAGAATATTTTACTTTTTCTCTTGTTTCATAAACTTATCAGACTTTCTCTGTGCTTTGCATAATTCATAATTTGTGCTTGTGGCTTCCAGTTCTCTTCATTTCAAGAATGCTTTTTCTTATCTCTTCTCTTGTAATCCTCACAACAATACTAAAAGTAGTATTCTTATTTTGCAGATAGGAAATCAAGATTCAGAAAGATTATTTTCCTCAAGGTCATACAGCTAGTAAGTGGCAGAACCAGATTAAGAAGCAATATCTGGCAATAAAAATAAAAATTGTTTCTGTCATATTATGCTGCTTACCTCTACAACTGTTAACAAAACAAGGCTTAATGCTTGTAGTTAATTTCCAGCCATCAGCTCATTCCAAGAGACTACTGCACAAATACCAGTCCAATCAGAGCCTGGACCTAACTCACCTTTCCCATCCAATTATTATTAATCCATTCATTCTCCCACATCCTTGGGAATACCAGACTGCTTACTGTTTTATGAATATGTCTTATATTTGCACCAGCTTTTAACTCTCTCTATACTGTTCAATAAAATGCCTTGAATATTTTTTTCCTCTCATGTTCAACTGCCCACATATTCTTCTCTCTTTCACTATTCAAATGTCAGCTCTATTTTTTCCTCGCTGTCTTTCTATCTTTCTCTATATGTTTTATCCTGCCTGGCAGAGCTGGTTGTTCTTGTATCTTTTTCCATGTTACTTTATATATCCTTTGCTTTAACTGTGCTCTGCAGATATTGTACTTTTTTTTTTTTAAGAAATTGAAGGTTTGTGGCAACCCTGCATTGAGCAAGTCTATTGGTACCATTTTTCCAACAGCATAAACTCATTTCATGCCTCTGTGTCACATTTTAATTAAGGTATGTACATTATTTTTTAAGTTGTAATGCTATTGCACACTTAACAGACTACAATATAGTGGAAACATAACTTTCACATGAACCGGGAAACCAAAAAATTGATGTGACTTGCTTTATTGCAGTATTTGTGATGGTCTGAAACTGAACTCGCAACATCTCCAAGGTATGCTTGTACAACATGTTGCAATTATTTAGCTTTAGAGATGCCACAGTAGAGTACGAGATCCAAGAAATCAGAAATGTAAAACACTCTTGAGAAGTCAGATTATCTTACGTTTTTATTGCAACAAATGCTGCTTTTAAAAATGTTTTTAAGTCTTAATATTATGTAAAAATTATGATAGAAGGTTTATTTGCAGTGAAAATAATGAATAGCTAGAAAAGTTAACTAAAATTTAATAGACTTCATTACAAAGATAAGTGAAAAAATGTGCGTATCCTTCAGAGACTAAGGGCCATGAGGGCAAGAACTTTATCTTTTTACTGTTAACATTCTCAGTCCCTTTAACAGTAATTAGGACAAAAAAGTCACTCAATAAAAATTTAGTGAATTAATAAATGAATGTTATTTTGCTACTATGCTAAGAAAGCTATAGGGTTTAACTACTGATTGCCATTATTTTTAGAAGTGTAGTATTCGTTATATGATTTTCAGTGAAAACCCCTCCCACTAAAAATTATAAAGAGATTATTTGGTAGTTATTTTTTTAAATCAAAAGGAATCAAATAAAAGGATATCTGAGAATGTGTAGTATCCTTTAGGCACATGAAAAGGACATCTAAAAGCCTAGGGGAGGCTTTCTGCTTGAGACCATCAGATTGTTCTCCTTGACAACAGCAATGTAAAATTCTGGCTCTAAATATACATAAAGAATATAAAGACCATTCTAGGACTTATGGTTATTTTTAATGCAAATAATAACATAGCATTTTTTTCTATTAACAAAATAATAATTATTTTGCCTTTATATGGTACTTTTTAGTTTTCAGAAGATCTTCATTTTTTAAATCATTTACTTAATAGCTCAGTTTCACTTGGGTTAACATTTACTCTTCAAAGTGGAGGTAGAAAGTAAAGGACTTGATAACTTCACTATACAGAGAACACTCCTTTACTCTTTTACCTTATAAAGTACACAGAAATGCCAATGGATACCAACACAAAATTTGGTACATCAGCATCTGATAGTAAAGTACCACAAAACCAAATATAGAGCCATACGAGTGAGAAAAGCATATGCCCATGAGGCAATGGTGAGTTAGCAGCATTTGGGGATGAGAATGCAAATGAAATATAACAATTCTCACCTTTGATTAATGCAAACCCATTGTGCATCTGGAGAGAGAGAGAAGCTATATTCCTATAGCTTGAAGAAGAGCTTTTAAAGCACTAAGATTATAGGACTTTATTAGTATCACAGACTCTGGAGTTAAGACTTATTAGCTGTGTGGCCTGGGTCTATTAACATTCTGTATTTCCATTTCTTTATCTATAAAGTGGTTATTACAATGCCGTTCCCATAGGATTGCTGTGCGTGTTAATGAGATTTGAGTACTAAGTGTAATGCCAGGCACACAGTGAGATTCAATAAATGCTTACTATGATCATGATTATTACTTTTAAATCAACTCTTTGAGGGGATGTAAGGGTAGTTCAGTGGTAGAATTCTCACCTACCATGCAGGAGACCCGGTTTGATTCCTGGCCCATGCACACCCTCCTCTGTCCCCTAAACCCCACCCCACCCCCAAATTAATAAATGGTGTTACAGTAACGGGATACTCACATGGGAAAAATGTAATGTGACTCCAGCCATACAGCATACAAAAAAAAAAACACCTCCTTGAGAGAAAAGGACTGCATGTTTTATACCTTTAAAACCTTCATCCTAACAAAACTCTGTATATAAGAGGTGATTTTAATTATTAAATACTTGTTGAATGGAAAAATGGAAAATGACACTGTATTAAAATCATGGGAAAGATGCTAATTATTTTTTCCTAAATGTGAGGCAAAACACATATTTCCCATAAGTGGATGGGGATTTATGTTTCATCATTATAAGTCTTGACACACAGAAATAAAAAACACAAAGATTTTTAAGGTTTCACTTACAGGGATAAAAGCTCCTAAATCTTCCACATAACCTGGGTGCTCCTTAAGCCATTTTTCCAAATCCTTTCTCTTCGGTGCATCATCACCTGCAAGTCTTGTCCCATCTTTAAGATTAATAACTGGAACTGGACTCTCTGCATCAGGCATTCCTTGAGTTTGAGTATAGGACAGTGATGGATTTATCCCTGTAGAAATCTGTGAGGTGGTTATGCCTAGAGTAACCTGTAGAAAAAAATCACAAAATGGAAATTTTATTTACATATACTTTATCATTCTAATTTTTATCCTAATGAAGCAACTATCATTGAAGAAAGAAAAAACTAAGTTGTCGCTGAAATTTCTGCAAATATTTTCAAATTTAAAATTTTCACGAATGTTGGCCAGTGTCAGATTCTACTGAGATACAATCTAAACTATACAATATACTTCTAAAGTCCTTACTCTTTTATAAAACATCTACAGAACAACAATATGTTTTATTAACTAGGAATGACTTTTGGACGCAAGGGTCAATAGTTTTTAAGCATTGCTTTACTTACATGATTTGGTGGTTTATTTCTGTTAAAAAAGAGGATGTCAACACCTTCTACATTCTTCCTTCTTCCCCGCCTTTTTTTGACTATAGGCTGATTGTCTAGTATCACTCCATTGGCACCAAGAGTTGATTGAATAGAAGTACCTAATCCGGTAAAAAAATGTAAAATAGTGATAAGAATCTAGATACTAAAAAATTAAATCATCACTATATTAAATATATGGAAATGATAGTTTACCTTAAATTATCTTAAATTTAATGTATTATCTAATAGTTTAATATGTAAACTAGTTTAACAACCAACTAAAAGATAGAGTGTCTTACACATCTTTTATTTTTCCTTTAGTGCTATTCCAGTGCTATTTAAAAGAGAAATACTTAATAAATATCTCTGGAATGAGTTAATGGAAGAATATTTGTATATACACCAGAGTGTGTACATGTATATAATATCTCTATTTGGCCAATTTTTTGTTTTAATAATATACTACCTTGACTTATTTCTGAGGGTGATTTTTATTAACATTACTGATTCATTTTAAACTGAATTCTAAACTAAAAAATTTAACCTACTCTACTCTACAAAGTCCATGCTGTCTTTACCTAAGATATAACTATAACAACAATATTAAAAATGGCTTTTTTCTGGGTTTTCTGGCAGATTTCTCACCTGCCAGGCCGGAGACCTGGGTTTGATTCCCAGTGCCGGCCATGCAAAACAAAACAAAACAAAATGGCTTTTTTCTATAAATGCCTACTAGGTGTCATATACTGGACTAGGTTTAAAAAGTGATCATTTTAATCATCAAAAAACCAGTAAAAGGGTGCACAGACAGTTCAGTGTTAGAATACTTGCCTTCCATGCAGGAGATCTGGGTTTGATTTCTAGACCATGCACCAAAAACCAGAGCAAAACAAAAACACAGAGGTATTATTAAGCCCATCTCATAAATGAAATGAGCATAAATACTAATTAAGTGTTGAGCTTAATGTTACAAAGGCTCTAAATGAAAGCATTCAACTGCAGGTTCACTGGCTCCACTGTCCTTTATCCACTATTCTGGAATGGGCTCTTTAATTTTGTCCTCTTATTATAATTTCTACTATTTTACTCTCTGTCATGTTCAGGTTCATGTGTCAACTTGGCCAGGTGATGGTGCCTGGTTGTCTGGTCGGGCAAGTGCTGGCCTGTCTGTTGCTGAGGACATTTATGGACTTGAATCATGATTACATCAGCCGCATCCACAGCTGACTGTATTTGTAATCAGCCAAGGGGAGTATCTTCCACAGTGAATGATGCTTAATCTAATCACTGGAAGGCTTTTAAGGAGGATTAAGAAGAAACAGTCTCTATTCCTGCTTTGGCCAGTGAGCCTCTTTTGAAGTTCATCCAGACTCTTCATCAGGGTCTTCAACTTCACAGCCAGCCCATATGGACTCTACATTCCCATGCTTATATGGGACACTTTTATAAATTTTATATCTACAGATATTTCCTGCTGGTTCTGTTTCTCTAGAGAACTCTAGCTAATACTGCTTGGTATCAGGAGTGGGGTTCTTAAGAAGCAGAATTTTAAACATGGGTTTTTACGATTGGTTTTCTACTCAGTCTGGACTCAAAGGCACTGAGGACTCTATTTCCTGTAATATGAATGATACTGCCAATCCATGGGGTGAGTTGGCAAAAGAGATAGTCAAAATATCACCACTGGATTCTTCTAATGCTTCACTTGTAAGAACCCAGGCTCTGAGGGATAATGTTTTTGACACCTTTATGGAGTTTTGTGGAAATAGGAGATATAGAGATGTTGTCTGGTTGTTGTCAGATACACTGTATACATTAGTGAGTGAAGGGGATAGGCTTAAGGCTTCAAATGAGAAGCTTACACACCATCTGACAGATGTAAATGTGTCTATGAGTGTCCTGAAGGAAAACTTTATTTCCTGTAGCTGTAGACTGGAGATCTCTGAAAATCAGGCTCAGAATTTTAGCGTTAGAGTAGCAACTTTACAATGTAAACTGAAATCTCAATCTTGCATGGTATCTGCCGTTAAAGTGAGGGCATTGATTGGAAAGGAGTAGAACCATGAAAAATGGGATGGTGACATGGATTGATAATGATGTTGGTGGAGAGGTTGAAACACTAGTTCATGCTGTGTCTTCTCAAGATAATCCTATAATAGTCTGCCCTGAGGACATAGCCACCCCACCTCTAGCCTGCCCTGAGGAGTTGACCACCCAACCTCCACCTGAAGGGATTAGTCCTAGAGTGATTAATCATGTTTCACCAGATGAAACTGCAAATGAATGCCCTGAAGCAAATAGCTTGGAAGATACTTATAATTCTTTTCATGACCCACCCCACCCCCACCACCCCTCATTTCTTCCAGACCTATAACTAGACTAAAGTCACAACAGGTCCCAAAAGGTGAGGTATAAAGTATCACCCATGAGGAGGTGGTACTTTATACTCCAAAAGAACTGTGTGAGTTTTCCAATTTATATAGACAGAAATCAGGGGAATATGTGTGGCAAAGGATTTTAAGGGTATGGGATAATGGTGGGAATAATATAAAGCTGGATTGATAGAATGGTAGAATGGCCTTTTAAAAACTCAATTATGGCACCAATTAGGTGGCAATACCTGCAAAGTTGGAGTGATGTTCTCCAGGAGGCTATGTATCCTCTGAATCAGCATTCACTATCTGGTGCTGTTTCTCCCATAGCCAGGATCCATTGGTCCAGGAACCAAGGGATGGAAATGGGAGTGGCACCAATCACTATTACCCCAACTGATCCACTAGGAAAATTTTTGCTTCCTGTCCCTGCAACCTTGAGCTCTGCTGGTCTACAGGTTTTAGTTCCAAAAGGGGGAGTGCTTCCATCAGGAAAAACAACAATCATTCCATTGAACTGAAATCTAAGACTGCCACCTGGTCACTTTGGGCTGCTCATGCCCCTGGATCAACAAGCCAAGAAGGGGATTACTTTACCGGTTGGGGTGATTGACCCTGACTATCAGGGGGAAATAAGACTGCAACTACACCACGGAGGTAAAGAAGAGTTTTCCTGGAATATAGGAGATCCTCTAGGGTGTCTTTTAGTACTACCATGCCCTGTGATTAAAATCAATGGAAAACTGCAACAACCCAATCCAGGAAGGACTACCAATGACTCTGAAACTTCAGGAATGAAGGTTTGGGTCACCCCACCAGGAAAAGAACTACAGCCAGCTGAAGTGCTTGCTAAGGGTAAAGGGAATATGGAATGGGTAGTGGAAGAAGGTAGTGATAAACATGAACTACAACCATGTGATCAGTTACAGAATGAGGACTGTAATGCTGTTTTGTTCATGTTATAGTATTTAAGTTGTAAGATATCAAGTTATTTTAAGAATGAATATTACCCAAGGACTTACACCCTATTCTGGGGAGATTTAATGAATTTCCAGTTATACATGGGACTGTTGAGTATTGTTAGGTGAGGAGAAAATGTCTTTTATTGTTTTCTATTTAGAGATTCAGTATAGTTTAAAGTGATGTGTATAGCTGCCAAGTTGACAAGGTGTGGACTGTCATGGTCAGGTTCATGTGTCAACTTGGCCAGGTGGCAATGCCTATTTGTCTGGTTGGGCAAGTGCTGGTCTGTTGCTATCAGGACATTTATGGACTTAAATCATGATTATATCACCTGCATCCATAGCTGACTGCATTTGTAATCAGGCAAGGGCAGTGCCTTCTGCAATGAGTGATGCTTAATCTAATCATTGGAAGGCTTTACAGCCTGCTCTATGGATTTTGAACTCTACATTCTCATGGTTACCTGAGACACTTTTATAAATTTTATATCTACAGACATTTCCTGATGATTTGTTTCTCTAGAGAACCCTAGCTAATACACCCTCCTTCATTTATTTAAATTACTTTGCATCTCAGGGTAGATGGGTGGCTCGGTGGTAGAATACTTGCCTTCCATGTGTGAGACCTGGGTTCAATTCCTGGTCCATGCACCTCGTTCCTCCCCTCCACAAAAAAATTACCTTGCATCTTGTATCTTTAGTCAGGACTTTCAGATAAAATTCAGGCGGTGCTAAGATTAAATTAAAGTGCTACTAGACTTTGGGAGATAAAGAATGTCAATAATAGCATTTGTTCAGCATTTAATTCTAAAATCTGTGAATACCTAATTTTAATATCTGTTTAGTATTTAATTGGGTATCAAGCTCTACACTAGCCATTTATATATATAGTTTTATTTAATTCACAATGCCAACTTCCTCCTTCCCCGTTTCCTATTTTGCAAATGAGAAAATTAGGCTCAAAACTGTTAACAGATTTGCCAAAGTTCATGAAGGAATGCAGATCCAGATTCTACATTTGCAATTATTAAGATGTAGATAATAACTGTACATCTACAGAAAGTTTTAATGCTTGAGATTTTAAAATACTTTGTATAGTTGCAAAATTAGTGTTATAATTATGATTGATACTATTAAAATCAGCATTATTTACCAAAGAATTACATAAGGAGAAGGCTGTGCAATCTCCAGCCGTAATAGCAATAAAATGTTCTGATCATACCTGTAATGATCCTACTTTATAGTGGAATTCCTAGAGTATTATTAAGTCCCACTTCGGTTGGGCAAAAGAGCCCACAGTTTATTTTCACCACATGCTCCCATTTTCTGGTGAAAAAAAGAGCTCCTTAAAAACAGAGCTGTCATTACAAACTGTATTTGAAGGAACTTATACTTCAGTGATACAAATACAGATGACATATTTGAACTGCAATGTATGTAAATTTGAAAGTTTAGTAATTAGAAAATTATACTGAATGGCTAATGAACCAACAAGAAACCAAATGATAGTGGTGAAAGTAAATTACTTTATAATTAAAAAGTAAAAATAGCAGTTGGAAACTGATCAATTCAAGACAACATTCACAATAAAGCATTATTTTCCCAAATTGTAGGATTTTCAGACACCGTGAACATGTACAGTAGGAGTTTTGAAATATTTCCAAGTATTACATGTTAATCAGACTAAGAACACTGAAATAGAGTCCATAGCCCTTATGTACAAGGAAGGTCTAAAGGAAATCCAAGTCATTTATCTGCATACATTGAAAACTATCATTTTTTGTGATTATTATGCTGTGATTCACATAATGAGAATCAGTTCATCTTGTGTATCATTCTCATTTCTAGATAACTACACTTTAAGAGGGACACAGACAAATTAAAAACAACTAGACCAAGATAAAAGCACAAATTCTTATGCATTCTTTAATGCCTACAGAGCATAAATACCTAATGGCAGACACCTATTAGGTATTTAATAAGACTTCTTACTCAAAGAGTTAAAAGATTAACAGAAATCTGTATAGTCCCGAGGGGAGATATAACTATCTTCAAAATGTAAAGATTTATCACATAATCATAGGAATAGATTAATCTTGGGTTGCCTTTGAGACAGATTTTCAATCACCAAAACAAACTGATAATAGGCAAATATGTGCTTCTAAATATAAAAGCATTTTCTGACAATTATATCCACCCAACAATAAGGAGAGTCAGTTAAGGTAGTAAGAACACTGTCCCTGCAAGCAACCCAGGAGAATGAAAATTTATCTTCCAGGGACTAGTGATAAACAATTCCTCCATGGACTATACTGTCTTTAAAGTCTTTCAAAAACTCATTTTAATTTCCTCTACCAATGACCATTAATTTGAGACATAGGTGCTTGTTTTTCAACTCATAATTTGCTTTATGTTGAAATGCTAAGTTTGAACTTTTTATCTATGTACAAAGCTACTTTACAAAATAATGCTTCCACACAAATATTCAAACCACTAAACAAAACTGCTCTCAATGCTTTAAAATGCCGTATTAAAAATTCCAACAAACATTTAAAAATCAAGAGCTAAAAAAAATTATATTGATTACTTTATATCCTAAAGAGAGGTCTTAATATTAAAGGGTAAGTAAATTTTATTATAAGAGTCTTTAAAGAGGATTTGGAAATGATAGGGATTATCACATATATATGACAGTTGTTATCTGTATATTTACCTGATCCTGGCATAGATTTTGGAAAATTGACAAGGTTGGTCTCTGATGCACTCTGAAGTTCCCGAAGCCGAGTGAGGTATTGCTGCTGCCCCAGCACACCATCTTCACTGTCAAGTGGTCTTTTCTGAGCATTCCCTTGCTTTTGAAATGTCAACTTCAAACCACCTTCCTGTTAAAGAAATACCATTATTAAGAAAGATGTTGTTAAAAAAATCTGATTGCTGGATATTAAGAGGAATTATTTACTCTGAAAAAGTGACGTAAAAACCTGAAATATTAATCAAATTCTCATTCAGAAATCAGTAGGAGAAAATATTTTAGTCAATTTCCATAAGAATATTAAATTTTCTCTCAAATGAAAATATCCATGACCGATATACACTTTTGTGAGTAAAATAGTTTTTCATATGACTAGAAAATTGTTAACTTTTTCGGCTTTAGATGTTCATCTCTATGTACATTGTCCATATTATATTTTAGAGGACATTACCCAAGACACTAAGTAATCAAAGTTAGCTTCAAAAATCATATTCAAAATTGAAACATTACTGATAACAAGGCATGCTAAATGCTTAAAGAGAAATGAACTACACACCATATAAATATTATACAAAAAACCAAAACTGTTAGAAATGGTCAGAAAGTACGTTGATCAGCAGAAGTACTACTTTCAAAAGTATAAGGAGAGAAACATTTAATTACAATCCCTCTAGTGGAATATTCAAGTTTAATAACCTGGATATAAAACAAACAAACCCCCAAATCCAAAATAATCCACCAAATACCAGAAAACGAGTATGTGAAGGAAGTAAGAGTAAGAGCAGGCAGCCATTTGCAGAAAAGCATGCTGCACACCGCAATCGCAATCAGGTCCTAGTGCAATAAAAATAAACATACGTCTTTGATTTTCACTGTAAACTCCTTTTCTCGTACATGCTTCTTCACCTTTGACATCTGTGTTGACTGATCGTGTTCTTCTTTAACACCTGCACCTGGAGGAGTGGGTAGACTGGTCTCGCTATATTCTGTAGCTGCACCAGGGCTGTCCAGCAGTTTTGTAGTATAGAAAGAAGCCACTGAATTAGCATCATAACTTCTTCTAGCTGAAGGCCACTTCCCTTTCAGAACTGTTTGACAAATACTGTCCAACCGGTTGATCATCACACGATCCTGGAAAAGCAAGCAACATCAAAGTATAATTTAATAATTTGACTAGAACTTTGGAGATAAAATGGCTCAAGATCCTGCTACAACATATATGTATTTAGTATGTATCCATACTCTCATACACACACTAAAATTTGGTAAGAAGTTATTCAGGTATACATTTCTTTTGATGAAGCACAAAAATATTATATCATAAAGAGATTTCTAAGTATATATATATATATTTTTTTTTTTTGCATGGGCACTGAGAAACGTATCTTATGTTTTTAAGTACAAAAGCAGTACAGTTTCCTTATAAAAAATTGCAAAAACTCAGAAATCTATGAAAGAATAGAAAATCCAACATTTTCTATTGGAAATAGAAAATTTCCACTCCCACAAGTAAATACTGCTAACAATCTCATAAGTAGTCTTCAACACACTTTTCTGTGCAGATACTTAGGAACATATCTGCTTTAAAACATATAAATAACCACCACATTTTTTTGTTTACTTTTTCATAAAAATGGATTCTACTATGTACATATTCCTATATAATTTACTTCTTAAACTTATCAGATATCTTTCCATATAACTATAAATTTTTAAATTATTTTTCCTTCCTAATCTGATTAGAAATGTGTAGCTCATTGAATACTAGTGAACTTCAGTATCATTAGCCATTTATAAATAAATAAATATATATATATATACACACACACACATTTTTTTTTGCATGAGCAGGCACTGGGAATCGAACCCTGGTCTCTGGCATGGCAGGTGAGAACTCTGCCTGCTGAGCCACTGTGGTCCGCCCAGCCATTTACATTTTTACATGGATTTAGTGGCAATTAAAAAAAATCTATTAGCTTATAGGAATCAATTCTAAGCTTTAAGACATATGTGCTCTAAATTTAAAAACATATTTACACATACAAACTGAGAGAATATGACTAGTATGATATTAAGTTTCCTTATTTTATACGGTAACAAATATATTATTAAGTTTACAAACAAAATAAATACTAAGAATCCTGAACGCTTTCCATATCAGAGGAAGCACTGAGTTAACAGAGACCTTGTAGCAGTCTAATTACATACTGGAAGAAGGAATGTATTAATCCAATATCAACTGTACATGTGCTCAAAACGAACTTTTTTGTAGGTCAAAATTGACTGACAAATTTCTTCAAGGAGACCCAGGTGAAAGCACTTATTTCATAAACATAACATTAACTTGGTGAACATAAACATTCATTTCCTAAACATTCTAAAGTTGAGAAACTCATACATTTAAGTAGACTTAATGTACTCGATAATAATAATCTATACTTTTATGCTAACTCCAAGAGGTCATCCTACATTTCCCACTTATTTATTTTTCCACATAATAAGAATATTCACCATTAAAGAAATATGGAAAAATATCAAGGAAAATTACTTATCCAGCAAAAAATGTTCCATTTACCTTTGGCCAATATGAAGCTGCCAGCATGTATCCACCCTGTAAGATGTAAGCAGGCTCTGGTGTCCCATTGTTCATTTGAAAACTATCCTGGGTCTCATCCTGAGTAGTGCTCAGTGATGCAACACTTTCTTCATCATAGGCTTTCACATGAGGAGTACCTTCTGCTAAGAACAATAATAATCATTTACATGAGACTTGCATAAAACAAGACTCGCACATAACAAAAATTTTTTTCAAATCTTATATGATTATTCAGATATATTTGAAAAGGAAAAAGTTAGAAATAAAAGCAAATGGTTAAAATGGGAAAAATTCACCTAGAATACAATTAAATACTAATGTAAAAAATTAATACAAAAGCAAAATAAGTGGCATTAATGGCGGGGGGGGGCGGGGTGAAGGCAAAAGTTTAAAAACACCTTTCCTCTTCTGTGTGAAAATTTGACCCTCAACTAATTTTCTACATCCATTTTCCCGGAAACAAATAAAGGTTGTATTTGTTAATTGTTATTTATAGGTAAGCAGTGATAGACTGTATCTGTACTGGGAGGACCACAAACACGTTATGGGAACACCAGATTTCCCTAAGTGAGGTAATTTCTATAATTGGGCATGTCCCTTGTAACAATCTTGGAAGCTCTGCTTATGGCATTGTTATAAGAGATTCTTGCTCCTTTGGGATATGAGGTGCTTTAAGCCAAAGTAGCTCCTACATTTGTCTGATGTAAACTCATGTTCTTATACCTGAATGCTGGGCTTCTGCAAGGGTACCTTCAGAAGAGGAACACCTGCCATTACTTTGTTGATCACTCCAGTTCCTATCCTATATCCTTCTGAGTAAATGGGTGCCAAGTATGACCTATGATACTCTTGTGGGTTTGTCTAAGAAGATTCCTAGTAACTAACAGAATATTACCTTTTATTTGTTCACTAACCAACCATTCCAGGGAAAATATGATACTAAATTTAAGGCAATCACAAAGAAATAGTTTTATTTCTAAATATAAAATTTTTTGTTAATATAAAATATTTTATCTCATTGACTAAACCATTTTGCAATGCCTAGAATTCTGAATAAAGAATTTGTAAGAGTAATCCCAGTTTCCTTTCAATAGAACTTCTCTAAGAAAATGTATACACATAAATTTAAGCTAGCAGTTTTAAAGTTGCTTATCTTTATTTTTAAAAATATTTCTATTGTAAATAGCAAACAAATATTCTTGACATACAAATATTCTTGACATGGTTACAATCAATGGCTCACAATATCACATAGTTGTGTATTCATCATCAGGACCATTTTTTTGAACATTTGCATCTCCCCAGCAAAAGAAATAAAAAAGAAGAAACTCATACATGCCACACCCCTTACCCCACCCTCTCACTGACCACTAGGTATTTCAATCTACTCAACTTATTTTACCTTTGTTCCCCTATTACTTATTTCCTATCCATATTTTTAACTCATCTGTCCATACCATAGATAAAAAGAGCATCAGACACAAGGTTTTCACAATCACATAGTCACACTGTGAAAGCTGTATCATTATACAATCATCTTCAAGAAACATGGCTCTACTGGAACTCAGCACTACAGTTTCAGGTACCTCCCTCTAGCCACTCTAACACCCCATAAACTAAAAAAAGGTGCTATCTATATAATGCATAAGAATAACCTTCAGGATAACCTCTCAACTCCAAAATCTCTTAGCCACTGACTATTTATTTTGTCTCATTTTTCTCTTTCCCCTTTTGGTTGAGAAAGTTTTCTCAATCCCTTGATGCTGAAACCCCAGCTCATTCTAGGATTCTGTCCCACATTGCCAGGGAAGTTTACACCCCTGGGCGATATGTCCCAAGGAGAGAGGGGGAGGCCAGTGAGTGCGCTTGCCATGTCAGCTGAGAGAGAGAGAGAGAGAGGTCACGTCAGAGCAACAAAAGAGGTTCTCTGGGGGGTGACTCTTAGGTCTAATTTTAAGTAGGCTTAGCCTATCTTGTACAGGGATAAAACTTGTCTATCTTAACTAAGTGTTTTCCAAGTATCTTATTAAGATATCAGAATTGCTCATTAAGTTCTTATTGTTTTCACTTGAAATTGTCTTAAAAATAGCAAAATCAAATTTTGTATATACCTCGCTTTTGGACTTCCTCTTCTTCACTGTCACTCTCTTCCGATGAAGATGAAGAGGATGATGATGAGGAGGAAGATGATGATGATGATGATGATGTTGAAGAACAGGATGAGGATGAAGAAGAACTGGAACCTGATCGAGAGTGGGAACAAGAAGAAGAGGAGGAAGACGAGGAAGAAGATGATCTGGAAGAACAAGATGATCTCTCAGAATCAGAGTCAGAATCAGAACTAGATTCTGATCCTCTTTTGCGGGCTCGCTGTTTCTTAGAAGCTGGGTTTGGAGTTAGGGGTTCTGTTCTGGCTGCAACCATGCGTCTGTCTGTTTCACCTTTTCCACCAGATTTCTGGTCTCCAGTAGTCTGGGGTAAAACGCCATTCTTTGGACTCACAGGCTCAGACTTTATTAGTGTCCTGGTTTCCTCAGAAGATATAGATTCTTCTTCAGAAGACTGAGGCTCCTCTTTAAGGTTTTCACTTTTAACTTTCATGTCCTCTAGAATAATACCTTTAGCATCTAGGAGTCTAGGTAGAGAGGTAAGAGGAGAACCAGAAAGTGCTACTTGATATTGCTGTAAAATTGGGGTAGATGTCCTTGAATGAGCCATCTTATTTTGACTGTAGTTCCTCTGAGCTGCCATAAATGAGAGTTCAGGATCACGAAGAATGTGATAATCTGTTCGGCTCACCCCATGTTTAGCAGCTCCAATAAGCAGATCCCTATCATGAGGGCCACATTCCCACCAGACGGGTAAGTCAGGATTTGGATGACAAAGTTTCAAACGTTGAAATAATTGTGGATGTCGAAGGGCCTGCTCTCGTACTTTCCTTAGAAGTTCAATGCGATACAAAGTCCTAGAAGCACGTTCTTCTGTAATTGGCTGAATGAAAATATTTGGATCCAACAATTCTATTTTGACATAAGAACAAAAATATTAACCTTAACAATTTTTTATTTTATAGACTTGAAACAAATAATGCAACTTCTAAAATGCACCTTATTCAATATCACTGTATAGCTTCCAGAATTTCTCTTTTCAATACTTTTAAATGAGGAGAAATAAAACTTTTAAAAACAAGCACTAAAAATCATAAAATGTAATACATAATATTGAATCTTTAGAAAATAAGTAAAGCATAAGATTATTTTGGAAGAATGTCAAAATAACTAGGAATTCATTTTGAAGGGGCTCTTAATGGTCAATTATGGAACAATCTGAGCTACAAAATAAATAATGATAGTATTGTATTTTAACTTATAGACAAATATCCACAAGTCTTTTGTATTGACATGAATATAATGATGAAACAGATGGGGGAGAAGAAACTATATTCTTCTTTGCAAAATTCTACAGTAATAACTATTGCAGACAAGATTAATTGATGGATGCTAAAATCAATGGGTGTATGTTTGAGGAGAAATAGGATATGCATAGTATCAAAATATCTCCTTCAAGATATTTATTAACTACATGGAAAAAACCAGTAATATAAAATTACTATAAAAGCAGAAAAATATAGAAACCAATCAAAACATTTAAATATGAAAAAGCAAAGATACTGGATTTTTCCACTATCCCAAGTGAACAATGCCAACATCATCAGTAATAAAATATACTGACATCACGAATCCATGATTTGGCATTATGAGAAGAAAAAAAACATCATTTCTGTAGTACTCTTGCCAAAAATTCATAATCTCAATCTAATCATGTGGAAACAAGACAAATTCAAAATGAAGGATATATAGCAAAATGACTGATCAATACTTTTCAAACATTTTCAAATCAAGGTCATGAAAGACAAGGAAAGACTGAGGACCTGTTATAGTATACAAGAGTTTAAGGAGAAACAACTAAACACAATGTGAGATTCTGGGTGGGATAAGGACATTAATGGAAAAACAGGTAAATTTTGAATAGGTATTTAGTTTAGCTAATGGTATTGTATTAAGGTTAATTTACTGGTGCTGATAATTGTACTCTAATTAGTCACACAGATTTTTATATTAGAGGAGGCAGGGTGAGGGTATATGGAATTCCCTGATTTTCATAACTTTTCTATAAAGTCTAAAAGTAGTTCAAAATGAAGTTTTTTTTTTTTTTTTTTTTTTTTTTTTTAAAGAAGGAAGGAAGGATGGAAGGAAGGAAGGGAGGAAGAAAGGGAAACATCTTTAAACATTTTCTTGTTTTTATTATATTTTGTTTGTTTGTTTGTTTTTTACATGGGCTGGGGCCGGGAATCGAACCGGGGTCCTCCGGCACGGCAGGCAAGCACTCTTGCCCGCTGAGCCACCGCGGCCCGCCCTCAAAATGAAGTTTTAAAAAAAAATCAAGTACCATGGAAATCAATATGGAGGAGGAAACAAGGGTGGTGGTGTCCAATCTGATTCCAAGATATGAAAAGTTGGTTGTATAGTGCCCATAAGAAATAAATACATAATAAATAAATATATTTTTCTTTAAGTTTATGGTATGTTTTCATACAATTACTAGTTTGCCAGGAGATAAATATTTATTAAATTGTTTGGACCTAATTACTCACTAAAGAAAACTGTAGGTATTTCTCTTGATGTCAGGCACTGTGAACAAAATTACCAAGATGCTAAGGGTACTGGTAATTATGGAAGTGTGTGAAACTTTGACCTAAGTAAAACCTCACTCATATTTCTAACAAGAACCTCCTTATCTTTAAAATAATTATTTAGTAATTAACTTTTCCGTATTAAAAAACAAAACAAAACCTAGAATAAAAAATGATGAGTCACTTTAAATTGTAGACAGTATTAAGAAAATAAAAAAGGGATGAAGGCTTCTTGGCAGTTTAAAAATAATAAAAGATTAAACATTTTGCTTTACCTGTTTTTTAAACCCATATGTGGTCTACCAAAAGATCTTACAGTAGACTAAAACTTGCCCCGAACTACCCGATATTTGAGCAATCAAATAATTGGCCACTCTAGTGGACTGACAACAAAACTGTTAGAAACAAAACTAAAACAAACAAATAAACAAACATCTGGAATTTAAGTCCTTTTATAAACCACTGATATTTTTATTATGAAATAGGAGTAGGAGGCTATAGTGTTTAGAAGTCTAAAATTATATTCAACAACAAACAGAGACAACTGCTTAAAATGAGGCATTACTGAGAGGAACTGCTGACAGGAGGAACTATTTGAAGACAATGAAGTTCACCCCGGAATAGTTCCTTAATTGAACATCGGTATCTCTGATTAGTTTTCTTCTTTTTGAAGGCCCTGAGTGGAAATCTTTTACTAACAAAATTATTTTTAAAAAGTCTTTTGAGTGGGGATTTTATTCTTTGCAAAATTATTCATGTAAATAAACACTCCTAGCACATTCTTATGAGATGGGCTCAAAATATAAATTAGTTCTATTTACTAAAAGATATTCTTTATTTTCCACTTTCCCCTAATCATTAATACTAAACACTGGATTATTTCCTCAAAGCTCAAAGTGCATGTATTATTCTCTTAGTGTTTCTTATTTTCATCAGAAGATAAGCTAATAGGGGAACTTTAAGCATAGCTTATTTATAATTCTGAAAAACTTCACGTGCTGCATTAAACAGTATTGTAATCTCACATAAAAGAGATAAACTGGAAATTTCTGAATTTTAGTGATTTTGTACTTTGACCAAATAAGAAAAAAAAGAAATTTTATACGTACCTTCTTTGGAAGGAAGACGACAAACCCTTCGACACATAGACATGAATGCATACAAATATTTCTCCAAACTATCATCAGTTTTCTTATGTAGCCTAGCCATTGCTCTAAATTTTGTCCAATCAAACTGGCCTCTATCAGGATCAAATACAACTCCAAATGTAGATACAACTCTATAAAAGTCAGCTTCTTCTCTCCTTGTCCATCTGTTTTGAATCAGATTTTTAAAAACCCACACAGGTCATTAAGATAAATACTGAATATAATTACTATAATAAAAACTTAAAACATTTCAAGTACCTTAAAATTTTAAGTGGATAAATCTAGGGTTAGTGTCTGGTAAATATACTTTTAAATGTTAGTTGAATCAACCACTCATCAAACCACACATTTTAATGTACACTATTTCTTTGCACAATAATAGTTTACTGTACATTTACTATATGAGAGAATCTGTATGGGATACAAGATTACATAAGATGAGGGGACCTTGCCTTTAGAAGAAGACAAAGCATTTTTAAAGATATTTTTAGTATAATGTAGTATTTTATAGTTGTTGAATGAGATATAGAAACCAAGAATTTTAGGAAAGCAGAAGCTGGAAGAATCAGTTCTGACATAAGTGATCAAGAAAGGGAGTTTAATAAAGTAGCATTTAAGACGCGACAACACTAAGGTTAAGGAGGGAATACTAGGAAGAAGGTACAATATAAGCAAACCAAGTTCAGGAAGCACTTTGTATTTTGTGGAAATGAGTATTTATAGACTGACAATAAGGATGGGATCAGATTATGATCTAAATACCTAGCTAAAAATCATTCTGTTCAGTTGGAAGCTCCTAAATACTTTAAGAGGGTAATATTATCATTTCATATCACAGAAAACTGAATTGTATTTGAAAAAATTTTTACCTGCCTAGTTCACAGGATTTTGTGTAAATGAGAAAATATATACAGGAAAGATCTTTGAAAAATGTTAATAGGTCATTATTATAACAGTGATACATGAAGAAGATTAAACTAATGAAGATGTAAAAACATGAATTTTGGACCTCAATGATAAAATAGAAATGGAAAAGAAAGGATCAATTGAAAGACCAATCAGGACATACAAAAAAGGACACAGCCTACGTTCTAAGAATTTATGACTCAGACAGAAAGACAAGATACACAAGGGAAAAGTTAAATGTCATTACAATACCTGGTTATATTTTGACAGAGTAGTAATTTACTACTATGAGAGGTTTAGTTAGGTAAGTGCTACGTGAGTGCAGAAAATGGAGAGAACACCATGAGCTAGATTGGATGAGGAAAAATTAACGGAGGAGAAAGGATGTGAGCTGAGTTCTTAAGGCGAGGTGTGGATCAGATAAAGAGCAGAACGGTTTCTCAGGTGATAGGAGCACGATAAGTTAGGGTATTGAGTAAAGAATAAGTAGGATATTCTGGCTGAGGAAACAGTGTGTAAGATTAGAAATGCAAGCCTTAATTGTAGAGATCACTGAATTTAGGCTTAAGAAGTCAGATTTTATACCCAAATGTAATAAGGAGCCGTTTTGATAAAGGTAGTATTTTTAGGAAGACTAATCTAGATCTGACATATATGTGGGGAAATGTTAATGATAGATTAAAGATGGTACAAATTCTTCGCCAGTCTTCCAGTGAGAAAAGAATCTATATCCCTCTCCTTTAAATCTGAGCTGGCCCTGGGAAATTTTTTGACCAACAGTTGGCAAAAATGACACTGTGTAACTGCTAAGTCTGGGCCTTATGAAATCTGAAATCTGCAGCTTCTGTTTTTGCCACTTGGAATGCACCATCATGGAATGTGAGATCACAGCCAGGAATCAACACCAACTGCTAGCCATAAGAGTGTGGCCATTTTGGACCTCCTAGTCATCCTGGCATAAATGATAAGAATGGTAAACTGTAGTTTATTTCATGTAATTGACTTCTGTCTCATTGATAATTCAATTCTTGAGTTTGCTCTGTTTCATTTTTTTTTTTACTACCTCAGTGCTCATAAATATAACAAAAGAATGATTATACATTACGTATGATTACTAACTGTAAAATGAAATGATCTTTATTAATTTTGCCATCTTTGTATATGTGTGTGTAAACATGGATAAAGTCACTTTGCTTTGAACAGCATCCCTACCTATGCATGTTTTTCACAAAGGGATATAATTACACCCTGACAGCCTGCAGAATAAATGACCATACTTAGATGCTAAAGTTTAGTGCTAATGTCTTACCTCTGCTGTCTTTCTATTTTGGCTGCCATTTTAGGATTAAGAGTGGCTTCTTCATAAAGAGGCTGCATTACACTGGTAGGCACTGAAAAAGTTGGTGGTATCTGCTGGATTTGTCTGTTTTTATTAGTACGCTGATATGCAGTGATGAGACGCCTCAAACGTGTGGTTAAAGCTGACTGAGTAGGCCAATAAATTTTATCACCCTCCATCAGTTGACCATCTATATTTAAAGAAACATGTTAATAATGAAAATAAAGAACTAAAGAGACCATAATGAAGTTCACAAAAGCAAGGACTTTTAAAATTATTTACTTTCAATTTGAGTATGTGAAAAAACCCACAAATCTCTCCTCACATAAAGTTTTCTTTTAATTACAGCTTCAAAAATGTTATAGCAAAGTGCAGTTATAAGTAGGTCACTGTGACCTAAAAAACCACAATGTATCTAGTTAAAGGAAATTTCACATGCACAAAACAAGTCCTGTATTTCCAGTCAATGCCTTAGCCTGAATAAATCAAAAGCCAACTGAAATCTATGAGAAGATGAATATTATATAAACTCTTCTAATTTAAGTCTCCTGTATTAAATTTATCTCAATTTAATTAAAACATTTTAAAAGTCATTAGAGAGAAACATATTTTTTAAAAAAATCTAATATGACAATGCTGTAAAGTAGACTGTAATAAAGTGCAGGATCTAACTCTATGTCAAGACTGCAAAATTTTAATTATATACATTAAAATCAAGCTGTAATCATTCATGCAAAGAAGCAACTACTCCCTCTTTCCTAGTGGAACAATGGAAGGGTGAGTTACTGTTTTCCTTAGTTGACAGCTGGGAATGAGTGTACTTAAAAGACAGTGTTTTTATCTTGATATCTGAGGCTTGATCCCCAACCTGAGTTCTCTTCAGAGGGAAGTAGTAGCTAGCAAGGTCCCTTAGATATGAGCTTTGTAGAAACTGGATAATCAAAGATGGCTCCTGATTTGCACAAGAACTAAAAAGAAGTCGAATGTACTGCTGAATTAACACTTTCATAATGAAATTTACCTACAGATTTACCAGTCAAGCCATAAAGTCACCAAAGCCTCTATTTTATAAAAACTCAGTGGTCACTGCAAAGACTTATTTGCAAAAACTAAAAATACTGTTAAATCCCCTATCAATTAGTATGTCCTATAATGATTACAACTAATATCTTAAATAAAAATTTCACATACATATGAAATGTTATAAAGATATATTACTTTATTGATCTTTGATTCATAAGAATGTGAATTTACAATAATACTAAGAAATAAATTCAATTTACCTCCATCTGCTATAATGAGATCTCCTGGTGAAGAAATATCATCCTTTTAAAAGAAAGTAGAAATGTGTCACAGAGTATTCAGGTCAAGATACATACAAGAAGAAAAGAGAGTCAAAACATTTTATAATAGAGAACTTTTTTGCATAGAATTTTTAAGGATTAATTTAGCAAAAACACAAATTTCAGTTTGCACCCTCTCATACTTCACTATTGCCCATAACACTTTAGATCACATCAGTCATCATTTATTAAAACTATTGCTTTTTCTATGATTACTTTTAGGCCAGTTTCTTTTCCTCCATGAATCCTCTAACTTTGTATATACCCTAGTTTTAATAGTTAGCTGTTTTTTCCCCTTCTAACATACTAACTCCTGGAGAATTCTCATATTTGGTTAGTAGACAACATAAAAATGTTTTCTTCAGCCTTGAACAGTTTGTAATATATCCAATTTTATCTGTTCCAGTTCTATCTGGACAATTTCAAATAGGTATCCCAATATTACCTTAAATTTCTGTGATCTTATTCCAATTGTTCAAGAAAAGCTTGACGTTAGAATTATTCTCATTATTTTATAGGTAGGTCCTTTCTCTCTGGTTGTCTTTAACATATTCTCTTGTTTGGTGTATCTGAAATTTCACCAGACTGTGTCTGGAGTGGATTTAGTTTTGTTTATCCTGCTAAGATTCACTTTACACCTTGAATCTGAAAATTCACGTCTTTCATCAAGTCTGAAAAATTATGAGCTGGTATCTCTTCAAATAGTGCTTCACCCTTATTTTTTCTGATCTTTCCTTGTAAAATTTTTATGAGACATGTGCCAGACATTATCACACTACATTCTTTGTCTCTCAATTTTTTCTCACTTATTCCATTGCACTGGTCATTTTTTCCTTTTTTTGGGGGGGGGATGCATGGTCCAGGAATTGAACCCAGTCTCCCTCATGAAAGGTGGGCATTCAGACCACTGAACTACCCATACACCCACTGGTTATCTTTTTTTTAACTTAAAAAAATAATAATTGCAAACTTACAGGAGAAAAACAAACCCCATGCAGAGAACTGCAACTTACACTCCTCCCCGAAGATACAAAGATTCATCAATTTGTACACTTTGCCACCTTTGCTATATGACTCTTTCTTTTCTATCATATATTTCTTGAACATTTGAGAGCAGTTGGCACTAATATACTTCTTGAACGCATAATACTTCCATGTACATTTCCTATGAAGGATTTTCACTTATGTGATCACCTTAAGTGCAGTTAAATTCAAGCAGTTTAATACTGATATAAAACTTACATTCTATATTCGTTTTTTTTTTTTTTTTAATTTTTTTTTTTTTTTTTTTAAATGGCATGCTTTATTTTATTATTTTTTGTTTTGTTTTGTTTTGTTTTTTTACATGGGCTGGGGCCGGGAATCGAACCGGGGTCCTCCGGCATGGCAGGCAAGCACTCTTGCCCGCTGAGCCACCGCGGCCCGCCTCCAGTTTTTTTTTTAATGTCCCAATAATGTTCCTTTGAACCTTTTCTTCTTTGTTCTTAGATCCCATCCAGTACCGTATATAGTACTTGATTCTCATTATCTCTTTAGTTCCTCTTTCATTTGAATTGGGGAAACATATACATAACATGTCTTCTCATCTCAACCCCCTTCAAAACATACTATTCAATGGAACTGGTAATGTAGTATACTACCATCATTACTAGAATTTTCCCTTAATCCCCAACAGCAGCTCTATACTCACTACACATCAACTCTCCATTGCCCCTATGCCTACATCCTTGGTAATCTGTGTTCTACTTTTTGTCTCTATATAAGTTTACATATTCTCTAATATTTTCTTTGTGTTTATCACAGGGCTAAAATATCCTAAATCTATTACAATCTTGTTTGCTTTGATATCACTTAACAACTTCAATAGCATAAACTATGTTTCTTTATCTCTCTGTCCTCCCACATTTATATAGCTGTTGACACAAATTAAAATGATTAACATTATGTTTTATACAATTGTTGTTTAGATCCTGTAGGAAGTTAAAAGTGGAGTTACAAATAAAAAATACAACAATATAGATATTTATATTTATTGATGTCATTATCTTTACTAGAGATCTTTATTTCTTGATGTGGCTTCATTCAATTGTTGTCTATAGTGTCCTTTTCTTTCAACCTGCAGATTTCCTTTAGCATTTCTTGCAGGGTTGGTCTAGTGGTGACAAAGTACTTGGTTGTGTTTATTTGGGAATGTCTTAATCCATCCCTATTTTTTATTTATTTATTTTTTTTTGGCATGGGCAGGTTCCAAGAATTGAACTCGGGTCTCTGGTATAGCAGGTGAAAATTTTGCCACTGAGTCCCATTGCCCACCCCTCCCTCATTTCTGAAAGACAGTTTTACTAGATGAAGAATTTTTGGCTGAGAGTTTTTTGCTTTCAGCACTTTGAATATGTCCTCCTCCTGTTTTCTTGCCTCCATGGATTCCAATTAGTAATCGACATTTGATCTTATTGAGGCTCTCGTGTATGTGACAAAATGCTTTTCTCTTGAAGTTTTCAGAATTCTGTAGTTTTAGCATTCAACAGTTTGATTATAACATGATGTAGCATGGGTCTATTTGCTGTTTGGAATTCGTTGGGCATCCTGGATGTGCATATTCATGTCTTTTGTTAAATTTGGGATGTTTTAAGCCATTATTTCTTTTGAATGTTATCTTTGCCAATTTCTCTCTTTCTCCTCCTGGGACTCCCACGATGCATTTATTGGTATGCCTGAAGATATCCCATGGATTGCTCAGGCTCTGTTCATTTTTCTTCATTCTTTCCTCTTTCTGCTCCTCAGACTAGATGATTTCAACTGACTTATTTTCAAGTTCACTGATTATTTCTTCTCCCAGCTCCAATCTGCTCTTGAACCCCTTTGGAGAATTTTAAATTACGATTACTGTGGTCTTCAGTTCTGTTTGGCTCCTTTTTATAATCTCTATCTCTCTACTGCTATCTCTTTGTGTTCACTTATTGTTTTATTGATTTCTCATAGTTCTTTGTCCATGTTTTCCTTTAGCTATTTGAGCACATTTAGGACCATTTTTTAAAAAGTGTATGGAATTCCCAAGTTTGATCCTTCTCACTGATGGTTTCTAATGCTTTAAATCTTCTCTTTCGTCTAGATCATCACTTCCAGTTTCCTTGAATGTTTTCTAGTCTTTGGCTGAAACATGGATATTTTGATATTTTAATGTATTATTGCTTGAATTTAGACTCTGAGGCATCTGTTCCTTAAGTTTGTATCCTATTAGTGTTATGACAGAGCTTTCTTTGAATGCCTGGAGTGAACGGGAAAAAAAAGAAGAAGAAGAAGAAGAAAATATCTTTCCTAGTATTTGCAGGTTGACTTGGGTGAGTATATTCCTTCAGGACTTATCCACACAAATGAGTTTGAGAACAGCCCCAGGCAATTGCACAGGGACCTCCCATCCTTTTTTTTTTTTTTATATAGTTTTTTTTTATTAATTAAAAAAAGAATTAACAAAACAATTAGAAATCATTCCATTCTACATGTACAATCAGTAATTCTTAATAACATCACATAGTTGCATATTCATCATTTCTTAGTACAATTGCCTCGATTTAGAAAAAGAAATAAAAAGACAACAGAATAAGAATTAAAACATTAATAGAAAGAAAAAAAAAAAAACAAAAAAACCCTATACCTCACATGCAGCTTCATTCAGTGTTTTAACATAATTGCATTATAATTGGGTAGTATTGTGCTGTCCATTTCTGAGTTTTTATATCCAGTCCCATTGTACAGTCTGTATCCCTTCAGCTCCAATTATCCCTTCTCTCTCTTTTTTTTTTAATTAACGGAAAAAAAGAAATTAACCCAACATTTAGAAATCATACCATTCTACATATGCAATCAGTAATTCTTAACGTCATCACATAGATGCATGATCATTGTTTCTTAGTACATTTGCATCGGTTTAGAAGAACTAGCAACACAACCGAAAAAGATATAGAATGTTAATATAGAGAAAAAAATAAAAGTAATAATAATAAAAACAAAACAAAACAAAACAAAAACCTATAGCTCAGATGCAGCTTCATTCAGTGTTTTAACATGATTACTTTACATTTAGGTATTATTGTGCTGTCCATTTTTGAGTTTTTGTATCTAGTCCTGTTGCACAGTCTGCATTCCTTCAGCTCCAATTGCCCATCATCTTACCCTGTTTCTACCACCTGCTGGACTCTGTTACCAATGACATATTCCAAATTTATTCTCGAATGTCCGTTCACATCAGTGGGACCATACAGTATTTGTCCTATATTTTTGGCTAGACTCACTCAGCATAATGTTCTCTAGGTCCATCCATGTTATTACATGCTTCATAATTTTATCCTGTCTTAAAGCTGCATAATATTCCATCGTATGTATATACCACAATTTGTTTAGCCACTCTTCTGTTGATGGAGATTTTGGCTGTTTCCATTTCTTTGCAATTGTAAATAACGCTGCTATAAACATTGGTGTGCAAATGTCCGTTTGTGTCTTTGCCCTTAAGTCCTTTGAGTAGATTCCTAGCAATGGTATTGCTGGGTCATATGGCAATTCTATATTCAGCTTTTTGAGGAACCGCCAAACTGCATTCCACAGTGGTTGCACCCTTTGACATTCCCACCAACAGTGGATAAGTGTGCCTCTTTCTCCGCATCATCTCCAGCACTTGTCATCTTCTCTTTTGCTGATAATGGCCATTCTGGTGGGTGTGAGATGATATCTCATTGTGATTTTGATTTGCATTTCTCTAATGGCCAGGGACATTGAGCATCTCTTCATGTGCCTCTTGGCCATCCGTATTTCCTCTTCTGAGAGGTGTCTGTTCAAGTCTTTTTCCCATTTTGTAATTGGGTTGGCTGTCTTTTTGTTGTTGAGTTGAACGATCTCTTTATAAATTCTGGATACTAGACCTTTATCTGATATGTCATTTCCAAATATTGTCTCCCATTGTGTAGGCTGTCTTTCTACTTTCTTGATGAAGTTCTTTGATGCACAAAAGTGTATAATTTTGAGGAGCTCCCATTTATTTATTTCCTTCAGTGCTCTTGCTTTAGGTTTAAGGTCCATAAAAACGCCTCCAATTGTAAGTTTCATAAGATATCTCCCTACATTTTCCTCTAACTGTTTTATGGTCTTAGACCTAATGTTTAGATCTTTGACCCATTTTGAGTTAACTTTTGTATAGGGTGTGAGAGATGGGTCTTCTTTCATTCTTTTGCATATGGATATCCAGTTCTCTAGGCACCATTTATTGAAGAGACTGTTCTGTCCCAGGTGAGTTGGCTTGACTGCCTTATCAAAGATCAAATGTCCATAGATGAGAGGGTCTATATCTGAGCACTCTATTCGATTCCATTGGTCGATATATCTATCTTTATGTCAATACCATGCTGTTTTGACCACTGTGGCTTCATAACATGCCTAAAAATCAGGCAGCGCGAGACCTCCAGCTTCGTTTTTTTTTCCTCAAGATGTTTTTAGCAATTTGGGGCACCCTGCCCTTCCAGATAAATTTGCTTATTGGTTTTTCTATTTCTGAAAAATAAGTTGTTGGGATTTTGATTGGTATTGCATTGAATCTGTAAATCAATTTAGGTAGGATTGACATCTTAATTATATTTAGTCTTCCAATCCATGAACATGGTATGCCCTTCCATCTATTTAGGTCTTCTGTGATTTCTTTTAACAGTTTTTTGTAGTTTTCTTTATATAGGTTTTTTGTCTCTTTAGTTAAATTTATTCCTAGGTATTTTATTCTTTTACTTGCAATTGTAAATGGGATTCATTTCTTGATTTCCCCCTCAGCTTGTTCATTACTAGTGTATAGAAACACTACAGATTTTTGAATGTTGATCTTGTAACCTGCTACTTTGCTGTACTCATTTATTAGCTCTAGTAGTTTTGTTGTGGATTTTTCCGGGTTTTTGGCGTATAGTATCATATCGTCTGCAAACAGTGATAGTTTTACTTCTTCCTTTCCAATTTTGATGTCTTGTATTTCTTTTTCTTGTCTAACTGCTCTGGCTAGAACCTCCAACACGATGTTGAATAATAGTGGTGATAGTGGACATCCTTGTCTTGTTCCTGATCTTAGGGGGAAAGTTTTCAATTTTTCCCCATTGAGGATGATATTAGCTGTGGGTTTTTCATATATTCCCTCTATCATTTTAAGGAAGTTCCCTTGTATTCCTATCTTTTGAAGTGTTTTCAACAGGAAAGGATGTTGAATCTTGTCAAATGCCTTCTCTGCATCAATTGAGATGATCATGTGATTTTTCTGCTTTGATTTGTTGATATGGTGTATTACATTAATTGATTTTCTTATGTTGAACCATCCTTGCATACCTGGGATGAATCCTACTTGGTCATGATGTATAATTCTTTTAATGTGTTGTTGGATACGATTTGCTAGAATTTTATTGAGGATTTTTGCATCTATATTCATTAGAGAGATTGCCCTGTAGTTTTCTTTTTTTGTAATATCTTTGCCTGGTTTTGGTATGAGGGTGATGTTGGCTTCATAGAATAAATTAGGTAGTTTTCCCTCCACTTTGATTTTTTTGAAGAGTTTGAGGAGAGTTGGTACTAATTCTTTCTGGAATGCTTGGTAGAATTCACATGTGAAGCCATCTGGTCCTGGACTTTTCTTTTTAGGAAGCTTTTGAATGACTAATTCAATTTCTTTACTTGTGATTGGTTTGTTGAGGTCATCTATTTCTTCTTGAGTCAGAGTTGGTTGTTCATGTCTTTCCAGGAACCCGTCCATTTCATCTAAATTGTTGTATTTATTGGCGTAAAGTTGTTCATAGTATCCTGTTATTACCTCCTTTATTTCTGTGAGGTCAGTAGTTATGTCTCCTCTTCCATTTCTGATCTTATTTATTTGCATCCTCTCTCTTCTTCTTTTTGTCAATCTTGATAAGGGCCCATCAATCTTATTGATTTTCTCATAGAACCAACTTCTGGTCTCATTGATTTTCTCTATTGTTTTCATGTTCTCAATTTCATTTATTTCTGCTCTAATCTTTGTTATTTCTTTCCTTTTGCTTGCTTTGGGGTCAATTTGCTGTTCTTTCTCCAGTTCTTCCAAGTGGACAGTTAATTCCTGCATTTTTGCCTTTTCTTCTTTTCTGATATAGGCATTTAGTGCTAAGAGGCAATAAAATTCCCTCTTAGCACTGCCTTTGCTGCGTCCCATAGGTTTTGATATGTTGTGTTTCCATTTTCATTCGCCTTGAGATATTTACTAATTTCTCTTGCAATTTCTTCCTTGACCCACTCGTTGTTTAAGAGTGTGTTGTTGAGCCTCCACGTATTTGTGGATTTTCTGGCACTCTGCCTATTATTGATTTCCAACTTCATTCCTTTATGATCCGAGAAAGTGATGTGTGTGATTTCAATCTCTTTAAATTTGTTGAGACTTGCTTTGTGACCCAGCATATGGTCTATCTTTGAGAATGATCCATGAGCACTTGAGAAAAAGGTGTATCCTGTTGTTGTGGGGTGTAATGTCTTATAAATGTCTGTTAAGTCTAGCTCATTTATTGTAATATTCAAGTTTTCTGTTTCTTTATTGATCCTCTGTCTAGATGTTCTGTCCATTGATGAGAGTAGGGAATTGAAGTCTCCAACTATTATGGTAGATGTGCCTATTTCCCTTTTCATTAATTGCAGTGTATTCCTCAAGTATTTTGGGGCATTTTGATTCGGTGCATAAATATTTATGATTGTTATGTCTTCTTGTTTAATTGTTCCTTTTATTAGTAGACAGTATCATTCTTTGTCTCTTTTAACTGTTTTACATTTGAAGTCTAATTTGTTGGATATTAGTATAGCTACTACTGCTCTTTTCTGGTTGTTATTTGCATGAAATATCTTTTCCCAACCTTTCACTTTCAACCTATTTTTATCTTTGGGTCTAAGATGTGTTTCCTGTAGACAGCATATAGAAGGATCCTGTTTTTTAATCCCTTCTGCCAGTCTATGTCTTTTGATTGGGGAATTCAGTCCATTAACATTTAGTGTTATTACTGTTTGGATAATATTTTCCTCTACCATTTTGCCTTTTGTATTATATATATCATATCTGACTTTCCTTCTTTCTACACTCTTCTCCATACCTCTCTCTTCTGTCCTTTCGTATCTGACTCTAGTGCTCCCTTTAGTGTTTCTTTTTTTTTTTTTTTTTTTTTTAAAGAATTGTTTATTTTATTATTTTTTGTTTGTTTTTTACATGGGCTGGGGCCGGGAATCGAACCGGGGTCCTCCGGCATGGCAGGCAAGCACTCTTGCCCGCTGAGCCACCGCGGCCCGCCCCTTTAGTGTTTCTTGCAGAGCTGGTCTCTTGGTCACAAATTCTCTCAGTGACTTTTTGTCTGAAAATGTTTATTTCTCCCTCATTTTTGAAGGACAATTTTGCTGGATATAGAAGTCTTGGTTGGCAGTTTTTCTCTTTTAGTAATTTAAATATATCATCCCACTGTCTTTTAGCTTCCATGGTTTCTGCTGAGAATTCTACACATAGTCTTATTGGGTTTCCCTTGTATGTGATGGATTGTTTTTCTCTTGCTACTTTCAAGATCCTCTCTTTCTCTTTGACCTCTGACATTCTAACTAGTTAAGTGTCTTGGAGAACGCCTATTTGGATCTACTGTCTTTGGGGTGCGCTGCACTTCTTGGATCTGTAATTTTAGGTCTTTCATAAGAGTTGGGAAATTTTCAGTGATAATTTCTTCCATTAGTTTTTCTCCTCCTTTTCCCTTCTCTTCTCCTTCTGGGACACCCACAACACGTATATTTGTGCGCTTCATATTGTCCTTGAGTTCCCTGATACCCTGTTCAAATTTTTCCACTCTTTTCCCGATAGTTTCTGTTTCTTTTTGGCTTTCAGATGTTCCATCCTCCAGTTCACTAATTCTATCCTCTGTCTCTTTAAGTCTACCATTGTAGGTTTCCATTGTTTTTTTTTCATCTCTTCTACTGTGTTTTTCAATCCCATAAGTTCTGTGATTTGTTTTTTCAGACTTTCCATTTCTTCTTTTTGTTGATCCCATGCCTTCTTCATGTCCTCCCTCAATTTATCAATTTGGTTTTTGAAGAGGTTTTCCATTTCTGTTTGTATATTCAGAATTAGTTGTCTCAGCTCCTGTATCTCTTTTGAGCTATTGGTTTGTTCCTTTGACTGGGCCATATGTTCAATTTTCCTGGTGTGATTTGTTATTTTTTGTTGGCGTCTGGGCATTTAATCAGATTTCCCTGAGTGTGGGACCCAGCAGGTTGAAAGACTTTCCTGTGAAGTCTCTGGGCTCTGTTTTTCTTATCGTGCCCAGTACGTGGTGCTTGTCTGTCTGTCGGTCCCACCAGCACAAGATGTTGTGGCTCCTTTAACTTTGGAAGACTCTCGCTGCAGGGTGTTTCTTTATACTTCCTGGTTCCAGTATCTTGCGGACGGTGCATGTAGCCGCATGATACTGGGCGAACTGAGGCATCTTGCTGACTCCAGAAGTCTCTCTCCAAATCAGCTCGTTTTCTCCCAAGCTTTATCAGAGACTGCTCCTCGCAACACTAGGCTCTGCGGTATGCTGAGCTCGGGTCAGCTCTGAGGGCGTCCTTTGTCTGCACCGGTGCCCCCTATGCTATGGAGGGACTGGTCCCTGGTGTGGCGCGTGGGAGCCCCGCCACGCTGCCGGCAGTAAGCGCTGTACTTCGCCAAGTCTGGGCCCTAGTAATTCTTTATAATAAACTTCCCTTTTTAAAATTACTATGTGGTTTCTCTTTCCTGTTTACCCCAGACTGAAACAGCTATTATCTATGGATGGCACCTTTCTGGTAACTGCTTTATATTTTCCAAATAATTTCTTCTGTCATGAGCTGTGTCTAATCTGTTTCTCCAAAAGAATGTTAAGCATATTTGTTGAGTTTTAAATTTGAATGACTTTTGTTGCTCAGATATGGCCTCAGTCTCTCTAAGCCCAACTCTGTAAGTGAAATCATTGCACTCCCCCCCTACATGGGACATGACATCCAGGGATGAATCCAGACCTGGCACCAAGGGATCAACAATTACACCCTGACCAAATGGGGGAAAAGAAGTATAATGAATAAAGTACCAGTGGCAGAGATGTTTCAAATAGAGTCGAGAGGCTACTCTGAAGGTTGCTCTTACACAAACTTCATTCAGGTAGACCTTGCTAACTATCATAACCTGTCTACCCCCAACCAGGACCATTCCAGCCAATCCTAAAGAACACCTAGGGCAATTCCACAAGGGTTCCAGGCACTAGAGTAACTTGCCAGAAACCTACAACCTTCAGATGGGTCCCTGGTCCAGATAAGTGCTGAAACCTCCAGAACATCAGATAGTTCCATCTCCCTACCCCATATTACAGACAGACCCTTCCAATATCAAAAATTAAGAATTGCCATAGCCCAAACAACCCTAATGAGAGTTGGTAGAATTAAACATAGAAGATAGTACTTAACAATTAATATGAATGCTGAATCATTAAAATATCTTTTAGTCTCCAGTATTTTAGAGCAGCTAGAAGTAAAAACCTAAAATTGTGAAATTGTAACTCATGTCAAAGTCTGAAATATGTTCTACAACTAATTGTGGTGCATGCTTGGAAATTTACAGCTTTTTTTGCATATATGTTATTGTTCACAAAAAAAAGAAGGAAAAAAGTCGACTGTGATGATAAAAAAGTATTTAAGGGCAGGCCATGGTGGCTCAGCAGGCAAGAACGCTTGCCTGCCATGCCAGAGGACCCGGGTTCGATTTCCAGTGCCTGCCCATGTAAAAAAGTATTTAAGCCCTCTAGCCTCTTATATTCTGGAGCAGCTAGAAGGAAAAATATGAGAGGATCGCATGGTAGCCCATGACAAACTGTGGGATCTATCCTATAACTACTTTTTGAAGAGTGCTTTGAAAACTATTGCTTTTTTATTTATTTGATTTGTATATATGTTATACTATACAATTTAAAAAGTTGTAAAAAAATTTGAATGACTTTATTTTCCCCTTTATAAAGTTATATATATTCTTTTTCATATCTTCATCTTTTCTGATCACATCTTTCTTCCTTTTGTTCATGTTCTTTTATTTTATGTCTTTAATCATTTAAAACTTTACTTACTTTCTATTTAAATAGGTCGGAAATTTATACAAGTTTATAGGGGTCTATTCTTGCTGTTAGTTGTATCTGCTAACATTCACACATGGTGAATCATTCTTTATTTAGTTTAAATTTTGGATTTGACCTCATTTTATGGAGAGATTTATCTACAGGACACAAATCTAGTCTGGATAAATTGTTTCTTCCAGAGTTTTTTTTTGGCTTTTTTGCTTTTATCAGGTACCCAAGGGTATTACCAGCCTCAGATCCCTCTTTGCATTACATTTTTGGCTCAAGAATTCCTGGGACATGTAGAGGAAATAAAAGAATCATGCCACAAACCCATGAGAAGAAAGGTTTATGGTTACAAATTCTCAGGGGAGACAATTATTTTTCTACCTACAGCCTATGAGATAAATTTCTTTGTCCTCTTCCACTATCGCCCTTTGAGGATCCTGGCTTTATTAGGGATTTCATTTGTGCCCACCCATTGGCCTAAATCTAATTTTTCGTAATCACATAGGTATCAGTTACCTAAGCACCTTGGCTGCCAAGACCAGCAAACCCTACTTCACAACTAGATCATTACTAAGTCTTTTACCATGCTTTCACAGATATGTGTGTGTATTATATATATATATATATAAAATATAGAAGTTCCTCATCTCCTTTAATATCATTGCCTCTCTTCCACAGATTACTTTATTTTCATCCAACTTTTCTTTTTCATACTCTATAAGTAAAACATTAAGAATTATGCTTTAGCAGCTCAAAGTATATCTCTAGACTCTGTCCTCTATTTCAAACCTCCTCATTGTTTAAGTAAAGTTTCCATGTGTTACTGTGTACATGTAGTATCTAGTTCTTACTCTGCTAGGAGATTTTGCCCCTGCACACTGTTTTTCTTATTCCAAGCAGTGTTAGCAAGTGGGCAAGCCTCATTCCATCTATATGCCCAAATCAGGCTCCAACTATTTAGGAGGAAAGGTCAGGCAAATTCTGAATGATAATTGGTAACATTTTTCAAACCAAGTTGACCACTTATATAGCTAATCTGATGAAGAGAAGAATTACACATAATGAAAATAAACATACAAAGGAAAATAAAGAATAACTAAAATTGAGGACCTAAAAATATGATGCAAAGCATACCTCTGTGTCATCTTTAAAGATTGCTGGGGCAGGTTTATACTCTGGATCTTCCATATCCCTGTTAAAATACCAGCAAATGTTATAATTATTATGAGGGACTTAAGAATTCTTCTGACAGGATAAACAAATGCGGTCTTATTGAAAAGATTTTTAGTTTGTTTTAACAGTCAGATTGAAGTGTATGTTCTCTAGCCAGAGAAGCCCAAGTCACAACATGAGGCAGGGAAGAAGAAAGCTACTTCTCATTCACTAACTTGCAAGTTCACTTTTAAATACTATTAACCTCAATATACTTTTCTCTTCTGATAAGAAAAGAAGGATTATAAAGACTTTATAATAGGTATAATGAAAAATACCACATTTTCCTTCAAGTATAATATCCTTGTCATTCTTCTCTTCTCTTGTCCTTAGACTTTTATGGTCTTAATGGCCAAAAAAACTTGCTAAACTAAGAGAATGAAAATTCAACAAAAGAAGGTATGTGGGCAACATTGTGAGTATAATATAATTGAATTATATATTTGAACATGGTTAAAAGAGAGAAATTTTAGGTTTATATACATTACTTGAATAAAAAACAAAAACAAAAACAAAAAACCATAGGACTGTACACACAAACAGTGAACCCTAATGTAAACTATGTACCACAGCTAATAGTGTAATTATAATATTGTTTCATCAATCATAACAAAGGTACCACATTAATGCAAGGTGTTAATAGGGAAAACTGCATATGGGAGGCGGTATATGGGAACTCTGTATTTCCCTTATGAAACTTCTATAAACCTACAACTTTTCTAATAGAAAATGAGCAAATGTGAGCAGCTCCAATCTCTCTCTTGTTGATTATACTCTGTTGGACAAGTGCTAACTTACCAAAGTTACCATTAGCTCTCTTAGATTGTAAATGCCAATTCTCTTACTGCTCTATTACTTAAAGATAAAAAATCACTGACTTAGAATGTGCTGTTGCTTAATAGAAGACAGATATATATGGAGAATTTATGTAATAGAAGATAGATATATATGGAGAATTCATGACTCCAAAATGCACATACCCATCCATATAATCATTTGCTCTCTGTTCAGCAGCAACTGCTTTCTCGTCAGGTTTTCCCACTCTTTCCAAGAAACATAAAGCTGGGTCTGCTCGGATAGTGTTATATTTTTCATAACCTATAAGGATCACCAATTATAAAAGTAAAAAAAAGATGTATTAATGCAAAGATTTCTCAAATTTTTGAGGATGATGCTCCTGGACTAAAGGGACGTTACGTTAAAATGATATACGTAAAATGTGTTTTCTAGAAATTATCACCAACATTATATGATCTGTTAATATATGTATATAATAACTTAGATTAAAGTAAATTAATTAAATTGAAATTAGATTAAATTAAATTAATTACATCAGGTATGAAAAACATCAAAGCTGATCATATGTATAAGCATATAAATTTCACATATGAACTTTTCCTGAGAGAAGTTATGTGAGGCATACATTCAAAAGGGGCAGGTCCATTTGCTGCTCTCTCATAAGCACATGTGTTTGGCAACGTAGGCTTTTAATACTGTATATAAAAACACTGTTACTGGAATAAAGTTTTAAATGAAAATCACTAAACTTAGAATTACTTGAATACATAGAAAGGAATTCGATCTTCCTTACTACTAACTTACCGTGTTTAAAAACTCCAATAAGGAGTGATTTATCAGCATCAAAATCCCACCACTCAGCAGGAACTTCTGAATGGTCTGGTTCTGGCACCCAAACATCAATGTCACTTAAAAAGTAAAACCATAACATAAACATTATGAATTATTACAAATAAGTGAAAGAGGAGGTAACATATTGACTAACTTCTACAGCATAATTTTTAAGAAAAAGAGGTTAAGATCTATTTCATTTATTTTAATCAATTTTGCATTATTTTCCACAATAATCGCCATTTAAAATTACAAAATTGTTCAATAACAACACAGACTGTAAAATGAACTAATATTCTTTTTGTTTTGTTTTGTTTTTTCTTTCATTTTGAACTAATATTCTTAAGTTCAACAGAAGAAATAAGTTTCAACAAGTTTAATTGTGTAATTCCCATAACAGAATTCAACAAGGTTTACTGTGTAATTCCCTTAAGGGAATCATAGTTTTTTCATTGATTTCCTTTTACTGGAAAGCAAGAATCGTACATTAGCAAAGAACTTAGCAAAAACTGTCTGGTTCAAAGACTTCATTGGTGTATGAAGAGACTGGACAAATTAATTGTTTTAGGGTACAAAGCAAGCTCTGTGTCTTCCAGACCCCTATACTAAGAAAATCACACTGAAAATGTAACTGCTGCCTATAAATAAAGGAAATAGCAAGTTTCGGGTTGATAATTTGATTAAAACTCTCACACTACTACTTTTATGCTATATGTAAACAATACCATGCCAAACCTAGGCAGCCACAAAATAAAGATAGAACAAAATATGAAAATGTATAATACGTAGGTAATTTGGTTGTTTTGATGAGTATGAAACAAATACTGCACTTGTAAATTTGCAAACAGAATCAATTTATCTTATTTTTTACTTTATCACTTGAAATTAATAGCATTTTCCAAGAAACTTTCTCTGGTAACACATGTATAATTTCAGTATTGTTAAAGAGGAAAAGGTGTCACATATAGAACATGACTGCCATGCTCACTTTTTTTTTTGTCAGAGCTAAATCCTTCCACATATGGAATTATTATTTTTTAAATTATTTTTTTATTTTTACCAACATTCTTCCTTGTCTCATTCTCCTGGTAACCTCTAATCTGCTTTCTATCTCTGAAACTCTGATGCTTCTAATTTTATTTTGTAAGTGATATCATTCTCCCATGTTGCAATGTCTAATAACTTCATTCCTTCTTACGGCTGAATAATATCCCAATGCACATAAATACCACATTTTGTTCATTCATTCATTTTTTTGATGGACACTTGGGTTATTTCCATGTTTTGTTTATTGCGAATAATACTGCTATGAATATTGGTGCAAAAGCATGTGTTTGAGACCCTGTTTTACTCTTTTTGGGTATATATCTAGAAGTACAATTGTTAGGAAAATGGTAACTTCATATTTAACTTTTTGAGGCGCTGCCATATTGCTTCCCGCAGAGTTGGCACCATTTTACATTCCCACCAATAATACAGGAGAGTTTCAATGTCTCTACATCCTCATCAACACTGGTCATTTTCAGTTTTTTAAATAATGGTCATCCCTAGGTATGTAAAGTGGAGCTCACTGTGGTAATGGCTAATGAGATAGAGCATGTGTTTATTGGCCATTTATTTATCTTTTCAATTTTAAGCTGGGTTGTTTGTCTTTTTATTGTTATTAAACTCTTATTTGACATATGGTTAGAAGCTATTTTCTGTCATTCTGTAGGTTGTCTTTTAACTTTCTTGATATTTTCCTTCAATGTATTAAAGTTTTAATTTTGATGAAATCAAATTATCTATTGTTTCTTTTTTTTCTTCTGTTTTGGTGTCATACCTAAGAATCCATTGTGAAATATTGGGTCATGAAGATTTGCCCCTAAGTTATCTTAAGAGTTTTACAGTTTTAGTTCTTATGTGTAGGTCTTTGATCTATTTGGAGTTGATTTTTGTATATGGGGGTGAGGTAGGAGTCTGCACTGGTTTGAAACTGTTGTGTATCCCAAAAAAGCTATGATCTTTAATTCTGTTTCAATATTGTTGGACGGGATCTTTTAAAGTTGTTTCCATGGAGATGTGACCCACCCAGTTGTGGGTACGACCGGATCAACAGATGATTTCCATAGGGATGGAACCTATTCAAGGTGGGGTTTCTTACTGGAGTCCTTTAAGAGAGAACCATTTTGGAAAGCGCATTACAGCCCATACAGCCAGAGACCTTTGAAGATGTAGAAGGAAAACATCCCCGGGGGTGCCTTATGAAATGAGAAGTCAGGAGAGAAGCAAACAGATGTCGCCATGTGCCTTCCCAGCTGACAGAGGTGTCCAGACACCAAACATCCCAGCAGAACTAGCCATGTGGCTTTCCAGCTGACAGAGGTATTTCAGATGGCATAAGCCTTTCCTGCGTGAAGGTAATCTCTTGTTGGTGCCTTAATCTGGACATTTTCATGGCCTTAGAACTGTAAGCTTGCAACTTAATAGATTTCCTTTTTAAAAACCATTCCATTTCTGGTACATTGCATTATGGAAGATTTAGCAAACTAAAACAGGGTCTAACTTCATTTTTCTGCATTGTTTTACCGATATCATTTGTTGAAGGAATTATTTTTCCCTACTGCATGTACTTAGGACCCTTATTGAAAATCAACTAGCCATACATATTTGGGCTTATTTTTGGACTTTCAATTCTTTCCCATTGATTTATTTGTCTATCTTTAGGACAGTATCATCTAGTTTTAGTTACTATAGCTTTACAGTTCAATTTAAAATCAGGAAGTGTGAGTGTTCCAACCCTGCTCTTTCTCCTCAAGATTGTTTTAGCTATTTGGGGCCCTTAGAGTTCTCTCTGAATTTGAAATCTGCTTTTTCTATTTCTGCAAAGAAGTCTTACAGATATTTTCATAGGGAAGGCAATGAATTGTATATTGCTTGGGGAATATTGTCATATTAATGGTTCTAATTCACGAACATGGGATGTCATGCTTTTTATTTATTTGTAAAAGGAATTGTTTTCTTAACTCACTCTTTGGTATAATATACCAAGTACTATAGTATAATACCAAGTACAGAGATTGAATCAATAATTAAAAACATTCTACCAAGAAAATGTTCAGAACCAGATGGTTTCCCCGTTGAACTGTATAAACATTTAAAGGAGAAGTAACATTATTCCTTCTCAACTCTTCCAAAGAAATCAAGAGAAGGAAATACTTCTGAATTCATTCTATGAGGCCAGTGATACTTTGATATCAAAGTCTGGTAAAGATATCACAAGAAAAGAAATTCACAAGCCAAGTTCCCTTACAAGTACAGATTCAAAAATCTTTACCAAAATACTAACAAACTGAATTCAAGAGCATATTAAAAAGATTATACACTATGACCAAAACAAATTTATCCCAGTAATGGAAGGGTGGTCTAATAGATGAAAATCAAAGTTAATACACCACATAAATAGAATGAAGGGAAAACACAAATTATTATCTCAACAGAAAGGGCATTCAACAAAATTCATCACCCTTTCTTGATAAAAACACTCAGAAAAGCAGGAATAGAAGGGAACTTTCTCAATATGATAAAACCTACTTACGAAAAACCTGTAGCTAACATCTTCAAGGATGAACAATCCTTTAAGTCATTTAGGAATGAGACAAGGATGCCTGTTTTTACTACTGCTATTCAATAATGTACTAGAAGTTCTTGCCAGGGCAATTAGAAAGAAAAGAAACAAAAGGGATACAAATTGGAAAGGAAGAAATAAAACTATCTCTGTTTGTAGACAACATGATCTTTTATATGCAAAAATTCCAAAGGAATCCACAAGAAAACTATTTGAACTAATAAATGAATTCAGCAAAGTCACAGGGTACAAGATCAACAGAAAAAAATCAATTGAAATGCTCATTCAACTATAATGATTTAAGCTATTGTCTCTTCTGCCCTGTGTATAGTTAATGTGTGACAATGATTAGCAAATAAGAATTATTAATTTTTAAAAAACTTTTAATTTTGAAATATTTACAAACTTATAGGACAGATGTAAAAGTAATATAGAGAACTCCAACATAACCCCACCCCTAGTACCTAGATCCACCAACTTTTAACATTTTGCCACATTTGCTCTATCTATCTAATCCATCTACCTATCTACCTACCTACCTACCCACCCACCCACCCACCCATCTATTATAGATATGGCATAATACTTTTATGCGTAGTTGTATTTGGTTTGATGATATTTTGTTGAGGATTTTTGTATACATATAAGTACGTTTTCTTATATGTCTAGCCGGCTTTGGTATTAGGGTGATACTAGCTTCAGAGACTCAATTAGGAAATCTTTCCTCCTCTTCAATTTACTGGAAGAGTTTGAGAAGGATTGATGTTAATTTTTCTTTCAATGTTTGGTCAAATTGACCAGTGAAGTCCTCTAGTTTCAGAGATTAATTTGTCGGGAGGTTTCTGATTACCAATTCAATCTCTTTTCTTCTTATTGGTCTTTTGAGATATTTCATTTCATCTTGAAAAACAGTTTAGGTAATTTGTGTGTTTTTAAGAATTTGCCCATTTCATCTAGGCAGTAATTTGTTAGAATACAATTGTTCATAGTATCCTCTTATAATCTTTTTCATTTCTGTAAGGTCTGTAGTAATTTCCTTTCTCTAGTTCTGATTTTTCTTATTTGTGTCCCTTCTCTTTTTATTTGGTCAGTCTAGTGAAGTAATATTATTTTTTATATTATATTAAGATTATTCTTATAGTCAACAGTAACAGAAGGGATGGGGGGCTAGATAGGGTAAATTACTTCAAATACTCTGGTTGAGAATTTCCCTACCCGATATTTGCAACTTATCAAATTTTAAAGAATTGGATATGATAATACAAATTATACTGAGTACAGTTTCATCTCTTTATCTTGGTGCCAAAATTTTACAGAGTTATAGATCTGTAGAAATGGGGAGAATCTCACTTATGATCAAGTTGTGAGGTAAAAGTATATTTGTAAATTGGTTGCATCTGGGAACTCAGAATACACTTTCAAACAGAAATAGACTGATAAATGGTCAATATGGTCCTAGGCTAGTCTGCAGAATGCAATATTTAATTCCTAACATGTCTGAAATAAAAGATGGTAATAAAAAAATAAAGACTGTTAAGTTCTATAAATAAATAACATAAAAAATTGACAAGAAATTAATTACTTTTCAAAAGTGTTTTACCAGAAGAAAAAGCTTTCAACCAAGCATACATGAAGAAGTAGATATAGAGACTTTTTTGTAAATATTTAGAGGGGTTTGTTAGCACATTGAATGAAGTTAAAAAAAAAAAAAAAACAGGAGGGTCACAATAGAAATATTATCTAGTGTAGTGCAGAAAAATATAGAAAGAGTGACTTTCCTGTGGTAAGACAAAAGTTGGAAAAGAGATGAGGATGAACAGGGTTAAGGAGGATATTTACCTACAAGTTCCTGAATACCATTAAACACAGCATAGACACTGAAAGATAAAGGAAAGAACACTGGGAATAGGATACCAGAGCAGGAAAAAAAAAACTAGGTTAGAGGTCCCCCTGCCAATCATCAGGTGGTATACTCTTTTTCAAACCATTGTAATTATCATCTGAGGTGGAAGGTTTCCCTGCTTGTGAAGAGGAAAAGGTAAACAGCTCATAGTCCAAATATAAGCGCCATTTCCATGTTGGGTGTTGGTGAATAACTAGGGAAAGGGATATAGAAAGGTGGATGTCCTTCTGTTGTTGATTTTCATCTCAGTTCATGTGCCAGCTTCTACATAAAGCTTCTATTAACTTTCCCAGATCATTCATTCAAAATATATGTAAACAGCTTCACTATGTGTCAATAATGGCAAGAATGACTAAGATAGATGTGTTCCTGCCCTTGTAAGGAGGCACATGAGAAACTGTGTGATGAATGCTGTGAAAGAGTGCTCTGAGATGGAAAAGGCATTTTGGCATGGGAGAGGGAAAGGGATAGAGAGTAGATTTTGGAAAAACCAAAGAGGTTTAAGACGTCATTTAGACATTTAAGTGGAAATGTTGGATGGCAGCTAACTTAGAGGAGAGCCTTAAAGCTAAGAGGAGAGGTGTGGGGAGAATATGCAAATTGGAACTGCAACTGTTTATAGATTATATTTGGAATAATGAGACCCTATGAACTCATGTAAGGAGAGAGTACAGCAGAGAAAAGAATTCAGAGGACAGAGCTCTTGTTCAAGCCAACATTTAGAGAAGTCAGAGATAGCAAAGGAGGAGGAAGAGGAATGACTATGGAGGAAAAAGGACAACTAGATGGGTACAGTAGCATGGACGTCCATACAAGGCAGCATTTCAAGAAGGATGGAGAGGTAGGATAAGTTTAGAGAACTGATCGCATTGTACATCATTAGTGGCCTTGTTAAAAAAACATTTCAGTGGGATAGTGGGAATAAAATGTTATTTGCAATAGGTTGAAGAGAAAATGAAAGGTAAAGAAGTAAAGAATGTAAACAGACAATTTTTAAGGAGTTTCTCATGATCAGGAGCAGAGAAATGGAGCAGTAGGGTGTATGTTAAGGGTGTTTCCTTTTTTTTTTTAAGTATATGTATGTCAGGGGAATGACCTAGGGATGAGGGAGAAATGATGATTCAGGAAATAAAGGAGACTACAGGAATAAAGTCCTAAAAAGGTAAGAAGAGATGAGATTCAAGGCACAAGGACTGCCTTAAGGGGGAAGGATATTCTACTTTGTCCTGAGAGATGGAATAAGAGGACACACATGCAAGTAGAACTGAAGGTAGTTTTTGTCTGACTGCATCTATTTTCTCCATGAAAATACGTACTAAGGCCTTTAATTGAGAGTTGTGGTGATAGAACAGGAAGGTGGTTTGAGAAGAGAGATATGAAATGGCGATCTTAAAGAGCAGGAAAGTGAACTTACTACCATAGAGGTTAAAGGGTCTGTTAGTGTTTAATTACATTTGAAGTTTATGATCAAAAATTTGAAGCGAGTCCATTTAGCATGGTTTTCTTTACTTTCTCCAGTAAAATTCAGCTGCTTAGGTATAGGCAAGAAGTAAATGGATATTCGGGTTTAACATGAGTTGGGGTGCTAGGTGTGTAGAGCACAGGAAAAGCCAGGCGAAGGGAGTTATCCTTAGTGAGTAAATGTTTGGCTACAGAATCTAGGTAGAATAATGATGAAAGAGGAGGCATGAAAATGGTGACGGATAGTGAGTAGTTAAGTAGTAAGGTCGGTGGAGATGTCTTTTTGAGATTAGAGAATTTTAGTGAAAGTACTAAGTAAATGGGTTGGAAGGAAAAGGGGTGAAAGCTGAAATTCAGATTTAAGAAACTGTGCTATTACTGGTGATGGTAAGTTGATGACCATGTAAATATGTGGCTGAGGTGGGAAAAGACTGTAGATAAAGGGCAAGGAACCGAGACTAGGCTGTTTGAAGGAACATGTAAGTGGACAGAGAAGTTAGTCACCATAAAAGAAAGGTTAGATTTTAATCTGGTTATAGGAATTGTGAGAATTTCTATTTAATGGCTTGCTTATATTCTTCCTACAAAGCAGGAAGAATATCACTACTGAGAGCAGGGGATAGGTATTGGGTTTAAGTACACAGAGCAGGAGCTTTAAACAGGAGCTATAGAAAATGGGGGGGAAGAATGAAAGGAAAATATTACTTGAAGCATTAAGGACTGAGATGAAATTAGAAATAGAAAATTCCTAGTGGCACCTCCCTAGTATCCCAAAGCACTCATCACACATTGCAGTATAGCTATTTTGCTATTTTCTCCTCACCCCAAATCATAAACTTCTTAAGGATAAGGACTGCATATTTTTGTCTTTGTATCTACAGTGCCAGGTATATAGTAAATGCTTAAAAAATGTTTTGCAGGAGTGACTAAATAAATCAGTTATTAAATTTGTGCCCACTTTACTGGGACCAAATTTAGATATCATTACTGGAATTACTACTAGCTTTAGCTTTCAATGACAGGACCAAAGATGAGAGTAATAGAAGAAGACAATTTGGCCACAATTTCCTAAATTTGGTGGATTTTGCTTCTTCCAAGTTTTACCAAATGTTTAGTTTCCTTGGCTGCTCAACAAATACCAAGTAATGGTCAGGTTTAAACAATAGGAATCTAATGGCTCACAGGTTTGAGGTTAGGAAAAAACTCCAAATGAAGGCATTATCAAGGTGATGCTTTCTCCCTCAAGTCTGTGGAGTTCTGGGCCTGGCTGCCAGCAAGCTTGGTCCTTAGCTTGTCAGATGGCAAGGCACATGGTAGCCTCTTCTGGCCTTTCCCTTTCCTTTCAGGTTCCACTGATTTCAGCCTCTGGGTCTTCCCTCTTTGTCTGAATTACATTCTACTTATAAAGGGCTCCAGTATTAGAATTAAGACCCACCCTCACCGACGCGGCCCACACCATAACTAAAGTAACCTCACTGAAATGTCCTACTTACAATGGTTCATGTTCACAGAATGGATTAAATTTAAGAAAATGTTTTTCTGGGGTACAGACAGCTTCAAACTACCACATCAGATAAGGAGCCACCCAATACGCAATTTCCCTGGCATATAATTTTTGCCTATTCATGTTACTTAAAAAGTAAATATAAACATGTTATTTAATTTACCTTGCATCAACTCCATCAAATACTTTCTGAGATTCATTTCCAATGACTTCTTGCTTTAAATAATATAGCATTCTTACACGAAGCAAAACCCTAAAAATGAGGAAAAAGTAAATCAAAAGATAAAAAGATATTAATCATTAAAAATAACTCATCCATGATGCTAAAATTAGGGAGGAAATTGTATACAGAATTTTTATAATGAATTATTTTTATTAAATGAATCACTACCACATGATAAAATAGGTATCTCTAAAATCTTCACAATCATTATTTAATATGCAAGTAAGATATGAGGAGGTCATATAAAGATTAGTTTTATTTATCACTCTGTTGATGAAAACAGTGACATAAAAGGTAGCGGAGGGTGGGCCGTGGTGGCTCAGAAGGCAGAGTTCTCGTCTGCCATGCTGGAGACAGGGGTTTATTTCCCAGTGGCTGCTCAAGGGAAAAAAAAAAAAGGTAGCAGAGTTTCCTGACGTTTGTTTCTCAGTGCCTGCCCAAGGGAAAAAATAAAAAGGTAGCAGAGTTTCCTGAAGGAGACTTCATAAGTTTAAGATTAGGACTGGTCCTAGACCATGCTGTATCTATAAGCATAGATACATACTTACAATGAGCATGCTTTAAAATTGTTAATAAATTCAGAAAAGTTAAACTTGAAGAACTGTGTTAAAAGGACCCTACTACCTACTTATTACAGTGGTGTTTTATGTGTTTTTTGTAGCCTTCATCTTGAAGTAGCTGCTCAGGATTATACTTTCGAAGCCATTCTGCTTTTTGTATATCAAATGAACTTGTTTGAGTCTTTACTTTCTTCCCCTTTCGACCCCTGGGTACAGGAGCTGACAGGCCTGTTAAAATAAGGACAGAGCTTATAAGAAAATAGGGTATTGATAGAAAGATCTGCAATTTGAAATTCTTTTTTTCATCGTAAGAAATCTCTGGAGGCTTCTGAGGTCTATCTATATAGCAATACAGAGATCTTCAAAATATTAACAATACTGACCTAATCACAAGTAATATTTTCTAAAAAATTAAAGCAACATGATGATTTACATGCATATTAAACATTTTGCACAAATACCCAAAAATTCTGTATCTCAGACCAGTATCCTACAGTTGTTTTTTTTCATTCCAGGGACATTTATACCATTATTTATATTAGTTAAAGAAATATTGAACATAACTTATATAAATAGTATATTATACATGTAATTTTGTAACTTATTCTTGAGATTTACCAATGCTGATTTATGAGGCTCTAATTTATCAATTTTAATTGCTATACATAACTTTCTTGTATGAATATACTACCTCACCTTTATCCATCTTCTATGACGCTTGTTTCACTGCAATTCTTCACAATTATTAATAATGCAGTTTTCTTTCTTTGTATTTTTATCTTACAATATCTTTCCCTTGCCATATACTACCAGCTAGGAGTTCCTTTGAAGCACTATACAGACTTGTCTAATTCTCCTTATAATTCTCATAGTTTTTACTTCTATATTGAGTTAATTTGGCAGGTGCATACAAATATATACTTGTTATATCTTCTTTGATGGAATAGTTTAACTTTTATGGATTGTATTATTACATTATATAGTATCCTTTTTCACCTTAAATTCTATTTTGTTCTATGCTAATACTATAAAATTTTATGTTGCTCAGTATATATATAGTAGTTTTTCTACATATTTTCAAGCTTCTTGTTTGCTTTGTATTATATCTCTTTGAAGTACCAAAATGTTGATTTTTCTATATTTTAATAGGTGAATTTATACATAAACTGCTTATATATGTTTATTTCAGCCGTTTTTATGGTTTTCTAGCATGACTCCCCCTTCTTTTTGAATTTTGCTAGAATGATTAATTTTTTGCATTCCAGATCTCTCCATTCTTGTTTGGAAACTAAAGGGCATATATTTTAAAATATACATACATAACATTAACTTTTCTAATGAAATCCATTGATATTCTCTATTTCTAATCTTCTCACTAACGAGATTTTCTCACATTCATCGTTCAACCCTTTTATTTAGTTTTTAATGTTAATTTATAAGAGGTAGGGGTTTTGAATATTTCTTTTTTACAGCACCTTATCATTTTTCTCTCAAATAATAAGATGTCAGGGAGATTTACACCACTGGGAGACATGTCCTGCATGGGGGGGATTTCACCTGCCAAACTGACTTAGAGAGAGAGAGGCTACATCTGAGCAACAAAAGAGGTTCTCTTCTGCTTGTTTGTGACTCTTAAGCATACGTATAAGTAGGCTTAGCGTCTCCTTTGCAGGAATAAGTTTCATAAGAGCATCCCCCAGGTTGAAGGCATGGTCTATTAAATTTGTAGTTCCAATGCTTATGAGAACATCAGAAATTTCCCAGGTAGTGAAGTTTAATATTTCCACGTTTTTCCTCAGTCCCTCAGAGGGGGTTTGCAAATACCTTTTTTTCATCACATTGTTGTATATTCATGATCATGATCATTTCTTAGAACATTTGCATCAATTCAGAAAAAGAAACAAAAGGAAAACAGAAAAAAAATTCATGCATACCATATCCCTGACTGCTTTCATTGATCACTGGCATTTCAGTCTACTAAATTTATTTTAACATTTGTTCCCCTTATTATTTATTTATTTTTAATCCATATGTTTTACTCATCTGTCCACAAGGTAGATAAAAGGAGCATCAGACGCAAGGTTTTCACAATTACACAGTCACAGTGCGAAAGCTATATCATTATACAATCATCTTCAAGAAACATGGCTACTGGAACACAGCTCTACATTTTCAGGCAGTTCCCTCCAGCCTCTCTGTTACGCCTAAACTAAAAGGGTGATATCTATTTAATACATAAGAATAACCTCCAGGATAACCTCTTGACTCTGTTTGGAATCTCTCAGCCATTGACACTTTATTTTGTCTCATTTTGCACTTCCACTCGGTCAAGAAGGTTTTCTCAATCCCTTGGTGCTGAGTCCAGCTCATTCTAGGATTTCTGTACCACGTTGCTAGGAAGGTCCACACCCCTGGGAGTCATGTCCCACATAGAGAGGGGGAGTGCACTGAGTTTACTTGTCATGTTGGCAGAGAGAGAGAGGCCACATCTGAGCAACAAAAGAGGTTCTCTTGGGGGTGACTCTTAGGCCTAATTTTAAGTAGGCTTAGCCTATCCTTTGTGGGGTTATGTTTCATATGAACAAACTCCAAGATTGGGGGCTCAGCCTATTGCTTTGGTTGTCCCTACTGCTTGTGAGAATATCAAGAATTCTCCACTTCGGGAAGTTGAATTTTCCCCCTTTCTCAGCATTTACCCAAGGGGACTCTGCAAATACTTTTTAATTCACTGTTAAAATTCTTCTGGGATTTATCAAGGTATCACTCTGGACAAACCTACAAAATCTCATGCCCTACTCAAGGTTCCATGCACTTATGGTAATCAATTAATCTGTCCACATAAGTTATATTAGGAAATGCACTAGTCAAAATAAAAATTTTGTACCAAATAAACATTTTTTGCTTTAGCCTCACACATAAATTAAAGTTTTAAAATATTAATTACCATCTATTTTCAACACCCTGCATTATTGACATTTGTTCTTCCTCATGCAAAACATTTTAAAATTTGTACATTTAGTCACTATCATACACTGTAGGCATTCCTAGATTACACTATCTCAGTCTTTACCGTATATCTTTCCTTCTGATTTCATTTGTGCCCCCAGCCCTCCTCCCTCTATCATTCTCACATTCAGCTACATTCAGTGTTCTAACATTACCATATTAGGTAGTATTGTGCTATCCATTTCTGAATTTTTACAATCAGTCCTGTTGCACAATCTGTATCCCTTCGATTCCAATTACCCAATATCTACCCTATTTCTATCTCCTGAAGACCTCTGTTCTTAACTGAAATTATCCAAGTTCATTCATTAATGTTAGTTCATATCAGTGAGATCATACAATATTTGCCCTTTTCTTTTTGGCTAATTTCACTCAGCATAATTTCCTTCAGGTCTGTTCTAGTTTGCTAGCTGCTGGAATGCAATATAACAGAAACAGAATGGCTTTTAAAAAGGGGAATTTAATAAGTTGCTAGTTTACAGTTCTAAGGTCAAGAAAATGTCCCAGTAAAGCAAGCCTATAGAAATGAATCCAGGGAAAGATACCTTGATTCAAGAAGGCCAATGAAGTTTAGAGTTTCTCTCTCATCTGGAAAGGTATATGGTGAACATGGTCAGGGTTCCTCTCTTATCTGGAAGGACATATGGTGAACACAGCATCGTCTGCTAGCTTCTTCTCTCCTGGCTTCTGGTTTCATGAAGCTCCCCAGGAAGCGTTTTCCTTCTTCATCTCCAAAGGTCGCTGGCTTGTGGACTCTCTGCTTTGTGGTGCTGCAGCGTTCTCTGCTCTCTCCAAATCTCCATTCTCCAAAATGTTTCCTCTTTTACAGGACTTCAGAAACTTATCAAGACCCATCCAAATGAGTGGAGACACGCCTCTATTAATCCAGTTTAATAATCACTCTTGATTAAATCACATATCCAGGGAGATTATCTAATTACAGTTTCAAAGATACAATATGGAACAGGGATTAGAAGAAACGGCTGCCTTTACAAAATGGGATTAGCATTAAAACATGGTTTTTCCAGGGTCCATACATCATTTCAACCAGCACAAGGTCCATCCATGTTGCTATATATTTCATAACTTTATTCTATCTTACAGTTGCATAATATTCCATCATATGTATATACCACAGCTTATTTAGCCATTTGTCTGTTGATGGACATTTGGGCAGTTTCCATCTCTTGGCAACTGTAAATAATGCTGCTATAAACACTGGTATGCAAACGTCCATTTGTGTCTTTGCCCTCACATCCTCTGAGTAGATACCTAGCAATGGTACCGCCAGGTCATATGGCAATTCTATACTTAGCTTCCTGAGGAACCACCAAACTGCCTTCCACAGTGGTTGTACCACTTGACATTCCCACCAACAGTGGATAAGTGTGCCTCTTTCTCCACATCCTCTCCAGCACATGTCGTTTTCTATTTTATTGATAATGGCCATTCTGGTGGGTGTGAGATGATATCTCATTGTGATTTTGATTTGCATTTCCCTAATAGCCAGAGAAGTTGAGCATCTTTTCATGTCCTTTTGTCCATCTGTATTTCCTCTTCTGAGAAGTGTCTGTTCAAGTCTTTTGCCCATTTTGTCTTTTTGTTGTTGCGTTGAACAACCTCTTTATATATTCTGGATACTAGACCTTTATCTGTTATATTGTTTCCAAATATTGTCTCCCATTGTGTAGGCTTTTTACTCTCACCAAATTACCCTGGGATGTATTGGGGGATCACACTAACCTGTACACACCAGCAAGATCTCACTCTCAATTCAAGTTTCCATGTTATTATGGTGTGTGAATAAATTGACCAAGTAAGTTATATTAGATAGTTCTTTGATGCACAAAAGTGTTTAATTTTGAGGAGTTCCTATTTATTTATTTATTTATTTATTTATTTATTTATTTATTTATTGCTCATGCTTTAGCTGCAAGGTCTAGGAAACCGCCACCTATTATAGGAGTTATAAGATGTTTCCCTATATTTTCTTCTAAAAGTTTTATGGTCTTAGATCTAATGTTTAGGTCTTTGATCCATTTTGAGTTATTTTTTGTAGGGTGTGAGACATGGATCCTCTTTCATTCTTTTGCATGTGGTTATCTAGCTCTCTAGGCACCATTTATTGAAGAGACTGTTTTGTCCCAGATGAGTTGACTTGACTGCGTTATCAAAGATCAACTGCCCATAGACAAGTTTCCATGTAATTATGGTGTGCTAATAAATTGATCAGGTAAGTTAAATTAGATAGTGTACTACACAAAATGTAAATTTTGCACCAAATAAATATCTCTTCCTTTAGTCTCACACAGAAGTTCATGTTTTAAACACAGTCAATATCTTTCACCCCTTTAGTTGAACTTACCTTAGTCCTAAGCATATTAGCTTCATTCATATCTCTAATTGAAGTCTGATTTCTTTTTCAGCTTCTAAACAGTTACTGTAAGGGGTAATGGTAACTTTCAGAGCTATAGAACTCTAGCTCTGAGTCTCAGGTGTCACACAAATACCGGAAGTTCCAGGGAATGATTGAGATTATAATACTAAGAGTTCAGTATCTCAGAATTTAGAAATAACTGCTAGAACTCAGGAATAGATGTGATTGCTGTAAGAGCTTACAATCTAGGAAGCTTTACAATAAGCCTTCCCCTGATAACCCAGGCTCTTGTATTCAATTTTCATAGTTAGCACATTATAGTTAGCCCATATAAGTGAGGCTAGTGGGGCGCTATAACATTTTCTTTTTATTTCTGGTTTATTACACTCAATATACTCTACCTCAAGGTCCATTCACCTAGTTGCAGGCCTCACAACTTCACTCCTTGTAGCCACTCAATACTCCATTATATGTACACATCACAGTTCCCCCTTCCATTCCTCCATCATACCCTTAAGCCACACATCCATTGCAAACTGTGAATATTGCTACCATGAACACCAGTGTGGAAATGTCCATTCATGTGCCTGCTTTGAGTTCTTACAAGTATATACCTAATAAAGGGGTTGCAGGACCATACAGCAATCCTGTACTTAGCTGCCACACTGTCCTCCAGAAGGATTGCACCATTCTACTTTCCAATCAACAGTGAGTAGTGAACAGTACATCGCTCTCACCACATTTTTCTATCACTCATATATTTCTGTTTATTTTATGAATAGTTTTAATCACATACCATACAATCCATCCTAAATAAACAATCAGTGGTTCCTGGTATAGTCACATAGTTATGCATTCACCACCACAATCTGAGGGCATTTCCATTTCTTCCACAAAGAAAGAGGAAGAGGAAGAAAAAATTAAAAATAAAAATAAAATAAAAAGGAGAACCCCCAACACAATCACCAAGAACTCTATAACCCTCACTTATATGCCTGTCTTAGCAACATTTCGCTTTGCTTTATTGCCTTTGTTACATTTGCTAAAAGCATATTACAATGCTACTGTTAACTATAGACTCTAGGTTGCATTGACTGTATTTTTTCTACACACCATACTATTTTCAACACTTTGCAATGTTGACATTCATTTGTTCTGCCTCATGCAAAAGCATTTTTATATTTGTACATCTAATCACTATCATTGACCACTATAGGTTTCACTTATTTATACAGTCCTAGTCTCTATCTTCTATCTTTCCCTCTGGTGTTTACTATTTGTTCACTGTACTTACAATATTGTGTTACCATCAGACAGCATTGTGCTATCCATTTTTTAATTTATTCAATCAATCCTGTTAAACATTCTGAACTCCTTCAACATCAAATGCCCAATCTCTAACGTCTTTCTATCTCCTGAAAACCTGTGTTCTCAACTCTCAAAGTTCACTCATTAATATTAGTTCATATTTATGAATATATACATATACAGCATTTGTCCCCTTTTGTTTCTGGCTAATTTCACTCAACTTAATGTTCTCAAGATTCATCCATGTTGTTGCCTCTTCATGACTTTATTCTGTCTTAACACTGCGAAATATTCCATCATACGTATATACCACACTTTGTTTAGCCATTTCTCCACTGATGGACACTTGGGCTGTTTCCATGTCTCGGCAATCACGAATAATGCCACTATAAACATGAGTGCGCCAATGTCCATTCTTTATATCTGCCTTCAATTCCTCTGAATATATACCTACTAAAAGGATTCCTGGATCATACGGCAATTCTATGCTTAGTTTCTTAAGGAAACATCAAACAGCCCTCCTGAGTGGGTGTAATACTTTACATTCCCACCAACAGTGTGCTTTCTCCACATCTTCTCCAGCACTTGTAGCTTTCTGTTTTTTTAATAATGGCTATTCTAGTGGATGTGAGATGAATTCTCATTGTGGCTTTTTTTTTTTAGGTGCATGGTCCGGGAATCGAACCCGGGTCTCCTGCGTGGAAGGTGAGCATTCTACCACTGAACCACCCGTGCACCTTTTTTTTTTTTTTTTTTTTTACATGGGCAGGTACCAGGAATAAACCCGGGTCTCTGGCATGGCAGGCGAGAACTCTGCCTGCTGAGTCACCATGGCCTGCCCCTCATTGCAGTTTTGATTTGCATTTCCCTAATAGCAAGTGAAGTTGAGCATCTTTTCACATATTTTTAGCCACTTGCACTTCCTCTTTTTACGTGTCTGCCCATGTCTTTTGTCCATTTTTTAACTGGGTTGTTTATCTTTTTGTTGTTGAGTTTTAGGTTCTTTTTATATATTCTGATTATTAAACACTTATCAATAATTTCCAAATATTGCCTTCCACTGCCTAGACTTCCTTTTAACTTTTCTGACAAAGTCCTTTGAAGTACGAAAGTGTTAAATTTTAAGGAGATCCCATTTATCTATTTCTACTTTCATTGCTCATGTGTAAGGTCTAGGAAACCACCTCCTATTACAAGACCTTTAAGATATTTCCCTACATTTTTTTCTGAAAGTTTTATGTCCTTAGCTCTAATGTTTAGGCCTTTGATCCATCTTGAGTTAATTTTTGTATAAGGTGTGAGATAGGTGTCCCCTTCATTCTTTTGGATATGGATATCCAGTTCTTCAAACAGCATTTATTGAAGAGGCTGCTCTGTCTCTGGTGAGCTGGCTTGACCACTTTATCAAAAATCAATAGTCCAGATCTGTCCAGTAATTACTTGTTGAAGAGTATTTGAAAACTACCGCTTTTTTCTTTCTTTGCTTTGTATATATGTTATATTATACAATAAAAATAAAAATAAATCAATTGTCCATATGAGTGGGGTCTATTTCTGAATACTCAATTCAATTCCACTGGTCAGTATATGTATCATTATACCAGTATCGTGCTGTTTTGACCACTTTAATTTTGTAATAATATGCTTTAAAATCAGGCAGTGTGACACTTCCTACTTTATTCCTCTTTCTCAATATATTTTTAGCTATTTGGGAGCAACTGCCCTTACAAATAAATTTGGTTATTGTTTTTTCCATTTCTGCAAGGTAAGCAGTTGGGATTTTAATTGGTATTGCATTGAATTTATAAATCAATTTGAGTAGAACTGACATCTTAACTATATTTAGTCTTCCAATCCATGAACATAGTATGCTCTTCCATTTATTTAGGTCTTCTTTGATTTTTTTTGGCAATTTCTTATACTTTTCTATAAATAGGTCTTTTATGTCAGTTAAATTTATTCCTAAATATTTGATTCTTTTGGTTGCTACTGTAAATGAAATTCTTTTCTTGATTTCCTCCTCAGATTGTTCATTACTATAGAAACACTACTGATTCTTTTGTGTTGATCTTGTACGTTATCACATTCCAATATTATTAGTTCTCATAGCTTTGTTGTATATTTTGGGAGATTTTCTACATAGAGTAATTATGTCATCTGCAAAGAATAAAAGTTTTACTTCTTCCTTTTCAATTGGATGCCTTTTATTTCTTTTTCTTCCTGAATTGCTCTAGCTAGAACTTCCAGCACAATGTTGATTAACAATGGTGACAGTGGGCATCCTTATCTTCTTCTGGATCTGTGTGGAAAAGCTTTGGTTCTTTCCCCACTGAGTATGTTTGCTATGTATTTTTCATATATTCCCTTTATCATGTTGAGGAAGCTCCCTTCTATTCCCATCCTTTGAAGTCTTTTCATCAAGAAAGGATGTTAAATTTTATAAAATCCCTTTTCTGCATCAATCAAGATGATCATGTGGTTTTTCCACTCTGATTTATTGATATGGTGTATTACATCAATTGATTTTCTTATGTTGAACCAGCACCGCATACCTGGAATAAATCCCACTTGATCATGGTGTATAAATCTTTTAATCTGCTGTTGAATTTGATTTGCAAGTATTTTGTGAGGATTTTTGCATCTCTATACATTAAAGAGACTGGTTTCTAATTTTCTTTCTTTGTATTAGCTTTGTTTGAAAAATATGGGATGCTTCAAGAATTTGCATGTCATCCACAGGGGCCATGCTAATCTTCTCTGTATCATTCTAATTTTAGTATATTTGCCGCCCAAGCAAGCGCTACGCCTATTTATTTATTTATTTTTAAATTACGGAATGTAAACATATACAAAAGTAGATGTAATAGTATGATGGATACCTACATCCCCTGTCATCCAACCTCAATAATTCTTATCAAGTCATGGCATATTTTGTTACCTACATCTCATTCACTCCCCATCTCCTGTATTATTCTGAAAAATATCCTAGATAGCTATCATTTCACTCATTAATAATTTAGTATTTTTAGCAACATATAAAAAGATTTAAAAAAAACAAAAACACAACACAACTACAATACCATTATCAGTCCTAAAAATGCAATGCTTTAATATTTGGTATTCACATTTCTAATTATCTAATAAAGATAATAAAAATTGCTTTTGAGTTCTCTGTTTCAATCAGAATCTAAATATGCATTACACACTACAATTGGTTGATACCTCTTCAATCTCTTCTAGGTTTTAAAATGGTTTTTCAATTTTCTCAACATTTGATATTATGAGTTGCCTAGTTCTTCATTGTGGAGAGCTGTACTGTGCATTGTATGACATTCAGCAGCACTCTTGGTCTCTACTCACAAGATGCCAATAGCATACCCAAAGTTGTGATAACCAAAAATATCTCTAGATATTACCAAATTTCCTTACTGCCCAGTGGGGATGGGACAGGGAGCCAAAATCACCTCTAATTGAGAAACAGTGGTTTATAGATACTCCTCCATCTCCTCATCTCCTCCAACTTATTTGTAGAAAAAAAAACAGATCTTTTGTCCAATAGAGTTTATCATGTTTAACACCTTGTTAAACATTATTTTATTTTACGCACTACCACTAACTACTTCCTCTCTCATCATTGGAAGCCTGGCACTCACAGGAATGCCCTTCCTCACAGGATTTTACTCTAAAGACACTATTATCGAAGTAGCAAACATCTCTAACACAAACACCTGAGCACTGCTAATCACCCTGATTGCCACAGCCGGCGTGGATGTAGCGGATGAGTCAGCCATAGTTGACATCTCGGCAGATGTGTTGCTAGCTGCTGGAATGCAATATACCAGAAATGGAATGGCTTTTAAAGAGGGGAATTTAATAAGTTGCTAGTTTACAGTTCTAAGGCCAAGAAAGTATCCCAATTACATCAAGTCTATAGAGATGTCCAATCAAAGGCATCCAGGGAAAGATACCTTGATTCAAGAAGGCCAATGAAGTTCAGGGATTCTCTCTCAAATGAGAAGGCACATGGCGAACAGAGTTTCTCTCTCATCTAGAAAGGCAAATGGTGAACACAGTCAGGGTTCTTCTCTTATCTGGAAGGGCAGATGATGCTGAACACAGCATCATCTGCTAGCTTCTTCTCCTGGCTTCCTGTTTCATGAAGCTCCCCAGGAGGCATTTTCCTTCTTCATCTCCAAAGGTTGCAGGCTGGTTGACTCTGCTTCTCATGGCTATGTCGTTCGGCTCTGCTCTCTCTGAATCGCTCATTCTCCGAAATGTTTCCTCTTTTATGGGACTCCAGAAACTTATTGAGATCCACCCAAATGGATAAAGACATGTTGTCACCTACTCCAGCTTAACAACCACTCTTGATTAAATCACATCTCCAAGGAGATGATCTGATTACAGTTTCAAACATACAGTATTGAATAGGGATTATTCTGCCTTTACGAAATGGGATTTTGATTAAAACATGGCTTTTCTAGGGGATATATATCCTTTCAAACCAGCACATACTTTACATTTTTTCTCTTTACTGATTTATAAGAGTGTTTTCAAGAAAGAATCTAATTATATTTGAGTGAATATTCTATCTTTACCTAGAAAGCTGGAAGGCTCTTGACATTGATGGCTATATTTCACTCTCTCCTCTTAAAATAGGCCTCAGTTGACCAATCCTGTCTAAATAGGTTCTTTCAGTTGTTCTCCATCTCAGCACTTATTTACTTCACAGTACTTATCACAGTCATTAACGATTTAAGTACTTTGTTTACTTCCTTATTATGTCTATCTACCTGGCCAGAACGATTTCATAAGCTCAGGAAGATTATGTATCTTGGGTCTTATCTTCCTAGTACCTTGCACAAGAAGTACATAGAAGGCACTCAGTAGACATTTATTGATTTATTGGAATAAAATAGTAATATAAATTTAAGATCAGGGTGAATCTATTTAGATTTTTATAGAAAATTCAATTATTGATGCCATGCAAGAATTATTTTATGCAAATAAGATTATTATTAGCAAGGCTATGGAGAAAAAAATATTCTCAAATACCTTTGATGTTATTGTAAACTGGTATAGCCATTTCAGCCAGCAAAGTACTCATCAAAATTTAAAATGTATATTAATATTCCTCAAATTTTAATATGTATACTAATTATTGGGATTCTTGCTAAAATGAAGATTCTGATTCAATAAACCTGAAGCTTAAGATCCTGCAAGTCTACATGACAAGCAAATTCACTGCCCTTCTCCTTTCTGTATGGGACATGACTCCCAGGGGTGTGGACTTTCCTGGCAACGTGGAACAGAAATCCTAGAATGAGCTGGGACTCGGCATCAAGGGATTGAGAAAACGTTCTCCACCAAAAGGCGGAAATGAGACAAAATAAAGTGTCAATGGCTGAAAGATTCCAAACGTGTTGAGAAGTTATCCTGGGGGTTATTCTTACGCATTAAATAGATAAAAACTTTTTAGTTAAGACGTAACTTTGTGATTGTGATTGTGAAAACCTTGTGTCTGATGCGTTTTTACCTACCTTGTGGGCAGATGAGTAAAACACATGGATTAAAAATAAATAAATAATAGGGGGAACAAATGTTAAAATAAATTTAGTAGACTGAAATGCCAGTGATCAATGAAAGGGAGGGGTCAGGGGTATGGTATGCATGAATTTTTTTCTGTTTTGTTTTTATTTCTTTTTCTGAATTGATGCATATGTTCTAAGAAATTATCATGATGATGAATATACAACCATGTGATGATATTGAGAGTTATTGATCATCAAGAACGGAATGATCATATGGTAAAAATATTTGTGTTTGTATGTTATGTTTAATAAATAAATAAATTTAAAAAAAGATTCTGTATTTCTAAGAAGCAATCAGGAGATGCTGCTACTGCTGATCGGCAGAGTATACTTTAGGTAGTAAGGATACATATAGTATAATTTAATCCTATTTCTTGATATCAACTTTGGTGAAAGATTATTCATGTGCACATGGACAACTATACAAAAATCTTCACTGTAACTTGTTTTTAATTGCCTAAAACTGGACAAAACCTAAATGCTGATCTTAAAAGTGATGCTAAATATATTATGATATAACCAGGCTGTGAAATGCTTAGGAGGAATTAAAAAAACAAGATTACTGATGGAAACCACCTAGGGCATACTGTTGGTTCAACAATTTACAAACCATTACATATTTAATAGCAATTATATAAAACCCACCAAAGTGATAACATTCGTATTTTTTCAAACTGGGAATTGAATAGGCAGGGCAGGTTACTTTAATGTCATGCTTCAATATTTTCTTACGAGAATATGTAAATATTACTTAACTAAACATCCATTAAAAAGAAAACAGTAAGTATTCTTACCTAGATGATTTTGCAGCTCTCTTGTTTGCCCATCTTCAGTTGGGGTGATGAGATCCCATATGAAACCTTTAATTTTCTCATCTCCTCGGTAGTGAACAAGGCAATATGCTAAAAGGGCTCGGCAAATTATTTCTACATCATGCTCATTTAGCTGTCTTTTAAAACGGCCATGAGACAGAATCTCTCTCCATCGGCCCCACCTGGTTTAAAAAGATATATGAATGTTCATAGTGAGACAAGTACTAGAGAGAACTACAACATGATGAAAACCCTGACAAACTACAAAAAACTTTATTATTATTTGCCTACTGAAATTTATTTTTCATAGATAAATTGCAGAGCCATGGTACAATAATTTCTAATATATTTTATTCAATAATGGATAAGAACAGTCTTCACTTTATATTATTAAATGTGCAAATTTGAGAACATTAATCAGGAATTTGACTTTAGTGATACATTTATAATTTAAACACTTAGGTATATTTTATTCTAATATTAAAAATGTGTTAAACACAGGTATTCAGGACACTTTTATAATAGATTTTATTGATTTTAACAGAATAAAAAGTATATCAAAAAACAATATATGTTCTCTAACTGGACTGATTACTATAAACATTAAAAATATTATTTTACCCATAAACTAGTAGATTTTTCTCTACTCGAAAGCATTCAGTTCTTCCATAGCCATTTGAACGATCACAGGGTCTCCGGAGTTTAGGCTTTTCATCTCCTTCACTTTCAACTTCAGATAATTCAGCCAATTCATCTTTTGTAGCACTAAAGGGTCTTGTTTGCTTCCTAATTCTTGGAGTATCAATAACCAAGCTGTTCTGTAAGATTTAACAGCTTTTATTTGAAGGTTCTTTTATGGTTTTGCTAATAACAATGTTTTACATTTTTACTTCATAGACTACACAAATAATAAAATAATTATAGAAAGCCAGAAAAAAGATATAAATTACTAACAAGTCTACCAACCCACTGAATCAACATAAAAAGTTTAAATTCCTTTAAAACTCTTAGTATCTTACATAAACAGTTTTATAACATTACAATCTTAGGATAAAAACAATTTGATATTTTGCTTTATTAGTAACATAAAAATTATTGTGTGGCTGTAATAATCATATTTTTAGAATGAAATTTATAGTATAATTTTTTTGACTAAATCATTGATAATTTAATTAAGATTATTTCCATTTTTAAAAATTAATACTAAATTAATTAAAAATTAATTACTAAATTAAATATAATTAATTAATTAATTACTAAATTAATTAAAAATTAATACTAAAACACATCTTTGTGATCTAAATTTATCCTAACAATAAATCCATGAGAAAGGAAATAACCAGGAATAGAAATACTGGTCAACAGGAATGAATATTTTATAGTTCTAGAAACATTGTTTCAGTGCATTCCAAAAGGGTTTTACTAGAGTACAATAAACAATGTAATAAGTGTATCAACCTTCCTATGTTTGATTCGTTCAATATGATTTTTAAGTTTATCCACTTTTTACCTTTATTGAGTAACTATTATAATTTATGCACTGTATTATGGGCTGTGGATATAATAATGAAATAAAACAGATCCTGTTTATAAGTATATGACAGCCTGGAGGGTCAAACTGATGTGTAAACAAACAAATGTGATTTGAGATAAAATATTTTAGGATACAAAGGGATACAAAGAAGTTTGCGGTCATATTAAATTGGAGAAGTCAAAGAAATTTTAATAAATAAAGATACTAGAAAGAAATCTTGAAGAATGGGTAGTTTGCAAGCAGCTAAAGAGGAGGAGGTTTTCATAAGCAGAGGAAAGAGCATGCGGCCTGAAATGTTCAGGAAGTGTTCAAGGCCTAGAGCAGGAAAAGGTAAATGGTAGAGAAGAACCAGGCACCAGACCATAATGTACACAGGTACATAGCACATATGTTTCTAGATTTTAGTTAATGTTTTTATCCATTGAAGCACTGTAAATAAAATGGGTATTAAAACTTTTTGCTTCTTAATAGATGTATAACGCTATTTTCAATTGAATTTTTCAGTGTCTGGCAATTTTGAACATCTTCCCAGGTTATTCTTTTTTTAATGAACCAGATTTGGATTTCATAAGTTTTCCTGATTATGTCCTTTCTCTGTTCCAGAATCTAATCCAGGATCCCAAACCACATTAACTGAATTTAGTTGCCATGTTTCCTTTCAATCTTTGACTATTTAGTCTCTTCCAATCTATGACTATTCTTTACTCTCTCATGACCTAGACACTCTAAAGAGCAAGTCAGTTATTATATAGATTGTTCCTCTATTTGGTGTCAGAAATCATCTCATGATTAGATTGAGGTTATGTATTTTGAGGGACAAAACCATAAAGAATTTGCCTTTCTCACAGAAAGGAGTACATGATGTTAACATGTTTTATTACTGGTAATTTTAACTTTGTCAAGTTTATCAACTATGACATTACCAGTTTTCCTTTTGTAATTAGTAAATATTTGGGAAGATATACTGAGAGAATATGCAAATATCTTGTTTCTATTTAACCTTTCACCCACTAATTTTTACATTAATTCATGGATTTTGCTGTCACAACTGTTATTGTGGTGAATTAATTGTGATTTTCTATTTTCCTCATTCCTTCTACTCTTATTTATTAGAATTCTTCAGTAAGGAAGAGGTTTCACTTTTCTTCCTTCCCAATAATGTTAAAAAAACTAACTGCATTTTTTTTTGGATAAAGTCTCAAATGCATTTTGCCCATAATCCACTGAGAAATATTTTTATATACACAGTCTCAGCAATCTGACTATACTTTCATTTTACCATTATATAATTTTCATTTTACATGATATAATTTTCATTTTTATAAAGCTGAATATACCAAAAATTTCCCTTGATTTTTTTTAGCATATTCTAATTTAGAATGTTTTGAGTTTAAAAATTTTTTTCCTACTTAGTATTTGATTAAAAAATCGATTTCTTCTGTTGTTTTTTTTCATGCTTTGATAAAAAATTTTCAAATTAAAATTTTATTTTTTAACACGAAGTTTACTAGGTAGAGAGTATTATCATAAGGTGTGATCTAATGTTCCCTCAATCCTAACCCCATGTTCTAACCACCCTTATTACATAATCCTTCCTTCTTTAATACTGTTTCTATGTTAAAAATTGTGTAATTTGATCTTTTTCTATTCTTCTTATTCTATTGTTTGGACTTTAAATCTTTCTCAGTATCATACCATTTCAATTACTGCTGCCTTATAATATTTTTATATTTTAACATAAAGTAATGCTAATCTGTCTTTACTGTACTTCATTTTCAGAAAATTCTTTAATTTTTTTCACAATGTATAAGTTTAAAAAATGTAATTACTATACAAATTTTAAATGACTATATATTTATATACGCTTATTTATAAAATTGTTAACTCTTTAATATAATCTATAAAGCCCTATAGATTTGATCCTTATCTATGGTCTCTGAGCTTATCTATTACCATTCTAACTATCTCCCTAAATTCTGCCTCTTGATTTCGGGGTTATAATTATTTCCACCTCTAGATTTGCCTGGAAAACTTCCACTCTTTGCCTAATAAACTTTTTCTCCATGTCTTTTTATATCATTGGCTCCTTCTCATTAATCAAGTCTCAGCATAAATGTCACCGCAATCTTCCCTGACCATGTTACATAATAGTATGTCTAATCCTCTAAACAGTTTCTACCATTGTACTCTGTTCATTTTTCTCTAAGACTGAAATGATCTTATATATTTGTTTGTTTATTATCTGTCTTATCCACCAGAATGTAAGCTGTATAAAAGCAGGGATTTGCCTGTTTTGTTCATTACTTAGCTCTAATACAAGAAAGGAGCTTGGTTCATAATGTGCTTTTGTTGGGTCCATACATATAAATGTATATGAGTGTATACATATTACCAATATACACTTTGGAAAAATCATAAATAAAGATCGTATTATAATTACTGTTTTGTATCTTCCCCCTTTTAAAAATTTAGTCATATGTCTTGGAGCTCTTTCTGTGTCATTATATAAGGTTCTACATAATTCTTTCTAATAACTGCACTAGACAGTACAGATGTGTGAAACCACTACTATAGGAAATTTGGTTACTTTCTAAATTTTTGCTCTAACAAACAACGATATAGTGAACATCACTGTAAAAACTATCACTCTGTATGTGTGATTATTGCCATAGGACAGTCTCTTAAGAGTATATCTATTTTTGACTATTCGTTCTTCCAGGGAATTTTAGAATTATTTTATCTAGTTATATAAAAAAATTGTTAACATTTACATTTAGGTTGTATTACATTTATGAGTTAAAATTTCTGTTTATAAATGAATTTTTATGAAAATGTTTAAACTATGTTTTTTCCCCTTATTGATAAATCTCTCAAGTAAGTTTGGTAATTCATTTTATTGGAATCATACATGTCCTTCTTTAGGTTTATTCCCAGGATCCTATATCTCTTTTTTCTTTTTTCCTAATGTGATGTCGATCTCCTTGTGCATTAGTTAGTACCAATATTTAGAAAGCCTAAATGGTCTATTTATTGTCTATCCAGTTAATTCACTAAACTCTTTTTAAATTTTAATAGTGTTTTGCAGATTCCTTTGCCTTTTTAGGCATACAAAAATGCCATCTGTATTTGCTGAAGAGTTCTTGGAAACAATTTTTTTACTTCTTGGCTTTGTATACATGATATACCATAAAATGAAAAAAGTTAAAAAAAAAAAAAAAAAAAAGAGACACTGGCAGTGAAATGTTATACATGATCTTGTACCAGATCTAGTAATGGAGGAGAAAAGGTCCAAAAGTGCATTAGGATACATATGAAAAAATTGGAATATAGGTTGTATGCCTTATATCAACATCGAATTGATCCTGAAACTGCATTTAAGGTGGTTACAAAAGTGAATGTCCTTGTTCTCAGGAAATGTCCATGGAATTATTAAGTGTCCAAGGAGGCATGATGTATATAACCTACTCTTATATATTTAGAAAATAGATGATGGATGGATGAATGGATGGATGGTAGAGAGAATGATACAGCAGAATGTGATAAAATTGTTAAAAGTGGATCTGGATGCTGAGTATGGGGTATATGTTGAACTCTCTGTATGGGTTTTCTTATTATTTTTTTGCAACTATTCCATAGGTTTGAAATTATTTCAAAATAAAAACTTAAATATATCTTTTAAAAAATGTCATTTGTGCTTTTTTTTCTTTGCTTTGTATATATATTGTGTTATACAATTAAAAGTTAAAAAAAACCCAGCCATTTGCAAATAAGGACATTTTAAAAAATATTTTCCCTTCTGTGCTTCACATAATCACACATATTTCCAAAAGACATTAAATGGTAATGATTAAGGAAGGCAGTGGTTTTATATCTAGTTGTAAAACTTGACAATCTAAAAGGCTATCTATCAAAAGGAAGCCCTGTGCATCAATTTTTAATATTAAATTCCTTTAATTGTTTAGCAGCTATTGTAATAGTAAGGCCTACAAACATTGATTTCTTGTACAATTATTAGTAAGTGAATAGTTATGCTATTATTATAACTTTTAATAATTCAATTTCAGCTTTTTCTCTCTTTCTGCTTTAGCTCTAAGGAAAGTCATTAAAAAATGGACTAAAAATACATTCTTGGTTGTCTTTTTCTCATTTTGTATTTGCCTGCAACATCATTAATGAGATTTGACAACAAACACTGACAGGAAAACAAAGCTATACAGTGATACATACGTAAAGCCTGATCTTGAAGACATTTTAATTTTTAAAAATTAAAAACACGTTATAAGAGTACAAATTGAATCAATAAAGTAAACTCACCCTGTTTCACAACCCATCATGATAGACATCAAAAGTATTAAACGAAACAGTGCCTAACTCAGTAATTGAATAATTGAACATCATAAAATATTACAACAATATTTCCAAAGTATACTCCCTAAAAGGTAGTATTTCTAGAAGGAAAGAAATACTTACTCTACCACTGACAGTATCTATGTCTATTTCTGCCTTTTTAGCCCATTTTTGCCAGAAGTTGGGATCATCTAAGGAAATATCTGTTCGATTTCCAGAAGCAACAAAACTTGCCTGAAAAACAGAAGGGAGTTTTTCAAAACGTTTTAAATCTTCGAGGAAAAAAATCTATTAAAGTATATCTAAAACATTAAGTTCTCATATTTATTGTGGATAGAATCAGCATATTCACACATACACAAATGATGTTTCAAATGCAATGGTTTGAAACAAAGCATTTTGCTTATGGCAAAAAGCTTAATACTGTTAGTAGTTAAAACAGTAGAGTTAAGTAAATTATTACTTTGGGTTAATATGAAACTTTTGGTAAGCAAGGATCAACTGGGGAAGGGAGACAGGAAACTACACAGAACAGATATATTTTCTAAAGACATTAGATGACTAATAAAATATTAGGTTAAAACTAGAATTTCAAAGCCTGCCAGTACTATATAGTTCCATTTTTTTGTATACTCATAGTCTATTCCCATAATATTTTTAAAGAGATACAACTTCTAAATGTATTACAGGATATGACAAATGAAGAAAAATGAATCAATTTTTAAAAATACAAAACTATTTTTCCTTACCACAAAAATGACAAAAATTATAAAAATTTAAGAAAACAGAGGAGTAAATTAAGAAAACATAAGTGGGCGGGCCACGGTGGCTCAGCAGGTAAGAGTGCTTGCCTGCTATGCCTGAGGAACCGGGTTCGATTCCCGGTGCCTGCGCATGTAAAAAATAAAATAAATAAATAATAAAGAAAACATAAGTGATTCATTTTTTAAAATATTGTGAATTACAAATCTTTTTGTTGAAAGAAGCTTTAGATATTACAGTTCCACAATGTAATCTGTGGATTGATAACCATTATTTGCAACTTAAGTCCTTGAAAACATGTCAAAGAAAAGTTGAAGTGTCTTAAAAAATGAAAAAAGTAGTGGAAAATAAGTACATGGAACCTTAAGTAGGGCATGTAGGTTTGTCCAGGGTGATGCCTCAATAAATCCCAGAAGGATGTGAACAGCAAATAAAAAAGTATATGCAAAGTTCCCTTGGGAGGGTAGTGAGAAATGGGGAAAATTCAACTTGCCCGAGTGGAGAATTCTTTATATTCTCACAAGCAGTGGGGACAACCAAAGCAATAGGCTGAGTCCCCAATCTTGGGGTTTGTTCATATGAAATGTAACCTCACAAAGGATAGGCTAAGCCTACTTAAAATTAGGCCTAAGAGTCACCCCCAAGAGAACCTCTTTTGTTGCTCAGATGTGGGCCCTCTCTCTCTCTCTCTGCCAACATGACAAGTAAACTCACTGCATTCCCCCTCTCTACGTGGGACATGACTCCCAGGGGTGTGGACCTTCCTGGCAATGTGGGACAGAAATCCTAGAATGAGCTGGGACTCAGCAACAAGGGACTGAGAAAACCTTCTCAACTGAAAGGGGGAAGAGAGAAATGAGACAAAATAAAGTGTCAATGGCTGAGAGATTCCAAACAGAGTCAAGAGGTTATCCTGGGGGTTATTCTTACGCATTAAATAGATATCACCTTTTTAGTTAAGGCATAACAGAGAGGCTGGAGGGAACTGCCTGAAAATGGAGAGCTGAATTTCAGTAGCCATATTTCTTGAAGATGATTGTATAATGATATAGCTTTTGCAATGTGGTTGTGTGATTGTGAAAACCTTGTGTCTGATGCTTTTTTTATCTACCTGGTGGACAGATGAGTAAAACATATGGATTAAAAATAAATAAATAGGGGAAACAAATGTTAAAATAAATTTAGTAGACTGAAATGCTAGTGATCAAAGAAAGGAAGGGATAAGGGGTATAGCATGTATGAATTTTTTTTTCTGTTTTCTTTTTCTGAATTGATGCAAATATTCTAAGAAATGATCATGATGATGAATACATTACTATGTGATAAAAATAGAATGCTCATATTGTATGTTGATTGGTTTTATTAACAAAAATTAAAAAATAAAAAAAAAGCAGTGGGAAAACATAATGCTTTAAAAAAAAAGGGCCTGAAAAATGCATGTCAACTCTTAAAACAATGACTAGAAGAATCTAGTCACATAAAATGATTTTCAAAGAAGAACAAAATTGGTAAGTGACTTTTACATTAATGCCAAATCTGGGATACAATTGAAAAATAAAAACTTCATTAAAAAGCTTCCTTAGATGGAATTTTAAACTGTAGAAAGTCACACCTTCAAAACGATAATAAAACCATTACTAGAAATAATTTATGCACAAGGAAATTATTCCCAATTTTATTTTTTAATTTTATTTAAAAAAATTTCATCTTCAGAGATACATATAGAACACTTATGGAAGATATCACATATAGATTATATGATGTCTATGATTTGCTTCAAACTAATATGAAAGACAGGCAAGGGCATAATGAAATAAATACAGCATGAGTTTATAGTTGTTAAAGATGGGTGATGAGTACACAAGCTTTCATTATACTATTCTATTTATATTTGTAGTTTGAAAATTTATAAAATGACTAAAAAATGAAGAGAAAAAAAGGTAAAATCCTGTTGTGGTTTGCTAAATCCCATCCAACACCACTTCTGTCACTCTTGAGAACACCTAAGGCTCAAACTGAGACGCTATGAAGGTTTCATACACTAAATTTGCTTTCCTGGAACCCATAATTCCTGGGGGGTTCCTAGGTCAGATAAATCCTGAAACCCAGAGGGATCAGCCTTTCCAAGATTATCAATTAATTACATATCCCTACCCTTTAATGTTGACACCCCTTCTCAAAATGAAAATGTCAGAACAGCCATTGCCCAAAGATCCCTAATAGGTTAGGAGAAGCATAAAGGGAGAAGGACGAGGTGTAACAGAGAGAATAGGATATGGCAAACGGGTATGAAAGCTGAACCACTATATTAATATTCCTTCTAGTTTCCAGTGTTTAAGAGCAGCTAGAAGGAAAAATCTGAGACAGTGGATGACAAACTCTTGGATCTGTTCTGTAACTACCTTGTTGACATATGCTTTGAAAATTATTGCTTTATTTTCCTTTAATTTGTACATATGTTTTATTTTACAATAAAAAATGTTAAAGAAAAAAGAAGGGAAAATCCTAAATTTTTCTGGCTGAATTCAGTTCATTATATTGCTTTTCAAATAAGGAATATTTTCATTCCATCTAGCATTCTTCTGAGGTTGGGTTATTGGATATTTGTATGCAGCAATTACTTAAATATAATAAATGGTTTAAAATGTGCATTCTACTGCCATATTTATAAAACAAAATTTATAAAATAAATACTTTACTGATATTTTTAAAGTTCCGTTTTTGTGTGCTTGTTCTGAACTATAGCTTTAATATTATCAAATGGCTGAAAAACAGTAATTTTTAATTTCTTTTAAATGATGAATGTGGAAGGCTAAATAATAGCTCCCAAAGATATCCAGGTCCTAATCCCTCCAACCTTGTGACTGTTAATTTACATCGTAAAATGGACAGGCAGACATGATTAAGTTAAGGATCTTCAGTTGGGGAGATTACCCAGATAGACCCTATATATAATCACAAGTGTCCTTATAAGAAGGGAGGCAGAGGGAGATTTGCATAAAGAAGAAAAAAACGAAATGTGATCACAGAAGAGATTGGAATAATGTGCCACAAGGCAAGGAATGAAGGGAGCCTTAGAAGATGGAAGAGACAAGGATTGGATTCTTCCACTGAGCCTCCACAAGTAAGGCTCAACACCATGAATTTAGCACTTAATGACTCATTTCAGAATTCTGAGCTCCAGAATTTTAAGAGAATAAATTTATGTTGTTTCAAGCCACTAAATTTGTGGTAATTTGTTACAGCAACAATAGGAAATTAATAGAATGAAACCCATTATGATAAACCCATATATTATGAAATCTCTTTTCCAACTTGAAGGAGCAAAGACTAATGAGTTTGATGAAATGAAAACTAGGTGGCCATCACCATCTGCATAAAAGAAAATATACAATGAAAATTCATCAAACTGATATGAATAAGCAATTATAACTGACAGACATCCAACAATGCACATGTAAATTCTTAATCACGACATGAATTCACTTTAATTCAGAAATGAATTTCTCGTAATTGAATATATATGCTATCCATAGTTCCAAATCTTTCTCAATATAAACTCATCAATTTTCAAGAACAGTGAAAGTTTATTGAATGAAGTTCACAGGGTTTTTTTGGTTTTTTTTTTTTTAAGTGAATGGTACAGGAATCAAAACCCAGTCTCCTGTATGGAAGGCAAACATTCTACCACTGAACCACCCGTGCACCCCACAGAGTTTTATTTTATACTACAGATTCACTGATAGATGCCTCTCTAGATTTAACTACTAACAAATAAATATTGCTTTATGTGAATTGCAGAACATTTAACATGAGAAGCCACTAAATATGAAAAGTCACTGAAAGAAAGCAACTTAAAAAGCATATTACTCTTTAGCTGCTTACCTAAAAAAAAGAAAAAAACAACTAGGATGCAGTGGGTAATCATTTTTATTCTGCTACCAGACAATTATTAATAATTGAAGTAATATTCCTAGAAGAAACTAAACTTCACAATTAAATAGCTTTTGTTAAACTCATTACAAGGGAAAGGATAATTATATTTTTCAACTAAAATTTTCTAAATGATTTAAGATGCTATTGTTAACTATACATAACCCATTTTCAAGATAGCTTACACAATTTTCTAGGATTTTGACAATGTATTAACGCCTATTGAGGAAATATCATCAAAGCACAGATTTACCAACTGCTTCTAACTGTTAAATCCTACTATCCTAGCTCCACACACCCCAATCATTTTCCTTATAATGCATTTCTTCAATCATTAAATCCCTTTGCTGTTTGCAAAAGAAGATTTTTAAATGGTGAAATCCATCTTCCTATAATAGAAAGAAGCAGAAAGTTAGTAGGGGTCATGTGTTTTCAGGGAAGGGCCCTTAAAAATAAGCCATTCCCTCCCAGGGATGAGACTGGCCCTGGCACCATGGGATCAACAACGTCAACCTGACCAAAAAGGGGGAAAGGAAGTGGAACAAATAAAGTATCAGTGGCTGAGAGAGTTCAAATAGAGTGGACAGGCTATTTTGGAGGTCACTCTTATGTGAGCTTCAGTTAGACATTGCTACCTACCATAACTTGCCAAAACCCAACTAAAACCATTCCTGCTAATCCTAAAGAATATCTACGGCAACATATAAGATTCTACAAAGCCTCTATGCCCTAAGGTAACTTTCTAGAAACCTACAACCTCCAGATGGGTCCCTGGACCAGATTAAGTCCTGAAATGCAGAGGGGCCAGCCTTTTCAGAACAGCAACTAGTTTCATCCCCCTATCCTATAGTATCAACAGCCCCTTCCAACATGAAAAAGTTAGAATAAGCATAGCCCAAATATCCCTAAAGAGTGGGAGAAAGATCAAAAGTGATGGTGGAGTTATACAGAGTACGTAGGGTTTGACAAATGAGTATGGCTGCTGAATCATTTATATTGATATTTCTTTTCATCTCCAGTACCTTAGAGCAGCTAAAAGTAAAAATCTAAAATTGTGGAACTGTAACTCACACCAAACTCTGAAATCTGTACTACAACTAATTGTTGTGATGTGTTTTGAAATTTATTGCTTTTTTGTATTTCACAAAAAAGAAAATAAGGAGGAATATAACAGAGAAGATAGGATTTAACAAATGAGAATGACTGCTGAGTCATTATATTGATATTTCTGTTGGTCTCCAGTATCTTGGAGCAGCTAGAAAAAACAAAAACAAAAACAAAAAATTGTGGAATCGTAACCCAAACAATACTTTAACATCTGTTCTATAATCGCCTGTAAAATGTACTTGGAAATCTATTACTCTTTTGTATATATGTTATATTTCACAATTAAAAAAAAATACCATCCATCTGCAGCCTCACTTCTTTTCATTTTATTTTTGCTAATTAACACTTCAAAACCTTTGGCTCAATACAATTAAAAAAAAAAAAAAGACTAGAAACTTTTCTATCTCTAGGACCCACTTGATTGTCCTTATGAAAATTTCTCAAATCAAGTTTTAGGTGATATAACCCTTTATTATAAATGAAGCTGTCAATAATGAGGCTTATTGGATAGATGGCTACCAAAGTCAAATATTTTTTCAAAAAGCACCCTGCTCCATATATGTAGCTCCATATCAAATACAATTTGATAATGCAAAGAGAGATGGATTGGATTTACTTTACCAAACTGAATCACTGAAAATAATTGTTTACACCTGAAGTCACTGGAAATTCCAGGAAAGAGTGTTAAATACCACCAACTTCACATCTTTGGTGCCATGGTTGTACCAGACGCCATTATGTCCAATGCCCACTATTTAACTGTGAGAACGAACAAATATAAGACAATTACAGACAAACTTTCTAGACTCCCTCCCTAGTTATTAGGGTTCCTTTTCACTCAATTCTCCTTCCAAATTTAATAGTTACTCACAAGTCTTGAGGGTTTAAAATAGAGATATACTGTCTAAGTATCATAGTCTTAAAGCATAGCTGATTATGATTAGAATATACTGAAGTCTATAGAGTAATGGTTACATAGTACTTTACTGTGAAATAGAAAAGGCCAAACATGATTATTATGATCTTCTTTTTAAAGATGAAAAAGACTCAAAGTGGTTAAGTAAATTAGCATAGGTCATTCAGGCTGAGTCAGAATTCAAATCCAGGTCTTGTGACTCTCCATGATTATTACCAGCTAACAATCTAAATGAGGAAGCCTAGAATCAGATGTAGTCATTAAATGTTTTACATATGCCTAAATTTAAAAAATATATAGCCAAGGATACTACCTCTATGCTAAGTCAAGACTATTTCCATGACTAATAACTTTTGATCAACTAGCTTTGAAATAATTTCAGAGATGAGGGGAAAAAATCCATAAATTGTACATTGACAGCTTGTGTTGAGTCAAGGAATTGAAAGTGAGTTAACCTCCTATATTACTATTTATGTTTTGACGATCTGGGTATATTATCTTTGATTTTGTTTAATATTTATAACTAGTATTAGTTATGATCCTTATTCTATTTCATTGGGATCTGAAAGGTATAGGTGAAATTTGATATAAGAGATCAGGAAAAAAACAAAAAAAATATATTATGTACTGTTTTTGAGTAAATTCAGTATATTTGTATATTAAATAAATGTTCTGCCATTAATTAGATTTTTAGACAGTTATATTTTTTCAGTAGTAAAGATGTGAACATCACTGTTCTATTTATAAAACGGCACTCACTGTTACCTTGGCAAATGTTGATCCGCGTCCTTCTGATTCAATTGTAATGGTTTTTGTGCGACGTTGTAAAATCTGATCAATATCTTCTTCACAGAATTTAGAGCCTTCATCTTCTTCCTCCATAATGGCACCATATGCACCTCTTCGAAGCAGGTCTTCTATTTCTTTTTTGGAAAGCTGTTGAATCTGAAGAGAAAAAAATTTTGGTGAGGAATGTCAAAAACACAAGAGGTTATGAGTAAACTGCATTTGGAATTTGGGATGCAAATAAAAGCGAATTCCCCAAAAGAACACATTGCTAAACAGTGAAGTTGTTGGCTCTTCTTTATTAAGTATCTTTAAACTAAGAATTACACATCTGTCAAAAATGGCTTCAGTAAAATAATGCAGGGAAACTTCATAGGTTCTTTTTAGTACTAGGATTCTATTATTATAAACACAAGACACAGGACAAGAATTTTTAGGGAAAAATATCAAAAACATCACTAACAACAAGAAAAAAACCCAATATTAGTAGTTTGATACTAAAAAATGATTTGAATAAAAAAATTACAACTATCTTGTAAACATATTTTTATTAGAATTTACAAGCATTGGGGCAGTACAGGAAGAATTACTTTCAATAACTCGAAATATTAACTAAGCATTGCTCTAGTCTCAAAATGCCTCTGAATATAAAGGAAATTTATTCAGTTTCAGTATGATCCAAAATTAAAGACTATACCACTTAGGTTAAGATTAAATGTACACAAAAGTAATACAAAATTCTGAAATGCAAGAAAAGATATACATACACCACCAACATTATTTTCTCTTCCACTCATGCTCTGTAATACAGCCTTATCTAGACCCAGTTTCAGACTGGCTCGATCAAACATCTCTCTCTCATACGAGTTACGAGTTACTAATCGGTAGACTTTAACTGCTTTGTTCTGACCAATTCTGTGGCAACGAGCTTGGGCCTATAAAAAAATGACAAATTATAAATTTAATCTGTTGAATATACATATATTCAGAGAATATAAATAAATGAAAGATTTTTTTTTAAAGAAGGTGTCATCAATATATTAGACAGGCACAAAAACTCTTTAAAGAGATTTTTTTATCTGATAGCAACTCAACCTATGAAGACTTAAAAATTTAACCCTAAAAATTGTTCTTATTTTCTAATAGTGTTAACTTTCTTTTCAATATACATTAGTTAAGCTGAGTAATTCTGGGGGGGGAGGGGCTAAAATGAATAAATCTGGAGATCTAAATTTTATTTAAACAGAAAAAGAGCTAATTATTTATTTAATACTTAGAGATGTTCAAAGTGGGGATGTTAGAAAATACGTAAGAATGTCACATTCTATTCTGTGTCCCTACTAAACTTAAAATTTGTAGGATAAATCTTGACCTAAAAGATTCTATGTTATCTACAGTCTTTTCCCTAAATTATTAATCATCTTTCTATTATTTTAGACAGATTAAGTTTAAAATTGTTGCTTTAAAAATTTAAAGATGGCATTGATTCTATGCTCTTTGTTTATATATTTATAATGTATTCACTTTGTACCTTAAGGAAACCAAGATTGTGAATAAACAACTTTTACTAGCTGTAGGGAAAGTAGAAAAGGCCAAAGGTTTTATTATCTTGTAAAGAATAGATTTACCTTAGCAGTAAGTAGGAAAAAACAAGTGAGTTCGGGGATCTGGGACAGTTTTTACAGGATCTCCTCAGGTTTTAATAATGTGACTTTATCATTTTATTTTTAATTAACTTTTAGAATATTACTTGTTCTTTAGGCATTTGTAAGTATAAACATACATTCCAAAAGCAAATAATTATGATTTTGGTTTAACCTAGAGATTGGCTAAATATGGCTGGTAGCCAAATCTGGCCTGCCAACTAAGAATGGTCTTTACATTTTTTTTTAAAGGACTGTAAGAGCAAACAGAAAGAAGGTGTGATAGCAACCGTAATGTGGGCCACAAATCCTAAAATATTTTGTACTTGGCCTTCTACAGAATAAGTTTTTCCCTGATTTTACGTATTAATTTTGGATAAGCCTTTGCTATTTTGAACTAGATTACATAAAATTTAGACAAATGGTCAGTTGAAAAAAAATGATCTTTTATTAAGCCAGATATATTTTCAATAATGACTTACTATATATGGCGTTGTATCTACTTAAAGTAGAATATGTTACAGCATAATGAAGTCTCAAAAACACTAAATAGTGTCTTCGTATATCTTGTTCTCTTCTCATTGTTCTCCCAGATGTACATCTTTGGCAAACTTGACCGTATCACTCTAATATCACTATATTTCTATGAAGTCCAAGCATAATCTCAATTTATGGGAATGCACTCATTTTCTAGACTATTTTGTAAAAAGATGTGCCTCTTATCTATGCATATTAGATTATATGACTATTGAGCAGATGAAATTATAAGCCATCAATTGAAAATTTTAGAATGTTAAATTTATTATACATGATATTCTTAGAATATTCTCATTCATATGTACATAACACAGATCAAACAATTAAAATACTGTACTCAACTAGGTCCATTTTGTACTAGCCATCTCATATCTTTTTATCTGGCACAGATATTTATTAGGGTAAGATACATGATAGTATGTTCAGATAAAAATGAAAGAGGTGGATCACCCAAAATAGTTACATGTGGTTTAAAACTTTGACACAAGGAATATATTTACCTGAAGATCATTTTGAGGATTCCAATCAGAATCAAAAATTATACATGTATCAGCTGCAGTTAAGTTGATGCCCAATCCACCAGCTCGGGTACACAAAAGAAAAACAAATCGATCTGAATCTGGTTTACTAAATCGATCTATAGCAGCTTGTCGGAGATTCCCTCTTACTCTTCCATCAATCCGTTCATATAAATATCTATCAATAGATACATATACATATATGACAATATAATACATTTAAACGAATATACTGAAATGAAGATATATTCTATCAAATATAAAATCAGCTTTTCTGCAATATTATGCCTACTATGCCTACTATAAAGTAAGAAGAATGAAATTACCCCATGCAGTTTTATACTACTGCATGTTAGTGCTAGGATGAAATTAGTAACATTAGTATTCATTATTTTTATATTCCTGGATACAATGGTGAATTGTTTTGGATGTACTGGTATAATATTACAGTGAAGATCATTTTCAGAAGTTGGAATAAGAAAAACTAATATTTCTACTTTCTGAAAGTCCATAAAAACTGCTTTATCTCATTATAAAAAATGCCACACAAGACATTATTAAGAAGCATACAAACATTTCTATCTTCAATTTATGTTGTGCTCTCAACTTACATACTTGCTTATACACTATCATCTATTGAGGGCAAACTGGAATGCTGACAAATTCTTTCTAGTTATTACTCTCAAGCATTCTCTTTTAATTTCTTCTGTCCTCCATTTAATATAAGCAAAATCCACATTCTGAGATGTCAATAAAAATAAAATATGCAAAAATTTAGGAGTTGGAAGTATAACTGGTATACATGTGACATCTGCCACAGCTCTTCCAGTTCAAGATGCTTTTTTCCATATATGATTTAGTAGAGTTTTAGCAGCAACTAAACTATTATCTTTAATACCTGCAAAACAGTGTATTTTTAATAATGTTACTTGTGACAATAAAGAAATTAAGGGTTTCCATGAAATCTATTACAAGGGAAAGTACAAAGTGTTATCTTTTAATAGAGATTTCCATGTAAGGAGATCAAGAAAATTTAAGAATGGATATTTTTAGGAATATGTAACTTAATCTTTCACTTATATTGTACAAAATTAAGAATAACATACATTTTGGAATTATGCTAAAAGGAGTAAAACACTGACATTAAAATATAACTAGAAATAAAAATGAAAACTAAAAATGCAGGAGACCTGGGTTCAATTCCCAGACTATGCACCCCCCCAAAAAAGAATTATATACTCTCTAATAATCAAGTAGTACAGACCCTGATTTATCAATAAGGATCAAATTCCACTGAAATAAAATCTAGTTGAATATTCAGACAGACTTTTTTTTGGTATGCTGTGTGGTAGGGGTCACATTTCATTCTTTTTCCATGTGAGTATTCCCTTATATTGCAGCAGCATTTGTTGAATTTTTTTGTTTTTTTCATTTGTTTTGTTTGTTTTGTTTTTTGAGAGGTGCATGGGCCGGGAATCGAACCCAGGTCTCCCACATGACAGGTGAGAATTCTACCACTGAATTACCCTTGCACCCCCCAGATACTCTTTTATATTAATATGTTGATACTTTACTGGAACACTAATGATAAAAGAAACCCATTATTATAATGTAACCATATTTATCTAAATACTAATTAGATAGTATTTAAGACTACCTTGCTGTCATGCTTAAAAAAACCAAACACATTCATCAGAAAATAAATCAGGCACAAATTTTACTCACGTGTAAGAGTAAAAGTGCAACAAGTTAAGGGTCTAATTATAACAATGAAATAGATCCAAAAAGGGTCTTCAATCACCTTTTTCAATTTTGAAGACAGTTGTCAAAATAGAAGTCATTATAAATATTATAAAGTGTCATTGCTGCCACAAAGTTTACAGATCATGTAAAATGTACTCTGAAAATGTTCTAAAATTGTTGTGATGAATGCACAACTATGTGAAGATACTGTGAGCCAGTGACTATATAGTTTGGAGGATTATATGGTATGCGACTACATCTCAATAAAAACTGCATTAAAAAAGAAAAAAATTAAAATAAATAAAATAAACTTCAAAAAAAAGCAAGCTGGTTCTTGCTTCAGCAGCACATATACTAAAATTGGAATGATACAGAGATTAGCATGGCCCCTGTGCAAGGATGACAAGCAAATTCGTGGAGCATTCCATGTTTAAAAAAAAAAAGGCAAGCTGCCATAAATCCTACAGATGAAAGCAAGTGAAGTCTTCCAACCTGAGGGAGCCTGAAAGTAGATGCTTCTCCAGTTGAGTCTCCGATAAGAACCTCGATTGCACCTGCACACCTGGATTGCAACCTGGTGAGACTCTTAAACAGAGGCCCAGCTAAGCTATGTCTAGATTCCTGACCCAGAGAAACTGGGATATAATGCATATTGTTTTAAACTGCTAAATATGAAATCATTTGACAAGCAATCTAGAAAAGTAATACAATAAGGTATGATTTATATAAAACTCTAGTAAATGCAAACTAAAGGATAGAAATCAGACAAATGGTTGCTTGGGGCTGGGAGACTAGAGAGGGACAGGAGAGAGGGATTAGAAAGGGGTACAAAAAAGTTTGGGGTGATTAATATATTCACTGTTGTGACTGTGTTGTATATACATGTTAAAACATGAATTAGTGCAGTTTAGGTTATATTTATATCTCAACAAAGTTGTTTAAAAAATGTAATCTGATAAACCAATCCCTAGGCCAACAAATGCCTATTTATTTGTAAAGTTTTCTTAATCAGTTTCCTTAATTCCACCTACCATTGCAACATATGTAGGTTAGGAAAAATATAGCACATAATATCAAACAATCTTTCCTCATAGGTTGAAATAGATTCTTATCCTAGGTAAAGCTAGACTATACATAGTACAGTGCTTCAAAAAACCATAATAATATATACTTAGCATAATTCATAATATAATTCAGAGGATTACAGAATCCCTCACCTTTTATGAATGAGATAGTCCTCCAGGATGTCAAGGCAGCGTACCATCTGAGAAAAAATGAGCACTTTATGACCTCCAGCTTTCATTTTTGGAAGGAGTTTGTCAATAAGGACCAATTTACCAGCAGACTGGATCATTGCTTGAAGATGAAAATCAGAAGCAGCTGGATTATATGTATCTCTAAATTCTCCAAGAATTTTCTCCTCAGCTCCTGTTAAAGGAATATGAGAAAAGAGTAGCAATGTACAAATAAATGTAAGAAACTCCCAACTGCTTTCTTTTTTTATCAGAATTAGTGCTTTTCTATGCTTCTATAACTTATTATCATACCAGGGTTAGTACTCTTATTTTTATTCTAGGTAAGTAAGAATAAGAATAGTTACTGTGCTAAGAAACACTGTCTTGCATAAAGTAAATATATAAGGAGTGTATTTCTAGGAATAAGTGAAAAGACCCAAATCTTAGGCATAGAGAAAGCTAGTAGAGAACAGAGACCTTAAAACGTTTTTTTATCTTAGCACAAACTTGAGAGATACTAACTGGGGGTGGGGGGTGGGGGGGTGGATTTAAATCCAGAGTTGTAAGGATGGCCTCTTTGTTTTTCCTTGACATGTATTAAACTGGAGGAGGAATACCCAGTTCAAGCTAGACTGAACAGAGCTTCTGCTATTATAACTTGGTGTGATATGGGACTCATAGTAGTTCATACTGCCCTGGGCTCTGAAACACTTGTGAACTCTCAGAATACCAGTGTGGAGAGCTGCAGGGGCACTGCCTTTACTTGTAAAAGCCACTAGGGCTATTGTGGGGTATTATTTTATTTGTGGTTGTTCAAAGAAAGAAGTTTTGTTTCTTTGCAATCCTTTTTAGCTACCTTTGATAAGATATGGATGATTACAACACTTCCTGAGCTCCATCATTGTATTGACCAAGTTAGGTACATTAGTTTGTCCTGCTCCTTTAGATAAAAATGAAAAGTTCTTTTCCAAAATAGCCCGATAGTATTTCTTCTGAATGTTAGTAAGTTCTACTTCAATGATCGTTTCTTCCTTAGGGGCCAACTTCTTTTCTACATCTTCTTTCAATCGTCTCAGCATCATTGGTTTCAGGATAGCCTGAAGTTTCTGTACCTGCATAATGATGAAAAGATATATAATATATGCACACATGCAAGTACATACACAAATAAGCACAATGATAAGAAACTTGGTGTACTTATTTACAAAAAGCAGTAGGATACCTGTTCCTCTGTTTTCAGATCCCCAAATTCTTGCATAAAGGTTGATTCAGAAGGAAACCTTAAAGGCTCAAGAAAGTGAAGAAGACTGAAAAGTTCTTCAACTGTATTTTGGAGTGGTGTGCCAGTCAAAAGCACCTTGTGTTCCTATATAAAACAAGAATAATTCATATCAAATACAGTAGTGAAAACACATGAAATCTGACTTAGATTATCAAATGTTCAGTGTCTGAAAAGCAAGTATTTTTTTGACCATCCTTTTTAAGACAACTCAAAATACTTTTCTACCCACAAATTTTTAATTTATGTCTCCAAACATTTTTAAACAATACAGCATTCTCACAATACTTCACTTTGTATGCTTTTAATTTTTACCTATTCACGTTAAAAAAAAATCTAAATTATTTTAGGTCTTCCCAAAGAAATAAACTTAAAGAACAAAGAGAGTATATGTTCCTTTTGTACTCTCACTCCAGCTATAGTAGTTTGTACAAAAGTGGATGCTCATTCCTTGTGATTTGAATGATTATTATTTAAGCTTTCACAAAAGAAAAAACTTTCAAATCATTTAGGCTATAATCTGAGAATGTAAAAGTCTGATTGGAATATGTTTCTAAGCTAGAATTCCACTAAAAATTAAGCACAACAGTACAGAAGAAAATAAACCCAGGGAATTTTTAATGATAGTGCTACAAACTACAATTTAAAATTTGATTTGATAATGACCCTAGATTTCCATATTAAATATGTGTATATGTATCTGTATGTCTGCATATATATATGTATATGCTAGTAAATGATCTAGAAAGATGTATGCCAAACTGAAAACAATGTGGTGATGAGTGGAATTAGGAGTGGGGCACAGTTGGAGAGGGAGTAAAAAGGGGAATTAATTTTTTACTATATATAGCTCTGTGCGTTTGAATTAGTTGTTTGAATGTTCATGTACTAATTATGTGATCTTAATTAAAAATGCTTTTTTTTAAAAGTCTTGATTTAAAGCAGTAAACAAACTAACAAGAAGACGACTTTAAAAAACCTATTTATTAAACATAACACATGTTTGGCATGTAGAAATATTTTGGAACTTTATCTCTTGATCATAAATAATCTAAATAACATTATAATCTTGGCAGGTGAAATGGCTTTTTATTAATATGGTTTAAAACTTATGGTCCTGTTTTCTTTACAAGTAGACTCTACAAAGGTTTGTTTGTTTCTCTCTATATATATTTAGTCTAGAAACTAATTACTAAAGCTTTTTTGAGAAAAAAATTAAAATATTTTAGCCTTAGAAAAGAGATATTTCCTTACTAAGTACAGCAAGAAATCTTATTTATTCAAGATATTATTCGATATATTTATACTGTACAATAAAAGAAATAAGTTTATATCGTTAGCTCTATAAATCTTACGAGTGATTACTATACAGCTAAGAAAGTGAATTAACTCAAATAATGACATTTACACTTACCAAATTCATGAGTTTCAGACCTTCCAGGAGTTTACAATTTTTATTTTTTAACCTATGTGCTTCATCAATAATCACACAACGCCATTCAATTGCATTAAGTTCTCCACAGCCACCGAGAATCATTTCAAATGTAGTAATGATGGCCTGAAATCTGTAGGCTCCTCGAATGATACGCCCCTAGAAATTTATTATCAAATATAATAGTGCAACAGAATGTCTTAATGGCATTTTTTATTCTTGTCAGATAGCACAGTAGCACATTTAATGAAATTTGCTATAGCACATTTTCCACTGACATTTAAACACATTGATAGAAATTCCCTTAGACTGCATATTTTTAAGAATGTTAAAAACATACTAACACAATTAAATAATTTATCATTATATCTCAACAAATCTTTCTGGATAAAGTGTTTTATGATTACTTTTAAGAGTTGTGGCAATTTTAGACCAAGAAAGAGATAATCATTACAAAATCAGGCCAATGAGATTTCAAAATGAATGTTTATTACTCACAAACATGAGTCCACACATATAATGGTAAATGATAACTAATATAAAACTCAGTCCTCGGAGCCATTTTTTCTTTCCTTTCACTGGCTCCCACCTGTTTTCCCTTTTTCACTCTTCCATCTACCTTCCCCCTGCTCTCTCACCCCAAATAAACCTATTAAGCTTTGAAAAAAGACAAAAAAAGCAAAAAAATTGTCATCCAATTCATTTATTCAGCAAATATTTATTGTTTATGTACCAATCCGTTTCAAGTTGCTAGAACTTTAGCAGTAAACGAAATAGGCAAAAATCAATACCGAATAGAACTTACATTCAAATTATTCTACTGCAGAGCATAGTCATTGAGAAAACAAATTTTAAAATAAGAAAGTAAGAAGGTGATAAGGGCTTTGGAATAAAATAAAACAAGGATGTAGGATAGGAAATATGGGGTGAGAGGTGACCACTGCAATTTTATATAGGGTGATTAGGAGAACATTACTAAGAAATGACATTTGACTAAAGACCTGAAACTAAGTATGAAAGCCATGCTAATATCTAGAAGAGAAAACATTCTTAGCAGAAGTAGCATGTGTTAAGGGCCATGAGGTGGGAGAGTCTTTGGCACTATTAAAGGACAGCAAAGAAGCCAGAGTGGATGAAGCAGAATGAGTGAGGAGGCGATGAGGCAAAGACTGTACAGAAACTTAAGCTGTAGTAAGGACTCTGGCTCTTACACTGAACAAAAAGCTACTGGAGAGTTTTTGAGACAAGAATTATTGTAACATGGCCAATGTTTTAAAGAGTCACTGGGGCTGCTGTGGTAAAAAAAAATAAAAGAATCTAAAAGAGGCCAAAACAGGACCATAGATCACTTAACTTTCACAATAATCCATGTAAGTGACCATCACTGGAAGTCAGGAGTAGTCAGATCTGGATATATTTTGAAGAGAAAACAAATAGGATTTGATATTGGATAGGTGTGGAATGAGATAAAGAGAGGAGTCAGCAACAGGAAATTGATATTGTCTTTATTAAAATGAGGAAATTCAGGGGGTGCAAGGTTAGTTCAGTGGTCAATTTCTCACCTGCCATGCGGGGGACTTGGGTTTGAGTCTATACCCATCCATTTCTCCTCCCCACCCCCCACATCTCCCCCCTCAAAAAAATTCAACAAATGGTGCTGCAATAACGAGATAGTCACATGGAAAAAGAATGAAATGTGACTGCTGCCATACAGCATACAGAAAAAAGAAGGAAAAAAAAAAGGAAATTCAGGAGTTTGGTTTTGGACACATTAAATTTGAGATGTCTACTAAATATCCAAATGGAGTTTTTCAATAGGAATGTGGATATGACTCCGGAGTTTAAGAAAGAAGTGAGTGTTGGCAATGTAAATCTGGGTATTTCCAGCAGTGTAGATGGAATTTGAAGTTGTGAGGCTAGAAATATCTGAGAGAATAAGTATATGGAGAGAAAAGAGTCTGCAGGCTAAGCCCTGGGTCACCCCAAAGTTTAGCTACAGGGACAGACAGTGAGAATCAATAAAGAGGAGCTTGAAAGAAATAGATGGTTGTTAGGAAAAGTCCTGGAATCCAAGCGATGAAGGTCTATAAATGAGATTGAAAACTATAAATTATTAGGGCTGAAAAGAAAGGAAGGGATAAGAAAGTTCATGTGTTTGAGTTACATTGTCATATTAGCTGATTAATTTTAGATTAATTCATATTGGTACACTGTAAAGTTGAATAATAACTGCAGTAGAATATTACCTAAATAAGTAATACTATTATTTAAATAAGTATAAAGTATATAAATCTCTTAAAAAATTGATATATGATATATTTAACTAAATTGATATCATAGGGTTTAAGAATAAGGGCTCTTGAGACTTCCTGCCCTGGGTTTATTAATCCCAGCATTGCTCTGTGGTTTGGAGGAAGTGACAATTTAAGTTTAAATTTCTAAATTTGTAAAACAAGGATAATACTACCTATTTTACAAGACTGGTATTATGAAGATTAAGTGAAATAATATATGTAAATTTCTAGCATAATGCCTGGTACATGATAACTATTCAATAAAGGTTTGTGATTATTAGTGTTATCACTTACTTTCCCAAGGGAATTCAGAAACTTTTAGTATAATTTTACTATTACTGTGATTTAAAGCTTTTTAATAATTTGAAAAAAGCAGAAGATAAATAATTTATATTAAAATGAATTCAAAAGCACTAACTCTAAAAGGAACATCTATATTTAAAGTACAGATATACTTATGCTATTATACAAGACATTTTTGTCTTCTGAAACTTAAAAAGTGTTCAGATAATATTCTTCCAGAATCTATAATTTTCCAGAAACTAAAATATTTAATATATACTATTTTTATTTATATTTATCCCACATCAAAATCTTTCACTGTTTTGATTATTATATTTAAAGTCATCTCATAGGAGACATATAGTAAAGTAAATTGTGATCTTATTAAAAAATCTCTTAAACTTGAGATTTCTGTTCTATCTGTAAAAATGAGGTTGAACTAAATCATTTTTATACTATACAGTTCTAAAATTGTACGACTATATGATTAAGAATAATAAAGCATTACACACTGTAAACAAAATAAGTACCATAGATTTCAAAGGTGCAAGTGACAGTTTCCAGTAGAACTGAGGAATAACTAAAGGGCTACAGAGAAGCTTAATTTCATAAAAAATGTTATTGTTTCAACCATGGAAGTAGGAGGTAAAGAAGACAGATAGAAAAGCAGTTAAAATTGAGAGGCAAAAGTAGAAGGCTATGTATATACCGCACTTTGATTCCATTCCATCATATAATCTGTCCATAGGTTACAAAAATCTTTATACACAACAAAAAATTAAATAAATAAAAATAAAATATTGAAGTGCTATTGAGGTGGTGTTACAGGTGATAAACCTTTTTGAATTAAAAAGTAAGTACAATTTTGAGGGAACTGTGTTTTTATTGATTTTTGTTCTGTATTTCTTAAAAGATTTCTATCTAAAAAGAATTTGTCCTGCTCAAGACTGCAACGTGGTACTTCAAGTTCTCTGGCCTTAACTTTCTGCCAGAAAATTCTCTCTTATGTTGTCAACTCTTAATTTTCTAGTCAGTGTATTTAATAGCAAAATAGAAAATCTCATTAAAGTTTCAGTGGCCAAAATAAAATGTGTTGGGCGGGCCACGGTGGCTCAGCAGGCAAGGACATTTGCCTGCTATGTCAGAGAACCCAGGTTCGATTCCTGGTGCCTGCCCATGAAAAAAATAAATAAATAAAATGTGCTTCTAGACTATCAAGGAGAGAGGAAAACCATCAAATCACTAGTCAGACTACAGAAATAAATCCAAAAGGGGAAAAGATACTGAGTTATGTTTGTATTCATATATAAAACAAATCAAAAAATCAAGTTTTAAAAAACGTCTCAACTCAAAATCCATGGAAAACAAAAAGAACCTATTGTCTCACCCCAATGGGCATTTAAACTTATGTCCTTCACTGAAGAGTTCTGTAAATATTTAAAATGGAAAATCATAGACATTTGTTATTATTCTAAAAATAACTTTAACATGTATTTAAACATCATTATTAAAAATTATTCTAGTTGAAAAAATTTAAGAAATCCAATATGTCCGTTTATATACATCAGCATACTTCATAGTTAACCAAACTATGAAACTGCTTTTCATATACTGTTCTATGAAACTACTAAAATAATTTTTTTAAAAATATGACAAATAGAGTTTAAACTAAGATCTAAAGCAATGATTAAAATCTATCTTATAGTTCAAATTGGTAAATATTGCTTGTCTATTTCAAACCTGACCTTTCAAAGCAGTTATGAGATGAAACAAATAAAATTATCAATAACACACCTGTGAGTCCCTGAAGTACATCTCATATTGCTGTATCATCTGTCTGCTAATCAGGCTCCCATGATAAACCACAACATTAATATCAGTCCATGTACGAAATTCTCTCTCCCAGTTAGCAATAGTAGAAAGTGGAGCAATAATCAGGAAAGGTCCTCGTATACCAGTTAGAAGGATTTCATAGAGGAATGTAATTGATTGAATGGTTTTGCCAAGACCCATTTCATCTGCTAAAATGCAGTTTCGTCTGAAATAAACAAATACATATTATCATGCATACACTGGATTTTATTGTATACATAATCAAAGAGCAAATAAATTACTTGCATTTATAAAAATGTAAAAGTTGTTGAAGTGCAGAAAGGTTTAAATTATAATTTTATTGTAATCCTGCATAAGGGAACACTAGATTTTTGTAGATTCCAAATAAGGATTCCATTTGTGTAATGCCTATGGCAAGAGCAAGGCAAGCTAAATGTCTCGTTCGTTTAGGAAGCAGTTATTAACACTTTCTATGTCTCAGGGACAATACAAGAAGATGGGATACAAAAAGTATAGAACACGTTTTCTGTGTTCCAGAGGCTTGTATCTATTAGAGAAGCAAACATTCAAACGAATAAATCGTCATGTAATATGCTATCATAGAACCACAAAGCATTGGGTTTTCAACCTAGGCTGGGGATTAGAAGAGCCTGCAAAACATGAAAAATATAGATACCTAATTCCTCCCCACATAGATTCTGATTCAATGTGTATAAAGTAAGAGCAAAGCAGTTATAATTTTTAAACGTTCTCCAAAGATGATTATGATATGTGGCCAATCAAGAATCTCAGTATTAAGTTTACCATGGGAGCTCAGAAGAGTGAGGGCCAAACAGGTCAGAAAAGATGAGAGCAGGCTTCAGAGAAGAAATCAATAATGAGGAGGATTTTGCCAGAAGGAGCAAAAGAGCAGATGTATAAAAGATATGATCACCTGTGACATTAACAAATTTTTAAACACTGTTTTGAAGGAAGAGTAAAGGGAGATGAGGTTATTAAGATAAGCAGGGGTATATACATCTACAGGAGATTGGATAGGCATCCTCTGTATTTTACAAGAAATCTGATGAGATTAGATTTGTATTTTAAGTTTACTCTGGTGCTATTGGGTATTAGAGAGTGAGGTGACTGGAAGTTAAGATACTATAATTGGGAAAGCACTACAATAGAGTAGCGAAAAGAGGGAGGTAGGGCCTGGATTAATGGAGTGGGAGACTAAGAGGAAAGAACAGATTCCAGAGTTAATTATGAGTTAGAACAAATGAGACTTAGTGAAGAACTAGATGTACAGGGTATAGAATGAGAGTCAGATTTACAGTTTGAGTGACTTAGTGAATTGTGTTATTAAATGAGATGCAAAATATAGAGGAAGTACAAGTGTAGTATGGAGGAAACAGTAAATAATATGGTTAGTTCTAGATCTTTTGTGTTTAAAGAAGCCTTGAGATAGATAGTTAGGTAGCAATAGGCAAACAATAACGTAGGCTTGGATCTCAAAATAACATCTTGGTTAAAGAGTGAAGTATTGGAACATTAGAATATGATTAGTCATGAAGGCACGGGGTATGTCTGTGTAAGTATTAGTAGACAGCTTAGGAAGAAAAACACATATACTATGAGAAGAGGCTAAAGACAGAAGGTTGGGCAAGAAAAACCACCATCTAAATAAAGGGCAGGCAAAGGAAGAGGAACCAGCAAATACTGTTGAAAAGAATGGTCAAAGAGGTATTGGAAAGCCAGGGGAGAACCATATTGTAGAAGCTGATGGGGGTGAGGGCAATGGGAAAAGTTTAAAGAAGGAAAGACTAATGATTAATGCCTGATGCAGCAGAGAAAAACTAGAAGGGCTGAAAAATATTCCATGGATTGGAACATTTTGGAGAAGTTTTAGAGAAGTAATAGGATCAAAATCTGGACTACACTAGGTTGAAAAAGGATTTGGAGGTTAGGAAACGAGGAGAGCTAATGGAGGCTATCATTGCTAGGAAAACTGACTAAGGGGATGTAAAAAGAGCTTGAGGTAGCTAGAAGGAAAAGCAGAGCTAAGAGAAGATTCCTTTTTCTTTTGAAAGATAGGTTTCACCCAATTGGTTCATGGACTTAAGGGATTGCACCAGCCTTCACAGATGGTTTAAGAGATAAGAGAGAAGGATGATAACAGATTGAAGTGAGGTTCTGAGATGATTGAATGCAATGTCGTATCAAGAGTGAGGAAGCAGCATTAGTCTAGTTCCTGGGAAAGAAACTTTTAACTTATGATACATTAATACAGAGGTAAAAATGGCTTTGGAAACACTTGCAGGCTTGAGTGAGAGGGCAGGCAAGAAGCTGAATGAGCTTACAAAGGAGTGAAAGGAGTAGAGAGATGTAAATAAAGGTTTATAAAAAATGGTGAAAGTTTAAAACAAGCAATGCAGGAAACGGGGAGGAGCACTGATGAGGGAGGACAAATAAAATAAAATGCTTTGTTAACTACTTTACCTGGATGGTTGTTCTTGTGTTAAAAGAGGATTAATTTTTGGAAATTTAAACCAGAGAAAAGAAAAGGGACTGTGACTAACAGGTCCCTTAACTCCATCTGACTTATTCTTATGACTCATCATTACGAAGTATAACATCTCAGAAGAATTGTGTGAGAAAGTGAATGAAGGTAGTATATCAAATTTTACTATTATTACAAATGGTGTCTTCTTCAGCTCTTCTGTATATACTATACTTCTTTCTCAATCACAGTATCTTTTTATATTACTTCTTTTGCAATGGTTTTTTCATCTTAATAGGGAATATGAGACAATGTTACATAAAGCATTTTAAACAATTTGGAAAAGAAATAATTAACTAAAATGGGGTAATGCATTATTAAGTTTCTATATTTTGAATTCTATTCCTTATCCATTGCTGCTGGCCTATTTATTTGAAATCTTACCAGTAAATTACCAAGATCTACCTGATTCCTACAGACAACTCACCTGCTCGGCCCATATAAGTTGGTAAGTATTCTGTGAAAACTATTTTGTAACATAGCAAACATTTTACTACACAAAGAAAGGTATTTAAAATTTAATTAATCAACATAACTCTCTTCTATCCTGATTGGCACACAATTAAAGGAAGCAATTGCAGTTAAAATCCTAATTATAATCTACTTGTTTTCCTGAGGTAAGCTCACTTTTTATATAATGAAGGCTCCGTAACAGTAGCCATATAGCAACAGGAGTACCTACTTTACTTAACATATTTTAGCACAAATTTTTTTCTGTTAAAATATAGTACACACCTATTATACCAGTTGAACAAGAGCCAGTTGAGTCCTTCCAGTTGATATTCCCTGAGTTGGTTGCCATTTTTATAGTCCCTGGATTGGTCTATTTTTTTCCAAATGTTAGAGGGAGGACGCTCCTATGTGGAAAAGCAAACAATAAATGATGCACACTTTTTTCTCATACATTTCAAGTCCCCCATATATTTTACTAACAGTTAAAAGCATTTCTTTCCAAATAATCCTAGAAGCATAACATTGTATGGTGTTAAGATGAATTCTACCAAATATTTAAGGACCAACTTAATTCTACCAAACTTCTTCAGAAATCCCAATTCAATCTATGGGGCCAACATTATGCCAGCACCAAAACCAGACAAAAACCTTTTTTTTTTTTTCATGGACAGGCTCCGGAGATCTAACCCGGGTCTCTGGCATGGCAGGCAAGAACTCTGACACTGAGCCACAACTGCCCACGAGACAAAAACATTTTAAGAAAAGAATATGACATACAAATATCCCTCATGAATGCAGATGCAAAAATTCTTAGTAAATGGAATCTAATTAACATATAACAAGGTTAACACATCAGGTTTTGTATTAGGGTTTTTCTCAGGAATGAAAGATTGGTTTAAATTTGAAAATTAATCATTATCAACATATTAACAAAGAAAGCAATACAATTTCAACAGATACATTAAAGACATCTGAAAAATCAAACCCCCTTCCTGTTATAAACTCATCAAGTCATGAATAGAAGGGACTGTACTCAACTTGAAAAAGGCATGTACCAAAAACCCACAGCTAACATCAAACTTAATAGCATAAGACTAAGTGCTTTCCCCTAAAATAAGGCACAAGACAAGGATATTCACTGCCACCAATTCTATTTAACATTGTATCGGAGCATCTAACCACGGCAATCAAGCAAGAAAAAGAAATAAAAGTCATCATGATAGGAAAGGATAAAATTAAATTATCTTCATTCACAGAAACCATGTCTGTTTATATAGAAAGTCCTATGGAATCTACAAAAACCTATCAGAACTGGTAAATGATTTTGGCAAGGTTGCAGGATATAAAAATCATTAAACTGTCAACTATTTGTATTCTAGCAACAATCATGATTAAAATTTTTTAAAAAACAATCCCACTTTAAAACAGCATTCAAAATATGAAACATTTAGGGATAAATCTGACAAAAGATGTGTAAGACCTGCATATTTAAAACTATAAAATACTACTGAGATGAAAACCTAAATAAATGGAGAAATATACCATGCTCACGGGACTGAAAGACTAAGTGTTAAGATACTAAATCTGCCCAAATTGAATAATATATTCAATATAATTCCAACCAAATCCCAGAAAAATTTTGTAAGAAATTGACAACCTGATTCTAAAATGATATGGAAGTGCAAACAACCAAAATATCTTTGAAAAATAAGAATAAAGTTGGAGGACTTACACTCGCTTGTTACAAAAATTTCAGTACTTGTTACAAATTTCAGTACTTGTTACACACTTCAAGACTTGTTACAAAAATTTCAGTAATCAATACTATGCAGAATTAATATAAAGATAGATAAACAGATCAGTGGCACAGAACAGAGAGTTCAGAAATAGGCCCAAATGTATATAATTATTGATTTTTCACAAAGTTGCAGAGATAACAGTGGAGGAAGGATAGTTTTTTTCAACAAATGATGCTAGAATAATTAACCAAATGAACTCTCATCTACATATTGCACCATATGCAAAAATTAACTCAAAATCAATCAGACCTAAACAGAACGAAACCTAAAGATTTCTAGAAAATTATACAAAAAAAATCTTTGTTACCCGAGGTATAGCACTAAAAGCTTGATCCATAAAGAAAAGATAAACTGGACTTGATCAAAACTAGGAACTTTTGATCTTTGTTAAGGCATTGTTGAGATAATGAGTAGAAAAACCACAGAATGGGAGAAAGTATCTGCAAACCATCCTTCTGATAAGGAACTTATTATACCTGGAGTTTAAAAACAATTCTCAAAATTCAATATTAAATTCAATTTAAAAACAGGGAAAATACCTGAACACTTTACCAAAGATAGACTAAAGGCAAAAAGCACATGAAAAGATGCTCAATATTATTAATCATTAGGGAAATGACAAATGAAAATGAATAGATAGTGACATTAGGAAGAATAGTAGCTGCCTGGGGATGGGAAGTAGGGTGGGTGGGAGGAATATTTGATAAAGGGGATTAGAAAAGGGCATGAAAAAACTTTTGGGAATGATGGATATGTTCACTATCTTGAGTGTGGTGATGATTTCACATGTCAAAACTTATCAAATTGTGTACTTTAAATATGTGATATTCCCAGTCTTGGAGTTTGTTCATATGACACTTAACGCCACAAAGGATAGGTCAAGCCTACTTAAAATTAGGCCCAAGAGTCACTCCCAAGAGAACTTCTTATGTTGCTCAGATGTGGCCTCTCTCTCCAGCCAACACAACAAGCAACCTTACCACCCTCCCCCTGTCTACGTGGGACATGACTCCCAGGGGTGTGGACCTTCCTGACAACGTGGGACAGAAATCCTAGAATGAGCTGAGACTCAGCATCAAGGAATTGAGAAAAACCCTAGAATGAGCTGAAACTCAGCATCAAGGAATTGAGAAAACCTTCTCGACCAGAAGGGAGAAGAGACAAAGTGACAAAGTGAAATGAGACAAAGTGTCAATGGCTGAGAGATTCCAAACAGAGTCGAGGGGTTATCCTGGAGGTTATTCTTACGCATTAAGTAGATATCACCTTGCTACTTAAGACGTAACAGAGAGGCTGGAGGGAACTGCTTGAAAGTGTAGAGCTGTGTTCCAGTAGTTTCTTGAAGATGATTGCATAATGATATAGCTTTCACACTGTGACTGTGTGATTGTGAAAACCTTGTGTCTGATGCTCCTTTTATCTACCTTGTCAACAGACAAGTAGAACATACGGAATAAAAATAAATAATAGGGGGAACGGATGCTAAATTTAGCTTGAAATGCTAGTGATCAATGAAAGGGAGGGGTAAGGGGTATGGTATGTATAAATATTTTTTCTGTTTCCGTTTTATTTCTTTGTCTGAATAGATGCAAATGTTCCAAGAAATGATCATGATGATGAATATGCAACTATGTGATGATATTGTGAATTACTGATTATATATGTAAAACGGAATGATCAAAATAGGAATGTTTGCATTTGTTTGATATTTTTTGGTATTTAAAAAGACAAAAAAAATTTTTTTAAATGTGCTATTAATTGTATGTGAGCTCAACTTCAATAATGTTATTTATAAAAGGAATGATAATGTACAATAGATTTTCTCTCAAATATTTTAAATCTATCATATATCTCTACAACACGTTAGGTGTTCATGGTACAAAGTGTTTCTTTTAAAAAGAAACCTAGAAGTAAATATTGTATGTAAAAAATTTATTCATTTACATATTGTTATATAAATGGGCCAAAGATAGTTCCTGTGTATTGGACCCTGTGTTGTTTATTTCTTCACAGCAGTCTAGGATCACTAGTCCAAAAGTGTACTTTGTAAGAAACCCAGATTCTAATGCATCCAGTTTTTTTTTTTATTAATCAAAAAAAAGAAAAGAAATTAACACAACATTTAGAAATCATTCCATTCTACACATGCACTCAGTAATTCTTAGTATCATCACATAGATGTATGATCATCATTTCTTAGTACATTTGCATCGATTTAGGAAAAGAACTAGCAAAACAGCAGAAAAAGATAGAATGTTAATATAGAGAAGAGAATTAAAATAATATACTAATAAAAAAACATGTACATATAAAAAAAGGAAAAAAAAAACAAAAACAAAAGATACAAACAAACAAACAAACAAACAAAAAACTATATTTCAGGTGCAGCTTCATTCAGTGTTCCAACATAGTTACATTACACTTAGGTATTATTGTGCTGTCCATTTTTGAGTTTTTGTATCTAGTCCTGTTGCACAGTCTGTATCCCTTCAGCTCCAATTACCCATTATCTTACCCTGTTTCTAACTCCTGCTGGTCTCTGTTACCAATGATATATTCCAAGCTGATTCTCGAATGTCAGTTCACATCAGTGGGACCATACAGTATTTGTCCTTTAGTTTTGGGCTAGACTCACTCAGCATAATGTTCTCTAGGTCCATCCATGTTATTACATGCTTCATAAGTTTAGTCTGTCTTAAAGCTGCATAATATTCCATCGTAGGTATACGCCACAGTTTGTTTAGCCACTCGTCTGTTGATGGACACTTTGGCTGTTTCCATCTCTTTGCAATTGTAGATAATGCTGCTATAAACATTGGTGTGCAAATGTCCGTCTGTATCTTTGCCCTTAAGTCCTTTGAGTAGATACCTAGCAGTGGTATTGCTTGGTCGTAATCCATTCTGCCAGTCTATGTCTTTTTAGTGTTATTACAGTTTGGATAATATTTTCCTCTACCATTTTGGCTTTTGTATTATATATATCATATCTGATTTTCCTTCTTTCTACACTTTACTCCATACCTCTCTCTTCTGTCTTTTTGTATCTGACTCTAGTGCTCCCTTTAGTATTTCTTGCAGAGCTGGTCTCTTGGTCACAAATTCTCTCAGTGACTTTTTGTCTATAAATGTTTTAATTTCTCCTTCATTTTTGAAGGACAATTTTGCTGGATATAGAAGTCTTGGTTGGCAGTTTTTCTCTTTTAGTAATTTAAATATATCATCCCACTGTCTTCTAGCTTCCATGGTTTCTGCTGAGAAATCTACACATAGTCTTATTGGGTTTCCCTTGTATGTGACAGATTGTTTTTCTCTTGCTGCTTTCAAGATCCTCTCTTTCTCTTTGACCTCTGACATTCTAACTAGTAAGTGTCTTGGAGAACGCCTATTTGGGTCTATTCTCTTTGGGGTGCGCTGCACTTCTTGGATCTGTAAATTTAGGTCTTTCATAAGAGTTGGGAAATTTTCAGTGATAATTTCTTCCATTAGTTTTTCTCCTCCTTTTCCCTTCTCTTCTCCTTCTGGGACACCCACAACACGTATATTTGTGCGCTTCATATTGTCATTCAGTTCCCTGATCCCCTGCTCAAGTTTTTCCATTCTTTTCCCTATAGTTTCTGTTTCTTTTTGGAATTCAGATGTTCCATCCTCCAGTTCACTAATTGTAGCTTCTGTCTCTTTAGATCTACCATTGTAGGTATCCATTGTTTTTTCCATTTTTTCTTTTTTGTCCTTCACTCCCATAAGTTCTGTGATTTGTTTTTTCAGATTTTCTATTTCTTCTTTTTGTTCAGCCCATGTCTTCTTCATGTCCTCCCTCAATTTATTGATTTGGTTTTTGAAGAGTTTTTCCATTTCTGTTCGTATATTCAGCATTAGTTGTCTCAGCTCCTGTATCTCATTTGAACTATTGGTTTGTTCCTTTGACTGGGCCATATCTTCAATTTTCCGAGCGTCACCCATTATTTTCTGCTGGTGTCTGGGCATTTGATCAGATTTCGCTGGGTGTGGGACCGGCTGGTTGAAAGGTTTTTCTGTGAAATCTCTGGGCTCTGTTTTTCTTTTCCTGCCCAGTAGGTGGCGCTCGTGGCGCTCGTCTGTCTGCGGGTCCCACCAGTAAAAGATGCTGTGGCTCCTTTAACTTGCCAATCCCAATCTCGCAGTCGGCCCGGGGAAACCGCGCGTGGAAGGGGGGTCGCCGGCCGCCGCGGCTTGGGGGAGTGCCAGTCCAAATTGCCCAGCTGGCCTGAGATGCCAAGCGTGGTGGGAGGGCCACGCTATCCAATGTTCCCAGTCAGACCGGGGAGCCACGTGCGTGGAGGGCACCCCAGTCGCCAGCCGCCCCGGCCGGGAAACCGCGTGCACCTCAGGTATCTCACCGCAGCGGATTCTCCCTGCCCATTCAGCCGTTCCAGAATGGGGTACGCTGTCTTTTTGGTCTCTGTCGTGGCTCCGGGAGCTGTTTCGTATTGTTTCTGTTTCTTTAGTTGCTGTTCTGGAGGAGGAACTAAGACCCGCGCGTCTTACTAAGCCGCCATCTTCTCCGGAAGTCCATCCAGTTGTTTTTAAATACAGCACATATAAGCATAGTTTTAGTCATAAAGACACTGCTGGTATTGTATACCTCAAAAATTGCACTCAGCATCTGCTAGTCATAGTTACAACAAATCCTACTTCTGTCCTTTGGAGCTCTCTGACCCAGAGACACCCCATTACGGTACTGAGCAACACTACTAAAACATGAAAGTTATCCAGTGAGTTCCCTTGCTTTGCTACCCTTCTGGGTATGGTTTTACACCACTGTCTCCATAAGTACACTGCTGAGAGGGACTTCTCCTCTTAGGCAAACCTGTCCAAGTGCCACCCAAATAAACCTTGTTATGTGCTACTGCCTCTTGTCATCTTGTGGTCAAATCTTTTTCTCGATCAACCCTGAAATTGAACAAACCTCACGTCTAGTTATATTCGTTTAAATCTACTTTTTCATCCTTTGCATTAAAAAGTTCTGTCATGAATTTATTCTGGACAATCAGAACATAAATTTCATGGAGTCTGATGAACAAATAACATTATTCTATATTCAAAATTAATACGTTCTAAGCCTTAGTAGGACAAACAAGTTTTTCAGGAACAAGCAAAATGTTTCCCATTGTCTTCTGCTTTAAAATTATATTACACTATTATTAATCAACAAAATTATACTTCTCGATTTATCAGGATGATCAGGGTAAATGTATGGTAATTGGCAATGAAAACCAAAAATGACTATCAGTTGGATTTACTGAAAAAAAAAAAAGAACTGGTTATTAAAGCTCTGCTGCTACTTAATACAATTAAGATTTACTAAAGAAAACATTTCTAAAATGGCAGCCAATGGACTTTAAATATATTTAAAGTCTTATAATATTAGTGTATTTATCGCTTAACATAAATTCCATGTTAACTACTATTCAGTGTCTTCTTTCCAGCAATCCAAACACAATTGGCATTGCATTAGTTTTAGACAAGGAGAGATTTCATTTCCTGAATGTCTAATACACATTCAAAATACTTTTACTTAACAATGATAGACTGGAAATATTGCCAAATCAATTTTATATTGTTAGGAAGTTTAATGTTATTGGCTGAATCCTCTTTAACAAAAATTATATTATAGATTGAAGGCAGTGTTTTTTCCCAGGCATATGCATCAAAATCACCTTTTAAAAATGCAATTCCTGGGTTCCACTCTCAGAGACTCTGATTTTTCAGCCATGAACAGGAACTAGACATAATTCTGAAGTGTACCTCTGGCTAAGAACCACTGATCTAAAGAAACAGTTTACTTGAAGCTACAGACCAGGTTACCACTAAGAATAGTCCACAACACAAAAATAAAATCTTTTACAACATCCTTTCACCCACCACTCTCAGAACTAGTTTCTTGGTTCAAGGAAAGATATTAAAAGTAAAAAGGAATTAGGTGAGCTGCTGTGTTTCTGATAAGAACCTCTGGCCATTACTGGAAGAAAAAGGTAAAAAGAGCAGAAAAGTAATAAGACCAGGAAATAATAATAACTACTACAAAAATAATATGATCTATTTCATGAACATTTAATTCATTTCCTTTTCCTTACTTAACATCTCCACATTTCTCATGGCAGCCTTCCTTTCTCTGGTGCTAATCCAAAAGTGATCTGCTCATGTCTTTTCATATATAAACTCCCTCTTTAGTGAAGAAAAAAATCCTATGACCAAATTATATTTGAAAGAGGACAGGCAAAAATATTTGATAAAATCATAGTATGTCTCCTTGATGAGAATTTCTCTTGGTTGGCTGCCATCACTGGATTCACATGACAATAATCCTATGTTTTAAAGAAATGAAAGTAAAAAACTATGAAATAATTAGCAATATCACAACTTTCCATAGTCTTAGTATGGCCAGAGTATCTGGAATAGAATAAGAATTAAAAAGAAAAAAGTAAGTTTTTTTTTGGTGGGAATAGGAATGATATGCTTGGATTAAGAAATCACTGAACCTAATTTATGTTGGTTTTTTTTTTTTTACATGGGCAGGCACCGGGAATTGAACCCGGGTCCTTGGGCATAGCAGTTAAGCATTCTTACCTGCTGAGCCACCGTGGCCCGCCCTTTATGTTGGTTTTAACATGATTCTGTACAAAAGATTATTCCAAAAACAGTTACAATAGAAGTACACGCAATATATAGCAATGGAAAAATAATTGGTTTACAGATGCTAAGTAATAGAGTATAGATGGATTTTTCTTTCAGAATTAATAACTGAGATTAGAGCTGGAATTGATATTAATATTATTATTGATATCTTTATTAAAATGACCTGAGTGAAAGACCAGGGGGAAAATTAAACTTAGAGTTGAGATACAAGTATTAACCAGAACAACTTTCCTGGAAGGAAATTTGGAAGTAAATACTTATCAAAATATTAAATGCTCTGACAAAGGAATTACACCTCTAATTTATCTTACAGAAACTTGTTCAAGGACTAAAGAATGTTCAATGTAGGACTGCCTATAATAGTAAAGAATTGGAATATCCACTAACGGAAGATAAGTTAATATGCATATGATATTATGTAGCAATTAACAAGAATGCAGTATTAATTTGATACTAAGATTTAAATTAAAAATTCAAAGAAAATATTAAGCCTGCTGGACACAAAAGTGCTAACATTTTATGAAGCTATCCAACACATTTTCTTACCAAATGTCTTGTGTCAGGACTTGAAGCTTGCAATTGTTCAAACTCTTCTATTTTTGCAAGATCTACATCTTCTTTTAATTCCCAAGTACTATCTTCATATGGCAAAGAGCACCACTTTACTAAGTAGTAAATAACAGGCTGCAAAAAGATATTTTTTCTTATTACCATTTTGAAATAGAGAATGCCAAAATTAGTTACCTGCACACACAAACTGAATTACATCAATAAAAACTGATGAAACATTTTTTAGAGTTTTTAGGTCATTAACTTTTAAAAAGGATGAAGTTTTACTATTAGGAATGTTTTAGTTTTTTCTTACTTATTTACAGAATATTTTTAACCAAATACTTACCTCTCCAGTATCCTTATCTTCACAAAAAGAGACTTCTAACACTCTGTCTACTTCAACATAGTCTGGGTTAAATGGTTCTTCTTCCATCTAAAATTTAAAAATAACAATTGATATCTAATAAACTACTAGAAAGGTAACAGTAAAATACAACAAATTTACCAGCTATTTACTTACAGGACAAACAAATAAACTTGGCTCAATTAAATTTTCAATAAGTGGAATGCTTCCATTCTAATTTCCAAAGGATATCTGTCTATACTACAGATCATCATATTATATAACCAGTCAAATAAAACAACAGAACTAAAAAAATGTCACTCCAGAAAAATAACTAGAAGCTATGGTCTCTAAAATTTTCCTAAAAGCAGCCTCTGCACATTCCTTTACCTCAGGCAAGATTTTCCTTTTTCCCTTAAAGACCAATCACTCCACTTGTATGTTCATTTCTGTTGTATTACACTCTTATTCACTGTGGGGTTCCTATGCTCAAGACCCATCTATCTAGCTGAAAGGAAACATCTCTACTTGAGCTACTTCAAACTCAATTGCACTTATTTAACTCTTCAACCTATACTTCCACTTGTTATTTTCTAACTAGGTTAATGGTAATACAGCCCCTCACACTCTACTCCCAATCCAGTTACACAAGTCAAAAGTGAGAAATCATCTTAGACTCCTTTTTCTTTCTGCCCCACATCTAAGCGGTCACCAATTCTCACCACTACTTTAAACTGTAACTCAAACTGGTTCCTGATTCTTATTTCTTAGTGCCCCACCATTACTCATTATCTATTTTTCACACTGCTGATTCTTCACATTGTCCTCAGAAATATGTTTCACAAATATTATTCTTACCATGTTGCTCCCCTGCACAAAATCCTTCACTAACTCTCTTCTGCCTGGAATAGTGTCCACGTTAGTTTTTATGGAATGCAGAGAATCTTACTTTTTCCTCTAGCCTCATCTCCTACTGCCAGTACTTTACCATAGACTTCATGCTCCAGAAGTACAGAAACATAAGTTTTTCAAACACCATGCTCTGTCAAGCTCAGGCTTTCATACACATTCTTCTCTTTTGACTAGATTGCCATTTCTCTTTTATTGTAATTCCTACTCATTCCTGAAAGCCTATTTTCAGGAGCTCATCTCAGTTTCCTTTACCTCCACCTCTGCCCTAATCCTAAACGGCTGTGCTGTTAATGCTCTTCACTAGCTTCAAACTCTTCCAACTGATATTATTATTCCCATAATTTTATAAAAGATACAAATAGTAACAGAGAGCATCACCTAGCACTGGAATATTAATATGGCACTTAAGGAAAATCTGCATGGGTCTTACTTTGTGCCTGGGTCAGGTGAGAAAAAATGGTCTTCATGAAAAAATAAAAGTTATTAGCTAAGTACTTCTACTTAATTCAATTCACTAGAAACATTGAGTGTGGAGGTGGGAAATTTTATGGAGCTGGGAGGAATCTCAGCTTACAAAAGACTGAGGAGCAATTAAAGGAGACATGTCAACTAAATCAACATGTGATCCTAGATTGGACCGGAATAAACACATATAGAAACACACTCATGCATGCTTGTTTTTGCTATAAAAGACACTAGAGGAATGAATAACGAAATATCAGTGAGGTTTATAAATTACAGAACAGTACTACATCAATATTAATTCTATTCTTGCATAAAAGAATGTCTTTGTTTTTAGGAAGTAAATACTGATATAGTTGCAATTTACCTTCAAATGGTTCAGGAAAAAAAGTGTGTATGTGTGAAAGTGAGAGAGAGACAGAGAGAGAATCAATGAGAATGATAAAGCAAATGTAAAATGTTATTACTTGGTGAATCTGAGGAAAATGGGACTTTTTATGCTATTTTTGCAACTTTTCTGTTCAAAGTAAAAAGCTTTTAAAACATTCAAGATAAACAGTTAAAAAATTTTTCAGAGCTGGAAAAGATGCCAGATCATTTAGTGATGCCTAGAGAGGTGAATGAATTTTTCCAATGTTGTTCTGTTCACATATGAGACTGGTATAGAAAATATGCAATGTATTTCATGTACTGAAAAAATTTGTTTCCTATTTATTTGTTGCATTATCACATTCTTTACTCAAGCAACTTTGCTAATAAATTCTCTGTGATAGTAACATACCCACAATCAACTGTAAATACTGAAATGCATGCCAAGTTAAAAATACAAGAGTTATCCACCATTATGAATTATCAGTATTCCTGTTTAAGCAACTGTTTTAAACTAAATTTGGGGAGAGAAAAATACTTTATGTAGATAGTATTTGTATTTTAATATCAAATTTACAAGCCTAAGAATGAAAAAGAATGATACTTAAATTTTTGATAAGTAATATTATATGTGTTCAGCATCCAATACAAAATAGTCTCTCATTAATTTTCTTACATCAGCAAAAAAATGTGCTCTTTGTGCCTGTCTCAACTTGAATCGTTTGATTTTCTGCTGAATCCTTTTATCTTTCAGAAGCTGCTGTTCTGTAGCCCACTCACAGTGAAGATAGGAGCTAAAATTTTTATAAAAACAATACATTAGAATTATGCAGAAAAGGCTTTGGTGTCTTTTTTTTAAAGACTTAATCACAGCATCCCATACAAAATATTATTTTCACCTTTATAATTAGGTAGTTCATAATTTTATTTAATATCAACAGACTCCCATCTACTTTGTAATGTAAAACCATTATGGCCACTATATCCTTAATAGATTGTAGTTTAAAGGTCTGTAATTTGCCATAGAGAATCAGAAAAGTAAACTGAATCATAAGGGTAACAGCAAAATGTGACATTGTATATTTCTTCCATACAATACTTTATCATGATCAGAAAACTAAGTTCTTTTGAAACCAATGTAATTTTATTTAAAGCACTTTCTTCAACCCAACTAAACTGAGAAAAGTTGAAAATTGTATTAAAAAAAAGAGTAAAATAGTGTTTGTAAAAACCTTTGTGATGGATACTCCCTTTATCCAGTGTATGGGTAGATGAGTAATAAAATAAATACAAAAAAACCCACAACAAAACAATAGGAGGAGTTAAGGGATATTGATGTTGGGGGATTTTCTTTTTAATTTTTATTTATTTTTTTCTGGAGTAATAAAACTTCTAAAATTGATTGCAGTGATGAATGCACAACTAAATGATAAACTGTGAGCTCACTCACTGATTGTATACTACAGATGGATTATATAATGTGTAAATGTATCTCAATAAAATTGCATTTTAAAAAAAGAGCAGGGTGGGGCATGATAGCTTAGCAGGCAGAGTTCTTGCCTGTTATGCCAAAGACCCGGGTTCGGTTCCTGATGCCTGCCCATGCAAAAAAAAAAAAGTCAAAGCTTTCCCACAATTAGCAACTTCTGTGAGTAAATTCACTCACAACCAAGATTAAAGTTTAATATCAAAAGTCAAATCATCACATGATTTATAGCTGATCCAATAACCTAAAGATCAGGAACAGTATTTACAAAAAAAACTTTTTTGAAAAGTTCAATAATACATGAAAATGATAAAAAATGTCTATAATTTATAACAGTACATTTATTAAAAGATTCCTGCATTTTGAGGTTAATAATTAAAGTTTTCTGCAAAAAATTCAATTTAAATGAAATATTTTCAAAGGCTTTTCAGTTGATTATTTTAAACTCACGTAAAATAATATTACTAATGTATTAATAATAAATAATAAAGTTTTAAAAATGTAGGTAAGAGGAATAATAAAGTTTAAAAAATGTAGGTAAGAGGAAACTCAATTTTTAATTTAATAGAGCACTTAAAATTAGCACCTTTCTATTATTTATTTTCTAGCTTATATACTTACTAATTCTTGTATTTTACAAAAAATTCTTCTGTATCAATCACCATTCCAGATGACATCTAAGAAAATAAAATCAATAATTATGACTCTTTAAACAAGGCAGTGGAATATAAATGTAAAATGTAATGTACCATTACTTACTTCCTTTTTTACAGTTCTAGAAGATAGTATTTTGTCTACAATTGCAGCATCTTCTTCACTGGGATTCTCCTATGGGAGGAAAAAAAAATCATGTTGGAACACATTTTAAAAATTCCTTTAGTTTCCATTTTGTATGTTTATGAAAATCATAAAATTCAATAAACATTTATTTAGCACATCTGCTTGGCATTAAAAATGTTAGGAATACAGAAATGAAAAAAGATAACATTATTTTCTTCGTCATCATCTGCATGATTATTACAGTAAATCTACTGTGCTTTTTAAGGTGTCAGGTGTTATCTAAGCACTTTATACATATTAACAATTTAATCCTTACAACAACACTATAAAAACGGTACTATTAACATCTCTAGTTTATAGATTAGGAAATTGAGATGGAGAAGACAAGTAATTACCCAAGGTCTCAGTTATTTAGGAGTGCTGGTTCACAATACAGAGATGGGGGGTAGAAGAATCATAGAATGTAGAAAATGCATATGAAAAGGCATAGAGCTGGCAAGGCACGGGATTAAGGCAACTATTTTCATACAGTCAGAGGACTGCATGTTGTAGAGACGTGGCAGGAGATGAGGCCACTTGTAACACTGGCTAAGAAGGCCTGTTTTGTTATTTTTTTTTTTTGCAAAAGCAATCGTCATTTTTTATCATCATATAGTTGTATATTCATCATGACGATCATTTCTTAGAACATCTACATCAATTCCGAGAAAGCAATAAAAAGAAAACAGAAAAAAATTCATACATACCATATCCCTTACCTCATCACCAGCATTTCAATCTACTCAATTTATTTTAAAATTTGTTCTCCCTATTATTAATTTATTTATTTATTTATTTATTTTCTTTAACATGGGCAGGCACCGGGAATCGAACCCGGGTCCTCTGGCATGGCAGGCAAGCATTCCTGTCTGCTGAGCCACCGTGGCCCGCCCCCTATTATTTATTTTTAATCCATATGTTTTACTTGTATGTCGATAAGGTAGACAAAAGGCCTGATTGTTTTTGTAAGACAAGAAACTATTAGAGGAGTTTTCAAAAGACAAGTAATATAATCAGATATGTAATTTAGAAATATTCTTCAAAAAGGATAGAGAGGTTGGAGGCATTTCAGGAAAATATATTCAGGAGAAAGAAAAAGTGATAACAAATTGGATAAAGAAGTAAAGGAAAAGGAGGAAAGTATGTATTTCTAGGATTCTGATTTGAATGACTAATGGTTCTTTTACCTGCAATATGGAATGTAGGAGGAAGTGGAACCCAGCTTAAATGTTTTATAGTCACAATTCCAAATATGTCTTACCACAAATAATTGTAAGGGCTGTTCACCAGGCAAAGAAGCTGAATTCTTCCTTAATTTCAAAGAACCTTTAACCTCTTCTTCAAATTGTTTCCCTTCTGAATCTTCAGCATATTTTTTTCTTTTAATTTGTCGATTTGATCTTCTTTTCTGAAAAAAAACGTAAGGATCAGATTTATATGATTTATTCTGAAGGAAAGGTTTCAAAATATAACCCTAAAGTTAGCAATTTCATGCATTAAATTTTGGAAATTAAATTCAAGATTCATCTTTTCTTATTTTGCTTTTAATGAAAGAAAGATTATAATTTGTCCTTTGCCACAACAGGCTTACAACCTTCCCAAATGTTTATTTTCTAAAATTAAAAAAAAAAAGGTAATACCTTTATCACTTTTCTTTAGAAAACATTAAGAGTAAAAAGGTCTGTTTAATTGAACTGTTTCATAGCTTGGGCAAGATGCACTTTATTAGTAACCTTTATTGCTCTATTACTTTTCTTTAGAAACTATTGTTAAGAAGGATAAAAAGGTTATCTGTTTATTTAACTGGTTCACACTTTGGACAACATGTATTTTAAATTATTACTACTTTCCCATATTTGCCCCAAACTTAAAAGTACATTTGATGAATAATGGTTAAACAATTAATTGGGGACATAAACCAAGATGAATAAATTAATATTTGCCACAAAACATAAAACTGTGCTTTAAAAAAAGAATTATATAAAATATTTAAAAATATACACAAAGTAATAAAGTATTAAATCTACAAGTAATTAAATTTGAATGACTGAAGAAACTGCTTTACTGACTTTACTAGACTTCCTTGAAAATGAACGTCATCACTACCATAAAAACAGAAACAAGCCTTTTAAAAAGTATTACATGTAACAGCCTTCTTTTTAAATAATGTAAATAATTTAAAGTCATGTATTAAACACATGTGGCTTTACTTACCTCCCTATTTATCTAAAATTTGTTTCAGAAGTTTTGTGTTTCAAAAGAGAATTTTTAAAAACACAAATTTACATATTTTTTGATGTTCCTACCATAAAAACAAGATCCCAGGTTGTTTTCGAAAATTCCAAAGGCCTCAGGTTTGCTTCTTCCATCCCTTCCTAAAATCTCTTGGGTGGAGGCATCTGTCAACTGCTTCATTGCTCAGTATTTGATAAATCTATCCTCTTTCCATTTCCATCTGTATCCCTAGTAAAATAACCCTAGTGCTCTCCTTTTGGCTACTGCCAATATTTCTATACAGCAAGTTTTTCATTTACTTCCAAAGCTATGACAAAAACGGCCAAGTCAGTGCAGCAGTGTAGGGACAAACTGTTGTCACCAATGAGGTTGCAATGACCTTTAACATTATACCTATGCCCTTTCTCTCAGAAGTGAAATAATGAGAGAAAAGAAATCATATGATTAGCTAGCTCATTCAAATTTAATAGACAACTCCATACTTTACTTAGGCTGTTCATTCACAGGATCACCATCTCTTGGCCATAAAGACAGACATTTACATTTTAAAATCTCAAACACTTTCATTAACATGGGAGACAAGAAACTGGCAGTACAAAAATTAAAATAAAAGGAATTCTAGAAACCCGATTTCCACACATCATATTTTGGGAAAATAATTAAATATTTACTACATCCAGGAAAAAATTTACATGAATATCTTAAATTAATACTAGGCTAAAAGAATGCTTAGAATTCTACTATAGGCATCATGAAGCTCTTACTGTTCAAGAATTGTTTAAATTAATAACCAACAGTGACTTTTATTATTCTACTAAAAACATGTATTATCAACGTTATGTCTCACTAGGCATAATCCTTCTACCTAATAAAGTTTGGAAATAATTCAGTATATTTGTAGAATATTTTGTTAGTCTCACCAATACGGTTTCCTTTCTAGTCTCTTAGGCATCTATTCATATTCTGAAATGCCTCACTTAATCTTTAGTAATATATTTGATTTCACCATAAATCATTTTCCACTGGGGTATATAGTCACACATTAGGTAAAGCCAAAAAAGGTATCGTTCTTATCAATTATTTCCTTCTGTCCTGTAGCATCTCCACTATTTAAAAATATAAAAACTAATTTGATGCCCACATTTTACTAATGTGCCCTCCTTCTGGCTCATTTTCTTTCTCCTTCCTGTTGTTCAAAGTACAATTTAAAACTAGTGACAAATCTTCCTTTTAAATTTTTTGTACTTTGAGATTTTCCTTCTTACGTATCTTGGTTTAATCAGATCAGGTCACTGCACTTTACATAAGAGGTCAGAAGCATTATGCTTTTAAATGACTAATAAATACTTCATTTTGACAGCATATAGCTAGCTTCCAATAATGATCCTAGTATCTGCTGCAAGGGCATTTTCATTAAATTTAGGATTCTAAATTTAGTTGTACTATTGAAATACTTTGTTAAGATTAAAGGCAACAAAATTAAATACCAGTTTCACATTCCTAAACCAAACCTTAAACTTAATTAGTTTAAGCTTTCAAATCTTGAGAATCCATCATTGTGGATGGAAGTTACATGCATCTCTCCACCATTTATATAATGATGCATTTAAATATATTAACAAATATAGTTCTATAATTGATAACTACAAAATATTTCTTCTCCTATTTATTTATTTATTTATTTATTTATTTATTTATTTAAGCGTGTTAAAGCAACACACCTGCCAAAGCAATCTAATGCTATAGTGAAAAGCATGGACAAAATGTGACATATTAACCTAGTCTATCATTTCATTGTTTGATAATTAAATAATAGAGAAATGGCCAGCAATATTCTAGTAAAAATTAAACTAAATTTTTCTCATATTGAATAAGTTAAATATAAGTTTGCCTAAGTTAAGGATAACACATGAAGAAAAAGCCAGGCCATATAATAATTAGGAGCTTTGATCACTGCCCTTACCTCAACTCTTGCAGCAGCCCAGGAGCCTTGAGCCACTACTCTCCCATTGGATAAGAAGCTGCATAAGGAAGAAGAAAGGCCATTCAGGGGCTTTCTGGCCCCGTAATTCAACAACTGCCACCACCCCTACGGCCTATGGTAGTAATTTAATTACTAAAAAGCAGAGGGTGGCCTGATTTATTATGACCTTCACTATATATTTTTCCTAACTTCACGGGGTTATTTTGAAAATTCAAGTATTTAAAAAAACAAAACAAAACAAAAAGGCAAGAGGCATAGTATTTATATCTACATTAGGGAATTTTTTATTTCTTCCACATAATCAGACAAAGGACTTATCCCTATGAATGATTCCACTTGCTTTATCATTTGCATGTGAGTTTAAAAGTTAGTCTTTCTGTCATTAAGTTCATTCAAAAGCACTCTACAAGTGCAGGATAATATCACATCTAATGATACCTCTCTATGCTAAAAGCCATCAGGGACTCTGGAGTGTTACTTTTAACCTCTTTGGGTTTCAGTTTCATTATTTGAAAAATGAGGAGTCTGGAGAAGTTATGCAAGTTTCCCCCCCGAGTCTAACATTCTATTGTAATACTATTAGGAGCATATGGTAATAATTCTGTCACATTAAGTTCTACCATAAAATAAAACGCATTTTTAATACTAAACTAGAGTGTAAGTATCTATAAGACAATATTATACTACCTAAATAATTCTAACTGTTTTATTTATCAGTAAAACTTTCAGTACTCACTTGAGAGTCCTCATCTTTGAATGTATGCTGTGACATCTGCTCATTATCAGATACTTCATCTGAAGACTCATTCTTTCTTTTTTGTTTCTTACCCAATGTAATAATGAGTTTGCTGTTTCAAGAGGAAAAAATTAAACATTAAGAACTCTTCCATTTTTACATATTTTTTTGGTCAACAAAGAGTTGTCCTGAGAAATTTTCTTCCATTTTATATTATACAACATCTAACCAAACATGATAATTATCATGAAATCCATAATGATATTTTCAACAATTAAACTCTAATGGAATAAATACAAATCAATACTATAGTTAATGTATTTCTAATACAAAAAGGCAGTCAAGGTCTATTACTTACTACTCAGGTTCAGGATTACTTTTCATGGGAAAAATGACAGGTGATACAACTATATTTAATAATAAAAAGAAATCATATTTTATTATCTTGTAGACTTAGAATGAGGAATTTTTTCCTTCTAATTCATTAAATTAAAATACCACTTATCCTTCAATGCCATCTATTTCCTAAAAAGATTCTATTACTTATTTTTCTTTTTTTAATTGTAAAAACCTAACATACAAACATACATTCTCAACATACAAACATTTCATACATGGTGTATGACTCACAATATCATCATATAGTTGTGTATTCATCATGATAACTTTTTTGAACATCTGCATCACTCCAGAAAAAGAAATAAAAAAGAAAAAACTCATACATACCGTACCCCTTACCCTCCCCTCCCTCTCACTGATTACTGGTATTTCAATCTACTCAATTTATTTTAACCTTTGTTGCCCCCATTATTTATTTTTTATTTTAATATTTCTTCCTCCTATTATTTACTTATTTTTAATCCATATGGTTTACTCATCTGTACATAAGGTAGATAAAAGGAGCATCAGACATCAGGTTTTCACAATCACACAGTCACACTGTGAAAGCTATATCATTATACAATCATCTTCAAGAAACATGGCTACCGGAACACGGCTCTACATTTTCAGATACTTCCCTCCAGTCTCTCCATTATACCTTAACTGTAAGTAATATTTATATAATGCATAAGAATAATGTACAGGATAACCTCTTAACTCTGTTTGAAATATTTCAGCCATTCACACTCTTTTCTCTCTTCCCCCTTTTAGTCAAGAAGGTTTTCTCACACCCTTAATGCTATGTCCCAGCTTATTCTAGGATTTCTGTCCCACATTGCCAGGAAGGTTTACACCCCTGGGGGTCATGTCCCACGTAGAGAGGTGGAGTGCAGAGATCTTGTTGTGTTGGCTGAGAGAGAGAGAGGCCACATCTGAGCAACAAAAGAGGTTCTCTGGGGATGACTCTAATGCCTAATTGTAGGTAGGCTTAGCATACCCTTTGCGGGGAGAAATTTCATATGAACAAACCCCAAGATTTAGAGCTCGGCCTACTGCTTTGGTTGTCCCCACTGCTTGTGAGAATATCAGGAATTCTCCACGCGGGAAAGCTGAATTTTCCCCCTTTCTCGCCATTCCCCTAAGGGGATTTTGCAAATATTTTTTTATTCACTATTCAAATCACTCTGGGATTTATCAGGGCATCACTCTGGACAAAACTACAAAATCTCATGCTCTACTCAAGGTTCCATGTACTTACAGTGTACAATTAAACTGTCCACATAATTTATATTAGGAAATGCACTAGTCAAAATATAAATTTTGTACCAGTTTTTTGCTTTAGTCACACATAAGTTAAAGTTTTAAAATATGAATTACCATCTATTTTCAACAGTCTGCAGTACTGACATTCCTTTGTTCTTTCTCATGCAAAAACGTTTTTAAATTTGTACATTTAGTCACTAGCATTATACACTCTAGGCATTCCTAGATGATACCATCTCAGTCTTTGTTGTCTGTCTTTCCTTCTGATTTCATTTGTGCCCCCAGCCCTCCTTCCTCTATCATTCTCACATTCGGCTTCATTCAGTGAACTAACATTATCGTATTGCAATGACAAGTATTGTGCTATCCGTTTCTGAATTTTTCCAATCAGTCCTGTGCACAATCTGTATCCCTTCAGCTCCAATTGTCCAAGATGTACCCTATTTCTATCACCTGATGACTTCTGCTCTTAACTAAAATTCTTCAAGTTCATTCACTAATGTAAGTTCACATCAGTGAGTCCATACAGTATTTGTCCTTTTCTTTTTGGCTAATTTCACTCAGCATAATATCCTTAAGGTCCATGCTGTTACATACTTCATAACTTTATTCTGTCTTACAGTTGCATGATATTCCATCTTATGTATATACTACAGCTTGTTTAGCCACTCGTCTGTTGATTAACATTTTAGCTTTTTCCATCTCTTGTCAATTGTAAATAATGCTGCTATAAACATTGGTATGCAAATGTTCGTTTGTGTCTTTGCCTGTATGTCCTCTCAGTAGATACCTAGCAATGGTATTGCCAGATTATATGGCAATATAGCTTTGCTTCCTCAGCTTCCTGACGAACTGCCAAACTGCCTTCTACAGTGGTTGTACCACTTGACATTCTCACCAACAGTGGATAAGTGTGCCTCTTTCTCCACATCCTCTCCATCACTTGTCGTTTTCTGTTTTATCGATAATGGCCATTTTGGTGGGTGTGAGATGATATCTCATTGTGGTTTTGACTTGCATTTCCCTAATAGCCAGGGAAGTTGAGCATCTTTTCATGTGCCTTTTAGCCATTTGTATTTCTTCTTCTGAGAAGTGTCTGTTTATGTCTTTTGCCCATTCTGTAAATAGGTTATTTGACTTTTTGTTGTTGAGTTGAACAATCTCTTTATATATTCTGGATACTAGGCTCTTATTTGACATATCATTTCCAAATATTGTTTCCTATTGTGTAGGCTGTCTTTTTACTTTCTTGTAGTTCTTTGATGCACAAAAGGGTTTAATTTTGAGGAGTTCCCATTTATTTAATTCTTTCTTCAATGCTTGTGCTTCGGATATAAGATCTAGGAAACCGCCTCCTATTATAAGATTTATAAGATATTTCCCTACCCTTTCTTCTAACAGTTTCATGGTCTTAGATCTAATGTTGAGGCCTTGATTCATTTTGAGTTAATTTTTGTATAGGGTGTGAGATATGGATCCTCTTTCATTCTTTTTCATGTGGATAACCAGTTCTCTAGGCACCATTTATTGAAGAGACTGTTCTGTTCCAGGTGAGTTGGTTTGAATGCCTTATCAAATATCAGTTGTCCATAGATGAGAGGGTCTATATCTGAACACTCTATTCGATTCCATTGGTCAGTATATCTATCTTTATGCCAGTACCATGCTGTTTTGACCACTGTGGCTTCATAATATGCCTTAAAGTCAGGTAGTATGAGACCTACAACTTCATTTTTCCTCCTCAGGATATTTTTAGCTATTCGGGGCACCCTACCCTTCCAGATAAATTTGGTTAATGATTTTACTATTCTACTTCTTTTTACCATATAATGATTTCTCCCTTACTTACCAACAACTTAACAATTAGTTGCTCTTTAATGATTTCATTTATGTTGAGGCTTAATTTAGATATATTACATGTTCCTAAAGAGTAACAACTATTATTTTTATATTCTCCATAGTTTACGTATATAATAGTACATATTTTTATTTGTATATATATAATTTTATATATTAGTGTTTATACAAATAAAATGTATAATTATCTAAAATGAAAACGTGTTTTAGGTTTTCTCCTTATCAGAGATAGAAGTACAGAGTGCCCATATTTCCTCAGCAGCTTCAATAGAAATGGGGGCATAATTTTAAAATACCATACTTATCACAGACCATGCTAACTACTAATCAGCAAAATTCTGTATTCCAAAATAGAAAACTCTCAAAATACTTTCTATATAAGGTATTCATTCACTCTTTCAAAAAGTTATTTACTAATGAGAGAGAACTTGGAGACTAAGAGTATACATTTTGAAATCACATGGACAAAAATTTAAATCCTAGTCCTACCATTTATCTATCTGTGTGAGATGCTAGGCAAACTACATGACCTCATTCATACTTTCCTTGCCTGGAAAACAGAGAAGGTATTAAAATCGCTATCTCCATTATTGTTGAGAATTAAGTAAGATGAGGTATGTTAGTCCTTAGGGCACGCTTTGCACATAGTTATTTCTCAACTAATGATAACTATTTCTACTTATTATATGCTGGGCACTTTCCTAGGTTCTCAGATTTGAAGTCCCTAACCTTAAAGTATCATTTTTAGACAATGCTTTTGGCTGAAATGCTGAAGTGGAAATTAGTACAGGATGTAATGTGAACATAAAGAAAGAAGTGCTTAAATCTTTCAAGAAGTAAATGAGGCTTTACAGAAAAAAGGTTTGAGATAAGGAATTCAAAAGAGTACTTTCTAATCAGGAGATATCAGAGAAGTGAGAAGAAACCTGGAATGAAAATAGCATGACAGGAATACACAGAGAACTGCAGATGAACAGGGCAAAAAGCTGGACAGGTTGGTAGAGTGAATCTCATTGAAGGCCTTTATGCCATGCACAGAGTTAATATTTTATTGTAAGACCAGCTTTTAAGCTACACAGAGCAGGAACTTGAAAGGAATCTAGTCTTGTTCATTGCTGTCAACAAATTAATGAACAGGAACTCAGATATTTTTGAATAAATGAAAAATAGAAAGCTACTAGAAGACATAAGAATTCTGAACAAATCCAATCCCTCATTTTCCCTAAATCTATAGTACAACAATCTACTAATGTTGAGGCAAAATGTAAATTCAGAAAAGTGCATCCATCATAAGAGTGCAACTCAATGAACTTTCTCAAATAGCACATTTGTGTAACTAACTTTCAGATTAAGAGACATTCTTAATTTCCCAGAAGCCTCTTCTTATCCCTCCTCTTTCAGTAATTACCTCCTCCTACAAGTAGACATTACCCTGCTGGTTATTATTTGGTACAACAACCTGAGGCACTTATACAGATGATCAACAGCAATATCAGGGACAATTCTAGGTATAATTGGGCAGTAGAAATGTGTATTTGATGTTCTTCAATATTTGCTATCCATGTCCAATGTAACTTGTAGTTTATAGATGAGAATGTCACTAGTCAAAGGAGAGTTTAGTTGCTTAAGTAAGTTTCCTACGAAATGTAAATCAAGACCTGCTAATATCCTTCAATATACTGCTTAAAAAGACATTTTCTCGGAAGTCGTTAGGCTAAATGAATTATATGAAATAAACACTTGACACAATTTCTGTGTGACTGTTTAAAGACTCCGAATGAATAAAAGTCCAACAAATAAAAGTGCTTTCTACTGAATAAAACTCCATAGAGTTTTTTAAAAATTAAAAACGAATATGAAGAGAGAATATATAGTTAATACCTTCTTGGAGGTGGGAATAGGTTAAAGAAGAGTGTTTCTCATTACACCTTAGGTAAGACTTTGTTACATCAAGTATCTGAAAAAGGAACTTTTATTTTGTTTCTGATATATTCTGTATTTACCTTCCAATATTGTTCCGATGGGTCCAGAATCTCTTTTTATCCCATAAACTTATTAACCATTTTAACAACCCATATAAAATCATTCTCAAATTCTAACTTTGTAAGAGGTATTTCAGATGTAGTAGTTTTCTACTAAGACTTTTTCAGTCTAAATGTTTACATATACCCTTTCTGTTCATTTCCATGTTAGGAAAAAAATAGATTCTAAAACTAGAAGTAATTCTTGACTGGGTAAAATATCTGTGCTTGGGTTCTTTTTTTAGATTGAAAAACTAGGGTTACTTAAATGGAACACTGATTCTTCAGAAGGGTGAAGTTATAATTTATCATAAGCTCTAACATAGTATTTAGTGATAACACAAAGGGGAATAATGAATTAGATTGGTATTAGATCAGAAGTTCCCAAATGAGTGGGAAAGGCTTCATTAGAATGCTGTCTGTTAACAATATAGATACCTTATGATGAAACATAAGAAAAAAACAAATGAAGAGACATTTAACAAAACAACTGGCCAATATGCATAAAAAATGAAAAAGTCATAAAAGACAAAGAAAGAATAATTATCCCCAATTGGAGGAAATTAAAGAGACATAATAACAAAATCAAATGTGGGATTTGAATTGGGTCCTGGCTAAAAAAAAAAAAAAAAAAAAAAGTAGAACTGACAAAATTTGCATGAACTGTAGATTAGTTAATAGGACTGTATAAATATTACTTTCCTTGGTTTTGATAATCTATGGTTATGTAAGATGTTAACATTTGAGGAAGCTGGGTCAAGAGTATAAGGGAACTCTGGGCTATTTTTGCAACTTTTTTGTAAGTATGAAATTATTTCAACTAAAAAGTTTTTAAAAATTATAGACTTCTGGGTTTCTTGTTCCAAAGTGGGGGCCCTATCTACTTTCAAAAAATTTTCCAAGAGATTCTGATGTTCTATCAGGTTTAGGAACCACTGGCTCACAGAATAATAACTAGCACAGAAAACTCTAAGAACAAATATTTGGGATAATAAAACTAAATAGAATATTTAAAGTTGTGTAAAGATAATTAAATTTTTTAAAATTTTAAAAGTGCTTTTGCAATATCTCAGTTAATTCTGAGAACAACTCTGTGAGGTAGGCAAGGCAAATGTTCATCCCACTATACTGATCGGAAAACTTCAGCTCCTAAAGGTGAAACAAAACTGCCAAAGTCACAAGTCTAGCAGAGACAATAAGCCTCTTTATTTCTAATTTACTTTATCCAATATATCTTACTGATTTTAAAATAAACATAAAAAATTCAACCAGTCAATAGATATTTACTATCAATAAAGATGGACTGTACATTTATGTTCTTTATAAGGGTTGTAAAATTTCCCCCCATTATATCCTCAACAAATCTTCCTAGCCCTTTACTCTTTATTTCTTCTTCTGGAACCCCAATGATTCTTATATTTCTGTGCTTTGTTCTGCCCATCAATTCTTTGAGAGCCAATTCAAATTTTTCTATCTTTTTTGCCATTTGCTGTTTTGAAAGTTTGAATTCAGTTGTCCTGTCCTCTAGTTAGCTTATTCCTTCTTCTGCCTCTTCAAATGTGCTGCTGTGTCTCTAGTATGTTTCATTTTGTCTACAGCATCCTTAATCTCCGTGATATCTGCTATTTTTCTATTTATTCTTTCAAATTCCTCTTTACGCTTTTCTAATGTCTTTCTGATCTCCTTTATGTCATTAGTCATCCCATTTATTTTATTTAGTAGAGTTATATGAACATCTTTAATTGGTTGTTCCAATGTCCGTGTCTCCTCTGGTGTTTTAATTTGGTTGTTAGGCTGGGCTATCTGTCTGGATTGTGATACGCTTAGTGATCTTCTGTTGTTTTTGCTGCATGTAAATACCTTGATGGATTTACTTTGGAAGTTGATTTCCTTCAATAGTCTAAAGCCTTGTATTTGTGGGATGGATGTGTAGCAGGATGTAGGGCACGGGGCAGGGCACGACAGCGCAGTGATGTGCTACAGCATAGGTATGGGCACAGGTTGGGGATGCTATGCTGGTGCCTGTGAACGTGGGCGCCCAGCAGCAGGTGAGGATGTGGCTGTATGGGTGCACGGGTCTAGGGGGTGTGGCCCTGGTGTGCACTGGTATAGGGCATGGGCCCTTTGTGCACATGCACAGAGCTATGGCAGTAGGTTGGCGTTATGCCTGCATGGGCTGGGGGCAGATATGACCCGGCTGAGCAGGTCAGCGCTTTTCCAGAGCTGGGGGCATGACTGGGGGCTGTGTAAATGTGCAGGTCTAAGAGTACCATAAACTGATGTACCCTTGGCATAGATCTCAGGGGGCTGTAGGCATGACTGGCAATGAGCAGGTGAAGAACCAATGGAAAGGTATTTAAAACTCCTGTGTTAACATTCCTATCTATCATAACTTGCCAAACCCCAACCAAAACCATTCCCACCAACTCTAAAGAACACCTTGGGCAATATAATGGATTCTACAAAGGTTCTATGCCCTAGGGCAACTTTCCAGAAACCTGCAATCTCCAGCTGGGCCCCTGGACCAGATATGTCCTGAAACTTAGAAGTTCCAGCCTCTCCAGAACATTAGCTAGTTTCATCTCTCTACCCCATATTATTGACAGTCCCTTCTAACATGAAAAAGTTAGAAGGACCATAGCCCAAATACCCCTAAAGAGAGGGACAGAAAGATCAAAGGTGAAGGTGGCATTATACAAAGAAGATAGGATTTGACAAATGAATATAAAATCTCTTTTAGTCTCTAGTATCTCAGAGCAGATGGAAGTGAAAACCTAAAATTGTGGAACTGTAACCCATGCCAAACTCTGAAATCTGTCCTACAACTAACTAATTGCGGTGCTATGCATTGAAATTTTTTGCTTTTTTGTATATACATTATTTTTTACAAAAAAGTTGATTGTGATGATAAAAAACTATTTATTCCTTCTAGCCATCTATATTCTGGAGCAGCTAGTTGGAAACACCTGAGAGGATCATATTATAGCCCATGACAACAAACTCTGGGATCTGTACTACAACTACTTGTTGAAGAGTACATTGAAAACTATTGCTTTTTTCTTTCCTTGCTTTCTATATATGTTATATTATGCAATAAAATAAGTTTAAAAAAAGGTACTTAACAAATAAAAAGAAATAACACACTATATTATCTTTTAGTAAATTATTAAGGTTAAAGTTTATCTGGCTTTTGAACAATCAGAAATCTCTATTGCCAAAAATGTTATGTTTTTTGAAGGAAATCAGATGATCCTATAGTACAAAAAGTAAAATAAAATCAGTTAAGCACCATACACAATTTCCACAGATCATTCCATTCTTCCATAGCGGATTACATAGTGTTTTACTCTATTAAATCTAAAATAAAACCTTACTATAAATGAAAATAAATCTTCGCTATAAATATTTTCTTCAAATAAATTGACAGCATTAAGGAAAAATATCACCAAAGTAAAGCAACTGAGTAATATACGTATATATCAATAAAAAGGCTCTCTGAAAAAAATTTTTTAAAGCAATAAAGGGATCAGTTATCAATGTAGGCAAACTGTAACAATGAATACTTAAGTAAAGGAATTAAACCACCAGAACATGGGTTGTTTCAGACAACTAAAAACAATTTCCATCTATGGTTTCAGTTTGAATGTTAATTCATCTGATAAGCATAAGGACTAGCAAACTTCAGGGTTTACACTTGAAATATCTATATTTGATTTTCAGATATAATTTATGTACTCATCTAAATCCTGCTTACCTCGTATTAGTAGATGCTGTGTAATGAGTTACATTCTACACTGTGTCGATCTGTAATTGTCCCCTCCTGATTCTCTCATTGTAATAGTTGGACAAACAATGAATCCTACTCAATTAGCCCATTTAATAGATGCAAAATAATATTTCATATTATAATTTTTTCTTTGTAAACCAAATGAAAGGCACTGGGGCTATTTTAAAGTCATGAAATATATATATAAATATATATGCATTAATACAGTATTATACTAAGTATTATAAGTATTTACAAATATTTGTAATACATATGTATTTAAATACTTATTAAAAGAAAGAAATATATATATATGTATCTAAATAAACAAACTTAATTTGGTGAAATGACTTCAGTTTAAAGTTTCATTCGAGACCCCAGCTTAAACCGATTGGGAAAAACAAGCCAGTTTTAAGGAGTTCTTTATTTTACTTAAAATTGTAATCTTCAAACACATAAAAGTAACATTAATAGTAAGCTTTTAGTGATTTGGACTATTCATCACTTCCTGTTTGAGGAAAAACCATTATTATTTTTTGCTGAGTTCTTACACATAAATAACTACTAAGGGTACAACTATTAGCTGAATATTAAACATTTTCAATATATTCATTAGCAGTTAAAATATGAAGACAATTTAATATTTAATTACATTTTAAAAAAGAAAATAACAGTGTTCATGTTAAAAAATATTGGTGAAGCAAAAACATTAAAATTCAACTACTTTACTTCAGTGGTTCTATGTACATTGTTTTTTCACATACTGGAATCTCTGAAATTGATATTCATCTAATAATCAAAGGTGCACCATAGTTTTGATAGCAGTATTTTTTCCTAAACCATAAAATAATGATGTCATTATCAATGACATCTGCAATTCAATGAAATATAGCACCATCTTTTTGTTAATGAGGAAATCTTTTATAATGTAAAAGTATACTAAAATGGAACTGTAAATATTAATGAAATTCATTATATTAAATAATGTATATAGCAACTCTTTCTGTAGATGAAAATGTTTCAGATTTTCATTGAGATTTTTATGAAAAAGTGATATTTATTGCAACTTTCTGAAATATTAAAAAAATATAAGCCAATATTTGATCAAATGGACAGTGGAAATTTTTGTTGGGAAATATAGTGTCCACCAGGCTGTTGAGTACATTAGAATCATAGAAATTATATAACTATATTCAAACAGAACTTCAGTTTATGTTATTTTGAGGTCACAATTACATAACATGTTTAAAATCCCACTAGCTCCCTCTTAGCCTGATAAGAACTGGAACTGATATTTTTCAATGGTAATTTCTAGAGTTCACCGAGTTTTATAATTTAAATGTAAGCAGTGAAATCAGTAAATCATTTTATCTTCTTTGCTTTTAAAATAATTTTAAAACTTATCATAGACAAAAAACAGTGGTAAATAATGCATGGCATAAACTTACTCTGTATTTTCTATTATTCAAGAAACAATCAGTTGATACATTTGAACTTTATTCAAATAGATAGCAAATTTCTATTATTTTGAAAACTTGCAATCATGGGATCATTTGTCACTTTGTTGTCAAGACTATTAAGTAATAATTACCATTTTCTGATCATTCATCTTATTGTTCACTCATTCTATTATATAAATATGGCTCTCTATAGCCATGCATGTGAACACAATTACACGTGAGTTTTGTTTTAAAAATATAGACATGTTCGATTCCTGAAGCCTGCTCATGCAAAAAAAAAAAAGCAAAACACAAAATCAAACAAATAAACAAACAAATACAAACATTCATACATATATGTGATGTAGTTAATAAATATTACTTTCCTCCTTCTTTCTTGGAGGATTTCAAAAAGACTACAGTAAACAAAGGCTAAATATAATTTCTAGAGCTAATTTGATGTTTTATTGTTTTTCTTTATGACGTACACATTATACTTAATTTCTGCTTGAATTTGACAAACATCTCTAAATTTAGTGTTTTCTGTTTAGCTAAAGAGAAAAGCTACTTCTAATACCAGATAACTAGTATTTTTGTAATGAAAAGAAAGAATAATTATGAGTAAGGCAAAAGAGAAAGATCTTAAATTTAATCATAAGGGATTATGACAGATTAAATTTGGGGGGCCACAAGAGCATTTTTAAGTATCAGAAGTATGCAACCTTTGTCAATCAGATGATGTATATACAGGCAATATGAAGTAAATTTTGACAGGCAATATGGAAAAATTTGAATGTCAAAATTATATACCATAAATAAAAAAACAAAGCTTCAACCAGATCATGTACAACCCTATTAGATAATCTAAAACCTTTTAAGACCATAAGAAAGTTTCATTGGATAGCTCAGAATGAATTTTACTAATTTATTTTAGAATCTAACTAATATTACAATGTCATAAATTTATGTTCCTTTTGTTTTACAAAGGATTAGCTACCATTTCTGTTTTTTATTTAATAAAGCAAATTCAACCATTTGGCATTCCTTAATATTTAATTTTTTCATTCCTTCACCTATTCATTCCATGAAATATTCATGGAACATCTATTATGTACCTACTATAACTTGAAGAAATATGTGTTATTCTACCTAAAAAGTAGTTTTTTAGAACCTGATTGCCAAGATTAATACTATGAAAAATGTAAAAATAAAAAAAAAACTGGTTCCCACACCCATCTCACCCTTCATTTTGCACCTGCCATTTCCACTTCAACTCTAACATAAAACCATGGGCAGCCCCCTCAAACTCCAAATACATTTCGAGCAAAATTTATCAGTCCTAAATGCTATACTAACTAACCTGATAAAGTCACAAATACAAGCTGATGTGAAAATAGCAATTAATAATTTAACCTAGGGTGGTACGATGGTGGCTCAGTGGCAGAATTCTCACCTGCTGTGCCAGAGACCCGGGTTCGATTCCCAGTGCCTGCCCATGTCAAAAAATAAATAAATAAAAATAAGTTAACCTAGTATACAGCTTTACAAGAAGCAACTAGCTTTGTCTGTTTTTGTTTTGTTTTAACAGATCCTATTTAGGACAATGCCTTAATAGAAAGAGAACCAAGGTCATTGAATAAGAATTTAGCTTGAAGCAAAGGGCCTAGTTTCTGACCTTGGCTTTTTTCCCTAAATAGCTTTAGTGTAATCTTTTTTATGTTTTCAGAAAATAATAATAGATAACACTTATTGAGTATTAAGTATATTCCAGATACTGTTCTATATGCCTTAAATGCTATTAATGTAAAACAATGAGACAAGTATTAACATTATTTCCATTTTATATATAAGGAAACAAAAGTTTCGAGTGGTTCAGTATTTTCCTAGGGTCATACTGGCTTGTAAGTGATAAAACTGGGATTTCAACAAATGTAATTGGCAGCAGAGTCAAACAACTGAACTACATTAACATACTACATATGCCCAGCCTATCTCACAGAACTATTGTAAAGAGCAAAAGAGACTTTTTGTGAAGGTGCTCTGAAAAAAACACTGCATTCCTTGTATTCTTAAAAAATCATTTGGGTGGGCCGCGGTGGCTCAGCGGGCAAAGTGCTTGCCTGCTATGCCGGAGGACCTCGGTTCGATTCCCGGCCCCAGCCCATGTAACAAAAACGGAAAAACAAAATACAATAAAGCAAGAAAATGTTTGGAAATGTTTCCCTTTCTTCCTTCCTTCCTTCCTTCTATCCTTCCTTCCTTCTCTCTGTCTTTCCTTTAAAAAAAAAAAAAAAAAAAAAAAAAAAAAATCATTCTATAGAAGTAAAAGAAATAATGAAAAGATTTCAAGCACGTTAGCAGAGGCAGTATTGCTTTTCTTCAAATTAGTCTTTCTATATCAATTATATCTATGAAGTTGTAGTCAATCCATAAAAATTATTGTTCACAAATTTAACAACTTTTAAAGTTCCAGCACACATTCCCTTCAAAATGATTTGAAATCAGTAATTTGATATCAGCAACAGCTCAATTCTTTCAAAATTAAGAGAAATATAAGGCTTTTTAACAGAAATGCTTATTAAATGTTCTAAGAAATGATCGTGATGATGAATATACAACTATGAGATAAAAAAAGAATGTTCATATTTATGTTGATTGGTTTTATTAATAAAATTTTTTTAAAAATTAAAAAAAAAGTTAATATGAGGATTCAATGTATAGCACTTAAAACAGTGCCTGGGACAAGATAAGCACTTATTAAATGCTAACTATTGATATTCTCAAATACAGTATGGCTGGTATACCTCAGTCTCTTTTGGGCCCCTTTTCCTCTGCTGTTTCCTAATGTTCTATATAGGTTCTTTTCTTAACCTACATCCTCACCACGGGTGATGTCATTCAGTTAAGAGGGTCTTAAAATATGGTCTATGGATCCTATGATATATGATAATCTCAGGGAATCCACAATATCAATATCTTTCCACAATAGTAAGAAGTTATTTGTCTTTCACTGTGATAACATTTGCAATGATGGCACAAAGCAGTGGTGGATAAGATTTATGGCATGTAAAACTTTTTCACACAAATCAAGGGAGTGGCACCAAACTGTAATAGCAGATAACTGTATTTTTCACTGCTAAACCCCTGCATAAAAAAAATAGAAGCCACCAGTTTCACTTAAGAATGGTGAGAAGAATGGGGAATTATTGCTTAATGGGTTCTGAATTTGTTTTGGGTGATGAAAGAGTTTTAGTATGGTGGTACTGGCAGCACAACATTGTGAATGTATTTAATACATTGAATTATAGACTTAAGCAGGAAAATTTTGTGTTATATACATGTGTACCACAATAAACATTTTTTAAAAAGAAAATGCTTATTGTCTTAAAATACTTCTAGTTAAAATAATGGAACTTAACTATTTAAATAACTGTTAATACAAAAATTTTTAAATAAAATTGATGACAGTAAGATAAACATTACAAAGTATAGTGACTCATTGGTGGGCACAGAAATGAATTATTTCAATGGGTCATTATCAGAAATCTGGATTGTGTATGAATTTCAATTATTCCATTTATGCCTTTTCCTCCAAATATGATGATAATCTTCGCCTCTGGTTGATAAAGATGATCAAGAAATTATTATTTTACTCCATCATCTTAAAACAAAATATTAGAAATCTTCAATTTTATTTACATTCCTACGATTTATAAGCCCCTCTATCAATTAGGCCTATAATCGTAGCAGCTTTTTCTTCCAGCAACTACTCAATCGCACTATGTATTTTTAAATACATAATCTCCAGTACAATTCTCACCTACTTTCTGTTTTGTAGAGAATGTCTCCTCTTAAAAGTTTCAAATTGATCAATGCCTATTTGTCCATTTATAACAAAAACGTAAAAATCACCAAATGAATCAAATAATCCACTGTGATATACTGCTATCCTTGACCATATTAATTCTCATTTTGCAAAAATCCACATCCCACTAACATAATTTAATTACTTCTAATTTTCCCTTATGTACATTGTTCTATTTTTTTTTTTAACCAAATTCACTTCTGGTATCCACCCTCCCAACTCCCATCTCCCATGTTCTGGGCAAAGTGATTCTCCCAAAATTTGAACCAAATAATAGTCACTGTAACTTTTAAGTTTCTTTACTAATTTTCTCGTTATATACATCACTTTTCAAACTGTTACCCTTCAAATCAAGTTTAACTTTTAACAAATTAAAATTGAAAACTTCAATTAAATTAATTTCCAATACAGCAATAAATTAAGTATCAGGTTCCCTAAATTGAAACTAGACAGAATTTTGGAAAAACAAGATTCATACCAAAAACATTCACAAAATAAGCAGAGCAAAAGTCTAATTTTAAATTTCATCAGCTGGTACAAATAAAATGCAAAATCAATAGACTATTTATTGATCTATTATAGCAAGAGAGTCCATGTTATTTAATGGTATCACCATCCAGTTAAATGATTCAGTTTGGTGGCTACATTTAAATATTAAGAATTCATTTGGTATACAAAATTGTGTTAGTTCTATCTACAAATGTATTAAAACTTCTTAAGCAAATAACATTTTCATATCATGGGAATTCTTTCTTTGTGTACTTTTTTGTGAAAAGGAGAAAACTCAGATTAAACACTATCTAAAATTCCAAACAGAGCCTGCAGAAATGACCAAATATTCCTGCAAAAAAAATTCTAAACTATTTTGCCTTAGGTTGCTATTTTTACCCTTGTATGAAACACATACATACAAAACACAAGTCCTATTATTTTTCATATTTTTAAAATATACTAAACAGTCACATAAACATACCTAGGATTAATGCACCCCCCCAGAGCCATTCTTTGTCCTTATAAATCTCTTGGAGCATTAATCCTCAACTGATCTCTTTATTATATTAAGTAAATCAGAAGAAATATATGAGAATAAATCAGTAAGAACCAGGAGTTGCTTATTGTTGATTTATATGACTTAGTTTTCCTATCATCCCACTTAGTCCAAAGTTGTAGGTTTATGAGAAAATATTGTATTTCTTGTTTCCAAGTACACAATGTAACACAAGTACAACTAAGAATTGCTTATAAGCAATTTTAATGCATGCTGTGAAAAGAAAGTGAATTTGGCACCAATATAGCAACAGAATTTATTTTCCTTTTTTCTATTTCCCATACTACAGCATTTTCTTATTTTCAATTCCTTTTACTAATATTAATGTACAAAAGCTATTTTCATGGAATAATGAATTTAAAGAGATTCTAGAATATTATCAATTCAGTAAAATAGGAAATATGATACATATGGTGTGTAAAAATTTAAAACTCCATCATGGGAGTAAATACATCATATTCAAATCAAAAGTATAAGGTTAGGCAGGATGCATTTTAACAAAAAATTCAAAGGAATTAAATTTAATTCTTAACCAACTTACCCAATTTTTGTCTTCTCTTTTAATTTGGAACAAGGTTTTGTTTTTCTGCTGTCTTTGTCCTTTGGCTTGGATTTCATCCTTCTACCCTTCTTTTCCTCTTTTCCTTCAACGGAAGCACTAGGAAAGTTTTCAGGGCTCATTACTCGTGGAATATTGCGTTCCCCACGCTCCTTTGCTTTTGCTATGGCCTCTGATATTATACGATTAGCCTTTTCTTGCTTGCTTTCTGATTCCACCTTTTTTCTCTGCTTCTTTTCAGACATGACCCTCACCTGGGTATTCTGCAACTTAGTATATGTCCCAGAACCATCACTCTTCTTGGAAGATGGAGGCTAGAGAAACCAAAATATTTTTTTTATAGAATATACCAGGGTATATCTAAGATAATTGACACGGATATCTGAAAGTTTTAAATTAAGCTTAAAAGGGGAAGTAAAATAAGCAAATACGTAAGTGCCAGAAATAACTTAAAATTAAGACTTTTTGCATTATCTAGAAATTAGTATAGGCACAAAATAAACAGCTCCCAACTGCTGCTTTTTAAAATGGAGGTTAAAAAAGGGTAATATTCACTGAGCTCCACAGCATTTTTGATCAGTTAACTGATTTAAATTTTATCTTATAAATATTCTGTACATTTGGAATAAAAATCTTTTCTTTCTTCTTCATTCCAAAACTATGAAAATTATTAATTTTGAAATAGCAATTTTCATTTAGTATGACTATTTCCTACAGTTTATTATTTATAGGAAAATACTGATTCTACTTTATAAGACACTAGAACCTGACATCACCTAAATTATTTTATATGCAATCTATGCAGCAACACAGCTAGTTAGTAAACAGTCATTCCATACTTGAAATTAGAGAAAGTTTTAGTTTTTCCATGAAAGAGTTAAACTGTTGATTCCCTCCCCCCACTTCTATAACACAATTATTTTGCTCAAGCAATTCTGGAAAAAAAAACAAGTTTTATAGTTTTACGTTAAAGTTATTAATATTTTAGCAATATCACAGAAAGCAGTTCAATAGCATTTTAAAAATAATTTTCTCTTCAAACACAAATTCATCCATATATACTCAGATCACAGTTTTGTTATGGTCTTACCCGTAAACATGCCTCTGACTATAGCAAAGGAAAAAAACACCAGGAATTTCCAAACACATTTTCATGCCGATTCCAGTTGGTATCCACTGGATACCTTTTCTATACCTGCCTCATCGAAGGTTTCATAGCAGTGCTTCAGCACTGGGAAAGGAAGGAGGGTTTAGAATTGCTCACTAAAATGCCACCTTAAGGCCTACAGGCTATAACAAATAACCAAGACTCGAGAAAACAGCAACAAGCTCAAGATGGCGATGCAGTACGACTCCCGCAGCAGCAGCCAGTAATAAGGAAGGTTATTCAATCCCATTAGCCTTTTAGCCCAAAGAACCCCTCCTCCTCCCACTCATTCAGGCTTTCACTTACCCTTCCTCTTGGCCTCTTCACTGAAGACATTTTTGGCGTCAGACAAAGGCTTGCCCTCTGCTTTTTCACCACCCCAGGCAGTGCTCAAGAAAAAAGCATTGAAAGAAGATTCCTAAATGGCCTATTTAGCAAGCTGCAACCAAGAGATGCATAACCCTCCACAAACACACATTGTGATTTATCAAGACATTTCTGCCTTGGCAAGTTTATATCCACTGTTCATCCTGTTCAGGTATGAAAAAGGCTGTAAACTCCTCCTGAAAAGCTGAGTTTCCTCAATAGCTGTAAGCAGATAGCCAGATTCCAACAAAGCACAGAAAGAAATGAATGCACAAAGCATCAAAATGCATCAGCATGAATATTAGAGATGTCGTTAAAAATACTGACTCCTTCTGCGGAAGTAGGCCAGCAGATGGTGCTACCAGTTATTATTCCATTAGACTCTGCAATTTAACCCCTAATGGACTGTTCTTCTCTCCATGTAACACATTAACTCTCACTTTGCCATTTCCAGCAGTAAAGTTTTAAAGCATGCATCAAAAGCTGATTTAAAGAAATTATCTAAAAATTAAAACTGTAGTTTTAAAACTTGGCTTTCTGTGGCTATCAATATTAAAAACAAAAAAATACTTTTCTCTATGATATTTAAAATATTCAAAACATAAAAATAGCTGAAGATGATCAAAGGGTAAAGAACAGGTCATGCAAATGAACATATGCCAAGCAACTTCTCTTTAAGAAATTAGAATAGGTCTCATGATTCTTCTAACAAAAAGCCAACAGTGTTTTTAAAATAGAGAAACAGAACTATTTTCATTTAAAATCTAAAAAGAAGCTTGAGATTTTGAAACTAACAAATGACAGCTATCTATAAATAATTACTAGTCAATTAAATTTTGTTCCTTATCTTAAACTGGTTGAATACACAAGTTTATTTTCCCATCATTAAAAAAACTCATAAAACCTTCCTGAGTTTTACTCCAATCCTATTTTAATTGAACTGCTGAGTTTTTTCAGGTAAAATTTTCAGTTTAATTTCTTGCTAAAAATAAATAAATAGCAAGTCCACCTGCATTTGATCACCAATACAATTTTCTTGCTATAATAAAATGTTTAGATTATTTGAGTAAGCAATATCCTTAACTACTTAAAACAAAATTTCACTCCTTCAGACTTAATTCTAAGTGTACAGCTTTCATTAATACCATTTTTTTCAGTTGGTCTTGGCTAGTCATCTAATATCTCTGCCAAAGAACATTGTTTTTTAATTGGTTTTCTCCTTTTATACACCAAAAGTTTTTAAACAGCAAAGTTTTGGTAAAAAGACAAATATATATATATATATATATACACCTTTTTTTTTTTAGCATGGGCAGGCACCGGGAATCAAACCCAGGTTTCAAGCATGGCAAGCGAGAACTCTGCCTACTGAGCTACTGTGGCCCACCCTAAAAAACAGACAAATTTAGATAGGAGAAGAGGAAATTAGAAGCAGAGGATCACTAAGGGCAAGAAAAGGATGTGACTGAGAGGATCTGAGCAGTCATCAGCGTAAAATTCATAGCAGCAACAGTAAGAGTTAATGCTTACTGAGTGCTTACCAAGTGTCAGGCACTATTCTAAGCATTTTACATGCAACTATACATTTAATGCTGATTGATAATAGAGTAATAGCAATGATAATGGAAAAAAGGGTTAGCAAATGAGACACTATTATAACAGCACTGAAAAATGATAGAAGGGAAAGAGAGCAACAATCATAAAGAGCAACAATTATAAAAATCATACCGATAATAATTATTTAAGAGTGCAAACATTTATTTATTGTGTAACACGTGCCAGGCACTATTCTTAATATTTTATATATATTAACTCAATTAATCTTCAAAACAACATTGTGAGCTTGTAAAGAAGGATTTTATAAAGCTTAACAGTAGCTAACTTTTCTTAGGTAAAGAAGGATTTTATAAAGCTTAACAGTAGCTAACTTTTCTTATGTAAAGAAGGATTTTATAAAACTTAACAGTAGCTAACTTTTCTTATGTAAAGAAGGATTTTATAAAACTTAGCAGTAGCTAACTTTTCTTGCCTAATTTTGCTATTTACATGTATTTTAGCTTCTGAATGATAGAAATATCTAGCAAAAGGATTTGTGTCATTTTATATTCACTACTATGCATTTGGTGTGAGTTAAGGATTGTAAAGGAAAGAGTTACGGGCCCCATCAGGCTAAGAAAAACAACTTGGGACCTTCCGGGGTGGTTATCTGCCTCTCCCAACCCCCATGACTCCTTGCACCAGAAATGCTTGTTGTGAAAATGATCGTTACCTGCTTCTTGCATGAAGCAGCACCTGTGACCCATGCTCGACCCCCACCCCCCCCCTCCTCCCCCTTAAAAAGCTTCCCCAAACCCAGGCTAGGGGCTCTCTGTTCCTGCCTGTTCAGTGAGCCCCACGCATGTGTGGTAAATAAACCCCTTGCGTGCTGCATGAGAGAACGTCTCTTGGAGTCTTCCTTTGCGTGGCAAAACTCTCGAATTCTTACAAGCTATGTCCTACTGTTAGTCTCATTTTATAGATGAGAATACTGAGGCCTAGATACTGAAGCTTAAGGGAACAGCCAATGAAGAAGAGCTAAAGAAGGAAAACAGAAAGAAACTGCAAGAATATAATCAGGAGAGAGTGGTGTCATGAAAGCAAAGAGAAGAAGTGTTAAAAGTGCTACAGTTGAAAGGAAAGTAAATATTTGAAGTAATGATCTCATAAATTGCTATTATAAAGTTATGAGAAAAAACTCATTCAACAGCAAATTATAATGTCAAAGTCTTATTCTGAGTTTTACCTTTCAATGTGTTTTCAGAGTTTTGAAAGAATTATTTCATTTCACTTTCTTCATAAACGTGAACTATCATGCTCACAAATTAAAAGGTTTATTTTCATTTTGATGCTTGAAGTAGTAACCAGGTGTCCGCTTTTATCTAACCGTAACATTGCTTTTCTTTTCAAGTGTCGCAATCTTGAATTTTATACTGATGAGGTAATAAATACATTTAAAAGTATTACCTTAATTTTAATCATCCAACAGCAGTCCAGGCAAATAATTCATGTTCACCAAAATGCTGGTTTCTTTTTTTTAAATAAAAAGTTATTTTCTGACGTACAGGAAATATGGAGGACAGAAGAACACACTAAAGGATACCATGGGAAGAAATCAGCAAACTCCAGAATCAGGGCAACTATAGAGGGCAAATGACTCTTAAACCAAGAAATTCAAAGGGGGGAAAAAGGTGGAAAACAGGTTAAAAGAAACTTAAAATTAACTGAATGCCAAAAAGAAGGGGAAAAAAAAAAAGACAACCAAATGCAATGTGTAGACCTTATTTGGACATTGAGTTGAACAAGCCAAATGCAAAAATACATTCTTAAACAATTGGTAAATTTGGACTCTGAATACGTGATTATGACAGAATTACAGTTACGTTTTTAGGTGTGAAGCTGATTTTGTGGTTGTTTTTAAAACAAAAATCTTTGTTTTTTAGATATACAAATTTGAAGTCTGTATAGATGAAAAGTGATATGATTGAGATATGCTTCAAAATAATCCACGGGGAGAGAGGAATGTTGGAGGGGAGTATAGATGAAGCAGTGGCCACAGAATGATGGCTGTTGCAGCTTGGTGAGGTATATTTGAAATTATTATAAAAAAATAAAGAATAATAAAAAAAACATATTCTTGGAAAAACAAGTAATTTAGCATAAGAAAACTGGGTGCATGTGGGAGAACAAATGGCAATAAGGACTGAAATGTAACTGGGGTTAGATTATCAAGAGTGTAATTGGTTGTGCAAAAATATCTAGATGTTATGCTGAAGGAATTATACAATCAATAAATGATTACATACAGAAAAGTAGTAGGATCAGATTTTTAGATTAAGAGTTGCTGAATAGTTTCAAGAAAATACCAAAATGCTTGATGAAAAATTTTTTATTTAGAAAAAGGCCATGCATATGAAAACAAGTAATATTTTGTCTATTTCACATTAACTTGTGCCATTTTTTCAATGCTATATTGCTCAAAGCTCATCTTTTTGCTTCCAAACAAGTCAAAAGTATATTTTTAAAACACAAAACCATAAACCTCACAACATTCAGTACTTACTGACAACATTAAATTATGTGTGAATTTGCCAGTCCATAAATTACCCATGATACTAAAAGCTATTTTCAGCATAATGTTGTAATAAGGCAACTGGGCTTTGAAGTTTCACCAGCCCTGGGTTCTAGTGCTACTTTCATCATTTAGTAGCTACATGACCTTGGACCTCTGCTTCCTCATCTGTAAAATGAAGACAATAATAGCAGAGCTGGACTTTGAACTCAGGACCTTTTGAATCCAAAGTCCATCCTCTCAACTGCTATACTTTGCTGCTGATAATTGTGCCTGAATAAGGAACACAGTGTATGGTGAAAAGAAAAGAAGGCAAAAATCATAGTTGCATATAGTTTGTCCAGTGGTCAAAACTAATAAAATTTAGAATTCTATTAATCTCTATGTACTATGCACAAAGATCGGCTATAAAGACTCAGTGTCATATTCAAGCAATATATTTGTCATGGTAGTATATAACCCAGGTTCTCACAAAAAATGAGGGTACTTGCTCATAAGTCATAATAATGACAAAATTCACTGTTTTAGAAACTCAGTTTTATTCCCAAGCATACAGCACAAGTACAAGGACAGTCCAATTAAAAATAAGATACCTAGAAACTATATTTTAAAAGATCACTCTGGCAACAATGAGGAAGATGAATTAAAGGAAAGTGAGGATGAATGTAGAGTTAGCAGGCCATTTTAATAATCCAGTAGAGAAATAACAACAATGTTAACTAGTACAAAATCAGTGAAGATGATGATGAAATTCCAGATTCAAGAGGCATTTGTTTAGGCAATAAAGTCAACCAATCTTGGTGACTGGATTTGAAGAGGTTGAGGAAGGAGGGTGGGCAGACTCAGATTTGAGGTATTCCTCAAACATGGAATACTAGATCGGGGCAGCCTTGATGGGGAAAAATGACTGATTTAATTATCGTTGTATCTAAAGAGGAGTTCAACATGATTTAGAGCTCAAAAGAAATCAGTACTGGAGAGGCAGATTTAAGAATTATAAATTGTTTTAAGTAGTGGCTAATACTAAAAGCATAGATGAGATCATTCTGGGAGAAGAGGCACAGTGAGCAGAAAAGAGGCCAAGAATGGAATTCAGTGAAACACTGGTAAAGAACTATAAGAAACAGATGAGTTGTATAGAAAATAAAGTGCAGTTGCCAGATAGGAAACTGAAGAGAGTGGGTTAAGGGAAAAGAGAGCTTCAAGAAAAGGGCCACTATGTAACAGGACACAGAGGTCAAGTACGATGAATACTGAAGTGTCCACTGATTTGTTAACTAGGCAGTTGCTATCAGACCTTGGTAACAATAGTTTTGTTTTGCTTGTTCATAAACTTTTAATTTTGAAATAATTTTAGACTTACAGAAAAATTGCAAAAATATTAAAGTTCCCATATATTCTTTACTCAGCTTCCCCTATGTTAATAATATACTATATAAACATAGTAAATAATCAAAAGAAAGTAACACTGATACAAAACTAATCACTAATCTATAAAGTTTTTGAATGTTCAGTTTTCCCACTAATGTCTTTTCTAGATTAGGGTAAAATTCAGAATCCCACATTGCTTTTAGTTCTATTATTTCCTCCTGTGAGAGTTCCTCAGTCTTCCTTTGTCTTTGAAGACCTTGAAAATTTGAAGAATACTGGTCAGTTACAGAATGTCCCTTGATGTAAATTGATCTTGACTAGATTAAGGTTATGCATTTTTGGCAAAAAAAAATATTTTAGAAGTGATGTTGTGTCCTCCTCAGCACATCATACCATATCATGATGTCAATATGTCTTATTACAGGTAATGTTAACCTTTATCACTTGATTAAAGAAGTGTATGCCAGGATTTTCCTCTGTAAAGTTACTATTTCTCCTTTTGTAATTAATAAGTATCTTATGGGGAGATATTTTGATACTATGCAAATATCCTGTTTCTCATATACTTTGCCCAGTAATTTTAGCATTTATTGATTGCTTTTGCGGTAGCAATTACTGTGGTGTTTGCTTAATGGCACTTTTCTATAATTGGAATTCTATGGTAAAGAACCCTCCCTCCCACTCATCCTCCCATTCTCTCTTTCTCTTTCCCTTTCTCCCTCCCTCCTGTCTTCCTTCCTTTATATTAGAATAGACAGACTCATAAACATTATTCTATGGAGTATAATCAAAACTATCATTATTTATTTCTTGCTCAAACTGTCCCATCTTTGGCCATTGGGAACTCCTTCAATATGTTGAGAACTTTCTTACTGGTACCAGAAGATAATCCAGGCTCATAGGAAAAATGATTCAAAGAAATGGGTGAGGTAGAATCCATACCACAGTAAGGTAAGAGGTAAAAGGGGAAGAATGATAGTAGACATGGTGTCAAATATTCTTCCTAAATCAATAAAGGAAAATGGTATGTACAGTATAAATACAGACTTGAGTATATTTATTGAAAAGCAGCAAATAGAATGTGTAAAAATATGAAAGAGAAAGATAGAAAGTTTTATAATTTGGTAGAAAATATAAACTTTCAATATAACAATTCAAAGTACCATATCACCAATAAAAAATCAAAGTTTAAGATAAAAAATATTTGAAAATTTCAAATTATTCTATATATATAAATATTGCTTTGGTAAATAATATGAGCTTTTCACAGTGTCCTTTCTAAGATGCTTATTGTTTAAAAAAACAGTAAATAAACATGCCTGAAGCATGTTGATTCACAAACCATTTTACTTCCCCAATGTTTTCACAATTTCTGGTGTATTTTCATATTTGATTTCACAATATTCCTAGGTGTAATAAAGAATCAATAGGTGGGGAACTTCCAGGTTCTCTCCAACATGTAAGGAGCTTGCAAATAGTTACTCCTGCTTTCAATCTAAGAAAAAAGCTGAAGAAATAGAAAAATAATGACTTTTCTACGAGCCATCAGAGAATTGAGGGCAGGACAGCCACCCTGAAAACTAGAGGTACAAGTGAATAAGAGAATACAGATTAGTTTATTGGAAGCAGAAGCCACTGGTGAGAGTAACTTCAATGAATTCCTGGAGGCTGAGAACAGACTTAGCTTGAGAGTTAAATGTCCTGAGGGCCCATCTAAGAGGGGATCCCAGACATTGGTGAATTTTACCTCAAGGAATCCCACTAGTTCGAGGTAAATAACAGAAAAATGTCCTTGTGGTCAGTCAGGAGGGGGAAAAACCATTTTGAAACACACTCAGGGCATCCTCCACAACTAAGATCTGCCCAGCAAGACAAAATATGTCACTAGAGCCTTATCTAATTTGGGGACAGAAGGGAAATTACCTAATTCTAGTGCTTCCTAGCCATCCTGTCTCATCTAAGAGAGGGGGGAGAAAGTGAGAAGCACTCTTGAAGGTCACAGAAGAGGGCTACCAGTCCGTTAAAAGACTAAGACCTAGTCATATAGAACCCTTCCCCTTCTACTCATCAGTGGAGCTTCTGTATAATACAGTGAATTATAGCTGATAGAATTGCAAGGCTCAGACTCTATATTCTAGAAAGAGTTTCTAGGGAAACCCAAAGATAACAGGGGAGACAAAGAATAAGGATGCTAGAAGAAATAGAAGCCTCTGGCAACCAAAGCTATAACAAACAATAAAACAGCCTAACTCCTAGCCAAATAAACATAAAACTTGATGCAAAAAGCTTATTTACCTCAGTTCCTTTTACTGAAACATCACGCCCAGCATTCAACAAAAAAATTGCAAGCTATGCTAAAAGGCAAGAAAAAACACAGACTTAAGAGATAAGAGCAAGTTTCAGGACCAGACTCAGGTATGGTAGAGATTTCGGGATTATCAGACCAAGAATTTAAAATAACTATGATTACTCTGCTAAGGGCACTAATGGAAAAGGTGACAGCACCATGAACAGTTGGGTAATGTAAGCAAAGAGTTGGAAAGTCTAAGAAAGAATCAAAAGGAAATGCTAGAAATAAAGAACTCTATAAAAGAAATGAAAAATGCCTTTGATTGCTCATCAGGCAAAGGAAAGAATCAATGAGCTTAAAGACATGCCAACAAAAACTTCCCAGACTGAAAAGCAAAGAGAAAAAGACTGAAAAAAACTGGAGCACAATATCTAAGAACTGGGTGACAACCACAAAAGAGTAACATACTGTAATGTGAATACCAGATGAAGAACAGAAGAAATACGTGCAGGAATGATGGCTGTCAATTTTCCAAAATTAATTACAAAAGCCAAACCACATATCCAGGAAGATCAGATAATAACAAGCAGGATAAATACCAAAGATTCTACATGTCAGCATATCATATTCATACTGAAGTCATCAAAGATAAAGAGGAAATCTTGAAGACAGAAAGGAAAAAGAAAACATTTTACCTATAAAGCAACAGGTTAAGAATTACTTTAGATTTCTCATCAAAAACCATGCAAGAGAATAGAGTGAAATATTTAAAGTATTAAAAGGAAAAAACACCAACCTCAATTTTTTATCAGTAAAATTTCCTTCAGAAGTGAAGGAAAGGGCTCGGTGGGCAACAGTGGCTCAGAGGCAGAGTTCTTGCCTGCTATGCCTGAGACCTGGGTTCGATTCTCGGTGCCTGCCCATGTCAAAAAAAAAGTGAAGGAAAGGGATGCATGGGTAGTTCAGTGGTAGAATGCTTGCCTTCTATGTGGGAGATCAGGGTTTGATTCCTAGACCATGCACTCCGCCCACCAAAATAAAAAAAGAAGAAAAAAAGTGAAGGAAAAATACTTCCTCAGACAAAGAAAAACTAAGGGGATGTCATCAGTAGAGTGGCTAAGTCTACTCTCCACAAACAGCACTGGGAGAAATAACTACCATATGCAATGAAGGTAGACCCATACTTCACATCATATACAAAAATTAACTCAAAGTGGATCAAAGACATAAACATAAGAACCAAAATGATCAACTCCTAGAAGAAAAATAGGATGGCATCTTTATGACCTTGAGTTGGGCAATGATTTCTTAAGACTCCACACCAAAAGCACGGGCAAAACAAGAAAACATATAAGTGGGACTTCATCAAAATTAAAAGCTTTTGTTTATCAAAAGATCTTACAAGAAAATAAAAAGACAACCAAGAGAATGGGAGAAAATATTTAGAATCTATATATCTGATAAGGGTTTAATACGCAGAATATACACAGAAGTCCTACAATGCAACAACAACAAAAAAAGACAACCCAATTAAAAATGAACAAAACACTTAAATAGATATTTTCCCAAAGAGGAAATACAAATGGCTAAATTAGCACATGAAAAGATGCTCAATGTCAGTAACCATAAGGGAAATGCAACTCAAAACTACATTTCATACCCACTAGAATGGTTACTACTTAAAAATGAATATAACCGTATTAAAGAAAATGTGGAGAATTAGGATCCTTCATACATTATTGATAGGTATGTAAAAATACAGTCACTATGGACAACAATTTGGCGATACCTCAGAAAGTTAAATATAGAATTATCATATGACCCAAGAATCTTACTTCTAGGCACATACCCAAAAGAACTGAAAGGAGGGATTCAAGTAGATATTTACAAACCTATGTTCCTACCAACATTATTCACAATTGCTAAAAGGTGGAAGCAATCCAAGTGTTTATCAACAGATGAAAGGATAAATAAAATGTGGTAGGTATATACAATGGATGTAAAAAAGGAATGATATTCTGATGTATGCTACAACAAGGATGAATCGTGAAGACATTATGTTGAGTAAAATAAGCCAGTTATAAAAGAATATTTCATGATCTCATTTATATGAGATAATCAGAATACGCAAATTCATAAAGTCAGAATCTACAAGTCACCAGGGCCTAAGAAGGGGAAGGAAAATGCGAAGGGAATGTTTAATTAGTACAGTTTCTGTTTGGGATGATGGAAAAGTTTTGACAAAGTTTTGGCAATGGATGATTGTGATGGAGGCACAATCTTGTGAATGTAATTAACACCACTGAATTGTATATTTGAAAGTGGATAAAATGGGACATTTTAGATAGTATATAAGATACCAAGGAAAACATATACACACATATACATAAAACAGAACTAGACAACACAAATGTGAAACATAATATAAATTATGGGCTATAATTAATAGTATAATTATAATGTAATAATGTAATATTTTATCAAAAGTACCACCCTAATGCAAAATGTAATAGGGAAAACTGCATTAGCTGGGAGCATATGACAATTCTGTACTTTTTGCATGAGTTTTCGGTAAACCTATAACTTCTCTAATAATAAAAAACAGACAAAATATCAGAGTGGATAAAACAAGATCCGAATCCTCTTTAAATACAAAGCAAGCTACATTAAATTTAGACAAAGCAGATTTCAGAGAAAGGAAAATTATCTAGAATAAAAGAGGCATAAACTAATGAGTAAGAGGTCAATTCTCCAAGAAGAGACAACAATCTTTAATTCACATGCACCTAACAGTCGAGTATCAAAATACATGGGGAAAAAAATGATAGAATTTAAAAAAGAAATAGGCAAATCCACTATAATACTTAGAGAATAGATATAAACATCTCTCTAAACACATAAAATACAAAACTACAAATCTTCTAGAAGATAGCATTGGAGTAAATCTAAGTGACCTTGGATCTGGCAATGGGTTTTTAAATACAATGCTAAAAGCATGCACAATCCAAGAAAAAAAATTGACAAATTGGACTTCATTAAAACCTTTTGCTCTGTGAAAGACAATATTAAGAGAACAGAGAGAAAAGACATAGATTGGGAGAAAATATTCGGAAAACACATATCTGATAAAGGACTGGTATTCAAAATATACAAAGTACTCTTAAAACTGTACAATAAGAAAACACACCAACTACACAATGGGCATAATATCTGAATACAAACCTCACTAAAAAATATACAGATGGCAAATAAACCTATGAAAAGATGCTCAATATCATGTCATTAAAGAATTGCAAATTAAGTCTCAATGAGTTAACATTATACACCTAGAAAAATAGCTACAACTCCACAGCTGACAACACCAAATGCTGATAAGATTGCACAGCAAAGGGAACTCACTCATTGCTGGTGGGAATGCAACATGATATAACCACTTTGGAAGACAGTTTGGGAGTTTCTTAAAAAGCTAAACATAGTCTTACTATATGATCTTGTACTCATAGGTATTTATCCAACTGAGTTGAAAACTTGTGTCCACACTAAAACCTGCACATAAATGTTTATAACAATGTTATTCATAGTTGCAAAAAACTGGAAGCAAACCAAGATGTCCTTTAAGAGGTGAGTGAATAAACTAACTGTGGTACATCCATACAACAGAGTATTGGTCAGATATAAAATGAAATGAGCCATCATGCCATGAAAAGACTTGGAGGAAACTTAAATGCATTTGGAAAACTTAGAAAAGAAAAACACATAAAAGAAAACACGCAAAAGAAGCCAGTCTGATGTGACTGTGAAAACCTGTATCTGATGCTCCTTTTATCTATGATGTTGACAGATGAGTAAAAAATATAGATTAAAAATAAATAATAGGGGGAACAAATGTTAAAATAAATCGAGCAGATCGAAATACTAGTGAACAATGAAAGGGAGTGGTAACGGGTATAGAAAAAAAATAGGGGGAACAAAGGTTGAAATCTACTGAGTAGATGGAAATACTAATGGTCAATGAGAGGGAGGGGTAAGGAGTATGGTATATGTGAGGTTTTTCTTTTTTCTTTTTATTTCTTTTTCTGGAGTGATGCAAATGTTCTAAAAATGATCATGATGATGAATGTACTACTATATGGTGATATGGTGAGCCATTGATTGCACACCATACATGGAATGTTTGTATGTTAAGAATGTTCATGTTTGTATGCTGTTTCAGTTTGATAATACAAAATATATTAAATTAAAAAAAAAAAGAAGCCAGTCTGAAAGGCTACATACTGTATGATTCCAACTACATGACATTTTAGAAAAGACAAAACTAAAGCGAGAGTTAAAAACTCAATGGTTGCCAGCAGTTTGGTAGGAGGGAGAAAAGGGATTCAAATTCAGGTAAAGCACAGGGGATTTTTAGGATGCTGAAACTATTCTGTAAGAAACTGTAACAGTGGATAAATGTCATGCATTTGTCAAAAACCACAGAATTGTACAATTCAAAGAATGAATCTTAATGTAAACTCTGGACTCTATTTAATAATATTGTATCAATAATGGTTCATTAATTGTAACAAATGTTCTACACTAATGCAAGATGTTAATAATATGGGAAAATGTGCAGGGAGTGAGGAGGTATTTGGAACTCTATACAGTGTTCTATTATTCTGTAAATCTAAAACTGTACTATCAAAATAAAGTCTTTTACTAGAAAATAATCAAGTATTAATTATCCTTAACTCTGCAGATGAAAGTCAGGCACAGAAAGGACAAGCACCTGTCTATCACAGTGAATCAATAGTAGAGCTTAACTCTTCAAAACAAAAAATTTTTGTTAAAAATTTGTCATCTTCTCATCCAGGAATGAAAGTCTACCTGATGGCATGGGAGATGATCCCCAGGGATGAGCCTGGCCCTGGCACCACGGAATCAACAATGCCCAAAGCGGGGGAAAGAAGTGTAACAAATAAGGTTATCAGTGGCTGAGAGAGTTCAAATAGAGCTGAGAGGCTACAATGGAGGTCACTCTTAAGCATGCTTCAGTTAGACATTGCTACCTATAATAACTTGCCAAACCCCAACCGAAACCATTCCTGCCAATCCTAAGGCAATATATAAGATTCCACCAAGGTTCCATGCACTGGGGTAACTCTCTAAAACCTACAACCTCTAGATGGGTCCCTGGACCAGATAAGTACTGAAATGCAGAGGGGCCAGCCATTCTAGAACATCAACTAGTTCCATCCCCCTACCTGTATTATCAACAGGCTCTTTCAACTTTAAAAAGTTAGAATGGGCATAGCCTAAATTTCCCTAAAGAGTGGGAGAAAGATCAAAGGTGATGGTGGAGTTATATAGAGAAGGTAGGGTTTAACAAATGAGTATGAGTGCTGATTCACTATACTGATATTTCTTTTAGACTCCAGTACCATAGAGGAGCTAGAAATAAAAACCTAAAATTGTGGAATTGTAACCCATACCAAACTCTGAAATCTGTTCTACAACTAATTGTTGTGATGTACTTGAAAGTTATTGCTTTTGTGTATATATGTTATTTAAAGAGAAGGAGTAGTACAGAGAAGATCTAACAAATGAGTATGACTGCTGAATCACTATATTGCTATTTCTGTTGGTCTCCAGTGTCTTGGAGCTACTAAAAGAAAAAACAAAAAAATGTGGAACTATAGCCCATACCAAACTTTAAAATCTATTCTGTAACTACTTGTTAAAATGTACTTCAAAATTTATTGGTTTTTTGTATATATGTTGTATTTCACAATAAAAAAAAAGTTAAAAAAAATTGCCATCTCCGACCATCCTATTTGAGAGATCAAATAGAGTCAAGAGACTGTTTAGAGACTACTTTTATGCAAATTTTAGTTAATAGTGTGGATTGCCATGGTTTGCTAAACCCCAAACAACATCATTCCTGTTGACTCTTAGGAACATCGATGGCTTAAATTGAGACTCTAAAGTTTTCAAGCACTAAGTTTGACCTTCTGGAACATATAATTACCAGAGGGTTCCTAGGTCAGATAAATCTTGAAACTCAGAGGGACCAGCTTCTCCAAGATTATCAATTATTTCATTACCCTATCCTTTAGTCTGGAAACCCCTTCTCAACATGAAAAAGTGAGAATGTGAATTGCCCAAAGATCCCCCTATAGACTGGGAGCAGGATTAAAGGAGAAGGAGGAGGTATAATAGCAAAAATGGGATTTAACAAAGGGGTATGGCTGTTGAATCACTATGTTAATATTCCTTTTAGCCTCCAGCGTTTTGGAGCAGCTAGAAGGAAAAATTTGAAATGGTGGAATCTTAGCCCACGATAAACTCTGGGATCTGTACTGTAACTACTTGTTGAAGCATGCTTTTTAAATCATTGCTTTGTATATATATTTTATAATAAAAAAAAGTTAAAGAAAAAAAGATTCTACCTTAACAATAAGTCTGCCCCCACAAGACTGGACTAGAATAAAGAACGAGGCTTTTCTAGGGTACACAACAGCCTCAAACCAGCACAAAGAGTAATCAATATTTTAAATTTCAGAATTCTGAAGTAATTTCTAGTAATAAAACAAAACTATTTGAACACACAATTATTAATATAAAAATGAATGATGTTAAAGGGCTAGTATAAACAGATTTACAGTAAGATAAATGTAATAAGTAAGGCATTTAAACTTCATATACAACTTTATGCAAAAGAAAATATGATTTTATTAGATACTGAAGAGTAGCTATAAATAAAAAGTCATAAACACTTAAGAAATCACAAAATATACTTAATTTCACTATGTTCCAATTTCTTTTACAGAATGTAAAAGAAGTAATGTGAGAAAATGCCACTCTGATCATAATTCTGATCACTAGAAAAAAACTATCTGTGAAAGTAGAAGTGATAAAAACCATAAGAGAAAGTTATATTTGTCCTGCTGGTGTCCATCACGTGACTAAAGGTAGATCTTTTAAAGTTAAGGAAAAGAAAAAAAAAAAAAGGGTATCACTGTATGGCCTGAAACTACAAAAGGCAAGACAGATCAATAAGATTAGGAAATGAAGCTCAGTAAGTCAGGAAACTCAGAAACAAAATTCTAACAACACAATTGCCAATAAGTCTAAGGAAGGAAATAAGATGTATCTGAAGACTTTGACTGTGGCCATTCGGATTCCAAAACACAAAGCACAAGAGACAGGCCACTTGAGAGGCAATGACCTAAAAGGATAATGTTGGGGAGACCACAGTGATTTAAGGCTTGACAAAATGACTAATGGCACTCAAAAATGCTCAGTTTAGCTGTTTTGAGCAAGAAGGGCTAAGATATTAAGGGCAATGTGTAGGCATGGGGGTGGGGTAGGTGGGATAAAAAGAATAGGGAAGATGGGGGTTGGATGACAATAAGAATAATAAAGTACTATATTTTATTTCCATACTCTTCCAAAGAGAATCTTACAGAGGAAACAGAATAACTCTGATGTTGTTTCTGAACCTGGCTAAGCCATATTTCTTTTAAGAATTGGAAGAGGCAAAGCTAAGCATGTCAACTATGCCATTCTAAACTTTTGCCAACAGATTCTACTTCTTCAGCTTGCACTAAAAACTTCCAATTGAATATTTCCAGTTTGAATTTGTGAACTGGTGCCACCTGATCTATCTAGTGCTTTCCTACTGGCCTTTCATTTTAGCTTGATATCTCTTCAGCAACTCCACCATAAATTCTTAATAGCCTCCCCATAAATGAAAAATCATACTCAAAATATGTTAATTAAAAAATCTTACGAGACTAAATCTATAGATGTGCATGGATGAATAAAAAACAATCACTTAAGTGTAAAATAATGGAACATGTCTTAATATCAGCTTTTATAAAAAAAGACTAAGGAATTTTAGCTTGCTGTAAACTAAATGACTGCATAGTATAATGAGTATGCCAAGTAAGCTAAAGCAATCTTAGACAGTGCAAACAAAAAGATGGCATATATATCAAAGCTGGTAATTATTCTACACTCTGTCTCACCAAGAGAAAGTTATTCTGTTTTAAGGGAAACACAAAATAGATAACTCATTTAAGAAATAGCGAGCTCTTACTATCTGCCAGACACTGTTATAAATTCTGGGAATAAAAGAGTGAACAAGACAGACAAAGTTAAAAGTTTAGAGTGGGAGGTAAACAAAAAAAGAAAAACATCAAATAAGGGTAAAAGATAGGCAGAGGATGGTGTGACAGGCAAAGAACGATGTGATGAAGTATAATAGTGTCATTATTTTAGCCTGGATACAGGTAAGGTCTCACAGAAGAGGTGGCATTTATGTTGAAATCTAAGAGAAAAGAAACAACTAGCCACACAAAGATCAGAGGAAAGAAAGATTTACAAAAAATTTTCTTAAGCAGATTCATGTCTCTACAAAGTAAAATGATTAATGGACTGTGTTTATTTCTTAACACTAAGTTACCCAATCGGATAGTACTCTCACCAACTATACTATACTTCCTTGTCTGCTCAACTATAAACTCTCTCCCAGCTGAAGAAGTAAGCACACTGAACTTTTAACTCCTCTTCATATCTTATCTGTTGAAGTCCTACACCTTTAAGCCGAGTTCTAGTAATGGGCCATCCTGACTATTCTCAATAGTCTGATCACCGAAGGCAGTGTTTTTGAACTGTGGGCTGCAATTCGTTAGGGAATATTTAGTGGATAGTAACTAACATTCTTTATAAATGAAATAGATCAACGTTTTTTGAACATTGCTTATATCTTAATACATATGCACACACACACATATTATAAAACAACATTTATGTACTGGGTCCTAGTAAGAGGTCAATGAATGCTTTCATTTCACTAAACTAGAAGGTTATAATACAATTCAACCCAGATTATCATTTGGATCTATTCTATTTTTGGAGGTGTGATGGTTAGGTTCAGGTAACAACTTGGCCAGGTGATTGTACCCAGTTGTCTGGTCAGGAAACACTGGTCTATCCACAAAAAGGATATTTTGTGGCTGGTTGATAAACTAGAAGACTTTATTAAATCATCAATCAGTTGATTATAACTATACTGATTCTATCAATGATGAACTAAAAAGGGCGTGCCTTCCACAAATGAATCCAATCAGATGGAGTTAAAGGAGAAGAGAGAATTTTCACTTTTTTTCAGCCAGCCAGCCTCTCCTATGGAGTTTGTCAAGACCCTTCATTGCAGCTGCCAGTCTCATGGCCTGCCCTAAGGATTTTGGACTCTTGCATCCTTGCATGTGCATATATGTATGTATGTGTTTCAAAAGCCTTGATTCTTGAAGACAATTGTATAACATGCAAATAGCTTTTACAGTGTGACCTTGTGGCTGTTGAAACTTTGTGGCTAATGCTTTCTTTACACAGGTTACGGACAGATGAGTAAAAAAACAAGGACAGGGGTGCAAGGGTAATTCAGTGGTAGAATTCTCGCCTGCCATGCAGGAGAACAGGTTTCGATTACCAGCCCATGCATTTCCCAAACAAACAAACAAGCGAAGAACCAAACAAACGAACAAAAATTCAACAAATGGTGCTGAAATAAGGGGATACTCACATGGAAAAAGAATGAAATGTGACCCCTGCCATATAGCAAACAAACAAACAAAAAACCAAGGACAAAAAATAAAAAAATAACGAGGGAGGGGGGAATAAGGGATAAAAAAATTGGGTAGATTGAAATATTAGTGGTCAATTAGAAGGAGGAGAAGGGCATATGGGGTGTATGAGTTTTTTCTTTTTTCTTTTTATTTCTTCTTCTGGAGTGATGCAAATGTTCTAAAATTGATCAAGGTGATGAGTGCACCACTATGTGATGCTATTCAGAACTACGGATTGTATACTTTGGATGGACTGTAATGCGTATTAAAATATCTCAATAAAAATATTTAAAAACAAAACAAACCACTCTGTGAGGTTATAAACCAGAACAGCAGTTACCCTTGGGATGGATGGGTTAAACATTAACTAGTAGGAGGCGCAAGGGGTCTTCTGGAATTGTGATAATGCTGATTTCTTAATCTGGATACCCATAACCATATCCACATATGACGTCATTATCTGAAAATCTCCAAATGCAACGATGGTGTCTTGACATTAAAAAAATATTACTTTTCTTTATTTGAAAAGTATGATATTTCAGATTTTTTTCATTCAGAAAGAAACAGTAAAAAAGAAACTTAACATTACATGTATCCTCCAATACCAGAATTTATAAGATGCTGAAAGAGCTCTAAGAGTTGCTTAATCAACATTATTATCGGTGGGGAGCAAGGGAGGTATGGAAGGAAAGGAAGATTTTTTAACACAACCAAAATATGAAGAATAAAAAAACAAACAGAATGCCCAAGTCTGTACTCATTTTACTGCTTAATGTTCCTTAATAACATAGTCACTATCTCTTCAGTTACATCTCCAAATCTCCAATGACTCTTTTACTTTATATTCCAGAAACTCTCAGTATCTTAAGACACAGCATACCCAGAAATTTGAATGTACTCTTTTAGTTGTCTAGTATGCCCTTTCTCCAAAAGGTAGCCCAGCAAGTACCTATTCAAAACTCAGTTTGGTGGTTCTACAATAATGCTCATAGAAAAAGAACGAAATGTGACCCCCACCATAAAAAAACAAACAAAAAACTCAGTTTCAGTATCACTCCCTTTAGGCTATATATGCAATTTTACTGTTTTATTTACCATAATATTTGTGATTATTTACATGCCATGTCATATTCATATTTGTATCTCTAAACCTAGTCAATGTTTGGCACAGTTTCATCATTCGTAAAATGAGGATAATCATAGCACCAAATACGGTTGCTGTGAGGATTAAATGAAATAATTCAAGTAAAGAATCTTAGAAAAGTACTTGACATATATAAGCACTCAGTAAATGTTAGTGTGAATTATTGTGATTAAGATAAGATTCCTTAAAGATGTTCCAAAATTCAATAATATGAAAACAAATAACCTGATTTTAAAAGTGGGCAAAAGATTTGAAAAGAAATTTGACTGAAGAAGATAAAGGGATAGCAAATAATTATAAGAAAGGATGTTCAACATTATAAGACATTAGGAAAATACAAATTCAAACCCAAGACGCCATTACACATTTATCAAATGGTTTTTAAAACCTGATAACAAAAGCTGGTGAGGATGCAAAGTAACTGGAACTTTCAGACACTGCTGGCGAGAATACAAAATGGTATCAGCATTTTGGAAAACAGTTTTGTAGCTTCTTACACATTTTAACGTATGACCCAGTAATCCCATTACCAACAAATTTACCCAAGAGAAATGAAAACATGTTAATACAAAAACCAGGAAGTAAACAATTAAAAGCCTTTATTTGTAAGTGCCAAATCCCAGTAGTAACCCAAATGCCCTTTCACTGGTGAAAAGATAAACAATCTTACATTCATAGAATTGAATATTATTCAACAATATGAAGGAATACACTATCAATACACTAACAAATGCACATACTAATTGGAAAAAGCCACAACATGGACCAACATTGAGGACAAAATGTTAAGTGAAGTAAGTCAGACACAAAATAACAAATATTTTATGATCCTATCAGTATGAACTAATTACGTAAACTAATAGACATAAAATACAGAATATAGGTTACCAGCATCCAGAATGAGGAAAAAATGGGGAGTGGTTGCTTTATATTCACAGAATGAGCAACTAGGGTGAACATAAACATTTTTTAATGGACAGAAGTGTGATAGCAGTACATTATTATGAGAATAAACAACAGTTCTGAATGGTGTGTGAGTGTGGTGGGAAGAGGAAGTTTAGGGTCATGTATGTCACCAGAAAGAAATATGGAGGTTAAAATATGGTAATGTATAACATAGTGAACCTTGCAGTGGACAATGTCTGTGATTAACTGTACAAATATAAAAAAGTTCTTTCATGAACTTGAGCAGATGTGCAAAACTAATACAAACAGTTAGAAGTAGAGGGGTATATGGGAAAAATGTACCTAATGCAAACTGTGTACCACAGTCATAGTAATATTTTAATATCTTTCATCAATAGTAACAAATATTCCACACCAATTTGGGTCAATTATATGGGAGTATAAGGAGCATGAGGGGATTTTTTAGGGTTTTCTTTTGAATTTTTATTTCTTTTCTGGAGTAAAGAAAACGTTCTAAATGTGATCATGGGGCTGTGGTTACAACCATGTGAAGATACTGTGAACCAAGGATTGTACACTTTGGATGGGTTCTAGGCTGCACAAATAATCTAAAAAAAAAAAAAAAAGCTTTTGTTTTAAAAAAGAAATTAACTACTGACACATGAAATAATATGGACAAATCTCAAAAACATTAAGTTCAGTGAAAACTGCTAGACACAGCAGAATTCAAACAATATGATCCCATTAATATGGAATCTAAAACAGGCAAAATTAATATACAGTGACAAAAAGTAGATCAGTGATTGCCTGCAAGGGGAATAGAAGGGTGGCTGCCTGTAAAGAGGCATGAGGAAACTAGTTTCAGTTAAGGAAATGTTCTATATCTTCATTGTAATGATGGTTACATGGGCCAAACTCATCAAATTACATTCAAAATGGGTACATTTTATTGTATGCACATATGCAACAATAAAATGTATCATAAAATGTACTTATCAATTTAACATAAAGACAACAGGATTAATTTTACCCTCTTTAATAAATTCCATTTTTTATTAGTCATTATTTTTTCCAAACCAAATTAGTTTGTTGTTCTAATTTTTATCATTAATACTAATTTGTTGCCTAATGACAAACAACTAATTTAACAAATATTTGCTAAGAATATATTACATAGAGTTGCAATGACAGATTCTTTGAAAACATAAAACTGAACTCTGCTGATAAAAAAAGTTGATATTCTTATCATAGAGGTAAAATATATATGCCATACATTTAACATATGAAAAAGTAAGAAAAGAAATCAATGATCATAAGTTTTGATGGATTGCTTTTCTCTTGCTGCTTTCAAGATTCTCCCTTTCTCCTTAACCTCTGACATTCTGAATAGTAACTTGGAGTACATCTTTGGATCTATTCTGTTTTGGTTTGTATGATGATAGAGCTTTCACAACATGACTGTATGAGTGTGAAAACCTTGTGTCTGATGCTCCTTTTATCTACCTAATCAACAGATGAGTAAAATATATGGAATAAAAATAAATAATAGGGGGAACAAATATTAAAATAAACTTAATTGAAATGCTAGTGATCAATGAAAGAGGGGGTAAGGGGTATGAATTTTTTTCTGTTCTCTTTTTATTCCTTTTTCTGAATTGATCCAAATGTTCTAAGAACGGATCATGATGATGAATATGCAACTATGTGATGATATTGTGAATTACTGATTATATATGTAGAACGGAATGATCATATGTTAAGAATGTTTGCTTTCTTGTCATTTTTTTTTAAAAATATTAAAAAAAACCCAAAGAAACAAGTGTCTTTAGAGTCCACATTTCTACCAACAGTCTCTTCAAAGCATTCTAGGCCTTCTCTATCAAGCTTCTCATAACTCTTCCAGAATCTTCCCCTCATCCATTTAAAAAGCTGTTCCAACATGTTTGGTATTTGCAAACTGCAGCAGCAGCACCCCACTCTCCGGTACCAAATCTGTTCTAGTTTGCTAGCTGCTGGAATGCAATATACCAGAAACAGAATGGCTTTTAAAAGGGGGAATTTAGTAAGTTAATAGTTAACAGTTCTAAGGCCAAGAAAATGTCCCAATTAAAACAAGTCTCTAGAAATGTCCAATCTAAGGCATCCAGGGAGAGAGACCTTGGTTCTAGAAGGCTGATGAAGTTCAGAGTTTCTTTCTTATCTGGAAAGGCACATGGTGAACATGGTCAGGGTTCCTCTCTCCTCTGGAAGGGCACATGGCGAACACGGCATCATCTGCTAGCTTCTTCTGCTGGCTTCCTATTTCGTGAAGCTCCCTGGGAGGCATTTTCATTCTTCATCTCCAAAGATCGCTGGCTAGTGGACTCTGCTTCTCGTGGCTATGCCACTCTCCTCTGCTCTCTCTGAATCTTCTTCATTCTCCAAAATATTTCCTCTTTTATAGGACTTCAGAAACTTATCAAGACTCACCCAAATGGGTGGAGACATGTTTTCACCCAATCCAGTTTACCAAACACCCTTGATTGGGTTATATCTCCAGGGAGATGATCCAATTATAGATTCAAACATACAGTATTGAAAAAGGATTATTCTACCCTTACAAAATGGGATTTTGATTAAAACATGGCTTTGCTAGATGGCATACATCCTTTCAAATCAGCATACCAGGAGTGATTTTTAAGAAACAGAATCTTAAAAATGGGTTTTTATGAATGGTTTTCTAAACTGACTGGAGCCAAAGGCACTAAGGACTCTGATTCCCATAATCAGAATGACATTGCCAATCCACGGAGTGAGCTGGCAAAAGAGACAGTCAAAATATCACCGTTCGATTCTTCTAATGCTTCACTTGTATGAAGCCAGGCTCTGGGGGATAATGTTTTTGACACCTTTAGGGAGTTTGGTGGAAATAGTAAGTATAGAGATGTTGGTTGGTTGTTCGTACAGACACTGTATACATTTTTCTATTTTTTTTTTTTTAAACATGGGCAGGCACCAGGAATTGAACCCAGGTCCGCTGGCATGGCAGGCAAGCATTCTTGCCTGCTGAGCCACCGTGACCCGCCCAAGACACTGTATACATTAATGAGTGAAAGGGATGGGCTTAAGTTTTCAAAAGAGAAACTTAAGCGCTGTCTGACATATGTGGATGTTCTGTGAATGTTCTGAAGGAAAATCGTATTTCCTGTAGCTGTAGACTTAAGATCTCTGAAATTCAGACTCAGAATCATGTCGTCAGAGTAGCAACTTTACAATGTAAACTGAAATTTCAATGTTGCATGGTGTCTGCCGTTAAAGTGAGGTCATTGATTGGAAAGGAGTGGGACCCAGAAAAACGGGATGGTGACATATGGATTGATAATGATGTTGGCGGAGAAGTTGAAACACTAGTTCATGCTGTGTCTTCTCTAGATAATCCTTTAATAGTCTGCCCTGAGGACACAGCCACACCACCTCCAGTCTGCCCTGAGGAGGTGACCACACAATCGCCACCTGAAGGGATTAGCCCTAGAGTGATTAATCATGTTTCACCAGATGAAACTGCAAATTAATGCCCTGAAGCAAATGGCTTGGAAGATACTTCTAATTCTTTTCATGACCCACCCCCACCACCCCTCATTTCTTCCAGACCTATAACTAGACTAATGTCCTAACAGGCCCCTAAAGGTGAGGTGCAAAGTATCAATGAGGAGGTACATTATACTCTAAAAGAACTGTGTGAGTTCTCCAATTTACATAAACAGAAATCAGGGGACTATGTGTGGCAATGGATTTTAAGTGTGTGGGATAATGGTGGGAGGAATATAAGGCTGGATCAGGCTAAATTTACTGATATGGGCCCACTAAGCAGAGATTCTGCATTCAATGTTATAGCTCAAGGAGTTGGAAAAGTGATTAACAGTTTGTTTGGATGGCTGGTTAAAACATGGATCAAAATGTGGCCGACATTACCTGAGGTTGAAATGCCAGAACTGCCTGGGTATAATGCAGATGAGCGGATCCAGAGGCTTAGAGAGATTGGAATGTTAGAATGGATTTATCATGCAAAGCCTGCTTTTACACCCCAGGAATGTCCGGAGGATGCACCTTTTACCAGAGCAGTGAAAAATAAATTTGTGAGACTAGTGTCACCATCCCTGAAAAGCTCAGCAGGTGCACTTCTCTGTAGGTCAGATATTACCGTAGGAACTGCTGTCACTGAGCTGGAATCCTTAAACACAATGGGGATGACCAGATCCTGAGTTGGCAGAAACCAGGTGGCAGTACTTGATAGCCAAAGACAGGGAGGACATGGCGATTATAACAGACAGCAAACTCAAAGCTGGAGTCAAAATTATATGACTCGCAGAGATTTGTGGCATTAGCTAGTAAATCATGGAGTACATAGAAATACATTAGATGGGCAGTCTACTGAATTCTGGTTTAAGTTGTATAAACGAAAGAGTTCTAGGTCAAGTGAACAGAAGCCTAACCTGAATTACAAAAACACAGAGTCACGGCCCCTTAATCAATTTCCAGACTTGAGACGTTTACAGACCCAGAGTCTCTTGAATGAAGGGGAAGCCAGGTCCCTTTGGGGGAGAATCCTGTTATACTGCCAGAAATTTATACTATTAATCTTTCTCCTAGTCTTTCCCCAAGGAGACTGATGGTCTTTTACCAGTATAATTATGCTTTGGGGAAAAGGAAATGATCAAATATTTAGGGGATTATTAGACACTGGTTCAGAAGTGACATTAATTCCAGGGGACCCAAAACGTCACTCTGGTCCACCAGTCAGAATGGGGTTTATGGAGGCCAGGTAATCAATGGAGTTTTAGCTCAGGTCCGTTTCACAGTGGATCTCTGGGGTCCTGGACCCATTCTGTAATTATTTCCCCAGTTCCAGAATGTATAATTGGAATAGACATATTGAGCAACTGGCAGAATCCCCACATTTGCTCTCATGCAGTGAGGGCTGTTATGATGGGAAAGGCTAAGTGGAAGCCACTAGAACTGGCCCTACCTAGCAAAATGGTAAATCAGAAGCATTACTGGATTCCTGGAGGGATTGCAGAGATTACTGCCACTCTTAGGGACTTGAAGGATACAGGGGTGGTGATTCCCACCACATCCCCATTCAACTCTCCTATCTGGCCTGTGCAGAAAACAGATGAACAGATGGGTCTTGGAGGATGACAGTGAATTATCGTAAACGCAACCACATGATAAGTCCAATTACAGCTGCTGTTCCAGATGTGGTATAATTGCTTGAGCAAATCAATACATCCCCTGGTATGTGGTATGCAGCTATTGATCTGGCAAATGCTTTTTTCTCAATAGCTATTAGTTAAATCCACCAGAAACAGTTTGCTTTCAGCTGGCAAGGTCAGCAATATACTTTCACTGTCCTACCTTAGGGGTATATAAACTCTCCAGCTCTATGTTATAATCTTGTCTGCAGGGACCTTGATCATTTCTCCCTACCATAAGACATCACACTGGTCAATTATATGATGATATCATGTTGATTGAACCTAGTGAGCAAGAAGTAGCAACTTCTCTAGACTTATTGGTAAGGCATTTGCGTGTCAGAGGATGGGAGATAAATCCAATAAAAATACGGGGGACTACCACCTCAGTGAAATTTCTAGGTGTCCAGTGGTGTGGGGCATGTCAAGATATCCCTTCTAACGTGAAGGATAAGTTGCTGCATCTAGCCCCTTCTATGACCAAAAGAGAGGCACAATGCCTAGTTGGTCTCTTTGGATTTTGGCGACAACATATTCTTCATTTGGGTGTGCTACTCCGGCCCATTTATCGAGTGACCAGAAAAGCTGCTAATTTTGAGTGGGGACCTGAACAAGAGGAGGCTCTGCGACAGGTCCAGGCTGCTGTACAAGATGCTCTGCCACTTGGGTCATAAGATCCAGCAGATCCAATGGTGCTGGAAGTGTCAGTGGCAAATAGAGATGCTGTTTGGAGGCTTTGGCAGGCCCCTATAGGAGAATCACAATGTAGACCCTTGGGATTTTGGAGGAAAGCCTTAGCATCTACTGCAGATAACTACACTTCTTTTGAGAAATAGCTTTTGGCCTGCTCCTGGCCCTTAGTAGAGACTATGCTTAACCATGGGCCACCAAGTTACCATGAGACCTGAGTTGCCTATCATGAGCTAGGTGTTGTCTGACCCACCAAGCCACAAAGTTGAGAGTGCACAGCAGCACTCCATCATAAAATGGAAATGGTATATACAAGATAGGGCCAGAGCAGGTCCTGAAGGCACAAGTAAGTTACAGGGGGAAGTGGCCTTAATGCCCATGATCTCCACTTGTTCTAGTTTGCTAGCTGCTGGAATGTAATATACCAGAAACAGAACGGCTTTTAAAAAGGGGAATTTAATAAGTTACTAGTTTACAGTTCTAAGGCTGAGAAAATATCCCAATTAAAACAAGTCTATAGAAATGTCCCATCAGGCATCCAGGGAAAGATACATTGGTTCAAGAAGGCCAATGATGTTCAACGTTTCTCTCTCAGTTGAAAGGGCACATGGCGAACATAGTCAGGGCTTCTCTCTCAGCTGGAAGGACACACGACAAACATGGAGCCATCTGCTAGCTTTCTCTCCTAGGTTTCCAGTTGATAAAACTCCCTGGGGGGGCGTTTTCCTTCTTCATCTCCAGAGGTGGCTGGTTAGTGGGCTCTCTGCTTTTCTAGGCTATGATGTTCTTCTCTGGCTCTCTCTGAATCTCTTTCATTCTTCAAAATGTTTCCTCTTTTATAGGACTCCAAAAACTTATCGAGACCCACACAAATGGGTGCAGACATGTCATCACCTAATCCAGCTTAACAATCACTCTTGATTAAATCACAACTCCAGGGAGATGATCTGATCACAGCTTCAAACATACAATATTGAATAGGGATTATTCTGCCTTTATGAAATGGGATTTAGATTAAAACATGGCTTTTCCAGGGGACATATATCCTTTTCAAAGCCAGCACACCACTTCTGCCACATTAGCTTCTCTTTCTCAGACAAGGGCTATGGCCTCTTGGGAAGTTCCTTACAGTGAACTGACTGAAGAAGATAAAACTTGGGCCGGGTTTACAGATGATTCAGCATGATATGCAAGTACCACCCAAGAGTGGACAGCTGCAGCACTCTAACTGCTTTCTGGTGTTTCCTTGAAGGACAGTGGTGAGGGGAAATCCTCCCAGTGGGCAGAACTTCGAGCAGTGGACCTGGTTGTTCATTTTGCTTGGAAGGAGGATTGGCCAGAGGTGCATTTGTATACTGACTCATGGGCTGTTGCTAATGGTTTGGCTGGATGGTCAGGGACTTGGAAAGACCATAATTGGAAAATTGGTGACAAGGAGGTCAGGGGAATAAGTATGTGGATAGATCTTTCTGAGTGGGCTAAAAACATGAAGATATTTGTGTCCCATGTAAATGCGCATCAGAGGGTGACTTCAGCAGAGGCAGATTTTAATAATCAAGTGCATAAGATGACCTGTTCTGTGGATACAAGTCATCCTCTTTCCCCAGCAACTCCGGTCATTACCCAATGGGCTCATGAACAAAGTGGTCATGGTGGTAGGGATGGAGGTTATGCATGGGCTTAGAAACATGGACTTCCACTCACCAAGGCTGACTTGGCTATAGCCACTGCTGAGTGCCCAGTCTGCCATCAGCAGAGACCCACACTCAGCCCCCAATATGGCACCATTACCCGAGGTGACCAGCTAGCTACATGGTGACAAGTTGATTATACTCCCTTCATGGAAAGGGTGGCAATTTGTTCTAACTCTGGATGTGTTCATACTCTGGATATGGTTTTGCTTTCCCTGCATGCAATGCTTCTGCCAAAACTACCATTCGTGGGCTTACAAAATGCCTTATCCATCGTTATGGTATTCTACACAGCATTGCTTCTGATCAAGGAACACACTTCACAGCAAATGAAGTGCAGGAATGGGCACATGCTCATGGAATTCTCTGGTCTTATCATGTTCCCCATCATCCAGAAGCAGCTGGGTTGAAAGAACAGTGATATGGCCTTTCGAAAACTCAATTATAGTGCCAACTAGGTAGCAATACCTTGAAGAGCTGGGGTAATGTTCTACAAAAGCTGTATATGCTCTGAATCAGCATCTGCTGTATGGTGTCGTTTCTCCCATTACCAGGAGCCTTGGGTCCAGGAACCAAGGGGTGGAAATGGGAGTGGCACCACTCACTATTACCTCTAGTGATCCACTAGGAAAAATTTTGCTTCCTGTCCCTGTGACACCAAAGTCTGCTAATCTACAGGTTTTAGTTCCAAAAGGGGGAGTGCTTCTACCAGGAGAAACAACGATTCCATTGAACTGGAATCTAAGACTGCCACCTGGTCACTTTGGGCTACTCATGCCCCTGGATCAACAAGACAAGAAGGGAATTACATTACTGGCTGGGATGACTGACCCAGACTATGAGGGGGAAATATGACTGTAACTACACCATGGAGGTAAAGAAGAATTGTCCTGGAATATAGGAGATCCCCTAGGGCATCTTTTAGTACTACCATGCTCTGTGATTAAAATCAATGGGAAACTGCAACAACCTAACCCAGGAAGCGCTACCAATGGCTCTGAAACTTCAGGAATGAAGGTTTGGGTCACCCCAACAGGCAAAGAACCATGGTCAGCTGAAGTGCTTGCTGAGGGTAAAGGGAACATGGAATGGGTAGTGGAAGAAGGTAGTGATAAATATGAACTAGGGTCACATGATCAGTTACAGAAACGAGGACTTAAATGCCATTTTGGTTATGTTATACTATTTAAATTGTTAAGATAACAATATTAAGAATGAATATTACCCAAGGACTTGCACAGTATTCTGGTGAGATTTAATGTGTTTCTGGTTATATGCAGGACAGCTGAGTATTGTTAGGTGAGGGAAAAAAAGTGTCTTTTATTGTTTTCTATTTAGAAATGGTTTAAGGTGATGAGTATAGCTGCCAAGTTGACAAGTGGTGGACTGTCATGGTCAGGTTCATGTGTTAACCTGGCCAGGTGGTGGTAACTGTTTGTGTGATTGGGCAAGTGCTCCCTGTCGTTTGCTATGAGGACATTTGATAGAATTAAATCATGATCGGCTACATCCACAGCTGATTCCATTTGTAATCAGCCAAGGGGACTGTCTTCTCTAATGAGTGATGCTTGAGCTAATCACTGGAAGCCTTTTAAGGAGGCTTCAGAGGAGAAAGGCTCTCTTCCTGCTTCGGCTGGCAAGCCTCTCCTGCAGAGTTCATCCAGATCCTCCATCAGAATCATCACCTTCATAGCCTGCCCAACAGATCCTGGACTCTACGTTCCCACAGTTATGTGAGACACTTTTATAAATTTTATATTTGCGAGTATTTCCTGTTGATTCTGTTTCCTTAGAGAACCCTAACTAATACAACATACAAAGGAATATTATGCAGAACTAAGATGAAATGAGATCCCAAAGCATATGACACAATGGATGAACCTTGAGGACATAATACTGAGTGAAATAAGAAAGGCAAAAGGATAAGGGGAGGTGCCAAAATGGCGTCTTGGCAAAGTGTGGGATTTATTCATCCTCCAGAACAGCTACTAAATAACCAGGAACAGTACACAACTACTCCTGGGGCCACGTCAGTGACCAGACACACAGCGTACCCAGTCTGGACCAGCTGGACCTGCCGCAAGCTCCCCCAGAATCATGAGTTCCCCAAGCCGCGGTGGCCGGCACCCCTCCGCCCCAGGCTGCTTCCTAGAGGGGAAAGGAAAGAGACTTTACCAGCAGCAGGGGCTGAGCCCAACCAAACACCAATTGTGGAATTAATTTACAAATTCTAACTACTAAAAATAGGCCCCCAGCTCAGGTGAAACTGGTGAAAGTGGAGGTCACTCATTTTTGCCCCAGCGCCCGGGGGCAGGGCTGGCGGAAAAAGAAAATAAAAAAGAAACAGGTTTTTGTGGTTGTGTTTCTACAAAGGATTGACTCCCTTTAGATACAGTGGCAGGGCTTCTCAGGCTGCAAGTGCCCCAGGCATAGGCAGAAACAAACTTGTTTGAGAGCTTGTCTGGAGCCTGTGCCTTCCCCAGGGGAGGGGTAAGGCCCAACTCAGGTGGAATCCCTCCCTCAAGGAATTCAGGCCCCAGAGCATGGTAATTTGAAGCCATTAGAACCAGTGCACAACCTCTCCTCTGTCTCCACCACGTCTCCAGCAGGGAGAGTCTGCCAAAGTTAAAGATACCGCATCGTCTTATGCTGGTGCGACCTGCAGGCAGACAAGTGCCACATACTGGGCAGGATAAGAAAAACAGAGTCCAGAGACTTCACAGGAAAATCTTTCGACCTGCTGGGTCTCAACCTCAGGGAACATTGATGCAGGTGACTCTTTCCTCCTGACAGGAGGCCAGTTTGGTCTGGGAAAATCCGGCTGGGGTATAATACCGCAGTAGACCTTCCTAAGCATCTGAGTGAAAAGACACCATACACGCAGGGCAAGAAACAAGAAAATAAGAACTGAAAAATTCTCCTCTGTTAAACAAAACCTAAGGTAGTGGTTCAGAAAAAGCTGAACTGAATATCAAAGAACAGACAGACAACAAACTCACCTAGCAAGAAGACCATACGTAAAAGAAGTGAAAACAATCTCCAGAATAAACTAATTAAGGTAATTAAATACCTAGACACCAGCCAAAAATAACAAATCACACCAGGAAAATTGAAAATATGGCCCAGTCAAAGGAACAAACGAACAATTCAAATGAGATACAGGAGTTAATTAATTCAGAATGTACAAACTGACATGGAAAACCTCATCAAAAATTAAATCAATGAATTGAGGGAGGGTATATAGAAGGCAAGGAATGAACAAAAAGAAGAAATCGAAATCTGAAAAAAAAAATCACAGAACTATGGGAATGAAAGGCACAGTAGAAGAGATGAAAAAAATAATGGAAACCTACAATGTTAGATTTCAAGAGGCACAAGATAGGATTAGTGAACTGGAGGATGGAGCATCTGAAATTCAACAAGCAAAAGAAAATATAGGGAAAAGAATAGAAAAATATGAGCAGGGACTTAGGGAATTGAATGACAATATGAAGTGCACGAACATATGTGCTGTGGGTGTCCCAGAAGGAGAAGAGAAGGGAAAAGGAGGCGAAAAACTAATGGAGGAAATTATCACTGAAAATTTCCCAACTCTTATGAAAGACTTAAAATTACACATCCAAGAAGTGCACTATACCCCAAAGAGAATAGATCCAAATAGATGTACTCCAAGACACTTACTAATCAGAATGTCAGAAGGTCAAAGAGAAAGAGAGAATCTTGAAAGCAGTAAGAGAAAAACAATTCATCACATACAAAGGAAGCCCAATAAGACTATGCACAAATTTCTCAGCAGTAACCATGGAGGCAAGAAGACAGTGGGCTGATATATTTAAATAACTAAAAGAGAAAAACTGCCAACCAAGAATTCTATATGCAACAAAACTGTCCTTCAAAAATATGGGAGAAATTAAAACATTTTCAGACAAAAAAATCACTGAGAGAATTTGTGACCAAGAGACCAGCTCTGCAAGAAACAGTAAAGGGAGCACTAGAGACAGATCTGAAAAGACAGTAGAGAGAGGTGTGGAGAAGAATGTGGAAAGGAAGACTATGAGTAAAGGTAAAAAGAAGGAAATTAGATATTTCATTGGTAAAAGAGACCATCAGGAGATAGAAATAGGGTAAGATATTGGGTAACTGGAGCTGAAGGGATGCAGATTGTGCAACAGGACTGAATATAAAAACTCAGAAATGGACAGCATAATACTACCTAAGTGTAATATGTTAAAACACTGAATGAAGCTGAATGTGAGAATGATGGAGGAGGGCTGGGGGCATAAATGAAATTAGAAAGAAAGATAGACAATAAAGATTGAGATGGTATGTATAATCTAGGAATGCCTAGAGTGTATAATAATAGTGATTAAATGTACAAATTTTAAAAATGTTTTTGCATGAGGAAGAACATAGGAATGTCATTACTGCAGGGTGCTGAAAAGAGATGGTAATTAATATTTTAAAATTTCAATTTATATGTGAGACTAAAGTAAAAAATGTTTATTTGGTACAAAATTTGTATTTTGACTAGTGCATTTCCCAATATAATTTATGTAGATAGCTTGATTGAACACCATAAGTACTTGGAACCTTGGGTAGGACATGAGATTTTGCTGGTTTGCCCACAGTGATGCCCCGATGAATCTCAGAGTGATTTGATCAGTGAGCGGAAAAGTATTTGCAAAGCCCCTTCGGGGAATAGTAGAAACAGGGAGAAATTTAACTTCCCCAAGTTGAATTCTTGATATTCTCACAAGCAGTGTGGACAACTAAAGCTATAGGCTGAGCCCCCAGTCTTGGGGGTTGTTCATATGAAACTTAACGCCACAAAGGATAGGTCGAGCCTACTTAAGATTAGGCCTAACAGTCACCCCCAAGAGAGCCTCTTTTGTTACTCAGATATGGCCGCTCTCTCCAGCCAACACAGCAAGCAAACTCACCACCATCCCCCTGTCTACATGGGACATGACTCCCAGGGGTGTGGACCTTCCTGGCAATGTGGGACAGAAATCCTAAAATGAGCTGAGACTCAGCATCAAGGGATTGAGAAAACCTTCTTGACCAAAAGGGGGAAGAGTGAAATGAGACAAACTGTCAATGGCTGAGAGATTCCAAAGTCGAGAGATTATCCTGGAGGATATTCTTATGCAGTAAGTAGATATCACCTTGTTATTCAAGATGTAATGCAGAGGCTGAAGGGAACTGCCTGAAAATGTAGAGCTGTGTTCCAGTAGCCATGTCTCTTGATGATGACTGAATATGATATAGCTTTCACAGTGTGACTGTGTGATTGTGAAAACCTTGTGTCTGATGCGCCTTTTATCTACCTTGTCAACAGATGAGTAGAACATATGGAATAAAAATAAATAATAGGGGGAACAAATGTTAAAATAAAAAAAATTTTTTAAAGTTTCACTGAATTTGCATTGCTACTCTTGCAAAATAGTGCTATAATCATTTAAAATAACCAGGTTCTATTTTCTAAAATTTCCTTTACTTAGACACTTAAATATCAAACAATTCTGTTACTTATAAAAGAGCTGATATTACCCATGGATACTTTTTACATAATCTTCTAGTATAAATTTCTAATTTTGACAAAATATTAATCACAAGTTTTCCATTATATATATTATATTCCTGAAAGTTTTAGAATATATATATAATATTAATATTTAAAATTTAGACTCTTAACATTTCAACCCTTCAAGATTACGCATTTCTTCCTCCTTCATTTTATATCCAGACTCCTCAAAGTGATGTATAGTTGATACTCTGATTTTCTTAACACTGTCAAATTTCTTAAGCCCTTTTGGTTTGGTTCCTGTTCCTCCAGAAAATACAGAAAGTTCTTTTCTCAAAGCCACCAATATCCACTTAACCTTTTATCTGTCTTCATCTCTTCAGTACCTATGAAGTTTTACTTGCTCATCACTTTTTCTGGGAACACTTTCTATAGATTTAGCAACACTACAAAAATATTAGATCTGATTGTTCTTTTTCTATCTCCTTGGATCTTCTTTTTCCTTCTGCACCTCAACTCTGTACTCCCAAAAGATTCTGTGTAAAATTCCCTTGTCTTCTCATTCTACATTTTCTAGTTTCAATTATATTATCCCACCCTATATCTTCAACTACTACTTTGTAGTGGATATTCCCTAAATACCTATCATCTGACTTTTAGTTTTATTCTTCAATTTCCTCTAGACCCTTCCACCTAAAAAAGGTTTACTGTCCTCTGCTTTGTTCCACTTCAATTACTCTCTCTATATACATGCTATCAGATTAATCAGGTATAGCTTTTATTGTGATAGTTACCTACTCAAAAGGTTTCATGTAACCTGGCATTCAAATCCTTGTACATGGGACACACCTTATTTCCCAAATCTTCTCTTTTACCACTACCTTACAAAGTACCAGTCATCTGTTAAAATAAAGATATTTCCGTTTCTCTAAAAATAACAGTCTAAGCCATAAATCATACATACATCCATGTACACACTTTTTAGTGTCATACCTACTTCTTTTAATGATTGGAGGATTAACACAGTGATTAAATAGAATAATATTTGTAAAGAATTTAGAACAGAATAGGCACTCAAAAATAGTAGCTAGATATGGTACCTAGCACTGCATGGATTAGCTCATCTTAACACTAACAACAATCCTGTATGGCTGGTAAGAACATTATTCCCTTTTATTGATGAGGAGGCTAAAATTTGGAAAGGTAACAAACTTGCCAAGGTTACATACCTAGTAAGGAGTGGAAAGGAATTTTAAACCCAAGGCCACCTAACTACAAAGCCACTGTTTCATTTTATTGTAATGGTTATACAATACTTTTAACATGCAGAAAAATATGTCACCCACATAAGATTAAATAGATGTTAATATTTGCTTTGTTTCCTTCAAATCTATCAAATTATAAACAATTACAGAATAAAAAAAGTTCCTTTCCTCTCCATTCCCTTCCTTCCCTCCTCAGATATTTGTGGATACATAACTCAATGATGAAGTTACAGAAACACATCCTGAAAAGATACATGATAATCCTGGAATAATGGTTTGCTCTGGAAAGACAGAAGAATGGGACTGGGAATCTCAACAGTTATCCATAATATTCCATTTGTTAAACTTAGATGGTGGGCTTCTGGGTGTTAACATACCTTCACTCAAAAAAGGCTGAAGAAATTCAGGGTTTCTCTCTCAACTGGAAAGCCATGTGGCAAACATGGCAAAGTCTGCTGGCTTTCTCTCTAGGCTTCTTGTTTCATGAAGCTCCCCTGTGGTGTATTCTTTCTTCATCTTCAAAGGTCTCTGGCTGTGTGGGCTCTCATGATAATCATGGCTCTGTTGCTCTCAAGACTTCTCCATAATGTTACCTCGTTTAAAGATTTCCAACAAACTAACAAAGACCCACCTGGAATGGGTGGAGTCATGTCTCCCTCTGATCCAAGGTAAGGTTAATACCCACAATTGGGTGAATCACATCTCTGTGGAGTTAACCCCTCCCCCCCCACCATGGAGAGAATTTAATTGATTTTTCAACCTATAATACTGAATAGGGGTTAAAAGAAATGGCTGCCTCCATGAGATGGAATCAGGATTAAAAACATGACTTTTCTAGGGTACACTTTCCTTTCAAACCAGCACACACTCTATACAAAAATTAAATCAAAATGAATAAAAGACTTAAATATAAGATACAGTACCACAAAACTCCTAGAAGAAAATGTAGGGAAACATCTTCAAGATTTAGTGATAGGCAGTAGTGTCTTAGACTTTACACCCAAAGCACAAGCAACAAAATTAAAAATAGATACACTGGAACTCCTCAAAAGGGTGAAAAGGCTGTCAAAATGGTGAAAAGGCAGCCAACCCAATGGGAGAAAATATTTGGAAACCACATATCTGACAAGACTTTGATTTCCAGAATACATAGAGAAATCCAACAATTCAACAATAAAAGGACAAAAAAAAAAACTTTAAAAATGGGCAAAAGTAGAATAGACATTTTTCCAAATAGATGGCTAAAGAGGACATGAAAAGATGCACATCTTCACTAGCTATTAGGGAAATGCAAATCAAAACCACAAGGAGATATCATCTCATACCTACCAGTATGGCAACCATTAAACAGGAAGCTACAATTACTGGAGATGATGCAGAGAAACTACAGCACTTATTCATTGCTGGTGGGAATGTAAAATGTGGTACAGTGGTACAGCCACTATGGAAGATGCTCCACAGGAAGCTAAGTATAGAGTTGCCTCATGACCTGGAAATCCTGCTTCTCGGGGTATAACCAGACGATCTGAACACAGGGATGCAAACAGACATTAGTGCATCAATGTTCATACTGGCATTATCCACAATTGCCAAAAGACGGAACCAACTCAATTGTCTATCATCAGATGAGTGCATAAACAAAATGTGGTATATACATACAATGAACTATTCAGCAGTAAGAAGGAACGAAGTCCTGAAGCACACCATAATATGGATGGACTTTGAGGACATTATGTTAAGTGAAGTAAGTCGGATAAAAAAAGACAAATACTGTATCTCACTATTAAACTACTTATAACATGCAAACTCAGACATAAAATATAGAATATAGGATACCAGGATAAAGAATGAGGCTAAAGAATGGGGAGCAGTTGCCTAAATGTGTAAAATGTGTAACTAGGCGGAACTAAAATATTGGAAAATGGATACAGGTAATGGTAGCATGTTATTCTGAGAATAATTTATAGCACTGAATAGTGTGTGAATGTGGTAGAAAGAAGTTTAGACTCATGTATATACCAGAAAGAATGGTGGAGGTTAAAACATGGGAATGTGTAACACAGTGAATTTTGAGGTAGACAATATCTGTGACTAACTGTGCAAATATAAAAAAGTTATTTCATGAACTAGAGTAGATTATGACACTATTACAAAGGAGCTAATAATAAGAGAGGTATATGGGAAAAAAAGTGCATTTACTGCAAACTATGGACCATAGTTAATAGTAATATTTTAATATTCTTTCATCAACAGTATCATGTACCACACCTATAATATGGGTCAATAATCGGGGGGGGGGGGGGTCGTGGTGGATAGAGGTTATGAGAGCATTTGGGTTTTCTGTTTAAATTTTATTTCTATTCTGGAGTAATTAAAATGGTCTGAAGTTGATCATGGGGATGTATGAGCAACTATTTTATGATTCTGAGCCAGTGATTGTATACTGCAGATGGTTTGTATGGTATATGAAAATATCTCAATAAAATTGCATTTAAAATAATAAAATGGAAAACTCTATCCGTAGAAAACTGTGAAAAAAATATATATATATATTACAATCCTTACATCTCAACAAAGGTGGCAAAATAATAAATAAGTTTATTTTGTTTTCTTCACTATTAAGGATGTCCACAAACTACCTCTCTCTCTTTTTTCCCTCCAGCACTTTGTCCATTGTTTTCTCAATTTCCCTACTATATTTGGGACAGTACCACTTGCCCTTTGATTAAGTATCACTCAAGAGAAATGTAACCACCCAATGGGACAGTTATCATTGTCACAACCTATCATTTCTCCTTAGGAGACCTGACTGCTGAGAAAGGATTTTGGTTCTTTAGAATGGTGGGAAGATCAGCAGGAGATATAGGGTATTAACGTGTTTTTTGGTTGTTGCTGGTGATTTGTTTTGATTTTTGCTATGTTTTCCTTTAATGTTCCTGAGGTGACGTAATCATGAACATGAATATGTGATGCATCATCTCGCTTTTCATTTTGGCGGTGTCATTCAGCTCTCTTATTACTGGGCTTGTATTCTGGTATGATTGCCTCATTCTTAGACTTATCTTGACTGGTTTTGCCATTGCTGCCAGTACATTAATCTAATAGCGTGCATACATTAGCCTTTATCCTCCTTTTCCCTTCTCTTCTCCTTCTGAGTCACCCACAACATGTATATTCATGTAGTTCATGTTGTCATTCAATTCCCTGGGACCCTGTTCATATTTTTCCATTTATTTTCCCTATATTTTCTTTTGTGTGTCAGATTTCAGATGTTCAGTCCTGTAGTTCATTAATCCTCTCTTCTGCCTCTTCAAATCTATTGTTGTAGGTTTCCATTGTTTTTTTTCCACCTCTTCTATTTTGCCTTTCATTCCCATAAATTCTTGTGATTTGTTTTTTCAAACTTTTGAGTACTTCTTTATGTTCGCCCAATGATTTCTTTACAGCCTCCCTCAACTCAATGCTTTCATTTTTGCTGAGGTTTTCCATATTTGCTTGAACATCCTAAATTAGCTGTTTCAGCTCCTGCATCTCATCTGAACTGTTGGTTTGTTCCTTTGACTGGGCCATATCTTCAATTTTCCTAGTATGACTCGTTATTTTTTGCTGGCGCCTAGGCACTTGATTTCCTTATTTAGTTTATTCTGGAGGTTGTATTCACTCTTTTACCTAGAATTTTCTTGCTGGATAGCTTTGTGCTCTATCTGTTCTTTGACATTCAGTTCAACTTATTTAAGACCTCCAGCATACGTTCTGTTAACTGATTAGAAGTTTTCAGTTCTTGTTTTTCTGTTTCTTGCCCTGCCTACATGGAGCCCTTTTTTTTTTTTTTTTTTTTTTTAGGAGGGTCTCCTCAGTTATTTTAGACCCTAGTCAGATTTTCCCAGACCAGACAGGCTCATGTCTCAGAAGGAAAGAGTTGCCAGCATCTATTTTCCTGAAGGTGAGATCCAGCACTTCATCAAGACTTTCCTATGAAGACTATAGACTCTGTGCTTTAACTATCCTGCCCAGTATGTGGCACTTGTCTGCCCATGGCTTCCCACCAGTGTACAGTGATGCAGTGCCTTCAATTTCAGCAGACTCTGCCTGCTGGGGGTGTGGTTGAGACAGAGGTGAGGTTGTAGGTTGGCATGAATTGCTTCAGTTTTCCAATCCCTGAGGCCTAAATTGCTTGAAGGAGGGATTCCACTTGAGCTGAGCCCACCTTCCTCTTGGGGAAGGTACAACCTTTAAGGAATTAACTCCTTTCACCTGTCTAGTTACTTTGTCTCTCAGACAAGCTTAATTCCTCCCTTGCCCGGGGCAGTACTGGATTCTGAGAGGGCTTCCAGTTCTATCTAAAGACCAGTTAAGAAGTAGAAAAAAAAAGCAAACACTAATAATAATAATAAAAGCCTTTTCAGAGCAGGACCTCTGCTCCTCAGGTCTGTCAATTAAAAGCTTAAGTTGGTATGTGGCTCTGCGTATCTCCAGGCTCTATGTGCTCCCTTTTCTTGGGGTCCAGCCCTTTTCCAGTATTTTGTGTGGTCTGATTCAAAAAGCCTCTTTTTTTTTTTCTTTCTGTCACTCCCACTCTCTCTCTCTGCCAGGGCAAAATTTCCTAGTGCCTTTATTGCTTATTCCAGGTTTAGCTGTGCTAGGGGCCTATTTTCAGAAGTCAGAATTTGTTAATTAATTCTGCAATTGGACCTTAGCTGAGCTAAGCCCTTGCTGCTAGTAAAGTCTGTTTCCTTTCCCCTTGGGGAACCAGCCTGCCCTGCCTGTTGGGGAGGGGTGTTGGCCTCTACAGCTTGGGGGACTTATAAGTTCTGTGTGTGATCTAGCCCCTTCACCAGGTCCAGACTGGTGTACGCTTTGTGTACTGTTACTGATGTAGCGCTAGCAGTTGTTCTATACTGTTCCTGGCTATTGACTAGCTGCTCTGGAGGATGAACTAAATTACACACCTCACTAAGCCAATCTTACCCTGCCTCCTTCAAAAACGAGTGGGAGAATAAAATATTCTCACTATCACTGAGAGACTTTGTGACTCAGATACTGGCCCTACAAGAAATACTGAAGGGAGTGCGTAAGGCAGATAGGAAAAGACAGGAGAGAGAGGTCTGAGGAAGAATGTAGAAATGAAGACTATCAGTAATGGCACAAAGAGCAAGAGAATTAGATATGACATAAAATCCAAAAGACAAAATGGCGGAAGGTACTGCCTTTACATTAATAACCTTAAATGTTAATGGATTAAAGTTCTCAATCAAAAGACATAGGCTTGCAGAATGGATTAAAAACCAGGACCTATCTATATGTTGTCTACAGGAGACTCATTTTAGACCCAAAGACAAAAACAGGTCAAAAGTGCAAGGTTAGGAAAGATATCTGATGCAAACAACAATTCAAAAACAGCAGGAGTAGCTATAGTAATATCCAACAAATCAGACTTCAAATGTAAAACAATTAAAAGAGATACAAAGAAGGACACTATGTATTAATAAAAGGAACAATACAACAAGAAGTCATAACAATCATAAATATTTATGTATTGAACCAGAGGACTCCAAAGTACATGAGTCAAACATTGACAACAGTGACAGGAGAAATAGACACTTCTAGCATAACAGTTGGAGACTTCAATTCCCCGCTCTTATCAATGGATACATCTAGACAGAGGATCAATAAGAAACAGAGAATTTGAATAATACAGTAAATGAACTAGACTTAACAAACATTTACAGAACATTACATCCCACAACTGCAGGATACACATTTTTCTCAAGTGCTCATGGATCATTTTCAAGGACAGACCATATACTGGGTGACAAAGCAAATCTCAACAAATTTAAAAAGATTGGAATGATACAAAACTCCTTCTCAGATCATAACGGAATGAAGTTGGAAATCAATAACAGGCAGAGTGCCAGAAAATTCACGAATACATGGCAGCTCAACAACACACTCTTAAACGACCAGTAGGTCAAGGAATAAATTACCAGAGAAATCAGTAACTATTTCAAGCCAAATGAAAAAGAAAACACAACATATCAAAATTTACGGGATGCAGCAAAGACAGTGCTAAGAGGGAAATGTATTGCCTTAAAATGCCTACATTCAAAAAGAAGAAAGAGCAAAAATTGAGGAATTAACTGTTCACTTAGAAGAACAAGAGAAAGAACAGCAAACTAATCCCAAAACAAACTAAAGGAAATGTGGTAGAGTCAGTTGTCAACTTGGCCAGGTGAAGGTACCTAGTTCTGTTGCTGTGGACATGAGCCAATGGTACATGAACCTCACCTGTTGCTCATTACATCTGCAGTCCTAAGAGGCATGCTTGCTGTAATGAATGATGTTTGATTTAATTGGGCTATGCTAATATAAGAAAGTTCAAGGTAGCACAGCCCAAACAGCTCAGCATACCTCATCTCAGCACTCGCAGCTCAGCCCAGGCCCTTGGAGATGCAGAAAGAAATCACCCCGGAATGTTGGAACCCAGAGGCCTGGAGAGAAGGCCAGCAGAGATCACCCTGTGCCTTCCCACATAAATAAGAACCTCAGTTGAAAGTTAGCTGCCTTTCCTCTGAAGAACTAACGAAATAAATCCCCTTTCATTAAAAACCAATCCGTTTCTGGTATGTTGCATGCTGGCAGCTAGCAAACTAGAACAGGAAAGAAATAACGAAGATTAGAGTAGAAAGAAATTAAACTGAGAGCATGAAAACAAATTGAGAAAACCAACCAAACCAGAAGTTGGTTCTCAATGGACCCTTAGCTAGGCTGACAAAAAAAAAAGAGAGAGAGAGAGAGAGAGAGGATGCAAATAAATAAAATCAGAAATGGAAGAGGAAGACATAACTGCTGACCCTTCCTAAATAAGGGAGGCAGTGAGAGGATACTATGAGCAACTATAAGCTATAAACTAGAAAATGCAGATGAACTGGACAACTTCCTAGATAGGCATGAACAACCAACACTGATTTGAGAAAAAATAGGCAACCTCAACAAACCAATCACAAAAGACTGAATCAGTCATCAAGAAGCTACCAAAAAAGAAAAGTCCAGAACCAGAGAGCTTTACCTTTGAATTCTACTAAGCATTCAAGAAAGAATTAGTACCAATCCTGCTCAAACTCTTCAAAAAAATTGAAGAGGTGGGAAAGCTACCTAACTCATTCTATGAAGCTGACATCACTCTATAACCAAAGCCAGACAGGTAACTATAGGTAAACTTAGCTTCTCCACTACTGAGATAAGCAAGCCTTAAGAGCAAGGGCTTAACTTACTGACTTGGAGTCCCTAAAGTTTGAGAAAGTAGCAGGGGACTTCCCTGGTGGTAAACCTTAATAGTTCCATATTTTTTCTCTTATCCCTCAACAGACTGTGTCAATATTTTTTTGTTATCTGACCAACATACTCTCAACAACCAACAAACCAATCTGGTTTAAGCTATAAATAATTACAAGCCCATTCGGTTCTCCATGTGTTTGGGCTGTTTAAATGAGCTCTCCAGACAAGTCTGATTAGATTATGTGCTATAGAAACTTTAGGTTTGGGACAAAATAAGCTTCTCTTTCTTTGGTCTCATATAGTGGGTGAAGCTCCAAACTACAGACAATGTAATCCTTTACCATATATTCTGATTTACTGTAGTACTGAGTTCAACTCTTTTTAAAGAAGTATAGCTATCAGTTACAAAAGGAAAAGGTACTTTTACTAAGTGATAAAACTCAGTAGCACTGGTAATGATACAAATTATCATCACGCCTCTTAATGTGAGGCAACAGAAGTACACATCATCACATATGTAGCATTCTTGCCAAAAAAAGGTTTAATATGAATTATGATGAAACAATTAGACAAATCTGGGAAACCAGCCTGGGCTTTTAAAAAATATCAAAAAGGAAGAAGGTAAAAAAAAAAGGGAAGGGAAAGCCTGTATCAAATTAAAGTACATAAAAGATACAGAAGTAAATACAATGACTGACCCTTGTTTTGATCCTATATTATTTTAAAATAAAGAGTTCTAAAGAATATTATTGATACAACTTAGGAAATCAGAATTTGTTCTATGTATAATATAATATTATTGTTACTATATGTTAAGTTTCTCGGACATGATAAAAGCATTGTATTCATGTGGAGAATATTCCTGTTCTAAAAAGAGTCCTATTAAAATACTTAAGGATAAAATGTCTTGATGTCTGCAACTTACTTTCATTTGGTTCAGCAAAAGAAAAATTAAAAATAAAACAAAAATAGAGAAATCAAATATGGCAAAAAAAATGGCCGAGTCTAGGTGATGAGTATATGGATGTTCAACGTATTATTCTTTCAACTTTTCTATAAGTTTAAATTTTTTCAAAATGAAAACTTAGGCAAATTAAATGACATTTTAAATATGGACAGCTTGAAAAAATTTATAATGGTATTCCTAATATTTCTTAAGTTGACTTTGAGTCATTGTTTTTCTTGTAAAATGACAAAATACATATTCGACAGGCCGAGTTTTCAAACCCTTTTTATATTTATACTTTTAGTACTTAGCTCAGTACCTGATGTAAATAGCAGGTGCTCAATCAATATTTGCTGTTTCTGGGGCTATGAGTGAAAGGCAGTTTGGTGCAGTATGATGTGCAAGAATTTAGAGCCGAGTCTCATACTATTTACTAGCTGTTTAACTTGGACAGGTCTTTTTGCCCTTCTACACCTTAGACACTTCACTGTAAACTCTGAGAAATAGTACCTAGTCACATATTTCCCCAAATTCAAATAATATAAGCAAATTACACACTGAGCAAATGTTATTATTACTGCTAACTACACTCTCAAAGTTTACAATGTTCAGTTAAAAAATTCTAAGCCTTATTTTCATTTGAGGTTTTAGAAAAAAAAATCTGACAAATCTATGGGAAATTTATCTAGCAACATAGTAAGTATAATATAACACCAATCTGCCAGTTGTTTTCTTTTTGACAAAATGTAATATTCAAAAAGTTGAATCCCACAGCACATGTGTGCTGGTTTGAAAGGATTATGTACCCTAGAAAAATCATGTTTTAATCCTGATACAATCTTGTGGGAGCAACCATTTTGTTTCTTTTAATCCCTATTAAATAATGTAGGTTGGACTCTTCTGATTAGATTATCCCTACAGAGGTGTACACACCCAACTGTGGGTATCAACCTTGATTAGAGGGAGATTGATTCCACCCATTCCAGGTGGGACTTGAATAGTTTACTGGAATCCTTTAAAAAGAAAGCATTTTGGTGAGAGCAATGGAGCATGAGAGAAGAGAGCCACAAGAACCATGAGAGCCCTTGCAGAAAGAGACCTTGAAGATGAAGAGGGAAAACACCCCAGGAGGAGCTTCATGAAATGAGAAGCCTGGAGAGAAAGCTAGTAGACATTGCCATGTTTGCCATGTGCCTTTCTAGTTGAGAGAAAAACGCTGAACATCATCAGCCTTCTGGAACCAAGGTATCTTTTCCTGGATGCATTAAACTGGACATTTTTATAGACTTGCTTTAATTTGGACATTTTTAAGGCTTTAGAACTACAAACTTGCAACTTAGTAAATAACCCTTTTCAAAAACTGTTCTGTTTCTGATATATATATATAGCATTCCAGCAGCTAGCAAACTAGGACAACAGGTTAAAAGTGTTTTATATCATTTGGAATAAATTTAAGAAGATCAGAAGCTCAAAAAAAGAAAAGCCTGCTTTCCTGACTGCGACACACATAAGCAACTGGACCTTGCCAGGTGATTAAACTATTTTGTGCCTCAGTTTCTTCAATTATAAAATGTGGATAATTGGAGTATCTACCTCATAGAGTTGTTAAGAGAACTGAAAATATTAGTATCTGCAAAAACCTCAATGTAGGCTTGTGCTGGTTTGAAAGGATGTATGTACCCTAGAAAAGCCATGTTTTAATTCTAATCCCATTTTGTAAAGGTAGCTGTTTCTTCTAATCTCTATTCAGTACTGTATGTTTGAAACTTTAATTAGATCATCTCTCTGGAGATGTGACTCAGTAAAGAGTGGTTGTTAAACTGGATTAGGTGGAGACATGTCTTCATCCATTACAGGTGGGTCTTGATTACTTTACTGAAATCCTATAAAAGAGAATAACAAGAGAGAAAGCTGGGAGATTCTGAGAGAGCAGAACAACGTAGCCACAAGAAGCAGAGAGTCCACCAGTCAGCAACCTTTGGAGATGAAGAAGGAAAATGCCTCCTGGGGAGCTTCATGAACCAGGAAGCCAGGAGAGAACCCTAGGAGATGATGCCATGTTCGCCACGTGCCTTTCCGGATGAGAGAAACCCTGACCACGTTCACCATGTGCCTTCTCAAATGAGAGAGAAACCCGGTCTACACCAGCCTTCTTGAACCAAGGTATCTTTCCCTGAATACCATAGATTGGACATTTCTATAGACTTGCTTTAATTGGGACATTTTCTTGGCCTTAAAACTGTAAATTACCAAATTATTAAATTCCCCTTTTTAAAAGCCATTCTGCTTCTGGTGTATTGCATTCTGGTAGCTAGCAAATTAGAACAAGGCCCTATATACAAAGGGCCATACCACAATCCAGGGAATAGGATTCAAATTCTGTCATTTGAAGGGTAAAACCAAAAAAAAAGGTGCTCTCTGAAATATTAAAACTGACTTGGTTCAACAAATTACCTGGACCTTGATTTAAACAACCTGCTTTTAAAAATTTGAACTTATACATCCAATCCCTTAAAAACTTATACTTTACACAATCACCAGTATATAAAAATTATTTGTTCACTCATTTTTTCATTCAGTCAGCACATTTATTTATGTTATGGTTGGGAAACAACTGTGACCAAATCAGACAAGGTTGCTGCTCTCAAAGGACATTGTAATGACAGAGAGAGATTAAATGTAAGTATAAATATAAATAATATAATTACCAATGACCAAAATGCCATAAAACAAAGGACTTTAAAGGAGATGGATCAGGTAAATTAATTTTTTGTTTGTAAATCATTCACTACAAATCATTTAGCTGGAGGACAGAGGGAAAGTGATGGAAACCACTGTCAATTGCTAATGAATCAGAAATGAAAAGAGAACTCTAAAATTATAATATAGATCAATGAGAAAGTATAACAATTTTCAGCGTGAGTTCTTCCAAGTCAAGAGCCTTATCTCATTCATTTTTCAACCTCAGTGCCCACCACAATCTGTTATACATGACAGATACTCAATAAATACAAAACGAAAGCAGTAAAAATGCCATATTTCAAAAACTCAGATGTTATACAAAATCCAGTCATTCACATATATGCAATTTAAACCTACATTTCAGACACTACAATGATGGTATATTTTAACTGAAGACATAATTAACAATTTAAGACGCATTAAAAGCTGCATGTACACAGACACACACAAAAAGCTTTAAAAGTATTTCTCACTAATTTGAGATAACCAGTTAAAATAGTACATAAAACAACACATTAAATGTTGTTTCTGTCCTTAGTATGGTGTCACCCCCTTTTTTTTTTTTTTAACTTTTTTTATCATGAAATACAACATATATACAAAAAAGCAAGAAATTTCCAAGTACACTTTAACAAGTACTTATAGAACAGATTTTAAAGTTTGGTATAGGTTATAGTTGCATGATTTTTCATTCTTTCTTCTAGCTGCTCCAGGACACTGGAGACCAAAAGAAATATCAATATAATGATTCAGCAGTCATACTCACTTGTGAAATCCTATCTTCTCTGTTATAATCCTACTTTTTTTCTTTTTTGTGAAAAATAATATACATGCAAAAAAAGCAATAATTTTAAAAGTACATCGCAACAATTAGATATCACTCATTTTTTATTACCTTAAACACTACAGAGTTTAACCTATGACAGGAATTTATTAATGAGTTATATACAACTGCAAACAACCCTGTTTTTGTTTTTTTGTATATAAAGATAGAGTAAAATTTTGCCCAGCTCTAAAATTCTGATTCTGTGAAATGGCTAAGGTAAAGTTGTACTGTTTTCAGATATACTAAAATATGTCCATGTAGAAAAAGACTCAAAAAAATTTCCTCTTTTCATAATGTGTAGGGTACTACTTGCACAGTAAGTACAAGAAATTATTTAACAGTTAAGCATAGATTTTATTTAACTGAAAACTGTAGTTTGTGCTTCCTAACTTGTGCTTACCTACTCTTTCCATATATCATCCATACCATATTGTATTAAAAAATTTCTTTAATTTCAAATCATTTTAGTCCAAAGATATCTAATCACTCATATTTAAGTATTCAAAAACAGTTTTGTCCTCATGTTGTAATACTAGCAAAAAAACCTGACAACTCTGAAGGCCCTAACTCACATTATTTTCAATTTCAGATCTTAATGATAAATAAATTACTGAGTAGTCCTAAAATATTTGCACCTCACCAATAAAATTAAATTGGTCAATAATATCAAAGAATTTTGTCAGACCTACTTTATAGTCTGCCTTGAATCTCACATGCTCTTCACATACTGCAATAATCCACAAATTTCTCACCAATGCATTGTCTCTTCCCCACCCCTAGAATTCATTTCCTGTTCACCTCTCCCCCTTAAGAATGCCTGTTAGAGGCCAATAGCCTTAACTGTTACTCAGTTTCCTGGCAGGCAGTGCAGAGCTCAACTCCTCAACAATACAGCGCATAATATACTTTCATAATTAAGATCATATTTCAGAACTAACATTCCAATAATTTCCCAGATAAATAGAACGTTATAATTTCAAAGATTTCCCAGAATTTCAAAACCAAAATCAAGTCCACATTAACTGAAACAAAGCAACCTAAACAGAAATTCCTGGATAGAATTTCCATTTCGTGCTTTGGTTGTTAGACAATTGAGAATTCTGAAATTTCTTAAAAGAAATACCATGCTAAATGCATGAACATTTAAACAAAACCTGACTTATGATAAATAGAGGGATGGTAACTTTTATTTTAATTACTGAAGAGACAAATGCAGTATTACTTAGGTATTTATTCTTCCCCTTTTGCCTAGGTCAAAAATGAAGTGACAAATTTTTTTATTGTATGCACATTTGTTGCTTTTTTTACTTAAGAAAATATACTACTGTTAAAAAAAAAATAAGAAAGAACTTGGAATCGTCTGAGCCCAATGGGTATGAGAAAAGCACAGCAAATCCTTTGCTTCTTTTTATATAGAAATCCCTTTATTTTTAATAACTTATCTATAAAATTAGTTATGTATCTGCTTTAAGATAATTCTAAAATATCTAATGTCTTCCAACAGATTCTTACTTCAGCAGAGTAATTCCTGGAAGTTTAAGAATAACAGTAAAGGTGTAAACATACAAGATCCCCCTATAAAAATCTAAGACTTCTCATTATCTTTTCCCTAACAGAGAATTCTAAGTGACGGACATCCTAAATTTTTCCTACTGTCAGGCCCAAGCCAAACTAGATACATTTATTCTTTCCAACCAGAGCTCGGTCTTCTCTCACTGTCATTTTGTTTTCTACATACTTCCTTTGACAATCTCTATCACATCCTCAGCTACAGCTTTCACTACTATGCTATTCCAGATCTGTTCTCCAAGCCCAACCTCACTCTACAACATCACAAACATAATTCCAATAGTTACTTATTCATCCCAAGTAGTTCTTTAAGATTTGTTTATTTCTGTCAATGGTACCATCATTTCTCCAGTCACCCAGATATGAAATCCACAGATATTGATTTCTCCCTTCACTTTATACCTAGAAGGGAATCAGTTATCAAATTCTACATGAACTTTTGCTGAAACTATTGTAATACCCCTTAATAGGTACTCCTTCCACACTTGTTCTCTTTCAATAGAGCTGAACTTTATGCAGAACTAGTCTTAGTCATTTTCCCAGAACAATCATTCTCAATAATTTCCCACATCCTACTAAAACCCAATCCTGTCTCCAGCCTTGTTTCTTGCTATTCCTTTGTAATTAAAATGTAGACTATGTTCCTACCCAGCTGACTCTGCCATCTCCCTGATCACACCCTGCATTTTTCTTTTCTGGGAAACATCCTCTATGTGTCTTTCTTGTAGTTCCCTTGTCTCCATTTTTCACCTGCTGAAATCCTACTCAGACTTTCAGGTCAGTTTACATTTCACCTCCTTCACCAACCCTTGTCTAATACTATACAAAGTAAATTTCTACTTCTCCTGAAAACCCACCATACTTTCTCTTATTGTGGGCCACTATGTTCTTCAGCTCATACTAGATTTTAAAAGTCTTGAGAACAAATGTTCCAAGAAATGATCATGAAGATGAATATGCAACTATATGATGATATTGTGAATTATGGATTATAAATGTAGAATGGAATGATCAAAAGTTATGAATGTTTGCATTTGTTTGGTGTTTTTTGGTATTTAAAAACATTTTTTTTAATTAATTAAAAAAAAAAAGTCTTGAGAACAAAATCTACTTCTTTACAATTCCAAGAGAACAACATTCCTCTTACTGGGTATTTTCCTCTGGTTAAAGGAGAGAACCTGAATATGCCATCAGTGAAAAAAAAAAAGGAAAATTAGGGTTGGCAATCTAAGCTAAAAAGAGCTTGGACCTGCACTAACAGTATGTAAACAGAGGAACTTCTCAGATTGGAAATGGGAACATAATGAAACCTGTGTTAAGGCATATAGGATTTTGAAACTAGAATAGCAAACTTTTGCTAATTATGGGGGGGATTGGCTTAAGGTGAAAAGGTTCTGAGACATTGGGGGCAACTAGCTAATAATGCATTTAGGCTCAGATATTAGCCTGGAATAACAGGAAGAAATGCTAAATCTCACAGTAGATGAAAATAAGCCTTAAAAATTTAACTAATAGGAGGAGGGCCAAGATGGCAGCTTAGCAAGTGATAGGATTTAGTTTGTCCTCCAGAGCAGCTATTAAATAGCCAGGAACAGTACAGAACAACTGTTGTGGCCACGTCAGTGACCGGACACACATCGTTCACCAGTCTGGACCAGCTGTGAGCCCCCCCAGAACCGTGAGTTCCCCAAGCCGAAGCGACTGGTGCCCCTCCCCCACAGACTGCTTCCCACAGAGGAAAGGAAAAAGAGTTTACCAGCAGTAGAGGCTGAGCACAACCAAACTCCAACTGTGCAGTTAATTAGCAAATTCTGACTACTAAAAGTAGGCCCCCAGCTCAGCTGAACCTCCAGTAAAAGCAGAGGTCGCTTGGTTTTTCCCCAGCACAGAGGGGGCAGGGCTGATGGAAAAAGAAAAAAAAAAACAGAAATTTTTTTGGATTTGAAAAGGTCTGGACCCTGAAGGAAAGGAGGGGGCACACAGGACCTGGAGATACACAGAGCAATATACCAACTTAAGCTCTTGATTGGCAAACCCAAGGATTGGGGGTCCTGCCCGAAAAAGGATTTTTCTCTTTCATTTTGGTGGCTGTGTTTATAAAGCTTGACTGCTCTTTGGATACAGCTGCAAGGCTTCTTGGGCTCCACTGCCCCAGGCTTAGGCAGAATTAAACATGTATGAGTGTTTGTCTGGAGCCTGTGCCTTCCCCAGGAGAGGGTGGGGCCCAGCTCAGGTGGAATCCCTCCCTCAAGGAGTTCAGACTCCAGGGTCTGAAAAAGTGAAAAAGTCTGAAAAGTGAAGCTAGTAAAACTAAACTACAACCTCTTCTCTGTCTCCACCATACCCTCAGCAGGGAGAGTCTGCTGAAGTTAAAGGTACCGCATCACTTTATGCTGGTGGGACCTGCAGGAAGACAAGTGCCACATACTTGTGGATAGGCAAAACAAAAACAAAAACAAAAACACTTCTGGCAGGATAGGAAAAACGGAGAGCCCAGAGGTTTCATAGGAAAGCCAGCCAATCTGCTGGTTCTCACCCTCAGGGAACATTGACACAGGTGACTCTTCCTCCTGACAGGAGGTCAGCTTGGTCTGGGAAAATCTGACTGGGGTTGACAATATCTAAGTAGACCCTCCTAAGGGTAGGGGGGAAAGGCACCATAAAGGCAGGGCAAGAAACAAGAAAACAAGAACTGAAAAATTCTCCTCTGTTAAACAAAACCAAAGCTAGTGGTCCAGAATAAGCTGAACTGAATGTCAAAGAACAGACAGACAACAAATTCTCCAGCAAGAAAATCCTAGGTAAAAGAAGTGAAAACAATCTCCAGAATAAACTAATTAAGGTAATTAAATGCCTAGACACCAGCCAAAAATAACAAATCACACTAGGAAAATTGAAGATATGGCCCAGTCAAAGAAATAAACCAAAATTCAAATGAGATACGGAGTTCAAACAATTAATTCAGAACATATGAACAGACATGGAAAACCTCATCAAAAATCAAATCAATGAATTGAGGTAGGATGTAAAGAAGGTAAGGAATGAACAAGAAGAAATCGAAATCTGAAAAAAACAAATCACAGAACTATGGGAATGAAAGGCACAGTAGAAGAGATAAAAAAATAATGGAAGCCTACAATGTTAGATTTCAAGAGGCACAAGATAGGATTAGTGAACTGGAGGACGGAACATCTGAAATCCAACAAGCAAAAGAAAATATAGGGAAAAGAATAAAAAATATGAGCAGGGACTCAGGGAACTGAATGACAACATGAAGTGCACTAATATACATGTTGTGGGTGTCCCAGAAGGAGAAGAGAAGGGAAAAAGGAGGAGAAAACCTAATGGAGGAAATTATTACTGAAAATTTCCCAACTCTTAAAATCATAGCTCCAAGAAGTGCAGCATACCCCAAACAGAATAGATCCAAACAGACGTACTCCAAGACACTAACTAATTAGAATGTTAGAGGTCAAAGAGAAAGAGAGAATCTTGAAAGCAGCAAGAGAAAAACAATTTATCGCATACAAGGGAAGCCCAATAAGACTACGTGTAGATTTCTCAGCAGAAACCATGGAGGTGAGAAGACAGTGGGATGATATATTTAAATTACTAAGAGAAAAACTGCCAACTAAGAATTCTATATCCAGCAAAACTGTCCTTCAAAAATGAGGGAGAAATTAAAACATTTTCAGATAAAAAATCACTGAGAGAATTTATGATCAAGAGCCTGGCTCTGCAAGAAATACTAAAGGGAGTACTACAGACACATTCAAAAAGACAGGAGAGAGAGGTGTGGAGAAGAGTGTAGAAATGAAGACTATCAGTAAAGGTAAAAAGAAGGAATATTAGATATGACATACAAAACCCAAAAGGCAAAATGGTAGAAAAAGTACTACCCATACAGTAATAACACTAAATGTTAATGGATTACACAACCCAATCAAAAGACACAGACCAGCAGAATGGATTAAAAAACAGGACCCACCTATATGCTGTCTACAGGAAACACATCTTAGACCCAAGGATAAACATAAGCTGTAAGTGAAAGGTTGGGAAAAGATATTTCATGCAAATAACAATCAGAAAACAACAGGATGATTGTATAATGATACAGCTTTCACAATATTACTGTATGATTGTGAAAACCTTGTGTCTGATGCTTTTTTATCTACCTTATGGACAGATAAGTAAAACATATGGATTAAAAGCAAATAAATAATAGGGGAAACAAATGTTAAAATAAATTTAGTAGATTGAAATGCTAGTGATCAATGAAAGGGAGGGGTTAGGGGTATGGTATGTATAAATTTTTTTCTGTTGTCTTTTTATTTTTTTTCTGAATTGATGCAAATATCTAAGAAATGATCATGATGATGAATATACAACTATGAGATGAAAAAAAGAATGTTCATATTGTATGTTGATTGGTTTTATTAATAAAAATCAGGAAAAATAAAAAATTTAGTTAATAACAATGTTTAAACAAATCAATGGATGGTAAAAAGAACACTCTTTTTTGACAAATTCTCATTGGCAATTTAATTCATTCCTTCAGCTATAGCTTTTATTTCTACGCTATTCTAAACTGAAGTCTAACCTCTCTCCAGAAGCTCAGAAACACATGCATGCTGAAGAAGTTTAAGCAATATAGAAAATAGACCTCACAAAGTCCATTTTCTTAATATGAAAGCAGAGAATGTAATTCAAGCTAATTTATAATATACAAAATTGTAAGTCATATACAAAATACATAAAATTACAGGCATAGATTTAACAGGCTTCTTTTACCTCCCTAGTGAATTATATCATCCTTTACAAAGGACAATTTTAAAGTAAAGTAAACCAAATGACACTTTGGTAGGTAGAATGCCCCATTTTCAGACCCCACTCCCCACCCCCAAAAA